>NW_026054759.1:0-1300200 GCF_022984875.1 Hypoxylon fragiforme
CCTAACCCTAACCCTAACCCTAACCCTAACCCTAACCCTAACCCTAACCCTAACCCTAACCCTAACCCTAACCCTAACCCTAACCCTAACCCTAACCCTAACCCTAACCCTAACCCTAACCCTAACCCTAACCCTAACCCTAACCCTAACCCTAACCCTAGGGGATTTAGTCCTCGTTACACGCGCTGTGGCGGAAGTTATGCAGTCACAGAAACCTGTTTCGGTTGATTTGGGAAGACATGGGCACCGGCATATCGGTCGTGGATCTATTGTTCATGTCTCTTCAACTACGGCACTTGCTGCCGTACCCGGAAGAGTCCCTTACGTTACGTCCAACAACGCAGTTACGGGTATCCCAAAGGTTGCAGGTTCGTATGTCACAAAAGATATCAGCCTCGGCTTTGCTTACCTACAAGAATAGTGATGGATTTGGAATCTGCGGGTATCAGGATCAACCAAATATACCCTACATGGGTCAAGACGCCGATGTTTGAAGAAGAATGTCGAAGAATCCCCCAGATGCCACAGATAGTCGAGAGACTATCCTCTCTTAAACGGGCAATCGAGCCAGATGAAGTCGTGTTAGCTTACTTATACCTCTGTAGCCTTAGCGCTGTTTATATAAACGGGGTTTCCTTAACGCTAGATTCAGGGCTCATTTCAGGGGCTGTAATTGGTTAGGGGCATCATTCAGATTTTCTGAACCATCCATCCACACTGATTCCACAGGAGAGGGCAAGAAAGGAATTGTCGATTGGCATCATTCGTTATGAGGTTGATACCGATGCAGTTTATAAGGACAATACGTGCGTAAGAACCTCATTAGGTTAGGTACATATATTCGGGATCTAGTCGTGCATAGGATGTATAATCTTCAGCGTGGTAATGCATTTGTTCATGTTTATTTGACCATACCTTTATCCAAGGTATAGGATTTATATGCTAACTTTCATCTAAAAGATGCAGCTGTGACGACACTCTATTAGCTATGCGCTTAATCCCTTATCACGATTATCAGCATCTGCCTACCTCGTATGATCTCTCTTGGTCACTACCTGGTGGTCAACTACGTTTAGCCCCGGTCAAACGAAGTTCATTGTTCTGGAAAGGGTTAATAGATTATGGAAAGAGACCGGAAATATACATAATAGCTGAGGCTTCCACGTAATAAATACTGGATGTTAAAGGAAGCTATGCTAACTCCGCTAAAGGCTGGAGTATGAGTCTTCTTACCAAAGACTTTCATCAATGCTATTAGGAATTGAATTTCAATGTAATAAAAGTCCCGGCCTCAGCCAACCGCCATGTCAATCTGGAAGATTACAATAAATGAAATAAACGGTTCACTAACAACGTTGACTCAATATATGATCATTGAAACAAGGTTTTTGCGAAGAAATGTACCCTATCGTCTGCACCATTGGTATGTCGGGTCGAATCATCAATGGTCGGTATATCGCGAACTTGTAGCAGGAATAACTACACTGAATGGTCATGGGGGCACACTGTACAGCAACACAATAGCTCGCAGACAACCATTTTTCCTATGGAGAAGGACAATGGTTGATAGAGGAACAATGGGTGGTGGTGGTGAATGGTAAATATGCCACGACAAAGACTCAATCAGTACATATCTGGTACCGGGTGATTGATTCTACTCGGCACGGTATATTTATGAGCACATATTTATCGGCCTCGTTCATACTGTCCGAAACTACCTCAACTTGAAGAGATAATCAGCTTTCCAGATTGGAAAATTTAATATTTAAAAAGGGCACGCTTCGCTTCATCTACTTAACTTCCAACAACTGACACCCAACTTGTGAATTGTCCATATCATAATACACCTGGCAAGCAAGTAAGGTAATTCATCTCGGCAACTATTCTACTACTGCCATCGCACCTTTACTAGTCATCTAGTTATCCGAAGTTAATAGGCATCTTCAAGCGGTGTAAGTAAGTATTGATATGTCCAATGGATTACCAACTTCGAGATGCCTTTACTAACATTTTGGGCATTAGAGACTATCATAGCATCGTCACTACCTGATACACGTCGACACTACACACGACTGTTACTACGTACCTTCATCAACACCGCCATTATGTCTGACAACGTTTGCTCCACCATTATCTACGCCGCTCTTCTCGGCTGTCAAGCCGGAGGATACTCCTACTTCGCCGCATTCGTCAACAACGAACTCGTTCCCTATTTTGTCCAGAAGGGCATGGAATCGGATGCCAAGGATGCACATGAAGTCTTCGTCTATCTTCTCGTCTCAGCCATCCTCATTTGGATCATGTTCCTGCTCATGGCAATCTGTCCATGCGTCACCGGCTACAAGACCGACGGCTCCCAGTCTGGATCTAAGCTTACACTCATTATGAAGCTTCCTCAACTTGTGGCCAGCATCGTCCTCCTGGTATTTGCCTGCCTAACAGCGCAGCATTCATGGAACTGGTGGATCTACTTCAACGCGACCGATCTCGAGCACTTAGCCTCTAACTGTCACGGAATAGCGGCTATGGTTATTACATCTCTTGTCTTGGGTGGAGTCTACATTGTAATGATAGCTGGCGTGGCGATCGGACTTCTGACCTGTCTTCGGGAGTAATCATGGACGATACGACTAAGAGTACCAGAGTGATTGGCTGGCAACAGGGAATTGGGCAAGAATGTGCTGGTTTAGACAACTGCTTTAGGGAGGATGTTAGGGGAGGATATTGACGGTTGAGGGGATGTACCTAGGGTTATCTAAACGGGGGTTTAAGCCAATAGCACTCCACAGTACCCTAAAGTTTGTTATTGAAATATCCCCTCTGTTACAAGTGTTGAACTTCGGAAATTCGTCTCAAAGGATAGAAATTTGTAATTGTTGGCTCCAAAGGTTGACGTTGAAGGTATTAGTCAGCGCTCGCAGTTGAAGGCTTGCAGCGACATTTACGGACTACGGAGTAGGGCGGAAACAAACTAACTTTAGAGTTATCCCGGAATGCTTCCGCCCCCCCACTTAGATCTGCGGGACACGCTGCGCTGCGACGGGCCTAAATTTTTTTTTCTCCTACCAAACCATCCCGGGCCCATCACTAATCGCTTCACTACAAGTAAAATACAACTATAAGCAAACCATTCTACACAACACATCAATCCAATTCATACCAACCCAGTGATACTTCCTCTCGGTATTTTCAATAATCTTAATCTTGCAATGGCGACCGACGAAAGGACCATGCCTTTCATAAAGCACCTCGCATCTAGCGGTTCGTTACTAAACTTATCCTCTTGGTCTCTTCACTGCCATTTCGTGTTAAGCCATCTAGAAACTGACCTACGTACGACAAAAAATAGACCGAAAAACACGCACATCTGCCCTCGATACTCTGCGCACATTTCTCTCCGCTCCTACTACTGCCCGTAAACTAACTGACCTTGACTACTTAAAATTATGCAAGGGCCTCTTCTACAGCGTCTGGATGTGCGATCGACCCATTCCTCAGCAAAATCTTTGTGCCGACTTAGCAGATCTCGTATCTATTCTGCCTACTCCATTGGATGATGAATGTGCTGCAGTCATCCCTTTCCTCCGCGCCTTTTGGGCCACGCTCTCTCGAGAATGGACCTCTATTGATGTTTTGCGCATGGAGAAATATCTGCTATTGGTGCGACGTGTGTTTGGCTCTAGTCTGGCCTGGGCTACCAATAAGAAGAAGGGAAGCAATGGGAAGAGATGGGATAATTCGCGCGTGGATGGTATGCTCAAGCTGCTGCAGGAGTGGCCGTTGGAGAAAACTGGCGATTTGTCCAAAGTCCCTGTCGGTTTGCGACTACATGTGCTGGATATTTGGGTTGACGAGGCAGAGAAAGTTGAGCTTTTGGCTGAGTTAGAAGACGAGAAGACCTTTGAGGACTCGGTAGTGCTCTTGGACGGGTTACGGCGAATTGTGGAGGTCCAGGCCAGATCCACCTGCAAACCTGTACGGGCAAGAGCCAAGGAGTCGCTATCCGACGAAAGGTTGCCGTGGAATGCTGCTGGTTCGTCAGACGAAGACATAACAAATGAGGAACGTGACGCCCAGGATGGCTGGGGTGGATTTGATGATTGAGTTCTACGTAATATTGTCTCTATTCATGGCTGACACAAATCATTTGGTACGGGTTCGGAGTCCAGGCGTTTTCTTTTCACAGATGAATACCCAAGGATCGAGGGAAAATACCAAATACTTATTCTGTTGAGTTCCAAAACGGTTTTAAAAATGAGTAACGGCTATATGGGAACCGGAGCTTTAATGACGCTGTTGCTTCGCTACTGGAGACCAAGAACATTTTCTTGCGGGGCAAGTCTGCAACTATTTACACAGGTAGGATATGTGACGGTATTGGGTATCTCACGACTTGCTTACTGGAATTCGTTCCATCTGATAATTTCGGCAATTTCAGACACTGGCTTCTTCCCAGCCGTTTGGCCCTGCTGCTTCGTACTTTCCACATTTCGACAATACAGTACCTAACCCCTGGTGGATCTCGACTTGGAAAGGTTCGAAAGGGACATGTTCGCCATCGATGCTGATGTAGCCATCGTTCTGGTTTCGAGGGGTGAAGCGATATGCGGCTACTTTTTTGTATGATACGTGAGGATTATCAAACAAATGGCCAGTCTCAACCGACGTTAACAGTTCCAAATACTTGGCTGCTGATATATCGCCATCGTTGATTACGACATCCATCAGACCGTCGTTGGGGCATGCTGCTGCAAAAAAGTTCGCATCTGGGGCCATCCACGCCATCTGTCAATTTGTTAGCAACACCATACACCTGTCTAATGGATTTCTCTTTTGTCCTCACATTTCCACAATAGAAATTGCCCAGTTTGTCATACGACGCTGTTTCCCAATCGTCGGGAATCTTGTCATGGACAGTACCAAATCGCAATGGGGGTAAGCCATCTCCAATATCAGCTTCGCTTGAAGCAGATTCGCCAACAATAGATGCTTCCTTCTCCCTCCTTGTGGTGTAATCGGACTCTGTTTGCTCGCGTTTGTAGTGCGCTTTGATATCAATTTTTTCCACAATCTCTACTTTCATAGAAATATCGCAGGGATACACTTTTTTGCTAAATATTCTTTGCACAAGGCCAACGTTGAATCGCGCTGCACCCAGCCACCGTAAGTTTTCTGTGCCCAGATCGCATTCAGCTATAATCCCCACCGATTGGCTGAGGAAGCTAAGAGTCCGTGTATCTCCTTGAGTGACGCTCATCAGATCTAGTGGTGTCCTGACGCCCTTGATGATGGCCAGTGCCGCGAAGCTTGGTCTGTAGGAGCCATTCAGGTTACAGCTCATTGCGTTTCCGCTGCCGCACGGTATATGCCCCACAGCCACCTGGCGCAGGGCCTTGCGCGCGTCAGCTCGCTTTCCCAACCCATTAATGCACTCGTATGGTAGCCCATCTCCCGAACAAGGGATTACGACGTCATACGCATCGATATCGAGATTTTCGCATATCCCGACAGCTTCGCCAGGGAATTTAGTTCGTACCACATCTAGAGGCATGCGCGCTGCCTCAAGCAACGGCTTTACATCATGTTCCCATATATTATCGGCACCCCCTGGTCCTGCATGTGGATTGACTAAAACTTTGGCACGTTTGCAACGCTGGGCTGGCCCATAGGCTTCTTGGAGGAGACGATCAACCCACTCTTTCACTGCGTCGGGGGGGAGTTCCTCGAGGGGGTAGGTTAGCGTTGCTAGGCGCAGGTGTTTTTTGGAAATAGGATTCGCGTAATCGATAACCAGGTCTCCGGCGGCGCCGATTTCCGACCACAGGATATTATAGAGAGGGATGGTGAACTCAGCAGGACTACTACCGATAGAAATGCCACAAAGCTTTCTCCGATGATGTCTTGCCAGTGATTTGTCTAGCAAGAGTGAGAAAATGCATTAGCTTTAACAAGGTTGGGAAGAAATAAGGAGCAGGGGATAGGTAATTGTTAAATAGGTACCATTTACAACAAGAGAAGTGCGTGTTATGGCAAGAGACGCGCCTTTGGAGAAAACCAAAACATTATGGATGGATGGCTGAGAAGCCGAAGAAGCAGTGGCGCCAGTAGCCATTGATGAATGAGTGTAATTTGTAATTAATGTACCACGATAGAATGATTGAAGAATGAGAGACTAAGAATAATAATTATTACTTGAATTACCGCCACTAGATATAGTCTTAAACCTCCTTTTGGTATTAATTGCAAGTCATAAACAAGTTATAAACATGGCGGCTTCAGAAGAAACCAGTTCCTAAACAACTTGGAACTGTTGCCTTATATCGTAATGCCTGCCTGTAGCATACTAACAGGTACAACTTGTATTAGGTAACTACCCAGTACGACTTGTACCTAAAGAGCCCGGAGTAATTGAGCGTCACATGTTATGTAAGCCTTTGTTGCGCTAAGCAGTCGCATTTCGAAGGTTCTGTCTCCACACTTTCTTTTTTACTTGCATTTAATAGTACCTAGACACTCACATGTGGCATGTGCTATCACTGATTCACTGCTATGTAACTTGAATGTTAGGTAGGTACAATTCATGAGGAGCAAACTTGGATGCAACCTCCATTTACGATACCTACGGCAGGGTATTAACATTGAGTTGTATACATCCATCTTTACTTATCTACTGTTAGGTACTATCTAGTGTGAATATATGCATACACAGTACATCGGTATTGCCATGTTTAAATCTTATTCTGACCATTTCGTCGCGCTGCCAGATTCCTGTCTGTACCAACAAGTAAGACGACATGATTGCTCAAAGCGATGATCTCCCCAATATCATTCATAATGATCACCTCCAAATCCATCTTCCCATTGCGGACATTCTTTGGCTGTATACGGACGAATAGCCACTCAACGCCTTCTGGTGGTAGCACCTTTTTGATATCCAAATTGAGAATCACGGTAGGATACCAAAAGGATGGAAGACGTTCGTCCCTCCCTTCCATGTACCATAGATCTTCGATAACCGGGGGGAAACTGTCCGACGCGAAGCCCAAGCTCTCATTTGTGAATTTCTCGCCCGAGTCAAGACGTAGCCACTCATCAACTAAGCCTGGCATTACCTGTCCCTCTCGCGGCACAAACGTACGGACACGTTGGGTTACCTTGCGGAACTTAGCATGTGGCTCGTTCACCTCCTTCCAACTATGATCCTCGGTCCCACCGAGGAGCGAACGAAAGTCAGCTGGTGGCAGCGGAGGAGCTGGGTGCAAGGACCACAATGTCTTCAGAGACAATCCATTGTCTATGTTCATATGTGAGTGCGTCAGGTAGCCAACAACTTCTTCGCGACTATCTTGCGATAATGCGATATGAACAGTCGAGGTCTGGCGGCCAAGTTTGACGTCGCGAACCACTAAGACTGCTGGGCCTTCCTGTGTCCGCCGTAGGAATTCTAAGTGTAGTGAAATTGTGTGTGGCTGGTTTTGCGCCGCGAGCGTGGTGCGGAAGTGAGTCTCAGCAACGCGGAGAAAGACAGAAGTCACCACACCGCCGTGGGGGACTAAAATATGTTAGTTACGTTGGTAATGATAATGGTTGAGGGGGGTTGGGCAAAGTAAGGAATACCAACCTGAACCTACACACCATTCCGAGGTGAAGTTAGCGGTGTACGTATGAGAATCTACAGCATTAATAGCTGTGGCTTCTGCGAATGTAGGCGCCATTTTCAAACATGACGGGGATAGTATTTCTCTTTTCGTGGGTATCCATAGATGTTTTCTTTATTGAGTTGTTGGTTTACATTTATGGCTGTCGCCAGCCAGTACATATGTAGCTGCTTGTACCTAGGTACCTAGTGGGCCTGTAGGCAACGTCAATGATTAACTTCCAAGGTTGAATTGATGAGCCTCTGCATTTCACAAATGTAGAGCAAGCACTTAGGTTAAGTTATACGATGGTACTTATGCATTTGTATGCCTCCAGGGATATTTATCACTCTATATAACAGGATACTTACCGGTACAGAACCTCTCGAATTACATCTCTGCCATTCTCCCAATGCCACCCTTGTTCTACAAAATACTCGTCTTTCCTCTGTCCTGGTGTCCGAAGAAGAACTACAATAGTTAACACGGTACTGATAGCTAACAACCCCGCCATAATTGAGTACATAGGTAATCACCAATCGTGGATCTTCAGCGAGTGGGTTCAGCGCCAAAGCCAGACACCCACCGATACCTGCCATGGCAAGCCAAATAGCTTGAACCAAGCTTTTCATGCTCTTTGGCGCGCCATTATACGCGTACTCTGTCCCTATCATACAGCAGAAGATGGAGGCCACCTCACCGAATACGTAAATGGGAATCTGAAGAAAAAGGCTGATCTGATTTGGCTGGTCTTTCCCTACGGACATGCCATGGGGTGGTCGTAGTACGGTCCGGTACGGTATATGAGATGCTACACAATAGCAGCGTAGACCATTGCTAACGTGAGAATTCCAAACCCAACCGTGAGACGGGCGATGGGACCAAAACGGATGCGGTGCCGTGTGAGAAATGTGTAGGGTCCACTTTGAATTATAGGTGTCCCTATGATTGATGTGATAGCAGCTGTTGACTTTATAGTGTCATTGGGGATTCCGTAGGTAATCATCTATCCAGCTTGGGCTATCTGGTTATTGAACATCTAATTAAAGCAAAGCCAGTACATTAGGAATAGAAGCCTATACGATGCAGTTCGTTAGCATATGATCCAAACCTTTACTTGCGTGTCTAGCTAGGTATCTTCAAAGTTAATAGAAGGGGAAGGTTTACAAGACACGACAAGTCAGTAGACTAGTCTTAATATCGTCAACAAAATCTTCAGTCCATGGCACGATACGGTTATTTTTAGAGAGCCGAGATGTCGGTTTTGCTGCGTCTATTTTGAACCAGCCCTTTGCGCCGTACTACAGAGCATCTTCTACTTCTGAGATTATATTCGTCGTCGGTGGTGCCCTTACTATCCATACAAGTCAGTGTTCTAGTAAAATGCGTTATTACAAGATAGGGGTATTGTCAGATAGGAGCGAGCCAACGTTCTCAGCCCTATGTTAGAGTCGGATACGTAGCACACACCTGGTGACTTTGGGATAATACAGGGACTTACCAAAAGAAGGCATTATAAATGTACGTGATTGTGAGCTCTCTCCTTGTTACCACGTTCTTTCCAGATTTCAATCTTTTTATGAGAAACTCGGTCTCCTCATATTGACTCATGCTAGGTGGAGATTAGAATCCCTTTTCCGAAAGACAGGGATTTTGTCCTCGCCTATGAATGTCAAGGCACTACTCTTGATAGCACCAGAGCCAACACACAAAAATATGGAAGCAACAACTATTCCAGGCAAACCAGCCCCAATATCAGCAACGCTCACAGCCCCCACACAGACCTTTCGATACGATACGATGCCGGTATAACGATCTCTGATGTGAAGGAATTCCTCTCGCCTCGACTACCCGAGTACATGGTTCCTACCGACCTGTTGGTGGTTGATAAGTTGCCCTACAGTAGTTCAATAAAGCTAGATAGGGGCCTTGTGAATAAATGGATCTCTGACATAGAACACGTTGCTTCGCCGTTATCCGCCAAATAGCAGGCCCCAAGAAGCAGATTGCTTGCTCACAAGACGACCGCGAGAGAGATAGCACAAGGGTATGCCCGCATTGTGGCCGGGGATAACGAATCTCGTCGTGTGGAATTCGAAGACTTCGACTTCAACCTCCAACAAGGCGGAATCGATTCTGTCCAGATCATATCTCTTTCGATGTTTCTAGGAAGACGCTATGGTGTTCAGGATCCCACGGTAGAAATACTTAGTTTGAAGCCAACAGTAAGTACAATCGCTGTAATTGTTGATGTGAATCAAAGTCAACACAATTGTTCGGAGAACAGTCAAACGATCAGTGTCCAAGATGAGGTCGACGCACAAATCAAAAGCATCACTTTGACCTTAACCACAGGCCCTCTTCTCCTCGGAGCTCATGTTAGTAGAGTGTTCCTCACGGGCGCTTCTAGGTACCTCGGCATCAAGATATTAAGACAGTTACTCACTTTATCAAACTGCCATGTATACACCTTGACCAGAGGATCATGTGAAGAAGATGCTCAATTCCGATTGCGAGATGGTTGTGTCCAATTTGTGCCATGAGGCCAGTGCCGGGGCTTGGGGTTCTCTAGCTAAATACTTCAACATCGCAATCAATTGGTGGTCGCCGCCTCCAGGAGACGATCCCTATTTGTCTCTGGAAACATCAAAACCACTCCTGACGCCTAAGACACGAGTTGTTACTTGCAATCACGTGTCAAACGTAGTCGGACAATCCATCCTATCCGATAAGTCGCAGATATGGTCCACCGTATTCATGGCACCATTTTGATCGTGGATGGGGTTGCATGGGCGCCTCATCGATCCGCTGACGTGAAGGCTCCAGATGTTGACTTCTACTGCTTCAGTTGGTACAAGGTATTCGGCCCACACATTGCTCAGATATACGGTCGACGCAGCGTGTAAAAGCGCATGCTGTCGGGTGTAACCCATTATTATTTCTTCACCGAGACACCGGGCTTTGACTGGCGTTTGCGTCTCGGTTCACTTACATACGAACTCGAAGCTGCTCTGGTCCCAATTGTCCGTTATCTGAATCGAATAGGTTGGGATGCAATGGTAGCCCAGGAGGTGGTCCTTCAAGAAACCCTTTTATCCTATCTCAGGGGTCGGCCAGAACAGTTGCGTGTTTTCGGCGAGAAATCATCAGATCCCAAGAAGCGAGTATCGCTCGTCACGTTTCAAGTAATTGGAAAATCTTCTACCGAGGTTGCTAATAAGATTTGCCAGAACGGGCGACTCAGGACGCATCAGGGGATAACTATGCTCCGAGGCCGACACAAGATGTGCTACATATGGACGAAGATGGGCCAATCCGTGTGAGTTTCGTGCACTACAATACTATAGTCGAAGTGCGTGAGCTTTGTGAGGAGCTGGATTTGGTTCTAGATTCCATGGACGTCGATCAATAAGCAATAATTAGCAAGTTTTCCTTCGAAATTTTACAGAATTCGTTATGGTTCATTTGGTTACAAGCCTTAGCTTGATAACTCTTGCGTATGTCGTTTGGGTCATCGGAGTGAAAGGCCATGACGAAATAGTTGCCCTTATAGTCCGTCGCAGCGATGCACGGGCATAAGATAGTATCGGCCTGGAAAATCTTCTTAGGGACACTAATGTTTTGATAGACGCGGGCACTATTCTAATTACATATCAGCCATCTATCTAAGACATGTTCTTCTAGGTATATGATCACTAGAGGAAGGGCAGAACTAGCGGTTCGAAGAGGGCTGGGGTTGGTTTGGGTAGTAGTCATAAATCTGGATGAAGATGATCGAGTCTTGGGCTAGGTACTGTAGTCACTGAGAAGTGGAAAACGGGTATACACTTGGATGCGTTCGTGGATAGGTTTTAATTGTTAGAAAACATAACTATGAAAGCCTTCATGTTTTATAAAATATTATAAAATACGAAGATAATTGAGCCAGAAGTTGTACTAGGTTGAGTTAGAAAGAACTAGCTAGAAAGAATCAATGATTGAAGAATTGTACAATACCTACATGGGGTACCTTGTAGTTATGTAGAGTATACCTAGTACCTAGTATCACGTGGACACGTGCAAACAAGCTTTGACATCAGAAACCCCGATTATGAGGCTAATTATGAATCACTTCTGAACGTAACCCACATGCATCAATTATCTGCCCATTTCAACATTATCATGGATTTTAGTTAATATGTAGTTAAAGTTTCATTCTACATTGTTTTCTCACACGCACGGTTCAAGAAGCTCCCCGAGCTTATGACATATATAATTGACCTTTGATTGGTTACAAGCCATGGAATTACTTGACCGGCCTTAGCACGCTTGACTTCCGGTGACGGGGCCCTTCTACATCCCCCCAACCTGCTACAAAATGAAGAAGGCTACCCGTCAACATTTTTTCTTTCACGGCGAGCTGGTTAGCTATATTTCTTTACCTACTCCCCCAAAACAAGGACCTTTTAAGTCAACTAATATAAAACTACTGCTAGGGCCGGGACGATGAAAAAAAGAATTGTCACTTTTGCCAGATTCGCTCGTTCGCGACACACACGCGATTCCCCGTCACAATTATCAATACAGAAGACAATGCGGTGCTTGATCCTGATTTCCGTTTTGTAGATAGGTCAATCCTCGGAAACGGTGTGGAATTAACTAAGAAGGAGTTCCTCACTGGCTGTGAGTGCATCGATGGAGATGATTGCCAGTACAATACGTGCAATTGCCTACAGGATGTGGAGGACGATTCTTCCGATGACGACGATAACGCTGCCGCGGATGAGAAATCCTACCGTGGGAAATTTCGCAAGAGAACATATGCGTACCACACACATGGCGCAAAGGCTGGCCGACTACGTTCCAAGATCCTAGCTTCACGCGACCCCATCTACGAGTGTCATGAAAGCTGCGTGTGCCCTCAGGACTGCCCCAACCGAGTAGTAGAGAGAGGTCGCAAGATCCCATTACAGGTATTCAGGACTACGAATCGTGGTTGGGGGGTGCGGAGTACGGTAGACATCAAAAAGGGCCAGTTTGTCGATAAATATATGGGCGAAGTGATCACTGCGCGGGAAGCTAATGGCCGACGCGCAAAGTCTCACATCGCGCAACGTAAAGATGTCTACCTCTTCGCGCTGGACAAGTTTTCGGACCCGGACTCGTACGACGAGCGACTACGTGGTCCACCTTTGGAAGTGGACGGCGAGTTTATGTCGGGTCCAACTCGATTCGTAAACCACTCCTGTGACCCGAACATGCGCATCTTTGCTCGAGTAGGGGACCATGCTGATAAGCATTTACATGACCTGGCCCTATTTGCGGTCCGAGATATACCAAGGGGTGAAGAGTTGACATTTGACTATGTAGACGGTATTGATGATTCGGACAACGATGCACTTGATCCGAAGATGCAGAAGGATATGACGCGTTGTTTGTGCAGAAGCAAGAATTGCAGAGGCTACCTCTGGTAATGAATGGTATGGGGATTATATGTAGGATGCACTATCATTAGGTATCCTCTTTTGTGGTTCTCGGTTTCTTGTGCGTTGATATCGGCATCTCATTATCAACGTGAGTGGCTCGGGTTATTACTTGCTTGCTTGCATACTATGTAGGTACCTGTGAGGGACTATGTATTACTTACTTGGTGGTGCAAGATGATGAGCATTGAAGTTGTTGCCTATCGTTACCTATGTACCTGATGTGTGCAATATACATGTGTGCACGATGTGTGCATAGTACGTAAGTATCCATCTGGAAAGCTAGGAGTTGTCAAAGCCAATGAAAATTTACATGGATTTTAATTGACCTAGTGATTATGTATCTTCCACTTCGTCCATCCATGGATCTTGATATCTTCGTTATGTAGTAGGTATGGCGTAAGTCGCTAACAAAAATACTGCCATGTGGTTAGAGGGGCATCTGGATTTCTTAGCGGGAAAGTACGCAATAGGTAGGTACATGCATATCTAGGGTGTAGATCATCCTTGTAAGCTGTATTAGTGGGTCGATTTGCGCTCTATCATTCAATCCATCTTGAACTTTACTTCATCCTTCACTCGTAATCCAAATGCTGAGGCTCGCTTCGGAACTCCTCAGTATTTGCAATATATAGCAAAATCAACACCATCACCCTACTATACTATGGTTAACGACCATACCGAAATATCATTTGCCAATTTCAACTTTTGCAAGAATAAAAAACTCAAGACATACATAGACATTGAAGACACGAGCTCTTATCGGGAATGAATATTTGACCTGACAATGCTCCGATAAAAGCATCGTCTATGCTGGGTATGCCCAATCGCTATTTCGAGTAGCTCGATATCTTAGAGCACAAAAGCCATGGTACTTATCGCACTCAAAACCGCATTCTTCTGGCAGATGCTACCAGAGGGCGCATTTCTTCTTAAGGTTTACTGACTTCGAAATCATCAGGGCTGCTGCTTCTCACGGCCCGCTGGCCCTAATGCACCCTACCCAGGTAGCAACGCCTCATCTCCTTCTGCGCATGCCATCAACTCGCCGCCACCTCTACACCCATCCGCTACAGATGAAAGCGCGCCAGCCTCGCGAGCCGTGTCTCGCTCCCATCAATCACCTCAGTCTCCAACGCATCCACAGCAGCCTCACTCTCACCACCACCATCATAGAATCCACGGCAGCCCATCGCCACTATCGCAACACATAGATAAACCCTTACGACATCACCAATGGGTTGCGCGAGATCGCCCATGGACGCGTTCACAGTTGGATACCGAGCGGGCTGACTTTTTCGATACCCGAGTTACCGGACGGCCTGAAGTATGGCAAGTCCTTAAGGCAGCACTAGCAGTCCTTTGGGAAGCGGATGAGATCCGCGCGACCGGCGGGGAGCCGACGGATGATGATGGAACAGGCGGGATAGCTACAGCGCAAAGCATACTAAGAGCAGCCGAAATCACGTTGCCAACGGGTGACTTGTCGAACGGTGTATACGATTCCCTAGGAAATTATTATGCATTGCCGGAATGGATTGTTTGCGACCCCACAAACGTAACCGAAGAGGACGATGTCAAGAAGAGCAAAGCTGACGGCAATCTTACCGTCGAAGAAGATACCACAGAATTAGACGAAGACGAAGCTCTACAGCGAAGAGAGGAGAAGGGCAAAGCCGTTGTTGATATACGGGATATGGTGAAAGTCCGTGCCAGACTCAGCGAGAACCTGCCTGATGTGGTCGTCAGTGTAGGCCTTGAGGAGAATGTGAGAAGTCTTGCGAGAAAAGTGGCTGAAGATTCAAGGGTAATTTACTTCATTTCATCCTCCGCTTCTTTCCCTCGTACGTGTAATCTGACCTTTCCGTACAGCTTCCCTCGACAAAGCGCATACGCGTAGCCTACATGGGCAAAATTCTCAAAGAAAACTTATCTTTGCAAAGCCAGGGATGGAAGAAAGGTCATATTGTCAATGCGCTAGTCTTCGACCGGTAACAACGATCAATTGTGTTGTAGTCTCTGGCAATCTACTATGCACGATTACGGGGCCGCCTCCAGGCTGTCTCTATATTTCACGACATGATTTTGAATACCTACCTACCTAGGTACTTATGTACCATCTACTACTTACCATTTTGCACTTAGGGACCCACCCCGGGCCGTGTCTAGTCAGCAAGGTTGAAGCTCTAGGAGTCATGCGGGTCCTCTTTAGGAAATGCGACGGAGCATAGCATTAGGAAAGGCATTATACGAAACTCATGTCCACTCACATTTAAGGAGTGAACATCAAATACTAATCAAACCAGTAATACATCATATCACTTAATTGTATACAAGGACAGCGAAGGGTCTGTCTCCTTATAGCTCTTTTAAATATACAAAGTTGCCCTTAGAGGATTGTATAACTGGTCTTCCCACATAATGTGTCAACAGTGTTCGTTCTTTCGCCCCGCCAAGTATGGAGAAAGCAATCCACACTCACTCAGTTGCTTGAATGTCTCGCATATTGCATGAAATATCTCCCAGCGCTTAACGGACTCCGTTTGTTGTAGTATGTAGGTACAATACATCATATGCATACCTAATACTAGATAACTACCTTGGTAGATATGTATTTTCTACCTACATCAACCGTAATAGGATTATAAGTAGAACCTAGTCCACAAGCCCACTCATTTTGGTATTAAATTTCTTCTAAAGAAGAAGCCAAGGTCGTTGACAACCACAACATAAGCCGCGCGAGACTAAATTTAGACAATACAATAGTAATAACTACAGCCAAACTATGGTTTATTATGCACCTATTGTCCGTAGTTAGCCAAATTCGCCCGCCATCCACAAAATCAGACCAGACCAAAAACATCATAGTCATTTCATTTACAAGCCTACCTTTAAGTGCGTTATCGAAAACTGATACATCGAGATCATTAGGACAATACAAGCGCCCGATTATCACCAACCAAGAAACTCTCCGCGCCGAGGAACAACACCGGAGCGGCTCCGGGCCAAAAGAGGCTCGGTTAATTTGATTGGCTCAACACCTAGTTAAGCAAGCTTAATCGGACCCGTCGCGGGCTAGCACTGGGTACTATTAAAGCAACGGGGTGATGTAGTAAGCCCATAAGGTAGGCAAAGCAGCTCTTTCCGGTAGTGATAGTACCTGAGTACATCAGGTTAGGTATTATCTCTGATTTATACGGAGTAATGTACGATGCCACATTCGAGTAAATTAAATCATCCAATGGACATGGCTCATAGTACACAAAGAAACGGCAAACTAGAACTATGAACTGATATAAAGGCGCCGTATGAATGACTCGGCCAAAACTGACAATGGTTTGGCGAAATAGCGGTTGTTGGTGGACTCTTGGAAGCCATACCAGATGGCAATTACGGCGAGCGATGGAATTACATCGGAGGGCAACTGCAACGCTTTCGTCTAGTTTGCCGGCGGGACGAACTAGGAGGGACACCGTTGCCTGAGTCTGGAGTGCCGACATTTAGGCTTGCGGATATTAAACCAATAGCCTACGATGAGGCGGCGATATCGTTTTACGCAGAGTTCAAACGACTTCGTGAACAAAAGATAATTCCATCTAACGTACGTTTCCAGGTCGGCCTGCCCTCGCCGTGTAGCGTTATGATCGGTCATCTGAAACCAGTGATAAATGCGGTCGAGCCATTCTATGAGCAACGTGTTATGGAAACGCTTGAGCATATCGCCGAAATCATCCCTCATGATGACGTGGTGATTCAATGGGACTTGTGCTTCGAGATGACGGGGCTTGAATTCGATAAGGGACGGTTTACTGATGTTTGGCATCGGCCCTACTTTTCCGAAGACGTGCTACAGGGAGATTACCTTTCATCTTTGCTACGGCGATCTCTATCGTAGGCACTTCATTGAGCCCCAGGATACGTCGCTCTTAATTGAGCTCACCAACGCCCTGCTCACTCACAAAACACTCAAATCGCGAACTGAATGGATTCACCTGCCTGTACCAAAGGGACGAACGGATTCTGATTACTTGGCGCCCCTGAATGGTCTTAAGCTTGATAGTCCCAGCTTGAACCGCCCCGCGTGTACCTTGGGCTAGTGCATGCCAATGATAAAGCCGGGACAAAGAAACGCATCGAGATTGCACAGATCAGTGTTCCATTCCCCTTCGGTGTGGGGACAGAATGCGGCCTAGGCCGAAATCCGCCTGAAGAGATCGACGGTATCTTACAGATCTGTAAGGAGGTCACTGCGGAGCCCTTATGAGAATGTATGGGAGTACGGTGGTTGCTCAACAGAGGTTTCCTTGGTGTTTGTTCTTGGGTTGGACTTGGAAGCACAGCACATGATGATAAACAAGAATACTTATGCGGATATTATGTAAGACACTCGCATCTTCCGCGAAAAAGGGGTTATCATCGATCAGGCGGGATGGATATTCCTCAAATTGAACAAAGGTTATTCCTTCCTTGTTTCTGGAGACAGAGAAGCCGGTGGAGGTGCCGGGGATGAATCATAAGGTGTCGTCTCTTAATGATATGGATAGTATTCTCAGCTCATCTAGTTCCTGTAGATGGATGTGTAACCAGTCGGGCTTCAGTAGAATAAATGGGCGAAGATTCAAAGAGGGAGGCCAGCATTTTGTTAGTTAAAGGACTAACCCTCGCAGTATTTTTATATATTGCACCGGTTTGGGCGAAAGGAATAGAGTTCAAGCCGAAAGGATGCCGTCAGCGTCAACGCCAGAGTCGCAGCTAAGAGTACGCTGACAGGGGGGAGGGGTGTGGGCGGGGCGCCATTGGGAGGGGTACAAGTACATAATCCGGGTACTCAACGGCTTCGTTTGATGGCAATGGCTGTCCGGCTCCATTGCGAAGCGTAGGGTGGGCCCTTATAGCACGGGAGGAGGCCGGAGCAGTTGGTACACGCACCGTTAGGATGATTTATCAGAGGGCTGTTATGCCGTATATTCAATATTGCCTCAGGGGACACACAGACTGGGTGGATGAGTTAAACTGAACCCCATTACACAGACCTTTCTGTCAACTAAGGGTGACTTTACAATTAAATTATAGGGCCTTGCTTCACGCACTCTCAGTCGAACCTACGGAGGACATGCTGGCCAAGTTCAGCGAGTCCTTCCACTTCGATGACTTCAAGTTAGAAGATGAAAGCACGGGCGATGCCTATACAGCCTTTATTATCAGCCAGGGCCCCAGTACTCCGCCATATGACGATGGGCGAGGAGAAGTAGAAGAGATATCCGCGCAATAACGATGTTCTCCGGTGTCTTCTAGATTCCGCCTCGTGACAATCAGGTTGCTATATGTTCTATGGTTAGAAGCATGATTCCGGAATCTAGGTAAAAGGCTTGGTATCCTGTTTAGTATATTCATTTAAAGCCACAGCGGACAATAGTTCAGGATTCTTGTCTCCCAGGCTCCGATTACCTGGAAGGGATGATTTGGTTTGCCATTCTTACACAGGCCTAGTCTCTTTCTGGCTGTATATAGCAGGCCATAGTACTTTTTCTAAACTGGATATCACAGAAACAATATGGCTAAAGTCTCAAAGACCGTAATCTAGAACCTCAACACTGCTTAGCTACCTAAGTATGTATCCAGTCTATAAATAGGTATCTATCTAGCAAATTGGTAAAACATTCGATAAGTAAATCAATTGGCGGTGGCCATCCCACGATACATGCGAACGAATGATCTTTTAGTCATGAAGGATGGCATATCAGTGCTTCTCGACCCATCATCTTATAATTAGTACCTAGCATTTGCTAGCTACACAGGTATATAAGATGATCGAGCTGTCCGACAATATATTGAAGCATACAGATTGAAGTCCTTTTATTTCTCTACCTCTAACGGCCTACTTACCTTCATGTGAAAGGAACATAGGCTCTACATAGAAAAGGATGTATTTGATCAAGTACTGTCTTTCCCTTTTTGCCATTTGCTTTGCGGCGACGTTGCAGAAAGAGTTGGCCCTGCCCGACTCGCTAGGTGTGCCCTTCTCACCACCAACTGTGAGCTCCGTCTCCTTTTCGGGAAACGGCTGCCCCCAAAATGGTGGTAAGAAGACCGTTTCAGGTGGATGGCGGCATTTTTCTTTCACACTTCCCGATTTTGCGGCATCATATGGTGGAATCAAGCCGACATCCGTTAACTGTGAGGCACATATGAGATTGGTGGAGGGAGAGCCTGGCTGGCGAGTTGCGCTCAAGGATGTTTGGATCAAAGGCCATCTAGCATTAGACCCAGCAACGAAGTTGTCCCAAACTATTACTACTTACTATAGCGATAATGCGGCAAACACAGTATGTATATGGCATTCAGAGGGGGTTGGAATATGAAGAACTGGGAACTAATTCAATGGTCAACGCATAGGTTTCCACAGTTCAAACAATCGCAAATTCAAATACTTCTCCCCTTACCGAAGACGTCACCCTCCATACAGATGTTCCACGAGATAGCCTTCTTTGGTCACCATGCATAGGACCAGATGGCTACGTTGGGATTTTGAACGTAAATTTTCGTATCGCGCTCACTTCTGCAGCCACTAACTCATACGCTTACTTCGGAGGAGGCAGGAATGTTACTGTTAATGAGAAATGGGGTTGGATTTGGAAGCGATGTTAGAATGTTTGACTGTATCTACCATATGTCTGATAATTTCAGTCATAAATGCGATAATAAGAGCCATAGGACTTCTGACTACCTAGGTGAATAATACACCTACAAGTGCTTGCTTCCTTTATCTATGTACCCACTATCACTATCTCCTTTGTCGGTGTCCTCAATCTTTTGTGTATCGTGATTCTGTCAAGACTTGGGATAGACTTGGGATATACAGTATCGTCGTCCATCCATCAGGTGATCTCACAGACCCACCGCATGTAGTTCGTACGCTGGTAGCATTTAGAGAGAGGTTTTGACAAAGCAAATACACGAGTAGAAAAAGATTTTCATCTATCAATAGCCAGTCTTATCTTTTCGGTCCTATCGCTGTCAGTTGTTCTGTTCATCGAGGTACTTATCCATATGGATTCATCTCACTGTTACCTTTCTCATTATTCGTCTCCTGTATCCGTATGGTCAAGTTCGATTAGTTGATCACGTGTAACCATGATGTACTCTCGACTACCTATGGACACAACTAATCAATAGCCAGGGGTGACAAGTTCGACGTTCCAGCTTAAAAGTCGAGGGCGACGACGCAGAGGGCACCAGCTGCCTACTTATGATTACATGGGCATCATCTGATCGTCATGGTTCCTCCTGCGCAACCCACTCCGAGGTTTAATCCGCAGTCTTTATGTAGGTCAACATCGAATAATGCATAGTACATGCTGCTAGTAGTCCATTGCATTATACATGTAGGTATAAACCCGTGCGCTGTTCCAAAAGGATTCGGCTTTGCCTGGACACTGGCAATCCATGGCCATGGTTTGGATATCAATGGACGTACATGCATACATCAATGATGTGTTCTACGTTGCTACTAACCTAGGTACAAGGTACTCACTCGTATAGTCGTACTACTGGTCAATGGTATAAAATCCCATACAGCCATATGTATGTACTATGTATAATCTAGATATATGTATTATGAGCAAGTTACCGACATATTACGTGGGCTGAGTTATTCCCGTCGTCAAGTAACTACCCCTGTAAAGACCTATCACAGAAAGGAAGGGTATTGATACGCCCACTCCCCTCCCCAGCTACTAACCCATTCAAATCCCTCTTTTTTGGTTACTCGTTACCCAGCAGCGAGTAGTGAGTGTTCCATCATGAATGATCACATTTATGTATGAACTGATTGGTACTCGCAGGTAGGCAGGTACTGGCCGACTATTAGGGGGACCTTGATCTATGTATAAGCTTGTCAACCATGGATTCCTTAGCGGCTAGATGGGCTGAGACACGGGGTTCGTGCCATTACATAAAGGTCAGTAACCTGCAGGTTTCCCAAGAGTGATGAGGCTTCTAAGGTTCTGCATAGTTTGCTAATGCTCCCCCGTTAGTTGATATCCGACCCAAGCCCTATCCGCTCCCCCATTGCGTATCTATCTAGGCACCCAACCTAGGGCGATCAGGCAGTATGGACCACATGGCAATGTCGGGAACTCCCTGGCTGGACCAGCCGGTGATGCTTCACTCCTCCCGGGCCGACACTTGCAAGTTAAATCCGGAGCAATGCGCTTATCGTAGCGGGCACTGGCGATACTGGTATGTATCAATCTCTTCAGCTATGCGGAGGCCATATTGACTTTGCCAAAATCTTAGGTATGAGGCAGATCATGTCTACGCCTTGGGCACCATATATCTTTTTGTTGCGATCATTGGAATTTGTATGCTTGGATTTTGGGGTCATCAGCTTGCTCCCAGAGCTATCAAGGAAACGTCATGGTGGCGGAGACTGGTGGCCGGGACGCGTTTCCTATCCTACCGGCGTTACCATATTACTGCCATTCAGTGGCGTATTCCATCTTTAGGCATTATTTTCATTTTGACCGTGGGAGCCGTATTCTTCCTAGGTATGTCCTTCTTTTCCTGCTATAATCCATGGGCTTGAAGCACATGATGAGATTCCCAGACTAACATACATACGCTCAGCGATGACTCTAGGTCCCCAGCCCTACTACTGGCCGAACACGAGCACAACCAGTTATGGTAGCTCCCCACCTCTCGCAACCCGTACGGGTTGGATGGCACTAGCATGTCTGCCATTTATGATCATACTTCCATCAAAGGCGAACATGATCGCTTCTATAACCGGCGTATCCCACGAAAGGCTAATTATATTCCATAATTGGGTGGGGTGGGCTATGTTTGTTTTGGCGCTTATACATACATTCCCATTTATTGTTTTCCATGTGTGGAAAGGTGACATGGTTAATTCATGGAATACAGGCGTTGTATACTGGACAGGTGTCGTTGCCTTGATCGCGCAGGCGTACCTTCAAGTCTTCTCTCTTCGCGCTATTCGGTTAGTCTCTTCATTGAACACGTCCTGCATTCTGTCAACTTACCATAAATTAATTAGGGATCGGTTTTACGAGTTCTTCAAGGCCACTCATTATGTAGCAGCTATCGTATTCGTAGTATTCTTCTTCCTTCATTGTGACTTTCGGTTGAGCTCTTGGTACGTTGTTCACCCCCTATTCCCCACCACAAAGATTTTCAAAGACTAACGACTTTAAATAGGGACTATTTCATCGCCACAGGCATCCTTTACACACTCTCCTTACTCTATTCCCAAATTCGAACTTATTTCGAATTTGGGTTTTCACATCGCGCCAGATTTGAGATGGTTTCAGATTTGGCTCTGAAAGTGACGATCCCAATCGAAAGTACATGGCAGCCAGGCCAGCACATGTTCCTTCGCTTTGTTCACATGGGCATTCACACCTTTTCAGCCCATCCGTTTACAATATGTAGTGTGCCGGTCGTAAGACGCAACGCCGGAAAATCAAAACTTATATTTTTCGTACATCCGAGAGGGGGGCTAACAACTCGCCTCGCTAAGGCAGCGGTGCAGCGACCCGAGTTTAGCGTTCCAGTCCTCCTAGATGGGCCATATGGTGGGATTCAGGGACGTCCACTATACACTTATGATCATGCCCTCATAATCGCGTGTGGCGCCGGAGCGGCCCTATCATTGCCCTTTGTGATGGAGAATCTACTTCGGTCAGCCTGGCAAGCAAAAACAGATGGCAAAATAGTCATAAGTAAAGTTCAGGTTGTTATCGCCACACGGGATATGCACCTAGTCCGATGGTACGAGGATGCGTTGCTGGAGTTCCTGCAAGAAAACGACATGGAGATCCCCCAAACCCTAGATATCTCGGTATACCAAACTGGCCGACCTGAATCCAAGATCAATAGCACATCTAAGGATCGTGAACTGTCCGATGAGAAAACGAATGATAGAAGCCCAGTTGTTAAACGACTGCCGATTAATGTCTTTTCGGGTCGACCAGATATCTCAATGCTCGTGAAGGATGCGACTCTCCAACCCGGACTATCTGTGGGAATTGTCGCTTGTGGGCCCCGGGAAGTTCTAAAAACAGTGCAGGATGAAGCAGCGGCGGCTCAATTGAGAGTTGTAGGCTCGAAGCCCGGTGCACGCGAAGTATACTTGCATTCAGAAGTTTTCTCGTAAGTTGACCATTTATTATGAAAAGAACAACATGTATTATTTGGAAGGTATATCTAACGTAATTATTTAGGTGGTAATACACAAACATAAAAGGTCTCTTTTGTCCAACTCGCCAGAGAATCTCCCCGAGACATTGGGAGGGCGGTTTAAGGAGTAGCCAAAAGGAGTAAAGGGGTAAAGGGGCAAAAAGAAAACATGTTATCTGTCATAAGAACATGGCGGTGCCTAGGTACATATGTATGTAGTACGTCCGTATTAACTTCCAACAGCGAAGATGCATAGCACATAAGTAAGTTGCAGTACTTATAGGATTCGCGTCAACTTATGCTCCATGTCTTAAACCATATGCAACATTAAAGTACATATGTAAGTTCAATGTTGCATTAAATTCAAGTTACTACATAGTACTATGAAGGTAGGTTATGTATGTGGTGAAAAACATGCAGAAATTGTACAGCCCGTAAGATGAGCAGGCGTGTATCTAGTAAGACTTAACACCGACCCGAGCCAAACAACATACTAACCTACATAGTACGGAGGTTAGCTACCCATGCCCGGGCTTGACATTGAGAGGGTTTGAGCAGATTTTCAATCCTACACTTTCCAGAAATAGCCAAGTAACCCCCATAGTTAGCGGGAGTTGGTCGGTGATCCACGAACCTGGAAAAGCTAATTCGTACTTTATGAAGAGGCACAGAATCCAGAATCCAGATAATAGTTATGCAACATATGTACACTACACGCAGGTGAGTCCAAATAGTTATATGATCCTTCATCTTTCCAACTTGAAGTTACCTAACCAGATACATAACTAATAAGGATATGGCTTTAAAATTACTTTATGTATGAGTGATATGTCATAAAGTCTGGCACAGTCCTACTGTAGGTACCTCTATGTTAAGGGATGCACATCATGAAATGGATCCATCCATATACTTATTCCGATCAGCAATTGAGACAAGCCACACAAACATTGAACACATGCACTTCATATGTACATGATCCATGATGTATATAAAAACAGACTCGGCCGTACCAAAAAATGAAATTAAGTAGTTACACAAGTTACATGTTGCACTTTGCGGTTAGGTACATGAAAATTTAAATTCAAATTGAAGCTGTTTCCATGGGTAGTGCCATCCAACATCTGCGTGATAAAACCCTCTAATACACTCCCCTCTTCCGAGACTTACATAAGTGCCAAGCACACAGCACTCAACTCTCTATCTATTTATTTTGCGCTACATCAGCCAGCCTGAACTTTCTATCTCGTCGACGCGGGATCTTAATTGACTGTCTCCCTAGTAGGTCGCGACATGGACCAGAGCGACATGACGATGGCTACGTCGACCGCGATGTCGGGTATGGACATGACCATGACCATGACCATGACGAGTACCACTTCAAGCGCAATGCCGTCGTCTACTGGGGGAATGGACATGGGCATGGGAGATTCCTCAGCATCACCCATTTTGATGACATCGGCGGAAATGGCCATGGTGTTTTTCCAAAGCGTCACCACCCCTCTTTACTCGAGCGCCTGGACTCCACAGGGTGAAGGCTCGTATGCTGGCACATGCATCTTCCTCATCGTCCTTGGCCTGCTCCACCGCATCCTTATAGCTGTACGATCCGTCGTCTTTGATTCGAATCCAAAACTGCATCGTCACCGTAAGGACGTGCCTTCAGACTCGGACGATTACCCAGGCACCAATAACGAGCTAGAGTCGATGAGCCGGCAAGTCAGATCTCAGTGGAATAGTCATCCATTCAGGGTCGCCACCGAGACGACGCGCGCCTTGTTTGAAGTGGTGATAGGGGGTATCGGATATCTACTGTGAGTTAGGCTGTGTCCCCTTTGCAAGAATCGTTGCCTACTGGAATTTCTTATCTAACTACATATAAGTATGTTAGCTGTTATGACGATGAACGTGGGGTACTTTCTCTCTGTACTCGGAGGCATCTTCCTCGGAGCATTCGTTGCCGGTCGATTTAGTGCTAGCGATATCCATCATTGAGTCTCAACACTTGACTTCAAGAATCTCAGGTAGCCATCGGTTTTATTTTCAGCTTTGTCTACGAAGTAAACGTACTTGGATCACGACGCCTACCTTTATCGGAGCCTAGGCCGGTCACGATGCTAAAGAAGGAAACCTACCTACACATGTATCTAGGTAGTATGTACTCTATGATTATCGTATTCATCAAAAAGCCTAATGAGTATTCTCCAATTAGAACATGCGACATGATAATATGCATGATAGTTACCTGCCAATGGCTACCTAGTAGCCTCTAGTTTACCTACCTACTTAGGTAAGTATCATGGGGGATTCAATTGGAATAGGAATGGAAGATAGTATATCCTTTCATATCTCTGTAGTAAAGCTGAAAAGGCTCTGGATATCAACTGATTTGTTCGTATAGTTCACCTTTTTTTAAATACCCCCAACTATATCAGCGTTACAGTGACTACCACCAGCATGTCTGGGCGCCGAACACGAGATATTCTCCACACGGAAATGAACCCTTGTATTGGGAAGACACGTTAGAACCCTAGCTGTTCAAATGGCTATAAAAGAATGAAGAAATTGGCATCAATATCTTCAGAGGTTCTCTTCTGCTGCTACTGCTGCACGAACAGTTGCGGTTTTCACGATGAGGTACGCAAAAGTTCTGTTAGTTGTCACGCGCTGTGCCACGGCCCTCGCAGCTTTCGTCCCAAGGAGTCAGCACAGCGAAGAAACTTCTGTGTTGGAGGTTACGCTATTTTCTTCCACAACGGGTGTTGCTGCTGAACTAGTCGCAACTATCAAGAACACTGGTGCAACAGACCTCAACCTATTGAAAGTGGGCACTCTCCTCGATGAAGCTCTCCCAGTTCAAAAGTTATCGGTAGCGGACGAATCAGGTATAATATTTACATTATTGCTCCTTGTTAACTGCCCAACTTCCTACCTGCCATGGCACGTAAGTAATAGACTACGTTTAATACTAATATTGGGGGTTCTTAGGTGTTCAGGTATCTTTCAAGGGCATCCACACCAGCATCCAACCTGATGCTCTCAAACCCGAGCACTTCCGCCTTTTGAAGGCTTCCGAATCTATAGATGTTGTTATAAGTGCCGCTGCCCTCCACGATTTTACCAAATCCGGAATCTACACATTCTCAGCCACAGGATTGATGCCGGTAGCCCAGGCCGGGTCTACCGAGCTAGCCGGGCCCGCGATCAGCTTCAGTTCCAACACCATCAGCATAGACGTTGACGCAGGGTTAGCCGCTGCGGTGACCAAAGCCATAACCTTCAAAGGTCTTCAGGAACGCACGAACATCCGCGATGGCTGCAACACCACTGAACTTGCTGCCAGCACCTTAGCCCTCTCTAATTGCGAGTCACTGGCTCTTGCCGCTGCCGCCGACGCCGCTGATCCATCATCGGCCCGTTTCGTCGAGTATTTCGGGACCAACTCCTCCGAGACGCGGCAGATCGTCCACGACCGACTGACGGCGGCTGCGAAGGAGTGCTCAACGACAGATTCGGGGATTTCAACATACTACTGCTACGACTATTACCGTGTATGCGAGATCGACGGACCTTTGAACGCGTACACAGCATGGGACATGGACATTGTCGTGATGTGCCCACTATTCTATAACACACTGCCACCGCTTCCGCCAGCCTGCCACAAGCAGTCTCAAGCCACTACCACTATTCACGAGATGACACACTGTGAGGAAGTATATAGTCCTCATACTAACGACTATGTGTATGGGTATAATGAGAGTGTGGCATTGCCCCCAGAACGATCGCTGAACAATGCAGACAACTATTCCTTATATGCAGGAGGTGAGCAAAAGTTACCAAGTCCTAATACCAATCAATGCCAGGATTGATACTAACACCATATAGCTGTGCATTTGAAGTGTTAGATACCTATTTTGTATTGTTATATAATCCAAACCGGGAACGCGGTTACGAAGACATAAATTTACTACTTCATTACGCGTTCGATACCCATAGTTTACGTGAATGGATGCTGAACCCTTAATATGATGATTGTTTTCAATATTGATTGGCCTAAGAAGTACGACTACCTAGCAGGTATATAGCTAGTCTTTTAGCTATGACTGACTGCCGAGGAGCGCTCCATCTGCACCACTTAATAGTCAACATTCTGTAGACATTACTCTATTGTTTACTATTTTGCTCATCTAGTTCCGGATAGAACTGGCCCTCGTTGGCCGGATCATGAAGAAGACGTTTGTGGTGCTCATAACAGGTGAAACACCCAACCCTTACAATCCAAGGCCGAGCAATAGACTACTGCCCTACTAAATTTTGCCATATCGACGATAGCGCTAAAAATCCCAATAACAAACCTCTGATCATACCATTTAATGGGTGCAAAGGCTAGCCGTATATAAACGCTTTTACTCTTCAAGTTCCTCTGCTTCTTCTGCTTCCTCCGCTTCCTCCGCTTCCTCAATATCTTCGGCCTCCTCAGCTTCATCGTCTTCGTCAGGCTCCCCGTCTGAAGAATCTTCGCCATTGGCGCCTTCGCTGCTAGAATCTCCCATTAGTCCGTTCATGCTCCTGCGAGTCAAGTTGGGGAACATGAGTTGCTGAGCCTCGTCTTCGTCCAACACGTCCTCTGGCGGCGCGTCACTAAGGTCGCTTTCGTCATCGGCTGAGTCGTGGACGCTACCGGGGGCTGAGCTTATATCACCATCAGCTTCTTCGTCCTTCATCTCCACATCCTCGTCGAGACCGCCATCATCACTCCTTGAATCATCATTCGGGTCGTCATCCTTTTCCTCTACAGCAGGCGTCTTGCCACTGGAAATGGACCCTCGGGATTTGGTGCTAGCTGGTTTCGGGCCCTCTTGAGCACGCATGGCTGCCTGCTCCGCCTTGCGGAGAATATCAGCGCGTCGTATTCCAGCCTTGCGAGGCCGTTGTGCGCCTTCCAAATTCACCGGCGCGGATTCTCCTACACCATTCTCTGCGCCCGAGTTCTCGTGTGGCTGTGGGTTTAGGAGACTGCTTAGCTGGTTCGCAAGTTTGACTTCCGGCACCTTCTCAGATTGGCGGCCTTCCTGCTGAAGGCGTGCTTGTTCCCGTTCTGCAATTAGGGTAGAGACAGGTGGTCCCGGAAGAGATTTTCGCAAATCAAAATATAATTCCGTATAGCAATCGGTGATTAAATCATCAATGGCGCTACCCTTCATCAATCCAGTATTAAGCTTCTTTAACTCGATAGTCTCTTGCAAAGCGCTAAGTGCAGGATGAGACGAGGTTGGATCTGAAGACCAATCACTGATCCTAGATGCGATGATGTCAAACTCTTCAGGACTTGAGGCTTTGAAATCATCCTCCAGTACGGATGGGATCTGATACGTCTGCCGGATAAGCCGTAGATATTCGAGGCAGCAGTTTTGCCAAAGCTCATTGAAATGATAGAAATCGGCGCCTTTCTTACGTAGACGTCGGAGCAAGGCCTCGAAATTCGTTCGGTCTTTCAGCACGATCAAAAGTTTGACGACAAATCGAACATACTGCTCAGTATAAACATGATGTCGGCCAGGCCGTTCTGCGTCGCACTTCCATACGTTCATCACCATAGTCTTGGTTAGCATAGACTCCCGGAGAACGCCGAAAGCGGCCATTGCCTGAACGTAGCCTTGTTCCTCCGAGTTCTCATCGAAGAGTATCCTGGCGTGGCGCATGATGATGCGATGCTGCCAATTTGATCTATCCTTCTCCCGCAGATGGCTGAGTGTTTGGATAACGTATGGTTCCCAGTCTTCTGGCTCGCCGATTTCAACGGGTTCCCCATTTCGAACTGCATATGGCTGACGCTGGAGTATATCTGCCGCTTCTTGCGGTGATATATCTCCTCGCGTAACAAGTTTATGCATAATCGATACGATTTTGTAATGAGGCTCTAGAATCGGATCTTGACCATGACGTGGCTTTGGTAGAGCGGACACGACTTGGACCGCCTTTTCAAGAGCGCTGATAACTGTCTGTATGGTTGGTCGATCCCGTCTATCTCTATGCTCAAGGGATGTTGGGTGTTTCTGGTACATTTTCCAGATGCACTTGGCTACCATGTACGGATTTCTACAATGCTGATTAGCTAGATTATAGTCGATAAGGGGGCTGGAGCCGACTTACTGCCACTGCTTTGGCTTTACTTCCATGGCTTTCTTGAATAACCCAGAGGCATACTTCCAAACTTTGTAGTCATCCATTTGGGGGTGAAGATCTTTAGACTCCACGCCGGACTCATGGATAATGAACCTCTTGTGCTCGGGATGACGGAATGGTTCCATTGCAAACGGTTCTCGGCTCGAAGCATACATACGCATGCCGAACTTGTGGTACATGTCGTGGATGTCGTCAGTACACTCCCCTAGGGCTTCAAGGAAGGTGTTTCGAGATTGTGATAAGGCAAGTGTGTAACAGTGGATTGCGCTCCGTTGGTATTTCACTAACTCTGCCCTCTCCTTGTTCATCTTATCTGCCGTCCAGAGTACTGATTCATCGAGCTCATAATCGAAGCACTCGGCTAATCTAAACCATGCATCCCACTGATCAGGGGTGAACTGGAGTTGCTGGCGTAGAAATGTAGCACCGATACGAAGATCGTCTGTTGCGCCTGGAGTCTGTCTCCTGTTAAGATCTACTCCTTTAAACTTAGTAAATGCTATCATTCCTAAAAGAAAGAACCATCTGTGCTTAGCCAACGCGCTGTCCGGGGTAGTGACAGTCACTGCATCGATAGAGATGTTACCCTTGAGTGCTTCGTATAAGCGAAGAGGTGGGATGGGCCTCTGCAGGGTTTGATTGAAAATCCGCAAATTCTGTATGAACTGTTGGTTGGATTTGGTTTGCCCGATGGCTTGTTGCATATGCTCGATCGTTGTCTTGATGTCTGACTTTAGCAAGTCCTTCATTGGCATGCGATTGGCGAGAACGGATACCCTCTCCACTAGGGCGGTGGTATTACGGCGCTCGAGCTTTTCAGGGGGGCAGCCATGGTCTTGTACCTCACTTAGGCCAACCCCTAGTTTTAAGCCATAAAGATCATAAAGGACTTGAGCGAGGTAATCTTCCCAGTTGTCTATGAGGCTCTGCTTCAAAAGTTCCACTCGCATCATCTTGAGGAATATCTTGCCAGACGACTTGCAAAATTTCCTAAGACCCAAGACTTGATGAATGGCCGCCAGGTAATCAGCCAGGTCATTTTCCGGCGTAGTAAACCCTGCCTTGTTTTGTGCGATGCCAGTCTTTAACATGGTGTATAACAGAGACCAGTTCCTAACCTGCATCTCACGTAGTTTTCCCAAGAAAGACTGGAAGGTCGCGCCATTGGAAGCATGTTGTTTCATGCCAACGCGTACCTCATCTTCATACATACACGAGACATGTAGCACGCAACATACTTTAACCAAGGCTGATATACTTGACTTGAGGTGCTCATCGTCGATGATTTCAAAAGCTTTCGGATCGTTCAGTGCCACCGAAAGTGCTTGTACCAACAATTCATCCAGGAACTTAAGCATCTTAAGAAATAGAGGGCGGCGGGCTTCAGCAGACATAGCCATATATGAATCTTGTTCAAAGTCGGTAATAACCATCTCAATACTTTTAAGAAGGCACGAGAATTGTTTTGTGGTGTAATCAATAGCACTGTAGGCCTCTCCAAGCCGGCTCCAAAGGAACAATCTCAATTCCGTACTGGTCCCAAGAAGAAACTTCCAAAGGTCGCGAAGGCCTTGATTTGCGGTCTCGGAAATGGGCAATGCACCAGCCCCAGTCACCGGGGTCGTGGAGTCATCGTCAACTGCCATCGCCTCGGACGTATCCAACCCTCCTGTTGCGGTACAGACAGAGGTGGGGTTGAGGACGGGTTCCAGGCTCTCAATGATCGACACGGGATCACTGAGGTCGTTTTGGAATAACCCAAGGAAGAAATCCATTGTTGTCAGTTTTGAAATCTCTCTATCAGCTGCGTGCGCTGAGACCTCGGGCATAATTGCGTTATTGGGAAGCTGGATGTCGATAGACACCTCGTCTTCCCCAAGCCTTTCGCGGAGACTCTTCCAGCATTGGAGAATGTGGTCTCTGGAGACGCCCTCTGTCAGAGTTACAGAAAAAACAGCAGACCAGAGAAATCGAATAGACAGGGTAGCGTCTGCACTTTCGGCGCGATCCCGGCTCATCTGCGAAGCGAAGGTAAACCAGCGTGCAAGTCGTCCTTTGGTTTCCATGCGTATACCGAAATCTACGGCGCTGTTAGGATTTGTAATCCGCTCATATACGTCTAGGTGTAATTCGAAGAGCATCTGGACCATGCGGTCAATCGTAGCTAACGTTTGGCCCGGGTCTGTAGACGAAGCGATATATTTCAGCTCATATCGCATGCGGTTCCAGATGTCCTCATCCAAATGACTGATTACTTGGACAACCGCAGTCTTCATGGAATCGGACCACTTGCTCGTGAGATAAGTAGTACACACATGTCTTACCCATTCGAAAGCAACCTCCTGAATCCCCAACCAATTCGCATTCACCCTCTGAACGAATGACTCTAGACCCTTTGTGTCATGAAACATGGGCATTTCTGGTTTATTTTGAGATCCAGACTTGGAGTGTTCGAGGAACGATGCGAATCCCACAGATGATGCCTCCTTTTTAGAAAGGACTACTCTGGTGCTCTCTTCGTCAAATCCCACAAGTGAGTTACGTAGATCAACCATAGAAGTTCGTTCGAGCTTGGCAGTACGAGTAGAAGAGGCACATGAATCGAGTACTTCAGCTAGTCGATCAAGAGTATCTCTATCCGTGACTCCAATATTCTCTATCATGTTACGAGTCATTTGGAAAAGATTCTGGTCAGCAGCTTGGAATGGCTGTAATTGGGTTGCGTGTTGTGTGTTCGTATCCATGATTTCCCCAGCAATTTCTCGACGTCGAATACGCTTGCTTCCTCTGCGGTCGACGACCTCCTCATCGCCCCCCTCGGCTAGGCCCGCTATAGATAGTGAACGCTTTCGAGAAAGAACAGAGGCGCTCCTCTCAGCGCGTACATCTTCGGCGGTGCACTCCTTAGGTGAATCATTCTGGTCGTCTTTGAGTTGCGCCACCGTGCCATTTTCCCGACTTCTTTGGCTTAATGGTGTCTCCTTAAGTGACTCCGGTTTCGATCTTTCCACAAGTGTCTGGGCATCTTCTTGGGTCACTGGTATTTCAGGTACATTCAAAGTCACAGCTTCCCCAGAGATGCCTTGAGCCGCAACATGATGAACAATTGACATCCCTAAATCAGCCCACGATGCTATAGAAACATCGATTACGAGGCGTCGTGGTTGCTGTTCATCAGCTAGAGCTGGAACCTCTGGTGGAGCAAGTGAATCGGTATAATTTGGCAGGAATGGAAAGGGGTCTAGATGCCTTTTCAGTTGATCTGGTATTGATCTCTTAAGGAAGGGCGTCATTATTGGGTGCGATAGTGCAAGGTGGTCGGATAAAACATCAAGTTGCCTCTTTAATTGTTCCCCGGCGAATGCCTCGGCGAGAGAGGGAGGCTCGATTTCTTCGACAGCTGGATCATCTTCAAGCTCGATTGCCGCCTCAAGACAGTATCGACTAACTCTAGGACTTTTCAAAAATGCGGCAACGCGCGCAGCCCTCCTCCAAAGTTCGGCATCAGACGGATCAAAATCCAAGGCCGAGCTGAATTCGCCAAGTGCCTTCTGAGCATTTGCAAGGACGGCCTTGTCCTTCAACCCGGCTAGTGAGTCTTTTTCCTCGCTTGCTAGAGATCTAATACTGTCAAGGGCAAACTGGCCATAGTTTTTGTATGCGAGGTAAAGGGTTTGGGGCAAGCTACTTCCGCTGCCGTCAATATCAGCCTGAGCAGCATCGAGAGGCTGAGGGAATGGGTCGAGATCAAGGTGGCGGGGATCGGACTGTCGTTCGGCGCGTTCGAAATCGGTGATGCTCTCGGGATATCGGAATATTTCAGACTGAAACAGGAAATCGTACGCCGCGGAAGCGTCAGGATAATGATTAGGGCCCTGGGCGTGGAGCTTTAGAGCTGTTTGGAAACGTTTCAAAGCTTCATCTATCTGAATTTCGCGAGTATTGTCGATCTCTTCGTCGATATTTTCTTCCGGTTCTACGTTGATGGCGGAGAAGGCAGGCTGAGTCGGTAATTAATTAGTTCGTATTCCGTTCATAGCTTGCCTAAGAAATCAAACAAAAGCCAACTGGTTATAACTATAAGGAAGAAGAAGAGGCATTACCATGATGTCAGTTACTGTGCGCCTCCTACGCCATGGAAAACTAAAGGTTCCAATAAGTTAGGTTCGCATAATTCGGTATAATCAATCTCAAGCGCAAATTATATGATTGATGTGTAGCTATCCGTAGATGTTTTGTAACTAGACAGGTACCTTATATGGCAGATCGATGGGGATTGATGTTTAAGTGATAAATTAAGTCAATAAGATAGTAAAGTCGCGATGGAAGACGCGAATGGCAATTGATCCATTCAAATGTAACTACTACATGTAGGTATTATGTATATACTATAATTAATAGGTACACGTGCATGTAACTACAGTAAGTACATTTACTAGTTAACTATGTAGGAAATCGCAAGGCTGAGTCAGTCCCTAGTACAGTACTATGTAGGTAAGTAACTTCAAAGTTGAACCTTGGGAGTGTTACTGTAAGCAGGGATCAGAAAGGTCGGTCGTGACATAGCAGGTACATAAGCCTTTAGGCTGTGAACGGAATCCGTCTTATTTTAAGGGCTCTTCTTAAAAAGATACATTGGCCCCACACATAAAATCTTATGAATCCAAATGTATCTTCCTTATCCCTTGCAATCAATCTAAACTAAATATGGCTAATCCAATTGACACCTGACGACAGCTGGAGATACCTGTCACAGCTGTAATAATTTAAATAAAATGGAAAGAAGTAAAACAACAGCTGTAATTATTAAAAGGCACTTGTAATAATTGAATGGCAACTGTATTGATATTTGAAAATAACTAGTTGCGTAGTTGGCCTGCCAGCTGTAATGGCTTGTTTGCCAGCTGCGTAGGGCTTTGAAAGGGCTGTCAGGGCTTGTGCGACGCTGTAAGAGGCTTTTCTGTAAGCAAGACAGGTTGAAATCGACCTGTCTTGCTTACAGGAAAATAAGAGCTCTTTTGTGGGGCGCTAAACCCCTTATAGTTTAGCTTTGGACCCGATTTAAACAGTACATTGCATAAAATAAGAGATAGGTCTTACAGCGTAGTACAAGCTAATGACAGGGGTCTTAGAGATTTGTGCAAAAAAAAAAGGTGCTCTTTTAGGTTAAGTTCTTTTTTTAGCGTGTTTTTGAATATTTTGTGCAAGGGATCCACAAGCTGTAAGGACCCCTTCTTAAAATAAGACGCATTCCGTTCAGGGCCTTAAGGTACATAATTAGGGGCCCACATGCCTAAGGCACCTCATACTAGATTGATCCGACCCCTGGCCGCCACATGGATGCAAGGCTAAAGTTCAAACTTGGAACATTGGCTGAACCTTAGCTCATCATGAAACATCGATATAACAATACCCTAGATACAGAAGTGGATAAGTATGGACATAAACCATATACACTGCTCCTCTCTATTGGCCCGTGCGTATCTCGGAAATTCAACAATCCAAACACGCAGCACGAAAGAGAATCTGTAACTGTTACTCCACGATCATATGGATGTATGCACGTATGCATCCAGTGTCCCAGTGTCCCGTGTCCACTGTAGCCATTCGAACGCGCAATCTTTTAATCTTTTCTCTATTAACTATCAGAATCCACTCTTTCCAATGCTTCTTTGATGCATTATGATTTATGATTTTGCGAAGTTGAATTGAATTGAGTTAATACAAGATTCAAGCATCGAAACTTGCAAGCAACCAAGCAAGCAAGCAACACTGAGGCTGAACATTGAAGCTATTCCTACCTACATATCCTCGAACTCAACCATAGCCACCTACTAGGTACCTTTTTTCACTTCGGATCGCAATGCCTACACCGGCGGTTCCAGAGTCAGTTCCTATATAATCTTTGCTATATGTGCCAATTTTAGTATCGTCCTAACAAAACCTCGTCAGAATCTCCGAGGAGGTGTTGCACGAATCGATCGAAGCCCGTACTGAGACCTTAATATCACTGCGCGAACTCGGTCCCCCAGATCTTGTTCATCTCTTAAAACAGAATCTCAGAAACACCGGGAAACAGGTTCGTCAACTAAGTGATACCCCGGAAACTTGGCTCTGAACTGAACTCGTTGGTGTAGACAGGCGTATACCACCACGTCACAGGCGTTGATGCATCCTCATCAGCTAGTCTTGCTGCCTATATCAACACCCTCACTTACAAAGAGCACGGCCAAGTTGCTACACACAAGATCGTTGAAGGCTTGTACTGCTGCTATAATGCCTTCTCTAGACTTGACATGCGCGTTCATGTTACAATTCCTGGAACCGTAGAAGCCTATTGCGTTGACGAACGGGGCGAGAAACGAAAAGCCACCGACGATCTCTGGCTTGAAACCTATCTATGCAGTGTCCTGCGAGCTTATTCCTACGCTGACGATGGGAGCGGGGATACCATTAGGAAGATTATGGGTGTGAGGCGCTTCAATCCTGTTACCAACACTGAAACTGAGCATCGCTTCCTGAGCGCCGCTGAGAGCCTCTTCTTCCGAGGTACGTGCGCTTGTTGTCGTTCAATCCGGGGCTATTAGCTAAAACCGTACAGGTTGGCAACTGGGCTCTGATTCCGTGGTCCAAGTTCCAAACAATGTGTCGAATCACTTAACGGCCGGCCTTCTAAAATACTTTCATACTACGGGACGTTTTGCATCAGCCATCAATCTGTTCGAGAAACTAAGGACACAGAATGTCGAGGTATCGTCCCTACTATCCAAGGTTCTATTCATGGGCAACGAGGAAGTGCAAGGTGTGCGCATACTATACCAGGCACTCAAGAACACACCCATGGACTACGTCATGCTAGACACCCAAGCCGAATTCCTCCTCAAGAAGGCGCTAGCAGCTGAGACCCCATCACAGAAGGAGGAGAGGCTCAAGATGGCTCTAGGTTGTGCTGATCGCAGCACAATCGCGGCGCCAAGTGAATTCGGCACATGGGCGAGGTTAGCGCAGGTCTACGTCGCCATGGAGGATTGGGACAATGCGCTTACGATACTCAACTCTTGCCCGATGTTTACTTACCAAGACAAAGATGCACCAGTCATGCCCGAACCGAAGGATGTCTACCTACCAACTTTACCCGAGACACGCCTAGAAGAGATCGACAGCGAACCAGAGTCCAGATACTCGGAACAGGTGGATCCAAGCCTACTTGGCCTTCGGGCTGCCTCATATCGTGGCACTTTCAAGCTGGCCTATGGAATTCTTACGGAAATGACCGCTAAGATTGGCTGGGATCAGCTCCTTAAGATACGAAGCAATGTTTTCGTCATGGAAGACGAGTATCGGAGTGAAAAACAAGACAGTGTCTCACAGCCTCAATCGACGAAACGCAACCCAAGCACTGACGGACTGCGCGGGACTCCAGAGCCTACCACTAATGGCGATCAGACTGACGATGAGGGGGATGAAGAGAAGGCCGCAACGGGCGCAGCCTCAGCGGAAGCCGACTCTACTGCGCCTACGCTAACCAATGGCCATGGTGAAGAAAACAGCGTCGAGAAGCCAACCCACACCATTGACCCTGGAGAAGTGAAAGCCGATGGTGATACTGTAAGTATTTTTGACTCTTCAGATTTTCGCAGTTTGTTTTCACAGATCAGGGATGGATACTGATATATGCTATAGAGCGCAACCACTGACGAGCATCTCTCGCGCCTAAACAACAAGCGATTGTGTGAAAGATGGCTGGACAGTCTCTTCATGGTACTATACGAGGACCTCCGTGTCTATACGATATGGAGAACGCAGATGGCGCAATACAGGGCCCAGTCAATGCAATACAAGAAGTCAGCCGAAGAATGGGAGATTCTTGGTGCCTTGGCGGAGCGTCTCCAACATCACGATGAGGCAGTAGAGGCGTATAGGGCATGCCTTGCCGCACGATTTAGCCCGAAAGCACTTTCGGGAATTCTACGAGCGTACGAGAAGCAAAGGAATACAAGAGACACAGTGGCTGCTGTGATCCGACTCGTGACTTGGCAGTACCGTTGGTATTCAGAGTTCTCTCCCGAGCTCCTTCACACAATCCGGGCGTTGATTGAGGAGGAGGGCGCAGTCAAGGTTCGATCGATTATTCAGGCGACAAGTTTGCCACAAAACGTTCTAGATTTAACCCACCACTACGCTGCACTGTGTGCCACGTTCAGAAGCAGCGGTACGGACGGTTAACGGATTGCTTGTAGGGAGGGGAAGTGGGTGAGGATGAGGATATTCGAGGATGAAGTAATGCCCTTGCATGATATCCATCTGTTCTTACCTAATCAGTTTAGAGCTTGCAACGATTAATTACAAGAAAAGGTTCTCATCTGAGCCTACTTGTGCTAGGCTTGGGAAGATGTCCATGGCTTACCCAATCCAATCCGGGCTATGATGTCGTTAATAATGTTACTAATACATAGTATGTATGTATGTGCCTACAGACATTGTACATGGTATTATGTAAGAGGTAGTTATTAATTACATAATGACCTCATTATTTTCCCTACTTATTCTGGACTTTAGTTATGTCATATGTAGGTACAGGAGATGCTATCTGCAAATGGATTTTGTACTATGTATCATTGATGTACATGTAGGTACTAAATATGTAGTTACCTAGTACCTAGTAATGTATCAAGACCAACATTGAAGACCCTGTATACTGCATATGCCCTGCATAATCTTATCAATCTCATCACTTTCCAAGTTCGGTTCACTCCGTTCTAACTCCAGTCGTATTAGACACCAAGAGACCAAACCAGACCTCGCCTCACCTCACCCACCTCAACCACTTTCGATAATACTATAAATACCCGCTGTCGCAGTATCTGGGTTACCAAAAGTAATCAAACTTAGACAACTACTATAAAATGAGTAAAACCTCAAATCTCGATGTCATGTTGGTAAGATATTCTCATGCTACAACCAGCCCCTTAAATTTCCTGGAATTTCTACACACAGTTTTGTAATGTGCAAAATCAAACACCGATACAATGTTCTAATTTTTCCACGTTTACCTAGGCTGGTGGCGGGGCAGCATTCGCGGTAGACCTGATAGTCTATCCATTAGACACGCTCAAAACCCGCCAGCAAAGTCGCGATTTCATCAAGACTTTTGCCAGTCCGTCAACTAAGACGAAGCTGCCATCGAGGCAGCTTTTCCAGGGCCTCTACCAAGGCATTGGCATAGTTATACTCGCCACTTTACCTGCCGCTGGCACTTTTTTCATGACTTACGAAGCCGCCAAGACATTCATCGGCCGCCACGGGTCGCCGTTAGGTCTCCCACAGCCTTTAATGCATTCGGGTGCCTCAGCAATAGCCGAGTGTGCGTCTTGTCTAGTCCTTACTCCTTCTGAAGTGATCAAACAGAATGCACAGATGCTCCAGCAACGGTCTGCGAGCGCGCATAGGTTTGCTTCGCTTCAGGCTCTGAAGCAGTTGGGCGGTACCGGAGCGGGAGGCAAATTGCTCTCCGGTTATTCCGCTCTAGTAGCTAGGAACTTGCCTTTCACCGCTATTCAATTTCCCATCTTTGAATCCATGCGTGCATGGTTTTGGAGAAGGCGTTCAGATCTGTCCAAAGATGGCACTACCGACCATATGGCGGAAAAGCGGAGTTTGCTTGAAACGGGAGTGGTCACAGGCGCGAGCGCAGGCTTGGCAGGCAGTTTTGCGGCCATTATCACGACGCCTATGGATGTGGTCAAGACTCGGATCATGCTGGCTGCGGGGCGTGACCAGAGTTCAAAGCAAAGCGCGAATAATCCGGTCGTTGGGATACAGAACACAGCCAGCAAGAGTTCACAAGGTGCGCTCGCCGTAGCACGTCAGATCGTCTCGGAACGGGGAGTCTCTGGATTATTTAGAGGAGCCATCCTTCGTGCTGTCTGGACCTGCGTCGGCAGCGGCCTCTACTTAGGGACGTACGAAGTAGCAAAAGCTTGGCTCGCGAGAAGAAAGGAATACAATGCGGAAGACTACAGTTTCCAATAATATAGACTATTCATATGCTATCCATTGAACCCCTGCGCCCAGTCCGTCGAGCGCGCCTACCGAACCCATCCCTATATCATCTCATGTCATGTTCATCCCAGAATCCCAATAAGCCAATGTCCAAAATCATCCAAAGCACGCATAACGAAACAAAATACATGGAAACACGAAACAAAAGGGCTTTCGCGGCCAAATGTTATCTGCCCAGACGTTGCTCATCCAGAGGTATACACCATCCTAAACACTCCAGCAGGGTCGCCAGTAGTCGCCAAGCGAGGCTGGCAAAAGCTAATACCCTCAAGGACCTTCTCGTTTCCATCCTGGTCGTTTCCACAACTGACGTCGCCCGTCCAGCAGTCGTACTGCGGAATGAAGGAGTAGAACGCCACGCTACCTGCCTCCTGCCTTCCGGCTTCCTGGGCGGCCGTGATATTCGTCTCCGTCAGGGTTGTGCCAGTCTCATCCATCCAACTCTGTGCAATACTGAAACTGATACCGGTCGTCATCTTGCTAGCCAAGAGGAAGTCGACGCCTGATTCGAAGTGAACCTGTGTAGTAAAGAGAAATATTAGCAACGCTCCCCCATTATCCCCGTTTTCGTGGTGGTGGTGGTGGTGGTAAAGGGGTTGGCCGGACTTACATCGACACCTTCTTCAGTGGTCCAGGAATACGACTGAAAATGCGCGAGAGCCGTTGAAACCATGCTGCTTTGCGTGATCGAATGCGTACAAGCCGGGGGCGCTTCGCAGGTCTGCGGCCTGGTAATAGCTATCTGTTTCCCGTCCTGGATGGTGGGGGTGGCCGAGTAGGATCTCTTGATCGTGCAGCTCGGTGCGATTTCACCGGAGGTATCCTTAGGAGAATTGCTTTGAATCTCAACTTCTGCGATGGCACAGTCGTCGCGGCCACAGCAGTAGCTAGTAATCAGGTTGTCGTTTGGCTGTTTGTATATCATATGAATTGTCAGCAAATGTGGATAGACGGACGGACGAAGAACGAGATCGGTGATCTGTTATATGCTTTGGGACTTACGTTGAGAGATGTGTAGTAGCAGCCGGCTTGCGCCACCCGCAGAATTTCGGCCCCGGGCATTTCGTTAAGCATCTGCCACCCTCGAGGAGTATCCTTCATCATGATGAACTGGCAGGTCGGGTCAGGGTCCTCAACTTTCCAGTACACGAACTGGGTCCCCGCGTCTGTGTCCATGTCGCCCGTTGCTTTCGCCGCTGGGAAGGTCATATTCTCGTAATAGCGGCCGCCCGCATGACTGTCTACGTCTGTGATGGAGCGGTCTATTAGAAGTGTGCTGTTGTCGATCAGGTCCCCGTCACTCCAGATATCAAGCGGATCGCTGCAGGTCCTCTCTTTGTATGCAACAAATCCTGGCCATGCTGCCGCAATTACTGGACATAACAGGAAGAGATTCCGAAGATGAGTTGCCATGATCATTTTGGAGGTGTTGATGATGTTCCTTGGGTTAAAGCTTGCTGGGTATGTGCTGTGGTGGGAGTGTCAGGTATGATATGTTGATGAGAACAAGTATTTTTCTCGTTAGGATAAAAGGGGGAAAGGGGGGACGTTTGACTCCCTTATATGCTCGTCTTGGTCAAGTCTGTTATAGCGGAATTAACCCGATAGTCGACGAAATGATACGCCAATTCATCAGAACAGGAAGGACTATTGAACTTCCTTATCTTCTTCATGGAATCAACTACTCCACCGATAATCTAGCCGATCCATTTTTTCCTAGGTATTAACCTTGAAGAAGTGATCTCAAACAACTCAGATCACGATATCAATGGCACGTGGTATTCACCCATACCCCTACTATCCACATTTGTTTATCTCCATTATTGTTCTAGAACGGAGCGATGACGGCGACCCAGGGAGCCGGATGTCGGTATATTGATTAAGAGAAGCCCAGCTTGAAAGAGGTTGGCTTTCGCCCCTATTCCGAGGTTTGCTTTCGGTGCCCACATATCCGTAGCTTGATTCGCTGTCCTTTGCTCCTCATCTAGGATATACTGGCAATCCTGTCGAGACTAACGGAAACTTTCCAGGCCAAACCCTCCGCGCTCGCCCCCCAAGCTCATATTGCAGGCCGGCAAGGCGAGATACGTCACCGACGTCACTGGGGGCCCTACATGTGTTCTAGAAACCTGGGGAAGAGCATAGTCGGGTCTCAGGAGTGCCGGCCCCATAGCAAATAAATGAAACAGTATGATTATGTATGGCAGCACGTGGCCAATGTAAGAAATAAGTTACACATTTGCATTTGCTAAATAGCTACCTACCCACAGCAGGTGGTATACGGGTACCTGATAGATTGGTAGGGATATCATTGCCTATATCTAACCTACCTCAAGTTTACTATCCTCCTCAGCCTCTATGTAAGTATCACGGTGATTCACTACTAGGTATAAAATGCTTATAAAGGAAGGTCTCTTATCTTGTTCTCGTATACAGCCGCAATGCAACTTCTCTCGGCTGTGTTTGTGTTATAAGTACCTAACGTCGTGAGTTTAGTGTTTCCCCAGGAATATGTAGCCAAGAATGTAAGCCTGGGCAGGCCAGTATTTCGACGAATGTGGTAGCCCAATAGGAATTTCTCAAGTGTATAGTTAGTTACTGATTATCAGAATCTAAGTTCTTTGTAATATCAATGATAAAAATGTAAGTAATACCCCGTTCCTGCTTCCTCTACAATCTCCTGCCGTCGGCGGTTTCAACGTCCGTGACATCCATACCTCGACCCCATATCATCTGCCCGGCCAGATCTAGATCATGTCGTGGATAATAAGTTACTGAAGAGTATCAAAGATGTTCGGATAGAGGGGCCGTTTATGTCTTTGCCAGCGACTTGGTAACCAACGAGAGTTCGTGCAATTCATATGACGGGATATTGGGGCTCGATATAGCGCAAAGAGTACCTAGAATTAGGAAAGATGGAGGTGACAACATCGTACGATCCACGTCGTACAACTTTGTCTTGACTTCGGTGAAATGTTAGATCGAAGCTGCCTATGATATTGTTCTTCTGCAGGGAAACATGTCGCTGTATGTGGATACGCCATGTTTGCATGGCTAAGTTAAGCCTACTATCTCTTTAGGACCCATGATACGGGATATGTCTTCGGATGTTACGTTGCTGGAGTAATTACCAGCTCGGTAATATGTTTGCCCTATCCCTTCAAGATAAATAATAGACAGCCCTAATCTAGTTTCCACTGAGAATTGTAACGTGACGGCCTCATGTGGGAAAAGGGGTAATTCTGAGGGCTTCAATCTATCCCCGTGGGGTCCGTATCTCCTAATCAGCAATACAGGGGTATCTACCGTGTACACAATAGGGTGTTGAATAATTTAAGTGACACCTGGGCAGTTAAAAAAAAGTAAAACCTGTTGTCATTTTGGTGTTGTGGGCTAGGGGCTGGGGCTGGGCTGTTTGTTGTTTACCTACTTACTAGCCTAGTAGGCATAACACACACATCATCGTTACACCGGCGATTCGCACAGACTGTAATGATATCTTGACAAGATGTCGGCCAGTTTGAGACTTTTGTGCGTATATGTATCTAGTCAAGTGATGCCAAACGCTAATCAGAGATAGCAGGAGACAACTTGCGGTCAAGGCTTCAAAGATGGAGAGATAGTTGGACTTGGAGTTTTGGATAATCCACTTCACCGAATCACGCAACGGACGCTTCATTGACGAGAATATAGTTCATATTCTCAACCCCGCATTCTCTTGATACCTAAAGAAGAAACTCTTTCGAAACCTATCACCGAGCAAGTCAATGATGTTTCTTATATGATTGGTTGATCACGAGGGTTAGCTGACGGTCTAACCTAGCTCGTTCAATGGAAAGCACCCCTAAGCTCCAAAGGCATCTATCGAAGATATATTGTCTTCGTATTCACCAAGACTTTCTTTGATACGAAACATTTTTTCATCTCCAAGGGAATGTATTGAGAAGGTTACCTCTACCCCCCTACTTGCGCAAACAACAATTTCCCAGCCTACTAAGACGTAGTTTTAGGACGAAATTCCCATTTACATTTACTCTGGCGAATAGTTCTTGAACGACTATGTGCGTGACTCGGCATTCCCGACTGTATTGTAAAAACGCGCGACTCCGACAATGCAAAGTTTCAGTTCGGGGAAACAAAGCGCTTGAAATCACCTAATAAAAGTGACTCCTTATACGATGACTTGACATTCGAGACATGAGAATACCCTCATGAAGTGTCAGAAATATGACGTACTTGGTTGAGAAGTTCTCTGGGTAGTGCTCATGGGTGGTCATATGACTCCCATTTCAACCACCTATTTTGATCCTAGTTACCTAGGCATCTACCGACCGAGTACTCATCAAGTAGGTAGATATCAAATCGATGCTCCCTTTAGCTCGACACATAGGATGGCAGCTATAAAACTCGAGTTGATGCTTGGTGATGTGAGGCATTGAGGCCTTATGGGATTGTTATATGATTCTCTTATACCCAAGATAAAACTTCACTAAGTATCTATTTTATCATTTGTAGGATATACTTACTTACCTAGTTAGGTAGGTGTATTTCCAGCGATGTTTCAAAGTGTATTGGACCACGCCTGCTGACCTACAAGTGCATACTCCGACCCCGAACATCATATATATGAGAACCATACAGCTTTGATGCTTTGACTCGGAATGTATAGGTGGTGACGTGGGAGTTCACGCACGATGCAAACGTGGAGGGGACTAAGGAATCATTTCATCCTTGCTCACACTAGTTAGTCGAGCAGGTGTCACAAGTGAGTTGATGAGGAGCTTCATCATCCAAGCATAAACTAAACCAAGTTGTTAGATCGTATATGCCGATAGTTTATCTGCTATGCGATAGAAAGGACTACCCTACCTGCATCAAACAAATTGAGGGGGATATACCAGGATACCTAGGGAGCTATAGATAACAGATGAACATTGAAGGGGGATCATGCCACAAATTCTATTATCTGCTTGGATTTGATGGTCCGAGATCGTTCGTGAGGATACTATGTCATCCAATGGCAACAGTTCAGTCTCCTATTTTCAGCCTTGGAGTAGGCCATCCCGTATTTGATTGCGTTGGGGATTTTCGGCGAATCCACCGATAATCGCGACTCCAAGGGTTTGGATCGGCCGTGCGGTGAGCAGCAACTCTTTCCGATTTGCAAGGGCAATTCAGGCGGATTGGGGCAAAGTCGCATCTGGAGGAAGATTCCGAGATATCCTACCGGCATCTGCGCCGAGATTCTGCTTTCTGGACCTGTGGCCCTGTCGTAAATATGCACCAATCGCTTGCGATTAGTAAGTCGATTGTCATAGCAGCAGAATATCTCAGACATATGGATGCTTGTTGACCTTGGTACTAACACATGCCACTGAAAGCTATCATACAATATGTCAGAATGCAAATCAAACAAATCAAATTAAATATCAATAAATGGGAGAACTTTTTCCAGGCACGATTTGTTCATCATGCTTTTTAGCATCATCGTGGGTAAGCTATATTTTTGTTTGATACCTGTACTAAAAGAGGACTCGTCTTTGGTGGACTCGTCTTTGGTCGTTGCGGCATGATGCAGATGCACAGATGTGACATGTCGATTGTTTTGTATTCCGAACAACCCCGATTGGCCAATTCCGATGCGAGGATCTAAGCTCTGATACATAAGTCCTCCCAAACACGTTGTCTATCAAGATTGATGTCGTATGGATACTACATATTGCTACCTACTTAGGGTGTGCTATATGGTAGATAGGTAATTACCTACCTAGGTAGTAGGCCGGCTGGTATATTCAATGTTTCTGAGTATCAATCTTGGAAGCGTTACATACTTACCTAGGCATGTTAGATACGATGCAGATTCAGTGCTCACCATTGATCGGGGTGAGACGGTTAAGGGGCGAAGAAAAGTACGGTGACGTGCGAGCACGTAGAAAACCTACATCATACCATTCATACATAAATTGTACCTGATCTTATTGTAGTATCAACTGGTGTCATTAATATATTGATCTCACTTCAGTTGACTTAGTTCAAGATTCATAGTCCAAGTGCGCCTTAGTGCTGGGCTTGTCTTACCTGGCTAAATGTTGGGCGATGGTATCAAAAATTTGCGGGATGGCGCGATCTGATCCGGGGCGAAGAACGACCCAGAATTTCAACACCTCACAAAGAAAGTAGGGTCTCCTACATACATAAGCAATGCCATGCAGCTGGATCCGCTCGCCATACCGCTGGTGGATGGTAACTTACTAGGTACCTAGTTTGACCTCCTGGCTTTAAGTTAATGTGATTGTGGTGTACATCTCGTCTGGTCAAACGACGTTCCTACTCATCAAAAGCCAGCTTGCGGGATGTCCTTACGCAGAGACTTCTTAGCATAAAAACCGTCTTGTGATCCATTTCAAAGCTTTTACATCCCCCAACTACTTTCTCAAGTCCACCCGCACCCCTACTATCAACCTAGATATTTAAGGCATTAGTTGATTCTCAGCACTTTCCCCTACCACTCTCTAGCATCTGGTGGCTACAACTACTCTTCCTATCAAGCACTCTGAATATGTCAGTTAATCAAGTGCCACCACACCATTTAGGTATCTCGCCTGATTTCCTTCACGAGAAGGGCCAAATAAAAATATCAACAGAGGAGATGGCAAGACCTCCGAATGAAGAATTGGACATCTTCAAGCACGATGGCAGCCACTTCCTAGTTCAATCGCCTTATACCGAGCAGGATCATCTTCTCGACTTGAGAACGCTTGATGCAGAAAACGCACTACTTGCTCGCGCACTTGCTCGCATGGAAAACCTGCGACCTGACTATGCCACTGCGTCCTATGTCGAGTCGTTCAATTGGAATGAAATACTCCAAGAATTGGAACGACTGGTTCGTACTCATGGCTATCGATGGAAGGAGACTTCCTTCTTCATTGTAGCCTTCCGATCACAGATTCCACCCACAACCGTGTACGAGGACTTGGGTGCATTGGATAAGGTAGCACATACAGAGGCGATAGCCAGTGGAGGCTTCCTGAAGTAGGTATCTGTCCACCCAACTTCATGAAAGAGAGCATATTAACAAGCTTCAGATATTGGTTCGGACACCCTGATAAGGACGGTAGGAACCTTGCAACCTGCCTGTGGAGATCGCAAGAGGATGCGACCAAGGGAGGCGTCGGACCAGGACATCGCAAAGCAGCGGCAGCAACCCGGTCATTGTACACGCATTGGAAGATTGACCGACATAGGCTTATCATTCGGGATGACGTGAAAAACTGGGAAATTATTGACTGGGAATGAGACTGGGAATGAGTGCGTACCTTGGTAGGGTTACACCGGGATGCATGATGGCCCGCCCGGTCTGATTCCATTTTGTGCGCTTGAGATAGAGAGCGACGGCGTTGGCGAATAGGACAAGTCCGCGGCCGACGGGCCGTATTCTCGTGAGGGATTGGGATTGGGATTGATTTTTTTTGGCTTGTGATTTCTAACTTGTGGAATGGTATCGGGTTATTGGTTCTGATCGTTGACCCATGGCGATGATGATAGATCTTAGCACAAAGACATAGATAGATACCTACCTACCTACCTACCTAACCTAGGTAGATAGAGACCAAGGAGAAATGAGAAATGAGATTATGTGTATCCGTATATCGGAAGTATAGCTTCCCTCTCCTAATCGAGGATTTGACCCACGATGAGACTAGCATTGTTCTTCTCCCGGTGGCAAAAAGAGAAGGATGTGTTAGTAACACAACCACGATAGTTCTCTACCCCGGCTAAGACTGGGTAGGTAGGTAGTTACAAAGTAGTTGATCCTGCAACCTGGTGTTCTGATCAGTGATATTCCAATGTTAATGCTGTACCTACATTGAATCCACCTTGGTTAGATGCCGAGTCTGCCAAGGGGTACTAGGTAGGTAAATACGCAGTCGGTATATACTGTGTGTACTGTATAACCCGTATATAAAACATTGGCGAATGGAATGGCAATAGATATATAAGTTCAAATATGATAGATAGGTGTTGAGAAGAGACGACGTTGTTTTGAGGCTCTTTACATAGATAGCTATGTTTGATTTGTGGAATGTCGAAAATGGAAAATGACAACATGGGCGTGGGGGTTCGGGGGTGGGATGCTTTAGGTTTTTAACTTTGCGTTGCTTTGCTACGTTCGCTTCGCTTCATCAGCAAGTGCGATGGATGGATGTTCTTAACTATCTCCAGCTTGATTAATGTAAGTAAAAGTACATACTTGTAGGTACTAACCTACATATGTAGGTTAGGGTAATATGAATTAATGCAAACTGATGAGATAAGAAATATTTTATCTGATAAATGCATAGTTATTAGATAAGCCCAGAGCAATACTGGTAGTTAGTTACATTAGTTAGTTAAATCTAACTAACTAGTTATCGATTGTGCCACTTCTCCCCGCCCACCAAATTTCCGACACACAGAAATCGCATCGAATCATCAAAGATTATCCCACCAAAAATCGCAAAATCTTGACTAGATTCAAGCATCGTTGTTATCGCCAAACCCGAGTTCGACTTCCCCACCACCCACTTCCACCAACTCTACATTCGGCACAGATCTATCAAATTTGCGATCATGGCCGATTCTTTAAAGGATGCGCCGTTCAAGACGGTCCAGGTCGAGGCGTTGGTGAGCTTTATTTTTATTTTGCCTTCCTCCCGTTGTCCAAACAAGAAGAAGAAAGAAATCACTTGATTACCCCCTCATCAAATTAGGATGACTGGCTGACCTACGGCATTACGCTCCTCTATATATAGGTTGTGTTGAAGGTAGTTAAGCACTGCTCAAACAGTTTCCCTACGACTGCCACTGGATCGATTGTGGGCATGGACAAGGATGGAGTTCTTGAGATCACGAATGCTTTTCCCTTTCCGACAGTTGATCTAGCAAGCGTTGAAGGCGGCCACCAGAATGACGCATCTGCTCTTGCTGCTGCCGCGCCTCGCGCCAAATCAAACATTATCTACCAAAACGAAATGATCCGTCACCTCAAGGAGGTAAATGTCGACGCCAACAATGTCGGCTGGTATACGAGTGCGACCATGAGCAACTTTGTCAACTCAAGCTTCATCGAGAACCAATACCACTACCAGCGCGACAATGACCGAACTGTGGCCTTGGTGCACGATGTTAGCCGAAGCTCGCAGGGTGCGCTTAGCTTACGAGCATTTAAGCTCACGCAGACCTTCATGGCGGCTTTCAAGGAAGGCAAATTCACCACCGAGAGGTTAGATCACAGTTCTATCAAGTCAAGTTGTAGATGCTAATTTGATGCAGTCTACAAAAGTCCAAGCTCACCTTCAAAGATATCATCGTCGAGTTTCCCATCCACATTCACAACTCGCACCTCCTGACATCATTCCTCCACCAACTCCCTAATTCTCCCACTGACGGAGAGGTTAAAATGCCGACATCTCTTTCCGAGATTGAACGTTACCCTGTCAAGATGCCTCTTCACCCATCGACCGATATCCTCGATCTCTCGATCGATCCCTTCCTAGAGAAGACTTGCGATCTTCTGCTTGATAGCATCGAGTCACACTACACCGAACTTAACAACCATCAGTACTACCAGAGACAACTCGCTCGCGAGCAAACTAAGATTACAGCGTGGCAAACGAAGCGAAAGGCTGAGAACGCTGGAAGAGTTGCGGCTAAGCAACAACCACTTCCGGAGGATGAATGGCAGCGGATCTTCAAGCTTCCCCAAGAGCCTAGCCGACTGGAGGGTATGTTGAATGCAAAGCAAGTCGAGCAGTATAGCAAGCAAATAGATGGGTTCACAGCCAATATCAGTGCCAAGATGTTCGCTGTTCGAGGCAATCTTCTCCCAGAATAAGCTGGATTGGCAGGAGGAAGGGGTTAATCGGTGTACATGCATGTGGCCTGGCGTCCGGTGGTATCTTAGGGTTTCTGAGGGTCTGTAGAACCAATTCTACCAAGTTCTTTGAAAAACATCCAGCCCATTTCATCTCTTATAGGGAGGGGCAAGTTAAGAGGTCAAGCATTTCGAAGTTGAGACTGAGGGCAGCACCACACATTGATCCAGTTTAACGAATTTTGCGAGATTGTAGAGATAAGAGACTAGGACACCTTGATCGAAATACCTACTCCAACACGATTAGGGGATAGACATATTCGTCAAGTTCATATTGGGAAAGCCCAATTTTAAAGTGCCCCGGCTCAGCAGTCCGATCTATGTGGTTTGTAGAGAACTTAGAGATATAAGGAGAGAGAAAAGAAAGCTTTGATTTATTATACCGAAGACATACAGAAAAGGGGAACTATACATGTACACGCATAGTTATCACAGTAAAAATTATATTGTACGGTTCTACCCTTAATGAAGTAGGATCAACCTTGAGAGCCTTTTACTCCCGATTCTTCCGCGCTGGTCAGGACTTACATAAGAGCACTACATATAGTACTACACGGAGTTACTGATATTCCAACTAAACAACACAATAGCAAAAAGATGTGCCGAGTGGGTGGACAAGATCGGGATGAGGGGCATTTTCCAGGGACCAAATCCCCTAGTCCAGAAGAAGACTAGTGGTGCCGTCAGCAACGGACCCCGACCACTCGCCGACGAAGTCCGGCGGTTACTGAGGGGTCATGCTAGGTACCTAACCTTGCCAGAGCAAAATATAGTACCTACATGTAGTAGTGGAAAAGCCTGAAGAGAAAAAAAAAAATCTAAAAAATCTAAAAAAATCCTTCGGTACGCCTACCTACATAGTACTAGGTTAAAGCTTACATGGTATGTACATGTACTTGTAGTACTATTCATCCATTTTTATATTTATTTCTCCTGACCTTTTTCTTTTCTTCTCTTCCCAACCCTTACCCTTTCTCTTCTCCTCAAACTCCTCCTACGATCCATCCGATTACCTTCTTGCCAAATATATCCTGTAAGTAACTGAAGATTACATTTTGGCTAACATCAAGTTGTTTCCTCGCCTTCACATATATTCTTCTGTCCCTCTTCCAAAGGTTCATTTACTGACTTAGACGCCAATCCTAGAATATCGATTTCCCCGCCTGCTTATCTTGTTGGGATCTTGATCTTTCACCTTTCACCGCCTCACTTAATTCAATCAATTACCTCAGTACGTCTTTACGTCTTCACGTCCCCTCCTCGCCTATACACACAATACTAACAATACTGTAGTAATGGCTGCCCCCGCCAGCAAGTTCAAGGTCGCTGACCTGTCCCTTGCCGCCTTCGGCCGCAAGGAGATTGAGCTCGCCGAGAATGAGATGCCTGGTCTAATGGCCATTCGAAAGAAGTATGCCGCAGACCAGCCCCTTGCCGGTGCCCGTATCGCCGGTTGCCTGCACATGACTATCCAGACCGCTGTCCTGATCGAGACCCTAACGTCTCTTGGTGCTGAAGTTACCTGGACTTCTTGCAACATCTTCTCCACCCAAGACCACGCCGCCGCTGCCATTGCTGCTGCTGGTGTCCCCGTCTTCGCCTGGAAGGGTGAGACCGACGAGGAGTACAACTGGTGTCTAGAACAGCAATTGTCCGCTTTCAAGGATGGCAAGAAGCTTAACCTCATCCTCGATGACGGTGGTGACTTGACCCACCTTGTCCACGACAAGTACCCTGAGATGCTCAAGGACTGCTTCGGTGTCTCTGAGGAGACTACCACTGGTGTCCACCACCTTTACCGCATGTTGAAGAACAAGACTCTGCTCGTCCCAGCCATCAATGTCAACGACAGCGTTACCAAGAGCAAGTTTGACAACCTCTACGGCTGCCGTGAGTCTCTGATCGACGGTATCAAGCGCGCCACCGATGTCATGATTGCTGGCAAGATCGCTGTCGTTGCCGGTTTCGGTGATGTCGGTAAGGGCTGTGCCATGGCTCTTCAGGGTATGGGTGCTCGCGTCCTCGTTACTGAGGTAGACCCCATCAACGCCCTCCAGGCTGCCATGGCCGGTTTCCAGGTTACCACAATGGAGAAGGCTGCTCCTTCTGCCCAGATCTTCGTCACCACCACCGGCTGCCGAGACATTCTGGTTGGAAAGCACTTCGAGGCTATGCCTAATGATGCTATCGTCTGCAGTATGTACATCCCTATTGATTTCCAAAGTTCTTTTTTCGTTCTTTTTTGGTACCGTAAAGACTGACAATTTTCCTAGACATTGGTCACTTTGATATCGAGATTGACGTTGCCTGGTTGAAGAAGAATGCCAAGAGCGTCCAAAACATCAAGCCCCAGGTCGACCGCTTCCTCATGGCAAACGGCCGACACATCATTCTCCTAGCCGAGGGCCGTCTTGTCAACCTGGGTTGTGCCACTGGTCACTCATCTTTCGTCATGTCCTGCTCTTTCAGCAACCAAGTGCTTGCTCAGATTATGTTGTACAAGGCCCAGGACAAGGCCTTTGGCCAGAAATATGTTGCCTTCGCCAAGACGGAAAAGCTTTCCGTGGGTGTCTATGTGTTGCCTAAGATTCTTGACGAGGAAGTGGCCAGACTCCACTTGTCTCATGTCAACGCTGAGGTTACACCCCTCACCAAGGTACAAAGTGAATACCTCGGACTAGACGTTGAGGGTCCTTACAAGAGCGACCAGTATGTTTTACCTCCTTATTCATATCCTCACTAATTTTTTGGCCATGACTAACCTTTTCGTAACAGCTACCGATACTAATTTTACTACTGTATATCATGTCTATCTGAATGCACAATCATCAACATTGTGCATATTCTAGAGTTCCTTATTTCTACCGAACTCCCGAAACTTCGCAACTAGGGGTTAGTTTGCCTGTGTTTCAACAAGCATGAGTCTACGCATCAACTGGCATTAAGGAATATGGTATGAGGAATCAAAAAGGACCAGGAGTGCTGGTGGGTCATTTTTTCAACAAAAAAAGGCGTTGGCAATGTGATGCATGACATGATTCCCCTCATGGCGTTTTGAGATTTTGAAGACCGAGGGATAGGTCTGAACTGAATGCATAGGTACCTACCTAGACAGCTAGAGAAAAGAGCTGAAACCTGATCATATCCGTCAACCGGATCTGGATAGAAAATAGAACAGCCACAGTGCGTATTTTCTATCTAACAAGAATCTTTACAAGCCGTAATATGAGTGAAACGAAAACGATGCTGATCATGTAAGCAACTCGGAGGTTCATTCGCCATACCTAGTAGTAAATTACCTTGTTTTAAACGTTTCCCTTCACATTTCTCTAATTAAGCTCTTTCACATGCCTTTCCTTCCCCTCAACGACCTGGCACTGACTGTGTAATCCCACCCAACCACATGAGTACCTACATAAGCTGTCTAATGGATCGGTACGTGGCCGAATTAAGTCCACAAGCAACCACATCACTTATTCCATAATGGATAACATTGGATATTGCCGTTAGTTGCCTAGAAATGATTACTCACCTACAGAAGCTTGGAAGTATAGTATCTAGCACTATTAGCACGTATTTACCTCCAGCTATCATACCTATCATACCCAAAGTACCTAAGGTACCTAGCAGTCCTAGATAGTAGAGGCTACCTAGTACCAATTTACCCAAGGTACCTAGGTAGGTATTTAGGAGCAAGGGGCCCCATATAAACATTGAAGAGCCCTCTATATTTATATCTGAAAGGATTTGAAGGGTACATACACATAGGTAGGTATCAGAGGACATCATTCGCGTTCTGTAATTCCCAGTTTTATATTATGCTAGGATTCTGTCTAGAGAACACCAAAGGATTCCTCGCACTAAAATGGGGGTTTAATGTCCGTACAGAACCAACCCCGTTCCCCATTACAGCGTTGGTAAACCTTGGCAACATGAGCTTTTTGCTGAGCCAGACCTAAGAGGCACCAAAATACTCGGCTTCAAGACATAAATTTTGATACCAGCTTTCTTGAAATCTACCACAAAAGCTCTATAATGTCGTGCTAGATGGGACCTCTCTCTATATGGCTTTCTTATGAAGCTCGCACGACGGAACGGAAATAGAAGCTTGACAAGAAAGGATAGAGTCCCTCCTCTTGTCGCCTCTAGTCGAAAAGCGAAACCGAGTCGCAACTAGGGAAACTTGTGCCATTTCGTTCGTAAAACCCAATTCCATCGAAAAAAAATACACCTTTTTTGAACCTAAGCCTGTCTTATTTTTTAAAACGTGATCACCCTTTATTTATCCTACCATCGCGTTCAATCGTCAATTCTCTTGTGTTCAAACACTTATTCGTACATCGTCGTCGGGAAATACAGCGTATTCTCTCATTTTCGGGGTTTCGTGGGTCGCCGCAACGCCTGCTTAATGAATCCGTCTTCTGATCTGATCTATGCGCCCTGATTATTTTGACCTTGTACGACTTGGTGGTCCATAATCCGTCCAATATCATCAGGGTAGGGGAGTAAACACAGTAGGGTATAATGATCGATCGAATGAGCCATATGGGTCATGCAATGACGAAAAGAGAAAAGAAAAAGCAAGAAAAAGAAAAAAAGCTACCAAGGAGCAGCTTTCCGAGGGTTGAAATGTATACTAACACATTGCTATAATTACTGTTGAGGGCCCAGTGACTGTCTCCCCTCACCTTCGAATGATATTATTCCCCGGGACGATGAAAGCCCTCACGGCAAGCTCAGCGAAACGGCGGACTACATTGGTAGTGCCCCCAGTGACCTGAGATTCATCTTGAACAAACTTTCGGGCCACGGCGAGCTTGTTCTTAGGGTCGCTCTCGTCGAGATGCGGAGGTAGGGTACTCTCGAAGTCTGGCGGAAAATTCGGCGCGAGCGCACGAATGACAGCGAGAGAATACAGAACGTCGCGGTTTTCACGTCCATCCAACAATTCGCGCATTTGTCCTAAGAAGTAATCTCGCTGACGCAACATGTCCATCCCAGGTTGGTCCACCAGACGTAGGAATTCTGCCAACCAGTACCAGAACTTGAACTCCCTAATGCGGTGGAGTCGAATGTCGGAATTCGCGGGCGGCGGGTGCAAGGGATTCTGGTCGAGATAATCGCCCGATAGCAAAGCTTCGAAGACAGATACTCGATTCCGTGCTTCAGACCCATCATCGGAAGGCGGTAAACGATCTCCTACGTTGACTTTGTACTCAGACGTGTAAACCAGCGAAGCTAAATCCCAAACGACTCGGAATTCGAGATTGGCCGAGTATTGCATTCCGGCGACATCGTTTGCATCCGTCTTGGCCATAGATTGGAGGAAGCCCGCCAACATTTCGTTGACAGCTGCGTTGGATATCAAAGCACTAACACCTTGGGGCTTCGTATACCATTCTGTTTCGAAAAACTTCTCTAAGCCGGGGGCATATACCTGGTCGTATAAGTCTCGGACTTCTGCTAATCGTTCGCTGGTCAGAGGAGAATCGAGGGCGGGAGGGACCGTGCCACTCATGCCCACAAGCTCGTGGACCTTCATCTTTCTCGCTGGGAATCCTGTGTAAGCCGAAGTTTGTTGCTGAAAGGGAAATGGCGCAGAATGCGAAACAGAGGAATACATGGGAACAGAGGAGGGACCACCACCTCTCAGACAAGGTGCGTCTGGTGAGCTATGAACAAAGTATGGGGTGATGGGCTTGATCGCTGGGAAATGAGAAGTCGACATACTCGAAGCACTCAGAACGTTGTCCAAGGTAGGATCAATAACGGCTGGATATTCGAGCGGTTCACCTTTGACCGCTGATGCGCTTGTCCCTGTACCTGTCAAGGTTCCAGCGAAAGAGTGAACAGATACTGATGCAGTAGTAGTATTAGAAATTACCGGGGGGAGTGTTGAGTAGGGAGTTTGCGTCTGACTCTGGGTACTATGGGTTGGTATGATGCTAGATCCGGAGGCGGAGGTCGTGGCAGGTCGGCTTGACGGTACAGGGGTGGAAGAACCAGGACTGTTATTTGGGGCGGGTCGAATATTGGTAGGATGCTGTTGTTGTTGGTTTTTAAAGATGGGATCGTACCCGAGACATTCGCGCTTCGATTTTTGGCAATTTTTGCAGATCGGGTGTTGCTCATCGCACTGTAAAATATCGAGTTTTAGTACTTCATACACCCCACCAATTGCATGTTAAAAAGAATCAGGAGAAAACAATGCAGGCGCGAATGAAAATAGGCAAGTGAGATGAATTGTACCTATGAAATGCTTTCAAGGGTAGGTGTGGACAGTAGTGGTGGTGATGATAATAGATGAACATTGAAAATAAAGGAGGGGAAGCCCAGTCAGTACAAGCTCAAGCTCTCTTGTTGGAGACATCTATGGGGATCGTCCCCAAACTTTTAGTTCGGTCTTGCGTTTTGGTGAGGGGAGTGGAGAGGCCTGGCCTTGTAGGGTAGTGCTTGCTAGATGGCTGCCCAGCTTTGAGCGAGTACCTGCACTGGCACTTGCGCTGACACTTGCACTTGCTTTTTTGTACCTCAATGTTGCTTTTTGATGGCTTTGGCTGGCTCGCTCGCTTCGCCGTAGCTCCTTCTCAAGCGAAACCCCAACGACCAAGGGAAAGCAGCATTCCATGCAATTGTCCAAAAAGGTTAATAGAAAAATAAAAATAAAAAAAAAATAAAAAAAACAAACCCCCCAAGTACCCAATCTTTGTCTACTCCTCTAGCCATGTCGATGCACTCTAAATTGTTCCTTCTCCTACTTCCTCCTTCATCATCAACCTTCTTGGGAATAATCACTTTCTCCACTTTGCGCAACGAAGACGATACTTCCGACTCCTGAAGAGGGAATTCACACACATAAACCATAACATCACGTACCTTTATACGTCGTTTGCGACATGTCAAACAGCCCGTTTTTGTTCGGCGCTTAATCTCCTACGATAGCAGGCAAAGTGACCTAGTCAGTTACCTGTTACCTGAGAAGGGGGAGAATAGGTTGGCTTCAAAAGGAGGGGATAATATCATGACAAGTACCTTTTTTTGTCGCCCACTCAGTACACTCGTAGGATCGCTAGGTGGTAAAGCATACTGCGGTCTTAAGGAGTCTGGGGGTAGGGCATACGGGTTGCTCGCAGTCATAGGAAGTGGCTGTTGCCCAAAGTAGGGCATATGCTGCTGTGGTGGCATCGAGGGGACCGATGGGATAGGATTGACAGGCATCGCCATCGCCATGTGCTGCTGCTGTTGAGCTTGTTGTTGAACTGGGTCAAATGTGCGCATACTTGGTAATGCTGTCCGGTACGTGTCCGGCGCTTGACCTGCTGCATTTGCATATCCATATTGTGCGCCGCTCATGCCTGGCGTTGTATATGCTGCCGGATTTTGGTAGGTTGGGGGCTGTCGAGGAGGCCCCGATGGATGGTGAGACGGGTTGTTCGACATGGCATCCGACGACGATGGCGCAACACAGCCGTCCTGCACTGGCTTCTGCTGCTGGTCAGACTGAACTCCGTCAATGGTCGCTATCGCCGGGGGCGGGGTGGCCTGGTCGACAACGACAGTAGCCGTCTTGGAAACAGTCACAGGTGAGGCGATTGCTGGCGTGGAAGTGGAATTGATGTCGTCGGTAGACCGATTCGAGGTTAATTGTTGGGAAGACTGATGCCCCTGCCCCAGTCCTTGTTCCTGTTGTTGTGCCGGCTCCGGCTCCTGCGCGTGGGCAACTGCTACTGTGGTCGTTGCATTATTCGCGACTTGTAAATTTGGTGTTGGTGCGCGTGCGAGATCCAAAGAATTGGCATCTGGCCCTTGAGATGTCGTGACGTGTGCCTCTACCCGTACCTGCCCCTGCGCCCCTTGTTGTATAATTTCCTTCTCTGCTGTAGCTCCTGATAGTAAAGGCTTGACCGGTGATTGATGTGGGAGGACATGGGCTAGTTCTTGAGCGGCGGCAATGACGGGTTCAGGCTGAGGTTGATGAGCCTGTGGCTGTTCCTGTTGTGCCTCTGCCATTTGATTTGATTTTAATTTGCAATTTTTTATGGGGGCGCGATCTGAGCAGGGGCACGCCGATTCCACGCTGCCAGTGCTGCAGCGTAAGGGGGGGACCAAGTCCAAGTCACGAAACCCGACCTAGGGCTGGCAGGGGACGGGGAGACGTGAACGGGCTGGACGGGGGGGAGGGGGGTGTAGACGGGGGATGCGACCTATCTGGTCTGGTCCAGCGCCTTGAAGGGGTGGGAGTCCAGTTACCTCATTTACCTCCCCGTATCCTACCTACCCATCCACCTACAGCTCTACCTAACTAGCAGTAAGTACTTGTTTAGTATCGTACGTATGTGGGTAGGTATGTAGATATGGACGGGTGTATGGGTGTATGGATAGGAGTATGTATGGTTATGTATGTAGATATGTGTAGGTAAGTGTATATGTACGTGCTGCCTATGTAATGCGTAGCCGAGACGAAAAGAACAAGGGGATCAGATCCCAAAAAGAAGGGGGGGTGGGGGTTTAGCACACGAATACACACATCCAGATGTCCCTAAGATTAGGTACATACCATAGTATGTATGTAATGTATGTAGGTAGGTAGGCAAAGAGGTAGGCAGGTGAGTAGACAAGTACCTACAAAGCACATGCGCGTGAAGAAAATAACCAGCAGGAGTTGGTTGCTAGTGTAGGAACGGGTGAGAGAGTGTGCTGCAAGTGGTGCGATGTTTGAGGTGTTTCGACGCGACCCTGGGCCGAGATTCCAGTTAAGCTGGAGTCGTCGGCGCATTTGTTGCGTTTTCTCCGTAAAGAGGCCACACCTTGCTTCTTTTGTCCTAGCGTCTCCTTGTATGTATGTATTTTATCTGTAGTTCACTGCCTAGTATTACCAACTGGGTAAGTTAGGTTAGGTTTGCTTTGGTTATACCGAAAGACATAAGAAATTCAAGAAGTTGATCCAAGTATTATTAGTTGGGGAAAAAAAAGATTGGAGAATTGAAAGAATGTTTTTTAAGAAAAAAAAGAAAGAAAAAAAAAGATTGGATCCTGATGGAGCCCTGAGGCTGCTTTAGCGGTCCGCCGTGCAGTAAGTACCCTGGGATTTAAGTTTATATGATACAGTATATGTACAGTGAGGTCTACGGTGTGGAGCATATGCATGGTATTGCACAATACAATGCTTACACACAATACGCGCATATGGATACAACCTATCCTTAATACGTTAATACCCTTAATCTATAGGCGCCTAAGTATCCAGACAGGCAGGTGCAAATATTATTGAGAGGTACTACTATGTATATAGTTACAGTACAATACATACATGTAGGAAATACAATACCATTCTCAACGTACCGCAGACTGTATTGGCGCTACAGTACTACAATGCCCAGTACTCCATATCATGTATGTAGGTAAATACCTACAGAATACCCTGTAGGTACCCGTGTTGAATCGTGTGAATCGTGTGTTAATAACCTTGATGTAGCTTTCAATGTTAGGTAAGACAGGAACAGGATTACATTGGCCAAGGAGAACGATAGATCGATCCTGGAACAGACCTCAATAACTACATGCATGCTGACCAAGCCTGACATGATAAAAAGCCTACGTACGTACGTAGCCAGGTGGCCAAGATGTGATAATAGGTATGTACCTCTAAGTGGAAGACGAGAAATGCCGTAGTAGACACCATAGCAGAGAAATGTAGAAGTTTTTCGTAGGCATCGTGAGTTGTAGGATATATGATATATGTACATGTGTATCCATCAGTATATACTAATAGGAAAGCCAACAAAATACTCAACAGCGTAAAGATATGCAATGAAAAGGAAGCTACCTATGTAGCCAGGAGCATCCACTCACCCGCACTCCAACAACAATTCAGCAGCATTGAAGAAAACGTGTCTGTGCAAAAAGTGACAGATGGACTGAATGGCAACTGACCGTAACTTTCCGGTTTCTCCCTGTTTGCCCTTAAGGAGGCTTGTACCTGCATAGTAGTAGTTTGCCGTCGGCCTTGTCGTATACCATAGTAATACCAGTCAGCCCTGGCCAAAATCCAAAGACAGGATCCAAAAATGAAAATAAGAGCCCTAGAGGTCATAACGTTTCCCTTCCTCCCCTTCCCTTCCCTTCATCAATCTTTCTGCAAAACAACAGCCTGTTCTAACGGCGACTAGGATCATGAGGCCATTGCAGATGTGCCTGTGCTGTGCATCTATAAGAAGAAATGATGTGGTTGAAAAGGGCCGAGGACATAAACAATGAATGATTGTGAAGAGAGAGAACTATTTCTTCTAGTATGTGTGTAGCCAGATATATAGGTATGATTTGGAAAAGTACCAGGTAGGCATGTACATGTGTATGTAAGTACATACATCTACCGAGATACGCAGGTAACTACAAGGTATGTAGTTGAACAGCAAAGAAAAGGGGTTTGCAATACTGAGGTGGTAAATAATAGTTGGTGGTTATAATTAGGCCTTTTCTTTCTTCTCCTATTACCTACATGATATAGCATCATCATACTTGACTGAAGGATCTGGTCCAAATGCAAGATACTACGTACAGATATACAGATACATATGTAGTTACCTGTTGCAAATATTACTGTGCTTATTATTTCGATCCTCTTCAACTCTTGGAGCTATCTATCTTTGTACCTACACTGCAGGTATTTGTACAATACATAGGTACCTACACTACAGGTATTATGCAGGAAGATATCCTCTCTTGCTCTTCCACACGCGTCTTACATAGAGAGACTAGGGGGGTGTCATATGTAACTAGGTAGGTACCTATTGTACCTAAACTTGGATTGCGGCTGGAACTTACGAGCCAACCAACACTCTTTTCCCCCCCATTTATCTGCTAGGTACCTAGTCCTACCTAGGCCCTAGTCCTGCTTAGTCTACCTTGCATAATCTACCTTACATATCCGGTATGCCTATGCTGTCACATCCATGCAGTCGATATCAACTATCCCGGTCCTAGTCTTTAGCGCCCGAGAGCTGAACGTTTAAAAGGTTAACAGACCGAATAAGCGAAAAAGGTTCAGAATGGCACTACACTATATTTAATACCTACATGTAGTTACATGGGTATCATACAATACATGGTACGAAGTATCATACAATACATATTACATACAACATCAATGAACGCCTACTGCGTCAGTCATCTAGGCTGATCCTAGATTTTCACTTCCGGATCAACAGGGGCTTACACCTATCCAGGGCGCAGCCACGCGTGGGATAGTTCGGCAAATACCCGGGTTGCCTTCCCTCGCACGAACGGGATATGTACAATACAATACAATACAATACAATCCCTAACCTAGGTAACTACCTAATGACCTACACGGGTGTTCATTGACTCCTTCAACTCTGAAATTTACCCGTCACTGACAAGTTGTCGTAAATATTGTTATTGTCATTGTCGAAGAAATTATACAATACAATAACTACAATACAATACAATACAATACCTTGGTGGGGTTTGCCTTCATGTCACATCCACCTCAAAGCTACCTACTTGTTTGTCATCATCTACCTGCCCACAATACATACAGCATAGGTAAGTATTTCTCTGCTCCTTACTATTGAGGAGACGCTTACGTCGATCCATTTGGATCGCCTCCCCCCATACTAGATCTAACCGCTGGCGGATATTCCACCTTCGGGTATCGACTTTTAGAACTAGCGATGCATAGTAGCTTATTCAGACGGCAACTGCAAAAGAACCATGGGTCCGTCCTTCAAGTCCCCACGGTAACATCTGAGCACCTTTTGATGCCCAAATCAGTTCCCAATGCCAATGCTAATCCCCTCGGTCTATCCATTGTTCAGGCCAAAACATTGGATCAAATACATTATTATTGGAAAATACATAGAGAATACTCCAATGTTGATCAACGGGGCAGCCCAGCGGGGCATGTATCGGCTCCGAAGTCGTGATGCCCGTTGTAGTTGGTGGAATTCACGACAGACATACCTACCTACCTAGGTTGGTGCCTAGTGCCTGTGTAGTAGGTCTACATAGGTCTACATACATTGGATATGATAGATAGGCAGTCTGTCGCGAGGTGGTCGGTCTCTTTCTAGAATCTGTGCTGCAATTTGTAATTCTCTCGTATGCGTATGTCTTTAGGGATCCGAATTAACACGATCTAAATGCATGACGCAATCTCTCCGTTTCCATACATATATACGTTCTCGTCTCGTTCATGTAGGGTTTCATTCCGGGGCCGAGAACGGTGGTATTGTCCCATACATCGCTTCGACCTATATGTAGGTCCTAGGGTAGGTTACTTTACATTCTTAAGCGAACCTGAGCGATAATTCAACTCACAGCAAATATAATACACCATTCTAATCGCCGTTTTAATCAGTCGTCGATGTGTTAAGGTTGGTTGGTGGTGGTAGGTACAGCAAATCCAGATTCACCATGCTGTGTGGAATATTAACCTCACCTCACGCTACCTAGGTATTCAGTCAAGTCCTCATCGCTAGATTTTAGCTGAGATATAGCCAATTGCTAAGGCTCTTGGATGTCGTGCATCTTGTTCTATGCCAGGTACGACCGAGGCGCGTAATAGATGTGACCCAGGGATGCAACCCAGAACTTCCATAGATCTTCCAAGGGGTGGAAAACACATAGGTATGCTCCCCTTTCACGATGGACTCCTGTTTTCTTTCCTTTTGCATCTTCCCGAAACCAAACTGGAGTTCAGCCAAAAGGCAGGAACTTCTCACGATAAACCGAAGAAGCTTGACCAGAACATTTATGGAAGAACGGCCCGCCGAGCCGTATCCAGGACGAGTTTCACGTGGGAGGTTCTTCTTTCAAAGGCGCCGGGATCAGGACGGAATTTCCGGTCCTTCGGGCTTAACTTTGATAGATAATATTTCATGTTTAGAGAGGAATGTTATGAATTGATTTCTCGAGAGTATTACCGGTCTCAATTAATATCACCCGTCATTCTCGATCACGGATCAGATCCTTTTTAACCCCCCTATCAGACCCCTATCAGACCATCCACCCTGTCACGATAGTTCTAGGCGCCCAAGAGGCACCGAATAACACCCTAATCATCCCAGTGGCATCAATTCGGTCCGTAGAGTCGAGGCCTGGTTAAATACTAACTGATAATAAGGAGATATCACAAGGAAGCATTGCAATTCGTAATATGTCATTCTGACGCTCCTGGCTTAATGTTGATAAGAATACGAGTCTATCGCCTTAGAAGACACGGTACCTTTAGCAGAACAGATGATGAATTCCGAGATAATCCACGAAAAAGCACCTGCTTGTACGCATGCTACTCACCGTCGAGCCAAGCTTCATGATCACCCAAGCTAGATACCTACCAATTAGGTAGAGAATTAGTTACTTCACATAATCAACATCGGCCTCACTTTCGGTGGTCCTTACGAGATCCTTGATGTATCTTGAATCACTATAGCATACTAAACACACAATCATCTTCTAGGCGTACTTATAACTCATCAACAATAAATAGTACCTAGGCATCGCTTGTGAATCCTCCGATTCGAACTTTCACAGCCTCTATTAGAACATAACATACTTCGTATATAAGAGCATAAGAAAGGTCAACTGGACTTTGAGATGGAGAATTCTGACAGTTTGCCAGGTTATATGCGTGCGGTTTATGGCTTCATTAGCTACTAGGTACAAATCGGTCGATATTAGGTAGGTAGATATGATCATACATAGAGACAAAGGCAAGCCCTGTACAAGATATACAGAAGCTCAACGGATGCCATGTTTATAGATTAATACTATATAGAAGCAGCAGGTATCGGTCACATATATAGGTAGAGATAGACACCCTTTATTTCGTTACTTATGAACTCAATATTATCGGATGATAAATAAAATCAACATAACCCCCCCTTACGCCTTTCACCACCAAGAACTCGACCCAAGCCGGCCGTATATACAAGGAATAGCCTCTCTCCCCCCTCGCTCATGCGCTTAACCTAGATGTTTAGGCGTACCCCAATCGGCTAACTGAATATCTAGTTCTACTCCACCACTATCCGCCTTATAACTTCGCTTTCTGCGTCTCGTAACCTCTACACAGGCACCAGCGAAAAATATAAAATGTATTATTCTATCATGGTAATTAGTATTATAGCCCTCAGTTATGCGGTGACCTAAAAAAAGGGGGGAAAAAAGGGCACGTATAAATAGCGACGAGAAAGCGTTATAGGTACTTACATCAAGAGGGCCAGAAACGCCACAAGAGCCTCCATCGAATGGATGTAGAAGTTGCTGTAATAATCATAGTCGTCGCCGTCCTTATCATCGTAATAATAATCATAGACATCGGGATACGCGTCGCGATCATCGGGCCCGACAAAGACGAGCCCGTACTGAAGAACGTAGGCGGTGAGGCCGACCCCGACGGCGAAACCAAGCCATAGCAGTAGATGGACCGCCACGAGCGCGGCTGGGTGAATAGTTCGTCGGTTGCTCCCTGTCGGTGTTGGTACGTACGCCGTGATGAGCTCAAGAGCGGACCAGAGCAGAGCTACCCCCGCCTGCGGAGCGGTCCAGACGGGGATGTAGCTCTGGAGAGCGGGGTCGACGGCGAGCGCGATGGCGATGCCGAGGACGATTACGCAGGAAACCATGGACAGCGAAGTTAGGGTAATCATCGTTGTGGGAAAGATCCGAGCGCGCTTTTGTTGCTGGTATGGGATCACATGTGATTCTGGGCGAGTGGGGGGTTGAGGCGTGTCCATTCTTGTTATCGCCGCTGTATTTAAATGTCCATTGATGCCTTTTTATTTCTGATGTAGAGTAGTTTGTTTGGATAGAAAGCTGATTTGGGAGGAAAGCTAAGGAGGCGTACTAGCTATGACATCAATCGGCGATGAGAGCTTTTCGGGACATGTTCTCAGTAGGTTCTCAGTACGTTGCCGCTAGTCCAATTGTCCATTCCCCTTCCGAATAGGCTGCCAAGAACTGTGCTAATGCTGTACTATCGTGTTTGTCCTGAATTCTGTTGGAGCTTAATAATTGCCCTTACATCTTGAACGAAGTTCGTTGCTATTCACTCTATTTGGTTAGGTAGATACTAGGTACTTAGGTAGGCAATGTACATGAGCATAATTGAGCTCAGATCCAAGATGGGATGGTCATAGCTAAGCCCCGGTAGATCGCAGTGTAGATCCCGGACTACGGACTCCAAGACGGAATCGGTGGGTCCTGTTGCGGAGTTACCTGCAAATGCACATATTCCCTTATCCGTCTACTTATGCTCGAGCACTCTTGCCCAGCCTCTAATAAGAGCCCGATCGGATCCCATGAGTATGGGGTAACAGCTGTAGCGAGACCTGAGTAATCGTATTACCACGTCGTTGGGGATATGACAAGGATTATGATCCTATCACGGGAGCGTGGCTCCGCTCTCTCGGGACTGGGTATCTATCTCTGGCGATCGTCCTATCCTTACTCATCCACACCAATTATTTTATATGTCCGTAAAATGATTACTCTTACCTGAACATATAAAATATCTCTTCTTATTCTTATGTAAGTGCTGCATACCTAGACAAAATCTGCGAGTGTCCCTTTCGGACTTCTCGGTTACAAAAGCCCCAGTACGGTATACGTAGCCGCATATGTGGTCGAAGAGTCTGGTATAAAGACGAATCTTGCTTCTCTAAGCGGTAAATTACGATACCTTCAATGGATTTCAGTGAATGGGGGAAGCCGAGCAAGGAGTGGCTCGCCTTCGCAGCGGCCAACGAGGCAGTCTTGTCCTATTCCGAAGATCATCTATCGTTCCTAGAGCAGCAGGAGAACGCGAATAAGCTGCGCGGTCACGGGGCCAGGGTCCTCGTCAAGACAAGTGGCGTGGACAAGCTTGTGGCGACAGAGGACTACGTTGTGCCTACGCGCGATGGCAATTCTATCACCATACGTAGCTACCGGCCGATCTTGTTAGGGTCTGCTGCGCTACCGGGCTATGTGTATTTTCACGGCGGCGGTTATAGCATTGGCAGCCTTGACACGGAGGTGTTCGCCTGCTCGTGGCTAGCCCACGCGCTGTCCATTACGGTTGTGCATGTATGCTATAGGCACACACCGCAGGTCAAAGGATTGACGCCGTGGCACGACGCCTTGGACGGCTTCGAGTGGGTCGCCACACATACCGAGAAGTTGGGGATTAACCCTTCTCGGCTCATCGTAGGTGGGATTTCCGCCGGCGGTTCGTTGGCGGCGCGTGTTGTGCAGGATGAGCTGCGGTGGGCGCGCGAAACAGGCACAAGCTGTCGCATAAAGGGCCAATTCCTGGGTATTCCAAATGTTTTCCAATACGAGGCCTTTCCATATCACCTCTTTGCTGGAAAGGAAAAGACATCGATCTTTCAGTGCCGGGATGCTGCCATCCTCTCGGAAAAGCGTATAAAGTTGTTACGCGAGCTACTTGGCAGCGAGGTTGATCCCCACGATCCGATTTGGAATCCTGGTCTTACTGATGAAGAGGAGCTGCGAAGTATGCCCCAGACTGCCTTCCTCATTTGTGGCTGGGACCCGCTCCGTGACGAGGGGCTATTATACGCGCAAAAGTTGAAGAATGCTGGGTAAGGGGCTGAGATTTCCCACCATAAGCTGTTTTCTGAATTTTCGTACTAACTATACACTTACCCCTATTCAGTGTCAGGACCAATGTCCACATATTCCCTGGCCTCCCCCATGCTTTCAACGCTTTCCTACAACTCCCCTCCTCCAAACTTTGGAGTGAAGCTATGCTCGGTTGTCTGCGTTGGGCAATGGCAGATGAGGATGGATGGATTATTGAAGACGCTCCCGTGATACCGTGAGGTATGAACGGAGCCCTAGTGCATCACAGCTCAGGAGGTACCGGCATTCTGCAGAAAGGACAATATCGACACAACCGTTTCTAGGGTTACTTCCACTTCGATGGAAATCGAGGCTTGAAATCGACTCCCCAAAGTCATTCATGCTCTACCAAAAATGAGATGAGGCCTAGGATGTATGATACGCCGCCACGACAGCTTAATGATCCTTAGGAGAGCAGGGTGTGACCTTGAAGGGCCCGGAGACATAGCAATGCCACCTCGAAGTTAGGCTGTGTTGTGTACTTAGTACCAAATGATGAAATGTATACTGGTAGCCTTATCTCTAAGGTTATACCTTCAGACGTGGGCTCCACCCAAAATCCCAACCCTCAGGCTACTATTCCCCCCCCCTCTCTCGTAACCGACCTTCCTACCGAAGTAAAACTTATAAGTCCCCGTAAAGCAACACCTCTCACTTCCTGGGTGAGAACCTGGGTACCTAGGTTTTCAACCTATGTTGGCTCAGTGGTAAGGTGCGAACACCACCATGCGGCTGTCCCTTAAAGTGCGGGTTCAGAACGAACACCACTGCGGGACGCCCAAAGGTGCGGGTTCAATCCTACCACAAACTCTTTTGTTTTTCGTTTTCTTTTTTTTTTTTCCTTTTTCTTTTCCTTTTTTTTTTCTACCAACACCTACCTAGGTAGAAGCCTTCTAACGTGAAGCTATTCGCAGCCAAACCCCCTCCATATGTATTCATTATCTACTGCCTTTAAGCTAACGGGTGCTTAAGCAGGATAATTAGGGATGATCTCCTTTATTGCCCACTGCCAAAGCTCTCACTTGCAAACCCTCTACTTCTCCAATACTTGCTTACCTGGGCAAGCATCTAGCTACAGCATATTTTGGGTCGGATCGAGACTACTAGATAACACATTATGCACTCTCAAACCCAAGTTTCCGATTCGCCAGCCTCCGCATCTCGCGCTGGCCCTCCGTAATCCCCCCCTCTTCCGCATCGAACGGCTCAAAGCCCAACGCTCTCAACCCCTCGACCGACAATATATTCTCCCTCCTCGCACCGTGATCCTTATGATCCCTCTCCAGCTCGCCATGCTCGATCCCGTTAAAATCCTTCGGCGGCATGACATCCAGAAAGCTCTGGCGCAGCCTCAGTAGGTTCTCGAGGTTGTATGGGCACAGGGGCACGCAGCCGTTGTAGCTGACGGACGAGTCGCGGGTGCCGGGGTGGAACCGGTCGACCTCGTGGACGAGGTCGCAGTGCCAGAAGACGTAGTCGCCGGGCTTCACGGGCGGGATGCCGACCATGCTCTTTTCCAGGAGCAGATGGGGATGCAGTTTGGTGGTTGGAAAGAACTGCAGGTTTCCGGGGTTGGCGCCGGGGAATAGGGGCGCGGTGTCGTTGAACCTTTCGTCGAGGACGAAGTATGGCCGCAGCATTTGGTACGCGGTCGCGCACTTGAGCTCGGGGACTAGACGTAGGGTTCCTTCGCCGGTGTTGGTATGGGATAGACTCATCCATCCTTGCATAGCGCGGAAAGCGGAACATGACTCTGGTGTAATATGTTAGGTACCCAGAGAGGTAGGTTCATAAGTTGTCGTGTTGGTATGTGGTGATGTGCTAGGTACTAGGTAGGTACTTACTGGCCAATGAGTAGAGGCTGGTTTTGGCATCGGAGCGGTGGTCTGCACACCACGGGTCATACTCTTCCCATCTACCTTCAAAAATCTTTTGATAGCACGCACGGTACTCGGGGTCCTCCCACCTCTCTATAGCTCCGCTGTCTTGATGAGCTGGAAGGGTATATTCTGCATCTATTACACATGTACATGTCAGTTATCCACTTGGCTTTCAGTCACCTATCCTTAATATCTTCATCTCTCAAACTAACCAGTTGTGGGGTGTCTAATTCGAAAACGATCAGCATAAACCACCTGGCTTTCCAAATCGAATAGCTGATCGTCTTGGGATATGTGCCACAGCTGGCCCACTGCTTTCATTGCTTTCATCACATTTGGATGGCTCCGTATCTGGACTTGTGGTCGAGTCCAGAAGAGGCTAAAGTTTTGAGGGTCATCCTTGGGGAACCCTGCGACACGGTGGTTCTTCGTGTAGCTCCTGAGCTCGTCTTCCCAAGATGAAGCTTGTTCCTCTGATACGACTCCACGGATTATGACACAACCTGTCTGCTTGACAATGCTTTTGAAACCTGTAGGGAAAGAACCGTCATTACTTTGGACGTCGGCGAAGTCGATTTCCGGTATTGCTTGAGGACCTCGCTTGGCGATCAAGTTGGCGTTCTTCTCCAGGGCGATCGTAAGGCGTTGATAAGAATTAATAACTCGAGCTTTGTCTTCGGGCTTGATTATAGACTGCTTTAAAATCGAGAAGCGGGTATCCAACAGAGGACAACTAGCTACCTATTTAGAAACAATGGGCACTTATAAACGAGGGATCTATACTAACGGATAGGTCTCTAGAGCCTGAGCCTGGACTTGTGTCTCGACTACACTCATACTTAGTAGCTAGGTGTTCGAACTCTTGTTATACGAGCCAGGAACGACGTTCTGTAGTGACAGTGATGATGGTGAGATGCGAACTGAACAAAGTAAATAAGCGAACTGAAAGTGATGCTGAATCTGATCACTTATACGCTTATTATTTCTACCGCAGTTGCCTTTATTCTCGGGTGAGGGCGAAGGACCTCCGCGTGACGTTCTTGTTCATGATCAACGATATCGGTAGCCAGCTCTTCCTATCGGCTATATCAGGGTAGCATTTTGATCCCACTACCCTAGACAGGTACATGTGTAAGATGAGCCATAATGGTATATATATGTAACCTAAATAGGCATCTACCTAGGTACATATGTGAACTATTTCTGCCCCAATTCACGTGGTTTGAAATGATAAAGGTTAGGTCTATGATAGGTCTTATTTATACGTCTTAGATCTTCAGATCGAGGTTGACATGCCTATACTAGGTACTTTGATAGGCATGCTTGAAGTACCTATTAGCTGTCATGTAAGCCGGGAACTTGTTGGTAAGTGACACGATGGAATGGGAAATAGGACGGAATATGGTCAAGCATTCGAGGATATTGGTATCGGTCGATATTAATAGAGGCCAACTTGGGGCACATGGGGTATATGTGATATGTACAAAAACAATAATGATATAGCAAGCCTGAATCTCGGATCAGAAGCTGGAAAGCATACTTCTCCACCATCAGGCCTAGAAGTCAAGCAAGAAGTAAAGGGCGCCCACTCTACTCGTCATCCAGTATCCGACTCGCTATTTGACCGAAAATGGGGACCTCAAATCTGTCCAGTGTGTCGGCGTCTCGGTATGCACGAACAGCTAACCACCCCATTGTGCATAAATCGGCAAGGAAGATGACCCAACTAAGGAAGGTCGACCATGAGAAGAGTAGATGAATGATGAATATGACGGTGAATAGGAGACTCGACTGCCATGCATGGAACCTAGGTAGGAAGTATTAGCATCTATCTAGATACTACAGGCAGAGCTCCATTAGTCATAAACCTACCTCACAAAATCACTCTTTCGCTCCAAAATGAGGAGTATGATAGCCCCAAGCGGTGGTAGTGCTAGGTACGCCAAGCATGCCTCGTAATCCAGCCGTATGCCCAAGCTCGTGTCGAATTCGCTCACGAATGCCCCGGTCTCTGGGCCATAACCACCGATCGTCTGACCGGGGAGCTGTGGCTGCCACGAGCGTTGAGGTTGGGGGTGTTGGAGAGGTGGCGGAGACGCAAAGCCACCTCTTTGCTGTTGCGAAGGAGAGTAAGCTCGTCGGTTGTCAAGAGATGCGCGTGGTGAGGCTACGTTGGATCGGGGCGGCGAGAATGGACGGCTGTTCTCAGGAGGAGACGACTGATATGGTGCGAAGTCCATGGTCAGGTACCTAAGAAGCTAGACTTGATCCCTATATAGGTAGTACTACTTATGTATAGACCAGTCTAGATTCCAAGTTTGAGCTAAATTCGTTTATGCTCTGATGTGTTATGTCGAAAGAGGACCGTGATGTTTCTAGAATATGGACGGATCGATCTGATAAAAGTTAACTAAAAAGCTGAGGTTATGAAAAAGGTAACGGGAAATGAATGACGTTCAACTGTTGCGACATGGGAATGTTCTACCTACCAGGACAGCTAAGGCTCCTAGGTTAGTACAATACCTAGTACTAGGTAGTTTGGTAGGTACTACCTAATATGTACCTGTATTGTACAATACCTAATTAATTAGACCCTAAACGCCCTAGAGTTTCGTGGACTAGTACACTTACCCGCTGTAACCTGTCATGTGTATTATCTGGACGTGTAAGATACCAAGACACCGGAACGCCACTAGTAAGCAGGGAGCAGGGGCATCCAGTGGGCTTCATGTATGCAATACATCATGTATTCACATATCAGTGCATACGTACCTATATCAACATACATGTAGATACAACGTGCATGTCGGCCTGGGCAGCTCAACATTGATTAAACGTCACATGTGTAAGTTACGTAGGTACCTATTATATGGATACATTCATCGATAGTTGTTATATGTAGGTGTCTAGCCTCATAAATATAGGTTCCTATACTTTCTATCACTTCAAATGTATCGCATAACCTATGTGCTTTCTTTGCTCTCTTCTCCCTTGCCCTCTTCCTCTTTCTTGGCCCCCCCATTTGCCTGCTCATCAAGCTGTATCCGCCTGCTCTCCAACGACAGCCAAAGGTCCTTACCGTGGCCTTGCAACGCTGTCGTAAGGCTTAGACCGGCGCTTTGCAGCATGGCAACGAGTTGCGACCTCAGGCCATCTACTCCGCCCTCGATTCCACCAACCCACTTAACGCCTTCGTAATCGAACACCTTGCTTTCTATCCTGCCGCCAATCAGAACTAACTTCTGCAGTCCATTCTGTACCGTCGGCTCATAATATCCCGGTCTCTTCTTCCTCGTAGGCGCTGGGAAGGCCGGTGGCGAGGGAGAAAGAACAGATAGCACAGCCGCTAGGTGAGCCGGAGATACAATTGGGAGAGAGACGGCAGCGGTGGGTCCGATAAGCAACGGGCTAATCTGCGCATATACAGATGTTTCTTCTATGGCAGCCTTGGATATGGCTTCGTAAGCTGTCGCAGACAGGTCGTGTGTGTAGGCGTTGGACGCGCCCTTATAATCTTCGGGCTTGAAGAATTCGACAATCTTCAGGGCGATGGTGAACATACGTGTACGAAGCACTTGCAGCTCTATATGAGACGAGAGGTCCACGGGTTCGCTGCCGGGAGGGCCTATGATAGGCCCCGGAACGCTGGCCAAGGCCGCGCGCAATTCACGCCGGATTGCGGCCCACTCTACGCCAGCGACGTTGTTATGTTGGAAGAATAGCATAAGCGGAGTCGCACGGAGCATGGCCGTATAGGACCTAAGGAGCTGGGATTTTCGCTGATCGGGACGTCGTGCGCTGGGTGGTTGTGTCGGGGGTACATAGTTGTCTGGTAATTTCAAGGAGGAAAGTGGTACTGTGGACGTAGGTGCACTTGCATAATTCCTCGAAATGATTCTTGAGGTCTGAGATATGGCAGCTGTAGGTCTCGTCGAGCTTGTCGTCCTTTGGAGCGTTCTACTAACGCAGCTCCGTGTGGAGCAATAAATTCGCGGCGGCATGTCTGGCAATAAAGCAGAGAGCCTGATCCTATTCCTTCGATCTCTTAGAATTTAGAGTCGCTCTTATCCTTTTTTTCTCTTTTTCTTTTTTCTTCCTCCGTAATCATGTGTTGAAGTGTCTTCCGCCGCAGAATTGTCTTATTTGTTGCTGTCGCTTAAAACCTCGAAAAATCATTTTTAAATCATTTTTTACCAAACTGATTCAAGAACGGCATTGAGGCCCGTGCACAAGTTAACTATCAGTAGAGACAAGTAACTAATCTGCCGCAGCTCACCACCTCAATTGACAGGGGTTTGAACGGGATGTCAAGGGGTCCCCTCCAAGCCCCACCTAAGGTATCCGATGGCGGGGTATCTGTAAATCATCCGCCGACCTCAATTACTGTATATCTACCTACACAGCATAGTAGAATTAGGATACCGGACAAGAATAAGGTTCCATTGAGTCACAGGATAGGAAGCAACCCCTTTTCCTGACATCTCTCATCTTGCATATAACCAACATCTTATCCTACATGTAAGACAATCTCTTTCTCTTTCTTCTTCTCTTTTTACCTAACACATGAAAAGCCGAAACTGCGATAATTGCTGTGTTAAAACGAATACTAATCTCATAGCAAGGCACTAGGTAGCTTACCTAGCTAGTTGCTTTTATAAACCAAGTTTCCGACAAGCTTATAAGAAGACATACTATAAGACAAACAAGTCGCAATGGCCGATGAGACTGCCTTTGAAGATATCCGGCCGCTCCTCCAAAGGCTGTGGCCTGACCCGGCTAAGGAGAACGTCACAGCAAAAGAGATCGCCCATGCCTTATCACTTATATTTGTCAACAAGCTGAGCCCTGTTCAAACGGGCTCCTTACTGACAGCCCTTCACTTCACAGCATGGGACCGCCGCGCTGACGTTCTCGCTGAGGCCTCTGCCGCCATGCGCGCCCATGCTGCTAAGATCGACCTGGCCGGCCTTGAGTCTGTTATCGAAAAGAGACGCAGGCCTGAAGGCAAATATAATGGTGGCCTAGTAAGTCTCTCCCCTAAGCCCATCTCATCCATATACTTTCCTCCGGAATAGAGGCATACGTTATACGAAATAGACAGATGGCCTTTATCACTACGCAACAGAAGCAGCATAATAATACGTATTTATAAATCCAGTGCGATATAGTCGGCACAGGCGGTGACTCCCACAACACATTCAACATATCCACGACTTCATCCATTCTAGCCTCTTCACTGCTTCTTATTGCCAAACACGGTAACCGTGCTTCAACCTCAAAGTCTGGGTCCGCAGACCTCCTCATGACAATGCGCCCCACCCCCGCGCAACTCAACCGTATCACTCCATCCACCATCACCGACGTCTATTCGCAGACCAACTACGCTTTCCTATTCGCACCCGTCTTCCACCCGGGCATGCGCCACGTAGCCTCGATCCGCAAGGAGCTCGGCTGGCGTACCATATTCAACCTACTTGGCCCATTGAGTAACCCCTTCGGCGATGCCATCGAGGCGCGCATGCTGGGCGTTGCCCGCGATGATCTAGGCCCGGTATTCGCCGAGGCCTTGCGTATAGCGGGTGCGCGAAAAGGCCTCGTTGTTTGCGGCAAGGAGCAGCTCGACGAGGTATCCTGCGCGGGGCCCACGCTATGCTGGCAGCTAGTTGAGCACGCGAGTGGTACTGTCGACGTCGAACATTTCACCCTCGAGCCCACTGACTTTGGGCTGAGCGCACACCCGCTAAGCACCGTATCGCCCGGTCGCGAACCCCACGAGAACGCGGAAATCTTGCGCAAAATACTACAGAACGAGGTCCCATCCAATGACCCGATCCTCGAGTTCGTGCTCATGAACACGGCAGCATTCCTAGTTGTCGCGGGAGTCTGTGAGGCAGATTCAAGTAACATGGGATCCGGCGATGACGGGAACGTGGTCAAAGAAAGGGGTCCTGGAGGGGGGCGCTGGAAGGAGGGTGTTAGGAGGGCGCGCTGGACGATCAAGAGCGGCGAGGCATGGAAACAGTGGAATGCGTTTGCTGAGGTTACGAATACCCTACCTGCTTAGAAGAAGATAGGAGACTTTTTTTCTTTTTTTTTTTTTGTTTACTTCCATGTCTCCCAAATATTAGTTACCTATGTCAAGGACAGGAAATAAAAAGGAGGGGTGCTGATGTTTTAAAAGTCTTTTCATAGGATATTGCAAATAGGGGTCTTGCGGAGGCTATCAGTGGAACAGGAGACGGTTTTATGGTTGGTTGGTGAGCTGGCTGAAAGATGCCTGTGATCAGGTTAGAGGATAGGTACCTAGGTATGTGTGAACTGGGAAAATAAAGGGGCTCCAATGGATGGAGAAAAATCGATAGCATCAAAGCTACCTATATAGGCAGGTATCTAGTAAGGGGACAGGGGGACTAGGAGGTTAGAGAATTAAGGGAATCATTTCTGGATTGACAGAAGAGGCGATTGTATTGACTACTATGTGTGCTAGGTAGGTACCTAGTAATGCCAACCGTTGTGAAATGCCTAGGTATTTTAGGGCATTGGGGTGAAACAAGATAAACCAGGTACTATGTAGGTAGGTATAGGAGCAGTGCTGAGCTTTTCGTCGACTCTGTATGCATCATACGTTCTTGCCATACCTAGTATCCGTTTTTAGGGGGGAGGGCTTCTCATGCAACCTCCTCCTTTTCCCTATCCACTCTATCACCTCGAGCTCCACCCCGCCCTCTTCCTCTACCTCTCCGAGAGTTCTGTCCTCTGCTTCTGTTATTTGCCTGCACCCTCTGGGGACGTTCAGCCGAATGCGAGTTTCTAGATTCCTATCTCGATAGCACGCCGCGGACATTGCCCTTCAACGTGGTCTTGCCATCAATGAGTCGTTCGCCGATACCTGTGTCGCCCCCGCTGCCAACCTCAAGCCACCGTGCGAGAAGATCATTGCTTTCCTTTGGCTTGACATTGCTATCGCTTGTACCAACCGTGATGTGTGGCACCTTGTTGACACATTTCCACTTTCCTTCTTCGTCGAGCAAGCGCACAACAATGGCCATGACACGATCGTCATACACAACACGCTCGAGCTGGACGTCGCATTCATCTACCTTTCCATCTTCACTCTTGCTCTCGGCTTCGAGTTTCACGTATTGTTGCCATAGTTCTGGGTTTTCCTTAGATGACGCACGATGCATGAGTGTTACGTGGAAGAGAGGTTGGATACGTCGTGTCTGTTGTAGTTGCTTGTAGAATCGTTGTGTCTCCGGGTCCGTGTCCTTAAAAGCATCCTCAAGCGCAACCCTGATCTCCTTGCCAGGAACAGAAATAGACATATATTCCAGCGGCTTCTTTTTTTTAGGGATATGAAGTTGTTCTGAATGCTTCAATTGATCCGGCTTTTTGCCTCGGTCAGGAATGGTATGCCTTAAGTCAGGCTTGTAATTCTCGATAGCAGCTTTAACGGCCTCGTCCATCTCTTCATCGCTAGGCAACCTAGTAATAAGAGATGGATATCTTTGGTGCAATTCCCTAACCACAGTTTCTACGTTGGCCCGACTATCTTTGGTAGGATCTAGATCGATGATCCAGTCGAAATAACTATCTGGCCTGTTATCGGGGTCGCAAGGCTGGAACCTCTCGATGAAATTGTCCATAATTCCAAGAACCTTAGCCTCATCTGAAGCAGCTTGGATAGTTTGGTGGTTATCGCCTCGTTTCAACACTCGCTCCCTTGTGACTCTCTTTATCTCATCTATGTCTCCATGAGCAAAGTTTAAAGCAACTAGTCGTACGTCTTTGCTTCTCTGGTGTAGATCCTTGATGATCTGTTCTCGCTCTCGGCGTTCCGAGTTGTTCCGGTCTGATATGACGACTGGATGCTCTAGAAGAAGTGCCGTGACACCATCGGCCATCTTCGTAGGCCGCAACTTTCCTTGTATGTTGTCGTTTTGGATAATACCCCAGCCGAAAAGATGAGTAAGAGCGATACCGACTGTAGTCTTTCCGCATCCAATAGTAGCAATGGGAACAAGGACAACATCCCGAGTGACAGAATCTAGGACCTCATTTCCATTCTCATTCTCGATGTTGGCTGCATCTGAACCCTTCATATGCTTGTATGCTAGGAAGTCATCGCGAAGGCCGATAATGCCATGATTCTCGTTATAGGCCTTCGCCAAATCGGGGTCCGAGGCTAACCTTTTGCGAGCATACTGGAGGTACTCATTGGTAATCTTAAGATGCTTCTTGTATTTAGGGGGCTTTCCGGCGATTAAAGACTTGGTACACTCTCGCCATTGTCGATATAGTAAGTATGGCTCCTCAAACTTGAATTTGAAAAACCAGTCGGTATGTGGTGCCCTTTCCGGATAACGAGACATCTTGCAGCGGATGACAAAGCCTTCAACATCTCGACCTTCATGTGCTCCTGATTGAGCGACGCCCTCCAAGAAGGTCTTCACAGAGGCGGCATCGTCCATCTTTTTGACTGCAATCTTGCGGAATCCCCAATCATCGGCAAACTGGTGGACCAGATCGCTTGAATACGTCAGGAACTCGGGAATGTTGACGTTAACGCCATGGAGATAAAGGCCGGCTTTTTCGGGACCATATGCTAAGATATGCTCTTCAAATTCATCATCGCAAAGCTCGGCTACAGCAGTCGCATTTCTTCGTCTCAACTCTCGGGCAAACTCTTCTCTTGTCTTTCCAATCGTAGCCAGCTGTTTATCGACCCATCTCTCGCCAGCGCTAGCATGGCTGACTTCAACATCGCTACGATCTCCAGTAGAATGCTTGCTGCACACAAGGAGAGTACCGTCCTCAAGGCCACTGATGAAGATGATGCATCCGTTCTCCTTCAAGGTTAGTTCATATGGGCCTTGGGTATTGGTCATTATTTTTGCCCATTTGGTAGCCTGCACTTCGTCAATGTTGAAGAATTTATCATATCCCCTAACAACGATCTCCTGCTGGCCACGGCGGTTCTTTGCTGTAAACAGACCTCGAGCATAAGTAGGCAATCCAGCCTTTTTGTAATCCCAATCTTGAAGACGCCAGGAATTAACGGAAATGTTGTCAGGGGACCCCTTAACAGCATAGGTGGTCTTCCTAGCTAGGGCCTTGTTCCTGGACCCTCGGTTCAATCTGGTGATTAGTTTAGAGATATCCTCTGGATCTTGGTCCTGATATGGGTACGGTGCTGCCGAAGTCTCTCCAGAAGCCTCCATGGTCAACTGGCGATGATGGCCTTGTTGAATGAAAGATGATAATTTTGTTTGTCGAACCTTGCCTAGCTGAACCCTGGGCGGGGCAGTAGCAAGAAGTGTCTGTAGCCTAGGACAACTAAGATATGGCAGTGAGGTTGACGAGTGACGCGTGAAACTGGCGGAAAGTTGGTGAAAGCCACCAATAAATGGTATACGAATACCTCTGCAAGGTATTTGGTCAGTTAGCCTCACTTCTCATTGACTTCTAGTTGATTCCTGATGTGCAACACAAAGCACCGATAGATCTAGGCAAAGAACTATAAAAGCTCCTTACTGCTAGGCAGAGGTGAATAGGGTGAAAGTGTGAATGTGTGGCGAGAAAGTATGGAGAGAAAGTGAAGGGGGGAAGGAAGTTGGTAAATTGTGTAGTTTCATATAACCTACGACTTGCGCAGTGAAAGATTATTATAGACGGTGGAAGAACTGAGGCGGGTACGAATTTGGCCCAACCTCAGGTAAGAGGATCGTTTAACGGTCGGCATGAGTCACCGGGTGCCTCAAAGAATTGGTTAAGGTGAAAGAAGTGGTTTCACTGGCCGAGAAATGAGATAGGTAGTTAGAAGATACTACATATATGTAGGTTCAATGTTCAATGTTCAATGTTGGTTGGCTGGTAGCAGTGGTAGGTGGCCCTGGAGGTAAGGTACTTGTGCTGCAATGTAATAATGTTACCCTTGTTAGACGTTCGAAACTGCCAGACGCGGAGAAAAGTATGAATTTACACGTACTTGCCTTAACGGTTCGCGAGTACTATGTGTGAATAGTTGACAGTTGAGTTAATAAGGCAAATACATAAACTTAGGTATGTATCAATCCAATAGATTTGATGTTAACGTTTTTTTTTGTACTACATTACATTTGTAGGTAGCCGGCAGTAGCTAGGCACATGGCATATAAGTTTCAAAAATTAGCGGTTTGCCCCACCTTCAGAAGGGTTTTTTCGGTATAATATGACACAGCCCAGGCGTCCAACATTGAAAATGAAAACTTGCAGAGCCACAATTATTTTTTCGAGTACGATGGAGTCATGTGACACCCTTTGGCGCATACAAACCAATATTTCCCAATGGTATACGATGAGAGGAAACTTGAGATGTAAAACTGTTTATTCTAAAACCCTGTGTTTGAAACGAAGCTCAAGGCTCGTATGCAATTTGTATACGTTTAGGAAGACAAGAACATATATCTCACCCTAGGTACATACTGTATAATCATTTATTGATACAAACGAGTTCGTGTACGAGAAAGTGTGAAATGATGTCATTCGCAGTGCACAATACCTACCTAACCTTAGTATTGTGATTTACTACATGGTACAGGCATGTAATTAATTACAGTCCTCAACTCTAGTAGAAATTGAATTACTAATGAGGGGCACAATTTAGTGAGCCTAGCAGTAAAAAAAAAAACGGCGGGGCTCTTCCGAGGAGCTCAAGTTGTCGCATTTATACTTAAGAGGTATCTACACCGATATGCACTGATTCTCCCACATCTTCTTTAGGACGACAGCAATCGCGATAGTTCAGAATTTTGCAAACTTTTTTCTACGAAGAATTGACCATCTGAGAAATATTGCGACTCTCAATTATTAAATCAAGTTCCAAGCTATCTACTACGTACCTAGCTTCCCAGGTACCTACATACCTTCCTGCCTACCTACACAATGTCCGCCAACCCGTTCCTGTTGGCCGCGGATAACAGCCCAGAACTGCTACCTCTCCTCCGCCAAAATTCAGAATTAGCTGCGGGACAGGATTCTCACGGCTACTCTCTACTGCATGCAGCAGCAAGCTATAACCATCTAGAGCTTCTGCGAGCTTTGGTCCTCGAGTTCAACGTCGATGTCAACCTACGCGACGAAGACGAAGAAACGGCTCTCTTCGTGGTCGAAACTGTGGATGCGGCTAGATTGCTGGTCGAAGAGTTGGGCGCTGATATAACAATCCGAGGTTCAGAGGGCTTTACCGCGCGCGAGAAAATAGACGAAGAGGGGGATTTTCCCGAAGTTGCTGAATACCTAGAAAGTAAAGAAGATGGAAATAGCGCCCCAGCTCTGTCGAATGGCACCAACGGAGAGTTACCGCACGACGAGCTCAACTTATACCTCAGCGGCTGGGCACCAGCATCCGAAGAGGATGATGTTGAAATCGACCCTATATTTCGACGGAGGATAGAAGAAATAATTGCACGTCCGGACTACCGAGATCCAACCGGCCAGCACGCACTCAGACAAGTAATTGAAGAGATGATGCTGGCAGAAGATCCCATCAGTCGTAACGTTCGGCAAAGGCGAGAGTCATCAGACTAATTCCGGCAGCCGAACAAATCATCGCGATAATGCTTTGTAGTCATGACTCTTAATATCCCAGAGGAAATACTCCTTGGGCGAGTCTGGCGGCCGGAGAATGGTACAGTCAGCGGTATCCCCAACGATACCTTTTGCGAACGATGTTACGCTCAGCGAAAACCACGACTTAGATGGCAGTGCGAGTATTACATCCGCCAGTAGCTTTTGAGTCCACTTGGGCGAGATGAAGCCTTGCCAACTGATTCGACATAGCTTGCCCTCTTGGATTTCTTCAGCTTGACCAGGAACTGAGTAATCAGACAAATAAGGGTCGATCTTGTCACCTACTCTTAGTCGCGGACTATTGAGCCGGACTAGAGAGAGCCATTCATAGATATCTAGCGCAAAATCATCGAGATCTAAGCGATTCTGAGGTTCAAGGATGGCAGGTGAAGGCTTTAACAGTGGAATATTCATGAAGAGATCCTCGGAAATTTCAGGACGTGAGGTGTATTTGGTAGGATAGTGCCGTAAGAGAGGATCTGGGGTAGGGGCTATGCGTTATAGATGTCAGATACGATGTCCTTGATTAGGTATATATTACTTACTCTTTGTGAGTCTGTGGAAAAGCCATGTGACTGGTGTGTTGAACACGTTTTTGCATGCATACGCCAGCCTATCGAAGCCCTTCTTGCCATGAAGCATAGAAGGGCTCCTAAGATCGACTTGTACAACTGCAAGCATAGTAAGTACTAGCGAGAAGATACTTTGATGGGACTGAACTTACTCCATCTCGGCTTTAGGCCTCGTTTACCTTTTACTCCATGTGTCTTCCCAACTAGCCCGGCTCGTTCGTATGTCTCCTTTTCAAGATACATCGTGAGCACACCTAAAATGACAAAACCACTGTCAATCACATGGTTTTTCTTTATGTAGGTTACGTTGAAATAAATCACAAGGGGCCACTTGCCTTCTTTTAGTGAAACCACATTATCAGAATCCGATCTTCCCTCTGAAAGCATGATAATATTTCCTTCCATCATCCATTGTCAGCGCAAGCAATGCTATTTTGGTCGTAGGAGACATAGAAAATATTTACCTATTTTTATGTACTGGGTGAAGAAATCAGCATCGAGGATATTTCCGAGTGTCATGATAACCCTATAAAACTCAGGCGCCCGACCTGGGTCACCGGTGATCCTATCCTTGACGAGCTGCATGACCTCTTGAGGAAGTATGAGTTCCACCTATCGAAAGATTAGACACTGTTATACAATATCTGTACGGAAATGAGGGAACACGAACATCATGAACGAAGTCCTGGGCCAACAATGCAGTCCATGGCTTCCCTTTACTCGGCAAGTGTTGAGGATTGGGGTGACCCATTACGCCGTACGTGACGAAGCATTTGGCAGATTGATAGACGCTTGGGGTGGCGAACGAAAACATATTCGCTATGAAGACCCTTTTATATGTGCAAAAAGAGTAGTTGGCGCCGAAGACCAGGTTTGAATACAATAAAGGACATGAATATGGAAGACGATAGTCACGATACTCTGTAATTTGAATTTGATGTACATAATATGTACCTACTAGGTATACAAGCCTACTGTGATTTTATTTTACAAACTAGCATAGTACTGCTCCGATATACGACTAATCTCACTAAAAGGCGTAATTTGATTTTTTAAATTTCAATAAAAGATCTTATGCATACATCGGTCATAGCGCCATCGCAGACATCACCATTTTATTCTCACCCTAACTTTCTCTTCTTTTCTACAATGCCAACGACTTTGGTGATAGCAACCATATTATACTATCAATCTCAGATGGAGCGGCTTATAGATAGAGATATAGCACAAGCATCTAATTTGTTTTGCTCTGGATAGACACAACACGGCGCAAGGGACATAGCCCATGATGGAGTATCTCATTCGTTTTTCACAGTCGCATGAGACCTTCCGCTTAGCGGAGATTCAGTCGCTCGCTATCGTCGAAGGTATAGACCTCAACGTCATTTCTTATAGTGAAGAGGTAAATCCTGTACACCATCAATACCACTCATGACTCTTTGTGCTTACCCTTACATAGTCACCTTTCTGCGTAGTAAGATTGCCGTCCGAAGATGCTGCGAAGGCTCTTTTAAAGCGCTCTGTATTGGCGCAAACTATCCATGAGCACTGGGGTACAGCCGAAAACTACGATGAGCTTCACGCCATCATCAAGCGTGATACTGCTCATCTGTGGCCACAATACAAAGATGTCTCATTTAAGATCAATATAGACACCTATCAGGGCTCTCGACCGGATAAGCGGAAAATAGAGCTCATAAATTCATTCGCCTACTTAGCCTTCGAAGGCTTAATTCTGCTAAAGTCCCCCGATCAAGAATTCACCATCTTCGAGCAATGGGACTTTGATGCCGTGCCGCGGAACCTCCCTGACCCCTTACGGATCTATTTTGGCCGTCTTGTAGGTCGTAGCGTAAGGGAAGTGATCAAGACCTATGATCTCAAGAAGAGAGGATACATTAGCACGACCTCTATGGATTCTGAGTTGGCTTTGGTTACAGCGAATATTGCGCTTGCTGCGCCAGGAAAGATTTTCTACGACCCTTTCGTGGGAACCGGCAGCTTCCCGATTGCCTGTGCACATTTTGGAGCTCTTGGCTTCGGAAGTGATATTGACGGCCGCAGTGTCCGGGGTGAAGGCGGAAAGAAAAGTCTGAAGGGCAACTTCCAACAGTATGGATTGGAGAAATTGCTAGGTGATGTTTTCGTTTGCGATTTGACGAACAGTCCTGTGCGGAGAGCAAGAACATTTGACGGCATCGTCTGTGATCCACCATACGGGGTAAGGGAAGGATTGAGAGTTCTGGGCTGTAAAGATCCGGAGCAGAAGGATGCCTGGCTCGTAGAAAAGGGGAAGCAGCTGTACCGGTAAGATATCCGTGACGAACCCCTGAATAGGGATTGCTAACTCGAACAGGAATCCGCGCTTCGTACCTCCCAAGAAACCATATAGTTTTATGGCCATGTTAGATGACATACTTAACTTTGCTGCCGATACATTGGTGGATAATGGCCGTCTATCATTCTGGATGCCCACGGCCAATGACGAAGAGCAAGAAATCCCCATACCAGCACATCCATGCCTGGAACTCGTGGTTGTCTGCACTCAAGTATTTAACAAATGTAAGTTTATTACATATATTTTCCGTTATAGACTGAGCTTATAGTATGTTAGGGTCAAGAAGGCTCATCACCTACCGTCGCCTACCAGAGGCCGAAGTAGATATGTCTGCCCTTTCGCAGAGGAAGCAGGAGGAACAACAGAATGGCCATACCGCAGACGACCTGAACGCGTTCCGCCGTGCTTACTTTAAGGGATTCAAATCAGAAAAAGCGAACCCAGACGTTGTGAACTAATAATAAGATACAAAGTCATATTTCGTAAGATATCTTCATTTCTGGATGAGGTGCAAGAGATATCATGGCTTTCTACACATTCCGATGTCACAACTGCTGTCGAGTGCTTCAATCTAATCAGCAAAATTAGTTGCATGTGGTTAAAAAGTTCACATTGCCTCTGGCCTGACGACTACTCAAGTGCTCATAATAGAGTTTATGTGTTGCCCACTCTCTGGTCCTTAATGCCGTGGACCATGTAGGCATGCACTAGGATGTATCTAGGGTTCGTGCAATTGCTCCATTTCCAAAGTTAACGTCAGCGGGCCGTCACGTCCATCTGAATCCAACCTTGAACATTTGAGTTTGCCCCGAATGAACTCTATTACTGCTTGAATATTATCAATTGATCTCATCCTAGCAACGGTTACCGAGGTACATATGTAGACACCTACATGTACATGTAGATAGTGTTATACTAGGTATCAATCCTCATTGTCGCTTCACTGCTGTTTTGTCTAGGTATATATACTTTTAGTCAACGCTTACAGATTTACAGAAAGATTATTCAGTTAATATTCATCGTCAATGTTGTCGCGTATGTTGATCACTTCAAATTTTCTCTTGTTACACCGTATGCAGCTTTCCAGATGTACATACATATGTCCCACTAGCGGCGTCAATATACATTATGTATGTACAACACATGGCACATTGTCTCAGTCACCAAAAAACGCCTCCGTCAAATACTTGAATAAGTACATAGCATGAGGGTGTGGAATTTGGGAACCTCAAAAACATTCCTATCAAAAGTAATTCTGCTATATATGTAGATATTCTCGAAAGTATGTGAGATGAACGGAAGGGTAGAGAATGGTGTTATGCATTCTTATTATTCCTCGGGTCCCTTGTGTGATATCATCGAACCCCCAAAGAGTCTGAACTCGTCAGCATTGAAGAGATTCCCCTATACTTCTTCCGTTTCTAGCGGTCAAGGATTCAACTAACTCATGTGATTGAATAAAAGGCCTTGGCTTTTGCACGTAGTAGGTATCTGCATATGCACACAGGTACATCAAATTTAACGTGTCTAAAGGATCATCTTCAAAGATATCAACAAGATCTTTATTCTATTACTACTTGATATAGATAAGTGTTTTCCTACCAATACCACGGACATTAAATAGTAAATAACTTTAAGGCATATTAATAACGTGGTGTATTCAGCATCTAAAGTATGTATATCCATGCCTACTAAAGTACCTATAATAAATAGTACATACGGCATAGTACATTAGGTACTTGAAATGTTATTCTTAGACTGACGGCTATAAAAACTCCCCCCCCTTTTATATCCCTGTTCCAAGCCATAACCAGTTAAGACAACTCTTGGGACCGCCTCTCCACTCTCCACCCCCAGAAACTCAACACCCCTCGCCCAGACTTACAGAACTCACACTACACACTACAATCCTGCAACAGGTCAAGCCCACCCAACATTGAAACTTGTGAAAGTCGGCATTCTTTAATCCCTACGATAATTAAAAAGTCGTGTACTTATTTACCACTAGGTACTATATTGCCCGAACGCTCTGGCGATTAAAGCTTTCTGTTCTTCCACATTGATTATCACGAGACAAATCGCTTTCTTTTCTTTTTCCCGTTTAGCTTTCTCTTTTTTTATTTTCCCCAATGTTCTCTTCTTGTCTTTTGCATTAATCTACTTGTATATTTCCACGAGGCGACAACAATTACATACCGCTTTATTGTTTATTCAGACAGGCACATGCAGCCCATCGAATGAAAGTTCGGAAGACAGATACAGATACTGAACAATTCTGTCAAATTTGTCGAGAGACAAAGAGCCCTGATATACATACTACTTACAAGTTAGGGGACCATAAACAACATTGAACTCTTTTCCTATCGATATACGTCCATACGTCCATACGTCCATACGTCCATCCATCCTACCTACCTACCTACCAACCTACCTATAGAGCTATAGTGCCTTAGGTAGTCATGCCTACCCCCTCTCGAAATCCGCCTCCCGACCTCCCTCCCCGAACACATAGCTCCTCGTGCCCCGACCCAGATGAAGTATTACTTCGATCCACCAGTAGTAGTTGGCGACCCGACCAAGATGGACTAGAAATGAATGTTGACAGTCAAGAGTCATCCTCATCCCCCGAACCTGATAGCGCACTCTCACCTGCCATGGCCCAAGGCGCAACACATTCGCGATCAACCACTGAGTCACCTAGGCCCGAATCGAGAAACAGCAATGAACCTGCTCTCTCTTCTGATCAAAGCGACGGTCTTTCTCAAACTGCATACAAGCCGATGGATGCTGATGACGACACCCTGGTCAGAAGCGACGTCGACGGACTAGCAGGAACGCGACCACGTGGCGGTTATGATGTCGCTTCCCTCGGCGCAGATGGCGAGAAGCTGGAATATGGCGTAGCACCTGGTAGGTTGCAGGAATATACCTATGCGCCGTCAATGGGATTTGAATCTAATGTTCGGGTACGTTTCGCAAAGAATCCCTTCTGTTCTGTCATACCACGTTCCAACAAAGTCGTTGCTAACCTTGGCTTAAGATAATACCTACGTCTCCCTCATCCTTCCTACGACCGGGCAGTAAATTCCACGGCACACAACAGTCTGAACGACAGGTGTATGATGTACAAGTGGAAATTAAATATGTTGACCTAAGAGAGTCGTTTCTATGCGGGTTTCTCAAGATTCAAGGTCAGTTTGCCACCTGATTTCCTACTCCTATCTTTTGTAAACTATGCAGGCTCCGCTAACTTAACGAACCTCTCCCCCCCCTGCAGGCCTAACTGAAGACAACCCCACCCTTACAACCTACTTCGAGGGCGAGATTATTGGTAGCAAGTATGGGTTCATGACCAAGCATGCAACCTGGGGCGCAACAGAGAAAATCGACCTAAATCATTGGAGCAAGTTTACCGCTTTCCGACAGTACAGCAAGCAAGTGCGCAAGGGTGTCGTGACGATCCCGAACTTGGCGCAACGCGAGAACATCTTTATGCGCTGGAAGGAACACTTTCTCGTACCCGACCATCGTGTTCGTACCATCAATGGTGCCTCTTTTGAAGGCTTTTATTACATTTGCTTCAATCAGAAGGAAGGTAGCGTTAGTGGAATATATTTCCACTCCAAGAGCGAGAAGTGAGTTATCTCCCATTTCATGCGCCTTTATATTATTACAATTGGATTTCAGTGTTATCCTTGAGTTCTCAACACGAGCCCTTGTTGTACTATGGATACCTTACGCTCCAGATTCATTACGCCCAACATAACTTTAGTGATGGGGTGCTTATTTGCTAATATCATATAGGTTTCAACAACTCGAACTTAAGCATGTCGAGAATAGGGGCTGTTTCCCTGCTCTCGAGTTTCGGTAAGACATGAATCTTAGCTGTATACAGCGTAAAGCACACAACTTCCTAGGTACTTTGGATGGATAGATCAATCCAGTGAGATGATTAGTCGGCACAGGTGGGACGTTCAAGATGGCAACGTTTACGGGATCACTCACTCGATCAAGAGTAATTTTAGGGGCAGGACGATGGAACATTGAAGTAGGCAATGAATCGTATCGATAAACTGGCGTGTCAGTTTTGGTATCGCAAAGACATAAAGAGCAACGGACGCGACGAACTTAAGCGGTGTTGGGGCCACTATACAGAAAGAGGGACAGCCGGGGTTTTGGTCTTCTGGTCTTGGTGTTTCTTTTTATTGGCTCCAACCAGAGAGACACAAGGTTATGTTCATGACCTAGACGTTATTATAGCATTTCACGGACATTGCGGCTAGCGAGCAAACAGGGGGGGTTGGGGGTATATTTCTGGCGAGTAGGAGATACAGCTAGTACTCCGTGTACATAATGACGAATTATACGGCTTCCACCATCGAGCCACCATCTCCCTGTCCTCTCATCTCTCTCTCTTGTATATTTTGCTTTGCTTATCTCATTACCATCACCGTCACGAGATGGGCTTTATCTTGAAATGAAGCGAAGTCAAACTGAAGACGAGCGCCTTCAGATCTTGCACTAGGTAGTAGAACACTCGGAGTCCCTCGGGATCTGCCGACTCCGTAACATCGATTAAAGAACCGATCTTTGCTGTCTATAGATTCGAACGAAGGTTAGGATTTGTTGGCTTTTTATAGACGTAGCATGTGTAAGACGTAGGCAAAGGGGAAAAGTGAAGAGACTTGCCTCGAATGATATGTGATCATTACCCACACGGATCTCCAGCTCCTGACGACCGTCCTTGTTCTTCTGCGGCCATTTGGCATCGTCTTCCTTCATGATCTCGCTCGTCTTGACGATCCGCTTGATCTCGTCTACTACCAACGAACTGACGCACACTGTACCACAACACATAATTAGCCCTGCTTGCTATTTGTTCTTCTTGCCCAGGTAGGTCTTGTGGTGATGAATGGTGGATGGGAGATGTGATGCGGCGTACTTTCTTTGCGGATGAGACTGTCGTTTCGGTAGTTCGAGTTGTTGGCGTAGCGGGCCACGGCACTGCGGCCGTCTCCTACGACTCGGATGTCGAATTCTGCGTACTGCTGTTAGACATCATCCTACTTGATATGGAGCTTATATATGTTTCTATAAGATATGTGTGGGTGGGCTATGAAAGAACGTACCGAGGAATTCATGACCAAATCGGCCGGAATGACCTGAGCTGTAGAGATCAATGAGTTAGCTGCCAAAAGCTCCGTGATATACTTACATAAGTATAGATACTGTTTGGTGGTTGTACGTACTAGTAACGTATATAAAAAGGTTCGGCGGTCGAACCCATGCTTGCGATAAACGGGTTTGCTATCAAAGATTAAAAGACGACCGAGTACTGTTTGGAAGTAAAACCTACACCGTTGAAGGTGTATGTATTATGTAGTAGGTTTCGTCTTATTTTGGCTTCAATGTTGTCTTGTCTTCAGTTGATTAAATGATTAAATCATTCAGCCTCGCAACAATTGCGACAAGGCACTGGGTAGCTCGAAAAGTTTAGCGGGGCATAGCACTTTAATGGACATGGGGAACAGGGGTATGTACTAGGCGGTCAGATCAATTGATTGTACTAGGTTAGGTACCTACTAGGTAGTACTGCGTAGATGGTGTACTGGGTACTTGCATATAGTTGACACTCACATGCAATGCTGTCAGCTTCAATGTTTCAACAATAGTTTAGTTACTAGTTACTAGGTAGTTAGTTACTAGGTTAGTAGAAAAGTCAATCCATCGGGGAATCTTCGGAAACGGATTATTTAATGTAACGAACTTAGTTCAGCCAATCATATTTGTTTATGCATTCAGGAGGGACAGATTGTGGCATTTGAACATTCTTGTGGCCGACCCGTTAGTACCAGGTATGATATTGGGCCAGCTGGACGATTCATTATCACCAAACTTTCAACTTTTTTGAGCATTGAACACCTTTGAATTATTCAAGGTTTCAACCTCACCACCACAGACACCGCCGTCATTCCACCTACACAACCCACGCAAACCCACTTCACCTTTTCGTGGGATGCATAATCAAATTGCTCTCTTTAAACCACCTCTCTAGCGCTAATACGGCATTCCCCTTTAAACCCATTTATTCAATCCTACTCTTTGCTTCGACAAATACGATAAATATCCCGCGAACTTGTGAACCTACGTCTAGTAACCGACAACTGTTTTAAAAGCTCCGTGAGCTTTTTTGTGTCTTCACCTATCCTCTGCTATACGAACGAATAGACTTAAATTTCCCAACGCGGTAGGGAGCCGCAACAATTGCCCAGCATGGCGACCTTCCTTGAAAATGCATACAGCTTAGTCCACCAGGACAATACTGCTGATGTGCCTTCTATGTCGGATCTGCGCATGCAGCTGGAGAAGGGCACAGACGAAACCAAGGTCGAAACCATGAAGCGCATTCTAACCGTCATGTTAAACGGCGATCCCATGCCGCAGCTTCTCATGCACATCATCCGATTCGTCATGCCTTCGAGATATAAACCACTAAAGAAGCTGCTATATTTCTACTACGAGATCTGCCCCAAACTCGATGCGACTGGCAAGCTGAAGCAGGAGATGATCCTTGTCTGGTGAGTACAACACCAGCTTGATCCCATATGTTAGGGACTGGCTCACTAATAGCTTTGGTTCTAGTAATGGTATTCGAAACGACCTTCAACACCCTAACGAGTATATTCGGGGAAATACATTGCGCTTCCTATGCAAGCTACGAGAAGCCGAGCTGATCGAACCCTTACTATCCTCGGCCCGGGCCTGCCTTGAGCATCGTCACGCATACGTTCGAAAGAATGCTGTATTTGCCATTGCCTCCATCTTCCAACATTCACAGTCTCTCATCCCGGATGCCGCCGACCTAATCGCCACTTTCTTGGAAGGAGAGAGCGACGCCACTTGCAAGCGCAACGCATTTGCTGCTCTCGCTAGCATTGATCATGAAAAGGCCCTTGTCTACCTAAGCTCCGTCTTTGAGGGCATCCCGAACGCCGAGGAATTATTACAGCTGGTCGAACTCGAGTTTATCCGAAAGGATGCCGTCCAGAATACCCAGCACAAGGTAAACTAGCTGTGGCTGTAGCTATTTTGATGTATCGGCAGCTAACAAATGACCAGGCCCGATATCTGAGACTTATTTTTGACCTGCTCGAGGCTGGGGCCTCTACTGTCGTCTACGAAGCTGCTTCGTCACTAACCGCCCTCACTAGCAACCCAGTCGCAGTAAAAGCGGCGGCGGCCAAATTCATTGAGCTTAGTATTAAGGAAGCCGATAACAACGTAAAACTTATTGTTCTTGACCGAGTTGACCAGTTGCGACAAAAGAATGAGGGTATACTTGACGATTTGGTAATGGAGATTCTAAGGGCATTAACCAGCCCTGACATCGATGTCCGGCGAAAGGCCCTCAGTATCGCCTTGGAGATGGTATCTAGCAAGAATGTCGAAGAGGTCATCCTCCTCCTTAAGAAAGAGCTTTCCAAGACGGTCGACCAAGAATACGAGAAGAACGCCGAGTATCGCCAACTCCTCATCCACTCCATTCACCAATGTGCTATCAAGTTCTCGGAAGTTGCTGCAAGTGTAGTGGATCTCCTTATGGACTTTATTGCCGACTTCAGTAATAATTCCGCAGTCGACGTCATCACGTTTGTCAAGGAGGTCGTCGAGAAGTTCCCTAAGCTTAGGCCATCTATTGTTGCGCGACTAGTAGAGACTCTCAGTGAGGTTAGAGCAGGCAAGGTGTATCGCGGAATTATCTGGATTATTGGAGAGTATTCCCTCGAGGAGAGCGACATCCGTGATGCTTGGAAGAGGATACGCGCTAGCTTGGGAGAGATCCCGATCCTTGCCTCCGAACAACGGTTATTGGACCATGTGGACGGCGACGACAAAGAAAAAGAGCAGACTAATGGTCACTCTAAATCGACAGCACCGTCAGGATCCAGAAGAGTTCTTGCCGATGGCACGTACGCTACTGAAACCGCATTGACTAGCAGCTCGGCAGCTGCTGCGAAACTCGAGGCCGTCAAGGCTGCCCAGAAGCCGCCGTTGCGACAGCTTATCCTCGAGGGCGACTACTACTTGGCTACCGTGCTTTCTGCCACTCTGACTAAGTTGGTTATGCGCCATTCTGAGATCTCTCAAGATAAGGCACGAACGAACGCGCTCAAAGCCGAGGCTATGTTGATTATGATTTCCATCATCCGTGTTGGCCAGTCGCAATTTGTCAAGGCTCCCATCGACGAGGATTCGGTCGATAGAATAATGTCCTGCATCCGATCTCTCGCTGAATTCTCGGATCGGAAGGAGTTAGAAACAGTGTATCTTGATGATACGAGAAAAGCGTTCCGGGCTATGGTGCAAGTGGAAGAGAAGAAGCGAGAAGCCAAGGTTGCGTTTGAGAAGGCCAAGACCGCTATCCAAGTTGACGACGTGGTGCAAATTCGACAGCTTTCCAAGAAGAACGTGGGAGACGGGACCGACGAGATTGAGCTGGATCTAGAGAAGGCCACTGGTGGGGAATCTGTCGCAGAGGATCTTTCGTCGAAGCTGAGCCGTGTTGTCCAGCTGACCGGATTTTCCGACCCTGTATACGCCGAAGCCTATGTCAAGGTTCACCAATTCGACATCGTCCTAGACGTTCTCTTGGTCAACCAGACGACCGAGACGCTGCAAAACCTGTCGGTTGAATTTGCTACCCTGGGTGACCTCAAGGTGGTTGAGCGACCTACTACGCAGAACCTTGGCCCCCACGATTTCCACAATGTGCAATGCACGATCAAGGTTTCGTCTACGGATACGGGTGTGATCTTTGGCAATGTTGTGTACGACGGCGCCCACAGTACTGACACCAATGTTGTGATTCTAAATGACCTTCATGTGGACATTATGGACTACATCCAGCCGGCCACTTGCACGGAAACGCAATTCCGCACCATGTGGACGGAATTCGAGTGGGAGAACAAGGTCAACATCAACAGCAAGGCCAAGAGCCTTCGCGAGTTCCTGGAGCAGCTGATGGCCTGCACAAATATGAACTGCCTCACGCCAGAAGCTAGTATGAAGGGTGACTGCCAATTCTTAAGCGCCAACTTGTACGCCAGAAGTGTCTTTGGTAAGTTTTCCATCTCAGCCATTTTGCTTCTTGCTTCTTGCTTCTTGCCTTTTTACACATACTAACGATTCGTAGGCGAGGATGCTCTAGCCAACCTGAGCATCGAGAAGGAAGGAGAAGATGGGCCGATCACAGGCTTCGTCCGCATAAGAAGCAGGTCGCAAGGTTTGGCTCTCAGCCTAGGTTCTCTCAAAGGGTTGAACAAGATTGGTACTGCGGCAGCTTAATCTGGGGAGAAGAGGTGATCTATAATTAGATAATGATCGATCCAGAGATGGCCGCGGTATCTACATCCCTAGCAGGGGTGACGTATCTCTTTTATAAGTTGGCCGGAAGGGTGTGTGGGCTTACAGGAGACCAAGGGTGGTTTAAGAGGTGGTAGAAGAGGTGCGATTCTGACGAGGATGAGGATGAGGATGAGGATACTAGGTATACCAGGCGAAGATTTTTGAGTCGAGGTAGCATGGATCCCAAAAATGGTGCTGGAGTACCTTTGGTATGTAGGTATGATTAAGCAATGCGACTATTTACGACGAAAGGAACTTGTTATTTGACTATGCCAAGCTACAATTAACTCATGGTAATTATGTTAATAGAAATGAGTGGAATAGAATCCCATTCGTCTTTGAAGGACTTTGCTATGTTAATGGAGATGGTGAATGTTGATAGGTATCACATGTGAATCTAACAATCGCACGGCGTAAGACATACCTCTGTATGCTTACACGACAGCCAAGCCCAGCGACCACCATAGAGAGATAAAACGGCATTCGGCTTGGCGTGGCATAGCCTAGAACGTTGGAGCGTGGAACGTGAATAGTGGCTAAGGGCTCAAGATGGCGGTTGCTTGAAGTTCGCTATGCAGCTGGGCTAGCATCTACCCAGGGACTTTAGGTAGGTAGGTAGGTAGGTAGGGGATGTACTTTATGTCTCAAGCCCGCAGCGATCATCTCCCCAGGTTTCGCTGATAGATTGCGAAGTCGTAGTGAGGTATATTGGCATGTAATAGGTAAGGAGGTAGGTATTTAACGCGCTTGGATTGACCGGATCGGGAAGAAAGTTGTGTCCATCTTGAGCTGACATACTTGGTGCTTGGCTGACGAAGCAGAGGCATCCAAGTGTCTGTAGGTATGATACCTACCTACCTAGGTCCTACACAAGGGCATTATATTCGCTCAGTCCAGCCATCCCTTCGGCATTTATTTGCATGAAAGGGTAGGGTGGACAAACAAGCACCTAGATGAGCTATGATTGCCTATCACCTTGCAGGTGGCTTGCTGGCTTACTTGGAGCTATTTATCATCCATGATTTCTGTTATGGTTGCTACCTATAGGTAGGTAAGTAGAGAATGAATGAATGAGATATGGTGCCGGCTATTAGTTATAGTAAGTCAGGCATGAATGCGGGTGTGGGAGGTTTAGTCCATGCACCTATCTCATCCTAAAACAAGCCTTGCGTTGTGTTTGCCGGCAAGTTGATCTAGATAATTAGAATCTGTGTGTGTGTGTGTGTGTGTGTACTTGATAAGACCTATATAAGAGCATCTTTTGTTGTTTCGGTTTGTTTCGACTAAGAGTACGAAGTATCAGTATCACATGAACTAACTACCGGGATTTATTGCTTTTAGAACTCGGGAGTAAGACAGATTTTATACCTCGGGTTGTCCCGGTAGGGCGGTAGGTAGCCCCCTTGACTTACATGTATACACATATTTAGTTGTAGTGTTTCTTTACCGTGTGTGTGTGTGTGTGTGTGTGTGTAGGGAAGTTAATGAATGTCTGGTATTTACCCCAGGGCTAAGAGCACTGTAGGTAAGCAGTGACCCCACGATCACACGACATTGCATATGCAGGCTCGGTTGATCTGTCCATCCCCGCTTCCATCCTGCCAGCTAAAACCCCCATAGCAGCCCTGGAGCGGTAGGTAGGCGGATCATATGGTGGGCAGCTAATTAACTTAGCAAGCACCTTAGCAGACTGGGACTAAACCCTTTTCTCGCAAATGTGTCGTCGCATCGCCTCGTCGTATCGTTCCATCTCGGCTCACCCCCGTCCCACTCACCATATGATGGCATACATAGCAGTCGTAATCAGATGTAGCGCGTGTATCTTGGCTATGATTTTTTTGTTTTTGGAGGGGAGTTGAATGTTGTGTACTCCAACTCTTGATGTTCCCCTATATTATACCTAACCTAGGAAATGTATATAAGCTGGCGGTGCCTGCCAAGGGACACGGGTTAGCTTTCCTTTGTTCTTTTGATATTGACCATCCTACGACTTACTTGTATAAACATTGAATAAAATATCGAAACTACTACCTGTTCAAGGTTAAGTTAGTAACTACCGAATTACTTCGACTTGTGTAGTAACCTGGCTGCTCCTTCGGTCTGCTCGTCAGAATAATAACATCGAATCTTCCTCGTCGAGATATACCTACCTACCTACCTAGTGTATATAAGAAACCAACTTGAAACATCCTACCTACATATATATACCTACCTACCTAGTAGTATATAGTACCAGTTCTCTGCCGAAGCTATCAACTACTCACCTCACTCATCCTTCGGCGCCCTCTTACTCATACAATACACATCAAAACCCACCAAAGAGCCAAAATGCCGATGAACCTCAATGCACCACGGCCCTTCACGGCCACGTCGCCCGTCCACCCAAGCTACCTCCCCGCTCTCCACAAATCAGGCCGCATCGAGAGAGGAATGTAAGTTTATTCACCCCTCCTACCACTAGGTACCAAACCTCATCGTCACCCTCAAAAGTATCCACCACCACCACCACCCACAAAACTAACCAACCCCCCACAGTGCCACAGCAACCATAGCAGCAGTAGGCATCGGCTACGGCCTCGCGCGGTACAAGGCCCTGCAGTCCGAGCAGTGGCAGAAACAGCAGCAAGCAGCCCAGCACCAGACCTTCCGCAGCGCAGACATGGTCGGGGCACCGGCGATGGCGGTCGTGACGGTGGCCAGTACTACTAGCAATGGGAACAGCCGAGCGGCGAACGAGGCCGTCGAGGACGCGTATGGCGACCGCACGAGCCTCGCGGAGCTGGAGGCGGCGGTGGCGGCCTATGAGAGGGAGCGCAAGAATTGAGGTAGCTTGGTTGCCTAGGTAGGCTACCTGTCGAGGTGGTTTTTCTTGCGCCACTACAGAAATGCTTCTGGGTTTCTGTTGGTTGATTAATGGTCCTTTTTCTCGTGGGTACTGCGAGCAGGCGTTTATGGCTGGCTGGGTGGCTGGATGGATGGATGGCGGGCGGGCTGTCTCATCTCGGGGTTTTGTGCGCTGGAGTTTCGGATAGGTAACAAACATGAAAACGTGGGCGGAGAGGGATGGTGAGAAGAAGCATTACCTAAATGAAAGTATGGGTAGTGAATGAGTGCATTGGGTTTAGGCGTTACTACTCGGAGAGGAGGGGGGGAGTGAACTCGCCTCACTCAGCTTTGAGGCCGGTACGGTATAATATACATGCCGCCGGCATGGGTAGCTTACCTATACATTGCCTCTTACCTACCTATCAGGCTACGGCCAGTAGAAATACATCTCTGTTAAAGTTACTTTCCGTTGCCTTGTTTTATTCAATGCTATGAATTTTGGGGAAGTTGATGTTCTTGCTATGCTCAATATCAGCCCGGTAGAAACAGCAAAAAAAGGAGAACCCCTCGATGTATAGGACGTGTGCTAGTTCGATGTCGTTGTCAAGCTCCCGAGTCACCTGTAATATACCTAGGTTAACCTAGTCTTATTGCTACAGTAGGTAGGTCTCTTAAGACATGGCTTAGTGCTCAGATGTGAGACATAAACTTCAGTCTTCTTCACCAGGAGTAAAACAATTGAATTACATGTTCTACAGAGAAGTAAAGAAGGAGGGGGGAAAAAAAGTAGAAAAAGAAATGCATCAGCCGCGAATCGAACGCGGGGCCCATCGATGGCAACGATGGATTTTACCACTAAACCACTGATGCTACTTGTTGACACAAACGAAGCTGGTTGGTCAGTTGAAAGTTCGTCGCTAAAGTTTGTATATATATCCATGTGTCTAGCACCTTCCTGGGTAGCATGCAGATGTAGTAGGTAGGTATGTATGTAGCTAGCAGAGTTTTATGCCAATCATATTGCGCCAACGATGAACCCACTGCTGTTAAATCTACAGGCACATATGACATCAAGTTAGGTAACAGTTAACTACAGGCAAGTAACTACCTAGCTATCACTCAAGTTATCACAGTTTAGCAAATCCCCTTTCAATACAGATACGAGCAAACCCCAACATAGAGTTTTCCAACTTCCTCACACATAACATCAGCATTAAATCCCGTTCGCTACAACATGAACCGTTGTACCGCACCAAACACCTTCAACGTTAAAACTTTCAACTGTCAACTTCCCCATTCCACTCGTCTTATTGGCGCGCATATTACTGCGGAGACAAGCTGATTCGCAGATCAGCGCAAAGCCTTTAAAGCGAATTAGGCAAGTCTTAGAGCTGTTGTATGTACATACGTACATGATTTTGCGGCGGAAAATTGTTGGAAGTAGGGAAAAAGAAAAGGATCCCTGCCAGAAGTTATGCAAAACTGCCTAGGTTAGATCTTCATAAGGGTTCTTAGACAAGCCATTGGGGACTTATATATGCCATTGATGATGGGAAACGACAGCTATGCAAACAATTGCAACAGAGCATTGGGTTGAATCATCCAACGAGGGAGACATTTACGGAGTATATGGACGTTAATATGGACCTCACGTACATAAAAATGACGATATGGAAGTGGATGTGTCCTGCGTCATGTCCAGATATCCCGCGTTCGCCTTACCAGGTACCAGAAGGAAAATACGGGATATTTGCACGTTGAACTTCCTAGTATGTTTAGACTACCCAGTTAGTTAGGATAGTGTGTGTGTTAGTTGGTTGGAAGTGCTTAGAAACAAATACTACCTATGCCAAATCTATACGTAGTAGTATTATAACTTCTCTATACACAATCCGTCCCCGCACCGGCCTAGTTTGGCAAACTTGATCGTATAAATATCCCACGTAGAGTTGTCTAGTTCTGTTCGCTGCTTTACTCGTCTTCATAACCCGTAACCTATAACCCATATTCCAAGTACCTATACACACCAGACAAAATGGCAGACATCAAGAACACAAGGTAAGTACCGTCCCTTGCTCTCTTTGGACCCGAGAGCACCACGATCTGACCAGTTCCAACCAGCAAAACCTACACCCTCGCCTCGGGCGACAAGATGCACGCCATCGGCCTAGGCACATGGCAGTCACCCAAGAACGAGACCGCCAAGGCAGTCAAACATGCCATCTCGGTCGGCTACCGCTACATCGACACCGCTTTCGCCTACGGCAACGAGTCCGAGGTGGGCGAGGGCGTTCGCGCCTCAGGTGTGCCCCGCGAGGAGCTGTGGATCACCACCAAGCTCGACAACCCCTGGCACAAGCGCGCCGCCGAGGGTCTCGATGCTTCCCTCAAGAACCTGGGTATGGACTACGTCGACCTGTACCTGATGCATTGGCCCAGCTCCACGCGGCCCGATGACCTCAAGAAGCACTACGACGACTGGAACTTCATCGACACCTGGCGCGAGATGCAAAAACTTGTCGGCACCGGCAAGGTTCGCAACATTGGCGTTTCCAACTTCGGCATCCAAAACCTCGAGAAGTTGCTGAACGACCCCTCCTGCAAGGTACGTGTATCTATCCCAAATCTGCCTTGGACTGTTGAAAAGGCACCGTTGCTAACCAGTTTATCACATTAGATAACCCCAGCCGTCAACCAGATCGAGCTTCACCCCAACAACCCCTCGCCGAAGCTAGTCGCGTACTGCAAGGAGAAGGGAATCCACTGCACAGGCTACTCCTGCCTGGGCAGCACCAACTCACCCCTTTACAAGGACCCTACCCTGTTGTCCATTGCCGAGAGCAAGGGCAAGACGCCACAGCAGGTGCTGCTCCAATGGGGCATCCAGAACGGCTGGGACGTCATTCCTAAATCCATCACCCCTGCGCGAATCGAGAGCAACTTCGCGGTAGACGGATGGGAGCTGACGCAAGACGAGATCAACAAGCTCAACAACCTTCCGGACCGCTTCAAGGTCTGCGGAGATGACTGGCTACCTGTCAAGGTCTTCTTCGGCGATGACGAGTAAATGTAGTGCCACGTAAATAGATACGGGCTAGATGTAGACCACCATGCTTCGCATTTAGATAGATTAGACCTTTAATGAGTAAAAACCATCATGACCATATGATTTTGTTCATCTTATTCTCGCTGAGTAATTGATCATCCGATCATCCGTAGAGATAGACATGCATGTACTAAAGCAAAGATCATAACTTGCCCTTCATAGCTTCATCTTCCAGCACAGAGGACACACTCTCCCTCAATTTCTCCGCTAGTGCAGCCGCCTCGTCGTCGTCCAGTTCCCTGCGCACGCCGCGCCCAAACATGGTAAAGCTCTCGCTGAACCGCCCGCTGGCGCGTATCTCAGGGCGCGGGATCAAGTGGTAGTGGACGTGATTGACGACCTGCGCCGCCGCCGCGCCATTGTTCTGGACTACATTCCAATCTGGCACACCCGTAGCCCGGACGAGCGCAGCAGACAAGAGCCGAAGATACATGCCCAGGTCGGCGGCCTCTTGCGGCGATACGTCGGTTAGTTTCGGGCGGTGGGTGCGCGGGCAGAGCAGCAGGTGGCCGTGGGAGAGCGGGAGGATGTCGAGGAACGCGACGAGGGAGGGCGTGGAGAGGACGATGAAAGTTGAGGGCGCGACTTTCGAGGGGTCGAGGGCGGGAGAGGAAGATGGGGGTGGGTGAGCTGGGGGATAGGGGGCGTAGGATGAAGCGATGTTGCAAAAGGGGCAGGCACTGTCGGGGGAGGGGATGACGCCTGAGTCGAAGGGTTGAATGTATTTGGGGTCGCCCATGGTTGTATTCGTGTGCGAGTGAGCGTAGATGTGGCAAGTAGGATAGGAGGTAGGAAGATAAGGTTGGGTACTCAGACAGCTGCTATCTATATGCTCGAGGCCATTGGCAAGTAAGGCGTAAATAAATGCAATTGACTTGATTGCAAGTAATGTACGATACATAAAAGTAATGTGAATCATCAATAATCAATAATCAATAATTGATAAAATAAAGATTAAATGGGGTTCCAACACGAGACATCAATGATACAACTGTCGACGGTATTGTACCTGGAAATAAAATACATAATAATATAGTTGGGCTACTACTAGTAGTACTTCCCTAGTGGAAGCTTTCATGGCGTGCTCCTTCTAGAACACCTCGGCAGCTGTGATAGGCACTGTAACTTTGAATTCTGCCGCCTGTCACCTTTTGACCGCCTTTTTTTTTGTCTTTGATCTGCCATTCCGATGAATCAATTCCCATCGTTTAACTCTACTACCATTTACTGTAACTATCACCCACCGAACTATAAATCTAATCCCCAACTTAAACCAACCAACAAATAAACAAACAACCCAAACCGACCATCCCATCCATCAAACCACCCACCAGCTCCCAACCCCCAAACAAACAAACAAAACAAAACCAAAAAAAACCACCGCAACAATGTCCTCCTCCCGCGCCGAAAGCTACCAGATCCCGACCTCGCAAGGCGGCGCCGGCGCGCGACCAGGCGGCGTCGACGTCGTCGACACCAGCGCGTCCTCGGGCGGCGGCGCGAGCATGCACTACATCTGCGGCGACTGCGGCACGAAGTTCCCCCTCAAGCGCAACGACCCCATCCGCTGCAAGGAGTGCGGCTGCCGTGTTCTGTATAAGGAGCGCACCAAGAGGTATGTTTTACCACTACCCCCCCACCACCACTTTCTTCTTTGTTCTTCTATTTCTTTTATTTGTGCTACGTTTTTTGGTGTTAGAGGGGGGGGGAAGGGAGTATGTTGTGTGCCTGTGCTAATGACGATGGTGATGTTTATAGAATGGTCCAGTTCGAGGCGCGATGAAGAAAACAACCAAAATCGTATGGATAAATAAATTGACGAATCAGACGGTGGAAGCAGGATGGGAAATCTATGGAGATGCAACCCACATGTCTGTTGAGGGGGGGTACTCGATATGAGTAATGCGATGCTGGGTAGCCTGCACATCTTAGCGGGAGATGATATGATACTTTGACCAAGGGACTATGTACCTGGAGGTCAGACATGTGTGGAAAGTCTGCATAGGGGCTTAGGAATATCCCGAGCATGTCCTAGAATCCTCACAATTTCGCATAAAAGGAACTTGGAGTTTGGGAGTTTACGAGTTTACCGAGCCTTGAGAAAACATTAGACACTCTCTGAGAAAGGTTTCAGCAAATCAGAATTTGGTATCATTATGCCCGTTCTATGCCATTACATAACTCCCTAACCTATGCCTCGTGTGTGTGTGTGTGCGCCTTGTATACCTATCATATCCTACCCTATCGTAGTGAAGCCACCGCAAACTGCATGACGTTCGCCCATCCAGCCTAACCCTTTCTCTGCGTGTGCAGATACTTGGCAAAGCTAGCTTGATCCATCGTCGAGTCTGCTTCCGCCACCGAGGCAGCCTCGTATCGCGCCTGCAATCCTTCTCGGTCGTACTCGTCGTCAACATCGGCATAGTTGTCATCGTCCTCATCATCACTCATATCCACATCGTCGTCGTCGTCAGCCTTGCGCAGGTTATCGACAATATTCCGACTGCTACCGCTCGCGCCCATAGACATGCCCTTCATCATCTTATCGAGCTCCTTTTCGCGCACCGCGCGCTTGTTTTCTTCTCTCTCCTCCCGCTTGCGCTCCAGCTCCGGGCGGTAGTCGGCCTTGAACTCCTCGGCCTTCTCCGCGACGGCGGCGAAGAAGTCGTCGACGCCGGCGCCGGTCATGGACGACACGCCCACTACGCTCAGGTGCGTGTAAAACTCCTCCAGCATCATGCTCATCGAGTTTAGGAGACTGCTCATGTAGCCGCTACCCGAACCTTCGCCTTCGACACCGCCGAATGCGTTGGATTCTTCGTCCGCGGTAAGCGCAGCTTGGAAGGCGTCGTAATCGGTCATCCATTCTTTGGCGAAGCTGGCATCCTTGACGTCGGTCTTGTTGAAGACTAAGATCATAGGTAGCTTGGTCTTGTAGAGGATCGAGCAGGCGTATAGCATGTTGCTCATAAAGGTACTAGTGGAGGCTGTTCGGGGCGTATCGATGATGTAGGCGATGACGGTGGGAAACGTCGAAGCGAGGGACTCGAGGAGAATCTGGCCGGAGGCAGACCACACGAAGACTTCAATCTGGCCAGCTATAGAATGGGGTAGTTAGTTAGCCATTCTGTTTTGGTAGGTAGGTAGGTAGATAGGGTAGCTATGTATGAAAGCAAGGGAATGCCTACGAGTGTCGACAAGAATATTCTTGATAGGCTTCTTGTTCGGGTTTGCCTCATCAGGACCAGTGCGCTTCTCGAGAAGCTTCAGGATCTGGTCAACTTTCGTGGAGAACAGGTTGAGCGAAGTCAGGATTCCACCGTTGGGGCCAAGGTTGTACTGCTTCATGACCTCCTTGTAGTTGACCGAGTCGCGAATATCGATGTTACTCTCAAAGGGCACATTAAGCACAGCGGGGTCGAGATTGATGACATAGGGAGGATCGCGTTGGCCATGTAGATGCGCGTTGATGCGCTGCATGAAGGTCGTCTTGCCCGAGCCGGCCATGCCAACACATACGATAGCGACGGGTTCAGAGGCAGAGCTCGGTTTTGAGGTCTCCGGTGCGACTGAGGGGCCAGCAGTGCTGGACTCAGGCTCGGACGTAGATGCCATTTTGATTGCACACCTGTTCCGTTAATTTATTGAATTTTATTTTGTCGTGCTTCAAGTTGGATTTGGAAATAACAGGTAGGTATGAGTATATAAAATTGTGATGTTTAAGTTCAAGGACTTAACTATTCAGACACAACCTTGACATGATAAAAATATTCAGCTGCTAATAAATTCACATCCCACTTGACAGTTTTGCGGGGTAGCGGGGCAGATGGAACAGATTAGCGCTAGGATTAAGGTACCTACAGTAGGGTACCTAACGTCACTGGTATTTCATCATACTTTTTGTTTTATGTATTAAACATCTCGCCATGTGCATAAAGGGAATCACAAAGGTACTGTTGTAGGTATGTATCTACTATGTACCTATATGTCTCTTACCTTCATGTCACAGATCACGTATCTATGTATCTAATAAAGGGGCTGTTGACATCTAGCACCATGAAGCATCTACAATATCAGCACATCGCACATCTCACATATCACATCACACTTAGCAAGAAAACTCATTTTTTGAGGCGGCCGAATCTCTCATTATCTCGCTCCCAATTAAGGGGCTTGAAGCCTGATCTCAACCAATCCACTAGGGACGGGAGTATGGGGTTTTTGTTTTGTTTTTTTTCTCGTGTATACCTTTTGGCTAGTCGTCAAGACTTAGATGTTGGTATGAGATTGTCATGATTGTGTGTTCTCGTGATGCCGGCGTTTCAATCTTTTCCCTTTTCTGCGTTTGCGTAGCAGAAAAAAAACATTGCAAAGCAAGTCTGGTGGTGTGCAATCTGTTGTTGTTCCTTGTCCCGTTTCTTTCGTCAGTTTGGTCGTTCGTTAATTCTTTGGACGCCGTATTTCCCCTCTCTGTTAGCTTTACAGAAGGGGTACTCTACGGGCGTCCTAGGGTTTTTTGAACTTTTTTTTGGCTTTCCTTCGTCGAAAAAAAGACATAGGAGAAATGGAATACGGGTGGCGAAGAGGTGCGCCCAAGCCTGTGGTGCGTTTCTGTTGTTCCTTGTCCTCCTCCTCCTGGTTGCCCTTTTGCGAGTATAATTCCCAAAGTGTTTGTTTGACAATCTGATGGGTAGTAACAATTGCGCCCCGTGATGTTGAGTACTCGTCATGAATAAAATCAAAGTGAAAAAGCAACCCAGCAAAAAAAGACAAAGTTCTGCAAAAAGGATATAGCCGCAAACGTGTTTTCCCCCTTTCCTAGCTTTCTAAACCGTGTGGTGTTTTGTGTTTCTTTTCTTCAACATCTCCTTCGCCCAGCGAAACAAGCTAGCAAAAGCCAATCTCTCCTGTTGATGGCAAAAAATAGCGAAAAAGAAAGATTCCAGAACGCCTAGGTAGTCTAAAAGCCAGTAAAAGCCACTGGGATGGAGGGGTATCTTTTTTTGGGTGAATACAGCAGAGTTGGGTAGGTATGTATGTATTCCTTCGTGGGTCATCAGAAACAGGAGAGCCAAGGGGAAAAATGATGATAGTATGCGTAAACCGTGTACGTTCATACCCCCTTATACCCTCCCCGATATTTGAAAATGTATCATCAAAAATTGGTCGGCCAACCTCAACGAGAAGTGGAGTTGCTTTTTTTTTCTTCTTTTCTTTTCTTTGCTTTTTTTGTTTTCTCCCAAATGGTGTTCCAATCTGATGATGCATATGTAGGTATCTGGGAGAGGTTGTGATTGAGGGAAGAAGCCAAAGACAAGGTAAAAGTCCAAAAAAATCATCATAAACCTCTTTCGTGACTGGGGGACCGTTCCTCGCCAAAAAAGTTGATACAAACCAAAAAAACGCCGTATTTGTTTCCCAGGGCGACCATGTTTATGATTCAGTGATCACATGTGGTTGCAGCAAGTCGGTAGTCTTCAGATCGTCTTAGGGGTCCGAGCATTGCTCATCTCCACGACGTCGTCAAGGTGGTTGCACATGGCCACGAATAGGTCGAAGAATAGTTTGCCGCCCCGTTCCATCTCCGCTTGCATGGTTCCGCTCCGCTTGAACGTCTTACGGCATCGAATGATCAGGGCGAGATAGTGAGCGCGGAGTCGCGAGTCTGAGTCCGGCGTGTGGTCGTAGGCGTACTGCGCTGACCGAAGAATGGTCCCGACGTCGATTCCGCTCTGCAGCCCTTGCTTCCGAAGTGCTAGGCGCTTGAGCTCCTCGAGTCCGTACCTATCGGCGGCGCAGTACACGACGGTGTCCCGCAGGAGATATTGTCCCACGCTGGAGACGTGCATGGTGGCCTCGACAGCTCCGCGACCAGCTCGGTTGTTTTCTGAGGGGTCGGGGGATCTCACGGCATCCTCGAGCTCCCAAGAGTTTCTGTGCTTGTTGTGCATCAAGCGGGGGTAGTAGTCGCCCTTGTAGAGGTATTCGAGTATGGCCGAGAAGATCTCGGGTTCTTCGTCCGGAAGTGAAATTCTCTTGCCCTGCGCCCCGAGGTACTGGTCCCGGCACGCCCGTTCGAAAAAGGGTGACTGCGCCAGAACCTCCTCGTGGGCCGCAAACAGCCGCGCTTCTCCACCGACGGTTAGGGTGACGATGGGAGAGTTGAGGGTCTTCTTTACGGGAAGAGTGTCCTCGAGCGACCGCTGTAGTTTCGACAGCTTCTGAGGATCCCGAACCGTGTGGGTGTTGTTGTTGTTGTTATTGTTGCTGTGGCTAGATTTCTTCAGCCTCGCCGACTTGTCGACTCGGTCCGCGGACCGGAACGAGCGTTTGAACATGATGGCGGTGGTTGTTTGAAGTAGCGAAAGAAAGCGAGACAGCGTAGATTTAGGTTCGGGATGAGTGATAGGTAATTGACTAGAGAGCGACGAAAATAAAAAGAGCGTGTAAGAGGTGAATTTCGGGTTTCCGTTGACGATAGAGTCAAAGGAAGGAATTGGTGTGAGGAGTTTGAAAAAGAAAAAAAAGGGATTGACAGGGGTCCGGGCGGGCTATCCCAGAGTCTATTCGGGGGATGAACGAATGTATCTGGAGATATCCTTGGGAAAAGCTTTGCGACCCTTATGAATTCTGGTGAGGGGAGGAAGAACCAAAGGAAAGAAAAGGGGGGGACGAAGTGAGAGGTGAGGGGGGGTACTGGCGATATTTATATTTTAGCCGCATACCATCCAATACGTCTATCTATCTGTAATCAGCTAGGTTACTGTAATCAGGTATTCTTACTGCTTACTTTATAGTAGTCTTCCCCGGACTTGCTAGTAGCTCTGGTAGGCCCGGTTGGTATCCTACCTACCATGCCAGCTTGCCTATCATCTTTGACAGAAGCGAGACCCTAGGTCTTGGCCTACATAGGTAATCTAGGTATTGATTCGCTACGTTTATGTTGGGTGTCAGATCATCAAGTTAATCTACGTTTTTGGTATTGTACCGCCCTTCTGCAGGTTGATTGTGTATGTAATAAAGATACATGACTACCTAGTACCTACTTTGCTACTTGATTCTTCAGACAAGTATGGTACTACATACATACATACATACATACATACATACATACACACACTACCAAGTATGTATGCAGGAGGTTGGCTGCCTCTAGCTTGTGGATGCAATTTTCTTACTAGGGCGGTTAGATACTAAGGTACAATACCTTTCTACAAGGAGGTGCCAGAGCCTACATGTAGAGGTGCCAGAGGTGCCAGAGGTGGTAGATGGTAGGTTAGATAATCAAAGAGACAACACGACATCTGCCTGTCCCCGCCTCAACATGGATGCGACCTATCCAGCATCCATGTCCATGACTCTAACAGGATCGGGAAGAATAAACAGGGCGGCCAGGACAACCAGGGCACAATTGGACAGCTTACCACGTGGGGGTAAAGTTCCTACGTACCTACATACAGTACTACATACATGTATTGTTCGCAGCATCGTGACTAACACTAATAATACGTGGTACCTGACTAAAAGGCAAGGAAGATTAAGTCCGATCCGAGGGATGATAATAATAATCTCATTGACGATATTCCGACTTGGCTACAATGACAGCAAGTATAACTCTAACCTATTATGGATATAGTCCTCTGGTGTGAGTTGGCACTGGACAGTCTGGACTACCTACCCCTCTAAAGCTCTAGAGGCACACAACACGCCTAGTACCTAATCTGGATAGTATCTTCAGTCAGCTGTTTAGCGGGAGTTGGCCCAGGTTATCGGATAAGACGACATGCTGACACAACCAGCATGACATTTCTAACGTAGAAGCTTGATCCATTGACATCTGGATTAGATCGGACCTTATCCAGGTGGTGATGACTCCATTCTCAGTAATAAAATTACCGAGGCACTTACTTCACTGCTTGACCGCTTGCTCTGCTTCGTCTAGGATACCTAGGTATGACGGTATTCTCATTCTTGTCCAGTGAAGCTATCTGCCCTGTAATCAGCACACCCATTGCTCTTGGTTACTACCCAGTAGTCTAGTCAATTTCCGACTACAATATACTATCTTCGATCTCTCCATCGCCTGTTACCACCCGTTCCTCTAATATCCACACCCCCTGCATGAACATCACATTAGGAAAGGCCATAACAATCTCAAACTATCGGGATGATGCAGCTATGCTACGATCCCACTGAAATAGCGCTTCATCATTTAATGCGGTGAAGATCATTCATGACGCACCGCCACGATTGTCTCGCGCATTGCCGTCAACCCGTACATGTACGCAAGAACTATGATGGCAGTTAGCACGTTCTATGGCCACACCTTTTCCCCACTCAATATCTTACCTCCGGGTGATGCAGCAATGAAAATAACGCATGATGCAATGATGGCTTCTGGACTCGATTTCATAAGCTCAGGGTCGAGGAAGAAGAGCCCAGAATGTCCCGTGCAGAGCTTGCCAATTGCCGCCTAGGCGAGGTACGCGCCGCTACAGAACATGACTCCGATCGTGTGCCCTATAACAGGCTGTTTGTTATCAGGTATTAGTCATGAAAATCAAATACTATCTAGACCACCTTAGGTAGGTAGATACCTAGATAGCTAGTGATCATCAGGGCGAGCACTTACGGTTTGTCGTCGGATGCTGTTGAGGAAGATGATCTCCACAATTGCAATACACGTCGTGATACTCCAGACGTTGATGAGGCTAAACGCCTTGATTGGGTCTTCTTCGAACATCCCCTTATCTGGGCTGTACCTGGCAGTCACGTTATTACCCGGTTCGGTGAAATGACGATGCGGCAGATTTGGGGCCTTGAAACCGCCGTGTCCAGTCGGGACAAGACAGCACCAATAAATCAGCGTGTTCATAAATGGGAAGACGTGGGCCATAGTGTAGAACATGCTGAATAAAAACCGCCGAATGGGACAGTCAGCCCTGTTGGGTGGAGACAGAAAGCGGAGGATGTGAGCTCTCAGCTTATGGCCATGACATTCATGGGGGTCAATTTCAATCGCCTTAGGGAAGATGAGATGCATCGCCGTCCAGACCTGATTTTATCACCCGCGTTAGCTTTCTTGAAACTTGTGAAAATGATGCTAGTTAGTGGTCAAAACTGACGGTCACCTGTAAGTGCCATGCCTACTGTGTACAAAAGGCAATCGTCGAGAACTGAAATGGGATGCGCCATGGCGTATGTTTATCCTCAAACTCAAGTTTGTACTTGAGCGAGACCCCAAATACCGCCGAAAGGTACCCGGCGAAGATAAAACGAAGTAACAAGAGAAACTTCTGGTTGATAAAGTACCATGGAGAGTGGCATACTCGTAGGTATATCGGCTGTTCCACGTTAGACCATTATCTGCTTAACCTTCAAAAATACCTAATCAACAAGGAGAGATATTTACATGGCTGTCTGAGTGATTGGGATGGCTTGGATGACACGGGTGTCCTGGGTGAGGAGGATGACTCGGGTGACTTGGATGAGTCGGAGGACAAGGCTCAGATGGGTAACTTGGATGGCTCGAAGGACACCGAGAAGTAACGGGATGTGGGAGCAGAGGTGTTCTGTCTGTCGTCTCTGACATGGTAGCGGTGGGTGCGTGAAACTATACAGGCTCAGATATTGAGACACTCGGTAATTTCTTCTTTTTTAATAATATACAGGATAATGTTAATAGGATTTATATCGGAGATGGAATCTAAGGTATGATGTGAAGATGGTTGACAGACAGAAGAGGTCTGAGCATCGAGGGGCAAGAAAAGAGTAAGAAGTCAAGTTTAACTAAGGTAAACAGAAAATGGAAATAAAGTAACCTAGAAAATTTGAAAATTGCAATACCCTAATCTTGAAAAATATGAACGTTAGGAGCGACGAAGATATTCCTGTTATACATGTGGCCGATTGGAAGGTATATCCCCTATAGATGTCAACTCAGAGCAGTAGCTGGTGGGCCACTAACTTAACCTGCCTACCTATTTGAATAAGAATAGGAATATAATTTAATGACATCCAACTTACCTTCCTATTTCATAGTAAATAGGAGAATTATAATCGATTTGTGTTGGTTTGGATTTCAGTGGCACAGGGACTCAGGGGCTAGACATCATTAAATGCCCAGGTGACTAATCGTACTATTAAGCATCAACGTCCGCCCATGTTACTCCTCCAGGACCGAAGTCGAAGGGGGGTCGTTTTTTCGACTATCTCGACATTTTTTTGTTTCTTATTCTTCTTTTTTTCATTGCTTTGAAATGGAGTAATGCCATGGATAACACGACTTTGAGAATATAGTGCAGCAAGTGGGTAATCTCGGGAAATATGGTCAAAGGAGATCAGCCATGTCGTAGCTATTGGGTTGGGAATCGCTCTGTACCGGACCTGGTCTACGAAATCTTTGCTGAGCAACTTAATCATGGTTTCGCTGCTCGATGCGCAATGCTCGAGATACCGGGAGGTGGATATACTTGTTTTAGCCATATACGTAGACGCTTGTTTGATAGCTAAGGGAAGATTAGAAAGATAATATTCCAGTAGGCATCTCGTGCTCTCTGTGTCTTTCATCTGGATTTCTGTCAATCCTGTTCGTAACATATCCATCCCCTCGTCAGTGTTCATCTCAGCCATGCGAATCGTCCTCTTCGGCGAGATATTAAGTTTGACAACAGTCTCATGATTCCGGGTGGTAATAAAGATAGACAGACCCCTTCTGACTGAACGGAATATAGCCGGAAGGCGCATTGTCGTTGAATAGCAACTTCAGATCATCGGCATCATCGATCATCAGAAGCAAATTTCCGGTACTCTCACGATTAAGAGCACTCTGAATCATCTTATTGATGTTTTCCTTGCCATCATCTAGCCCCTGAAGAAGAAGTCGGTCCCCAATCTGATGATACGCGTCATTGAAACTGACAGCGTTAACAGCCGGAACCCAAAAAAAAACAGAACAGTCAGGATATTGATCGTGAACATAATAGGCGACCTCAAGGGCAATCTGGGTCTTTCCGATGCCTCCTAGGCCCTCGACGGCCATCTTCTGGCAGTAATCCTTGTTAGCGCTCGGGGGGATTCGTTCAAGAAGCTGCTGCATGATGGGCTCGCGTCCGACAAAATTCTCATTGCGCCCGAACGGGACCATAAAGTGGCGTTATTGGAGAGCTTGACTCCGTTAAAACTTTCCATTTATGTTTCATACACCTTACTTACGGTTCCGGGGATCTTGGCTGTTGGTTCCTGAATAATCTGAACTGCAGATTAGATCTAGAGTGCTCTGACAACAAGCGTTGATCATATCGTCCGTATGAAAATGACTCGGAGACTAACAATTATCGTGCTGAGTTCCTATATCTACAATCAGCCTTTGGAGACACATGATGATAGAGCTTACTCGGAGGAAAGTCCATCATACCAATGACAGAGCCGTTGGTAACTGAACCCACAATGGATCCATGGTTACTAGGTACCCTCGATAATCCCGCCACAATTGATACTAGGGGGGTTGAGTCGATCGTTGATTATGGACGGAGAGGGAGATGCTTTCTTTCCACTCATAGCTGGGCAAGTTTCTCCAAAGTCTTGGTCTGATGAGTATGTAGAGGCGTGAGAATGAAAATACAACAAAATGGCGAGTAGACTGAGCCAGGCTGGATATCCGTATGAAGGCGTGTTTTTAATAAAACGATAAATAATATGCAATATGCAATATTCCATGCTATATCTCATCCAAGATCATACGCAATGCAGGCCACATGGTTGCAAGTAGCCATAGCCTATAGCTTACCCACATCCTATGCTACATACCTTACCGACCATGGTATTTGATAGGCATGGCGGCAGAGAAGGTAGTTTCAGTTTTATATAAAAATATGAATCACCTCTGGGTTTTTTATAAAAACCTATTCAAGCCAAATGTGAAAGGGGATGTGTTAGAATTAGAATTCAAGAAGTAGTTAGGTGCTAATACTTGAGTGCCAAAGAAACCCGACAAATACAAATATGGCTGCTTCTCTTGGATCAACCGAGCCACTCTATGATTCACCAGATGCGAATGTCGAGTCAGTCCCTCTAAAACATCACGATATTGCGCACATTGGAATTTACATGTTTCTAGCATCATTTTTGTTCATGGTCTTCACGGAGATCGAAAGAAGACCTGGACTAAGCTGCCTACCAAGGATCACCCAAACCCCGTTTTCTGGCCCCAAGAGCTTCTTCCTAGGAAATGCAAGACCGCTCGTGTCCTCTCATTCGGGTATAATGCTTCTGTGGCGCATTTCTACCCTTTGTACGGACCGAAGCGCGTTCCCCCTGAGACAACAGTCGACAACCACTCCATTGCTCTACTCGATAGTCTTGTAGGCTTCCGAGAAAGCACGGGAACGGTGAGCGGTTATCTAAGTTCTTAATCTAGCAGTTGAATGCTTACCGCTTATAATTGCACACGAATCTAGAGTGACCGACCTCTCTTTTTCATTGCCCATAGTCTAGGGGGTTTGGTATGTGCCAATGCCGTCTCCAGGGTATGTAGATCCGATAAAAAACGAGAGAATCTTGCGAAGCAGGTTCGCGGAATGATCTTTCTGGGCACCCCATTTGCGGGCTCTAAGATAGCACTTTGGGCAGAGTCTGGGCTGAGATTCATTTCTCTCTTCTCCGAGACAAATAAAATGAAGCTCAAGGACCTACAAGAGGGCTCGAAGATATTGGCTGATATCAATCATGAATTCGCGCGGTACATCAAAAGCCGAGACCGCGACCCCCCTTCGGTTGAGATCGCCTGCTATTACGAGGAATATCCCACGAAAGGCACCTTTGTTGTGGATAAATCCTCGGCGATACTTAGTGGTGTCGATCCATTATCCATTGAAGAAGAACATTCACACATGGGCAAATTCCAAGATGAACACCGCAGCGGGTTCATCAGCATCACTAACAAGCTAAACTCCTGGATTAACGCACTGGACCTCAACCTGGACGCCAGCCCGGACACCAGCCCCGACGCCAGCCCCGACGCTGACGCCGGCACCGGCACCGACGTTGACACACTCGAGAAGGTTTGAATATTCAATATCCTTTTTCATCATGATATTATGTATTATGAGGACAGACGTCTGACAAGAATTAGTATTACACTACCCAAATGGGCGACATCCACTACCACCAGGCAATCTCCAACAACCACGGGGTTATTACTGGGCATATTGCTACCACAGCCGCCAACGGAATAAGCATTGTGGGATGTGTGACCGTAGGTACTATGATGCTCTTGAGCGTGGCATGTTTGTAATAAAAATTTTCTCAGAACAACTACGGCGCATGAGACCCGATCACCACAGCTCTACCCTAACGAGGGCAGTGCTGAGGCGACTTTGGATGATGGGATGTACTAACCTAGGTGCCTAGCACGTATGTAGCGACTTGAAGCAGGCTCTGTGGGGTCCAAAATATGCAATAAGACAACTAAATAGAGGTAGAAAGTTTTGAACTTGGATCGGATAGGAATAATTGGTTAACATTGCAGAATCATGCTCGAGGCTTGCGGAATTCGGCTTGCAGAATGATGCCCCCAAGACAATTTAGGCGTGTAGAGTCATAGAAAGTTGACCAACCACTACTTATACAGTACATAGTACACACGTATCTATCTATCACCACGCATAAACTGCGCGGAAACAGGCCAGGCAGCGTCAAGCGGATCCACCACATCGATGCTCTCTCCATCGGGTGTCACCACGTATAGGGACGTATCCTACTAGGTTAGAGAGGTTCCTAGGACAAACATCGTAAGCTCCGCTATTACCTATACCAAGGTCAACGCTGTGCAATACATGTACTTTATGCGCCGGAACGTGTGTGATATGATCGATAAGGTTGTTAAAGAAAATGTTACAGAAAACATTGAATACCAAAATAATAAGGGGACCCTGATGTACTTAAATACTTACCAAGAGTCCCCAACTTCCTGCACAGACCCCACCGCTTCCTGCCTAAACAAGCCAAACTAGCGTGACCCTCTCCTCTGATTGGCAGAATCCCAGCACAGACCACCACTAGCTTCCGCCCATAGCTAAAGAAAACTGACAGTCTACAGATAACTATTCTTATCGATAGCACCTCCAGTCACAAAAAAGTTAAGGCCACTTTCAATTGCGCTTTGCTTAGTTAGTTACTTACATACCTACATAGTTACCCTCGTTATCGCATCTAACCACATCGCTTACGCTGGCCTCAAGATCGATCGCCCGAGGCCAGCAACCTAAGCGCCTACCAATACCTATTACTACTCCTCCTACTATAAACAGCCCTACATCCTAACAAAAGAAAAGAAAAAGAAACAATGTTGTCCGGTCTCCAAAACCCCCGGCAAGCAGCCGCGCAACTGCTCAACTTCGGCCTCATCCTCTCCACCGCGTTCATGGTAACTCCCAACCCTCTCCTCTCCTCTCCTCTCCTCTCCTCACCTCTCCCTCAAGCCAGCCAGCCAGCCAACCAACTCGCTAACCACCACCACCCCTCAACAGATGTGGAAAGGCCTCTCCGTGATCTCCGACTCCCCCTCCCCCATCGTCGTCGTCCTCTCGGGCTCCATGGAACCCGCCTTCCAGCGGGGCGACCTCCTCTTCCTCTGGAACCGGAACCTCGCCGCCGAGACCGCCGTCGGCGAGGTCGTCGTCTACAACGTGCGGGACAAGGACATACCCATCGTGCACCGCGTCGTCCGCAAGTTCGGCTCCGGCCCCGACGCCCAGCTGCTCACCAAGGGTGACAACAACGCCGCCGACGACACCGAGCTCTACGCCCGCGGCCAGGACTACCTCGAGCGCAGGGACATCATCGGCTCCGTCGTGGGCTACATACCCTTCGTGGGGTACGTGACCATCATGCTCAGCGAGCACCCGTGGCTCAAGACGGTGATGCTGGGGATCATGGGGTTGATGGTCGTTATGCAGCGGGAGTAGATTGGGCAGAGGAGAAACCTATATATACCTATATAAGGCTACAAACAGAGAAAAAAAAAATGGTAGTGGGTGGTTTGTAGTCATGTTTGGCCAAAATAAAACGAAATTAATTAGATTATTCGACTAAAGAGAATAAAACGCTGTCATCTTGAACATCATCGCATCAGCATTCGTGTTCTTCTTACTACCTACCTAACCTTAGGTAGACATGTAAGGGGTTGATTATGAGTGAATGGTATGCCAGCCGAGCAATGGACCTGGATATAGTTACTTTTCAAGCCTTCCAAGCCGATAGTTATATGCTGCAATTACCTAGCTTCAGGGACAGCTGTCACAGAGGTCATGTGCAAATTATGCAAGGCTTGCATGCACCTCACTCTCCATTCAGAGTCTAGATCACGAATAATAGTATCAAGTTTACAAGTTTTTGCTTGGTAATTCTCCATCAAGGTAACCTAGTTATTTGTTGTAGCTAACATTTTAGCAAAGGATATAAAGATGGCGAGACCAAGTCCAAGTCCAAGTCCTAATAGAATTCCTCTTCCTCGTACCCGTCCCCACCATATCCGTCTTCGTCATAACCTGGCTGCTCATCATAGTTGGGAGGGTCTTCAGAGTAATAGTCGTCATATACTTCCTCTGGCGGCCCTTCTTCTTCATCTCCACCTTCACCATTATCAGTCGCGACCAGCGATGGTTTGACAGGAACCAGCTGGAGCCGGGCCGGTGCTGGAGTGCCCCCATCAGTAACGCTCGCTGTCTCGCTGTCGTTGTCATTTCGTGATACTACAGATCCCGGCCCTCTGTCTTTCTTGGTCGTAAATAAACTCTCAATAGCATCATAATTGATACGCTTGGAATAGGTGCTTCGCTTCTTGAGTGCCTCAATAGCTGCTTCACTTGCCGAGGAGGCTGGTGTCAGCTGACCTTCCCCAATTCTCGGTTTCTTCATTCGACTGCGTTTGCGCTTGGGAGGGCCGAGCTCTTCCATTTGCTTACGATAAATCTTCTCTTGCCTCTTGCGCAGCCAATCTTTGTTGGCATTAATCCATATGCTCTCTTTCAACTTTACTTCATGCGGTGCAAGCAAGCAAAACTGAACCTCCGGGTCATCAGCGAACTCATCCTCGCCAATGATCTCGTCCATCTTGAGCTCGCGCTGGGGAAGTAGCGAACGTGCCCATTCGCCTTTGATGTGCGCCACGTGTGCAGCTGTAGCTAGTGCTTTGCTGTGTATATCGCTGTGCGGATCGTTGATAACTTCGGTAATTTGTTGCTCCAACTCAGCCTCATCACGCTCCCACTCATCATTAAAGGTGAGCACGGGCTCGGCTGATCCTTTTTTACGACTACGTCGTTGAGGTTCTGGTTCTACAGGAACTTCTTCCTGGTCCTGTTCATTGTCCAAGTCTTCTTCTGGGGTGCCATATGCCGCTGCCAACTCATCCACTGCTTCATCAGCTAATGGATCCTCTGAGTTTTTGCCATCAGTGACGTTTCTATCACCAATTGCATTTTTCCGCGGAGGTCGCTTAGGTATTGCATTGGGATCGAAAGGGACGACCAGTTCTCGTCCTTCGTCACGATCAAGGGCCCTTGGCAAGAATTCTGCCACTTGACGCATATGTGAAGTATCGGGGGGTGGTCGAGGTATAGGCGGAGGAGGCATATTTGTGGTGCCAGGGGAAGCCCTGGGGGTTGCTGAGCCGTCTGGTGCAGGTGTTCCGGACTCTGAGCGCAGCTCATGCTCATCACCATCAATGTCTGTTATAACGCGCTTCCGCTTTCTAACTTTCCCATCCTTCTCCAGCTTCTCTTGCCAGTTGGTGGTTCCTTTGTAGAATGCAGGGGGATCATGACGAGATTCAAGGAACTCCTTGTTCAAGAAATCTTCAATAGACAACTCACTGCTCTCAGTGACTGTGAATTCGTCAAGACGTTGCTCAATCGTATGAGTCGTAACTTTAACAATATAGACAACTTCGGCCACAGTACGTCGGAAATTCCACATACGCGCCGCCATGAGTATGCAAGCTCCACAAATACCGGAAGGTCGTCGGCCCATAACCATCCAGTCACGACCCATTCTCTGGCAAAGCCTGGTTGCATCTGCTGCGACTTTGTTAGTGAAATCGCCAAAGTCAAGCTTCGAACAGAAGCGATAGATGAGGTCCTCCGGAATTATGGATTTCACGTTGTGGCTCTGGAAGGAGTAGATATTGTTGAGATCCTTGAAGACATGGCCAAGCTCATACACGTTAATCTAGATGATATCAGTAGGTGATAGCAGTAATGAAATTTGGAGTAAAGGAACCTACGTGAACAAGTTCTGCAAAATCGATGAGCATGACTTTACATCCATCCTCTCTGCGGCAGGCTGTATAGAGGCATACAGGAACAACCTTGTCCATACCTCGACCCTGAAGCCAATTCTCTTCCATTACGAGTTTAAATATCTGGATGCCAGCATCCACAGCGTGTGGGGGAATTTCCCTAAGCTGGTGAGCAAAGCCAGTCATCATATTCTTGGCTACATGCTTAAGTTAGTCACATATATATCCATATCTATAGATCGGGGATGTAGTATACCTTCACGAATAGTCTTCTCTCGTGCATCAGTAAGACCACCACCAAGTCTTCGATATTGTGGTGCCAGAGATCTGGTGGCAGTGCCTTGATCAGCTCCAACAAAGCTTCCATGGACAACAGCAGCACCAGAAGAAGATTCGCCAAATTGGACTTCAGCAACAATATTGGATGAGTCGATTTCACGACCACAGGCAGAACAGTAGCCATCGGTGATGGGTGCCAAGGGGTTAGGACAACCAGGGGTAGGACAAGGAGTTCGTTCTGAAGAGGAGGCATTCTTCGAGGCAGAGCCAGAGGTAGGTGCAGGGCTTGGTGCTGGCGTGGAATTACGACTTGCGCCACTGGGACTCAGACCCATAGCCTCCATGCGATTTCGATTTAGAACCTCCTTGATTCGATCACCAGCTGCGACACCACGTGGTTTGAATTGAACGCTACTTTTCTTCAGTCCTTTCAGGGCGGACCCCTTGTGGGGTTTCAAGAACGAAGACATGGTGAATGATTGGTGATTGGTGAAGTGAAAGTAAATACGGTACAAGTCTGTGAGTGGATGAGGGTATTGTAAGTAGTGGATAGAGCATCAAGCTGATATGTCAGATTCATCCAAGTACGCAACCCCCCAGTGGGGAAGCAACTTGGTGTATCAGACTGTCGAGCTTGAAGATTTTTTGAGATATTTTAATTGAAGTGTAATGGTGTATTGAATTAGAATATTCAAACAACTTGAAGTCAATCTGTTTGCTGATGAATCAATACCAATACGTATGTAGTTATCCTGTTATGAAATTGGCTTGAACATGTATAAGTGAGAAAGCATGTGAAGCATGGGGGGGGGGGGGGGGGGGGATGTAGTCTGAAAAAAAAACCAGAGTAGAAATTCTGTGGGTCGCAAAGTGTAAATGGTTAAGTTTAAGTTTGGTTGGGGTTGTTTGGTCGAGATGTCCAGGTTGCTTTGAATACTTGAATGGGATGACGCTAAATCCGTTTGAGCAATCTCGCTAAGACTCTAACTAACTCATCAATCGATTTCGGCGTAATCAAGTAAGAGCAAGGCTTGGGTTCGAATGGCCAATAGTACACATTTTAACCTTTGATTTTTATGTGTATTGAATAGATTTTCAAGAGATGAAAGGGATAGTTCTGCAGAAATAACAGTCAAAATATTACTTTGTGTTTTTTTCAATAACTAAACTTCGAAATGGCAACTTGCTGCTACAAGGTGGTGCATTAAATGGATAATACGTATAAGTGAATAATGTGCATATAACTACTATACCGAGTCCTCTTAAATTCAATTTTCCTTTATTGTGCTTTACTGTGTAGTTACATAAATACATACCAGGTAGGTACATAACTTCAAGTTCAATCATTCCAGATTGTCGTCATGTCACCCCAAACACTACCCAGTACATAATATTCAACCCAAGTCCGAAATAGGTACACCTTCCATCATGGATGGTCTTGACGAATTTGAGAAATCACTCGCTGCAGAGAAATCCGAAAGGGAGCAGGCAGAACAAAAAAGACATCAAAAACGCAGGCATCACCACCGACGCGATCGATCAACGGAACGAAATCGTGGTAGTGACCGGCATACCCATCATAAGTCGCGCGATCGCCACGAAGACGAAGACGACGATGGACATCGACGTAAGCGATCGCGTCACTTTAAAGATGATGAACGCCCACATAGACACGAACGCCATAGAGATGATCGTCAGAAATCAGAGAAAAGAAGCTCTCATGTGAAGACTTCTGATAGCAAGGAGGATCTCCCATTGCCCGATGACGAACTGCCTACCGATGATGGCAAAGCTAGCCTAGTTCGAGATTCCTGGATGACGGCCCCGTCCGCGCTTGAGATTGACTATACGCAGAAAGGCTCCAAGTCCTCCAAACCTCCACCACAGCCGACCGAGCCAGCTCACAGAGAAATTCACAAACGAGAAATAAATGCGACGCAACTGCAGGAACTAAACAACGGCAAGTCTCTTGATGAATTAGAGCTACCCGTGCATAACGAAGTCGATTACACGTTCGGTGATAGTGGGTCACAGTGGAGGATGACCAAACTCCATGGTGTTTACCATACGGCTGAACAGACCGGACGATCTGTGGACGAGGTAGCATTGGAACGTTTTGGTAGTCTCCGAGAGTTCGACGAGGCGCGCGAGGAGAAGATCGAGGTTGATCGGCGTAAGGTGTATGGCCAAGGTTACATTGGCAAAGAAAAGCCTACTGGGGAGTTATATGAGGAGAGGAAACTTAGTCAAGCCGCTCGCGAGAATCGGCAATCTTCGCCGGCCACAACAAGCCTAGATCAAGGCACTATCATCCCCGACGATGCGTCCGCACACATGCCAACCCAGATCGACCAGACCGTTTTAAATCGGCTGAAGGCGCAAATGATGAAGGCAAAGCTGAAGAAAGCCCCTGATGCTGCCAAGTTGGAAGCAGAATACAATCAAGCTGCCGCAGCTTTTGCATCAAGGGGTCCCGAGGCGGTTGTTCTTAATGTGATGGAGAATCGCATGCTCGCAGGAACGCGCGGGGAGGCCAAGGCCGTCGAGACGAAGCGCGGCCGCGAAAGAGGGAATGTCGAACAGAATGATGACATGTCTATCGAAGACATGATTCGAGAGGAGCGACGAACGAAAGGACAAGCAGGAGGTGATGGACTACGACTAGCTGAGCGGATCACCAAGGACGCCAAGTTCACCGATGATCTCGACTATATGGATGAGAATGCCGAGAAGTTGGCCAAGCGCGTTCAGAAGTCGGAAATCAACCTCAAGAACCAGGCTGTCGGCGAGTTTCAAAAGATCAATAGTATTCTGGATAAATGTCAACTCTGCCATCACGAGGATCGTAATCAGCCACCCATCGCGCCTATAGTCTCGTTAGCGACGCGTGTCTACATCACGCTACCAACCGAGCCCGAACTAAGTGAGGGTGGGGCCGTTATCGTTCCTATCCAGCACCGAACGAATCTTTTAGAGTGCGATGACGACGAATGGGAGGAGATCCGCAACTTCATGAAGTGCTTGACCAGAATGTATCACGACCAAGGGCGAGAAGTGATATTCTACGAAAATGCAGCGACACCTCATAGACATATGCACGCAGCTATGCAAGCGGTACCGATCCCGTACGATCTCGGCGACACTGCTCCAGCGTTCTTCAAAGAAGCGATGCTCACGACAGACGAGGAATGGACGCAACACAAGAAGATTATTGACACAGGAGCGAGGGCACGTGATGGACTAGGGAAGCTGGCATTCAGACGGTCTATCGCCAAGGAGATGCCTTATTTCCATGCATGGTTTACCTTGGACGGAGGCCTAGGACATGTGGTTGAAGATTCCAATCGGTGGCCCAGGGGTGATTTGTTCGCCAGAGAGATTATTGGCGGGATGATAGACGCGGAACCGGATGTGATCAAGAGGCAAGGACGGTGGCACAAATCGGATAGGAGGATTGAAGGATTCAAGAAGAGATGGAGGAAGTTTGACTGGACCAGGGTGCTGTCTGACGGATGAGGCATCTATCACGGTGTTGGCAGACAAGGCTGTCCAAGTGCTTAGATGCCTGTCTATCATAACTACATACCTACATACCTACATACCTATGTAGCGCACGAATTCATGGTTGTTGAAGAAAAGGATGGCTACACCTGCAGACCTGTCGTTACACCTAATGAAGACTGAAATACTGTTGGTGTTCTTAGGGATCAGGCGGAACTAACAGTATCGTACAGTAAAATCCGAGTCAGGCTGCGACTTCGAGTTCTTGCCTTCAGATGTTTCAAGGGAGCGATAGGTAGGCATGCAGATGTCACGGTGGGATCAAGGCGTTAATCTATCAGAATGCTACATAGTACAACTCTGGACGTACCCACTCTTCTACCAGGTATCCCTGTTAGCTTGGAGACAGGGATCAATGAGGGGCATCAGCCCATTTTAAATGCCCCGCTTCAGCTTTGTGTGGTGTGTGACTGGAAGTCACATAGCTTGACAGCCTCGGAAGTGAGGTGCCTAAGGTTGGAGGTCTAATAAAAGGTACACAGTAGCTGCGCAGTTGCCTGCCCACTGCCCAGTGCCAACAATATGAGATCATTGCTGCAAACTTGTAACCTTGAGGGCAAATTACGAAGTACAACATTGAACATTGAACTGACTTTGATTACCTAAGGGCAATCCCTGGTTATTACATGCACGCTGTATCTCAACTTGACAAAGCTATTTAATACAACTTATACCTCTATTTCTTAACCAAGAACATAAACAGCCAGAATCACATCACATAAACCAGGTACTTCCTACCAAGAGACACTACTCTTCAAGATACCTGAGGTCCTAAACAACCACGCAAAACACTTCGTAAAGATGGCTTCGTCGCAAAAGCGCATTAGCAAGGTACATATTTCATTTTATATAACATCTAACCCCCCCCCCCATCGTCGAAGCACATCTCCAACATCCCAAGCGCAAATAAAATTCTAACCGTACACTCCCACTGCTCCAGGAACTGCAAGAATGCATGACCTCCCCACCAACCGGCATGACCGTCTCGATCCCCTCAGAAGCCGACCTGCACAACTGGACCGCGACTCTCCTCGGGCCCCCGCAAACCGTGTACGCGGGCGGGCGCTTCGAGCTCTCGATCGTGCTGCCGCCGGACTACCCGTTCAAGGCGCCGCAGGTGACGTTCGCGACGCGCATCTACCACCCCAACGTGACCAACGACAACGTGGGGTCCATCTGCCTCGGCATGCTCAAGTCGGAGAACTGGAAGCCCGCCAGCCGCGTCCGCGCCGTCCTCGACGCCGTCCGCCAGCTCCTCGTCGAGCCCAACCCCGACGACCCCCTCGAGGCCCGCATCGCTGATGAGTACAAGAACAACACCGCTGAGTTCGAGAAGAACGCTCGTAGTTACGTTGCCCGGTATGCCTCGTCTAAGTAAGGCACCTAAAGCAGAGCAAAGCAAAGCCTTGGGAGGGGGAGCGGGGCATGTTTGTCTCCTCTTAAAGAATCGAGAGGAAGATACGTCTTACACACCTATGCTATGTTCTCCTTTCCTCGCTCTAGGGTTTACATCCATCACCCATGGTCTGGTTTACAGGGTTGCCGGCGTTGCGCAGTTTGTCTTTTGTAGGAAACGGAGTTAATACTAAGAAAAGAACAATCACACGCAACCAACCAACCAACCAGCCTACCTCATTGAGATAGCTGCCTACTATCGTGTTATTTTTCAAGTACATAATCATAACAGAGGTAGGTACCTATCTGGGTACATGGCTAGGGTGGAAGACGACTATATTAGGTTAGTAGTAGATAGGTTCTTGACGAGGGCAAGGCAAGAGAGCAAGCAGAGGACTCATCACGATGATATCACTGGCGTTTAACTTTCTCATGCATTTAAAGGCAGTTGGGTTGAGACGGAATATTAGGCACAACTGCTACCACCACCACCACCACTATTAACTACTATTACAAACTAATACATACCATACCACCCACTCAGTATGCCACGTACATTGAGTGTATAGGTAAATGAGGAAGGATAAATTCATAAGAATGAACTTGAACGTTGTACACTCCAACTGCATACCTACTAGGTACCTATGTACGTGCATTACATACATGTATGCACCTCACAAACACAGCATACATACCTAACCTTACATACTTCGTACAGCACAGTCAGTCGTAGGAAGCAAGCGGTAGGTACCTAATTATACAGACACAAACAGCCAGCCAGCCAGCCAGCCAGCCAGCCAGCTTAACAACAACGCAACATCGGTCGGTCCCTTGTATTGTATTTGAATCTTTCAATATTTGATCAGCTGACCAGAAAGAAAAAAAATTGCTTCCATGCCATTGCTTGCTTGAATTTACGCATTTGAAGAATGCATGCTACTATGATGACGACGCCAGACAATGCTATATGATGATGTTATGTTATTCCGAACCAGGTGCCTTCCCTCCCTCCCCCCTTTTTCTAATGCAAAGTATGTATATGCAGTGAATGCCACTCTAGTGCTTTTTTATTTTACCGAACCTTTTTGGGCCATGCAATACCCCTTTAGCACAAGGACAGGCCCTTCTCTCTTTGATCTGTTGCTCATTATGATGATGATTGATGATGGTCCACACCAAACCACAAACTCTTTCTGGTTTACATGCATGATCTTCTGCTTGTCCTTACAGTAAGCTCTGTCCTGCCGGGCAAATGTGAAATTCAAAGGCTCTTGCTGGCCTCTTCAAAAAAAAAAAAATGATATGCTTCCCTCGCAGAAATGAATTATTTTGTCCTCCGGGTCAGATCGTAACACAACTGACCGAAAAATGGTTCCACCCTTTGCTCTCAATGGTATACCCGTGCCGACAAAAAAAGAAAAATAACACCGTCGTGAGATGTCGTCAATGCCTAAACATGCTCGAAAACAAAAATGAGTCGTCGTAATGGAGTCAAGATACAACACTGCAGATGCCGGCTGAGTGTCAGTCAAATGAGCTTTGTTGTCGCATTGTCGAGATATGTCCCAAGACCGTCGTCCAGACAAAGTAGAGGTTGTACAAAGGAGATATGATATAAGCATCAGTATTCGATTGCATCTGGTTCCATTATTTTGGTGGGCGCAAGGCCTACTACTAGTGCCGGCCAAATAAAGTGCCCTTCTTCCTTATTCCCATGTCGGCGCCGGGTCCATCCATGTTGGCTGCTAGCTTCTCTCGCTCGGCCTTGACTTGCGTTCTTCTTTCTTGTCTCTTTTGCTCCACTGTGTCTTGACTAAGGTGGCCAAAGCCGTTGCGTCGCCGGAAACATGCTTCTATTAGTCCGTTGGCATCTACAAGCCGGCGAGGTATCGTTTGCACTACCTGGAAGATCTCCATAGGATCTCCAACGGCCTTAATCTCGTTCTCCCCGATTTTGAAGATAGCCAGAGCGATTCGGAATAAAGTCTTGGAACCTTCGTAGAAAAAGACGTCCCACACGCGTAGAGTGCTCTCGATGGGCAAGGTTCCAATGTAGCAACTCATAAACCAGGCAGTCATACATAGAGTAATGGGCGGCAGCCGAGTTGTTTCCGACTTCATGTGTCTATGCTTCCAAGTCTTCGGCCATACCACATCTGTTCCATCCAGCTCGCCTCCAATCTTGCCCCAAACTTGCGGCATGGATTCTCTGAGTGAGGACATCAGCACCCCCAGATCGACGTTCGCGCCCTCAAGACTAGTTTCGTGCGTTCCGGGAAGGTATACTCGGGTTATTATATTGAGTAGCCAGAAAGCGTGCTCTTCGGTTTCGACGAAAAGCAGGAGTAGTCCGGCTAGAAAGTTAAGAGACTGGCAATAGCCAATTTTCGGATTGTATATGGCAAAGGCGCGAAGGACACGGCGGAGAGCCAAAATCATGGGTTTTTCGTCAGTCCTCATCTCGCTTTCCCTTTTTGTAGACTGCTTGCCGGTCATGCTCGGCATTTGGGCAGAGCGAAACTTGACATTGTCGGGAAAGGTGCGGTGTAGATCGCGCTCGATTGCTTCAATATCTACGTCCTTAGCTTTTTGTTTTAAAAGACTTTCATATGTGCCCGCATGCTTTGCAACAACGGCTGGGCCACCAGCGTAATAGAACCAAGCAGAACCTCTCCAATCAGGGGGTATTCCTTTGCGTACAAATCGCTTCGTCTTGTTAGATCGAGGAGGGAACCGGTTAGGCTGATCAGTCATGAGTCCATGTTCCCTGAGGAAGACAACCCATTTTTTTCGCCTTCTGTCCAAGTACTCTTTATATCCTTGGTTCCATTCATCATATTGCTCTCGGGTTACGTATTGATTGCTCTTCCTAAAGCCGTAACGGTCCCGCTCGTCGTTGTCTTCCGCAATAGTCAAGCCGGTCGGCTCACGTGTGGGTGGTGAAGGTTTGAAATCGTCGTCATCATCATCGGTTTCAATATCGGCCGGGGCTTTGGCTTCGGCCTCTACTTCAGCTTCCACTTCTCCTTGGGCTTCTCCTTGGGCTTCTGCTTGGGCTTCGATGCTGGCTTCAATGTTGGCGTCGATGTTAGTATCAACGTGAGCTTGGGCAACATCGGTGTCGACGTCGAAATCGACATCAGTCTTAGGGTCGGCTATGGGATCAGCCCAAGGATCGATATCTGGTCCCACACGAGTAGACTCGGAGGCCTCCTCAGCCATTTCCTCAGGTGAAAACTCTAGTGAATATTCTTGCGAATATTCTTGTGAAAACTCATGTGAAAACTCATGTGTATCTAAATCATTTGACGTGGTAGCCGAATGGCGCTGGACCGAACCAGGAGTAGAAGGCGTAGTTGGTGATTCTGGGGTTGGTAAAAGATCGGTCATTGCATCCAGCATAGCAGTTCTCCTCCTACTGAGCTCTGACTTTGCGGTCGGCGGTCTCGATCCTGGCATCTCGTTGTCTTCCGGGGCCGAATCGTCGTAAAATCCCTTCTCGTACATGCCCATTATATCATCAAGACTGAAACTATCATCGGCTGCGCCATATACCGAAGTAACTGAGCTATTCTTGGTTGCGACACTACTTCTCTCAGTCCCCGTAGTCCCCGGTCCCGTGGATACCGATAATTGAGATCGGTAACTGGATCTGAGCTCTTCGCTTGGCATGGATGACATGCGAGCTAAAGGTTCCCTACCAAGAGGTGGCACACTGCTTTCCATGCGATGATATGATATAGGCGGTCGAGAAGTTTGAAAGTTTGGGTGACGACCGCGACTTCGAAGGTGTTCTCGGCTATACATGTCGGGAGGCGGTCGACCGGGAACAGAGGAAAATGTGGCAGCAGACATGTTCGAAGACACAGACTGGCCGCGATCTCGAGACCAAGCCATGGAGTTGTTGGGTGACAACTCGAGAAGACTCGGGTCGGTCGGATGGTGATTTAGGGGTCGGAATTGAGGCGATTCTTGGTAGGATTGTTTTATGCTTGCGTTCCTTGGTCTCGAGAAGTTATCAACGCGCACCGGCTCGGAAGTGTTCAGCTTCTTAGTAATCGGTAGCTCGGGAAATGCATCTCTGGATTCTGAAGCAAAGGAGTTGATGCCGGCCTGCAGTTCATCAGTCGCGTCGGAAGATCTACTGTGAAAACTTCTAACAGCGGGTGAAGTAGGGCTTAAGGCAACACCTGGACGACTGTAGCCCAGAGAGTCCCACCGGGGAGACAACGGTGAATTTGGAAGGTTTGGTATGTGATGTGACCTGTCTATTGTTGGGCTGGAATGTGAGTAAGAGACGAAATTGCCCGAGGGTGTAGAATTAAAAGTGGAAGGGGTAATCCAAGTAGTAGAATTGTTGTTTGTATCTGTAGCAAGAGTTGTTGTTGTTGTTGTTGTATCGCCCTGGTATTCATGATCCTCATCGGCGTCATAGCCGTCTTCGTCCAGATCGTTGTAATAGTTGAAGTATTGACTGTAAAAGCTGTAGTTGTTGTTGTTGGCGTTTGGGAAAATTGGACGAACCGGGGTATGTTTCGAATCCTGGGAACCCGAAGCAGCGTGGCGTCCATACCCTCGGAATTCCATGCCGCGGTCAGATATCGCGCCAATTTGATCTTGTAATGCATCTAACCCTGGGCTGGATCTCAGACCTGATTGTGTCATACATTTCCCATCTATAGGAAGAGGTCGTCTTTGTCGTCGTCCAATTACTGGGGAATCGGCCAGGGCATGCTCTTCCTCGAGCGAGTTTTCGGATTCGATTAATGTTCGCGCCATTGTATATTTACTATACAGGGGCAAGTGATCTAGAACCTAGTACCTAGAACCCAGAACCCGGTGGCTGTCTAGTACGAAAACCTTCCCCCCTTCCTTAGGTTAGTGCGCCTTCGCTCCTTGGCCGGGAGCTGAAAGACTGGGGATTAACAAGCCTAGTCCAATGCAAAGTGAAGTACGTCGTATGTAAACCTTGCTTAATGGACAAAAAGAAAATAGAGAAAAAAAAGATGAATCCAACAGTTTACCCAAATGTAAACTCTGCCAATTGTGAATTTTGAATGTATTGAAAGTCCAGTGACGAAAGAAGGCATCCGATAGTGAGCGAGCGAGCGTTGGAGCGTTGGAGCTGTATATGCACGTAGGGGCGTGGTTGTAAATAGTCCAATGTTGAGATTCAAGACAATGACGGTAGGTAATGGCAATCGGTTGAAACGAACGAATGTACGGTTGGCCAAGGGAGAAGAATGAGTGTGGTGAAGGTGAAGGTGAATGGGATCCTCTCAACATCCAGTTGATGGTCGAACGAATATAGAGCTTTGCACTTAGGTTCCTTCCATACCGTCGACGGCGGTAGCTTATCGGCGTCTGGTTGTACAAACGAAAGAGGCGGCTGGCTTTTTCGAATATGCGTGTTCCCGCGTGTTGGTGTAGTAATCCAGAATGTATGGATGGCAATCCTGGGGTAAATAGGTACCTATTAAAGGTGACAGAGACTACTATGTACAATACAGAGTCGTAGAATTAGAACCTGAAGCTGAACCTGATAATCTTGACCTCGGGTCAATTGAAGAGATAGGTAAGGCCTATCGATTGTCGAATTGAAGGTTTTAAAATAATGTTGTCTAAGCCAGGAAGGCGGCTAAGGCAACGGTTTGCATTCAGAATCGTCGATGTCTCAGCAGGATGAGACAAGTTCAAGTTGATTTAATTCAAGTTGTGAAAAGTACGCAAAGTACGCAAAGTACGTAAAGTACGTAGTAAGGTGGATGGTATGAGCGTTTGTGATAGGTAATCGGTCTTCGTCGAAGTGTGGTGTGAGGTACAAGTGGACGACGCTAAATTATTGGAGATGGAAGATACGTCAGACCATCCAAATATCCAAATACTCAGGAAGGCAAGACAGGTAAGCAAGTAGATAGGCAGGTAGGTACTATGTAGGTAGGTGTCGCAATTAATTTTGAGCAAGTTGCAACTTCCACCGACTGCACTGCACTGTACAGTCAGTCTGTACCTCCAGTCCTACCTACCAAAGGGGAAGATATTGGTATATTGGTATGATCGATATGCAGGTACAGGATTGTACATACAGTAATAGCACCTCCAACTTGAACCTCTATGCACAAGTGAACGGCAGTTTGGTCTGGGACTCCTGGGACACCAGCAAGGTACCTGAGCTAAAGATGCAAGCTAGCTGCACGATTGCATAGTAGATAGGTATATCAAGGTTGCAAGGTTGCAGTGCAAGTCAATCCAGTTGCCAATCAGTTCAATGTATTGTACTTGTACAATACAAGAAGCAGCAGTGCAGCAGTGCAGCACCTTGACTATATCCAAATACAATACAACGTTGAACCATAAAAGAAGAAAGAGAACAAAGCCAAATCAGCTAGGCTAGGTAGGTAGGTAGGAATCACACACACTGAGATTAAGAAAAGAAATGAAGAAATTGGTCGAATCGTCAAAATTGTCAAACATTGTCGAATTGTTCTAGTAGTATTACCTAACCAGCTACCCTAGGTAGGTAAGCTCACCCTCCGCTCAAGCCGTGGGTACCGCACCATTTAACCAACGGCAACACCTGTAATGAAATTACCTCCCGCGCACGCGGAACGGCCTCTGGCCCGTCCTTTGGCACAAGGATTGCTTAGCGGGCACCTGGGCCGGCCAACCCTATTGGTCAGATTGGCCTCGAAAACCACAGAAAGGGTAAGGAAATAGAACATTGAAAGAGAGCTGATTAGGCTGACATCATCTTCCCTTCCTTCTAATAATATTGCAATTTCCCCAAAAGTTTATTTTTGCTAGCACATGTCAAGGATTTCTTAGCACACTCGTCAATAGCACACTCATCAATTAGCACACATTCCAGCTAGGGCTACATACTACATAGATAGTTCAATGTTATTATGTACCTAGAGGTAGGTATGAAATTTAGTGTTCTCTCCACTTTGCTAACAATCCTGTTAACGCTGATGGTATCTTATATAGTAAGGTAAGACAGCTATTTAAATATGATATAATATTGAATTCCTGAATTCCTGAATTCATCTTCATGTACGAATTTGTTGCATACTATAATGTGTCGTCATGCATTAGGGCTTTCTTTCATACATAGTATGTACCTACTTACTCATGCACGTATTGTAGTATACGAGTATAATAGTTGTATAACACAGCTTCACCTATGTACCAGTCAGTTTAGTCTCTCACTTATTATACTAAAGCACCTTTGTTCGAGATTTCAAGGCAGGGCACCAGAATTTGGCTTATAGATATGTACCTAGAGAAGACCTAGAGAAGACCTAGAGAAGACTTGGTTAGGAAGTTCCGAGGCTATGGATCAGGGGCACTGTCCACTTATTAGGCACTGATGCACTAGCCCTGCGGTAATGGTAAAACAAAATGCAGGGTGCTAAGGTTTAATTCCAATGAAATCGCTGGATTTGTACGGGAAATCGCGAGACTCGACTAAACCCCGGAAATTCGATTAATTCGTTTTTATCAGTGATGAATGTGACGGATCTTCATTTTACCCATTTCATCTCACACATTTCACATATTTCAACACATTCTAACCTTTAGTTATCAACAATAAGCAATTTTCCTTGATGATATTCAACATACATACCTCCTATACTGATTGCTACTATTAGTACTATAGTAATTATCAGACATCACTGCTTTGACAACCATTACAGACATGATGCTTTCAATTTTCTATCATTATTTTCTTGTATTCACATGCGATTCTGCGATTCTGCCTTTATATTGAATTGCCGTGCTTTCATTCGATGACTCCGGATGAACATAAGAAGAACAATCCTAGGATACAACACAATTCAAGCTTGTCCAAATGGAATATTCGACGCGTGTTCTACGCGTCCCCCTGGTCTCTTGGCTCTTATCCGTTCGAAGAACCTATCATGATGCATATCCATCAATATCACAATCCCTTGACATATTCCTCATGGTATCCCATCTCCACTTATGGGGATTGTCTATTATCTGTTGCGACCGTGGGAGTTCTATTTGATTCTTCAATCTTACGAAGCAAATTGCGCGCACACACTTCGGGGCGAATTGTTCCATGCGTTTTTATCAGCAATTCTCATCTTGGTTAATAGTTGCAAAATCAATTCAAGGTGAATTGAGAGGTAAGTTAAGTCTCAATCTAACAATTGCATTTGCAGAGTTTGAAAAACAAAGCAATTATCAATGATACCGTTAGGTACAATACATACCTACTATCCATTTGCTAGATGCATGTGGATTTTTTTTTTTTTTTTTTTTTTTTTTTTTTGCTTTTCCTTTTACTGGAACTTTTTGACTATTGATGGTGGAAACTCCCTCGCCAGGACAATTCAATGACAGTCCACACGCGGCAAGATTACGAATCTGGGCTTCACGGATAAACCAAGTGGCTCATGGAAAGAGGGGGAGCGAGAGAAGTACGAAGTGTGGCTGGGGAGTTCTTGAGTCGGAACTCCTCTGGCGCAATCGTCATGACTGGGCAATCAGTCCAGTCGGTCCAAACATTCAATGCTTGAATTGGCCTACTATCTACTTAGTACCTAGGTTAGGTATCTTTCTACCTATTTTGAGCTTCCCCGGGCCCGATTGAGTCCTAGCCAGGGGATGATCCGAGTAACACACCATCACTTACAGAGCCTTTAGTGACTTTGGTGCCTTCTTGAGTGCGCACTACTCAGGCTACATATATGTAACCTAGACCACAATGACGGACACTCATTATTTAGCCCTTCCTACGCGTTACCTACATACATATGCAGTACCTAGCCAAATATGTACCTAGGTTAGGTAGGTTACTAAGGCAGATACATATGTAATGTTCCAAGGTTATGTATGGATGTGTGTGTATTAGTAGGGAAGAGGAAAAGGAAAAGGGCACCAGAAAAAGGCACCAGGACAAGGTGGGCAAAATGGGTGGTAGGTAGTTACATAGGTAACAAGCAGCAAAAGCTCTCAGAGCTCCCCCGTCTCCTAGCCCCCTCTCTCTCTGCATTCCTCCAAAGCTCCCCCAGCTCCCCCCCCCAGCTTACCAGTCCCCTCCCTCTCACAGCCTACGTTCTGTACCCCCCTTCCGTTCCTAAGCAGCCTTTCCCCAAGCACAACGACCAGCGTTTCCCTCTGCCACCCCCCAGCTTTCCCCTTTCCCTACCTTCTCTTCTCTCTTTTCCTTTCTTCCCCTTCCCATCTTTTCCATCGAAGTCCCATCCAATTCTTTCTTCGGCCTACCAATATACGGTCCTAATTCTTGACATCGTACCCAAAATCCCACTTACACCCTATTCAAAGCTTAAAACATGACTTCACGAAAGAGGAAGCAGGACGAGGAGGAAGAGCTCGTTGCACTTCCCAGTGACGAGAGCGAAGAGGAAGAGGAATAGTAAGTGAGCTCCCACCCATTATCCTACTTTAGTTAGGATTGTCCCTAGTTGCGCGATAACGAGACGATCGCAATCCAATGGTTCTTGTCGCAAAAGTTGTGACGACGTCGCATTGACAATTGGTATCGTCGCGCATTGTAGCGCATTGTCGCGAATATCGTGTCTCCATTGCTTAATCATCTAACATTGCTGAAACCTGGGCATTAAGCATTAATCCAAAGCATCTGCTAACTCCTTTCTTCATTAGCATCTCTGAAGGTGATGACGACGACGAACAGGATGATGTTGAGGATGACGAAGAAGAAGAATATGACGAGGTTGACGAGCCTGAGCTTGAGCCCGAGAAAGAAGAGAAGAAGAATGGCAACGGAGTGAAGCGTATGCTACATTTCCTCGTCGCTTTGACGCAGCTCTTCTCCTTTAGCCTCAGCTAACCAATACAGATTCGATTACGGCTGATGCTCCCCCAACAAAAAAGCTGAAGACGGCTAACCCTCCGACCGAGCCTGTTCCCATTCCCGTTGCTAGCAATGGTGAGGAACCACTCGAAGATGAGTTTGAAATTGAGGATGGCCCTGAGGATGATGACGATGTGGAGGAAGAGGAGGAAGATGCATATGACGAGGAAGTCGAGGGTGAAGTCGAACCTGAGGATGAAGAAGACGATCTGGTCGATGAACCAAAGAAGCTCGGTATCGACATTGATTTGCCTGCAAAAGGCAAGACCCAGGCCGCCACAGAAGTCGCTACTAATGGCGAGGAAGCTGAGGATTAAACTCTTTACGCCATCTCCTCTGGGTTTAAACCTGCAGCGACTGTGGAATATTTCGGTAGCCCTGTTCCGGAATATGTTGTTCGATATTGCTTGCCTTGGTGGCTCAGACCTTTTCTTTCCTATTTGTTCATCTCCTCGGCAACGACATAGAAGGATCCCTGTGTGTGAAGTCCAAAGCACATCCCATGGATAATCTCACAGGAGGCCCTGCTTTCGTTAATTAATTCTTGATAAAAATTCAAACTTTGCAAGTCGCGTTGCTTCTTAATTTGAATGACACTTGACCCCAACCTGCCCTGTGTCGTTTCAGTAATACAATGCCTGCTATAAATCACATTGTAAACCTCGCGTAATGGTATATATAATATTGATAATATTACATAGAGCAGGTAATGCAATAAACGTAATACTACAATCCTTGCGATGGAAGTATACATATGTATTAGGTAGGTTGATACATGTCACAATATGATGTATCGGAAACCAAAACCAGACAAGAAGAAGAAGACAAAACCCCATCGTGGACCGACCGGCCGGGTTACAATGATCTTTTTAAATAGACACGTTCTGCCATCTCTTTCTTTACTTACCCCACATCCCCACGCTACCCTCGACCAAAAGGGGTCATTCACCGTTTTCAAAAGCTCTGACAGTTGTCCGTCCCTCTCCGGTTGGTCGGACCCGGGGCGGGCCCGGCCAGTGGATGCGGCCTGGGGCAGGTAAGGATACGAGATTGGAAGAGAGAGAGAGAGAGAGAGGAGAGATCAGATGAGCGGAATGGGATTTGCTAGGTCTAGGTCTAGTTATTTGGGGGGAGACTCCACTTTGGATGCTCGTCTATTTTCGCTGTGTGATGGGGAGAGGATATGAGAAATGAGAAATGGTGATTGATTGATGGGTGCGTGCTTGATGTGAGAATGGCGACTACCTAGTAACTAACCTTAGGTACGTAGCCAAGCAGCCAAGGTGTATGGTCGTGGTAAATACACGAAAATGTGTGTATCATCCAAGTTATCAACATTAGAAACGTCTCGAAATGAAAAGGCGTCGGATCTTCATGTACCTACATACTTGCCTAGGTTAGGTAGGCTTACATGCTGTCTTTAGCGACGATATTACTAGTTCAGATGTAGTTATAGGATCTCAGTAGGTTTTACTGGACGAGAGCTCAAAATTCATCCATTTGAGATTTCAGAAAACTAGTCCCTCCCTCACTCACTGTTTGGTCTTGAATCTGCTGCGCTCTTATGGATAACTACCAACTTACTACCTTAGGTAGGCATGTCTCAAGCACCGAGTATCTAATCCCCGATGACTTTGAATTCCCTTACTTTATTATTCCTTTAGTTTTCTGCTTTGAGAGGCTTTCTGCCATGTAAGGCGGTTGAATCCCCTTGCCTGCCTCTACTTCTTTTTTTTTTTTTTTTTTTTTTTTACTCAAGGCTCTGGCTATGTAGGTATTTACCAATCATTGAGTAGACGATATAACACAGCGCGTTGCACGGTATGCACGGTATCACGGAAGACTGTACCTACCTGCCTGTCTGCCTACCTCCCTCGGCGGTACTCAGCTATAATCTCACCCGCACCAAGAGCCACCAGATAATTCGCATCATGGAATTGGCTTGCGCTAGATAAACAGTCAACCCTCAAGTTTCCACGCCAGCCTCCCGATTCAACCTTATTGCAAAGTTCGTCCGTCTACCTACCTACCTACCTACCTACCTAATTCCTGACAAAGACCTACCTAACCTAGGTAACATTATATTGTATAGTAAACACTAAATCTGAAGTGGGACCGTCGCAAAACTAAGAGGTGAGTGGCTTGCAGCAAAGCCAGAGAGACGGGGTTATGTCTGTCTGTCTGTCTGTCTGTCTCGTATGATTGATCGGCCTTGTTCCTCTCTCCCCCCCCCTTTACCTCCTCCTCCTCCTTACATACATACCTAGGCAAGTAAGCCTCGGTATCCATAAGATCTCGCGAGCTACGTACATACTGTAAGTAAGGCTTCTTCCTTTCATGTGCATGATCGCCGGCTACACACGACCGACCGACCGATTGTGAATTAGTTCCGAAAAAATAATCACTAGATAGGTAGATTGCCTGACCTAGCTAGCCTCGTCTTTCCTAGGTAGGTAACCTTGAAGCCTCAGCCCACAACTGTTCTCGTCGGTCATCGTGCGAGGATGATGTGATTACCTAGGTTAGGTAGGTACTAGACAGGTCGCTAAGACAAAATCTATTACCGTGTTACAAACGACATCTGATAACTTGGCAAGCAGAATGCTATCGATTTTATATGTGGCTCCATACCTATATGTAGTTATTGCAGTGGCCTGATTGAAAAGGTAAGGGGTAATTTGATCTCGTGTTTGTTTAACCTAGGTAGACGTCGAGTTTGGGATCTCTCAGAAGGCGATGTACTGCACATGGTACAGCGACATTTATCTTTGAGCCTCTGAATCCTTCGACAGCAGCTATTTACCTAGAAAATTTAGTGATGAAGATGTTCAGGCCTTCGTTTCCCCCTTTTAGGCGATGCATCATATCACCATCATTACTTAGTATTTGGGATGGTAATGTAGCAGTAGCTTTCAAATCGCCGGGTATCAAATCTAGTCAGGAACATCATAACCCCTTTTCCACAAGTCCTCTGGGCTTCCCTTCACAACATGTGCTTGAGTATTCTAGCCTTCCTCGGCGTCCATGCCATCGTGCCGCCTTTTCCCTCCAGCAGCTCTAGCAGTGTGACGTCCTTTCAACACCGAGCCCTTCTTGCCACGGTCATCCATTAGGGTTTTCATCTCATTCCGCGCATGACGTTGGGCTTCCTCGAGACGTGGTTTGAATACCATGACTTCCTCCTTATTCGTCTCATATTCGGTCAACTTTTTACCTAAGGCTGCCTCTATCCGCTGGTAGATCTCAAGATCGTACTGCGTTACTAGGCTCACTGCTTGACCGGCATTTCCCGCACGGGCTGTTCTGCCGACTCTGTGAATATAAGTCTTGCCTGATGTTTTGATTAGTATAATTCATCGCTATTAGGTGACATTTGAAATCAAAGAACTTACTATCTTGAGGTAAATCTAGGTTGAGCACAACGTCAACTTTGGGTATATCTAGACCTCGCGCAGCAACATCAGTTGCAACTAGGATATCCCGAGATCCTGACTTGAACTTGTTCAGAGCACCTAAACGTGCAGACTGAGATAATTGACCTATGCAAATGCAAGTTAGCATTTATAAAGAACATAAGCTGAAGCGCAAGTCGAAGGGATTTACGGATAACGCCTATAAAGAGTGTGAAACTGACCATGAAGAGGGATTGCCCCAAAGCCTAGGTATCGAAGTAGAATTGCGACTCTCTGAGTTTCGTAAACCGTCCGCGTGAATATGATAGCAGACCTCCCCGCGAACTCACTTGCTACAAGGAAAATCAAGTATACATCCTTGTGCATATGGGGAATAAAGAGATAGTACTGTTGTAGAGTTGAGACGGTTTGGTACTTGTTGCTGCTGATGCTAACGCGCAAGGGATCTCGTAGACTAGCTCTCTGCAGACTCTCGACTTTTGAGGACATGGTTGCGCTGAAGAGGAACGTTCGCCTCTCTCTTGGTAGGAATTTAAGTAGTTTATCAAGGATAGGGCCGAAGTCCATATCCAGTAGTCGATCAGCCTCATCAATGACCAAGTATTTGGTATTTGACAGTTTGAAGCCTTTTGTCTTCTCGAGATGATCTAGCAGGCGACCGGGGGTGGCTACGACGATATGTGGTTTCTTGGATAGAGCGATGGATTGAGGGATCATGTCCAAGCCACCGACAATGACAGTAGATCGTACTGATATGGAGGCTCCTAGGGCATCTACTGCTTGACCGATTTGTGATGCCAGCTCACGGGTTGGAGCTAGTATAAGGCCAAAGAAGGGCGAGGGCTTCTCGAGAAGTGCTTGAAGGATTGGTAATACGAAAGCGGCTGTCTTTCCACTACCAGTTTCGGCAAGGCCTATAAGATCCCTATTCTGGAGGGCAAGAGGGATGGATTGCGCCTGAATGGGTGTAGGATTTTTGTATCCGAGCGCAAGGCATGCTTCAACTAGAGGGTCGACGATACCCTATAAAGCACAATCGCATTAGAATTAGAATCAAAGAGAAAGAAAGATATGATTCTCACACACCAGTTCCTTAAATGTCTTCGGGGCGGCTTCGGCAACAGACTCTTCTACGGTTTCGGACTCGGGAGATTCGTTATGTTCATCGTCATGGCTCTCGTCGTGGTCCTCGGAAGGAGATAACTTTCTTCGCTTCACTGAAGACATTTTCGTAGGCTTTAAGTGTGTTTAAGATTGGATAGAAATGTGTTGTATATAAATCACAGTTGAGAATCAAGTTTAGAAGTTGGCAACGTATTAATCTGAAGATTTGTTGGAGGGAGGAAAAAAATTGAAATAATAATATCTAATTGGAAAGTTTAAAGGTTACATGCATCTAGGATGCATCCCACACTTGCGCTGCTGGAATAAATTGACCGCTTTCTACTTTTAGCTTATCTTATCCGTAGATCAGCCCCACATGTAGTACTGAGTACTTATAGACGCTGATTCGTTCCACTATTTCCCAAGTAACTACCTAGTACTGAGTACTTTAACTGAGCTGTGATTTATGGATGCATACTTTTTTTTCTGCCGGATACAACCAAGAAAAAAAGAAAAAAAAGAAAAGAATTGAAGATAGTTAGTTACCTTTTCATCGCAAAAAAAAGACCAAGACCTTAGACTACTACCAATTTCTTCAACATAAACAATACCTTGAAAATCACAGAATTGTTTCGCAATGGCCAAAAGTCGCACGAAGAAGCGCACCCATGTGGGTGCCAGTAACCCCAAGTTCAAAGCTCCTCCAGCTGGCCGCTCAGCTGTACAAGATCCCAAGAGCATGGTTATTCGCATCGGCGCCGGTGAAGTTGGATCTAGTGTTAGTCAATTGGCAAAAGATGTCCGTCAAGTTATGGAACCTGGAACCGCCAGTCGTCTGAAAGAACGTCGCGCGAATCGTCTAAGAGACTATGTCACTATGACTGGTCCTCTGGGCGTTACCCATCTCTTGCTATTCTCAAGATCCGACTCTGGCAATACGAACCTGCGCATAGCTACCACTCCTCGCGGTCCTACATTACACTTCAGAGTCGAGAAATACTCACTTTGCAAAGATATACGAAGAGCGCAAAGACATCCTTTGGGCGGAGGCAAGGAGTATACCACACCACCATTGTTAATCATGAACAACATCTCCACACCGGGCGCAGACGCCAACTCCAAGGTTCCCAAGCACCTCGAATCCCTCACTACTACCATATTTCAGTCACTATTCCCTCGTATCAACCCACAGACTACACCCTTGAAATCCATACGCAGAGTCTTGCTCCTAAATCGAGAGCCTGCAACAGAAGAGGATGATGGCTCGTTTGTCCTTAATTTCCGACATTATGCTATTGTCACCAAGGCTGCTGGAGTATCAAAACAACTCCGTAGACTCGATGCCGCCGAGAAACTGTTCAGTGCCAAGAACCGAAAAGGAGGCGTCCCCAATCTTGGAAAGCTGGAAGATATTTCCGAGTACATGATCGGCGGCGAGAATGGCGAGGGCTACGTAACCGACGGCACCAGCGGAAGCGAAGCAGATACAGATGCCGAAGTTGAAGTTCTAGAGGATGCGCCGCGCAGAGTACTCTCTAGCAAAGCACGCGCGGCTAAGCTTGAGAGCGGGGATAAGGGTATTGAGGTTGAAGAGAGGGTAGAGCGACGGCGCGTCAAGCTTGTCGAACTAGGACCTCGCATGAAACTACGCATGACCAAAGTAGAAGAGGGGTTATGTTCCGGAAAGACAATGTGGCACGAGCATATTCACAAGTCGAAGCAAGAGATAAAGGATCTCGAAAACCGATGGGAACAACGTAAACAGGAGAAGGATGCGAGGAGAAAAGAGCAGAAGGCCAACGTCGAGAAGAAACAGAAAGAGCGCGCGGCTAGTGGTGCCAAGAACAAAAAGGACGATGCTGCTGGTGAAGAAGAGGATGATGATGATATTGAGATGAACGGGAACAACAGTGACCTGTTCGAGGACATGATGGAGGATGACGATAATGAGATGGATAGTGAGGGTTTGGCTGGGGATGCGGAAGAAGCTCTCAATGCGCTTATGGGCGATGAGGAGTGGGAAGACGAAAGGGAAGAAATCGCGGGTTAGCCAAACCATCCATCTTGTTCATTTCGATGGGATTCCATACTTGATACCTGTTTAGAAAGTGCGGTGTCTGGCGTATTGCATCAATGCATTGTAATATGAGGTCTGTTGACGATCAAGCCACCTACATGTACATGTGCATGCTGACGAGTAGAATACAATACCTTGATGTATTATCAGGATGTGAAACTATATCGAAAGGAGCTTGTTTTTCGCTCTGTATTATGGGTGCTGAGGGCGTAGAATCTGTCCCACTTGCATCTTCTTAATAGCCCCTCTCCAGGGATACTCACCCCTTAGACTACATAGCCGTCCGCTCTACAGTTCGATGGCATTTAGAGGAATGCGATAGCTTTTGAAGGTTCATGCGCGTATATTTAAGACATACATTAATAACAACGCGAAGTCCCTTCACTATTATATTCTAGGGGCTACTTACGCGCTCTACTGGAATGTGCTACTAAATACTCAACTAGGGAGCCATGATCAAAATGAATACCCACCCCCCCCCCCCCAACCCAATTTTCCAATCGCGAACAGTTACTTAACCTAGTATACTCCCTCACTTTAGTAAAAAGCTCATATGCATATACCGACATGACCGTGGACATCTACTGGCTTGGCCTCATCGCCCTCATGCCCATCGTGGCTCTCGCCGCCGGCCACCAAGCCATCCTGCGACCATTCCGCCACGCCCCGAAGCCAGAGAAGCTAGTAACTCCGAAGCACGACGCGGACGCGGATGAGCTGCGCAAGACGTTTCTGCGCGTCTACTTGGTGGTTATGGGGTCGGAGTGGTTGCAGGTATGTTTTTGTGGGGTAAAGAAAAAAAAAAAGGGGGGGGGGGGGGGGGGGTTGCCTACTAAGGTATTGTTCAATGAATCCAGCTCACGGTTTCGCTGCTTAACCTAGGGCCCGTACATGTACTCCCTCTTCCGCGACGAGAAACGCCTCGACGAACGCACCGTCGCCGCCCTGTACATCACGACGTACGTCTCCGCGGCCATCTCCGCGCTCGTCACGGGGTACCTGGCCGACGTGTTCGGCAGACGCGCGGCGTGTCTGGCCTTCTGCGCGATCCACGCTCTCGCCTCCATCTCCGTCACGTTCGACGCGATGGCGGTTTTGGTAGCTGGCAGAGTGCTGGCGGGCGTGGCGCTGAATCTGCTCTGGACGGCGTTCGAGAGCTGGATGGTTACGGAGTATAACGCGCGCGGGCTGGATAGGAGCGGGGTATCGCTGAGCGCGATGTTTGGGGCGATGACGAAGTATAATTGTATCACGGCGATAGTTGCGGGGGTTTTGGGGCATTGCGTGGTCCTGGCTTTGGGATCGAAGTGCGATCCGTTCGTTCTTGGGGTGGTAATACTTGACCTGCTGGTGAAGTCCATGGCTGTCTGTGCTGACTTTTACATAGGGTTTAGATGCTTGTGCTGCGGCGCTGATGATCTGGACGTGGAATGAAAATACTGGAATTGGTGTTACCCCTGACGCGTATGCTTATAACAGCAGCTTACACGATGACACGACTGGCGATGATAATAAAGGGGCGATTGGATCATTGAAGGACATGAGGATATGGGTGCTCAGCTTTGCCTCATGCTGTTTCGAAGGAGCAATATTCATCTTCACGTTCTTCTGGCCCGGGACACTACAAGAAGCACATGATAGGGAGCACCCGGTCGATCACGATGCGACCCCCTACGGCGTGGTCTTCGCCACCTTCATGGCGTCCATGGTCCTCGGCGCAATACTGTTCGGCCTCTTGACACATAACCCCAGATCTCCTGGAATCAAACTGACTCAGACCCTCGGAGTCATGGCGCCAACACTCCTTCTTGGGATGGCACTTCTCATCAGCGCGTTCAGCTTCCTCATTGCCGCGTTCTCCAAGGCAGAACTTCGTTTGTTTCTCTCGTTCTTACTCCTCGAGGCTTGCAATGGCGTCTACGTCCCGAGTATGGCGTATCACCGGAGCATGATCGTCAAAGATTCTAGCCGGGCTTTGGTGTATGGGTTGATGAATATACCCCTATTTATCTTTGTTATTGTTGCGTTGGCTACTACTACTAGCGGTGATAGAGGTAAGCACGGCCATCTTTCTTGCTCTAGGAGAGGGAAGTGGACTAATAGAACTTGACACAGCGGAACATAGACAGACGGTCTTCTTATTGTTGGCCGAGTTGCTTTTGGCGGCGGCTGTTGCTGTTGCCGTGGGGCTTGGGATTCCGGGGTTCTGCTCACATTTATCACGCGTACCAGATAGTACCTTGGATGATATAGATTCGTCAAGGGAGGATGAGTTGAAAGTAGCTCATGTATGACAGATATAGAATGTAATTTAGGCCCATTCCCTACATACGTGGTTGACATCATGCTTGACGTTCATACTCATGTCAAAACATTTAAGATTATTGGTGACCGTAACTCGAACTTGCAATGAGTCATGACTTTTGAGTGAGAAGGTTAGCCACGAAGCCGATAGGGAGCCTAGGCATGTTTATGAGGAAATGCCTAGTTATGATCCGTGTGGGTGCGTCAACAGTTAACAAGTGACGACTAAGGGAGGGTGTGCCCCTTTTCTTCGTGCTGGCCAGTATCTGTACGTGCCTTGGCAGCCTGACAACCTCGACACCCGAAAAACTAGGCTGAAATTTATACGGTAAATGCTAACACCTGGTCAACAGTCTACCCACGTATCCTCCTACAGGTTATAGATTATAATTGCAGTAGAATTTTCAACCGACCCCACATGTTGGGTGACAAGAGGCGAGAGAAAGCCACCACCAGGAGGTCGTATGCTGGATGCGTCACTTTACTAAAATGCCAACTTGATAGTATGACCTTTTCAGAGGAGGTTTTCGCAGGTACTGGGTTCGAACCCAGTACCAAGCTTTTTTGCAATTCTCTTATATTTATTCCTTTCCATTTCGCTCCTCCATACTTACGAAACCTCCATTGGTGAAAATATGCTCACGCACATTTTGGGCAACATTTTTACTGCTTAGCACATAAGCACAAACTATTATAACTCGAAGTATTCCCACTGCTACGTACATTCAGCATGAAACTCGATAAGGTTGTTTGGTTTGGAATCATTCATCTAGCTGCTGCACTTGGTACATTGGCTTTGACCCTTCCAGCTTCTGGGTATGTGAGTTTCCTGGTTTACTGATGCATCTGCGTTCACATTCTTAACCTACCACAACCCTTCCACTATATGAAATACGCTACGAGAATATTGAAGCTGATAACCTAGTGTACAGCGACTGCGGCAGTACTTATGGCACGCATCGGGCTTGTGTGAAATACTGTCCCCAGAACGGCATTTGTCGCCAAAGCAGCATGGCTACCTGGACATGCTACTGTCATGAAAATTAAGACCTACTGGGAATACTACAAAGTAACGGCTTTGAGTTACGCTCATGCCCGTACTTGGATGATATTTGGTGTAGAGACTTAGGCATGGGAACGGTTGAGATTACCTAGGTAGATTTGTGTCCACGACAAACCTCAAATACCTACAATAACAACTCCTCCCAAACTCCGGTATCAACTATCATCAACTATTAAGACTGTACAAGAATGAGACTCTCCCTTGACATCAAGTCCCCTATTTTCTTTCATTAAGGCTTTCCATTTTCAACATCCATCCATCGACCCTTAAAAAAACGCCTCCTTATCGCTCCCCGAAGGCAACCCAACCAGCTCCGCAACGCCGCTTAACTCCTGCTCGTTCAGCTGGAAGTGCCCGTACATCTCCTGTGGCGTATTAGGGATGACGGGAAAGACGGCAGAGACGGGACTCCTGATTTGAACGACCAGGCCAGTCTGTTTCGCTGGCTCCCTACCCCTATCCCGTATGCCACTTATACTCCACAGCCACAGGCCGACAGCGATGCAGGTCATCGCCAAGGCCCCGGCCCCTATACCAATACCGATCTTTGCGCTCTCTGGAAATGGCGGTGTTATATTGGCGCTGATGTTCTCAAGCGTCTGGCTGGGAACAGACGTCGAACTTATAGATGGGGCTATCGACGTAACCGTTGACCAGGTTCGGGTTACCCAAACGTTCTGGTGTGTGTATCCTCTGCGTGGAGATAAAAACACCACTAGTTAGTAGGTAGAACATGTGTCAGAGCTTCTAGGCACCGGGGCAGCAATGATGGGTCAAGGCGTTTCCATCGTCAAGGCTTTGGGTGTAGACGATACCGGAGAAGACGGTGGTGCACTCGGGCAATGGCATAAACGTCGTGGTCAGGGGCCCCAAGTTCGCCATCACGTGTTAGGTCTGGGTACTATCATGGATATAGGTATTATTATAGTGAAAAGATCGCATCCGTGAACGATATGTAGGTTACACTCCGTCTCAAGCTACCCAGAACACGAGGAAGAGAACACAAGAGTAGGTAGAAAAGGTAAACGGTTCGTGCTGCATACTAAAGACCGAGAAGGCAGTGCTATTTGAATAGTTGCAAGACACGGAGCTGAAACCATTGGCACGTTGGCGTTGACCCTGCGTTCATCTACACCCAAACAGTTATGAGCCCTACCGCCCCCAACGCGACAACATCATCGTAGATGGCATACATATGAGCTTTCGCTTAGGAACACCTACCTTCCTAAGCACCTGACACGGACGTATGCTTGCGGCCGTGGGGTCCGAGTCTGCCTCTCTTAGAGGTAGTGGTATGGTCTTTGGCTTTATATTTCACTCTTAGAATCTAGCCCAAGTGTACGTAAGGTATGAAAATAACAGCCTTTTTAAAGCCCCTATTATGGTGGGAGACCATTCCAATTCCTTGCTAGTTTCGAAAAGGGGGCGTAGAAGGTCATAGATAGCTATTGTGACAAAGTTGTTTCTAGTTATGCCTTTTGGTCTGGTCTCATGATATGTTTTTGTTGCTGTACAACTGCAACCAAGAAGAAGAAAGATGAAAGGAAGAAAGCTTGCTTTATTCTAGACTACACTGGCGGAGTGCCAATGTATGGCTGACAGGCCTAGTGGGGCCATGAGCTTCAGGCACCTGCAACAGTTTTATGGTGTGTATAGTAGTATTTGGCGGTTTGTTAACTGATCGATCCTTATGAGTATGATGGAGAAGCGATATCATGGACATTACAAGTTTCACACGAGACTGAACAGTTAGTGGGCATGTGAATGAGCAAGAGAAGTATGATCGTGAATCTACTCCTAATATTATGCGCCTAGGTACATCGTACAAGTTCTTGGAGGGAGTAGCTTGTAGATACCGTGCTTTCGTCTGATAATGACATCCTGTGGTGTTTAGCTTCCACATCTTCTTCAGATCGCGGGCCTAGACTTTGTTGACATGTGCAGCTTTTAAATTATTTTAATTCAGACTGATATGTAGACAATATAGCTTCACGTGGGCGCGCATGTGAACGGCCTATTCTGGAAGGTGACAAGACAGACCCCTAGCTGCCTAATGTTAGGTACCTAGGTTAGCCTACCTCCATGTTACACCTGGACACACGTTAAAGACGGATGTCGGCGACTTTTCTGGTTGGTAAATGTCTGGTAAATGCAAGGAATCCTGGGGTTGAACCAAGTGCATAGTAGAGATAAGGCTGTTGGGTTCCAGAGCTGAAAGATTCGAACCCGCGTATAGTTATAGGTAACTAACCAGGAGAGGTAGATCTATTCCGCCTCGTTAGATAGGGAATGTGAATGAGGGGGTAATATATCCAGGCCGGATTGATCGGCCTTCTAGCGTCGGCTCCTTTGCAATTTGAGACTGGCCACTCAAGTGCGAATCTTGGAGTGGTTTCACGAAGGGATAAGATACCCTTGGGACTGTGAAACATACGTAGTAAAATTGCCGGTAGATTGTCATGATACAGCTCAATAGTTAAACGCCACACTGAGAAAGCTCTGGGCGCAATGTAGCTCTCCAATCGGATTAGCACCTATGATCAGCACCTAGGATTGAAGGGGAAAGCAGAAGAGAAGATATGGGGTTGGCTGGCGGGGCCGACACACATTCCCATTTTCCGTTTCGGGTACCTAGATCACAGTCGGGACCACCGTTGCTACCGTTGCTCGTTCAGCTCCGCGTACCTTGGGTCGTATCTTGTGAGTACGTTACCCCAGGTACTCATCAACCTACAGGCCTCACCTGAAGGAGTGGCCAATGGTAATTCGTGAAGGGCACCAGCTGTATGGTTCCTCTACATTTGTGTACCATTGTTGTGTGTAGCCTTGGATGAAGATGAAGACTGCCTACTTGTAGGCATTTATGTAATAAGTACGCACATTTGATTACTTCCTTCAACATAGTTTGTACCTACGCATGATATGAGTATGTATGTGTATGTATGTGAGATATCATAAGAACATCCACATGATTTGCTGATAGGTAGAAGCCGTATCGTGGGTACCTACAGCTACTTATCGAGCTTGGTGTATAGTAGTCGATCTTGTTGTGATCGTGTGGTCTTGGGAATAAATGCGCAGAGGAGATATTTGGAGTTATAAGAGACGATTCACTCTTGGCCAGACCAAGTGCGATGAAAGACGAAATGATAAGAGCAAGCAAGCAACTAAGGTTACTGAAGTATATCAAGGACAAGGACAAGTACTCAAGTGCTGCCTCGGTGCATTGCCCGGATGATTATCAACGGAGTACATGGCATATATAGATAATAGACCGAAGTAAGGTCGTCGCCGGCTGCTCCTATCAGTACGTACTAGGTACCTCGGTACTTGAAGGTATTTTAATCAATGATGTTCCAAGTTGTTTGTATTGATGTATAATCATGTATTGTACTACGTACTACTAGGTAGTAGTACCCATGGATGTATGTAACTTCAAGTATCCTGGCCACTTAGCGGGAAAACCGACAGGGGACTGAAGGGTGTCGGCATCATGCTAACAAGAAGGTTACATCAGGATTTCTGTTATCATGTTAGATTGTCCAATCAGAAAAATGGCTTTCGATTCTTAGCATGCACTAACACCAAAAGGCTCTTCTGTGCCGCCATTGATCCTGGGAATACCCGGTCCCGATAAATACATACCATGCAGTATCTATTACTATCTAATCATCTACTACTAGTTATCCGTACTAGTAGTACCCTCTGAACCTATTCCTATTCTTTCCAAGACTCTGGACTCTCATCTTTCATCTTTCAACTCCAGTCTCTCTTCTGTATTCTTATTCGTACACACAAGGATATTATTATTATGTATTTGAACTTCCATGGCTAAATCCGGTAGTTAGCTTGAAATACTAGTCCTTGATCACTTTCACTTCTTATCTCCAAAAACCTCGGACACTTTCCCGCTCTTGTCCGCTCTCGTCAGCTACCCGTGAATTGTGGCAACTGATAACTACTGGACTGGGCTGCTCGTCCGATCTTTGATTGACCACTCACAACCTGCCAAACCAAGATTTTCTGTGTATCATACTCTTTGTCTGCTCACGATACATATGTACTTACTTACGTAGTACTTATGTGTATCACTGTATCTACTATCTCCAGTAGGGCTATGTTAAATAGGTAACTTGGTCCCTAGATAAGTCGGCCTTCCCCTTCTAGAAGGCCTCTAAATATCCATCCATACATATCCATACGTACTAGGTATGTAGCTCTAGTCTCGACTAGGTACCATTTAGACTAGCTGGACCCTGCGATCACCCGTCTCGAGACGATTTGCCCACCGAGTTCTCATCTTGGAAAAGTATTAAATCCTTTGCCTCCCTCTAATCTGTTGTAACATTGCCCTCGTACCTGGTGAAGCTACCTAGATCTAGATTCGATCAACTGGTGGTTGTAGACCACATGTGGTCCCATTGACAATATAATCCCTCTTTCTTCCCTGGCCTTTTTGACCTTCCCCAACTTCCCTCTATGTCTTACTTGCCCGTCAAGCTCATCTGAACATATCGTGGGTTTATTAACTTTCCACCACCCCACATTTGGTGTTGGCCAAATAGGGACTAAATCCCACCGCGGCACGTCCTAAATTGACGCGAAAGAGTGGAAGGGAAAAGGAAAAGGAAAAATTCGAAAGGGAAAACCAATCGTGGCGATGAGCTCACCTGAGGTTAAAGGCCTCACCGGCCATAATTCTTCACCCCAAGAAGGCGTAGCTCAAAACCCCGATCCTGCCCTCGATCTCGCAAATGAGCATCATCATAGCCATCTACACCACGGGGCACTAACGTCAAACACCACCAAACACCCGGATGAGGTAGTATATTCTAATGCTTCGCCGGAAAAGAGCTTCGACAAACCACATGACTACGCCGCTGCTGAGAAAATGGTCACGGATGAAGAAAGTGGGAAGATTGGCCGCATTACTGCCGACGAGTCCGAGGAGAGAAGGGGGCCGACTGCTTATTACTACCGAAGATATAGAGCCTACGTCCACATATTCATCTGGGCTGTATTCACGGCGTAAGTCCATCCATGGATCTTAGCATCTAGATGGAATAGAAAAGTCGTGCGCAAAGTCGCAATGCTAACACTCTCTTATCCAGATGGTGGATTTTTGGGCTCGTTCGTTTTCGGCATGAGAAGAACTGGCTGATCCCGTTCCTGTTGTATCTGGGCATCACTCTTCGTCTCATCTTCCTCTGGATTCCCGTCAAATATGCCATGATGCCCGTCAAATTCGTCTGGCGCCATACTGCCTTCCGAGTCTATGAGATGATCCCCAAGCGACTCCACCAGCCTCTTGGCGCCCTGGTTGCCCTCGCCGTTTTCTTGATTGGCTCCATGGTTCCCGCGGAGTCTACTGATAACACTCGTGCTCGTCGCGCCCAAGCTTTGTTCGGGCTTTTGGTCATGATCGGCGCCATGACCGTAACGTCTAGAGATTGGAGGAAGATTCCCTGGCACACAGTTATTGGTAAGTGACCTACACTTCTTGTTGTGCACCGCCTACCACGTCCTTACGAGGGTTTTCGCATATCTGTCCGACCAACCAATTTTGGCTCGAGCTAATTCATTATTTTTCCTCAGTGGGAATGCTCTCGCAGTTTGTCGTTGCTGTCTTTGTTCTACGAACTCAAGCTGGATTTGACATCTTCAACTTCATCTCTTCGTTGGCTCGCGATTTGCTTGGGTTTGCCGGCCAAGGTGTCCAGTTCTTGACCGATGCGTCGGTGAACAGCTCAACTTGGTTCTTGGCTGTTGTCGTGCCGCCAATCATCTTCTTCGTCGCCTTTGTGGCCCTTTTGTTCCATGTTGGTCTCATTCAGTGGTTCATCGGCAAAATCGCCGTCTTCTTCTTCTGGAGTTTACGAGTATCCGGCGCCGAAGCCGTGGTTGCTGCTGCGACGCCTTTCATCGGACAAGGTGAATCAGCTATGTTGGTGCGCCCGTTCGTACCACACATGACCCTGGCTGAAATCCATCAAATCATGACGTGTGGTTTTGCCACCATTGCTGGCTCCGTCTTGGTGGCTTATACTGCGCTCGGATTGAATCCCCAGGCTCTTGTCTCTTCTTGTATCATGTCGATCCCGGCATCCCTGGCTATTTCCAAGATGCGATATCCTGAGACGGAGGAGACCCTGACATCTGGCCGCGTCGTAATTCCCGAGGACGAGGAACAGAAATCAGCCAACGCACTGCATGCTTTTGCCAACGGTGCTTGGCTCGGCTTGAAGATTGGCGCTATGATTATCGCCACTCTTCTCTGCATCATCGCCTTCGTCGGTCTGATTAACGGACTACTCACGTGGTGGGGTGGCTACTGGGGCATCAACGATCCTCCTTTGACCATCCAGTTCGTCCTCAGCTACTGCTTCTACCCTATTGCCTGGCTCCTCGGCGTGCCCAACGACGACCTTCTGCAGGTGGGAGAACTCATTGCGAGGAAGGTCATCATCAACGAATACGATGCTTTCAACGCCCTCAAGTCCGAAGCCCGCTATCAGTCTATGTCCGAACGGGCTCAGCTCATTGCTACCTATGCCTGCTGCGTAAGTTATAAGATTCCACCTTTCCCCGTGCCTGTATTTGATGATGATGATTTTGACACTTATATAGGGCTTCGGTAACATCGGTTCTCTCGGTACCCAAATCGGTGTCCTGTCCCAGATTGCCCCTGGCAGAGGTGGAGACGTGTCGAAAGTCGCGATCTCGGCTCTTGTTTCAGGCATCATCTCAACTCTGACATCGGCCAGTATCGCCGGTATGCTGTATACTGACTCAATAGGAGTTCCGTTTAGCACGACGACGGGATGATCGAAATGTGATGCGTCTCGTGATGAAGTTATAGAAGTTAAGTATCTACCTACCGAGGGATTATGTAGCGAGAAGCAGCGTATGAATAAAAGTAGATGTGCAATGATAGCAAAATATGCGTACCGAGTTGTGTGGCTGGTGATTTGTATGTTTAGTGCTATGTTGAAGGTATTCGCAGTTGACCTTCACCAAGTACTAACTACGCCCATGTCGCCACAATTATATCCTTGCTCACATATATAGGTACCTATCGATGTTAGAGAAATACCACCTAAACGATATGTATGTTTCTATGTAGGTACATGTGAGGTGCATATATTGGATATTCAATGTCGAGACTACATACATTGTAGGTATGCACACATGCATGCATATTGTCCATCAGCTGGTACCTAAGATACATGGCCTACAAACGGCTTCCCGGTATACCACGCGGGTGGCCGTCGCCTGCTAGGTTCCCCCCTAGATGAATATTCCTTCTTCAAACGACCACGAAATAGGGTAACTCTTCATATAAACTGTCCTCAGCTTGTCCTCCACCTCTCGAAGGTCCTTACTCTCATACCTAGAACTACACACTCCTCTGCTTCCTGACACCACCAACGCCATGCCGCTCTCACGATCTGACCCGTTTCTATTCCGGTGCGTCTCTAAGATCTGCACCATCGTTTTGATCATACGGTTTATTTACGAGATCTTTGTGTGCTCGTGGAAGATACTGCTTCTGCTGTCCTTGATCTTCTATTTACTTGACCACTTCACACTTAGCATCGGCCGACGAGAGTTCAACCACGAATATTTTAATCTCGTTTTAAAAGAATAGGGATTTCACTGGACCTCAATGCTCTCTTGTCAGCTCGGTTGTGCACCTGGGCAACTATCGTTACTTCGAGCTGGGAGAAGCCAGACTATGCGGCATGGCTCTCTCTCGCACGTATCCATTCTACTAGACTCGGGGTCGAGCTCGATGCCAACGCCAACGCATTCATCAGCATGCGGTACCTGTGTGTGCTCAAGCCATGGCAGCTTGCGAGGTTGGCCACCTTTTCTTGTGGCGAGAACCTCGTCTTATCGACGATCCTGAGCTGCCCCTCTATCTCACCGTCGACAACTTGGCCCTGAAAGGTGAGGAGGCCCATCATGAGGAGATGGTTGGTTGGAAACGGACAAGGCAAAATTACTACCTACCTAGAGCAGATACATGTACCTCCTCAACCCTCCTGATTTATTTTCTTCCTTTTATTACCTGAGTGAAAGTACCTGCTCCAAGTACAGGAGCTAACTTGTTTCATACATCTTTACACAACACTTAGATGTAAACTATGTTATCACGGACATTTGGGCGTAGTCCTGGGGGTTTTATGCCATGTATCTAGACATCACTTGTATGCAAAACGTCTTGCTAGCTATCTTGACCTTCTTTAGAGCGATAGTTGGCTTTCAATCGAGATCTGAGCGAGCCGTGTCTTATATCCCCAAGCTCCAGCTGAAGAGATCTATATATTACATACTTAGGAGTATCACTGATACCTACTAGATACCCCGCATGTCAACAGATTCCTACCCTAGGTAGGTATATCCTAACCCCAAACTTGATGTCATGATCTGATACGAGAGTGTCGAAGATAGCATCACCCATTCACCGGGGCATTGCCAAAGTCCTCCACAAATGTATCGCGGGGCTTGAAAACCAAGTACGGCCCATCGTGAGTGGACGTGAAGATGTCGTACAGGCGGAAGTCGCCTTCCTGGCTAACACCGACCTGACCAAGCTCTCCAGGCGCGGTCTCAAAGTCGAGATACCAAAGGATCTTGGCAAGGGACAAGCTGAGCTCCAGGTATGCCGTGGGCTTCCCGGCGCAGCCCCGGGACCCGACAGAGAAGGCGGCAAAGGCATCGTGCATTGCCTTCTTTTTTGCGGCCTTTTCGTCCGAGTCCCCGGCGATCAGCCACCGGCCCGGGTCGTACTTGAAGGGGTTGGGGAAGTACTCCTATGTCACGATACTCGTTAATCACGATTTTCGAAATTCAAATCCAAGAGTCCATATACACCCATTAAAGAGCAACCGAATAGTAGAGCGAGGAGTGGTACTGACCTCATTGTGATGTAGCGAATAAGTGTTCACGCCAACCTTTGTGCCCTTAGGAATGACATGGCCGTCGACCACGAAGGGCCCGCGCCCCTCCTCCTCTGGCGCTAAATGTCGCCAAAGCGTGCCAGGCGTCGGCGGAGACATCCTCAACGACTCGTCAATGCAAGCACGGAGGTACTGGCAGCCCGCAAGCCCTTTCCCGGAAATCTCTGCCCCTTTCCGGAATGCCGTACGGATTTCAGTCGCGAGCTTGGTGTAGCACTCCGAGTTCCGCGACAGGTAGAATAACGTGGCGCTTAGCGCTGTGGCCGTGGTGTCGCCGCCTAGCATGGTCGACTTAGGACCCATATGGATATGTAGGGGAACGTAAGAGAGGCTCACTAAGCTGACATACCTGCAACGATGAAGAAGAAAGCCTCGTACCAGAGATCGCCAAGGCGGAGGCCCTCGTCGTCTTTAGCGTTGACCGCGTCCGCGACGAAGGAGAACAAATCGCGCCTCGCCTTCGTGTCGTCCGCCATACGGCTTCGAATCATAGTTTCGATGAGCCGCGCCGTCTTCTCCCGCCCCTGGCGGAAGAGCAGGTTGATCCAGGTCTGCAGCTTGTGGCGCACGATGAAGGGGAACTGCATGTACACGTTCATGCGGTGGTTTCCGTGCGCGAGCTGCTCGGCGAGGAACTGGTTCTGCTCGTCGCGCTGCAGGTTCAGGGCGTACCCGAACGAGAGGAGGCCGACGATGTCGAAGCTTAGGTAGCTGCATCGGTCCTTCACGTTGATGGGCTGCTGTTTCTGGTGGTCGCGAGCGAGGCCTTGGATGAATATGTCGACCTGCTCTACCATGGTCGGCTCGAAGGAGCGCATGGAGGCTTCGGTGGTGGCTCGCCCGACGAGCTTGCGCTTGCGCCGATGCATGTCCCTGTCTAGTGAGTTCCATGTGCTGTGCGCGTTAGACTGCGACTGCGTGGCCAGGTAGATTGGCGGTTTCGTGACTCTCTCATTTTGATATATGTCTTTTATCCCATCAGTAGACGTTCATAAAATGAAATTTCTTCAGCTTTGAGTTAGGTACCTCGCAAAGCCGGGGCAGTGCTGAACACGAGCCTATCTGGTCCCAGCCGGAAAACAGGCCCTATCGTACATAGGTTAGGAATCCGCCTAGGAAGCTTAGCAAATATGGATGAATGTACGAACTAACCGTATTTCTGATGATTTCTCCATATCTCTAAGTGAATGTTTCGCTTCACTGCGAAGTAGCCCGCATATGCGTTGGTGAACTTGGCGATCAGCGGCCCTGGGTAGTTTCGCAATGGGTGTAAGAGTAGCTGGTAGCTGAGAGCTAGAACGACCTTGAATTATAATTAGCAATTACTTAACCTAGTACTTTACCTATGTATGTAAAGAACGGAGTCCATGGGATAATTACTGTAGATAAGAGGCCGTAGAGGACATATGTAGCAACCCCAGTTGACGTCGATAGATTAAGCAAACTCATCATATTGAGTAGTTCCTGGGTGGAAAAGGAACAAAACACTGTGAATGAAACGACTAGGTAGCGCAAGTAGCCAAATATTAGCGGCACTTGAAGGATGAGTTGATTGATGGATGTGACATGATTACCTTATGTAGTGAACACGACGATCGTCTTCGCATCGAAGCCAATCAGCGATGTGCATTCATCAGCTGTCTTTGTTGGTTTGTCATATGTATGGACCACCGTCCAAAGGGTGGTAGCTTTTTTTAATGCATGAAGGCCTGCATTTCAATGTTGGTGTTGGGAGTACAATTGGAATGTCAAATACTGCAATGACGAGTCGGCGATCGCGGCGGCACAGATTTCATTTTATATACCCCTTACCTCCGTGGACATCTATGGATACGTATGACTACGCCTCCAAGCTGTCATGTCATGCATGTCTAAGGCGTGCTCCTCACGGAGCTTAGGCACTGGGCACCTACGAGGTGGGTACCTGCCTAGGTTAGGTAGATAATATCCAATACCCTACGATACTACGCAGGTTTAGGTAATTCATGATACCTAGTTGGAGTTTATGAAATTTATACGGTCGAAAAGTTGATCGTAAAGAAAGGGCAAATAAAGCACCCCTTATTCTATAAAAAGAAAGGAAGGGGGCACTCCATAAAGAAGAATTGCCATTTTCGATTATCAAAGCATCTTAAATTCAACGCGATTGGCCGGGCGATCGTCGCTAGCTACATGTAGTTAGGCTTACCCGCTTTTATGAGTTACCTTCCAGTTGTAGTTATTGGCGAATGCTCTGAGAAGTTGTTGCCCAAGAACTATGATAAAAAAAGCAAGGGAGGGGGGTAGAAGGTAGGAAATGTTTCTTGTCAATGTAACTTCATAGTTAATTGCTAGAATTCCAATCATGAGCTAATCCGCATCCTTTCAACACTTCCAAGGTTTCCATGAAGATAACGTAGGTACTGCCCCTAACCCTAACCCTCTAACCTTAGGTGGGCAGCTTCGAGTTCTAGGGATGTTGACGGTTGTTCTAATCTTAGGGGACGTTGTTGGACAATTGGCTCTTGGCAGTGGTAAATTGAGTAGTTTAAAACATCGCCAATTCGTCGGTCTTGAGGGCATACTCAGGTTGTGTATACGGAGGATTGGAGTCGTGAGAGACTGGTATCCAGGGAACCATAGCAATAGTGTCATATTCTTCGTGATCGAGACTCTTTTGAGATAGGCTCGAATTGGACTGCTTGCGAGTTATACTAGATATGGAGTTTCTACTTGAGCCTCCCGGAGATGTAAATTTTCGAACAGGAGAGCCTGCCCAGAATCTCATTCTTGTAGCTAACTGTTGGATTTGAAGATGCCGAATTGTATTCAGCGCAGAGGGTCCGCATAAAACGATGAAGCCGCACGTCACTTCAGCCAAGCACCAGAGTGCCAGCCCGGAGAATGTGTAACTTGTGTCTCGAGAGTTATAGAATTCGAGAGAAGCAGCAAGTCGAAAGGCTGCTGCGACGCATGCACTGGGTCGGGCAAATTAGCACCATATCCGACAGACGAGCTAAGGGCAGTTGACCTACAGAATTCCAACGGCAAACAGAATAGATAAGCCTATCTTCTTTTTGCTACGCATTTGCAGACCCCATATCACCTTCTGTGGGAGCAGAAAAATCAACACGTCGAATATGAGGTTAACGGTGGACATTATAACAGCTATGCTCATTGTGTCAAGGCATTTTCCCGAGACCAAGGGGTTCCAGGTTTTTTCGAACGGAGAACAGGCTGTTAGTTCAAGAATGATCATGGATATATAGAACAAGGCGTGGATGGCCATGATTGACCAGCTGATCCAAAAGAAGAAATTGTGAGTTCCGGCTGGGACGAATATGGAGATCCACTCCAACAAAATAGCCGACTTAATAAGAATAAGAAGGCCGAAGTAGATAAGTAGTCCTTCGAAGTAAACCTTTCTCTTATTAGATCCGTACGTAACCGAAGTAGGTTGCCTAGATTTAGGAGAACTTACCTGGTTAACAGCAGGGAAGTCCTTCAGTTGTAGGTCCCACATGTGAATAAACCAGCCATAAGAATTCACAAGCTCGAAGAAGAGGTTGACAAATGTCACGTATAAGGCCTAGCCAAGTTTTCTGATTAGAAAGAAAAGCGTCATGTGTAAAAGTTGTGGGTACCTAAACATACAAATGCCAGAATCCCAAGTACTGCGATTTGTTAGACCCAAAGACATACAGATACATGTTCATGATAACTTACCATCAGGAACGGTTAGTTTCTTCAGTAGCAACCCGGAGTACACTCGTACAAGGACGCATATTGACGTTATAATAAGGACAAGAATGAGCACGGCTCGAACAAGAGCATTTTTATTCGGCGGGTTGCTAAAATTGGAAATGATATCGTCGGGAGGTGGAGATGCTGGTCCGTCGGACCATTTTCCTAAGGAATATTCTGGGTTCTCGTTTACGGGAGCCATTGCTGGTGATCATGTAGAGGTATGGTCAATGGATGATAAGAATCGCGGAGAAAGAATATTGGCAATCCGAATAGATAAGATGAGTTGGGCGTAAGGAACAACGAAGATCAATAGTTGAGAATGACACCGCTATTCTACTGGCATAATACACCATACATAGTATGAACAGCCGCACATCTTCCGCAGGGAATTCGGCGGCGCGTTCTGTTGTAATTGAGCCCGGGTAGCGCCCGTCCCATTACCGATATCCTCAAGAGTGTTGATTGCAAGCCGGAAAACTGCCGACAAAGAAGATGATGACGCCGAGATCAAATTCTTGGAAGCAAGCTAATACCTGGGTACGGTACCTACCACATATGATACAGAGTGGTTTAAACAACAAAATCTATCAATATAATTACCTTTGAAACTGCGCCGCTTAGTCACCAGTCCGCCGTGCCTTAAACATCCACAGTTATTAGGAAGATTTAGGTGAGGAGCGTGCCAAGAGAAAAAGGGGGCTGTCTCAAATGGGAGGTACCCATCGACTTCTCTGAGCCGACCAACAAAGGATGTTACGGGAACGGTAAGATGTTGCTTTCAAGGGTGTTACAAGAGCCGTCCTTTGAAAGGCTAAACGAACGGCCCTGAGCAAATGTTCCACCTATTCTCGTCTAGTCATATTCCTGAGGTGATTGATAGACTGACAGTGTCGTAAGATATTTGCCGCGAGCGGTGATATCGCGCGATCTGGCGTGTTATACAAGACGATGTCTCGCAACTTATATAAACTGCAGAGATAAGTATGTCGCATAAATTCTAAGCCGAGGTGTCCATGTCGACGCAGTCGCAGAGTTTTGGTGTTCAAACGAAGTTGCATCATCCTCATCATCGAGGCTGGAATGATAGGGGCTTAAAAGGGGTAACCACCTTATATTCAACTATGCTCGGTCCCTGAATAATAACATCTTCTCTTACGTGCATGTGGAAATTACTGTCAAATTTTATAAACTGTTAAATCATATACTAGAATGTAATTTCAAAAATATTAACATTAAAGGTAAGTACGAGAGATGAGAAAAGTAGAAGCGCAGTGCATCTAAGGCCCACCCAGGCAACAGTCGCGGTTAGGTACTGTTCCTAGTATCTACCTAGCATCTACATTATATCTACTTCTGCTTAATCCGACTCGACATGTCACGAACCACGTAGTTAAATCTGGCCGTACAAATTCGTCACATCCACAAACATATCCCAGACCGCCATCTTCCTCCTCTCCGCCCTCGCCACCGCCGGCGTGATCCCCGGCCCTTCCGCCTCTTTGCGCAGGCGCCTGAGCGCTTCTTCCAGCGCGGCTTGCTCGTACTCCGCCAGCTCAAACAGCACGTGCTTCCTGTCGTCGATGCTGCTGCTGCTGCATGCAGGTGTGGGCATGGTCGTGGCGCTGAAGTCCAGGAAATCAAGCATGATAGGTAAGCGAGGGAATAGTAGGGGGCATGGCGTGTGGTATGCCGATGTGGTGTGCACCCAGTTGTGGAATGTGCGGGACGCCGAGCTGAACATGTCCTTGTCCGACTGGGCCTCGAAAGAGAAGTTGCCCTCGATTTGATCGACGTGCGCGAGGAGGAATGCGCGCAGTTTTTGCTCGAGATGCTTGCGGTCCCAGAAGCTGGCACTCGCAACGTCTTCGTCCGCTAGGACATGCTTGATAAACTGTGCTAGTCTTCCGTACACGGGCTTGTCCAAATCATCAGGGACATCGCGGATGAATAGATCGCCTATCTGCTTTCGCGCGTTCGCCACAGAGCCGCCGAGGTTGGGCGTGACGACGCCTTCCATGTATTCGTCGGCTTGGTAGTTGAGGAAGGAGATAATCATCGTCTTGAAAAGGAGCGATGTCGAAGCGAACGTAAGTGGGCGGTTGTTGCACGCCGTCCAGGTGAAGGGGATGAGAGCAAAGTATTTATCTGTCGCCATATTCTCCCGGGAAAAGATTTGTAGTCGGAGACGGTCGAGCTTCTGCCGGAAAAGCAAAGCTTCTGTCAGGGAAGCGTGGATCTTCCAGAGGTTCAACCCGCCTATCTTCCGTACGTCATCCACTACCAAGTACCTTTGAGACGGGATGCTGTTCTGACATTCCAACTAACGCTATGTCGTAAATACCTAGCTGCGCCCCAAAGAGTCGCGCTCGCGCCTATCACACTAAAAGATGGTACGCACATCCCCGCCGGCTCCCGCATCTCCTGGGCCGCGCACCACCACCGGAACGACCCAACCGTGACCCCCGAACCGGCGCGCTTCGACCCTCTGCGCAGCTACCGGAAGCGCCACGCGTCCCCCGACAACATGAACAAGCACCTCGCGGGGCAGACCAGCACCGACAACCTCTCGTTTGGCCGCGGGAAGCTAGCGTGCCCGGGGCGGGCGTTTTCCGTGGGCGAGATCAAACGCATCCTCGCCCGGCTGGTCGAGCAGTTCGCGTTCAAGTTCCCGGAGGGCAAGGCGAGGCCAAAGAACTTGTATGCGGATGAGAATGTGTTTCCGGATCCGGGGGGGAGGTTATGGTGAGGGTAAGACGGAGGGGGTAATCGAACTGCCGGGATGAGACTTCAAGGGTTCTAAGAGAGTAACGTTAGGTAACTACCTAACCTAGATACCTAGGTAGGCAGGCAGACTGCCAATAGTATTATCGTAATACCTTAAATACCTGACCTGCCTTTTGCCATCAGTGAGAATCTCACCAGATGTGAATTCGTGTCTAGGTACCATGTCTACCATGTCTACCACTAATTTGATTATTGCTGTTCTTTATCCCCTGGGGAGTAGCTAATTGCTGCTCTGCAACCTCCCGAGGAGCACAAGAGTAGTGCTGATTGAGGTTAGATACATGCGGAGAGCCCCTTTTAGGTTAGATTGTTCCGTACCTACCTATGGATGATGACTTTTCATACACTACTTTCGAAGGCCTGAAGATACTAGGTAGGGTTAGTATTATTCGGAGCTTTCACTGTTGACTGACTTTTATGTGCATCTATTCGTGTCTGCTGTAGATTCTCCCACATACCTACCTATGGCTCGCCTATCTCTAGCACTTTACTTGCTAGTACTGGGTCTGCCGGCATATCTCCCATCCCTGCTCAGCCAAGACTTAATAGCCATCCTACAGCGCCATGCCTACGCTGAAATCGCCGTATCGCGTTTACTTGAGCGCGTTACACACCATGAAGTCACCATTGACGAGACCGTAGGCGCCTTGGAGTCCGCGTCAACTGGTACTCAGCGTGCCCAGGCTGCGTGCTATATCGTAAGCACTGTGTTCCCTGGAAAGGTTCTGGCCGATGACGACCCGGACTACGAAGACGAGTTTCAGTTCAACTGGTAACTAAATCCTAGCACCCAAGAGCCTGACACCGTTATACGTCCCACTGATATAACCCCCCTAAGGTCTAAAACATGCTGGCTACGTCCGGCGTGTATCTTTCGGCCCAGCGACGCTGTCGAAGTGGCTGTTTTCCAAAAGGTCATAAAACTCACAGCATCGAGATTTGCTATCAGAGGCGGAGGACACAACCCAAACCCAGGTTTTGGCAGTGTCGATAGCTCCGGTGTCCTAGTTGACATGAAGGGTTTTGGTACCTTGAAGGTCGAGGGTGATCGGAGTCTACAAGTCGGCGCTGGACAGACGTGGGAGAGCGTATATGACTTCATTGAGCGTGATGGAAAATCAGTAATTGGAGGGCGTCACGGAACAGTCGGGGTAGGAGGCTTTCTGCTTGGAGGTTTGTGCACTTCCCTATCTAGGTACCCAGGCATAGGCAGCCGCCCTTGAAAGCAGATACTAATCAAGGAGCTTCGTAGGAGGGATGCCCTTTTTTGGAGGGCTATACGGACTGGCAGCCGACAATGTGAAGAATTTTCAGGTGGGCTTGTACCTGTCTTGTATCCATTCGCAATCGGACATTTCCCCCTCGTTTACTGAACGAAGCTAACTGGGTCCGAGTTGGGAAGATCGTTACGTCGGATTCGAGAATCGTAAATGCCAATCCCAGCGAGCACCAAGACTTGTTCCGAGCCCTCAAGGGCGGCGGTGCCAATTTCGGTAAGTCAATTTGATCTCAGACAACGAATGCTTAGGTACCTCTTACACAACCCAATGCGTCTCAATAAGGAATCGTAACACGCTTTGACATAGAAACGCACCCCCTGATTCAAGCCCAATACGCAGTATACGCATACTACGCGGCCGACTATGAGTATCTCCTCAACGCAACGGTCAACGTGCAAAAGGCCATGGAGTACGACAGCAAAATCGGGTTCTTCTTGAACGTCCAGCCTACTGCTATCGTAGCGGGCTTATTATATGCGGAACACACGGCGCAGCCGCCTGAAGTATTTACCGAGTTCTTCAAGGCGGACAGCCTCATCGCTGCCGTCGTGCCAACCACGAACGGGACCATCCGAACCCTGGTACCTGAGCTGGACACTGTTGGCCAAGATGCGGGACCCGCTAGGTAGGTACCTATCTGGAGTTCCCGTGCTTTCCTTTGACGTACCTAGTAATAATCATACGTGAACATGCCGGGAGATTTTACTGACTAGCCGCAGCCGTGCGCTGTCTGCACAATCAACAAGGGTAGATTACGAACTATACCTCGACGTCCACAGACAGTACACGGAGAGGCTCCGGGACAGCCGTCTGGCAACACCATCTGCAACACTGTCGTATACGATCCAGCCCGTCTCGTCCTACATGGTGCGCGCAGGTCGAGAGCGAGGCGGCAACGCGATGGGACTCGACGAGATCGCACAAACATGTAACTATGCCCGCGCCACCTTTGCAATATCAGGGCACTAACAGCGAAGGGTGGGCATGCCTTATCGAGTGGTACAACGAGGCCGACACGGCGACGTCACACACGAACGTCGGACTCTTCGGCGACAACATCGCGTCGTTGGCTGCTAGTGGGAGAGAAGGCAATCTGCTGCTCCCGTTCCAGTTCATGAACGACGCAGGCGCGCGACAGGAGGTGCTGCGGAGCTATGGGGAGACGAATTTGACGGCCCTCCGGAAAGTGGCGGGCACGTACGACAAGACTGGGACTTTTCAGAGGCTCCAGCATGCGGGATTCTTGCTGCGATGATGTACGTTTGAAGGAAAGGAGACGACAGGGCGTTGAGTTGGGGGATGAATGCGAATGTGCCCAGGTGTGTTTACGCATCGATCGGGCTATAGGTACAGAATGGTTATTGCCGCGCGGGCTATCCTAAACTAGATTTCCAGTGTCAGTTGCTAACTGACTTGAGCTAATCAAAATTCGCGTCGCCGTAGCTTTGGAGAATCTTCTGCGTTGGCCCGCCGTGGTTCATGAATTGGCAGTCCAGGCGGAGATCCCAGTCCCGAGACAGCCCGTCTATGCTATCCTGAAGAGCCTCGATTATGCTCTGTACAACGACGTCGTCTGCTACATCTTTCCACTCTGCGACTAAAGCCCACCCTAACCCCCCGGGATTAGTAGGTAAGCTGCACGTGGCTCATACCTCCCTGAGGTAGGTAAAATGTATACTTCCATGTTTGTGCGACTTTTGGTAGGCCGCACGGGTTTCCTCCAAGGTCTTCCCCCTTTTGCACCATTGCGGACGACACAGGCCCGATAGTATACGACAGATTTGCAGGAGATGAAAAGCTAGACGACTGTGTTATCGACAAGAATTGTTCGTGGACCTTAACATAAAGATCGTAATCGGACTTAGTCGTGGCTGCAGAAGGCAAACGTCTGACTTGAATCAGTATTCATTGTCTAAAGTGTCGAAGAAGGGCCTTTAGGCTAGGCATCTTTGAAATACTTACCTCGCATCATAGGGGGCGCTAGAAGCTGCAAAGCCGGAGGTCAAAGAGGCCATGAGACTGAGTAAGGCACAAGACTGGCCTATTTTATAGATTGCATGTGGCATAGGAGATGTCATTTTGCGACCCTCAAGCCTCCAGTCCTATCCAAAGGCTTCTATGCCATGTACCCACACATCATTCAAACATAGGTACCTATTTCCTTCTTCTTTCAATCATCCCCCACCCTCAGACGAGAACCCCTTAATCGTAACCACCACGTCCTCCTGCCCACCCTTCTTACTCTTACTCTCCACCACCGCCCTCAATCCCTTACCCCCCCACACGTCCTTCACCGTAAGCTCCCTCGTCCTCGCCAAGCTCTCCAGCTCATCCAGCCGATCCAGCGTCTCCTGGAGATGCTCGTCGAACCCGGGCTGCGACGACACAACGCGGAAGGCGTTCTGCATCGCGACGGAGTCCGCCTGGACCATGGAGCGGGAGTCGATGGTGACGATGTTGATGTGGTCGAGCGCTTTCAGAAACTCGTTGTTCGTGACGAGCTCCCGCGCCTCGTGCAGCGGGATCTGCGGCAGCCGGCCGTCGTAGTCCTTATCCCTCATGAGCTCCTTCTCCTTCGCGATGAGCGCCTTGGCCATGATCATCGCCGACGCGCAGATGTCCTGCTGGTTCTCGGCGCCGGGGTCCATCTCGGCGCCGAGGATCCAGCACTGGTCCAGCAGCCAGAGTCTTTCTTTTTCGCAGATCGTCTCGCACGCGCTCAGCATGTCGCGCGACTTGGCGACGTGGCTGAGGAAGCGGAGGCGCCCGCCGATCTTACTATAGACCTCTTCGAGGACCGAGGTAGGGACGGCTTCGTGGAAGGCTTTGGCGCGGAAGTTCTTGACTGACTCGATGGCGATCTTCTTTTCGATGTCGCGCACGGGAATCACTTGCAAGCGAGTCGCCTGTCTTAGCAGGCGTTCGGTAGTCCAGTGTTCGTCGCTGTTGAGGATGACGGTGACGAGTCGGCTAGTGGCCCAGAGCTCAGCCCGCTGCTGAAGTAGTTCGAGGAGATGCTGCCCGTCTTCGTCGTCGCGGAGGAAATGGGTGCCGTTGATGATCAGAACTAGGGGTCTTCCGGACTCTTCTTGGCGTTTTAGTGCAATCTTCTCCATCTGGTTGAATGCGCGTTCGATATCGAGGAGGGGCGTCGTATCTCGAGGGCCCTTGAAACTGAATAATCCACCGATGTAGTCTTCGTGAAATTCATAGTCAAGTGCCTTCCCCAACCGTATGCGGAAGATCTCCAGGTTGCTATGCGCCTCTAGCATGGCGATGCCCTCCCCCTCAATCCGGCTCATGGCTTTGAGTATCATGGACGTCTTTCCGGTCCCCTTCTCGCCAGTCACCAAGTAGTAGTGGCCTTGGATAGTCCCATCGACAATGCCGTTGATGGTGACCTGCTCCGCCCTCGGTATCCAGTCATCGTCCTGAGTCGGGCTGTCGGCATCCTGTCGGCTCAGGGCAGCCCGCTCGAGAGATGAGAACCCAGGAGCGAAGGCGTTTTCCATCTTGCTCAAGACAAGCGACTTGTAATACCAGTGGTAGGAATAGCCCGCTAGCCCAAGGATTCCAATGGAACCGAGGGCGGTTGCGGCACCCTCTAGCATCTTGGACAGGGAACTCTTCCAGGCGCTTTCGCCGGCACCATCGTTGCCGGCGTACTTACGCTGACGATCGGATGCATCTTGGCTTGAACCAACTTCGAAGATTGGGAAGTTTCGTGGCTTTGTGTCTCTGCGAGGGATAAATTGAGCCTAGGCTCATGGTCAGCATGAAATATTACCGACTTATGTTTAAAGAGTAGTAGTATTTAGCCTTACCAAGCGCCCTCTTGAACTCCGGAGCAGTCTAACCATTCCAGCGCGCCCGGTTGTTTGATGGTGCCCGGTCTAGGAGAGGCGGACAGTTGTTACGGCCAGATGAGTGTTGTTTGTTATAAATACATAATGAATATTGGAGAATGCATGTAGCAAGTATACTGGTTTATCAGTATTATATCCATATCCGATATATCACGACCTACATACACGTGTAGGAGCGGTACCTCCGTTGCTATGGATCCAATTGGACCAATTCACATTAATAAGTAGGTGCTTAAGCAAGTAAAACCGTAGCAAGATATACCACAGCAAAGAAAAAAAGAAAAACAGCAAAAACGGAAAATGTAAAAAAGAAAAAGGAAAAAAACATAAAAAACATACAACACCGGGGATTCGCTGGTCGTCACCGACCCAACTACTGATCCGGCGGTATCCGGCTTATCTATGGGAGAGCGGACGGGATCCCGAGTTTTCCGGATCCTATGGCCGTATGTGCTAGAATGTTGTGTTATTGTGGTATATATATGTACCTCAGGGCCTGTTGTGGTAACTTGGTTTGTTGATGTGGGACACATGTTGGACGACCTCCACCCTGTGGATTAGCCCCTATTATCCACACAGTTCAGTGAATCAATCAATAGACTTACGTTATGACTACAGTCCACCCCACACCTATCAGCATTCCGCTCTTTTCTATTTGCCAGTTATACGTGTGACGTGCATGATGACTGTAAATATCGGATGTCTGAAGGATACTCACCACGTGGCAGCCGCGCTAACCCTAACCCCCAGCCTCAGCCCTACCCCTTATTTTACTCAGGCCAATGCGTAGCTACGCGTAACTACCAAAGGATATTAGGCGTTTAGTCTTTTGAATCTGCCATCCAAACGGCCCAGTGGTCTAGTCGTATGATTGTCGCTTCGGGAATTTCCCCATCCTGGAAAACGGGAGAATGTGACAGGTCCCGGGTTCAAATCCCGGCTGGGCCCTTTCCTTTTGATCTTTTTTCTTTTTTGCTCTTTTTTGGCCTCTATCTACACGACTTTTAGGAAACAAGATCACATTCAGTACACAGGTTGTTGAAAATGCCACGAGGGATTCATCTCCTAAGGGCTAAGTAGCGAAAGACTCGCATTGAGAATGTCCCATATGATTACTACATTCCTCGGCATGCCATTGAACTTGCACATACCTAGACATGAAGTCCTCAAAGTATCGTAATCAAATCATCATGGTGTTATGTACCTACCTATCTACCTACCTAGTAGGCAGTTGGGTATGTGTGTGAAGACTACAAGTACGTTATCACCGAGCAGGGCTTGATTGTTTGTTTTGATGATTCTAAACTCTTCTAGATCAATATGCCGAATTTTACCTGCCAGTATGAATCTTCAAGCTTTCATAGCTTGAAACGGCAGCTAATTCTCACGATATCCTCCAAAAGGGACTCTCCAAGGCCCTGCAACAGCATAATCTCATAATAGGGCTTCAATACATCTCGAGTCGTTAACCGGGTATTCGGTAGTAAATGGTAGAGCACTTCCAAGGTTTCTTTCAAAGTTCTTTTGCCAAATCCACTGTGGGCGGTGTCCTTTTGTTAAAGTGGATGTCAAGTCGAGGGAGCCGGGAAAGTCCCACTTGAGGATTTGAGTGTAGTTGCTTGCATGTGAATCAGGTATCAATGCATCATGTACTATCACCCATTCCAAATACGCACACATCATCCTTAATGCTACTTAAGCCAGGGGTAAGTCTATAGGTACCTATTATGGTCTCCCATACGACCTCAAAGCATGTCAGATAATCTCCATGTGTCTGAAGTGCCAGTCTGAGGTCTACGTAGGTACATCATAGCATGACCCCTAAACTTCCAACCCCAAAATCCTACCCCCTAAACTTCACCTCCTCCTCCCTCTTCCCACCTCAACATAACGTTTTCTCTCAAAGCTTCCGGCTCGCTATCTCTCGTGTGTGAACGCCCGCTAGACATAAAACAGAGGTATCCACAGCTCCGTATTATCGCACGTTGGTCGATCAACAGGCACTCACGAGATAAGTGTAGATGCGAGCGGGGCAGCATTTGGTAAGCGGAAGGGCTTATACACACAAGAAGGCGAAGTCATGAAGCCTAAGTGTATTGAGTTTACCGAGGTGACTTGCTTCGTTTGGAAGATGTTTGGGGTCCAAACCGGTCCAAAGGACCAAGAACTGGGGAGGGGGTGAGCCTTCAAGGGCAGGGCAGTTCTTTTGAATTTAAAGTGCCCGTAGCCACTCACTTCACTCTACCCCCTCTCACCATTTCTTATCATCATCAGGGGTCTACGTCTAGTACCTACCTAGTACCTACCTAGTACCTATTATCTCTTACAGATCTTGATTCGGCAAGATGGCAGTCATCAGCACTCGCCCCGCCACCACCTACTGCGGCAGTTGACGATGTCCTCACTCACATTAGCTCAGTAGATGCAGCGGCTCCTCACCCAGGAGAGACCGACATCGTGCTCCTAGAAAGCAGCATCAGGAAGCTCTTCGACCACCTCCCCACGAACCCATAAGCAGCACCAGCCTCTCTCAACGCCAGCTGCCCCACCCACGGCGTCTTCAGGACCGCTGCGCTTCTAGAACGGCATCGCGGACCAGAAGCTCACCATCGACACCGGCTGTCCTGTGCACCCCCGCCTCGTTGCTTTCCCGGCACCGCCTCAGCTCATCCTGGACTTATTCGCCTCTCCGAGCTGACAACCACGCATCTCGACCCTTGATGTCTGTGCTCAGCGCCACCCCGCCGCACCGCAGCCGCAGCCACAGCCGCGAGCTCAAACTTCCGGCTGCTGTGTGACTACCTAGTAACTAACCGAACACCTGCACGCCGGTCACAGCTCCCCCGACGAGCGAGAAATAGCGGGCGTGGCGTGGCGCGGCGCACACTGGCCGCGACTAACTACGGCAGCCATCAACATTCATCTTAATATGTATCTTCCAGGACAGGACGGGACGGCGGGGTAAGGCCGCAGACCGAGCCCGCCACTAGCCGAGCACGTGGATTTTGCCGGTGGCGGCAGGCAGACAGACAGGGTAGTCGCGTGCCATGTGCACTGTTGGTGCGTGCGTATTCCGACACCGGGTCCCGCGTTCAGTCAGTCAGCCAGCCAGCCTGATGCCAGAAAGATCAGCGCGGTGGCGCCCGCCCAGCCTTGACCCGCCCCCCCCCCCCCCCCCTCCCAGCGTCCAATCACGAGCCGATGCTGGTACCAAGGAGGAGGACAATAAGGATGAGGGTTGCTGCACGTCGTTCGGTGTTCGCCCGAGGTGTTGGAGGGTAAGACTGTCTATCTATATACTAGGAAGGTGGTGTAGTGTAGGGTCGGCTGGCTCAAAGGATCCATGGATAGTTCATGGGTTGGGCAAGAAAAAGAAAGAAAGAGATAGATAGATAGATAGATAGCGCTGGCTGGTTGGCGGGAGTGGGAAGGGCAGGGCAGGGCAGGGCAGGCAGGCAGGCAAACGCTCAGCTGGCGGATGACGGATGACGGATGACGGATGGGATGGCGAAAGTATGTCACGCAGGATGAGGAATATCGAACGATTGGTGCTTGGCGAGGCTGTGGTTAGCCGAAGTATTTTGTCTAGGCATCCGTTGTGGGTGGGTGCGTGATGATGTGCGTTCAATGTTCGGAACTTATTAAGCATTCGGTAGATGGCTAGCTACCTGATAAGCGTGGACAGAGGGTTAGGAGGGCTCATTGGTAGTATGTCGAAACTACTACTCCCTTCCAGCGGAATAAAAAGCCCTGGGTAGTAGTAGTAGTCCTAGGAATTAAAAAAAATGCAGCTAGCTGATTAGCATCATTCAACGTCAAAAAGGGTCCCCTGCCTTACCTAGAGTAGTGTGGTGTAGTTTCATTCTGGCGATGATCAGTATGTGGTGTGCCTCGTAGGATTTCCTCGACAATAATTCCGATAGGGTAACCCACCGCACCCATCTGCCATGATTTTCACCAGGCCTATCGTGATAGCTTGGGGGGGCCTAGGTATAACGTCCGGGAAGTACTCCGGATTAGTATTGTATTTTAGTTCGTCAAACTCGGCACACCACACACACCACACCAAGTTCGAGGCTAAAAGTGGAATAGGCATAGGTAGGTAGGTAGGCCATGGATGATAAACTCTTGCCCCCTTTTTATGTGGTCTTTTTCCATGTCGGAAGGGAACGACAGAAAAAAAATCCTCATCAACCATCAACCATCAACCATCGACCATCGACCATCATATCACATTTCTCTTTGTCTCTATCAAGTAAGTAAAGGTAAGGTATTGAAGGTTTATACAACCTCACTCCTCTTTATTAATCGGCCCTTATTTTTTTAAGTGGTCGTCCCGGGTAGGCCTTTCACGAATGTTCTACCAGGAAAAGGAAAAAAAGGACACATCCAGCTCCTCAAGTGACCTGTTTTCGCGGCTATAAAAAGTAAAGGCTAGGAATGGATGGAGACCCCCTCCTACGCAAGGCTTGTCGGTCACAGCGTAGGACAAGCAAAGCTGTTCCATGGGTCGCCGTGTGATCACACGTGCGTTATATGATGAGGGCACAAAACAACAACCCTAGATTATGTAGGTTATGTTTGGTAAGGTAGGTAGGCAGGCAAAGGCACGGGAGCCCGTATTACCCGTAGACTGTGTAATATCATCTGTAAATCATCACTGGCCGCCCCCTTTCCCCCGTTTACGTCTTAGCCAAAGGCAACGTGAAGCGGGTAAATCCCATCTCCTATAGTGCTAGCATGTAGCGCTAGCGACGGTCTAGGAGGGAGGGGGGGGAAGAAATATTAGGACGGGGGGTTGTTTAGGTGGGTGGGTGGGTGGTTTAGTGAGGCGTTTTTGTTCCTATATGTTGTGAAGTCTAAGATGGTGTACTATATAGTGCTATAACCCAGGATTCCCTCGATGCTAAGCTAGGTTGGGAATCATAGCACTGGGATATGGTCCGAACAGGTAACAAGGGCGGCAAAGAGTGGACCTGAGCCCAGTTTCTCGGTAGGAGCCCTAGCTGAAAAGGGCGTCGCTCCATTATATACCAGTGCTAACGATCGGTATCCGACGAAGCGTTTTCAGCGTTGACCGGGGTCCGTATCCCATCCAATTGGCACCAGTTCGTGGTACGACGAGACTGTCTGCACTCACGGCACACACGAGACTAGGAATCTAGGACATGGGATAAGCAAAACTGCGACTACAAGCATGTGGATATATGTATATGTGAAAAGGAAATGCCACTATAGGCATATGAAAATCCGTGACGCTTTGCAACGGTTTGATACCTCGCTGATATGGGAGAGACAGGGGTATAACGTCCTAGTTTTTGTTAGCATACGTGACTATATATGTGGCTAACGTTCGAGGGCAGGTTCTTCTCCTCACCTCATCATTATCGTTCCAAACGAAGAGTAAACAGTAACTATTAGTTTCTCACCTAACTTACCTGCTACATTGTAGTTTTATTACTAATATACTTGATAAACCATGGCGGAGTCAGTAGAAAAGATGCCTCTGACAGGCGTCGAAGCACCTGTGACGCCACCCTCTACTCCCGGTCGATCTAAGACCGTGCGACCATCTCCACCGAATAGCCAACCAGAGCAGCGAATCTACCTACCGGATATGTTCTCGTCCATCATGTCGGTAGACGCTGCCGTGAACCCGAACTACTTTAAGGTCAAGTCCAAGGGCGACGCATGGTTTTCCAAGTAAGCATGACATTTACGCTAAACCTCGTTGAATAACCCCCCCATTTTAGAGACTCAGCTCGCTCACTGATCGAGTACATTGTGGATTACTAACATTTTGGTATAGAACTGTCAAGGCAGATAAAAAATGGACAGAAAAGGACAAGTCTGTAGATTATGCTTATTTGAGCTCTCTCTGGGCACCAAACTGCGACGCCGAGAACCTTCGAATAGTGTTAGACTGGAATCACTGGGTATGTCTAACCAGCCATTCTTACCTATTCCTAGATGATTAAGGGGTATGCTAACATGCGTTACACAGGTATTCAGTTTTGATGATAGTACGTGTGGTCGGCAAAGACCTGTTATACTCCCCCGCTAATCTCATATTACTCTTAGTGTTCGATGAAGGTCATTGTAGCCAGAGCCTCGCCGCTGCACAGGCTGAGATTAATGTCATGGTCGGCATAATGGAGGGGACACAACCGCGGGCTGACCCAACAGAACCCGGAGTAGAACATCCGCTTAGATACGTATACCAGACTGTAATGGATCGTGTAAACAAGGTATGTCTCGTCCGCCTCATATTTCTTCTCATAAGGGTGGAGATTTAAACTAATATCATGCCATCAGACCGCATCACCAGGTACGCATATAGCTCCCAGGGGAGGCTTTCGACGGGAACTCCCACAGTGAGAGTCACTTGAAGCAGATAGGCTAACTTCATATCAGAATTCAAACAGCACTGGAAAGAAATGCATCAAAGATATTTCGACGGGATTCTCGAGCAGGTAAAAGTTGTGGAGGGTAAACGCACCTTTACCCGCGATGTGAACGAGTTTATGGCTATGCGAAGAGGAAACATTGGTGTATACCCAGCCATTGCCCTGGTAGAGTATGATACAGCACTACCCCTGGAAAACATACGGGATGAAAGAACAAGTCCAACTAATTTTGTGGATTTAGGTATTGCGAAGGCGTCAGGCTCCCTCTGGCAGTCCTCGATCACCCATCCCTCCAGGAATGCATGTGCGTCTCAGCGGATCTTGTGGCACTGTAAGTGAAATCTTGACGACTATAGCATGGGTTTTAATACTAACAATCTCATAGCGTTAATGATGTTATATCATATAAAAAAGACCTGGTAAGTTAGAATCAGAGGCCATGAATCTTGCTCGGAGGCCATAGTGACTAATAATTTTCGATTAGATGTTAGGAGGTGATCAGAATATCATTATGCTTCTCATGGATCAGGGATTATCGATACAGCAGGCTGTTGATCAGGTTGGCAACATGTTTACAGACTGCTATAAACGTTGGTACACGGCTCATGCAAACCTGCCCCAGTGGGGAGAGGAGATTGATGGGATGGTGCTCCGATTTATGGAAGTGTGCCGTAACGTTGCTTTGGGAAATTTATACTGGAGGTAAGTTGAAGAAAAATGAGTCATGGATATGGTTTTGTGGGCAGATTTGCTAATAATGAGCTGGTAATAGTCACAAAACAGCACGATATCTAACAACTGAGGATGGGGATTTGCGTGACACAAAGGTCCTCATCTTACCAGGTTGATCTTTTTGATGGTACATCGAGGAGAGTGGTCAGGAGAGTGGTCAGGAGAGTGGTCGATGGTCGACGGTCGGTGGTCGTTGGCTTGCAGTCCAGGGTCCGTCCTGTCCTGCATGGACTAGGTATGTAATCCATACCTGGTTGGTATCCAGCTATGCTGGTGTTATATGCCGCACGGGAACGCGCCGTTCCCGAACGGCACATTGGTTGGTCTTGTTTTGGGATGAATGAGCAGAGTGACCAATGATAATTCAGATGAAAGACTGTTTTTTGCATGATACATTAGGACATTAGGATAGCTCAACCTATCAAGCATGGGACTTGTGAGATAGCAACCAACATTATGTGGAGTTAATTGGAGGGGATCTTATGATATTATATTATACATACCTAGCACACCTGATATACCTGGGATACCTGGCTTACCTAGCATATTACCTGGGCACTTAAGCGAGATGCATGCAACCAGGGCTGTTCTCCAGAGTTAACAACCTGGAACACGGCTAAAACTTGCCATCCTTGATAAGCACGTTCGTAGGTGACCTTAGGTAGCTGGTACATAGCTAAGAGGTGATTTTCCTTTGTGTGACAGGCGCGTATCATGTCAAGAGATGATAGCATATCCACATATAGTTCTTTGCTTTTTGCTTTTTGCTTTTTGCTCCTTTTTTTGCTGTGCTCCCTTTTATGGGACTTGAGGATTAACAGGCTCCGTTTCTCGCAAGACCAATTCAGACTGAGGGGATGAGTTGTTAAACAACTTTGAATGAGTGAAAAGAAGAGTAGTACTCGGGCCCTTTTATTTCGAATATTTCGTTCAAGTTAGATGCCTCTTTCCTTTTTCTTTTTCTTTTCTTTTCCTTATTATTATTATTTTTTTTTCTTGAATTTTCAAGCCGAAGTGAAAGCGAAACATGGAACAGAACTCATACAAGATGGTGTGAAATTCAATTTTGAGGTTGTAAATTGAAGGATGTAAAGTGCAGATGAAAAAGAGTAAAAGATGACAAGGCTATCAACGACTCTTCGCAACTTCCAAAGTTGAAATGTAGTTAGTGCGGCGGCTGCTTAGTAACACGACACATCTTCAGCACCCCTGGCCAATTTTCAGCCCCAAGCTAAACCTTATTACACACCGCCTAAGGTTACATACTGGTACTAACTAACTACTAAGTTACTAACTAATAACTATGTACACAGTAGCAGAGGGGTTTGGGGTCTAGAGCGGCAGGTTGAGGGCGGACATTCTAAGACAATCCCCCTCCGTCTCCCCTCCATCCTCCATCTTTTGAGACCCCCACTTTCCCAATGTAGTAAGGTACCTAGGCAATTCTTAGATTTTTGGTCCCACGTTTCTCATCAATCAAATCAATCAGGCCGAAATTTCGAGAACAGTCAAGACAGGAAGTTACAACTACGTACCTTGACAACGTACCTTGACAACGTACCTTGACATTACATACATTCCAACTCCATCTACTTACCTAACCTTAGACCTTACCTACCTAACCTTACTTTACATTACATTCCTCACCTGCAACCATTCGTCGCTCACTGTCTTTTATTCTCTACCTCAACCCACCCGTTCTCATTTTGAGAACAAGTTTCCTTCATTCGCTCATTCGAGTTTCAAGGTCCGATTAAATCGCACACCAGCTCGATAACATGGTATGATATGCCTACCCCCTCTTTTACTATTTCTATGGCCAGCTAGCCATGCCGGCTAAAGGGTAAATCTATGTAGATCTACATATGCTAACAGCTCAATCCAAAGGCGTCAACTACCAAACAGCGCTTGGCGCTTGCCATTTGCGACTTTTTGTCCACTTCCTTGACCGATGGAACCCTACCGTCGGAGGAGAAGGATAGCATCGATGTAGCCATCAATTGCATTGCGGAGTCGTTCAAAGTCGACCCCACCGACCCTTCCGCCGTGACCGCCGCCACTGGCACCCAGAACCTGCTCCAGGTCTATGGCGTTTACGAGAAGCTAAAGTCCACTACCTCCGCCGCCGCCGCCGCTTCGAAATCCACCCCGGCAGCAGCCTCCCCACCCGCCGGCGCGAAGGAGCCCACCGCCGACGAGAAGGCCCGAGCTGATGAGCTGAAGGCGAAGGGAAACCGCGCCATGGCGTCCAAGGACTACCCCACCGCCATCGATATGTACACCCAGGCGCTGGCCCTGTACCCCGGCAACGCCATCTACCTATCCAACCGCGCCGCCGCCTACAGCGCTGCCCGCGATCACGCTAGTGCTCGCACCGACGCCGAGGCAGCCGTCAGCCTTGACCCTAACTATACCAAAGCCTGGTCGCGCCTAGGCCTCGCCCGCTTCGCCCTCGGTGACGCTAAGGGCAGCATGGAAGCGTATCGCCAGGGTATCGAACATGAAGGCAACGGCGGCAGCGAAGCGATGAAGAAGGGCTTTGAGACAGCCAAGCGACGTGTCGAAGAACTCGAGTCCGACGCCGTCGAGGCCACTCCCCGCGGCGTTGGCGGTGGTGGAGCCGGCGGCATGCCTGACCTAAGCAGCCTAGCCGGTCTCTTCGGCGGCGGTGGTGGCGCTGGCGCCGGCGGAAACCGAGAAGGTGGCGGTGGTGGCGGTGGCATGCCCGACTTCAGCTCCATCATGAACAACCCCATGTTCGCCAACATGGCGCAGAGCCTCATGTCGAACCCGGATATGATGCAGAATCTGATGAGCAACCCACGCCTGCGCGAGATGGCCGACCGCTTCAGCTCCGGCGGCGGCATGCCCGACCTCGGCTCCCTCATGAGCGACCCCAACATTGCTGATATGGCCAAGAACATGATGGGTGGCGGAGGTGCTGGCGGAAATGGAAATAATGACGGTGCTGGACGGGGCGCTGGACGATGAAGAGGAGGTTAATCCAACTCACCGAAGGCTACGGAGTGCCTGCTTACTTCCAAGTACCGAAACTACCGTGGCCGTTACCCAAGACAGCCAGAGGTTTTCCAGGAAAGCCAACCGGAAATATGATTCTGCGGGAGGTGGACGGCGGCAATTGGAATTGGAATGGGTCACGAATGTGTCGATGTGTCGATGTGTTTGGGAAGACAAAAGACAAAAGACAAAGACATAGATGAAGAAGAAGAAAGAGAGATCATCACGGTTTTGAGTTTTTGATCCAAATGCTATTATAATCATAGGCCCAATTCTTGTCTCTTCCCCCCCCCCCCCCCCCCCCCTTTCTTTTTTCGTTACTGGGTGACCAAGTCTCCGTTCTGCGTTATCTTTTCACTACACGATGGTATGAAGGGAGGAGGGAAGGAAGACATCATCACGACTATCACGAGGGACTCCAAGGCTAGACTACATAGTAGGGTACGCTAGGGTACTAGGTAATATGAATGACCAAGACTCAATTCGATCAATAAAGTATCAAAAGTTGATCACGTCCGTTTTAGTATCTACCTAGGTAAATAACATACATCGTGATGAGTAACATAACCACAATGCCTTCAGGTAACCCAGTAATTATCATGATAAAAAAGTAAAGTTTTTGGTTCATCTACCCTGTTTTCTGTAGTAGTTAAGACAAGAACCGAAAAGGGGCCCAAAAAGAACATTTAAGGAACTGAAAGCCAGAAACAAGATTGGTAAAAAAGGGGGATGGTTTAAAAAGTAAAGAGGTAAGGTATTATGACCCCTCTCACAGAAGAAGACGAAGCAGAAAGGGGGTAAAATCAAAACATGCTCTAATTCTTTTTACTTTTCCATCGTACAACAATTCAACACCTCGACTCCATACCAATGCCATAGTTTTCCTTCGTTTTCTTTTCTCTACCAAGCTCTCTCATACGCCTCGGGCTCCTTGATAAAAGAAGAAATTACCAAAAAACAGCACAAACACAAATAAATAAGCCTCTCTCCTGCTTGCCCTTGAATGCTAAAACAGCCAGTAAGAATCGAAAGGGAAAGATAAAAAAACAAACGCAGGAATAGATAAATATCAAGAACACTTTTTTTTCTTTGCTCCTGTTTAGCCCACCACCCTTTCATCATCTGTATGCATGACCAACCCTAGAAGCTAGCCGATCGGCAGAGTCCCTCATTATCAGAAAAAAATAAATCATAACCGAATAGCCCATGATACAGAGAATACATCGATAATTGACAACCCTTGTCTAATGGCTCCAATGCGGAAGACACTCCGTAGAAATGTTGTAGCAATATGCAGAAGAAGTAAAACGGTTAAAAGGTCGGATCCAAAAATTGGGTCGTGTCTTGCAAACGAAGAAAAATACCTAAGTGATATAGAAATGCCGAATATCCTTGGAGTCTCAGCCAAAGATTAGAAAAGAAATCATCGCGCGTTGGATGTTGAGCCACCGCGTCCTTGTGAGGATCCTGTAGCCCCCTTCACGTTTAGTCGAGGGTTGGACGGGTTGCGTCGTCGGCCCTTCCCGCCACGGTAACGGCCTCGATTCCGGCCGCGAAACCCACCCCTCCCCCTGTCTGCCCCTTGTGATGGCTTCTCTTCAGCTGGAACAGGCTTTGCATCACTTTGTTCTTGTGTGGGTTTCATGTCTTTCCCGGGAACATTAGGTGGATTCGGCACCGGCTGGCTAACGGAGCGTGCCGGACTGTAGCTAAGCGACGGATGCTCGGGACAAGAAACAGACTGGAGAGTGTTTCGACGAGGTTTGGGGTCCGATACCTCTTCGAATGGGTTTGGTTCGGTGACTGGCTTAGTAACTGGCTCCGGGGGAATGACTGGCGAAGCAGCAGCAGCAGCAGTAGCACCATGTCTACTCGAAGGGGTCGCCTCATGTATTGTGGTAGATATAGAAGCAGATTCCAAGTCCATAAATGCTGCCGCATGATGAGAACCAGCCTCTTCTTCAGCTTCTTCAGCCCAGCTGTTTCGTACGGGGGACGAAGGAATCGGGTTTGGCGCAGCAGCTGTGGAACGTGGTGTAAATTCCGGAGCGCCAGGATTCAACTTTGAACCCTGTAAAGCCAGAGGTTAGCATCAATCGGAAAATCACGAATGATTTTTCGATGGATCTACTACCTCTTTCTTATGCCCATTCGGAGTTTTCACAGCCCGTCCATTAGCCTTTGCCGTCGCAACGGGAGTCGCGACAGTTGGTGTTTCTGGAATGGCCTCGGTGGCCTTCGACTTATCGCCATTTGTCCGCTCGTCAACAGATCCATCGGTTTGTGTGGTAGCCGGAGGTATCACACCGAGAGCCTCTCCATTTTGCTTGTCTTCTTTTGATTCCTTAGGCTTGACGAATATTTGCTTAGACCACAGCTCGGCGTATTTACCCTGCTTGGAGATTAAGTCCTCATGATTACCTTGCTCAGCAATCTCTCCATTCGCAACAACAAAGATGGTGTCAGCATTCATAACAGTCGAAAGGCGATGTCTATATTCACTCTTAGCACGGAGACACAAAGTTGGTTAGCTTATATACTCACGCCACGATAAATGTAGTACGACCTTGACATAGGGCGCGAAGACCTTCTTGAATTTTCTGCTCCGTATCAGTATCAACAGAGCTCGTGGCCTCATCGAGGAGCACGATCTCAGGCTGCTTAAGGATAGCACGTGCGATTGCAATACGTTGCAATTCGCCGCCGGATAGTTTACTAATACTGTCAGTAAACACGTTCAACACCTTGAAGCCGAGAATCACTTACACGCCACGCTCGCCAACACGGGTTTTGTAGCCCTCGGTAAAGCCCATAATATGCTCGTGGATTGCTGCTGCTTTGCACGCGCTGTATACTTCTTCATCTGTCGCTGACAGTCGAGCGTATCGAATGTTGTTTATGACGGTATCATCAAAAAGAATTGGCGATTGAGGAACTATACCGATAGATTGTCGCAAGCTATGACCCGGGTTATTAGTAAGAAGTTTTGTAACGGAATGGAAGACATGATCTGCCCTAAACGAAGGACATGTCTCACGAGATTCATCTACATAATAATAGTCTCATGAGTAAAGAACAATGGAACGTACCTTGAAATGGTCACGTCTCGGATGTCTTGGCCATCAATGAGAATTGAGCCGCCAGTCACATCATAGAAACGATCAAGAAGCTTCAGTATTGTTGACTTTCCAGCTCCAGTGGCGCCAACAAACGCAACGGTAGTACCAGACGGAACTGACACTTTCACGCCCTTCAAGATGTCCTTCTTCTTGTCGTAGCTGAAACTGACGTTCCGGAACTCCACCTTACCGCCCTTGAGACTTAAGGGTCGAGCATCGGGTTTCTCAACCACAGTCGGCTTTGTCGTCATCACGTCAAGCAGCCTTTCGGCATGTACCAGGTCCTGGCTGATACTCTTACCGAGCTGCGAGAAGAAGCGCAAAGGTGAGGTGAGTTGACCCCAGTAGGTCAGGAGCATGACAAAATCTCCAGCAGTCGCCTCGCCGTGTGTGATTTGATACACGGCTAAGAAAGCTCCAGCGAGCAACCCCGCAAGGAGGATTAGATACTGAAAGGCATGTCCAACAAAATAGCCGGAGTAGAGCGACTTTGCAGCGGATATGTGGGATTTAACGGCCACCCCGTATCGATTTTCTTCATATGGAACTTGATTAAAGGCACTGACAGTCTGCCAGCCCTGAATACCGGCCTGTCGGATATAATGCTCTTCAAAATACCTGATAAGTGGCCTGTCAATATTTGACCATGAATTGTGGATCATAGATATGAAGGGATATTGGATATAGTTCAGAGGTTTTCTTAACAGGTTACTTACGTTCTCACCATCTTCTTCCTCTTCTCCTTGAAGCTAGCAATGATATGGGTAGCGGCTTGAATGAATGCAGCACCAGTGGCAATCGAAATGAAACCTTCGTATGGGCCAAACTTGGTAGACAGATACGTAAATGCAATGACCAAGTCAATCATCATTGGCAGTGCTTGAAAACATATCGACTCGAGCATGTTGGAGATGGAGGTTCCGTTCGAAATGGCGACAATGAGGTCGGAGGAACTCTTGGAATCGTGGAACTCGGAAGAGAGATTCATGATATGGGAGTATGCCGCAACCGTCAGTGCTTCCTCAGAGTAATACTCAATAGGCAACCATAGCATTTGCCTCAGAAGATTAATTCCAGCCTCGGATGCTAGGAGTCGAAGACCAGCAAATATTGCGACCTGTACCCACGGATTCTTTCCAGAAACTCCACTCAAAGAGTCCATAACGGCACCATACTGACGGGGAATCAAAAAGTTGAGGGCGTTTCCGGCCAAAAGGCAAAGTCCCACGAGCGCAGCGTATAATTGGAGGCGGCGATTGTTGACAGGCCAGATATATGGGAAGAAGATTAGAAATCCCTTGACGTACGCAATCCAGCTACCCTCGTTCTTGAGCCGTTTTTCTATTTTCTCGCGGGATATGCGCTCTTGACGTTCCCAAGGAGATTCGGGATCACTCGGAGAGTTAGCTGTCTCGGTGTTGGTTGCTTCCGTGTTCGTGGCGTCCGAATTAGTACCGTAGCCACTGTCCGCTGATGTGTCAATACCATTCAATCGCTGGCCTGGTTTAGGTATAAGTGGCGCTCGTTCCTCGTCATCTTCGACATCGATTTTACCATCCCGCCAAATAAAGTATGCTAAGAGGGTGATTAGAATGACTATGCAGCGGACGACGCCGATCGAGGCATCGAGTTCCAGAAACAGTGATTTATCAGACGAATGGGTGTGGTTGGCTGCCGATTCATGAGCAGTGATAAACAGGAGTGTAGCAATTACTGGCTCGAACGCAAGTGCAATTAACCACGATCCATAGAACGGGTACCAGACGGTGCTAGGATAGTTTGTAAGACTATTTTGCTGGATTCCGAAGGACAGGATGCAAGACAGCAGACCGATAACCGTGTCCTGGGATGGCCATCGTGACCATACAGCAATCTCAACGACTTTGAGAATGACCTGCGCCAGGAAAAGGGCTATGAATAAGAAAAGCAGGTAGAGTATAGCCTTGCGTCGCACGTGTACGGATTTATCCGAGTCCGATGTCTGAAGTGTGCAGACGGCGACGGCTGAGGTAATGGCGAAGTACAGGAAAACTACGAGCGGATAAACATAGTGCAGCGTAGCCTGCAGCCCCTGCAGGTCTTCGCCTCCCATTCTCTCAGTGGTTATGCAACCGAGGTTTCAAAATTCGAGAAACAGAGAAGAGGTCCTCGGGTGCTGAAAAGGACCGGTAAGATTATAATGAGATCTAGCTGAAGTGAAGTAGTGAAGGAATAGCTTGTTCCTAAACCTTCGGTGTTAGTTTTCGATACCTTTGGATGATACGAATTCAAAGGATCAGTTTATGGAGGTGATTTCTTTTTGGAGGGGGTGGATGGAAGGGGAAGAAGAGGAACCGGAACAGGAAAAGCAAGAGTCCTAGACAGCATGTGTTGGTGTAGTCCCAACAATGGATATTTTCGTTTCATCCACAGATTTTCTGGTTGGTGTGTTATATGTGTGCGCATGTGTGTGTGTGTAGGTAGAATAGAGAAGAAGTGTGAGGGTAAAGAGGAGGTTTGGTGTGGTGGTAGGTAGGGTAGTGGTAGTTTGAGAGATGGGAGATGGGAGATGGGAGATGGGAGATGAGAGATGAGGTATGAGGTATGAGGTATGTAGAGATGAGAATGAAGATGAGATGGAAGGCAAGGGTATTGAAGGTTTATTGAGTTCTGGGTTGGATCATTCAGGAAGAAACTCAGAGTCACTAAGCAGGAAAGAACAGTGGACGCTGCTGTTGGAAGCAATAGCCTTTGCCTTTTCTATCCTGACTCTTCGTTCTGCTCTTTCTCTTTTAAAAAAAGATAAAAGATCCTAAAATGGATGTGACTAGTCCCTTCCTCGCTCGCTCTCTCCTTCTCAGGTAAGTAACGACGACGAGAATCATCATGAACCATTTACAGGCCCCCTTTTCTTCAGCATTTCAAGGCTTCAGCCAGCTAAAACCGCCAAACACCAAGCTCTGGAATAATAATCCATCACAGTATCTGACGAATGCTCCGATAGGCACTATATATGTATATATATATATATACCTTGACATACATAGATATATATAGATATAGATATAGATGAACACCACTCAGATTGGACCAATGACGAGAGATATGGGAACCCGCAGTCTGTGAACCTGTCTGGGAGCTTGTCTGGGTTGAGATGGATAGACGGATAGATGAATAGATGGGTAGATGGGTAGATGAGTAGATGAGTAGGTGGGTTAGATGAACAGCGGAATGGGGTGAGGGGAGGGATTGATGTGAATAACATATCTCGAGTCTTTTCATTACCGACTTCCTAAATGCAAGCAAACAGGAAGCCGAGAATGGAAGTCATCCAATCTTGCATCTAACATCTTTCCTTTTACCACACCTCCATGTAATGCAGGAAGGTAGCGTTTTGGGGTGTTGGGGGGTGGTTGAATTTAACATTGGGCATGCAGTAACTTACCTGACCAGGGCATAATCCCTCGAGTAGATCAAAGGATGCTTCGGATAGTACCTATTGGCGCTGGTACTGATACGGGTACTGTTCCTTCTCTGTATATAAAGTCGATGAGGCTCGAGCCTAAAGTGGTAACTTCAAAAAGCAAGTCGCTAACCATACAGCAGTCCCGATTATGGCCCTTGAAGTAGGCGGGTGCGCGCCGCAATGTCCTAGCCCCGGTAAAGATCTCCGTTTGCTATCGGTCAGGTTCCGTCGCTGCCTTTATCGAATTCTGCCGGCCACGTGGAAAGCGAACAGGTCTTTGGATCAGCCCTATGGGTGATGCACGCTCGGGCTACAGTTTAAGAACTGCAGACAGTGGGTGAGTTCAGGCCCAGACAGGGAAAGAGGAGCCAAGTTAATTACCTTGGTCGGAGGACTGCAAAAACCAAAACCAACTTACGTAGAGAGCCAGAAGTTGGCATGTAGGTCACGGGGTAAGACAAGCAAACAGCACCCAAGAGTCCAGATGTAACTCTTCGTTAGCTCGGTACGTCTTGTTGTATCTGCAGTAGTCAACTTAAACACCCGGCACAACGAAGGTCGGACGTGTACAATGTTTGGAGGTGAGACGAGACATAACTTAATGTGGAACGAGACGTGGTGTAAGAGCCGTGACTGGACTTAGAAGTCACGGATGATAGCATATTCAGAGTCCAAATTGTACATAGTAAGGGGGTGGTTTTTTTGTTCCGCTCCGAGATCGACATTTGTCTAATTTCGCAAGCCTGCAGCACCACTACCCAAATACACATCACGCGGATCCCCAAATGAAGTGGGATAACTCTGCTAGAGTCTAGAAGCGAGACTAGACTCGTCTCGGGTCTACCGGCTAGCAGAACCCGTGATCGTGTGTGCCAATGCATGGTACTAGGTACTACTATGTATGTATGTAGATAAGGGCTGGGATTGGAATTCAGGGGGTAGCAATCCAAAAAAGAATGTGGCCATCCTGAGGAGCCGCATAAAATGACGGAAAAGACTACGCCGTTCCAGTTGGAATCTACCACCATCCCACCATAATATCTCTCATCCATCCATCCATCATTACAGAATTGTTTGCAGTTGGCAACGTGCATACTGCAAACTTCGATTTCACCAACATTTAGACTGATGGGTAGATGGATAAGGGAGAAAGGAAACAAGAGAAAAAAAAGGCCAGCATAGGAAGAAAAGGAACTGGAAGAAACCATCATCGCAAAATCGACCAACAAGGTGCAAGGTTAGCAATGGACTAGTGCCAAAACCCCCCAGACGGGATGCCCTATTTGCCCTGTTCGCGAGCCAAGAAAATTTGCATTTGGGCTGACACCTGGGTCTTTCCTTTCCAAATTGATTTCATTCGACCCAGTAGCCCAGCCTCTGGAATAACGTGGTTCACGCTAACGCGAGCCATTTGACGCCACGACCAGTTCTGCCGGCTCGTCGACTCGCGAGACTTGGTTTAAATGGTAGGAAGGGAATGATAGGAATGGTATATTTATCCCTAGGCCTCGAATGGAAACGAAAAAACAAACTGTTATCCGTTAGGAAAGTTGCCAGTATTCCCGGTGGGACAGTATCCTCTGTGGTGCTTCTTTGCTGTTATCCAACAATTTTACAATCGGATGTGATTACCTGGCCGGGTGCAGGAGCTCGTCGCGTGGTGACACGTCGACCTAATCGGAACTCAACTCGCAGGTGCATACCTAGTACATAAGCAGTGACAAGGGAAAAACAGGAGCAGGGATCAGTGCGCGAACCGTTCACGGCCCGTGTCCATACATAAGCAAGCCCACATTCGTATCCCGATCGAGACGACATGAGCTGATGAGCTGACCTTTTGGTGGAAATGTAGGATTTCCTGCCTGGGTAGGTTTGGGTAGGTTCGAAGATACCTACCCTAGTAAGGTCTTGACCGAGGCGGCCCCCAACTTGACTGGTTTCTTGAGCTTATCATCTCGGTATGCAATTAACATACATAGATGGCATCTATCGAAAGTTCGGAGTTTTTGGTGCATCTCATGATCTAGGTAGCTGAGAAGCTTAGCTCGAAGATGGTGACACAACCTGGCCGTTGAGGGTACAACCGCATCTCCCGCTCGAAGCATTCCATTACCTAGTTGCTTCAAGTTGGTACTAGGCAGGCAGACTGTCTGGCTGGCAGGGTACTAGGTAGGCTGGCTCCAGTTAGAAAGGTCTTACAAAGATGTTAGAACACGTGTCTATAGTGAGACAACTAACAGCAAGTTGGTTAGTATGACAGTATGTAGGTAGGTACATAGGCATGTAGTATGTATGTAGTATAGGGATGTCAATAGTTCCGCAAAGTAAAAAAGGGGGGGATTTATAGGTAGTGGTTAGGTTAGGTAGGTAACATGGAGTTGGTGATAGGTATGCAGTATATGCAGTATACTCACATTACCTACTACCTACTACCTAGTACTAGGTAGGTAGCATGGTAGCATGGTAACATCAATATGTAAATCATCTAACCTTAGGTGGGCAATGTAAACTGATACTACCCAATTGGCAATTTGCAGTAACCAGTGAAGATGTTGAAATTTGCGGTGAGGAGTTCCGGACCGAGCTTTTACAAAGTGAAAATCCAAAAGAAGTAAATGATTTGCGACCCGAGCGGGTGGGTTAAGGTTCCCAAGGTTGCCAATAAAGAAAGAGCCAAGGAGCCGGTACTTAGCTGATAGCTACCTAGCTAGCCCTTGAAAGATGGAGGGTGGGGGGAGGAATAGTGTAGGTAGCCCTGGAGTGATCAATCAATCAATTCAAGTTAAATCCAGAATCTTTTAGGCCTGGAACGTGATGCCGTTACCGTTAGCAAGCTAGGTACTACACGTGTAGCGACTCTGCACTAGCATTAGTACTTACATACATAGTAACTGCCAGTTGATTCTAAGTAACTACCATAGATAAACTTTTCAAGGTTCATATGCAACTGTCAAACTCTCTTTCCCCTAATACTATTCCAATTCCTACCTAGCATTTTCCCCAGATGGTTTAGTGTGGGTTGAACTACTGTAGTCTTAACCTTATTATTTCCCCGATCAGCACATCTCATCTGTTCAGTGATCTGTTGAGTGTGATCTATCAGTTTATTCATTTACTAGGTACATGTAGCATAGGTGCATACATCCATGAATAACTAATCCATGGGTATTTCAAAGTTCAAGTTACCTTTTACCTCCGGGGCTACAACTTGTACCTACATACATACCAGTGACCTACATACATGTAGGTGTAATTACACAACATTGAAGCATCAAATATCACAAACAGCCCGTCGATATGTAGGTAGGTACGTACGTATGTATGTACGTACGTACGGACGTACATCATTGATGCATACCAGTAGCTTTGAGGTGTACACATGTACAGGGAAATCCCGTCGTATCACAGTATTGGTAACGAACCGTTGACGAACATCGCGTCTTTGCATATCAACCAACCTACATGTACTACATGTATGTATGTAGATAGGTATGGTATGTCGGTTCCTCCGTGCTTTTTATATGCGCGACAACAATCGATCTTCTATCCATTGATCTGCCCGTCACTCATACCTTTCCTCGGGCACACCGGTTAAGCAAACCTTAGAGACACTCTGCTGCTGCATATGCAGTTTGTGATCTCATGCACCCAGCACATGAAACTACATGTAGGTACTCCAGATCCGATACCATCAACCGGCGGTGTAAAACTCAGCGTTACCAAGCTCGGAAGCGAAAACGAAGGCGCATACTAACATTCTTCTTCAGATGCGCGTATTCGAGTTTCCATTGTCGTCATTATCTACGTATACTAATGGTGATGCGTACTATGAGTGTAGGTATGTATGTACATGGTGAGAAGAGTCGATTGTACAGCTTAGAGCTACCTCATCAGAGCCGTATTGGACATGAGCGTTGAAAAAAAAAACCACATTGCGCCACCCGGTCCAATGACTCAAAACGTATGCGCGGCGCAGCTGTTGTAGCTCTATACTTGCTGACCACCCTCCCACTTTCGTCCGACATGCAGATGATTGTACGAAACTTCCAACGGCTGAAGTAATAAGCAGTGCGGCTCACTTGAGCCTCCTTCTGGCCAACATCGGATTGCTATTGTGTCAGCATCATCTGATTTTCTACAAGATAAATAACATGTAAATGCTGTTGCTGCTCATGGTGTCAACTGATCCTAGTAATCTCACACTCCAGGAATTCATTCAGACCAACAGCCATGTCCTACGGTGTTCCGCACCCTCCGGAGCCTTGCGGGATATTACCGGCTCGGACATTCATGTTTCCAAGGTTGGGGTAATTGTTAGCACATCAGTCATATCAAGCATGTTATATAACTGCCGGCATAAGTTATACATGATCACGCCTAGTGTTATGCCTCACTACCTCCTACTACATAGTAGGGAGTCCTACAATCGATCTCGTATATTCATGTTGACCAACAATCTGAAATGGCGAAGGTATCTCCCTCCAGCCACATAAAATTTACTCACTATGATCTACATACCTAGTAAACATCCAGATGGTTATGCCGATATTCAAGTAGCTTATATTCAGCTTGTTTACGGGGCAAGGTAGATCTGCGGGTATAGCCTGGAGGTAAGGCTATTGCACGGTAGGTCAATTCTGAAGGCTATAGGCTATTCGGACCAAACCCTGGTCATGAGAAGATACCCAGGTATAAGCTTATTTTTTGATTCCCATCGCCCCGGTAATAACTCGCGCCACAGCTAGGCAGGTACCTACCCCAGGTCCATGTTTCGTGATTTTTGTGATTTTCATTACAGACGCACCTAGGTGGCAAGGCAGCACTAGGAAGATCCTCTCTAGGCGGTAGGTAGGCCTGATGTATGAGATTGGTGGGGAAAGGGGAGCCATTATCTCCAGTACCAATCCTCCAATTCTTATTGCGACTTAATTTCATCTCCACAGTCTACCATTCCCAAGTAAGCGAGACCGGAGGAAATGGCTACTGACCAACAAAATCCACTCATGGAAGCGGTTGCTGCAGGGAGAGTTGCCGAGCTAGAACAATTCCTCGCGACGAAAGAGGAGCCTTCAGCAGAGACCATCCAAAGCCTTCTGGCAAAAGCGGCATGGGAGTCCCAACTACCGGTCGTTGAGTTTCTTGTCTCCAGATATCCTTCTGTGCCCCTCAACGAAGAAACCGTCCGTGCGGCCATCTACTCCAGCTCCACCGATCTGGTCTCGGCTCTACTTGCCAAAGATCCTTCCATAATCAACTGGCAGTTCGACAGACGCGGCACGCCCATCGCGCTCGCGTGCGTGAGTAAACAACCCGTCGAGTTCGTTGAGTTTCTACTCCGAGCCGGCGCGGACCCGAACTTGGATCCGGATGTCACCCCGTTGCCGCTGGCCGGGGCGGCTTTCCACCAGGATATTGGCGCTATCGGGGTTTTGTTGAAATATGGCGCTAAGTTAGAGGGCTCAGGGGCACTCGGGGTAGCAGCGTCGCGTGGTCATGAGGCTGTGGTGCGGTACCTGATGGAGCGCGGCGCTAGACCAGAGACCGACACCTCGAAAGTTGGAAGTCCCGAGTCTGCTGTTCATTATGCGGTGCGGAAAGGTCATCTAGGGGTACTAAGAATATTCCTCGAGTATGGGCTTGAACGACGCATGTTGATGGATATTGTCACTGAAGAGGAAAGTAAGGAGGGGAAAGATATGAGCGCAGTTAAGGAATTAGCTGCAAGTCAATGAGATGGCAGTGAAAGCGAAATTCTTTGTACTCGTAATCAGACGCGATCCTTGAAAACATACCTATCATGCTACCACCTTGAACTTATGACCCTATCACAACAGTCTGACGCGTCCTACGGCTGCTGTGACAACAACTACCTAGGTAAACAATACTAAGTAAACACCAAGCACAACAATTCCCCTTTTTAGAAGCCTGAGGCGAAGTCACGTGGTGATTTTGTCCGGCAAGACTCGTATCATAACCCCAGCTGAACAAATGCTGCTGCCTACTCGAAATCTCATATATCATATCAAAGCAAAACATCTGATTTATACCTAGGTATTAACTCGAAATTTCTCTGCACAGATATCCATCCAAAATGGCCAACACCGCGCCCAAAGTCCCTGCAGAGGAACGTCAAGAGGCGCCGGAGGTCGTTGACAGAAAGGCGGAAGCGCTGGCGAAGCTGATACGGAAGAGCAAGCACATGGTGGTCTTCACGGGGGCAGGTGTCTCCACGTCTGCTGGTCAGCCTTTCTCTCCAACCTGATGAGTACCTACTGCGTAGCTGGCTAGTCGCCGGGTCTAAATCTTGCGAACAGGAATCCCCGATTTTCGTGGTCCGGACGGGATATGGACGCTGAGAGCGCAGGGAAAGCAGCGCGCGGGTGCGGTTAACACGCTGCAAGCGGTGCCGACGCTTACACACATGGCGCTCGTGGAGCTGCAGAACCGGGGGATGCTGAAGTATTTGATCAGCCAGAACTGCGATGGCTTGCATAGGAGGAGCGGGATCTTGCCAGTGAGTCGGTCTAACTCGTGAGAGGCTCTATGCAGAGTCGACTAATCCTCCTATCGTATTAGAACAACTTATCCGAGCTTCACGGAAACAATACCCGCGAGTCCTGCAAAGACTGCGGAAAGGAGTTTATCCGCGGTGCATACCAAACCCCATAAACAAAACCATACGCCTTTACTAACAACGCCCAGACTTCCGAGCCGTCGCCTCATACGAAAAGACCGTGCACGACCACCGCACGGGACGGAAATGCACGCTCTGCGACGGCGCCCTCCTCGACAGCATCATCAACTTCGGCGAGTCTCTGCCCGAGGCTCCCCTGCAGCTCGCCCGCGACCACGGCGCGAGAGCAGACCTCTTCCTCGTCCTCGGCTCCTCGATCACGGTGACGCCCGCGAACGAGATCCCCGAGGTAGCGGGCCGGAACCGCGGCGCCAAGCTCGTCATCTGCAACCTGCAGGACACGCCGCTGGACGGGCTCGCGGACTTGCGCGTCTATTCGAAGTCCGACGACCTGATGCTCTGCGTGATGGAGAAGCTGGATATCCCGATCCCGACGTTCATCCTCCGGCGCCGGCTGACGGTGCAGATGGAGACGACGGGGGACGATAGGCGGCAGCTGAGGGTTTGCGGCGTAGATGTGGATGGCACGCCGGTCTCGTTTCTCAGGTCGGTGAAGCTGGAGTATAATAGGCGGGTGGCCCGGTCCGAGCCTTTTGTCATTAACTTCCGTGGTGATGTTGAGCCGGGGACGGAGCTGGTTCTTCAGCTGGAGTTTATGGGGAACTACTGTGAACCGGATCTAAAGATCAGCCATGAGTATAGCGGTGACGATACGAAAACGCTGTACTTTTTGGAATATAATCCGCAGACTAGGGAGTGGAAGACGAGTACCTAACTACATAATGTGGCCTTCCTTCCGGGGATGATACAATTTATGAACAATGGACATGCCAGATATCACGTCTCACGCAGTTGTAAGATGTTTATGAAATAATGACCTATTTATTTCTCGTTCCAAATTCTCAAAACTCGCTTCCAACACCCCTTTCCCCTCTCTTAACAGCCAAACAAACCATCACCTCCCCCCTCATAAATAAACCCCCTTACACCCCAACACCCAGCCCACCACAACCGCAATCCCCATCACCGCCCTCGTCGCCACGCCCCCAAAGATCCCCGATCCCCAAACCACCGGATAGTTATCCGCGCGCCAAAACAGATTCCACAGCTCAACCTGTAGTTTCATCCCACCCCAAACACCACCACCACCACCACCACCACTCCCCAATACCAACGCATTCAGATTCCGAAAGAAGACCTCTTTCCCACCATCCCTCGGCTCCGTCCACTCCCTAACCACCAACCCCTCACCATCCTCATCTGCTCTCCGCCACTCATGCACAACGCCGCGTGGCACCGTGATCACATCACCCCCATCCCCATCCCCACCACCAATACCAACACCAATACCAACACCACCACCTCCCCCAGCATCAGCGCCGACGACAAACTCCTCCCCCCCAACAACCACCCTAGCCCGCCCCCGCAGCACCTGCAAGAACTCCGTGTGCGCATCATGCCAGTGCAGGCCCGACGACCAGGAAGAGTGGGGCGGGACGCGGATGAGCGCGGTGTGGTCCTTGGCGGAGAGGTCGTAGGCCACGGCTTCGGGAAAGGGGCGGGTGAGGAGATTCTGGTTTTGTTGTTCGGGGGTGTCGTTTGCTGACATTTTTATAGGGTCTTCTTTAAGAATGAAAAAAAAAATAAAGGGGAAAGGGAGGAGGAGGAGGAAAAGGAGCTGGTTTGGTCGAAAGGGGTTGGTGGGATTTGGATGTTTCGAAGCGATGGGGATGGGGATGGGGATGGCTGAAAGTTGCAGCAGGTAGAAAATGTAGTCTCCCCAGGATAAGGGGTTGGAGTATAGAGAGTACTACCTAGGTAAGTGGACGTTAGAGAGAGGGGTGGAGATAGATATAAATCCCTATTTGTAGATATTACTAAACTGACAATAACAACGTGTATTTCAAGATTTACTCTTATATAAATATTTCATTCTTGATACGCACCTTGTATCCATGATATATAATGATAAGTGTATGACAAATCCAACTGTTCTTAGGTACATACAGACGGAGCTATTCCTTACAAGTCGTCTTTTGGTGCTGATTTTCCAACAGAACACGTTGCCGTATAAGCGCTCTCATAATCTGGTCAGCTCTTCTCGTCTAACTATCTATCTGGTATCTGGTTCCATTCCAACATGGATTTGAATCAAAAAGTTAGCACAGGCTTAAGGTTAGCAAGACTAATAATGTCACTCCTAATACATCGCTGAGTTGGTAAGTAGGTAGGTACCTAACTAGATAGTTGGGACTATTCTTGCGCTGAGTGGAATGACATCTACTGCCTAGTAACTCGGGCTTCTTAAACAAACAGATCTTGAAGCATGATCACCTAGTTACCATGTAGAGGTAGGTAACCTTAGGTAGGTCGCTATATTCCAAGCCCGTTTTCAAAGACCGTATGCCACCCGTCTCCTCAACGAGACGCATTAATACCCAGTACCTAGGCGAGACACCTAGTAATAAAATTACCCAGTATCACTATCCGCATTATACAAAAGAAATGATCTAGAAGATGAATCTTCGACCTATCTCACTACGATACGCATACACTACGATACGCTGCGCTGTGCTGTGCTGTGCTTGCCTCGCAAGTTCCATCCATGCCAGAATCCTATCTCTTTCTTGCCCATAGTCCACCTAATATCACAAATCGAATGCTTCGTAACGCCGGCCAATTTTCCCATTCCCAAGTACTTATCACACACGATTAACGAAACACTCAACGACGGACCTGTCGATTCTCCGCATTCTTTATCCGTCTCGAAGCACGCGTTATCGTCCGTCGATACTTGACCCACAAGAAGAACGCATCCTTGAGCACGACGAAGAGACAGCCACCGACCAGGCTGCGCCCCCAGCGTTCCTGGAGGATCCCGGTGATGGGCCCGGAGGCAGGGCGCGTGGTGTAGCGCCATGGGAGGGCGAGCCGCAGGAGCTGGCCCATGCTGTAGCACACGCCGGGCCAGATTAGCGCGCCGGCTATGAAATTGACTGGCGACCTGCCGCCATCGAGGCCCCTGTTCCCGCGCACGTCCACGTTTTCGTCGCCGTCCTCGAGGTTGATCTGTATATCTATCTCGAAATCAAGCAAGTTGTTACCCGCTTCCGGTTGCGGTTCGGGGTCGTTCTGTAGCGCGGGCTGGCGCTCGTGGTTCTCGCCACCATCGTTGGGAAGCAGTTCCGCTGCTTTGGCCTTCCATCGTTTCTCCAAGCGTTTGGAAAGAATGTGGTGTAAGTGGAAGTAGGTCGCTTTTATGGTGGGGTAAATGGCGAGAGCTCGTTGGGGCGACGGAGGCCAGGTGAAGTATTCGTGGGTTTCGTCGATGAGCGTTGCGTACTAAAAGGTGTGCACATTTGTGTTAGACATTGAACTAACCCATAATTTATGCTAGGTAGGTATGTGATTCATGGGAACTACTTACCAGGAACGAGACTGGAATCAAAATCACCTCGCCCTGGCGCAATCTGTTAAGTATGAGACCTGGCGCAATAAGAGGGAGGACGGCGAAATGTAAAAAATTAATCGTAAGCGGTTGATTCGCAGCTCGAACACCTTTTGGGTCGCGCAACATGTCGGTTATAGTCGTACCGCCTGCAGTGAGCAGGAAGTCAAGTGTCGTTCCAGGACCAGCAAACCAATCGATGGCCTTTGCACCGTATATGGAGCTGCTTACAAGGGTGCCGGAGGCAAGAAAGCCAAATAGAATTCTAGGCGACCACTTTGAGAACTTTCTGTGCATGTAGTTGCTGAGTTGAATAGCAAAGTCGCTAAGCTCGGTAACTGTGATGGGCGACTTGCAGAGTGGACACTTGATATCCTTGCCTTGGGACTCGAGGTCGGTAATCCAACACATGAGACATTCTTGGTGACCTTCTAGCGCGCAAGTACATGGTGTTGACCAGTCTTCTGGCAAGCTAGCTTCGGGCTCGTCGACAAGGCAGACAAAACATCGATGAGTATCGGCTGGAGGGTCGGATGATGGATTTGCGGGGGGTATTTCGGTATGCTCACGGTTATCAGGAATTTGGGGAGCGGGTGCTGCGGAATCTTCATTTACTTCCTCGGGAAGAGGTGTTTGGAGGGGCGAAGAAGCCATCGCGAAAAAATTATCTGCGACGATTACAGATTTGGAATGAATACTATGCCATAATCTGATGAGTAATACTGTTGAGACGTACGAAGTACTGCGCCTTTAAACAACTTTGAAGAAGAGGATACTTTCGGAATCAAAATCCCCCAAATCAATCATGGGGCTTTCTTTTGTCACTTATTTGTCTGATGAGTGATATTGATGATGTATGTGCAAGTGAACTATGTATGTATGTTATACCGAGATGGTGGAGTAGGTATAACTGCCCGGATACAGTGTCTTACACCGTTATCGTTATCTAGCCCACACTAACTCTGAATACTAAATTACCTGACAAATGCATATTTCCGACTTAGACAATGCCGAGGTATGTATCATCTGGGGCTTCTCTCACATTAACGTTATAGATACGATGTATCATCTTGCTTCCAAATAGCATACTTACCTAGGTTAGTACATAATGTCGAGGTCTACATGGTCGCCAGATCAATATATTTTTGATTCATGCCTTTGTACAAAATCATTTTCAACACACAAAACCCATTTTTTGAGTGACTTTGTGTGATTCCTACAAGTTCTAATGGAACTTATTGCGTGAAGCGTACTTCGTAAGTTAATAGTATAGCAAGGTCCCCTTATAACGGCTTCCAGGTTATTATAGAAACTCTTCATAATCCCCAGCTACACACACACACACACACACACATATATATATATATATATATATATATTCCACCAACTTGATATTCACTCGAAAAATATATCCCGAAAGAACCCTCGAATAAAAGGCACACATATACCCTTACTACGCTCAAGTAGGCAAAAAACAGATTCTGTCATGCTGACATTGCCCTTTCACAGCCGCCAAGACGAACCTCTGCATCCGAATGGACGGGTAATAATGCATGCAACGGCCCTGAACCCCAGCTCGTTTTCCCCCGTGTCTGTGTCTGTGTCTGGGTCTGGGTCTGGGGGAAGGAACCTTTTAGCACAATGAGCTTCTCTTTCTAGTTTCTAGCCGAGGGCGTACACGTATGTACATACTTACTTACTCGCATACATATATCCATATACTTTGGGTTCGCGGCATATGTATGTGTATGTATGTGTGTATGTATATACTCGGGATGCTACCGAATCCGCCTTATACACTCACTCTTACCCATTAGTTATATCTCGTCCCCCCCTTTTAGGCTGCCGTATTGATTGATGCTTGCCTGTTTCCATACTTGTCCCTGGCAGGATTCACAAAACTAAAAAACAGCCCTGCCGAGCCTCATAAAAAGCTAACCTTGGAATATTACTTCGTGTATAAATGCCCCTTGGCGTAAAATGACGCGACCGCGCGTACCCAGGGCCAGCGCTATCGCCGGCGCAATCGCACGCGTTCTTGGCATGGGAGCTTCCGTCGTCTTACTGGCCAACCTTATCTACGAGAGCGTCAATTGGGGCAAGACGCTGGCGCTGTCCGTCACTGTGGTAAGGCATTTTATTTTATTTATTTTTTTCCATTTATTTTGTCTTTTTATGGATGAAGACGATGATAAAGATGAAGGCGAGTTGGTGAGCGAGGAGTGAAAGAGTGAGCGAAGGGGAGAACACTTTGTTTTTTTCAGAAAAAAAAAGTGATTATTGTTATTATTCTAGGTACGCAGGGCACTAAAACACAGCTCACAGGCCGTAATCGCGCTCGTCGTCGACGGCTCCGAGCTCATGGGCCTGCTGGACTCCACGCGCACCATCTCCCGCGTCTCGCCCGCCTGCGTCGTCTGCGGCGACCTCCTCGTCCTGTGTCTGGCCATCCCCTCCATTTTCCTCATCATGCTCAGCAATAGTAACAATGATGCCCCCGACAGCGATCCGCCCCCTGATCCGGACCCGGGGCCCTGGGCAAGTACCGACTTTCTGTCGCTGTCTGTCACGTTTGCCATATGGTGAGTTGTTCGCAAACTTCCGTGGCGGTTTTTGGGATGGCTTTTTGGAAGAGGGGAGGTCGTGGTTTATGTGCTGTGTTAACTGCTAACTGTAAACTGAGGGTAGTGGCTTGAGGGTTTTGCTCATGACGTGGAGCTTCGTGGTCTGCTGTCGTGTGATCAAGCAGCCTAGGCGGCGCGACGGTGAGGTGTCTTCTGTGGACTCTCCGAGCGAGTTGCAGGACGCCTCGCATACTAGGTAGTTAGGCTGGCTGTTGTTGTTGTTGTTGTTGTTGTATTTGCTAGATAGGTATAGAGTTCATCATGCAAGCATGTTATCTATAAAGTCTTCACGAAATCCCGCGCCATAATAATGTATCTTGTAGATATGTCGAACTATGAATATATCTCCAGTCCTCATAGATATCTAGGGGCTCCCGCATATCAAGCCATCGACAACGATTCCTAGATTTTATCTATCTATACCCATTTCACCGCACCCCCTGGCGGTTCCGTTTGTCGCGGGACATAACAACTGTCCCGGATTCGACCTGCAGGCCGTCCCGATGCAACATGTGATGTTGCGCTCGCACCCAGCGATATTGACTTTGGTCGCTAGATCGTCGATGGGGTATGTGTACGCCATGCCCTTGCAGCTTACGAATATATTTTCTTCATCTCGGGGTGGAGGGGTGTCTCGGTACGGATTCGCGCACGTTTTGTTGTTTGGTCGTAGTTCTTCCTGCACAAAGTCCATCAGCACCATACCATCCTTATGTACGTACCTATCTCCCTAGGAGGTAGATACATGACTTCAAAGGTATGAATAGGGATCACAAACCGGACAAACGTCGTGCAGGTTCAGGTTGCAGCCCGCCACCACCGCATGATTGCACTCGCAAACCATCGGTACTGTGAAACCATCCCTAGAAGATTCTGGTTAGCACAAACCAACAAGCCAACCGTCATTTGTGAGTTGCAGGTAACTATATGCCTCTGGAAAGAAAGCTGGCTTACACGTAGCTAACATCCAACGCTAGGATCGCGGGCTCGGCTGGGTTTGGCATGAACGATCCCTCTAGCAAGGACGCTCGGTCGGCGACGACGTAGCCGTCTTCCCACATCGCCATTCGTCCGGACCACTACGGCTTACAGTTAGTTACTTGGTAGCAAGTACAATTTTGGGTTTTACGATAGCGATTTCTTCATCGTGGGGGCTCCTGAATGATGACGTCTTTGCGCAAGAGCTCTACTCACCCCGGTGGGGACGGCGAATGTGACGGTTTGGGAGGGGGCAATGATGCTGCTTTCGTTGGTGTTCCGGATCGCGGTAGGGCTTCCTGCCCCTTGGGCGTGCTTGGTTGACACGGGCGCGGTGTGAGAGTTGACTATGGTGAACACGTAGTCGCCGCTCGGAACTGGGTGGCTACTCGCCGTTGTGGTTTGGGGAGCAACTCCCGGGGACGAGATATTTGCAGTGATGTTTTGTGTAGCTGCTGCGTTGGCCATCAAGAGCATCAATGCCAAAGGGGCCGGGAGGCCTAGGATATGTTGAAGACAGAAGAGTCTCATCTTGGGTAGAGTGAGGCGGTTCAAGTTTTGGTTGTTGGTGGGTATATTCAAAAGTACCAGGTAGTAATAGTCGAGAAATCTGGTTTGGGGAATGAAAGATGCAAAGATACCTAAGCAGCCGTTAGAAACCAACGGTCAATTTATAGAAAACGGGGAAACGGACAACTGGCAGACCTTACTCATAACGGGCAGAGCGACTCGGGAGTAACGGGCTAGTCTTGAATCATCTACATTCATCATACCTCATAGCTCACCCACTAGAAGCTCGGACAACTGTTGTTGTCCACAGATGTGACATGATTGCTATACTACTATACTACCTGGGCGCCTTAGGTAAGCAAGGAGCCGTCATGAAAGGAGAAAGGGGGGAAGTTTGCATTGAGATGCACCGTAGGACACGAGAGTGGTGTTTTCCTCTGAATATAATAACCATACGTCGAAGTCAAAAGAACCTTAGAAGTTGTGCCACGTAAGAGCAAACACTCCGTGTTGCCATCACCTCCCCCTGACGAGGCTCTTGAAGGACATCATGTCTAGGTAGGTAGCCAAGTATCACGAGCTTGTGGGTACGAGTCGATTCAAATGAAGTTCTGCTTCTTATTGCAACCATGCGCAAAGAATTCTTTGAGACTAGTCATATTCCTCAAAGCTATAGTGTAACACGGCCTATATCCGCGTATCTGATCAGGCGCACAGATACACTTATTCATACAATGAAGCTATACTCATTATTTTTTGATCTGTGCGGTTGGCGTTACGATTACACCTCACTCGCGATGTGGCGTAGATTTAGGCAAAGTTAGTGTTGGGGATTCTATGTAGGTAGTCCCGCACCCATTATGTATCTTGATTGATTTTTAATCAAACTGCTCAATTGGAGGGCGGAAGATGCCCCTTTAATTGATATCAGTTCACGCGTAATCGAGATGTTGTCAGAGCAGAAGGGTCCATGCTCCAGCCCTACTACCCCGAAGCAAAGAGCCATATACGGGGCATGTTGACAACTGCTTTCATTCCAATCAAGTTTATAAGCAGTGTCGGTGGACAAGGTCCATCGATAGATGGGATAGGTTTGCATATGCAAAAGGCAACTGAAATCAAATTTAATCAGAAGGTAATTGTAAAACTCTGTATGTGTATTCTCCAAGTTCAAGATGGATAAGGCTACTAGGTATTCAACAGAAATGCCTTATATACCTAAGAACTGCTTATGTGATAGCTATTCCAACATGCAGTGAATATGAATTATATTTCAATTTAATTAACAGTCATATACACGATTCATAAATATATTCCAAAACGATCTTACAAAACGAGGCGATGTCCATGGTATTTGGCCGACCGACCATAGACATTCATCGGGGTAGTGGTTGTTGTTCGCTCAGGGAAGCCCTTGAACGAGAGGGCATAGGTGGCGACCGAGTGCGCGACGAGCTGGGAATGAAAAGTTAGCAAAAATGGCTCTGAACAAATTGGGAGGAAAATGAGCCCAAGGAGAGGAGAAGGGGACAAACCTTAGTGTTGATCAACCACGCCGTCGCATTGACATTCCCAATGTCATCGCACAGCTGGTGATAACAAGGGTCATACCAATCACCTGCTTTTCCGCCAAACATGATCTCCTCTTCCTTCGTCTTCACGCCCTCAGCACCCGTCGCGATACCTCCGCCGGGAATACCGTTGCGGATGAAAGCGTCGTAGTCGCTGCGGCCATCGAACGGAATAAACGTATAGTTCAAGCCCTGCGCCGTGTACCAGTCAATATACAAGTCCCTCAACTGCTCCGAGCCGGTTGGATTCGCGGCGTTGGTCGCGTTGTACACCTGGTAGGCGAAGTTCGGGCTGCCCATCATGTCGTAGTCCATGAAGAGGCGGATCTTCTTGTTTTCCTCTTCCGGCAACACTTCGACGTAGTAGTCTGAGCCGAGGAGGCCCTCCTCTTCGCCGGCCCACCACGCGAAGCGCACGCAGTTCTTGACGCTGAAGTTGGTCAGCTGCGTCGCGACTTCGAGAAGCGTGATGCTGCCCGAGCCGTCGTCGTTGATGCCCGGTCCTTCGGCGACGCTGTCAGAGTGGGCACCGAGCATGACGCAGTTGTCCGGGTCGCCTTCGATGGTCTGTGCGATGATGTTGGTGGTCTGGATCTGGTTGACATCCGAGTTGATATACGCGATCGAATTAATGACCTCGCCATCCTTCAAACGTTGAAGGATGGGACCCGCTTCTTTGCCCGATAAGCCAAAAGTGGCGACATGGTCCGGGCTGGGGCTCTCCAGGGTACCGGAGACTTGTCCTGACTCGTAGTTGAACACAATGGCAGCAACTGCACCGGCCTTGCCCGCATTCAGTGATTTAGTGCCAAAGGGGCACGTGCCGCGAAGGATGAACGCGATGTTGCCAGTGAGGTTAGCAGGATAATCAGACGCGTCGCATCCTTCGTTTGCTACGAGAACCAGATCACCATGAACAGGCTCTTTACCAGCTGTTGGCGGAGTCATAGACATGGGTGAGGAGGACTTGGTTAAGTGATGGCCAATAATGAGGCGAGACTCGTAAATGTGCCCTATGTTGGCGGGAAATGGCTGGCTCGAGAGGGTGTAATAATCACCAAGGTCCTCTATCGCTGAATAAATATAATCCAACGTCGCGCTGTGGCCTATAAGAGATGAGATGAATGAGCATGAGATAATGCTTATACCTAGCTAGCTGTTTATAGGAAATTTATCTCATCACATACCCTCACTCCCGATAACTCGAGTCGGATGGCCATATTCTGGCTCGGATAGCTCTGCGATGGCATAGAGGTCCTTAGCACGGCTGAAAAGGTTGTCGACCTTGATGCTGTCCTGCAGATCATCGGTGTCGACCACCGGCTTAACAAGTGCGTGATTAGCTCCCAGGGGTTTCTGTTGAGACGGTATTAGAGGCATCTGAAGCTCAGATGCAGCTGCAGTTCCCAGCACTGCAAGCAATAGAGTGTGAGACCATCGTGGTGTGAGCGCCATGTTTCTCACGCCTTTTGGTTTCAGTTGTTGTGTATGTAGGTGTGAAGGTGAAGAAGATAAGAGGACGAAGCGTAACGTTAATCGGGATCATTTGTTTTTATTGTACTGTAATACTAATCACCAGGGGTGACCACGCTATACCATCTACGGTTAGATTTGGCGGGATGCTACATTGGCGTAATCTCAGATCGATATCACGATGATTGATTAGTTACATATAACTACCTAATGAGGTTATTCATCTTACCATATTATCAAGGGGTATTTAACCCATACATCTACCATATCATTGAGTATCATATGCGAACGCCATTCGAAGATTCCTTGATAGTCTATGAGATGCTAAATACAGATAGTTACCTAAAATGCTTTACTCCTAATTATAGCCAATTCAATTATTTTGGTAAGGTGGAACAAAGGATTCATCGACCGAACCCCGTCTGACGTTCTCTTCGTCATCCTTTGCCTTCTGCCGAAAATACTCAGCTTGGATAGGGAGGTCAATGTCTTCCAGGAGGGTAGGGCCATCATAGCTCGAGGCGCCCGCACGCGCAAGGATGACCTTGATGTCATTCGAGTTTCCCATCCAAGCAAAGGCATACAGCCTTATCACCACCGTCACCCAGTGAATGATAAGCTCGGGGTCTAGGGTACCTTCCATGGTCCTAAACTCGACCGTGCCCGTGTCCCCGTTGTTGTTCTGGGGGACTTTCACCGGAAGGGCGTCCTTGCAAAAGCCCTGGAATCCGAGATTGCCTCTGCCAAAGGTGGGAAATGGCTTTGTTAGCATTCCTTGCCTCATTCGGACTGGTTCGATCTTCATCACCGTCATCATTTGACAGAGGATTTTGGCATCGTCTGCGCGCCACATGACTTCTATCTCCGCCCTTTCTCGCCGAAGCATTCGCTGCCTTGGGATGATGGCATGCATGGCCCTGTACCCTTGTATGAAATCAGCCCTTCGCTTGCCATCATTGTTATAGGTTTCTAGTAAGTCTTCCATCGGCAGAGCACCTAGCAGCGAGAACGCCCTCAAGGAATTAGACTCAAGTTCTTCGCGACGAGACGGATGCGTGAGAGACCAAATATGGTGTTCAATAAACCACCACATCGTGCAAAGTCTTCGCAACGCGGTGTCGTTGGAGTCCTCCCAGTGCCGACTGTAGCCAACGTGTACGTTGAGAAATGTCGTAGGGGCGACACGCATGCGAATTTCCTGGCGCAAGGCCGTCACCACATTGCCAATTTGATCGAAGTGGTTGTCCCAAGACCAGTTCCTCTTGCTGGACTTCACCCTGACACCGATCCAATAGTATTTTCCCCCTAGTGTGTCCTCATCATAAAGAAGGCTATTGTCGATCTCGACTACCCACTGGGAGTACGGGGGCTTATAAGCTACCGCCTGCGATTCACTGTCCATGTGACTTATCACCTCTGTATAATCCGGGTAGGGAGGACCTGTATGCGTCCATGTTGGCACATGGCCCAATCTGCGTATGGTGTCTAAAACGATTGCCTCAACCTGTGAACCGGCTCCCTCGTACCCATCTCTTTCTATGTCTACTACGAGAACCGGTCTAGGATCTCCTGGATGCGGGTCATTGCTATCTTTCAGTATAAAGGGGACCAAGAACTGCAATTCAACGCCGTATGTGAAATGGCCAGGGCTTGGAGGTGCCTGCCAATCAGTCGCGCCGTCTATGGGAGGGTCATCGTAGTCTACGACGTCAGTATCCCTAGTATCTGTAGTTTTGGGTGTATTGTCTGTGGTTTTGGGTGAATTGTCTGTGGTTTTGGGTTGTTTTTGGTGGTGGGCCATTGTTTACGCTTGCCTATGCGACCTAGGGAACACTTGAGTGAGTACAATATCTCGTCTTCGAGGATTTATGTGTCAACGATTGTGGAGATTTGGGACCTCCGCCGTAGTACTGATGCGTACCTATTATATGTTCTAGTTATTCACAGATGCTTAACATAAAGGGCTTGTTTACTTGGTAGGTGCCTACGAAAGTCTTTCTCAAGACAAGTTATTATCTCTTATCTTTGTTGAATATTCCTTGCGTCCATATGATTGTTTCTACCTTTGTTGCGTTTCGAAGGCTGTACTACGCCCTGATTCACTTGGACTTTACGTCGTAGATTATCAAGAATGTACCAAGTAGTTATTACCGTACGAGGGTTACTGTTGGCAAAGAGGTGTTTGGTATAGGGTAGATAGGTATAATGACGTGAACATACCTACCTAGACATATAAATACAGTCTGTTCATGAAACCGTAGTAGTCTACCTAATCCGGGTAAGCTTGGTAAAGGATAAAGTAGCCTTGAATTTATATATATCGCTGCTGTTGCATTCCTTAGCCTGGAATAATCGTGGTTCGGCCAGCCATGGAGCTATCGGGCGTTATATAGCTAGAAAACGATCCAAGGTAGGCACAATAGTTTTCCCTGATGACTTTTGGTTGCTTGATGTAAACGAGATGCTTGTGTCGTCTGAAAGGACGTCAGGATAGACATCTAGGTAGGGACTTAGATGACGTTAAACCAAAAGAGATCCTCGAGAGGCGTGAGACATAGATGACTGTCTCATTCGCTAAAGAAAATGGCGCGTTGATATGGTGGAGGTGGCTTGGAGTTAATCAAAGTCCGTGGGTACTAGGTACTACATATCCTGAGCCGAGTCAGTGGGTATATATAGATGCATACCTACATGTCGGTGTACTATCACTACATAATAAGGAAGTAACTAGGTAGACCATCATAATCATAATAAGTTTCCATTCCTCTCTCATTCTTCTTCCACAAATGTCTACGAGCCCGACGCAGCCGCCCCCGGGCCCCCATGGAGCTGAAAACGCAAACAACGGCTCCGACACCCAACTCGACATCGCCGTCATAGGCGGCGGCATCGTCGGGCTCATGATATCCTTGGGGCTCCTGCACCGCAACATGCGCGTGACCATCTACGAGCGGGCCCCCGCCTTCAACGACTTCAGCACCGGGTTCGCCTTCACCGGCATCGCGCGCCAGTGTATGCAGCGCCTCAGCCCGCACATCGTCGACGCCCTCCGCCGCGTCAACGACTGGCCGCACCACGAGTATTATCGGTACTGGGACGGCCACACCCCCGACACCAAGGAGGCCGCGCTGATGTTCAGGATGCCAAGTCGTGAGCTCGACTACTGCAGCTGTGTGCGCTCGCAGTTTCTCCGCGGGATGCTCGATCGCTTGCCCGAGGGCGTGCTCAGGTATGGGAAGCAGCTCGTGAGTTATGTCGATGAGGAGGGGAGCGGTAAGGTAGTGCTGAGCTTTGCGGACGGCACGGAGGCAGAGGCGGATGTGGTTGTTGGCTGTGATGGGATACACTCGCGCACGCGGCAGATCTTGCTGGGTGAGGATAAGCCGGAAGCGTACGCTGGCTTCACGCATAAGGTGGCGTACCGTGGTGTAGTCCCGATCGAGGGGGTTATAGCGGCGCTGGGCGAGGACAAGGCGGATAATCAATGCTCGCACATGGGGCCCAATGGGCATGTGGTGTCGTAGTATGTCACACCAGCTTCTACCCCTGATGCCTCCCTCAACTTAGACTCTTAGAGAACTACTAACTCCCGTTATTCTAGTCCTGTAAGAACGCGCCCATCTTAATCACTCACCAAAGCCAATAACATATACCGTACCTACTTATATATATCTGCTAACCAAAACACAGGTCAACAACTCCACGCACTCCAACATCGTCGCCTTCCTGCACGACCCCACCCCCTGGCCCTCCCCCTCCCTCCCTTCCTCCTCATCCTCCTCCCCGAAGCTCACCACCCCCGGCACCCGCACCGAAATCCAACAGGCCCTCGCCTCCTGGAGCCCCTCCGTCCGCGCCCTCGTCGCCCTGCTCCCCGAGCGCCTGTCCAAGTGGGCCATCTTCGACATGGCGGACCACCCGGCGCCGACCTACGCGCGGGGCCGCGTCGTGATTGCGGGGGATGCGGCGCATGCGAGCTGTCCGTTCCATGGGTTGGGCGCGTGCATGGGGGTTGAGGATGCGTTGGCGATTGCAACGGCGTTGGAGGTTGCGTGGGGGGAGGTGGGTGGTGGGGGGGTAGGGATAGGGATAGGGAGGGCGGTGACGGAGGCGTTGCAGGCGGCTAGTAAGGTGCGCTTGGGAAGGACGCAGTGGATGACGCAGAGTTTGAGGGAGATGGGAGAGATTTATCAGGTATGTTTTTCTTTCTCTATTACATATTCCTCTCGTCAACATGACAGGTCCAAAACTGTACTTGGGGGGCGCTTAAGAGGATACTGATACCTACTGAGTAACTGTTCGTGTAGTGGAGGTACGCTCCAACCGGAAGGGACGCCGAGAAAATCAGGGCCGAATTTGACTATCGCTCAAGGGTAGCCTGGGACTTCGACGTGGATAAGATGGTGGAAGAGACCAAGACGGAGTGTGAACGTCGTTTGAAACTTGCCTCTTGAGGTAACTCATAGGGTATCTATACATGATTAGGTAGGCGTCTTAATAGATGTATTGCGGCTGAACAGTGACTTTGGCATTTTCATAAACTGTGACGGAGCTTCACTGCGGCTTGTTCAGAACACGAAGTACATGTCATACACACGAAGGCTTTGTAGCTAATTTCATTGTAATTTGTTTCAATATGTACCTATGCTTAAAGCAGGTGGGTAAATCTGTAAGACAAAGCTGGTGCCCGAACTCCAAAAGGCCATGCTGGGGTATCAAGATAGAAGTAGGAAAGCAATCAACCCTCCCTCAATAATATGATATGAAATGAGTTGAATATAGACAAGACGAGAAGGGGTGAGGTGAGATGAGATGAGATGAGATCAGCCTTCATGACTGATACGATTGGTCGATGAACTCGGTGTGAAGATACATCGAGTTCTGCGGGCTGCGCATGATAAACCCAACCGGCCACCCACACTTCTCCTTCCCATTGATATCGATATGTGCCGATGGCTTGATGTCCGTCGACGTAAACCGTATCCTCTTCTCATCAGCCGGCAAGCCGGGGTGCGATGCCGGCGCAACAGGGTACCCTGATCCATCCAGTCGGACGCCGTGCTCTAGCTCAATCACCCGGCGGGCCAACGCATACATCTGATTCGCCTCCCACAGATTCTCTCTCGGCTTCCCAACGGCCTTGATCAGGCGCAAGGCCTCAAGCCGCATGTCTAAGTGCCGACACTTCGTAGCGACAAAATGGAGCATCGGCGTGAGACCCGTCTCGAAAACGAAAGTGGGATTGTTTTTGTCGTCGGAGGGGGTTGTGGTGCTGGCATTGGCATTGGCGGATTTGAGAACCGTAGCAGCGTCGACGATACGCCGGAACGCGGCGGTGTGGCAGTCGTAGCACATCTCGTCGGCCTCGAAGGCGATGTCGAGCCATATCTGACAGACCTCGTGGCGCACTAGCAGGATAGTCTTCAACGTCAACTGAGCCGAGTCCTCTTCCGCCTCCCCATCCTCTGACGGCGGCGTGGGTGGCGACACCGGGCTGCCGCCATCCAAGGCTTTGAACAAAACCTGCCACTGGGCCAGCGCAGCCTCCAGCTTCTCCTGCTCGGCGAGCTGCTCGTACGGAATCGTCGAGTACCTCGAGTTCCCGAAGCGGTGTCCGTCACCATGCCGCACCAGCCTTAACGTCCGGGCCGTAAGGCCGTCCATCGCCGACTCCGCGTCCACAAAGGAGCTGAAGCATGCGGGGAGGGGGTCGTCCAGGGGAGCTATGTCGGGGAAATCGTCCTTCTCCCCGAAGTAGAACGGGAAGGCGCTCAGTCGTCGAAACACGGGCACCAGATGCTCGCGCGCCCAGGAGTAGTTGACGTGCTCGACGAGCGCAATGCCGTACTTGCAGTGCTGGATGGCGGCCTTCTTGTCCGCCTGCAGGAACTCGATGCAGATGAAGAGGATGCAGACGAGCAGGACCAGGGGCTGGTTGTCGGTGGACTTGAGCTCGCGGATCGCGGCGTTGTAGTGCTGCAGCGCGAGCCTGTTCTGCTTCAGTATGGCGGCCGACTTGGGCCCGGAGTCGGACTGCAGCTCCTCGTACAGGGCGCTGATGGCGACGACGGAGTGTCTGACGGCGGGCTCGAAGTTGCTGAACTGCATGACGAGGTGGGTCCAGAAATAGGGATCCGTGGCGCCGGAGAGGAACCGCGCCGTCCGCTCGCAGAAAAACTGAAGCGCCCGGGCTTCGCTGGCGCTGTCGATGCTCGTGAACATCTGGCGAGGCCGGTGCCACAGTAATCCTGGGGTCGGCTTGGAAACGTAGCCGTCACATTTGCGGCCGGTGTTGAGACAGCGATTGCAGTGTGGCTTGGCTTCATCACATTTCACTTTTCGGGCCCTGCAAGAAGGTTAAAAAAAAGAAACACAATACTTGCTGATCGTTACCTATTGGCTGGCTGACTGGATAGCTAGCTGGCCATCAGGCTTGGGCATAATAAGACGTACTTGCAAGTCAGGCACCCTGTCCTGACCTTCCGACTTCCCTTTCGAGGCATGGATGGTGGTAGGGAATATTGATAAGCGAGAGACGCGCGTTTATTTAATAGTTAGATAGATGTGATATGTGATAGGAATGTAATTAGAAGATTCGAAAGTCCTAGTGATCCACTGAGGAGTAGGACTAGGTATGTAATTGCTTCCTGTCTTTTTCTCCTTCTCTCTCTCTCTCTCTCTCTCCGTGAAATGTGATATGTTAGTTGATGGCGAACATTAGTCCCGAAGAACGCGGAGAAGATACGGCCCTTATTAAGATAGGCCACATCCCCAAAGTCTCGATGGCCAAGTATTATATCCTTGCTGCACTGGCCTCCATTGGTACCACTAATGAAGCTCTTGGTTAGTCCATTTGGTTAGGGTCTGCTCCCCCCCGAATAGGCCAATGATCTGCCAGGGTATATCGTGTGCCTGAAGCACAGCAATTGATCAAAGATCCTCTTGAGTCCTTTACTATGTACGTCTTTGCTTGGCCAAAGTCCAAAGTGGAATCTTCAACCAAACATGAGATAGTCTAGTTCAAAGACGTTTATTCGGTCCCCATGGGTGCGGCATGGTGCGGGTAAGCCAGCGCATGTTGTTACATGGCTACATGGTAAATGTCGGTGCCTACTCTTCCAAGTTCCAATCGTGAGACCAGCACAGTGGCAGCACTATATACGGTAGAAGTCTCAAGGGCTTAGGTCTGCCACTATTCCTTTGTGAGAGAAATTCCCCGCGACTTCATCTAGTGATCTCATGGGTGCCTCTCATGGGTACCCCTCTCGGTATCGTATAATACTACCTAGACTATGCTTATATTAGGATATGTAGGTACCTATGCCCTGCTACATTCTAGACTCGCCCCGTAAACCAGGGGCTTGTTTATGCTGAGCAAATGCCCAGGTGAACATCCACGATGCATAATACGTATAACATGCCATAGCAGATCCCACACGCCACTACGTAAGCGCCATACCTACCTCGGCACCCTACCCCCCAAATCTTGGTTGTTCGATTCCAGTCCCGAGCTTGTGGTACTGGTACTAAGATTGCCGGTAGGAATCACTACCGCAGCAGCGAAGCCCTACGCAGCCACGCTAGCTGGGTAATTGCTTAAACAAACCGACTTTGTGAACCTGTACTATTTACCCTAGTTTTGTAGTCGGGACAAGGTCCTCGAAGAACCAGTGGGGTTTATTCCCAGTTCCCAGCGACACGGATTTGGGGGCCGATACCTTATAAGGCTTACCTTCTAGGTTAGGTTAGAAGGTAATAGTACGGAGTGTACGCTTGGTCTAAGATGTTGTTCTTGTCTTCCAAGGTTGTCAACATATTTAATCTATTCTATACTCTTCTTTCATGCAACGTCTCTCGCCCTTATATTTAACATACCTTAACCTTTACCCGTACTCACCTTACCCTCTGGTGCCCAACATAGCATGCTCTCATCGCTCTGTTGACAGCTCATCGTACCAAATACCCGGTAGGTAATAAGCCCCCTTTGACCTCAGCCGCTTTGCAATCATGGGCGGAAGGATTGCACAGGATGCTATGTACATATTCTCACAGGCAGCTGTTTTACAGTGTTTATGGGCAGATTTGTAAGACTTCCAAGGTTATCGTAAAATCAGCCTATGCCGTACCATGTGGTGATCACCTCGGTCCCTCCCGTCCACCCCGGTAGCTGGATCTTACACACAGAGGAACATGATCCTACGCAGGGCGCGGATTAGATTACTTACTTCTAGAAGAAATGTAAATGGAACGTTGATGATGGGTATAAGTATGGCTGACAAATCACATGTTCGATGAGTGCTACCTACCTACATAGGTAGTATAAAGATGCTAGGTATGCATGATTAAGATAGTTTCATGGGTGAAGTGTTGAACGACTGAAGATGTATCAGATATACTGATATAAACGAAATATATTTAATGAGCGATCAATCATTTCACATCTTTTCACTATTTGGTGTAGTGGTACCTAAAATCTGACAAGGTGGAAGTCCCTCTGAGCAATGAAAATACGAAGCACAAAGCGAGGCGCCAGTGTCTTACAGACCACCCTGTATGTAAATGAAGTTGTTGTTTGCGCAAAGCCAATCTGATTCTAAACAATCGGAATTGTCGTCATTTGTGACGGAATATATAAATGAATAAACAAAGCTGTTTTTCCCGCGTGAGCCAATTATAATACTCACTCGCCTACCCTCTGTGTGCAAGCTCCTTTATTATCAGATATCATTCTTAGAGTTAAGGTATGGATACTTTAGCAAAGATATCCTTGGGACTGATCAGTCGAAACCCTGACCTGTTGCGGTATGCCGAGCCTCCACCCCCATACAAACCATCTAATGGCAGCTCCGTAATACCAGACAAGTCACCTAAGCTACCGCGTGATGTGATATGCTCCTCACGCTTTCACCCAAAGACTGGCCTAAGCCTAAGCCTAGGCCGAAAGGTGAGCAAAGGCAGTCAATATGTCTGCCCTATGTGCCGAGAGATATGGGCAGGGCGGAACGTGACTGCACAACAAGTTGAGGAGGAAGGTATCCAAGAAGGGCTTAACGCCGCCCAGCTCTTGCTATATATGGCCGAGAACGGCGACATTGCCATGACTGATGGCCCTACAAAAGAAGCAGGCTCAGACGGTAAGCCATACCCAGAACTCTTGTCAAGCCCCAAGGATAAACCGTCTGAAGCTAACACACCCCCCACAAGTCTCAACCTTGAGCCCTTCAACATGGGTCAGCAATCCCCGAAGCGTAAGCTTGACGTACCTGAAGCCGATTCCCCGAAGAAGAAGAAGCGTAGGTTAAGTGACAGTCCTCCGCCTCAGCTTCCTCTAGAGATCGTGTCGATGATCATAACGGCCGCTACAGACTCGACGCCCAAGTGTGCGTTGGACCTGCTGGTGCCCGACTGGAACATATGCAATGGTAACAACGACAAACTACAGCGGGACATGTTAGATTCCAGGAGGGTTGTCACTTACACGCGCGGCATCGACGGTGGCGTTGGCACCCTGTCATCGGCAGCTGGATCTGCGGACCACAGCCACATATTCCTCCCCATGCAAACCCTCGACACCGACCTCATGAGCGTCAACGAGGCGTTCCTTGACGAAAACATCCGGTCTTTCTTCCAAGAGGGGACGCAAGTGTTCCAACTTACCGCCAACTATCCTCCTCCCGACGTCGCGGAAGCGTCGTTTCTAAAGTGGTGGCGGGACAGCTTCCCCCTCCGCGGCGAGCGCTCGCGCTTGATTCTGCCGTTCGACGATGAAGTAGACGGGACGCCTAAGAGAGAAATGTCAAGTGGCGGACCGTGCCTGTTCAAGCTGCTAAGACACATCGTAGTGAACTCACCCCTGGCACTCATGGATGTCAATGCGCGTAGCATGGTGGGTCCCGGCACCGGGATCAGCGAGAAGAACCTCAAGGCGCTCGATGATGCCATTGACTTGGACCGCGCCGCGCACCTGTGGCTCTCGTGGTCGCAGATGCCGATGCTGAAGAGTGTGCTGCTCGACTTGCGCATCTACAGCCATGATCTGAATACTGAACGTGAGTGTATCAGTAAATACGACATTGTTCGCCGGGCGGAGGAAATGGGTCGCTGGCTGCAGCTGGACTTGCTGGTCATCGCCGGCTTGCAGAGCTATAGCTTCCAAGCGAGCAACGAGGTATACACGGCGGGGCAGATAGAGGAGGTGGATGAGATAGATGACGAGCCGAACTGGATCAAGGTGTTTATGCCTGCTGTTCGGCCGGGAGGCAAGCTTGTTCTCGTTGATAGTTTGACCTAGTTCTACTCTTGGCGTAGTTGTAGCAACGGAGAGTTTATGTTTTGATCGGGAATGCGAATTTCATGTTGGTAATGAGATGAATCCTAAAGAAAGAATGACTGTACAAATGGTTTAATGCGTAATAGATATAGTAAAGTAGATGGGAATAGAGATTGTTTAACCCCCTCTTCTTGCACATGTAATGGAAATACAAATGAATGTCTTACCCCTTTCCTTACCCCTATTCTCCGTGTGAAGTGAATCTAAGCCGTATTATGTACATATCGAGATACTTAGGTACATAATTGGACCTACTGTAGGCGCCTATGCACATATATGTGCCCTGAATCATCCAGCCGAGAGAATAGATTCAGTGTTGAGATTTCATATTTCGCTACAAGATGTAGACTCTACTTTAACCATCATAGTCGAGGTACTAGTAGTACTTGGGTAGTATAGGTTTTTATACCTGATGTCGGGTCTGCATTCTCCCAGCATAACACAATGCCTTTGTGCTTTGTGTCCAAAATAGATTATTATTGTGTATTCTTGAATCCTTTGTGATCTTTGATCTTTGATCTTTGAACCAAAGGAACTTCATCTTCGAAACGTTCTTTTGACCAATTCTATTGTGATTTGAACCAGGGTTGAAAGCCCCTGATCTGATCAGCACGGACATTCTGCACTATGGCGTGTCCCTGACTCCCTGAGCATTCGAACAGCGCTACCGTGCAGTTATCCAATGAATGTATGTATTGTATTGTACAATACTAGTAGTACTTCTACAATACACCGCTATATCACGAATCCCTCTTGAATGCTAGCTACCCTTGTAGGTGTGCATTGTATGTGCAATGCACGCCCTAGATAAAGTACTTACGTTACCGACATACTTGTGTATCGCGAGTATCGACTCCGTTTGGATGACACACACAGTACCTAGTAGTTTGTATTGTACAAACCACATAAAGCTTCCTAACCCGGAGATATCGGCCACCTATAGAACACCTTCCGACAAGAAAGGAAAATGCATGTGCATCATCACCTGAGTCATCCATCCCACTGCTGATGAAGGATGAACACGACACCCACCCACCTACCTGTCTACCATTCTAGGTACCATTCTAGGTACCATTCTAGGTAGTACCGAAAGGCTGTCAGGCAGGTAAGATACATAACCTAGGAACGATCGATATTCGAGAAATCGGTACCGATGCTACCTAGGGTATGTCATGCCGTCACAGACAGCTGTACCTTTTGACCATTTTCTTCTTCTGCCTTTACTTTTTTAGGACCTTTTATCATAAATATCTGGTCCCTCGAATAAGATTTGGTCCGGATGGTTCGCACGACATCCTATTAGCTGCAGCGCTTCGAGTCTGTGTTGCATTGTCTCACGTGGCTTCCAACACTGTTTGGTGCCACCGCACTTCGCTACTTACGCATGCACATATAGGCGGGCGAAGAGATGTGGTAGGTTGCCACCCAATTAGGTACCAAGAGGGCAACCGTTGGTCACAAATGAAGGGGAAATTAGGAAGGAAGCAAAAATGATAATACCTTTGCAGAAATATAATGCACGCACTAAGACAGACCTGGGAATTTCCATCCTCACTCACACCAATAGGTCTCCCCGTCCTAGACAGCCCCACAGGTGCCCGAGAGAAGAAGTCGGCGATAGGTAATTCTGATCTGCTCTCCAGCTAACCTGTGCATTCAGAGCCTCACTATTTGCATTTGCAACGATTCTGGAGAAGCGAAATCCACACTAAGAAATTGCCCTGAAAAATGAATTAAACGATCGTGCGGTTCCATCTCCTTACCTACCTACTTACCTGGTATTAATATTATTTGTTCTTTTCTTCCCGCCGCCTTCTAACCACTCTCGTTCCGCCACATATCAACCACATCAACCACACGCATAGACACAAACGCACACCACCCCTGCATCTATATGTATCTTATAGACCCAGCCATCGTAATCCGGCTACATAATAATTACCAATCTACAACCTTGAATGAAACAATGTGGCCGGTACAGCGGCGATGGTCGCTTTCTTCCAAAACCCGCCCTCCGCCGGCGGCGTTATCCTCCTCAAACAACAACCCGTCCAAGGACGGCGGCGGGCGCTCTGCTCACCGCCCCAAGCACCACCACAACCACCCTTCCTCTTCATCAGCATCCGCAGCAGTAACCGAAGAACGTAGAAAGATCGAGCTCATCGACCTCGACTTCCCCATCACCGGCCGGCACAACGTCAAAATCAGCATCAAAGAGAACTCCCCCCTGAGCCACGTGACCGACGGCCTCAAGAAGAAATACTCAACCGACGGCAAAGCCACCACAAGCCACCACCACCACCACCACCACCACAGCAAAAGCCACCGGATCCCCGAAGACGCCACCGTGGAGCTGTACCAGGTGGACCGCCTGCTGACCTGCTCCGACGAGATCCCCAGACGCACCTCCTCGCTCTTCTACCGCGTGCTCCCCGCCGGCGACGACGCCAGCGCCCTGCGCATCACCTGGCGGTGCCCCACCCTCAAGCTCCGGCGCACGCAGCTCGAGACGCTGGCGCGCGAGGCCGGCGCCGCGGGGACGTCGATCGGCAGCCTGCGGGAGAGCGCCGCCGCGCTCCTACGCGCCGCGAACCCGGGGAAGGCGGACCTCGTGCAGAGCGCGCAGCAGGTCGTCGTCGAGGCGGCGGGGGGGCTGCGCCCGGGCGCGCTGCAGGGGAACGCGTGGGAGGCGCGCAAGGTGCGCACCTGGCTGTGCCGGCACCTGACGCTGGACCTCCGGCCCGTCGGGGACTTCGTCGTGCTCCGCGGCGTCAACGAGGAGTACGTCTGGCACCGGCCCTACCGCAACCCGCGCGGGTACGTGGACGTGCCGATGCTGAGGCAGTGGCTGAAGAACGAGGTGCTGGCGCAGGTGCACGCGCGGGGGATCCGCCGCCGCGGCATCGACGCCGATGACATCCGCCTGTCGTGCCGCGGGAAGACGGTGCGGAAGCACAGCCACGTCCGCCCCGGCGAGACGCTCGACTTCGAGGTCCCGCGCGCGGTGGAGGACGGCTTTGTGCGCGCGGAGGCGTGGCTGCTGCCGCTGAGCGAGACGTGCGTCGCGTGCGGCGACGACAAGCGCGTGTCGGAGATGCCGGCGCGGCGGCGCGTCACGGCGGCTTGCGAGCACGACTCCGGCATGTGCCGCGAGTGCGTCGGGCAGTGGATCCGCGCCAGCCTCGACACGGCCACCTGGGACCGGCTGCGGTGTCCCGAGTGCCCGCAGCTGCTGTCCTACGAGCACGTGCGGGCGTTCGCGCCGCGGGATGTCTTCGACCGGTACGATGCGCTGGCTGTCAAGGCGGTGCTCGGGGGCATGGAGGACTTTGCGTGGTGTCTTAATCCGGCGTGCGAGTCGGGACAGATATACCCGCCGGGGTGTGCGAGGGCGAAGTGTAGTGCTTGTAAGCATTATCTGTGTGTTCGGCATAAAGTACCCTGGCACAGTGGCGAGACGTGCGAGGAGTATGATCGCAGGACGAGGAGGCAGCGGAGGAATGATCAGGCGAGTGAGAAGCATGTTAAGGAGATCACGAAGCCGTGTCCGGGGTGCAATAGGAATATCAATAAATATGTCGGATGCGACCACGTCACATGTAAGTTTTGTCCTCTCTTCCTCTTCTTTTTCCCTTTTGCTTGGTCTTCCCCCCTAACCCACAACCTATATGGGTTATTTGCCTTGCGGGTTACTAACGAAACCTACTAAACTCTAGGCATCTGCGGCCACGAATGGTGCTGGCTCTGCTTCGGCGACTACTACCGCGACCAGCAAGACTTCCTGCAGTGCCACCACACACTCGAATGCCGCTACCACGACAACCCGCCCAACTACGAGGGCGGGCGGGCATTTATGCCCTTTCTAAACATCGGCGGCGGCAACAACAATAACAACAACGGCGGTGGTGGTGGTAATGGCAACATCGTATTCCCCTTCCGGCCGCGAGAAAGAGCGGCAGCCGGCGCCGACAATAATAACCGACCCGCAGCCCCCGGCCCTGTCGAAGGCGGCGACGGCGCCGCGCTGTTCCAGCGGTTTCTGCAGAGAAGGAATATGCACCGCAACCCGTTTGACCCCAATGTCCGCGTTCATTTGGCGAGGGAGAGGGAGCGGGAGATCGACTTGGATTTGGATCCGGATTTCTTTGAGGAGGCGATGCTTTTTAATATGGGCCACTTGATGCACCGTGCCGAGAGAGATGGATAGGAGTGGAGAGGGTAGTGGAGGAAGGGGGGGACGGGGGAGACGAGATACGATAGATTAGGGAGGCACTTGTACACGTATTATATAAGAGAGGCGAATGTGTAGGATGCTATCTGAGGAGTTAGGCGAACACCAGGGGTCCTTATTTATTTTCTTTTCCTACGGCAAGGCGGGTGATTACCTCATCACAGATGGTTTGATCTGGGAGTTTGTCGTTTGCAGAGTTACAGTATGTACAACGGCCACAGTCCTATGTTTGTCGGTACTGAAAAGGTTGTTTGGTTTGGTTTTATCTCATCATACAGGATTTCGTTGGCAAGGCAGATAGAGACGGTATACTTTGAATCGTACCACTTTGCTCTCATATTTATTCTCTTAAGTGCTAACAAGAGCAATCTGAAGTGAGCTGTCGAAAAAGCGGCAAGGCAATGAAAATGCATCATTTCCACATCATTTACGCCTAGTATTAGATGTCAACATGATAGGTTCACCTTCAACGCATCATACGCAGTCTAGAAGCACCAGCACACAAACGACATGCACACCGATAAGTGAAAACACGGCATCTTATGCCTTGTATTAACCTAAGTCTTTCCTTAGAGGGTATCCATCAGGAGTTTGTATCTCCTTCGTCGATCATATTCTAACCGACTATTTCCTAGTATTTTCGTAGAGGGTATCATTCGGAAGTTCATCCTTCCTTCACGGGCCATATTTTAGCCCACCGACTCCTTAACCTAAGAGCCCTGCCTTTATGGCAAGGACCACTCTCCGTTTCAACATTAGAAACGCACCTACTATATAGTAGGTAGGTAGGTACTATATGCCTACCGTAGCGGGAAACCACCCATCCGCAAGAACCTTTATACGTATAAGTACGCCAGCCCAATCCGATATCCTTATCCCTCACGCCTATATAACCTGAGCTTCCAGCGGATGTATTCCTCTTCATCGTTTATGAGGATATACCCCAACCTTCTATATATAGAAGTATCTTCGTTCTCATTAACGTTGTTCAGTCAACGATGTTCTTTCTTAAAGAGTCGATTTTATCCGAGGCAACTGTAGTGCAGGGAGACAGATGTTTGAATCCCTAGGTAGTCGGGCGCGAAGTAGAGAACTATAGTTCTTTTGGAATAGTATCCTAGTTCTCCTGGGCAGGAGTATCAGTCGCTTCCGTCTGGGTAGCTGCATTCTTCTGGGTAGGAGTATTAACTGAATCCTTTTCTGCTTCGTCATCAACCGCCTCCTTCTGCTCAGCTACAAGTTTCTGCTCAGCTAGCAGCTTTTCAGCTCGCTTCTTCGCCACATGCTCATTGTAGGCCTTCTGGCTCGCACGCATAGCCTTGTCGGCAACCTCTTCATAAGTGTCCAGGATGAATTGCTTGGCTCGGTCCTCGTCAATGATACCATGGCGATCGCGCAGGGGGACAGATGGCCGGACACCCAAGCTGTAGTCATTCGACATGATGATTTTCTTGAACGCAGTTGCGGCAACGGATCGCGCTCCTTTTTTCTTCTCGTCGCCCCATCCTTCGGGGATGGTGGTCTTGATAACGAGGCGATTGAAGTCCTTTTGTTGGCACTCCTTGCGAAATTCAATGATGCGCTTCTCGTAAGCAACTTGCACGCCGATGAATGTCTGGAATGCCTCCTCGCGCACTGAGTCCCTAGTCGTCTTCGGTATCAAGAATCGGCCTGTCGCCCGGCATGCTGGGATGAACTCTGTGAAAAAGTTGCGGACAAGCGGTCGTGAGTTCATCCGCTGGCGCTCCTTGGACTTCATCTTACTAGTGTCAACGTCGCCGTTCTCGTTCATAGGGACGGTTTCGAAATCGTCACTAGCATCCTTGGGAGGGTGCACCCAGAAGAGTCGGCAAGTGGCTATATACTCGTATAGTTCTGCGACCGAAGCAAATGGCTTTTCCCATGAACCTGTGGTGTACTCTAGGCCCAGAAAGTTCAGGATCTCGGAAGCGTCCGAGGTGAGCAAGATCTTGGCTTTCTTGCGGTCGAGGTGTTCTATTTCGGGAATGCGTATATGTAGGCCAACTTCATCCATGGTGAGGCCGAATGGGCGGATTACACTTCCGAGAATATTCCAGATGTCTCCATGGCATTGCTTGAACAGCATCCAGTGAACCTTCTCTAGGGACTCGCATAAGTGAAGGTCAACCTGGATATGCTTTGGAGTTTGATTATCTGGGGCTTCATGTGTTGGCGTCTGGCCCGGTACGTCTTTTGGCCATGGGATAGCCAACATGGCATTCGTGTTCAGCTGTTTAATCGTTTTCTCAGACTTGAGAAGACGGGCAGCAACATCAAGTGAATTTTCAACTGGCATAGACAGTCGACGTGGGTAGCCATTAGGTCGGCGCGGAGTGGGAAATGTACTATTTTTCTCCCATGCGACAAAGACATCAATGTCGCCATAGTCTTTTTTGGCGGGCACAGGAATAGGAGAGGCAACCACAACGTATATCTCCCTGAGCTTGGCATGACAATACTTAATCACATGCTCATAAACCTTGTATTAAACATGTTAGTGAAGTTTAGTTGATGGGGAATGAAGTACATACCGCAGGAGGCATTCGTGGTGTATAGAGTGCCGATGCAAAAGCCTGGCCGCCCATGGTGAAGGTGATGGGCTTCGGTGGAGGATAAGTTGTAAGTGTTTGATGAATTATCTCTTGGGTATCTAGGTAGGTATCTAGAGAATGAGTGGTGGTGGCGTCGTGAAAATGAATTAATGTTAATGATTTATTTGAAAAGAGAGAAAAAAGAAAAATCGCAGCTAAGGAGATGAATGCGATAAAATGAAATGGAATAAGTGAAAGAGCGTGAACGTTAAGTAATAGGTATTAAGCATTCAAGAAAAACCGCCCAGATGCCTCAGGCACGTATGGTATTGTACTTATAGCACTGCACAATACTAGGTATTGTAAGAAGAGGGATGTACATATATACCTAACCTTAGGCTAGTAAATCTCAACCCGCGGGAGGGCAGCGGCATCACGGGGCACGGAGCGCTGACAACAGTACGGAAGGAACTAAGGGACTGACAGAGAGTTGGCAGGTACGGTAGAGGCAACTTAGGTGGAAACATCGTCATTTTTTACTAAGGCTGACTGCATAGTCGTACCTGCCTCGATACTAATGATTGTGATAAAAAGTGAAGCGGCGCCGATGTGAGTAGGCCGGTCTAATACGCACGGACCATGTTCACCTTTTTTAGTCTTGGCAAGAGCCAAAAGGGGTGTGTCCAGACCAAACCTCAGGGGTTAGTTAACACTTAGTTACCTCCTTCCTCCATCCAATGTTTGCACATGGCATCTATTTTTGTACCTACCCAGGCATCTAACCTACCTAGGTACTTGGTAGGTAAGAGCAGGTTGGTTATATGAGTGTTGATGAGTGTTGATGATAGATCTGGGTAAATTGCCTTAACCGATTATACTTCTAATCTATTCATCCCTCGTATACTTCGACCCCTGGCGCCACTTCGCTCCATACCTCAGCACCAACACCGGGATCGGAGCAAGCAGTAGACTCGCAACTCCTATCGCAGACAGCCCTATGCCATGACCAAACCTATCAACGAGCAACCCCGTAGCCAGCGGGAGGAACGTGCCCGCCAGACACCTCATGACAATCACCGCCGTCATGGCCGACGCGGCATACAATCCAAACGCATCCACGACGTAGGCGTACAGCGGCAGGAACCCGAGCATGAGGCAGAATCCGATGACGGAGACGGAGAGGAGCAGCCACGCGATCGACGCGTGGCACTGCGCCGCCCACCCGTACCAGGCCACGACGAGGGGCAGCGTGAAACCGCCGATGATGACGAGGGGGAGCCGGTACTCCGGCTGGCCGTTCCCTTTGTTGGCGTCGCGGAGCTTGATGTAGATCCGGTCGAGCGTGGAGTTGCAGATCATGACGCTCACAGTTGAGCCGATGCCTGTGAGAATATTAGCATATCAAATCAATATTAAATAAATGTAGAAGTATGTATCTCAACATAGTGGCGCATCTATCAGAAGAAAGAAAGAAAAGGAAAGGGGGGGAGGGGGGAGGGGCTTACTAAAGAAAATAAGCGTCGACCCCGACGCCGCCGCCGAAAGCCCGTACTGGGACTGCAGGATATCCGGGAGCGTCGTCGCCATGATATAGTAATACGTGAACAGCACCGATCCAAACACCGACAATAACTGCAGGACGCCGGACCCCGCCAGCACCGTGAACGGCCTCACCATCGCCTCCCACACCTTCCTCTTCTTCGACGTATCGTCCATATCAAACACCGTCCTCAACGCCGTGTTCCCCGTCTCGCGCCTCAACCTCGCAGCCCTGCGCCGCAGAACCGCAACCTTGTACGTCTCCCTGAACAGCGTCAAAAACACGAGCTCGCACGCCGTGGCCAGGATAACGCTCATCCACATCGCCTGGCGCCAGCCCATCGTCTCGGCGACCGCACCGGCAATGGCGGGACCAATGGCGCCGCCGATCAAGGGGGCGAGCTGGATGAGGCTCATGGCGGAGCCGCGCTGCTCGGAGACGAACATGTCGCCGACGATGGCGGGGTTGAGGACGTTGCCCGCGACGGCGAGGCCGGTGAGCGTGCGCGCCACAATAAAAAGCGTCGTGCTCTGTGACAGCGCGGCGAGCACGGTCGCGGCGATGAAGAGGCCGTTGGCTACGTTCATCACGGGGTACCGCCCGAACACCTCGGATAAGGGGGCGATTAGTAGTGGACCGGCGGCCTCGCCGAGCTCCCAGATGGTCACGAGGAGCACGCTGGCGGACTTGCTCGAGCGCCCGTGGTCCAGGTCCGACACGATGCGGGAGGCGATGGGAACGACGGATATGCAGGTGAAGGTTCTACGGCGAAAGTAAGTAAGATTTAGTCCGTTCGAGTTGAATGTGTTAGGAAGTGCAATCAATTAATTAACCTACACAGTGAAGGACATGAAGGCGAGGAGTGACACGATTCCCCATTTGTAAGCGGACGGCCACTCCATGGGGTTTTCCGCGTCGCCATCAGGATTGAAATCCACGATATCCTTATTCAAGCCGTCATCCTGTATTTCGTCGGTATACACCAGATGGGCGTCTTGCAGAAGGGGCTGCGTCTCGTCCATATTACTTTTTCTACTTCTTTTTGACAATAATGGACTATAGACGAAAACCCAGCGGTTTTCGAGTCGAGAAGAGAAGAGATACGAAAAAACCAGCATCTAAATAGTAGATACCGCTGCAGGGAAAGCAAGGGGAGGGTCCAATCAAAATGCATTGCTAAGATGTTCCCACACGCCCTTTGGGTTGACGACATCGGACGCGGCCAATGGCGAATAGTGGAGTAGCAGCGCTAATGCGAACAGACCGCTACCGGTAGGTAGTTCTAGTAGGCTACTTGCAATCTGGAGGGCTTCTGGGGATATATAGGTATTGATACTGCACCTACATCTCAGAGTCACAATCAAGTAAAGCCAATCAATCCAGCAAGCTCCGAGCTGAACCTGCAGTTGTCGAGCAAGGATCGTAGATAGGCGAGGTAGCTATCGTTTACAAGACAGACGAGCCGCGATTGAAGAGGCGTCGAGATCATGTAGCAAATAGCATCTGACTCCTTCAACTTCCTATCCATCAACTACACCACCTCATCGCGATGCGCCATACTGTTAAAATTCAATATACAGGAAATTCTCACCTTGTCAAGAAATTCTTCCTAAGTCTCGTCGGACATCGCACCGCCGGAATTGTGTCGGGGCGTCGTCGCATGTGCGGCGCTGCCTATCACATGAACGAGACCGGATATGTAGATTCGCGCGGGGTTGTGTTGCCGTAGATGTATAGCGGGTTGCCCCGTTTGATCTGAGACAATACGAAATATGTAAGGCAAGACACGTGGCCGCCTTTTCATTTCCCTGTGAAGCTCCATTGTATATGAGCTGTCAATTCAACATCAAAGACCTAAGTACTTAGGTTAGGCAAGTATCCGGAATGAGTGATGTTTTTCTTCTGTGGACCGAGATGACAGAATTGCGCCGGGCTTTAGAGGGTCCCGGTAGAAGCAAGGGAGGGAAAGAAAGATAGTCGACCCCGTCCCGATGGCAATGAATGGAGCTTGGGTACCGGTAGCCCGTTTGGCCCCACCTCCCCTAACTGAAATATCCCGAATGCAGGATGCCCTCAGCCCCCAAGATCATATGCAGGAGCCATGCAACAATTACAGTTTTGAGTTGACAGTTACGCTGACATACATGGATCTAAGAATTGGTATTGGCTAATGTTCAAGGCTTCAATGTTAGCTGCTACATAGGTTAACTGTTAGGTACATATATCCAGGACGGAAGCGATATTAGGGCTGACACTAGGTCATGTAGGTGTCTAAAGATAAATACCTCCTGCTAGTTCAGCTTCACTCCTACATATTACGTTACAGACGGGCTGACTTTGCACCGTCGGCCTGGTACCTATGTGCCTATCAACGATGGACAACCAAATAATAGACATCTTATCATTCTCTGCTAAACCCCCCAGCCCCGAATACTCCCCCGAATCAGCCCCCCCCTGGTCTATATCCGGCCGCCTAGGCATCCCCGAGCCTACTGGATAGAAAGTATGGGGGCGGGGCCATAATCCAACCGTGCAAGGCCGTGTTGGTGGTAGTATCATGGCTGTAACTCATGCGATTACGCCTCCCATTGCGCCGGCTGCACATCGTAAGGAGGGTCATATCGTGAAGCTTTTGAAATGTACCCGGCATCACTTTATTTAAAACATCAGGACTACCTCGTATCAAAAAAAAAACACGAAAGAAAAAGCAAGCTTACAGCAAAGTACAAATCCTACTGCCTATACTACTACGACTTATACTTACTGCTTCTTATCCTGCTGCCTAAAAGGCCAACCCAATTTACTTCTATCTTATTATATAATTATACTACTACACAACTCGGTTCTCTGAATCTGATATCTCCCTTCTATCTTCATACCCCTACCATCACATCACCTAATCTCCCACCTATTCTCCCAGCCCAACCCACCAAAACCGCCATCATGACAGCCATCCGCAAAGTCCTCATCCCCACCTTCGGCGACGTCTCCGTCCTCCGCGTCGTCGACGACGTCTGCCCTCCTCCTCCAAAGGGGCACCTCCAGATAACCACTCTCTACTCCGGCTTCAGCGGCGCCGACATCAGCATGCGCAAGGGCACCTACCCCTTCCAGCGCAAAGCGCCCCTGACGCCCGGCTACTGCCTGACGGGGACCGTCCGCGCCGTCGGCGAGGGGTGCGCGCAGGGCTTCCAAGCGGGCGACACCGTCGCCGTGATGACGAAGTACGACAGCGAAGCGACCGTCGTCAACCAGCCGGAGAAGTACTGCGTCAAGGTTCCCGCCGGCGTCGACGTCGCGCAGGCGACGGCGCTGATCCTGGACTGGAACACCGCGTACGGGATGGTGAAGGACACGGCGCAGGTCAGCAAGGGGCAGAAGGTGTTCGTGCACGGGATGAGCGGCGGCGTGGGCGCCGGGCTCGTGGCGCTCAGCCTGCTGCGGGGCGCGGCCGTCTACGGGACCGCGAGCCCGCGCAACCACGCCGCGGTGCGGGAGCGCGGCGGCACCCCGTTCGCGTACAGCGACAAGGCGTGGCAGTCCGAGATGCGGGCCCTGGGCGGCGCGGACGTCGTCTTCGACCCGCTCGGGTACGAGAGCTTCGACGAGAGCTTCGCCATCCTGTCCCCCAGAGGGTTCCTGGTCGGGTACGGCAACAACAAGGGCAGCCTGGCGGCGAGCGGGGCCGGGGGCGGCGAGGCCGAGCGCAGGCCCGCGCCCGCGATGGCCAAGCTGCTGGCGCACAACCTCAACGTGTTCTGCGCGAAGCGCACCACGTTCTACGGCATCACGCGCGACTCGGGAAGTTACCTGCCGAACGCGCGGGAGCTGCTGGATTTGCTGCGGAGCGGCACGATCAGGGTGCCGATTAAGAAGGTCTGGGACATGGAGGAGGTTCAGGAGGCGCATCGCGGCTGGGCGACGGGGAATGGGATTGGGTCGGTGTTGTTGAAGGTCGCTAGGGACTAACTGGGTGTATAATCATCGTGGGTTTTACGGCGGGTTTTCTGTAGGCGTTTTGGTTAGTTCCAAGGCTGTTATGAATGGGTATCTTGTTTGGATGGGAGCCATCACACGTAGGGATATTGACATATCATGCGAGGAACGGACACACAGACTGTATAGGTATATCATCTTGCTTTTTATTGTTTCATGCGAAAATACCACATCACGAATTTCCTATTTGTAATTACCTGATACCTACCGTAGCATTTTTCTCTCAAATCAAAAGTTCTATCATGCAAGTTTCATCAAGGCCGACTTGACAATACCTAACCTAGGGGAATCGATATCTAAATATTCAAGGCACGCAGCATTCTAACCTAGCGATAATAGAAGTACATGATATCAGAAGGATAAAAGAAGGAACCGCTAGTAATATAACCAGCCCGAAAGATGTAAACATGCCTACATACCCAGGTAGGGACCTACCTATGTAGTAGGCGGTTCTAAAAATAAAACCAATCCCGATTCACGCAACGAGTTGCACCAAACCAAAACCTGTCAGCATCACACAAAATGCGCCATGCATTGTTACTGTTACAACTTAAAATCCGCATTCGTCTTCTCCCACCCCTGCGCCGTTGGCGGCTTGGAAGAAACCCGCTCCGCCAGTTGAGCCTTGAGATTCTTGTGTCTGTCGGTGCAAAGCTCGTACATAGTTGTGAGGTTGAATAGAAGCGTATGTGACGATTGACCAGCATCGACAAGACCTTCCAGCGATTCCCTCGCCTAATAGCCATTATGATTAGTGTGGGATATAGAAGGCTTAGGATGCATGTACTCACCTCAGTCATATTCCCCGTGTATAGGAGGCACACGGCCAAGTTTACCCCCACCATCTCGTCATGTACGCCTTTCTCGTCCATACCGGCTTTCAATGCCTTCCACTTCTCCAGCGCAGATCCATACTCACCATCGGCCATATCCGCTAATGCATCAACAATCTGCTCGCCTGTTTCCCCGCCCTTTCCGTCTCTCACAGACCGTCGAGCTGCCTCGACGTCGCCTAGATGCAACCATAGCAAAGCGCGACTCATCGGTAGCGTCCAATCACCGCCGATTTGATATGGCTGATCTCCATCCTCTAACGTAGCCAGGTGCTCAGCAGCGCCAGCCAAATCATCCATTTCAATAAGCACGCCGGCCACCTTGACACCCATCTCCGCTAACCTTCGCTTCCAACTCTCGGCGGCAGAGTGATCATGCGCCGCTGTAGCCTTCGTGATATGCGCGCGAGCCTCCCGTGCTAGCTCATAATAGCTCATGACGGCGCGACGCGGATCGCCGAAACCAATCGCCTGGAGTCGGACGCCAAGGACGCGCAGCTCCCAGGGTACCAGATGCGCGCCGGTAACAGGGTCTAGGTAGAAGTTCGAGTTAAGGTCCTCCAGAGCCTTGACCTCCTGCGCAGCGAGTGGGGTGGCATCAATAAGACATAGGCATGCGAGTCGCACGTACAGTAATTCGAAGATACGCGCATGGTCATTGGGGTCCACGGGCGGATGTGCAGCAGCAGCAGTGGCAGAAACCGGGCTACTAGTTAGGGCCTGCACAGCAGCGATGGCGGCGGCGCGAAAGTGGCCTTTGTTCAAGAGTTCTGATATGGGGGTTTCTTGGGCGGGCTGCTTAGATGGGTTGCGAAAGGGGGCCGGTACTGAGAGGGGAGAGAGCTGGTGAAAGATCTCGGGCCTCAAGAGAAAGGAGAAGTCCCTGGATGCCAACGGCCCCGCAAACGGAGCGGGAGACCTAGGCGCGGGAGATCGTGCCAGGGGTGTACCCATCCGGGGCGTGCCAATCCGGGGTGAACCAATCCGAGGCGAGCTTGTCCGCGAACTGGCCTGCTGACTGGTACTGAACTGGCCGGTACTAAATCGGTTGGCTTGTGATAGCACCGGAGATGCTACACGAGGAGCGCTGTGATGGCACGTGAGCCATTATTGTTATACTAGTCATGACTTGTTGGAAGTCACATGAAGCTTACTCATCTACATCTAGTGGTCCTTTAGTTGAGGTCCTGGGGCGAGAAGCTATATTTCGAAAGACATCAGTAAAGGACATTTTTCGGAAGGTGGAATAGAATAATTGTGCTTAAATTATTTCCTCTGCGATGTCATTGAAGAGACGAGTGAGGGGACAATGCAAGGACATGGTAGACAAAGTACATAGTATGTAAATGGTAAAGGAGATGGTAGAAGATAGAAGGCAAAAAGGGGAGGATCGACAGGAGGTGGGGGTTGAATATAGTAGGCAGGCATCTCCAATCCAATAGGCCAAAGGAAAGGGCAACTGCGTTTAAATGTCGCTGATGCCATTTATGTTGCAGTCGTTGCAGCGGTAGCAGCTGTCCATTGGATTGCAAACCGAAGCTGCCAGTTTAGCCCATCGTTCCTTCCTATTGCATGACGCATAACGCACGGGATCTCAATATCTCTTAATCCATTTATATTCCATTTTATTCCATTTATAAGAATAATAACAATAATAAGAATAGAGAATAAAAGAACTCACGTCTGGCCCCTGATCTGGTTCTCGCATGTCCTTGCGAAGAGGTTCTCTGTATTGACTGATCCATCGTTTAAATCTGTACCTAAGTAAGTACCTAAGTAAACGAACAGGTGAGGTAGTGTTGGGGAAGGCGCAATGAAACGACGTTCGATTGCTGGATCGGGTAGACTTCGGAGATATCATTCATCTAACTAAACCTTGCTTGCTGCATAACACCTTCTTAGCTCATAAGACTAGTCGCACATAACTATGAACATTGAAGCTATACTTGTGAGGCTAAATTTAGGTACTATTCTCATTGATTGTACTAGGTATGCTTTTGATGGGTGGAACAACAAATAATTTTGCTACAAGTCTGATGGGATGAAAATACCTAAGTTAGATAGTAGAAAGCAGAGGTCAACAGTGAATAGACTAATCAAGTGAAGCTGTATAAATCAACCCGGCGATATCTATGCACGACAAAGTTTATTATTCTAACATCTCATCAAACATCACAACCCATAACTAACCCACAATCCACAAAGCCCAAACACCTTAGCTGTTTCTTACATATGTTAATTTTAGCAAAGAATTAAAATGTGGATCCAGACAACAGTCTACAATCTGCTTAGCATGAATGGTGTAGCGGTAACATTCAACCCTTCCACTCTCTCTAGAGCAAGGTTGAGCTCGGGGTTCGACTCCCCGTTCATGCATGTTTTTTTCTTTTTGTTTTTTTTTTATTGCTGAATAGTGGTGTGTAGTCAATCACACACCTGAGCTGAAAACCGGAATGGTCCGTGGTAGCTACGGCAGGCTAAGATCTGAGAAGTATCTCTTCATAAGACTTCAATGTCATCTTCTTATGTGCCCATACCATCTCCTTTTTTGACGTTATTGTGTCGGGTACTTGCATATGACGTGACTTGTCACGAACATGAAATTGCTTGCTGTGGCTGGCAGGGGTGTCAGAGGCTCTATCTAGGCCTGTGCTGAGGACAGGGATTAAAGGCGGGTTTGGAGAATAATTGATCCACTTTGATGTGATTGATAAAATATCGGCCAATCAAAATGAAGCACCTTTTTTTTGCGCCCGCCCACCAAAATCTTCCGAACTCTTTGCAACTTTTTGAATGCGATTTTGTCAATTGTGCAGGTGTAAAGCTATACTATTTCGAACTTGAGAGGCCCTTGCGAATTACCATCGATAACCCATCCTAATTCGACAAGTCTACCTATGCGAGCACACCTCTTGCATGAGAGACAAGGTGCACAACACCATCGTGTGAAGTCGCAAAGTGTTGGAGATACCGAAAGTTGTCAATCTACATAAACCCAACCACCAATTTATATTAAAAGCGCCAAAGAGCTATCGAATATCGCGGACAACGACAGTGACACGAAGCAGCCCAGCCATTGGAGACCTTGGGTGTTGAGGAACACAGAAACAGCGGCATAGATAATCTACATATTCTCACATCATGTTCGCCCCTACGCTCCGCAGCCTCTTCATGAGGTTGCCCTCGACCACCACTCCTCTCTGCCGATTCACGCCCCACCCCTCCACCACCACCACCACCACCACCATCGCAGCAGCCACATCCTCCTCCTCCCCCTCCTCTCTCATCCGCTCCCTCCACACAACCCCCAACCAAAATGCCAAGTCCGGCGGCGCCGGCATCAAAGGCGGATCCAAAGGCGGTTCGGGCGGGAAAAAGCGGAAGAAGAAGGGAAAAGGGGAGGCGCCGGACCCGCGAATCCTGAACCTGAAGTCGTCGATGCCGCGCGCGGTCCCCTCGCCGCTGCGCTTCGCCCGCAACCGCGCGCTCCGCCACTGGACGATCCACCGCGCCTGGCTGCTGTACCAGCGCAAGGAGCGCGAGCGCGAGGCGCACGAGTTGGAGCGGTATGTATCCCCCCTCCTCACCCTCTCATACTCATCTTGTCCTATTATCCCACCATCATAAAGCTCAGGGTGTGGGGTTTTTCGTGATTTTTTTTTTCTCAAGACTAATAATGGTGGTTGCAGGATGTACCAGTCGATGCACAACGCCTGCGAGGAGCTGCGCAAGACGAGTGGGCCGGGAACGCGCGACGAGGGGTTCCTGTATCGCGTGGCGATGGAGAAGAAGGGCATGTACGGACACGGCGTCGTGCCGATCGAGTACGCGCGGGCCCAGACCGAGACGCCGGCTCGTGAGCCCTGGAACCACGACTGGACGCGCTAGGGGCTGTGATGTAGATACTATACATACCTACATATGTACCAAGATATATGCCTACCTGACTTGAACCTACTTGGCCGCCCATGCCAACTTTCTCAAAGGTTGTTGTGGAAATTACCTGACTTTGGGTAGGCAGAGTTTGTAACCGACATAGGTATCATGATATTTGCGCCGTGACACTACCTAAGTCCCTACCTACATTAGGTACTTACATGCCCTCCTCTCCTGGATGATCCCATCTGTACCCCCATTCGTACATAACATGTAACACCCTCTCCCTCCCACCCTCTCCCAACCTCCGTTGTACGTACATTATAAAAATCCCGTCTTGGCATCTCAAGATATGGACAGACTAGAAATCATGCGATTCCCTACCACCACGCAGCTACCATGTACGGCAGGACGTTGATATCTACTAACCCTAGGTTAGTTTTAGGTACATAAATACTGTAGCGTAGTCAGGTGAGCTGATCCAGTGTTATCTACTAACTACTGCTTACCCTCGGCCTTGCTAGTGCATCATCCGTCCGTCCATCCATCTCATCCCGTCCCATCCATACCTACCTATCCAACCCATCCTTATTAGCGCAGGATGAATTATCAAGCTACCTACAGGTCCTACACATACGCCTAAATAAATGATTAAGCCCCACGGCAGATAGGAAAAGAAAGAGAGAGAAAAAAAAAAGAAGGCATATACCCTGACAGACACATCCGCACCTAGCAATAACTGGAAGGTGGAAGGAGCCTACTTACTTACTACCATACCAAATGGGTGAATTTGTTGGGACTCCTTATTACATACCTAGTTCCCTCGGCCGAGCTGCCGAGGCAGTTTAACTACCTATCTACCTACATATTTACCAGGTACCTATCCACGGAACCATTTTTCGACGCTAGAAACGCAAGACTAATAATAAAAAGTAAGCAAACAAGTACCTAAGCAAGCAAGCAAGCAAGCAAGCAAAACCGTTATAGGTAGATACCAGGGCTAGGTACTGTGTGTAGGTTCGTTTTACGACGATGTCCCTGAGTGCTAGATACTATGTCAGGAGAGTGCCTATGTGAAATTTAAATATGTAGTCATACTGTCACTAATAACCAGAAGTCACTCGAATCACTTCACCCCTTTTCTCTATTTTCTTCTCTAAATTTTTTTTTTCTCAACAAAGCTTCACTACTTCGTATTGCTATATCAACTTATCAAGGTAACCTATAGGAAGGCAGGTAGATAGATAGAAAGACAGGAGACAGGAGACAAAGCCCCTTTACCATTCGTGGTTTTCAGCGTTCACGCGTTCACATCCAATACCTACTCTCACCTATAGGTTCGTTGGCGGCGTATCAGACCCAATCCATTCAACCTATTCATCCATATTATATAGTTCTCTCTCGATAAATGGACTTAGATAGATAGATATAGATAGGTTGCCCACGTTAAGTTATATGAAGAGTAATAGTAGTAGTATTGGTAGTACCTTATGGGTAAAAAAGGTATCTTAGTTAGATGGTAATAATGATGATGATGGCTTAGTTAGGTAGGCAGGCAGGCAGATATGTGAATCTCGACACCGACACCGCACGCGTTTCGCTCTCTTCCTCGATCGTGGTAGTATAATTTCTGTGCTCCGGATCCAGCCCAACCAACTCCCCTCCCCCATTACGGCTCGTCCTTGCACGCACACGCACACACACACACACGCAAACCACTCCTCCCGATAGGGCCCCCTTTAATTCGTTCATCTTCCCCTTCTTCATGCTCTCTCTTATATCGTTCTCCTCATTCTCTGCCCGCCCGACCCTTCTTATCTTCTCACATATCTCCCAACAGAACAAAAAAAGAAAGAGAAAGAAGATTTCTGAGAAGTCATTCCGCCGAACTCCCCCCCAAAATTTACACCCAATTTTTTGATTATCCCCGGGGAGAAAGTCGTTCGTTTCGTTCCCATTTTATAGTTATATGCAGTTTGCCCTCGGTTTGGGGGGGTCTTTTTCTTTGGCGCCATCGTGGCCGGCCCGATCGATCCGCGTGTCTAGGTACGCTCATAATATGACACAGCACCCGCCGCCTTCACCCTTTTCGAAGATGAGTAGGGCCGCACGAGTAGCAGCTTCGAAGACATCGTCGACACCCTCGCCGCTAAGACTGGAGCACTCGAGGTACTTGCGCGCGCCGATCTCTTGCGCGGCCTGGTCCCCCTGTCGCTCGGTCACAAATTTCAGGCTTTTCTTGCGCATCTCTTCGACTGCGACGGGGTCATCCCGCAGATCTTTTTTCAGGCCTACTAGGATGATGGGAACATCGGGGCATCGCTCGGTCGCTTCTTCTATCCACTACTCTCTTGTTAGCTACAGTCCCTCTTATCTGCTTCTCGCGTCCACGTTGCATAATAATGATTCCTAGACAAAAAAAAGAATGGCGTTGTCTGACCTTGTGCTTCACGTTATCGAGCGAATCCGGTGATTCAATCGAGAATCCTATTAGTAGCACATGCGCTTTCGAGTACGCGAGCGGTCGCAAACGTTCGTAGTCTTCCTGGCCTGCTGTATCCCATAATGCTAGTTGTACCGACTTGCCGTCTACCCTACAATCTGTGACATAGTTCTCAAACACGGTCGGGATCTGCAAAAAAGGAAAAGAACTGGTCAGTTTGTCTATTTATCTTCAGGGTATAGACCGTTATCGAGCGGGATGCGCTTACGTAGTGCTATGGTAGAGCTGGTTAGCGAAAAGTATGATAAGAGGGGAGATTGATAAGGTGATCTTACAGTTGGGAAATATCCCAATGTGAAGACACTCAATAAAGAGGTCTTGCCGCAAGCTCCATCGCCAATAATGACTAGTTTCCTGTTGATCGGGTTAGTAACGGGCATGGCGCAAGTCGAACAAACGTAACGGTAGCCAGGTGTAGAGAAGTTTTTGGATAAGTTGAGAAAGGAGGGGAGAGTTATGTGTCTGCGAGACAAGGCTCGCTTGGATGATTATGAGCTTCATTGATGGTGGGTGACGTCGTGGGGGCTATGTAGGGAACAGAGGCTGTGTAGATAACTAATTGACAAAGACGTCAAAAATAGATCGACTATCGAACAAAACTTACCTGCGAATAACATTCTGCGGAGTTGAACTCGCCATTTCTTTACGCGAAAAAATACCAGTTCTAATAAAGAAAAAAAAGGGGGTGGAGGCTTGCTCGTTCTTGCTCGACTATTATTGCTCGTCGAGATCAGGTAAGGGATTCGACTCGTGTATTAGGGACGGTTAAGACGGTTAAGACGGTTCAGACGATTAGGACGACGCGCGGTGCTAGTAATAAAAAGGGATCGAGAGTTTCAATGCCGTTTTCCGCTATCCCCAGGTTCGGGGGTCACCTCGTTGGTGAATTGAAGTATAGGTGTAAGCGTAGATTTAGGTATGTAAACCACGGTAGATGAAAAGGGTGGCTAGAATATAGTTGACTTTCGATGAAGCTTCGAGAGAGTACAGGACTCGCGTTCGGCGTCGGGTTGCATATATTAAAGAACGAGTACAACTTGTATAGCAAATTGTAGGGGGTTCCAGATTTCGCCAATGGGACCTAGTACCTTATGTAGGTCTGGTAGTATTGGTAGTATTGGTACTGTAATATACCTACCTAACCTATGTAGGTAGATGATATCCCTTCTTGTTTGATATGTAGATAGATACCTAGGTAGGTAGATAGATATGTATCTTTTCCCTTGGCTTCTCACTTGTTCACAACATAAAAGGAAATATATATAAAATATATAAAAATATATATAATATTCTCCTTTTCGCGTTCTTCGTCGCGGTTATAATATAATGATGTTGAGGATAAAAGATAACTGTTAGAAAAATTGTCGAATACGAAGCGACCAGCGCCAGGCCTAGACAGGAGCCGGGTTTCGCGGTAGATTTTAAAGTCTCCGTTAAAGGATTGATGTCCCTCAGTTCTTTTTATTAGTCCGTGTCGGTAACCCCCTGTAACTTATAACTCAGCTTCAACAAATGGAGCCGTATAATTGGTCAAGCTTGACCCCAGACAAATTTGGACAAGGTTAATCAGTCGCGAAAATGCCCAGCTGTTTAGACTGGGAACATTGAAGATTAGCAGTTTCCCAACCGTTAGGAAAAAGTTGATTTTACACATTTGAATAAGGCAGGAACTACAGTCCAATATATATATAATACAGGGCCCAGGCATGTGCTGAGTATGTATGATATGTATTGTACAATAATACATGCATCTATACAGTACATCTATACAGTCACTCCATGTTACTTTATTCAATGTTGATAGTACTGCATTAGCACTAACATGTTCCCTAACTTACCACCTACAATATATGTAACTAAGTGCACATATATGTAGTAGGCATACATACTTACGAATCCCCATCCATCTATTCCTCCTCCCCGTCATGGCCAAGCAAACTTGACCAAAAATGATCACAATGGTCTTTTTCGAACACAGCATGCTAAGCTGATTAGAAGAAGAATAAGAGAAAAAAAAAAGGCAGAAAGAAAAGAAGTAGCTGCGAGATGCCGCCACTAAGATGCAGTCATGCCAAACCCGGAGGACCACTACGTTACAGGAGCCAACTTGATCAAACAGACTAAGGTTAGGTGCGTTCAGTCAGGCCTGTGCCACAACATCATTTAGATCATTTGGTTAGCAAGGAACTATCAGATGCAATTGACTGGTGAGTATACGATTGGCCTGGCACAACTCGATATGGCCTGATAAAACATTGATTAATAAGTGTGTAAGACTGTGAGTTGGTCTTGTCAGGCCGCCAGATCGCATACAATACCATGGGAGGGGAGCCAGTAGGATTCAGAGTCATGGAAAGAGTGGAAGCGAGAGGCCTCATCGTCGTTGAGATAATATGGAATTCACAAGTTACCTAACCTACATGCCTACATGCCTACATGCCTACATGCCTACATGCCTACATACCTACCCAGTACTACCTATACCTAATACTAGTTACTTACTAGTTACATATTCGAGGTTGCTTACCTATGTATGTAGCATGTAGTTAGTAACCAGGTATCTCAAACATGTGTTGCGGAATTGCGAAGCTGATCCATCTGACGACTGATGTGGACTCTAGTAATAGGGTGGGTTGTCTCTCCTCACAGTCACTAGGTGTAAGTTCTCAGACTTGAGATAGCCTATTCCGATCTATATTACGGAAGCATAGGAAATTCAGAGACATCCAGACCATCTAGACCAACTAGACATGACCGAGCTGACCGCTCCAAGGTTCCGTGTCGCCGCGTTTGGCTGATTAAGATCGCCCCGGCGGGCTGCAAGTTTCGCAGGTTTCGCAGGTTTCAGAATTAAAAACTGGATGATGCATAACTTTACTACATATGTAACCTCAGCGAACTTTTTCCTACTTTTCCTACTTTCCCTCCCTTCACTGCAAATTCTTCCCTACCTTCCCTACATATAATGGCGAGATGCCTGTCATGACCAACATGCATGTCCTACCACAACGCTTGGTGAGGGGGATCATGGGGAAATACCAAACTTACAACATCGATTTGGTTTGCAACTAACACCGTCAGTGCTCCCTGATGTGATGTTTCAATACATTGAATAGAGTATCCCAAGGTACCTACAAAATGTAGCATGTTACGTACTAATATACTAATTAGTCATGGCACAGATGTACGTACGAATATGATGCCTGCGAAAAGAGTTGTTTCGTGAGATTATCAGTACCATATAAGATGTGTGAACTATCCATCTCTCTACCGGTGCGAGTTGATCAATGGAAACAATTCAACACAGGGCACTTTATGGTATTAGCCACCGATCCCTAGCTGGGGGGCTTGGAGCCCTGGAGCATCTAGACTCCTAAGCAATGCCCAACAGACAAGACCAGCTCGCAAGCAGACAAATGATTTTCTGTTACAGGGCGTGGAGAAACACTTGAAACGATCAAATTGTTTGGGAGACGCTAATATGCGGATTTCCTTGGGCGTAGCAGTACGCAGATATGGTAAAGTACGGAGGGAATGTTTTGTAAAGGTTTAGACGCAGGTTTAGACGCAGATCGGATCTGCAACGACAATCAAGTTAAATTTTGGGTGGTTGTTACCTACATAAGATAGAAGCGTGTATGGGCGTGTCCCTTTCTTGCCATCATTCACTCTTGAATTCCTGCCTGCCTCCCTTTACTACCTAAGCGTGTGATATCTAATAGGTAAGGAGACGATATGCCGGCTAGTAGGCAGTACACACATGTACGAATAAGGCTGGTTGAGAGGTCACCAACCACTCTGGATCATCGCCAGCCTTACTACTACCTAGACTAGTTCTAGGTGGGCTGGTAAGTGTGGGAAGATGTGCTGGGGTTTTGATTGAATCATTTATGAACTGACCACTAGGAAATTCGATTCGATCCAAAGCGCACATCAATGTTAACCATGAGGGGAAAACTAACATTGAAAGGTAAGGTTATGATTACTATGATTTAAAGATGCATTCAAGCACCAGCCATCAGGGTATTTTTAAAGAGAATGATAATGAAGGAGTGACAGCTGAGAGAGAAGAGATCTGAGAAATTGGCACGGTAATCAAACATTGAAAATTAACTATTAACTGCAAAAAAAAAAAAAAAGGAAAGAAAGAACATTAATGATTGAAGCTCAAGCTACTGACATGAACGTACCTTAAGTGCATAATAATGCCTAATACCTAAACAATCATGTGACAGCTGCCAATGTTTGCGCGGCTACGTCTTTCCTGGATGTCCGACCGGTAAAACTGGGGGCTGATGAGGTGAGGCTGCACATGGGCTGTAAGAGTGGAATGCCTAAGGCCATACATCATACATCATTGAATGTTCAAGGTTCAGTGTCGACACCTTCAATGTTATGTAGTAGTACTGTCCATGGATGTATTGACCTATCTGTCTGTCCAGTGGTTGCACTTGTGCATATGATACTGCATAGTGACTAGTTATCATAGTACCTAGTACTACTAGTAGTAGCAGCACAGGCAACATCAATGATGTTCAAAGTTGGAAGTATGTATGCACAATTTATGTATAATTACTACATGTAGGTACTAGATCAACATTATGTATGTACAAGTACATATATATCCATGTGGATCGTGATGTATGTAGTTAACTTGATTGCATGTTACCTGCTAAGATCAATATGATAATAGCCCTGAAGCTTAGATAATGCATGATATTTTGCGGTAATAGATCAATTGAAACGCACTATCAGGTACCGATCAGGTACCTGAGGAGTACCGTACTACTCGGATTGACCATGATTTATCAATTTACATACCAATTTACCGCACATTACCACAAGCCAAAAGTTAAGCTACAGTACATAGGTGACAGTACGGCATAGTACTTGTACAAGAGAGATTGTACCTGCCTAACCTCGAGGCTTACATATGTACATAGATTTCGAAACGTCTCTTTTTTATTTTTATTTTTTATTTTTGGTGGAAAAACAATTAAAGCTGGACAGGACAAGACGTAAGAGAGGCCAACGCCAAAATAACCAAGTGAACCAGTGACCCAATGACCCAATGACCCAATGACCCAATCGACCCAAATAAACTAAAGACGAACACCAAAAATCCATCAAATCCTCTCTCTTCACCTTGGCGACCAGTGAAATTGTCATACTAACAACTTACTTACTACACACCTTTCTTTAAACATACCCATAACCCATTACCCATTACCCATTGCCCATTGCCCATTGCCCATTACCCGCTACCCACTACCCACTACTCTTTTTACATTTTACATTAACCATTAACCATTAACCATTAACCATTAACCATTATTGCCCTTCAATCATTACCCATTACATTCTAAGCTACTTACATTACAAGGTAACAACACAACACAAACAAAATTTCACATTCACCTTGACCTTGCCCTTTGCCATCCCCATCCAGCCCACACAAGCCCAGCCAATCCATCCATTCAAACTATTCATCCAAAACCCAGCTAACCAGGTACCTATCTGCTACCTAGTAGGTACTAAGGTAGCTTCGCTTGCCCCATCTATCCATGATTACCATTATCATTTTAATGTGGCTGAGGTAAAAGACAAATCCCATATAATAAAATTGCGGGCGCCTGTGTCTTTGCGTCTGCGTTTCTGGCGTGCGTGCGTGCGTGCGTGCTGCTTCGGGTTTCCACTGTCGCCAATCTCCCACACCACTAACTACCACTTACCCAGTCGGAGAGGGGCAACAACATAGTGACCTGCCTTTGCCAAACAAAGCAGACAGCAGCATCTTCAAGTGTTACTTACGCTACATACGCTACATACTCATCTAACCCACTCATCACATTCATCATTCCAGTTGTGTTCTTTAATCTGCTCCTAGGAACTTCTAGGCATACTAGGACCCCGAGTACGGAGCTGATCGCACATGACTCCCCCGTACCCATTCACCTCATTCACCTCCAACTTCCTACAGAATGCCGGCCAAGAACAATAATCGACAGTCGGCATCGCAGGGCCCCGCACCTTCGAAGGCAACGGCAAAGTATACCAACAAAGATGGAACGAAATACATCTCTGTTCCCAAGTCATCTGCCTCGACTCCGCCCGCTCAACCGTCGCCGACTACCACCTCGTCCTCTAGAGGTGGTGCCCCGACTAGTATCCCAGCTACCGCTGACGTAGCCCCCGCGCAACCAGTGAATCGCAAAAAGCAAAAACGTCGAGCGAAAGCTGCCGCTAAGGCTGCCGCCGAACAGGCTGAGCAGGCTGAACAAGCCGCGAATGGTCTCCCTAGTCCGGCATCCACTAGCAGTGCGCTTTTACCCGTCCCGATAGAGTCGCAGAAGAAGGACCTACACAATTCCCGCAACATTGCGTCTAACGAAAGCCATCCATCCCACCATCACGCCCACATCCACAATGGCGAAGATTGGGGCGACGAGACCGAAAGTGATGATGGTGGCCATTCCTTTAGCCAAACGACCAACGGGACTGCGCGAAAGTCCAAGAAGTCTAAGAAAAAGAAGAAGCAGAAGGGAATAGTCGAGGAGCCGGTGAACGACCACCCCTCTGGCATATCAAAGGAAAAGATATGGAACACCTCCGGGCCTGAAGAGAGAGAGCGTATCAAGCAGTTCTGGCTTGGGTTAGGAGAAGACGAGCGAAAGTCGCTTGTGAAGGTCGAGAAGGATGCCGTGCTCAAGAAGATGAAGGAGCAACAGAAACACACGTGTAGCTGTTCTGTTTGCGGGCGCAAAAGAACCGCGATCGAGGAAGAGCTGGAAGGCTTGTATGACGCGTACTACCAGGAGTTAGAATCATTCGCGAATCAGCCTCAAAACCACCCGAATGCGCCGCCCATGTTTTCTCCGAAGAGATTTGGTCCTATCAGTGGCCTACATCCTCCCGGCGCCTTACCGTCTAGATATTCGAATCATCATCCCTCTCATGGCCGCATAGTAGAACACGTGGACAATGAGGAGGAGGAAGAAGAGGATGTCGAGGAGTATAGTGACGTAGACGGAATAGACGAAGAGGAGGATGAGGACGAGGATGAGCCAGAGGAGATTCCCCGCGACCTATATCCGACCGATTTCTTCAACTTTGGCCAGAGTCTCACTGTCAAAGGTACGTTGTAACCCACAACCTTGGTTCATACGTTTGTCCAACGTGTTTGAATAACATGTCTTAGGCGGCATTCTTACTGTAGCAGACGACTTACTCAAGAACGACGGCAAGAAGTTTATTGAGATGATGGAACAGCTAGCCGAGCGACGAATGGCTCGCGAGGAAGATGCCAAGGACCACTACGCAGGAGCCTATGGCCACCCCGTTAACGGCGCGTCCCTACCTACCCCTCACAACCACCCGCCCCCAGAGGATGAAGAGTTCGACGAGGACGAGGAGGAAGAAGAGGAGTATGATAGTCAAGACGAAGACTATGAAGAGGAAGAGGTATATTATAAGCCTGCTCTGGACGTGCCTTTGGCTGATATTCTATATAGGACACAATGACGGAGGAGCAACGAATGGAAGAGGGTCGGCGAATGTTTCAGATCTTTGCTGCGCGTATGTTCGAGCAAAGAGTCTTGACCGCATATCGCGAGAAGGTTGCGAGAGAGCGACAAGAGAAACTCATCGAAGAGCTCGAGGAGGAAAAGTCACAGGAGAGCCAGCGACAGGCTAAGAAGGCAAAGGAGGCGCAGAAACGAAAAGACAAGGCTGCCCAGAAAAAGCAAGCCCAGCTTGAGGAAAAGGCAAAACGAGAGGCTGCAAAGGCTGCCGAAGAGGCCGCCCGCTTAGCAGAGGATGCGCGAAGGACAGAAGAAGCCAGGCTCAGGGCTGAGGAGAAGCGCAAGAAGAAGGATGCGCAGAAGAAGGCTGAGGAGGAGGAGCGGCAAAGAAAGGAGCTCGAACGACAACGACGCGCCCATGAACTCAAGGAGAAGCAAGCGGAACAGGAACGAAAGATCCGCGAGGCGAAGGAGCGCGAAAAGAAGTTAAAAGAAGAGCAACGCCGAAAGGAGCAGGAAGCTCGCGAGCTTAAGGAGCGCGAGACTCGAGAGCGAAGGGAAAAGCATGAGAAAGACAAGAGAGACAAGGAGTTGAGAGCGGCTCAGGCCAAGGCGGAACGCGACGCCAAGGAAAAGACGAAGCAGGAAGAAAAGGACAAGGCGGCAGCCAAAGTCATAACACCTGCAGCGCCCATTCCTATACAGCCGGCAAAGAAACAGCACCTGATCTCCGTTCCTGCCATTCCTCATCAACCTACGATGAATCATCCATCCCCTCAAGTCGCCGTTGCGACTCCTGCTCTACCTAAAGCTCCCACGCCTATGAAACCTCGGGCCGCTTCCCAAGAAGTGACGAGATCAGTTTCGCAGGCTTCTCATTCAGCCTCCGGTCCAAGTCAAAACGTGTCGCCGCATGCTCTCACGCCGCTGCATACCAGCCCTGGCCCCATCGGCCCACCGAGAAAACCATCATCAACAGGACCCACTAGTGCGGGACCTCCGGTTCAACCGGCCTCTCCCCTTCACGCGGGAATCAAGAGCCCGCCCAGTTCACATCCTGGATCTTTCAACATGGGAATGCCTCCTATTGGGATGCAGTTCCCTCCTGGAATACCACCACAGATGGCACCGGCCTTTAACCGAATGCACGATCCGATATTCCCGGCCCCCGCAAACTTTCGTCATATGGGCATGCCGGTACCGCCAGGTTTCCCTGCCCCTAATCCAATGGTCGGTCGACCATTCCCAATGCCGCACGCGCCACCCGGGTTCCATCAACCATCAGATCAACCATTACCCGCAATGCACCATCAAGGCTTTTCCCCAGAGGGTGTATCAGGGCATCCACCGTCGCATTCGCGCCACACATCTTTTGATGCTAACCCACTGGACTTGAAGGGTTCAAGTAGCAAGTCTCAGCCCATTGGGAGACCAGCACCTATTGGTAGACCTGGTAGTGTTGTCCACGGCCAAAAAAGCCATGACCTGTCGGCGGACATCGATGACGTTAGTAATCATTTGGGCAGTAGTGCTCTATTGGATGATTCAGAGGAGCAATTTGGAGGCATTGGTCCTTCTAGGCAAGGCACTGCTATTCCTGGAGCCCTCCCTCCGTTCCCCAGTGCTCCATTTATTGATCCATTCCTTGGCTCGCCCATGAACACCGCGTGGGGCCACCCGAACGTATTCTCCCCGCCGCCCGGGTTCGCCAACCCAGCATGGCCGCCAAATGCTGCGTTCGGGTCTACGCCGCCTGGCATGCGAGCCTCGCAGCCTCGACCCATTGCTGTTCGCCAGATGCTAGTCCGCGCCTGCAAGGACCTCGAGGCCCACGCTGCAGACTCGACAGGTTACATAGACTTGTCCGCTATCAAGGGGCACGTGGACTCCATCAACCTCTCAGTAAATGAACCTGTGTCAGAGGCGGAGTTATTGGAGATGTGCGAAACCGAAGGAAATCCTCAGAATGGTGGCGGAGGCTTCGACATCCGACGTGACGAGAACAGTAGCAAGGTCTCTATTCGATTCGAAGCAGATGGTGGATCGGTTCCGGCTTCTTTCTCGCGAAGTGTGGGAGCTCCTGGAGAAATTGGCAGTCCGGTCGTAGGAACTGGCTCGCCTAGCCACTTCTCGGGAGCTTAGGTAGGATACCAAGGATTCGGGTCACGGCCTGACCATCTTGTGTCCAAGGCCTAGGAGGACTACGACAATTGCATGAGGAATTTATAAGGGGTAGCGGCTTTATTGCCACTAGAGGGGAAAAGGCTAGTCACCAAGGAGATTAGAGGTCGTATCTAAGATTCTCTTTCTTCTGGGGAGAGTCGGGGGTGAGTCCGACTCGAAAAAAAAACTTGTCATGTACCTTTTAGACCGTGGCTGGGTGAGCATAACACGGGTGCCCTTTGTAATCAGTACGTCGGCAGATATCCCAGTTTTTGGGCAAATTCATCGTTGTGAAAAAACGAAGCATGATAGGAATTCATTCTCCTTGTGCATTTTTAAGAGACATTTTTTCAGAGGCAGAGGAGAAAAAAACATACTGTTCTCTTCTTCTCTCTTTGAAACTCGTCATAGTTCCCGATTTAATTTGTGAGCCCAACAGAGCAGAGCAGGAAGGACATTTATTATGAATGGAAAACCCGGTTGTGCATAATGAGTCTTCTTTTTCTTTTCTTTTCACTAGCTGTGCCCATAATTATGTGCCTGCGTTGGCGGTTCGTATGCATGAATGGCATGCTTAACTTACCCTAGGTACTTACTTACATTCGATGCGTGAAGAGCAATGAGTGATGAGGAGAGTCGTTAAGTTTTCATGGGTTCGGGGATTCATGGATGGATTGGTAGATGGGCCTACTGTTGAGTGTGAGTGTGACTGTAGGTGAGTAGGCGTGAATGCGTGACTACCTACCTACCTACATACCTACCTCGTGTACACACCCAGACCTCTCTCGGTCAGGGGTAAGTAAGTATTGTTCACACATATCTACTTAGGTTAGGTACTATGTATGCATAGGTAGGTAGGTATATACTGATCCTAGGTACGATTTTCGACCACTCTCAAGGTGACTTGCTTGATAGGTAACTAGCCTCCATTAACTAGGTAATATGAAGACTTTTTCGGCTGATCTAATAGGTAGATGCCTACCAACTTCCCTACAGTACTTCCCTAGGTATGTATGTACATGACTTTAACAACTTGCTTAGAAGCCGTACTTTATATAAGTAAGTCCCTAGGTACCTAGGTAGGTATCGTGAGATTGAGTAGGTAGGTTGGGCAGGTTACCTAGATATCGAAGCTCTTTCTTTAGATAGGTATGCAGCATCACCGCCCCCTTCTTTCGCTCCTCTCAACCCCCTTACTACCTACCTACCTACCTACCCACCCCTACCCCCATCACCACCACACTCAGCTCGTTCATAAGCTGTATTTTGTAAGATAGATACCTACCTACCTACCTACCTAGGCTAGCTATCAGGTCAGGCAGGCCTAGTATTTATTTATTTATTTACCTACCTAAGGTACCTAAGGTAAGGCGGTTAACGCAACGCAAGATCCTGTTAAATAAAATAAAGCAAGCTGAGAAAACAAACATCAATCAGCGAGTACCTACCTACATGCAAAAAAAAAAACTCTTCGTTCGGAAATTTCAAGCTACACGTACCTATGTACATTACCTAGGTAGGTATGAGAGAGAGTGATTACTACCTAGGTCAGGGGGGGAGGGGGGCTAGGACTTAGGTACGCACCACCTACCTAGGTACCTACAGTAGGTATTCAACGGCCCAGTTGGAAGAAGCTATTTACGTGCTTGACTGGTATGTAGGATCATCAGTCGTATCGTGCCATAGGTATATTAATTAGCATTGATTAGGTACACAAGGCACCTTTGCCAAATAGACGAGCAAGCCAGCTAGCTATCCCTCCTATTGTCACTATCCTTGCCTGTTCATTTTCCTAGTCCTTCAGGTTCTCAAGCAATACCTAAGAGCATAGTCATCCACACCTACTAGAAATGCATAGTCAGCCCTAGAGGTTAGAGGTGGGCCATCCCAAGTGCTTCAAAGCAGCTTTTTCATTGTATCATTTCATGGATATTAACTCAACACATCCATCGTAATAAAGACGTGGAGCTCTAGCTAGCTCATCTTATGTAGGGGGTATAATCAGATCCCTTTCCTCGCAGCAACGTAGACCCCCAATGCCATGCAATTAGATAGATAGGTACCTATCCCTGAGATTCATTCTCCCTCTCTCCTTTCCTTCCTTCATTCCTTAGACAGTGTAATAACCCTAATATCGCGTAAGAATGTCAGACATCGAATTCATTCGTTCCGTTCCACCGATTTCATCGCGCATTACCCCCCCTTCTTCAACTTCTTTGTATACCTAGAGACCTAACCTAGGTAGACTTAAAACCTCTGTCCATCAGAGAACGGGTTATTACTGCCGTACCCCGCGTGCCCGCCTGCCGCTGCGCCCTGCTGGGGGTACTGGCTATACGAGACGGGCTCATTTGCCGCTCCAGCCAGGGTACTGCTATTGCTCTCGCTCCTGTGGATATCACCCTGATAATAAGCCGCCTGGCCCCCACTCTGCGGATGCGTAACAGCAACATCCCTCTTAACCGCAGGCGCAGCAGCGGCGGCGGCGGCTGTCTTGGCGATATTCGCGGCCTCGATCTTGGCCTGGCGCTTGCGGATGGCGCGCTTGTCGCGGCAGCAGAAGTAGATGAAGACGGCGATGCCGAGGGCAAGGCAGACGCCGAGGAAGACGGTAACGACGATCTCGATGGTGTCGAGGGTGTCGCGCCGCACCATGCACACGGCGTTGCCATTGTCGTCCTCGGAGCAGATGTTCTCGTCCGCGCAGACTAAGGTGGGCACGACGGTCTCGAAGCACGAGAGGGTTACGCCCGAGGCGGTGCCAGTGGATTGGACCGGGCAGGAGGAGGTCGTGATGGAGGAGGTCGTGCTGCATTGCAGGCTGGACTTCGAGCTGCTGCCGGTGGTGGTGCCTGTGGTACTTGTGGCGGTGCTGGTGCCGGTTGTGCTTGTGGCAGTAGTGCTTGCGGCGGTGGTTGTTGCAGCAGTGGTGGTGGCCGCGGCAGTTGTGGTTTCGGCGGTGGTAGTCTCGGCGGTAGTTGTCTCGGCGGTGGTTGTCGCCGCAGTGGTTGCCGCGGTGGTGGTTGCGGCCGTAGTGGTGGCATCTTGGGGTTCTGGAGCTGGGGTCAGATTCATATACAATATTCCGTGGATTCCACGGCCCTTCATTCCTTATTTTTCTTTCACTTGTTCAAGTAGGTGAGGGAGGGCTTACCTGGGAAAGGCTCAGGCGCACGCCGTCTAAGCTCTGCGATAGACTTCTCGTTGTCACACTTATTCAGGATGAAGCGGGCCTCGATGCCAGCCTCTGGCGTAGTGCAGCCAGCGTTTCGGAAGCATCGCTCGAGATCGCTGGTCTCAAGGTACCGCGGTGCGTTGAGGAAGCAGTATTCAAGGGAACCTTTGTCACCACAAGCGGCCCCCTCGGAGAGCTTGACAGCGCTTAGGTGGATGCATGGGGATCGGTCCGGCAGTGCCGAGTTCACGGCGAGGGAAGATCCTGAGAAGAGAAGGAGGATGGGGAGAAGGGTGGATGGCAGGAGTGCCGCGGGTGAGCCATGAGTGAGCATCTTGGTCGATTAAGTACCTACTACCAACTAAGTAAATACTATGCTGGGAAGTTGAACGTTGCTGGCGGCTGAGCCAAGAAATTGGTGTAAGTTACCGTAATAGGTAACTCGGATACTGTGGAGACCGTCTGGATAGTTTCAATGTTGTTGTGGAGTGAATTCGAACCCAGTTCTCTTTTCAAGCGTAGAAATACCAGACAAAACTGGTCTTCTTGATTCTACTAGTCAGGTTTTGTGGCAAGTTGAGTGACACCTTGTACTTCCCGACTCGTCTGGTCTGGTTTCGTCTGTCTGTTTTGTGTGTACCACCGCTAAACAATTAATAACCTATGTAAGTGCCTTAGGTTTCTTGAGTCTTAAACACTTGCACATCTGCTGGTCCGGAACACGCGGAAACTTTTCAAAACAAGACAGATCTGCGTAACGAAGAGGGAAGGGGGGCTGGATTATTATATAGGGCTAAAGGAGATGAGGAAAAAAACTTCGGGGGCCAGTTGGGCTCGTAGAGCTGAATATGTATTGAAATACATCCTCCTGTTCGGCTTTCTACTTGCCGCTAAATTAGTCAGTCTAGCCCATCACGACGACGCGTTTATCAGGGTCTCTTCCCCTTTAGGACAGGACCGGACAGGAAGAGAATTCTGGGAATTCTCACGGCAGATGCCTAACAAAAGATCTAGGTGATAAATACATAAGTCAAAGCAACATGAGACTCGAGGCTTGATACATATCTTTTTTTGGTGGCTTACGTCCTGTCCTATAGGACGACCATGCCAAAGACGCATCACATATCAGTGGCTTACTCGCAAGCTGCATACCCATCCTCCTGGCCGCAGTCAATTAATGCTTTAATGCCTCGTTCGTTGACTGGGCGGTGCTCGCTAGGTAACCTAGGATAGGAAAGGGTGATTGACCCAATGAGGATACGAGACAGAATTTCGGACTTTTATGGAAATGGACTGTCACATCTCTGCATGATGTGTCGTTTGAATAGCTTCCAAGGTTAGGTACCTACTACATAGAGTAGCACACAGGTTACAGTTGCTAGTTAGTTACTTGGAGATGATGAATATGAAAAACTGCAACAACGTATGATTTGTTGTTGTTAATCTTAGAAGTAAAGAAATTTCTGGGAGCGTCGGGGTCTCTTACTAATATTCGGTAGTCCTAAGCCCGCAGCTAATACATAGTACATAGAAGTATGTAACTATGCTAGGCAGGATACATACATAATTCTATGCATTTTAATGTTAGTAATTACGGTTATCTCGGTAGTTTGACTTGCTGGCAACACGAACTAGATCTTGATCAGGTTAAGCAGTGTACGTACTACTATTGCATGCACACATAAGGCTGTACCCCCCTGGTTGGTGCGGAAGAGCTAGCAAGGTGGCGGAGCCCAGAAAACTGCTCTACGGCCAACCGCAGGCGGATTATCGATGCCTAGAGCGTGAGCTGAATGGATGTTGGCTTCTTTAGCTTTTAAGCTTTTCCAGGATCTGCTTGGCTTGTTTAGCCCTAGGTGCATATATGCAACCTATCTATATTGCTATTATTGATGTATGTACAATACCTATTATATACATATGTGTGTACTACAGAGAATATTGCGTCGCCCTGTGGACTTGACCGACGGGCAGCCCACTCTCGACAGAACCACTTCTAATGTAGCATCGTGCTGTCAATATTCTCTATACCTTTTCTGAAGCGGAAAATAAAAACCACGATATACAATCTCATGACCCAATATAGGTATGCATACTTTAGTGTCTACCTAGTGTCGGGTGGATTGTAAACAACCGAGAGCGCATTTGCTTCACACATAGCCCAAATTCACGAGAAGCAATATTATCGATTTGAGGAGGAGTGAAAGGTCTACCACATATCGGATTTGTTAATCACACTGAACGTCAATCGTTAGTACCATGACAATCCACAATAACAGCCAAGGTTAAAGTAAAACATGAGACAATTTCTTACTCTTGCATAAGTAGTACTTCTATATAACACGGCAAACAGAAACAAACTTCTTCAGGGCATCCTTAATATCAAATAGAAACTTTGAAACTGAGTTTCTTCGCATAAAAAGCATCGCGACTTCCGTAGAAGCCTCCAGTAACCAGCAAGTGCTACGTATGCGTAGTAGCTACTCAGGGGCTCCTTCACCCACTCGGTATTGAGGTGATTGGCGCTTAATAACATCATGATTCATAAAAGTATCAGAAATGCATGGGGGTGCCCTGATGACCTACAGCAGAAACAGGCGGTCGTCAAACTCTTCTGTATCGAAACATCTATCAATTGTACCAAACCTCTCACGTCAATATCGAAGCACGCTTATCACAGCCTGTCGCTCTATATATTTGACTATCCCCTACAGCACCTTAACAAGGTGCTTTACACGCAACATCTTGCCCCTCTAGAGTCAAATCCGTATTCAAGACTCTACACCTCAGGGGACGAATGGTTGCGGACATTCGAGGCTTGAAAAATAACGTCGTCCTTAGCGACGCCTATCCAAGCAGATGGCATGAGTAAGAAAGCTAGACCACACAGTCACGAGGTGGAATCTAGAAGATGCGGAACAACATCGCCGTTGAGTGGAGGCTTCTAACACCTCCTCGGAAACTACGAACATTACATACCTAGATATGTGTCCAGAATGTTTTGAACAAACTTGTTTCCGGGTCGACAACGACGATGACTGACCCCCTGCACTTAAATTCTCAACAAATCGAGATTCAGACAGACATGGCACAGAGATGGAATGAACTCCGACCTGACGGGCTGAGAAGTGTAAACGGCAAAAACCTGGAGCAAATTGGTCATTCTCCCTTCGAGATATTGCATGGACATCTTCCGGGAGGAGCATTGGTTTCAGAAGACTATCATAAGATGATGGGAGAAGTGGGTGTTGTTGTCTTGAATGCCCCGTCGACTTCACGTCAGAGTGTTGGGCTGGTAGAGGTTTTCAACAAAAGTTTCCAGGACATATTTCCTTAGTTTTGGTACTGCGAAGCTATTCCAGAATAATTCCATGTAGTTTTAACGGCATGTGGCTATTTTTGTTCTAGCTAACCCGAAGCTCCTTTGGCTACGCTCGAGGTAGCACGACCCAGGCTTAATAAACCCCGATCCCCTCAACACCCGGGGAAGGTGGCCCATTTCCCCACGAAGAGGCGTGTTGTCCGCCTTCCTATTCTCACTGAAGAAGAGCCGTTGTCAGCAAACAAACCCTAACCTTCAGAGGGAGGACGAAAGGCACGTCCATTTTAAGTCCCCTGAGAAGCTGAGCCATCCGTGGCGGAGCCCACCAAATCAATCACCTTCCCAATCTCCTACTGATAATTCCACCTTATCCTCCCCTTTTTCTATCCGACCTTTTGACAAGCTTTCGGGGTCCCTCACGCTTGGTTCTGCTACAACTACTCGCGGAATCCTCCAGAACACTTGGTAGCTCTGCTCTGCTCTCATAAAATTCGTTTTCACCCTGCCGGCGACCCTGGTCGTCGAAGAGGGGTTCACGAATTCCTAGGAGGGCCCGCAACCCCCTCCCATCACTTTTCCCGCCCATCCACCCTTCACTTGCCAAGATTCCGCCCTGCCGGCCCTACGCCGAAGAGGGGTCTCCTGGTCCCGACCTATTTACCGCTATTATTATCCATTTTGTCATTACTATCTATCTTTCATGGCAACCCCGGATTACCAAAACCTCTGCTGGGTCGCAGCCTTCATCACCGAGAATGGGGACGTACCATGGGTGCGCCGGTTGGATCCGGATATTACCAATCGTATACTCCTCAAAGCCATCAACCTGCCGCCTCACATCAAACAGGAGTTCCAGGCAGCCGAGTACGAGCTGCAGGAAGCGGGGTACGTCATGCTCGGGGAAGAGCAGGAGGAAGGTTATCGGAGAAAGCCCTGGGCATTTAGGCACCTTTCCTTTCGAGTTCACCTCTTCCAGGTACGCCCTCACTTTCTCCTTCCCGGCCCACCATGGCATGTCGACTGTATCCTTGCTGTGGCACGCACGTGGTGTGAGTTTGTTGCAGGTGCCTCAGGCACCCTTAGCTCCATATGGCCCTTATGGCCATATATTGGCACTCCGCCATCCGTAGTTGGGAATAAAGCAAGCTTTCTTCCTTTCCTCTTTCTTCTTCTTGGTTGCAGATGTACTGCAACAGAGTTATTTAGGTACGAGGCATCTCAATGTACTAACTAGGTTACTTGCCTCCCTAGTAGGCAGGTTGGTACGTTGAGCTTTTAAGGGAAATTTCGGCCTCAGCGGACACTAGATGACATGATATAACATAAAAATAACATACCTCGCATACTCACTCGGCGCGAAGCGCTTCACGCCGGCGGCGATCGCGGCATCGATCAGGTTCTTCTGCGCCATCTACTCCGGGTCCGAGAGGATCTGGATGAAGGATAGGAGCGTGTGGGTTCCCTGCAGGGCGGCGACGAGGCTTGGCTGCGAGTTGTAGTCGACTACCTGCCATTGTATTGACGGCGGGGTGGGGTCGGTGGTGGGAGCTTCCTATGCGGGTGGGATGCTGGGGATTAGGGGCTGATTGCTAGGAATCGCTGGGACTTGCCTATATAGGTAGGTACCTGGGTATAGAAAGGGGGGGGGAGCTTCTTACCCTCCTGCTCAGTATGGTTATCTCATGTTTCTTTGATGCCAGAAGGGCATCGATGACCTCTTGGGACACCTCTGTTTTATGTGATTTAGTTTGTGATTTTATTTTCTGAAAAAAAAAAATCTTTCACTGGATTCGCGAGATTGACGCACGCCCGGAACCACCTGCGATGGCGATTTTGGCCATTGTGGATAGGTGTTGGATCTGGTTCGTTACGGTGTTTGAGCAACGCTTCGTGCGTGAGCTGTAAATACCTGAGTAGCTGATAAGTAGGCACTAAATCTAAGCGCTTGATGTAAATAGAATGCAAGAACGTCTTGGATGCTTTAACTATTCGGTATTACTCGGATTGCTGAGCTTCTCCGTGTTCCTAAAAAGGGGGGGAGACATGAGTCTGTGCGCAAGTTTTCTCTGCGACAGCGGGGATGGGGATGGGGATGGGGATTTTGGGGCCGTACATGCAGTAGTTCATGGAAGTCCTACATATGTCCCTGTAAGGATCAAGGGATACTTACATGACATGCATGTGATATTTTGGCACGTTTGTGATACGGTGACATATGTATGTATGTCGCCCCAGATGATTATGCTGCCTGCCGACGCACAGCTTGTTCTTGGTGCTGATAAGTCATTGTATAGTAATCATTCGCATAAGGTCTTCTGTGTTAGTATTTTCAACATAAGTACTAGTTAGGTACTACTAATCGTAACATAGCAATCGTTGTAAATGGATATCACATTGTCATTAAGTAACTCATAGAGATAATAACTTGCTTTATTAGGTAGTTGTCGTTCCCGAAACTCATAAACTCAGGTACAAAGGATGAGAGCCTTAGTGACGCGATAGAACTCCATTTTGCACCAATAACATCCAGCCTGAAAACAGTACCTCTTCTCGAGCTGAGCTACGCACGCATGGTGAGATGCGGGCACTTAACCGTGCTGGACATGGGTCACGGTGCCGTCATCCTTGACGTGGACATTCAGTCGGTCGGGGTTGAAGTCTTTGGTTACCATCATGCCCGGCTGAATGACACGGCATTGTTGGGGGAGATCCTTCTTGCAAAAGTTCTGAGTGATTGCATGTATTAGTTATCTACTGCCTGTGGTATGTGGTATGGAATGAGAACCTGCCGTCTCAGTGTGGTCGTTGTCAGAAACTGTCTTGCCCACCAGCTTGCTCGACCATTCTGTGGTCTTGTCGTTTGAGTTGCTGGTGATTCCTGGGATGACGAGAGGCATTTTGGTGTTGAGTATTCTTGATAAAATCTAGTATGCAGGTTCGTGGCTTGAGTGTAGAGAGTAGCTTAGTTTCAAAATAAGCAGAATAAGAAGGAAGAGTTGTGGAATTCTTGATCGACTTTGTTCAATGCTCTTATAAGAAAGCTTGAATGTCTAAGGTTGAACACGGAAGTCAGCCACAACCTTGGATAAAGTGTGTTTGGCACGACGTATGCAATGACGTATATGGCTACCTACATGTAATGTAGTACATGTATGTATTACTACCTAGAACAGGCTTGTAGACGCTACGGAAAATCACGTGGAGGTCAGGCTAGGTAGGTGTCTATTAGGTAAGCACTCAAAGTCGGTTCAATGTTTGCTTGAACGAGTTCGGTATTGCAACAAATTGTCTGGTTATGAGATTTAATGAATCATTATAGTCTGATTTCATGGAGTCTGCCCGCATCACCTCGGGATTTAATTTATGCTTCGAAAATCAGACGATCGACGGGCTGCAGCTTGCACATTATATGCAAAGCATAAATACCACGGTATAAGTGGGGTACTTTTATACATCGAAGCAAAGTACTAGGTACATAGTTACAATCAATTAACTACTATGTAAACCAGAATTCTAAAACCTGCCCCGCGCCGCTGTCAAGTGCGACCGCGGGGCACCTCAATCGAACTGCCCCTCCAAACTTTCACAAGCTTCCATTTTAAACTAAACAACTACAACAACACCATCATTAAAAACAACCTCCAAGTCAATTAGGGATAAATCAGACAAGATGTTTAAGAAAGAGTAAGTAATCTTGATAAATTATGGTACGGTGATTTCTGAGAAATAAATTCTTTGTTAACTTACAAAAATAGCATATCCCCCGCCCCCAAATCCAAGCTAAAGTCGTCAGTTCAACGGTCGTTACGGCAGTCCCTATTGACAACATACCCTCTCTTAAATCCCTATATCGATGAGATCCTACCCAAGAAGGGCTCACTGGAGGCCATGAAACTTCCTGACCGTTGCACCCTATATGTTCTCGACTCCCAACCCCTCTTTTTCCAGTACGACACCGCCACCCTACTACCGCATCTGCGCCTCGTCCACCGTTTCCCCGCCGCCTTCCCCAGTATACGCATAGACCGTGGTGCGATCCGTTTCGTCCTTTCTGGTGCCACACTCATGGCCCCCGGCCTGACGAGCGCAGGTGGTAGGCTACCAAGTGGAGTGTACGAGGGCGGAGAAGGGAAGGAAGGCCTTGACGAGGATGAGAGGTGGACGAGGGAGCTAGAGAAGGGCGAACCGGTTGTGGTGAGAGCTGAGGGGAAGATCGAGGCGTGCGCTGTCGGCTTCTTAGTCGTGGGGACCAAGGAAGTTAAGGAGAAGGGCAAAGGACCCGTGATCGAAGATGCGCATTGCCTGGGTGATGGTTTATGGAGGCTTACCGCGGTCTAGAGAGTGAGTTACTGGGCAATCTAATTCCCTATTCGTCACCATTCAATGGTGATCTACGCGAACATCTCGGGAATAAGAATTCACGTGCTCTGGACAAGCACTATGGAAAAGGCCGATGGCAGCGGCCTTCCCACGGCTAAGTAACATCGACAGGGACCGAGTATACATCCAAAGTATAAAACGAGCAATATTAATTTCAATGAGAAACTACGATAGGGTCATTGGGTGGCAGTTTGAAGCCGAGCGAGTAGGACAGCACTCAAATTTATGAATATATCTACACGAATTATACGAATAAAACGAACTTTGACAGGGTATAAAACGATTTAACATTTTTGAATGAGCAGTAGCAGCGTATCGACGAGATATTCTTTCGGCGAGTGGGAAGTTTGAGATACTTGGAATCTCTACTGGAAACCACAAAGAACATGGCTTTTACATGACGAATGGACAAACAGGACTAGATACCTACTATGTGGTAGATTGAAAGGACAGATGATACGATTCACTGAAAAACAAATACAAATTTGAACCGGGCAATGTATAGCATTTGGTCATTGGTATTTGGTAGTGTTACGGGACGGAAGTAGTCACATTGGTAAGGTAAAACATAAGAGACTGGAAACTTGGCACAAATAGCAGGTATTTATCTCGTTATTTCGTTACCTATCATAATTCCCGTAGAGTCCCCTCAACTACCCCAGAGTTTTCCCATTACCAAGCCCTGAATGCCTGATCGCACACCTCCTAGTATCCGAAGACCCCATAACGGATTCCTGAAGGTGGTGGGGGTTTGAGTTAGTAAATAGGATCTGGTATGGTATAAATAGGTAGGTAGGTAGGTACATTAGGTAAGGAGAATTGAAGTAAAGGTAGGAAGATGATTCGAAGGTTAGGAAAGGGTGAGAAGGGAGGAAACAACATACGCTTTGAACCAGGTAAACGGAACGTCATTCTCCATGAGATTATGCACATTCTCGGGGTCTGGCAGGACGCTGTTGGTGTTGCTGCAATTGTCAGCTTCTTTTTTCTTTTCTTCTTTTTCTTGACTAGAATATTCATATAAAGGTGAATGGGAGGAGAAGGGAGGGAGGGAGAGCGAGATGGACCTCGACATGTAAGCCTTGGGAAGGCCATCTTTCAAGTTCCAGCTCGAATTTCATTCATATTCAGCACCAGGTAGTCGTTCCAGTGGCGATGGTCTTGGTGTAGGAAGTGTATTTGGCGGAGCCATTTTGTACCACGCCGTCAGGGTCGTAATAATCGCCACGAGCAAATTGACATGCTTTTGTTTAAGATGTCTCTTGTTTGACGTCGTTAAACTTGTCGTTATCTTCACCATTTTACGAGCTTCTTGTTGTCGTTGTCTTGGTCAACGGTAAATGGCCACAGAGAATTGCTGAGGTAACGATTGTAATTTATCGATAAACGCTTCAGAATAAGAATTGAACTATTTCATTAGAATTGGAGGTGGCTTTCAAGTTCGTGGGAGTTTATATAAGGAGTCTGGGTTTCAATTAGAAGGATGAGTGGTTAAAGGGGTTCAGCGGTACACTGTAGCCTTGTATTTAAGGACATTTTATTGTACAAAGCCCATATCTAGATCCATCCCTTTCAAAACAAATGTTTTACTCCTTCTATCTCTGACATACTAAGAACCTATGTAAGTACTTGCCACGAAGACTTCACCAAAATGAGATGATAGAACTGCGAGAAATTTGAAATATGTAGGCATTCTTATATTATATCATTCTTCTATAATATGACCAAAGTATAACAAGCTCTATGGTGTTTGCGCTACTGCCATCATGCCAGTACCTATATGCAATGGTATTGTGACTCCATCCCCCCTTATTCCCTTTCACTAGTTCGCTCACTAATAATCCAATTCAAACACAACGCTCAGTCGTACCCCCAACAGACAGACAATTACAGGACAATTATTCTAATCGCTCCAAACATGATGAGAGGTTGGGTATACCGCTTATTCCGGCTTTAGCACGGCGCGGAAGTAGATCTGGCCCGACTCCAGCTTCTCCAACGCCTCCTTGATGCCAGCCTCGCTCATCGGGAATACCTCGACGACGGGCCTGATCTTGTGCAGAGCAGCGAACTCCAACATGCGCTTGTGGATATATCTCGAGGCGACGACGGATCCCTGGACGGTGAAACCGAACGCGATGAGCGGGTAGTAGGGGATCGAGAAGTTGCCGGTGTCGACGGACAGCGGGTGGATGGTTGCGCCGGGCGCCAGGATCGGGACGAACTGTTCCCAGTTGGGCTGCGCCGACGTGCAGACGAGCAGGCGGTCCAGCTGCTGCGATACCTTCAGCTCGGTCACGCCCTTCGTGGCGACGAACTCGTGTGCACCCAACCGCATCGCCTCGGCCCGCTTAGCTTCGGTGCTGGACAGCACGACGACTCGGCAGCCCATCTTTGCGGCGAACTGGATGGCGAGATGGCCAAGGCCGCCAATGCCCACGATTCCGACGGTCTCGGTCTGCTGGGCGTTGTAGGCGTGCAGGGCGTTGAAGACGGTGGCGCCGCCGCACTGCAGGGGGGCGGCGTCCTCGTCGGAGATGCCCTCGGGGATCGGGAATAGGAAGGCCTCCTTCCAGATGGCGTGGGAGGCGAAGCTGCCTTGGTCCCGGTCCGCGTAGGCGTACATGACGCGCCCGGGGCAGTACACCTCGTTGCCCCGCAGGCACTGCTGGCAGTGGCCGCAGCAGTCGTGCTCGTAGCCCCAGCCGACTCGGTCGCCCTTCTTCAGGTGCTTGCACGCCGGGCCGGTTGCCTCGACGACGCCGACGCCTTCGTGGCCTAGGACCATGTCCTCTTTTGTCTGGACACCGTGTTAGTGTCTTTTTCCCGGTAGGGTAGGGTAGGGTAGGAAGGAGGAAGGGGGTATTTACGTAATGGAGATCTAGGAGACTCTTGTTAGCTACATCGTGTTATGAGATAAGGGGCTAGGATTCAAACGTACCAGTTCCGCAGACACCGGACGCGGTGACTCTGAGAAGAACATCGTCGCCCTTTAGCTCCGAGGGCTTGGTTGTGGTAGACTTCTTCACGACACCGGACTCGGTGCCCTTGAAGACGGTGAATGTGATGGTGCTCATATCGTCTGATGGCTGATTAAATGTATAGTTGTGAATGATTCGGTAGGTTGAATAGACTAGGTTTCGAGTGTGTGTCAAGGTAGTGATGGATTGATGGAAACTTCTATATTGTTATTGGAAGAGGACTAGACTACACTACCTACCTAGGTATTTTATATAGAGCTCTAGGTCCAGGACACGGATTTGTTGGACGCGGCGATGAAATATTTTCTTTCCCACACTTCTGTATTTAGAGCCCCCCCGAAAACTCCGAACTTACCAATCTCGCATACTACCCATCCATGACGTTAAAGCAGGGAGTGGACATGCGGATTCAACCGCACTTAGTCTAATTTACTAGACCTCGTCGTTGACCCAATGTGGAACATCTTTCAACCTGCAAATGATAATTTATTATGGGGGGTTTTAAAGGAGGCGAAGGCCCACATTGGAAAGTTTCGCTTCGAACGCAGGCGACTAAAGCTAGTGCTTCTTTTTTGTTCTGCGTGCGTTCCCTTTTTCGTAGATTATTGCGATCACGCCGGGAAACTCATAGACCTGTTGCTATCGACTTGGAGTAAGCATATGAGAGGCTGAGATATTTATTTATGGTAAGTAAGCACAGCTGAAGTCTGAGATAATCAATCATTCAAATATTTTCACTTTTTTAGAATCAATAAAAGCTTATATCAACTTTTACATATACTATGTAACTATTGATCAGTTGGGAAACATGTTGTCAAGGAACATGGATTCGGCGAAACCAGTGAATTATATTCCTTGGCTCCAAGAATTGCCGCCAGCGTCGGATACACTAACTCGATCTGTAGCATCTCGAAACCTCTAAACCCACGTGTGCGTGTATGCTACGACACCGTTAGCCGGTGATTAATAATTCCAAGGAGATTTGATTTGAACAGGGAACAGTGGCAAGCTAACATTTTCAACGTTGAGAGTCTAAAATGCTAGGTTAGTTGTGTAATGTTGGTTATGTCACTTATGTGTAAGTAATGGGACAGAGAGTAGCAAGACTAAAGTGGAACTGAACCAAGCTCTAAAGTCGGGTAGACGCAAGAATGATAGCAGTGTTAATCTCAAGATGGATCACGCAATGGATCACGAACAAAAAATGGAACAGAAAAATAGGAACATGCTATGCAACCTAGCGTGCTGCTCGTGTCTTCGTAGGCAAGTTAGCCATGCAGCTGCCACGTTAAGCTTAAATTATCCTGTCAACCAACATATGATGTAGGCCTGTATGTATGTAGGTTAGATATGTAGTATTATCCAAGACTTAAAAGACCCCTGATTCATCGAGTCTAAGGGTCGTCGATATCGAACTACATAGTTACGTAGTACTGAAATAAAGATGCAGATGGCGCCTATCGGACATGCCAGCCAATCCACCTCGCTATACCGGTATTGGTGATGTCCCGTCTACGCGATGTAATCGTTGCATGAATCGTGGAGCACACGCTCCATGAAATTCCATCCACATATGTTTGTATATCGACCGAATAATAGTCCATACTCTCATATTGATCAACCCTTTGCACATCATACAACGGGTCTAGTACGTTCCCTAGTAGGTAAGCGGTCAAGGGTATAGCATGGCAACAGGGTAGCCGGCAAGTGTAGTGTCTTGTTTTTGACTATTTATGGGGATGGAAGTTGAAGTTCCCGTGGCAGAAAAGTCTTAAAGCGAAGTCGCCTCTTTTTGTTTTGTTTTGTTTTATTTTATTTTATTTTACACATGTTATATTCCCCCTGGAAGTATGAAGTGCATCCGATTACCTAAGATAAGCCATTAACTACTGAAGCTATGCAGAAAAGACGGGGCCGAGGTGCCGAGGTATGTATAAGATGGGGCTAATATCTGGCTTGATAAGATAACAGTTCTTGATTATTCAATGTTACTAAGCTATATAAGTTTAGCACGTGATCGACTTTAAACTTACATCTCGTTGCGCGTTTGTTATCTCAACTTGCTCTTCTTTCCATCACATCCATGGATACCAAATGTAGTCCAGCTGGTTACAACATTGAAACATTCATGTTTACCACGGTAGATATAACCTTGGAAATGACGACAGCGTTCTCATATTGCTTAACGCACAAGGGAAATAATTCTCTGACATCCACCGTAAGTACGCAAATACATCAATTCAATAAATTACCTTTCTACTATGCGCCGTAGGTCTTAACTAGATCAGTTACTACTCATCGGAGTAACCGTGGCGATATAGAAAACAGATAATCGTTAACATAATCCATCATGATCACGTCCGTGCTCCAAAGCAATCGACAAGCCTCGACACCTTCATTTACTCAGGTAGATAGATATTCTGCCTCGCTGGTACACTGGTCGTGGCCATTGTCATAGCATTCAGAATGATCGCCTCTCTCTTATTAGCTGACAGCACCCTTTGGCCCGAATAGCCTACCGACTTGCCACAGGAGCGCGTTTTGTTTTCATCCGCCTTACAACCGAATCGATGATATTGTTTCCTTCACCATGTCTGCTGTGAGTGAGGTAATCCTGAAGCAACTCGGGTTGGCATATGCACGTGGCACGCCGATGGGAATAACATTATTCGCGACCACAAATCACGTGACCCCTGCTGATGCTTCCCTAAGTTTCAGTACATGGTACTGTAGGTACTGTCGAAAAGAGTCGGTTTGTATACCTCGTCAGACAGGATTAACAGGGCATTAGGATGACAGAAAGCTTGCCGTGACCCTCTTTGAGTATATGCGCCATTATCGATGCATGACATTGGCAAACTACTTATCGGATTAGACACCATCTATCATTATTTCCACGGGAGCATCAAGCCTGGCGCATATCTTGAATATTAGTCCCGAGTCAATATCCCGGGTCTCCATTGATAGTCCCACAATCCCACTCAAGACCTGTGGCTCTATTCGAAATGAGTTCCGCACCTTGGACATTTATCGTGTAAACACCTCGGCCCGAGCACAAGGACACTCGGATCTTGGGACATCATACGGACATCGCAATCTTATACGGGCCTATCTTGATCCTATAACCGCCCGCAGGTATAGTGGGATGCATCGTCGTCTACGCTCATGTATTCACCACTATAGTAGAGCTTAATGGACATTAGAGTAACTAATATGCTCTTGGGCAACTCGGTGGCGCATTTAGTTTTCGTTTCATGACGCAAACTAGATGACATCGCGATATAGAAGTTTGGATTGTCGTATCTCCTCGAGGCCCATGGTGTGGCATCCCCGCAACCGATCCGAAGTATAAAAATGCATTCGCTGCCCGCATACACGAAAAGATAATGCGGCTATGACTTATGTGGCAACGGTCTCGTTGGTTGATATTCAGACATTTTGTGTACCCACGTTCGGGCCGGAGACAAGCCATGTAGCCTCATGGCCTTTTAGGGGAGGCTGATATCACCGCCCTGAGAATAATCACATATAAACGCGAAATCCATTTAAACTATTCGTTTTAACGCATCGGCAAGAATATTAATCGTGGCGCATATTTTCGTGCCGGTGTACCAGAGATCTGCGGGCACATCTACCGCGAAACAAGGGGGGAAGCTCAGGCCTAGAAGACGCCACCGTAACGGTGCACATATACGCAGTACTAGGGTCAATATATTGGAAGATGAAGATTGCTAAAGTAACTACGGTTCGTGGTACTAGGTATGATTGCTACTCGTATCATCAGTTCTGTTTAGGTACTCACATTAACCTTCTTTGCCTCTTTTCCCCAGGCTCTCAGCCTTGATTCTCATCATCAATGTCAGCATGAAAGTCAGCAGTAAGTACATCATCTTTTCTCGAATCACACGCTTCCCGGCAATATTGACGGCAGTGTGGTATCACGTCTAACTTCTGACCAAGGTCTAAGAATATTATCTATGTAATAAATCAATAACGACGCTTTTTATCGCCGCATTCGTCATTTATTCCGAAGAATCGCCTTGTCTGCAACCATCCATGATATTTATACTTCGGCGAAGCCCGCGTGGCGAAAATATCTACCTTGATTCACTCGCTGAGCGATTTCTCCTTCCCTTCATCGTGGACGAGAATAGATCGCCGCCTCAGATTCTCTGCCGCCTGCTCGATATCGCGACCCTGCGCACGGATAAACCTCTCGGGTCGACTTACCGAGGTGGAGTCCCGGTCGCTATGGAGGAATAGGGGCGGGTTGTCTCGGTAGTACGCATCTAGGTCCTCTAAGGAGCGGTTGGCTGTCTCGGGGTAGAACAGCCAGATTATGGGTAAGAAGACAGCATTCATCACTGTCCAGATGATATAGAACTTCCAGCCAAGTTGTTGGATTCCAATTGGCGTCACTTCGACGACGACAAAGTTGGTGATCCAGTTTGTCATGGTTGCTACCGCAGCACCCTTGGTTCGCATAGGAAGCCTACGACATGTCAGTAATGGCCCTCACTCGACAAATAATCTCACGACGTGTCCGAACTAGAGATAACTTTATACTTACGAATTAATCTCGGTCGGGTACAGCCACGGAATCTGCAAACCCGGATTAGCTTTCTCAACGAGCACCGAGGATGGCGAAGACATACACCCAGCATTCCCAAGCCGAACCCCATGTAGTAAAGGATGAACCACACGACAGAAGCCTTGGCCACTTCAATCTTGTGAGCATACCCGGGGCTCTCCGCATAGTAGAGCAAGATAGTCACGAGCAAGAAGCAGAATAGCTGAACTGCTGTGGATACTATCATCATGATGCGGCGGCCAACCTTTTCCACTAGCGGCGCTGCGATTAAAGACGCGATAAGATAGGCAACCGATGCGCAGGCTGCGATGAGGCGAGCCATACTTTCGTCGAGTCCAACGGACTGGATTAACACGGTCGGGAGGTAATACGACATGATCTAAGTATATTAGCATGCTACAAACAGTTGTGAGTGGGGTGTCTAAGATATCGAAAGCTCACATTGATGCCACCAAATTGTTGCATGGCTTGCGTGCCAGCGCCAAGAAGCAATCGTCGAACAGTCTTAGTCCCAGCCTTAGTACGTCCGCGGAAGAGATCACTCCATTTGATGGCATTCTGACGTTCATACTCGATACTGTATACGATCTCTTCTCGCTCGGCGACAACGTACGGATCGTCAACCGGCTTATCTTCCAAGTCGGCCAATATTTTACTGGCTTCGGTTTCGTGCCCATGAGCAAGCAGCCATCTATAATCAATGTTAGGTGCCTATTAGGCTACTGGATAGACCAACACGGCGGTTTCGCAGTGGCTAGGAGACGTACCTGGGTGATTCTGGCAACCACGGGACCGTGCAGAAGAGAATGAAGCAGAAGATGAGTTGGAGAGATAGGGGGAACCGCCACCCTACAGAGCCCCCAACGAAAGACATTCCATAATTTATCCAATTACTCAACGAGAAACCAAAGATGTTCAAACCCATCTCTAGCATAACCAGATATCCTCTGTTGTGTACTTTGGAGGTCTCCGTCTGCCAAACCGGCGCTGTTGCAGTGTTGATTCCATTCCCAATCCTATTTCCACATGTTAGCATGGGGGCCACATCCGATGCTAAGTCTAAGTCTACGACACATACCCGGTGACAACACGGGCGATAATTATGTGCGGCACGCTGAACGAACTCGTCTGAAGAATCGCGCCAACGGTCATGATCGCGGTGCCCACCAGGACGGTCTTCTTGCGCCCTATCACCTCGCCGATGTAGAAGGCAGTGATCGCACCGAAGAAGCAGCCGATGGTGTAGATTGACGTGATGATAGATAGGACGCTGGTTTTCTCTGCGCCGTTCAAGTCGTGTACGTCGAGGTAGTCTTGAGAGATGACAACGCCGCCTAGTCCGCTATATTAGCACCAGCACCGCTGTCTAGGTACCTACCTGCGTTGGTAGGTTGCGAGATCCACGTACTGAAAACACCTTGATCATAGCCAAACAGGGTCATGTCCGTCGCGCATGCGAACTGTCGTCTCTCCGTTAGTCCTATAACTCATTTACCTAAGGCCCCGCCCCCCCTTATAACACGCCACGCGCATACATACCGTAATCCAGAAAGTCAGCCATTTTCCCTTAAGCCCAAAGTAGGGCTCTTTATAACGTGCCAGCGCCATGCTGTCGTCGCCAGTTTCTTGCAGGTTACCTGTGTGTCTGTATCTGTACCTGTATCTGCAAGTTTCGAGAATAGGTACCTAGGTAAGCAAAGAAGAAGAAAGAAGAAAGAGAAAAAGACCGAGGATTTAAAGAACTTTTGGAGGATTTTCGGGGGTAGCTAAGTAGAATGCCGAGGTGGTGTGGGCTGGGCTGGGCTGAAGGAGGCAAACGCGATGGGTTCTTATAGGTATGACAAAGAACGACCGACCTGGGTTACGTAGCTACGTTAGGTACCCAAGTATGCATCCGGCTAAACAGACCCTGAGAGCCGGTAACTCACCCTCTCGAGTATGTATGTATGTAGCATCGTGAAGTGTCAGGCTTGTCAACTTATAATTACATAGGTAGGTATGCTACTAGAGACAAGGGGGGGTGTCACGCAAATCGTCCTACGCCGTACCCAATCGAACGCTGATCACGACCAGTACCCCCAGGGGTGTGGGGTGGGGAAGAACCTGGGGAAGCACCCACTCCCGGCACCACATCCACATCACCCCACGCGAAAGTAAGTAAGTAACTTGGGTAGGTAGGCAAGTAAGCGAGTATTTCCCTCAAAGGCCCGAGTTTGCGGTGTCAGGTGACTCGAAGATTTCGCGTAATTTCCAAGTACACTACACTATGTATGTAGGTATACTCCAGGCTCCAGGCGCCGCCCCTCGTGTGGTGGGTGGTAACACGACACGTTCTTGCTTTCTCGGCTTAGGTACCTAGGTAGTTAGGTAGTTAGGTAGTCGTGGTGCCGGCGCCGTTCTCACGACGTTGCGCAAGGCTTGTCTGCGCGGGAGTTTTAGCCACGCGTCGAGGAGAAATAAGGCGATTGTCGCAATAACCGCAGCTCTGGTTACGTATAGGTATATATATGCCTATTTACCTATGTATTCTTGTTTACCGAAACTCATGACCGAATCGGCTCCACTTGGTCGTCTTTTTCTTAGACTTGTCAGGGAGGAATACTATGCAGAATACAGCAGTTGGGACTGGCGATCCGGGGGGGGGGGGGGGGGGGGGGGATCCATCATTCCCTACACTAGATGGGGTTGGGGGGATATGGGGTATGTAGCATTGGTGATTTTAGTTGCGCCGCAATTTTGGACATACCCCGAGATTTCTCCCCCACAATCGTAGTACCTAGTTTTGGCCATTGCTGATGATTCATGCCTGGTGATTATAGGCAGGCAGGCAGAAAAATTGTAGTTGTGAGAAAGAGAAAAAGAAAAAAGGGGGGGGGGGAGCGAGAGAGAAGAGGAAGGAGGGTCTGAGTTCCAGCCGGGAATCTTCTGTGGCCGGAAACATTCGGAGAAGATGACGACCTATGTCGATGAAAGGCTCGGGAGGCTTCGCAGATACTGCTTACTTACATGTACCTGCTTGTCTGCCTGCCTGCCTCTTACATACATAAGGTATTCAATAGGTACGTAGTAAGCACATTGGATACCTCTCCTACATCTCTAGGTACCTAATGATATGAAAGCCTTGCAGCCTAGGTAGGTATCGATTCCACAGAGACTTTAACAATTTAGGTATGTTTAAGAGTTATGTTTAACTGGAAGCCGAAGCTTTACGTCATATTGCAGGCATTGGTAGCTGTGGGGATGCTCCATTCATTCATTCATGGATCCATCTCTCCGGGGAAGAGGGGCGCTGGGCTGGCTGCGTTTGGGTTTTACAAGAGGCTGAAGAGTGACCGGGTGGTGAAGCAAGTTGTGGAAATGCTTACATGTAAGGACCTAGGTTAGATATCTCACCCCTGATGGTATGAGTGCCGCGAGTGATAAGCAACATACCAACCTTAGGACCTTGTCCTCGAAGGCACGCCGGTGGAAATACCTGGTTTCGAGGGCGGGATAATATCACATATCAGATTTAATTAATCAATAAGACGCAATTCACAGTGTAGATATCTATGACATACATCGATTTGCGAACCGGCTTTTGGCGCAGTGTGTCGCGGCATTGGGAAGCTGCATTATTTCCAACCTAGACCAATAACACGCTGGCGCTTATATGACCCCTTGCTTGGGATCAGCTATAACGTCGTCTGTTAAAGGGCTGCAAGGTCAGGGGTCTCGGTATTGGAGGATTGAGTCTTGGGACTTGCGAGGCGGAGAGGTTGTAGGTAGGTATATCTACCTATAAATCGGGATCTCTAGGCAACCGCGTAACAATTGACATCGCAGGAGTAGATGTTTAATGGTGTTTGTTAATCAGAGCTGGTCTTATATGTTACGGAAGCTTGAAAGGAAGTGTATAGATAATGATGTGTTTAACAATTACCACGCGGCTAACATGTATTAACATCTTGACAGTCATCAAAAAAGGGGGGAGTGATATTACGTGCAGACGCATGTAATCCTCATTTCACCCCCTTTTTTTGCTGACATTTCTTTCATGCACAGCATAAATGCAGTCGGCCATTTAATATAAGTTTATCTTGTTCAAGCTTTTGTCGCTTAACGTCCTACATTGGGAAACCATGTAGGTCATTAATTATCAGATGTGTCTTCGAGGTGGTATTCGGAAGAGACCGTCTACACATAGGAAAGCTTAGGTACCTAGGTACGTACCTACATAGGTTAGGGAGTGCGTGCCGACCACTCATTCTTACAATGCACCAGTTGATCGGAAAATGCTACACATCTTTTTTTGGTATGTAATATCGACACGTAGATATACTAAACAGAGGGAGATTATATCTGGGATAATATTCGTGCCCCAAAAACAGACCCGGTCTGTTTTCTCATGGTCGGAACTGAAAAGGGGGGTGGGTGGCTTTAAGATTTTGTATCTCTACCTATGTAAACAGGTAATCATTGAGAGAAATGATGAGCGAAATCTTTTCGTTCAATCGTTGGGGATCCCGGTGTTACTTATTGAGTTATATGTAGGCATGTATCTAAGTACCTGGACAGGTATCACAGCAGTCGTCGAAGGACAGGAGAATCAAAGAGTACGTACGTACGCAACAGAAGAGACAGTGCTGCGTGGAACTTTCCTCGCTTCCGTAATGTGGGTGATACACGGAATCAGTGCCGGTATTTTTAGGACCATGTATTAGATCTGTAGGTACCTAGGAGTCTCAAGTAATACCTAACTTACATCATTGTTTGTCTTTACGTTCTATGTGGTTAAAAATCTAGGTATATGCTCGCCCCCCTAAGCCCACACACTCGGCATAACCACGTCTGATAACTCATCTCATTGGTAGAGAAGTATTCTCATAGGTAAGAGGACGGACGTACATGGTAGATAGAGAAAACGAAATGCTAAAAGACATACCATGTCAGAGAATCGACGGCCAACACTAGTCGCATCAGAACCTCTAAGGTGTTAAGGTGTTTTCTTACCCTTCATGGTCCAAAATCCAACTTAAAGCTTCGCCTGTGACCATTTGATATAACCTCTCCCGTGCTTTGAAAATTTCCCCCCCTATCAAAAGAAAAAAGGGGGTGGGTAGAGAATGGGGAAGATAATATGAGTATTTTCCCTTCTTTCCTTTTTGCTGTTTCTTTCATAAACCACAGATTCCTACAACACTCGTCAGCGATCAAAGCAGCATTAGTTCCGCGATTGCGTGACGTAAACTACTAGGTTAGCTTCCTACCCATTGCCGAATCACTAAGGTTAGACCAGACCAGATGGACAGTTCCCATAAACCGATCCCTGATAATTATTTGAAATATAACCTACCAATGTTCATTGGCGAGCTAAAGACAAAGCAAATGGGGCATAAAGTGCTTCTGGTAGTCCTTTTCATGTCTTAGCAATGGTTACAAAGGCCTGATGCGGACTAACATGATGAACCAGCAGTGGCCGAGTAACCGCCCCTGAGAAATATGCGCTGGACCCGATCTCACCAGGAGGAGACAACGGGAATAGTTAGAACATCATCAGATATGCCTTCAGGGGCTTGATATAAGGTATACTGGAATAGACCTGGCCTTGGCTCATTTTATAGAATAATAGGAATTCATATTGTTGCAGGTGCCTGAGGCTTAAGCCTACTAGCCATATATTGGCACTCCGCCCATGTAGTCTAGAATAAAGCAAGCTTTCCTCCTTTCATCTTTCTTCTTCTTGGTTACAGCTATACTGCAACACATATGATACGTAAATTGACAGATAATGCTATACTTAGGTATGGACCGTAACTACCCCTGAGACAAAGGAAGACGAAAGACATACCAGAACATGGCGGTAGATATTTTCATCTTCTTCTTTCTACAACATCCAATACCGATCAACCACTTTGTAAAGGTAATATTCCCATTTAAGCCCTCTAGAACATGGAGATTATCCCATCAACTCAGTATGTAGCCGTGATAGGAACTCTCACTAGAAACTATAAGCAGCTATGTTATCATCACAGGTTCTCCTTTCAGAAGAAATAAGCCCCCTATCCTGACTTAAATCATCATCATTGGATTTAATGAAGTCGAGTGCCTTATACATATGCCTGCGTAAGATACACAAGATATAACGTTGCAAGTATCATTATATAGCAGTTTACATCAAAACAGGACGACCACATTTAGTCTACTGAGTATTAACTACTCATCTAACTCAACATAACTCGGAAAACCTCAACATACGATCACAGACCTTCCAGAACCATGTCTTGCATACTTTAGGTCCTTACTTGTGTGAAGCCTCAACTTTTTCCATCTTTCACTTTATAATTTCTTCTATGATAGCTTCTACGTTAGAGTCCTAGCCAAGCCCAACTTAGCCCGCCTGAAAGATACCAGCACTACTTGGATATAGCACGTGGAAATTCATATTTCATCATTAATATCTACGTACGTACCTACATATCTGAGTCGACGTCTTGGCACTGGTACCTAACCTGGCACGGTGCACAATGGAGTCTGGGGAATGCTTGCATTATTCTACCAGTGGTGCTATTAAACATAGAGAGCTATCCTTTCTTCCGATCAGCTCTTTTAATCAGCTATGAGATCGCTATAATTCTTGGCGTCCTACGTTTGTTTCGATTGCCAGCCCTCCGTTTTTGGCCATGAGGGTTTCCGAGTCCTATCGTACTCGTTAAGCTGAGCTGAGGTCACGAACCAGGTATACTCCTTTTCAGGTTTCAATGTTGCCCGGCAGTTCGTGACAAGAGGTGATCCAGAACTCTGGATCTACAACACATTTTCGACCCGAGCCAGCTATCAATCCTGGATAACTCGTGTTTACAGGCAATCGTACGGCACAGAGAAGCCCTGGGAAATTGGTCGCAATACAAGAGGGCCGGGTCCGAGAGGCACAGCGGCAGCTAGATTGTCGAAGTCCACAAATTCGCATACGTCTTTAAGGTACCAACCAACTAACGCCTTGGGTTGTAACGTACGTTTTTGCAACCAAGAAGGTAGCAGAACAAAAAAAAATCGAGGGTTCCTTGGTACTCTCAAGAAGACATACTTGCAAGCCTCATAGTAAAGAAAGAACATCATGATCTACGGCTGCCCAACTGCAATGATGTATGAAATAATATCGCCTCGTTCAAGTGATATCTGCATCGACTAGGATATATTATTATATGATAGGTCCAAGCTGGAAGAACATCGGACGAGATCTCAACAAGGATAAGGTCAGTGAGCTGAGCTTCTGTCCACACAGCAGGGACTGATTGCTTGATTACGAATGTGTAACAGGCCATTGCCTGGGGTCTGAATAGCCTCAAGATCTTGGAATCTCCACCTGAGCCGCAAAGACTCAGACTTTGGTTTGGGTAGGAACATAAGATAACTATGTAGTGCACAGTCTTCTGTGCCATTTCTTGAGCATTCGTCCCGAGGATCCGAGAGGCTACATACATAATTTTCATTTCTGTTTATTACCTACCTACACCTTCGAAGATTGGGCTCACCTTGACATACCTAGTGGAAACGATGCATGTCTCCATCAACCATGATGCAACGTAGAGGCCAGCAGCGATCTGTAAAATGAACCTGGAGACTTGCACAGTTAGTGAGAATTGGCAGGCATATCATTATAGATCTAATCTTCACAGTCATCTTAACCAAGCAAAGTACCTAGTTTCGATAGTTTTAACTTCTAACGTTCTGAGAAAACACGGTCAAGTCCGTGAACATCTTGTTCACCTGATATCAGACTCTTATCGCTCCATGAAATCCCAAACGGGCGGTTACGGCTAGCCACATGGTTTCGGCACGTCAATGTCACATCGGGCTAAAACTTATCAGACTGTATTATTACGCTAAAAGATGATCACCAACGGTCGGTTTTAGTGCACAACGGGGGGTCGGCTTTGTCTTTCTTATCCATTCAACGTCGATAAGACTAAAGCTCATAATGTATTAGTGATTTATTAGAAAGACTTTCACGATCCTAGTCGGTCGTAGACCTTGTCAATCAAACGGCGGCGCAGGGTATCTCGACCCGGCCAAGCGATGACACCCAACGCCGGACCCTAAAGACGGAATCTTGCCTAGTGTCTTTCTTTTTCCCGTCCCGGGACTTGCACTAGCTAGTGTCTCCGAATTTCCCGTAGGGGGAATTATGACGCTTGCTTTGCTGCTAGCCCAGGGCCCATCACAGCTCTAGACTTATGCTGTCGATTTGACCATGTAGTAGGCGCTTAGGTACCCAGACATAGGGGGGAAAAACAAGACCCGACCCTCCGCCGAATCACGATTTCATGAAGTTATACTCCGTTTTTAGAAGCGTTGCATGCTTGTTCAACTGATTCAGAGTTGTAGAGTTGAATGAAACCGACTTTGTCTAATCACACGATCTCTGAAAGGGGCAATTAACTAAGTAGAGGCAAAAGAAAAAAGGAAGAAAAAAAGGAAAGAACAAGCCACGTCCGGACGCCGGACGGTGGTCCGATGCTCCGCCCGCGGCCGAATGTCGTCACACTTTCTTCGTCACACCATGATAATTATCGGTTCTAGAATCGGCGCTATTCTGAATCACATTCGCCATCAAAGGCTAGCTTCCTGATTCCTTGCTATTGTGCCTCGTGGCGATTTCATCACATCACCGGCTTTGATGCCGACGCGTTAGTTCCATTGCCGGTAGTTCTCAGCCTCAGGGGTAAAAGGGTAGGGGGCGGCCGCTGGTACCTTGGACACCTAATAAAGGCAACGCGGCGTGATGTCGAGATATAGTGCTGACATCGGGAAGGGATTAACATTGGTACCTAGTCTGTATCACTCAACTTGGCTTGGCTTTATATTTCGAGAGTAATATTTGTGTCTACTAGGTACGTCGGAGGGTGGATGGGACGTAAGTCATCAGACTTTTCTGTATCACAGCAATAGCCTACTCACCTAACTCACCTAGGTAAGTATTCATGGTGACCAGCCCACAAACAACGTGCCACCTCAAACTACGCCTCTGCCGGGATGGTGAAGGCTGGTGTACCATTTTACTGAAGATACTGGAAGTCATATCACCACGCACAAGCCACATGCTTGTTATTTATGTATATTTCCTTCGGGAATTGCATACAAAAGAGGCGCGGCGTTGTCCCAGACACGATGCACGATGAAGGGCCCGCTTGTATGGATACCCGGGTTCCCCTTTAAGGATTCACCGAGGGACACCGATGTTAGTTATTTACTCCCCATTTTGTTAGCAACGTAGAACGTACCTAGCATCTCGATACTGAGCTGTGTACACGACCCTCATATATTGTACATCTAGGAAGTGCTTTTGGGCCTTCTATAGATTCTTTCATGTCCTGTAACCCTATCTGCCTCGGTAATCAAGAGTAGCATGACGCAATGAGACATCCTCGACATAGATGTAACCTCCTAAAGCATCACTCGATATCACTGTTGAATCTGCTCGGACTATCGATATTCACCAAACTCTTCTAAGTTTCTGTATAGTCCATGGTCTGGGGCATTGGAAGACATCGGCAGGGTTCGAGTTTTTCTTTTTCTATATCGCTTCTATTAAGTCCCAATCCTTCCTTCTTGGCCTGACTACGTACTTGGAAGCGCCCCCAAAAGTCGGTCGGGCTAATGTAACGTACGTGCATAAAGATGTCGATCTTCAGATCTCTTTCTTTTACACCACCCGACAACCCGACAATGCGACGGCAGGTGTTCACGATGTGCAACGAACGACCTGAACCAGTTTGCAGCCGGCCCATTTGCGGTACAACAGGAGCAAGGATATTAGACGCGCCCAGGTGGCCCGGATTTACAGTGCAGTACAGATGTGCTTGACATGTGGAGAATGAAATACAATGCTACAATATTTACCTAGGTAGATAACTAGCAGGCTAACCTGATTGTATTGTTATCGTGAATCCCGTTCAGTCTCTGAAACGCTATTACTGCTGTGCCGCTGGAGTAAAACTACCCCCTCTCTCCCAAGACAGGTTCGTTATCATAGTATAGCCGTGTTTACTGTATAGACATAGAGAATAAAACCTAATCTTGACCGGGATTAAAGACTTTATATGCTAATTTGTATATTAATAGTTTTCCAACTGTGACGTCGGTAATGAGCCGGGCAGATTAGGAAGTTCTAGAAGTGTATACTATCCCTGAAATCAGTTAGCCCTTATGATAGACACACCGAAAATTCTCTCTTTGAAAATTTGGTGCTCGACATAAAATGAAAGGGCGGAGACAAGGGTGATTGGGAGCTTTAACCCGGCGAAAATTGTATGCACTCGACACATGGAGACAACGAGGCAGGAGAATAACCTGCAAAGAAGAGCGGCGTATACCAGGTTCCCATATGGGCACTACGAGCCAGGAGGATTTTGGATGCAGAACGATGTAACTTGGGGGTTTTAAACCTGTGTATATTTTGGTTCATTAGTTTCGACGCGGACTTTTTTACTATTACGCCTGCCAATACCACCATCCATTTTTTTCACATGCAGGATGAACGCCACCGCCGACGTTGCTTCCTGTGAAAAAAAAAAGAAAAAGGACGAGGCGGTGACTCCCTGCCTACCTCGGTAGTCTGGGTTACACGTCAGGCAGATCAAAAAATGTATACATGATAGGCGCACAACATAGGTACAGACAGACGAATGACTGGTTCTTTCGAAAATAGAAATGGTACAATGCAATTATTAAAAACACGCCGAGCGCGAGTTATACTGCCTAGGCCCCGGACCGAGGCCGTTGCGGGTCATGAATTCGTTTCCCTCTCACCACCCCCCGTCCTTCCGCTTCGTTTCGGGGTCGTCGCGGCCGTCATGGCTAGTTGACTGGACGTAGATATCAGTCTTCCTGACAATGTGTTGGCTGCTGGAGTTGTCGTCATCCAGACGATCCCATCCCTGGTCGGCTCGAGATTTTCCTTGCGGTGTAAGGGCACCCAGCGGCGTGTTGAATGATTTCTTAGGCTGAAGTGAAGGCAGTTAGTTATGAGCTTTCTCCATCTTATGATGATTGTATGATCAGTTTCTGGGGGAGATGACTTACATCGGCCGAGCCTGAGTACCCGGGCTTAGATCGGTTCGACGATCCAAAGAAGCTCTTGAATAGTCTGCGTAGAGGCGGTAGGGAGCAAGCGACTATACCGAGACCGCACTCCATCTCTGACCATAGAGCAATGTAGCCCGCGTGATCTTGAACCAGTCAGCTTTGGAGTTATAACTAGTAGTATGGATATTGCGCTTTGACTTACAGAAGTAATTGTTGGGATACGCCACCTGGTCGTAGTATTTGTAGTAAGGCATGCGAATGAGCGAAGCGATACTGGCGAGCACACCCAACATGAGGACGGCTAGTAGAGAAATCTTTTTTCGCTTGGGCATCTGAAGATCCTTGACGACGAAGAATGGTACGATGGCGCATACCCAATCCGTGACGACCTGGACGACGGATCCAAAATAACTGACAATGATGAAGCCGTTTCCTGGTAGACATGTTCCCCTATTCAATAGTAAGTTTCCACAAGTTTCCCCAGCACCAATTCCCGGAGGCCAGAGACGTACATGAGAGGGTTGTAGTTGGCCGCAAAGGGTTGGCATCTGGCGAAAACGAAGGCCAGCGCTCCAATGGCAGTCAGGGTCATGAATACCCAGTTGATGTGAATAACCCAGCGGACCCATTTTTGTTGAAATAATCGCAACATGGTGAATGCAATGGCGATTTTTGTGACGGTAGACGAGACGTAGTAGATGACTTGGAAGTACAACATGTACTCAGCGGCTCGTATTTGTTTGAACATGTTTAACTCGACATCCAGGGTGCCGAGTCCATAATGCGTGCCTTTGATGGCGAATACAACAGAGGGGATATATGGCAGCTAGTAAACGAGTAAGTTGTTGTGACCTAGGTGTATACCTATACATATACGAAGTATACAATACCAAGTAGGTAGTATATACTAGGCAGGTAGGTAGATATGCGAACGAAGGCCGTGGTATAACTTACAAACCCTAGAACCGCTAGATAGTCGTCAACGCCCCATATTTTGCCCCCATTTAAGAAACCTCGGACGTATACTCGAAGGCCGACGATGACGACTGATATGATGGCGAGAACGTAGAGAAAAACCTCTACCACTCTGGCGAGGCCGTGGATCTCTGCCAAAGGGGGCTCGGCGTAGCATAGAGCAGCTAGCTGCTCACCTGTCATCTGAGCTGCCATGATTTCGATTTTTTTTTTTCGCAACTAGTCTCTTGAGCCTGGGGTAAAGCTGCTATAGGATTTGTCTGAGCTAAGTTGTCGAACTCATTGATGACAAAGAATAGTAATATATACAAAATTTCTCAAGTCTAAATAATAAATTCACGGAGGAGTAGGTGGTCAGTTATAAGGCTTAATGCATCCTGTACCTATTCTATCACATCAAAATGGATCCACGCTATAACCCACTACCGTCCACGGGGAGAATCCGGGGGACCGCTGGAGCATGCTTTCCGGTCGCGCCACCCTTAACAGACGATTTCTTTACCTTGTTCGCCTTTCCCAGATTCAGGGGTAATGCGACCGGGTTCATTGTTGCAGGCCTGGCAAGTAACTATGTACTAGGTAGATATTGTATTGTACGGCATAGTATTGTATTGTATTGTATTGTATTGTCCATGTAATCCGTTTTCGTACCTTACAAGGTGTGTGGACAAAGCCATGTAACGGTCCAAATGAGAGAAGTTCCATACGAGAAACCTTTCTCTAACTCGTTAACCTATTATGCGTGTGATCAACTGCTTTTTGGAAAATAAGGTCATTTCAATAGAATACTTACTTGCATATTTGATATATTAATACCTGTCTCCATTCGTCTTAGTGGGACGTACGGGAACCAACCTCCACTGGAATCGTAGGCTCTTAGCTATCACTAGTAAATATTCATTTATTTCTAGTTTCTAGTATCCTATATCCAATTAGTATCTATTTTAATCAGAACTCATGACTATTCGCATGCTTGTTCCAATATACTACTAGGTATGTATCTATGTATCTATCTATGTATGTATCTTCATCGCTTGTTAACCCCCACCACCCTCTCATCCCATGCCATCCCGTTCCATCCCACCCATCCCACCCATCCTATCCCTTCCCCCTCCAAGAAAGGTAATAGCAAGGGTATAGAAATTCTTTTCTGTCTTCCTCCTTCACGTATGCACCAACCAACTCGAGACTAGTGAGCTTCGGAGGGTGTTGCTGCATTGCACATTACAAGTTGATACAACATACATATAGTACAGCCAGTAACCATCTACCAATACACTGTGTTGGTATCCATATCCATGACATTAAAGACTAGGGTCAGAAACGTTTGCTTGGCGGTAGGGGATTCCTTTAGCATGAGACGATCGCCAGCCCACCACCCCTTCTACAGTCGTACTACACGTGCAACTAACAGTTACTAACTACTTCCAACTTAAGCTACTCAAACTATTTCGTGCTCATGCTTGAAACTGAACATTTGGACTTGTAAAGTGCGCGCGGCACAGCAGAATAAGCTACGTCCTGATCTCGTAGCTCCGTGGCACAGTAGGATAAGCTTGACCTATCTCCTAGCATCGCCCTGGTATTTCGCACATCCAACCATCCCGGAGCAGAGCAAAGGCCTTAGCGCAACGGTTGCTTTAATCGTCGAGGATGTCCCTCATCTTCACTCTCACCCAACATTCTCTCTCCCAGTCTTTCTCTATTATCCTTACATACACATCATACAGTCACACGCATACACACACATAATACGCAAACACACGCACTTGCATAGAACTCCAAGGGCAATTGCCATGCAATCAAAGTAAACTATCCAGATCTTATCTCAATCTTCTTCTCTTCTTCTTCTTCTTAACCATGTTCGGAAACAAAAAGCAAGCTGGTCCGGTCCTTGTGCCGACGGACACGGTCCAGCCACTAAATATCCTCGATGGCTCCTTGATCAACAAGACCTTTGTTATGAACTCGCTCTACGTATTTGACGATGTGCTCGACCCCGAGAAGCTCCGGAGCAGTCTCGAGCGCCTGGTCCACCGCGAAGGATACCGGAAACTGGGTGCCAGACTGAGGAAGAATGTAAGTCATTACCTACCTACGTAACCTTATCCAAAGATCCCTACTCCCCCATCCCACATGCCTACCTATTCCAGATTACCTACCTACCTACCTACCCGAGACGCAAGGGTAGGTGGGTAGGTTAGATAGACAGGTATGCGGGTAGATCTACACACGTACCTTTAGAGTGAATTTGTAATTATTGCAACGCGACCAAATCTAACAAACCTGCCTCTTGCCCCCCCACCAGTCCCAAGGCGGCTTCGAGCACCACATCCCCGCCACCTTCAGCGCGGAGCGCCCCGCCATCGCCTACACGCACGAGAAGCACGACGCGGCGTGCGCGGACCACCCGATCGGCTCCCAGCTGCCGCAGCCCACCCAGGACCGGCCGTCGCTCGTGTGCAACCCAGCGGAGCTGGCCGCGCTGTTCCGGGGCGCGGACGGGCCGTTGAAGATGGACGACTACCTCAGCAGCGACCGGCCGCAGGTGAGCCTGCACGTCGTCTCCTTCGCGGACAAGACGGTCGTCGTGCTGTACTGGCCGCACTCGGTCTTCGACGCGATGGGGATGAAGGTGATGTTCGACGCGTGGACGCTCGTGCTGCAGGGGCGCGAGGCCGAGGTGCGCCCGCCGCACGGCTGGGACCACGACGCCCTGGCCGAGTTCGGCGCCGCGCCCAAGGAGCCGCACGTCCTCGCCGCCAAGCTGATGACGCCCGGGAAGCTGGTCATGTATGGGCTGAAGAACGTGCTCGACCTCGCGTGGCGCAGCAAGGAGAACCGCATGGCGTGCATCCCCGGCGCGTTCCTGGAGAAGCTGCGCGCGCAGGCGCTCGAGGAGCTGGCCGCGGAGGCGGCGGAGGAAGGGAAGGAGGGAGAGAAGCCGTGGGTCAGCGAGGGCGATGTGCTGGCGGCTTGGTGGCTCCGGCTCGCGGTTTCGCATATTCCGCGGGACTCGACGAGAAACGTAAGTAATCCACTCTATTATTACATTACTATACTACTAGATACTAACTACCCCTCCACCTCCAGGTCGTTGTCCAAAACGCCTTCTCGATGCGCTCCGCAATGGAGGGCGACCTGATACCCAAGGGCAGCAAGTACCTCGCGAACTGCGTCGGCTTCATCAACGTGCTGCTCCCCGCCAAAGACATCCACCAAAAGTCGCTCGGGTACGTCGCCTCGCAGTTCCGGCGCGCGATCGTCGAGCAAGGGACACGGGAGCAAGTCGAAGCCTACGGCGGGCTTTTGCGACAATCCAAAATGGGGGCGCCGCCCTTCTTCGGCGACGGCTCGAACCACCTCGTCAGCTTCTCGAACTGGACCAAGGCGGGGCTTTTCAACGTCGACTTGGCGGCGGCGGCAGTGACGCCGCGCGACACGCCGTGCACGCCGTCGTACATCCAGAGCGTGGAGCTGCCGTACGAGTTCACGGAGGGCTTCCAGATAGTGGGCCGGGACGCGCGGGGCAATTACTGGTTCTGTGGGAATAGGGTCAAGGGGAACTGGGGCAAGGCGGAGGCGATGATGATGGCTTGAAGAGCAGCCAACACCTGGGAGGCTGTGCTGACTGGCTGGAGCTCATATTACAATTACCCAAAAAGGCCCCCGCAGGCGCATGCGCGTGCGCATTGGTCCTTCATTCAGATTTGATGTTGTAGATATTATTATTGTTATTATTATTACTTAGAGCTTTGTATGTATTTAGTAGATTAATTCTAATTTGATACCATTGACATTTGATTACACTACTTATTATTGCATGTCATTTGTCTTTGTCTGTTGCTTTTGTGATCACTGATGACATTATACTGCAACACGGCAATACTGCAACCCTCCGATCTTGGACAAAATAGTCAATAAAGAGAGACTTTGCTTACCTAGTAATTACCTGTAAGGGACTTTCATCTTGGCATTGAGCTACTCTTGTTAATTAATTGAAGCTCTTGGAAGCTCGATTTGGTTATGAGTGCTGTAGGTAAACAAGCAGCCAACCTAGCTCTGACGCGACGTACCCGCAAGCGAATGTAACGCGTCAGCCCACAGCTTATCGTACATGTATCGTGTATGTACGTCTGTCTGTATGCTAATTAGTGCCATACGTAAAGTATGTATGAAGGCTTTGGCATTGGTCAATTCGAGGTCCACCTAATGCCTACCTGGGTACATAGTCGGTGCCATATATGCAGGTCCCGTTGCGAGTTCTGCAAGCCCGCCCGCTTCTATGAAGTTGTATTGGTGGGTTGATCTTCCGAGATCTTAGGGTATGTGATCAAACGATTACTTCTGACAAATCGAGTACGTTATATACCTAGTACTATAGTATGTGGAGCATTAAGAGACTCGGCCCGGGCTGCCTTAAGATGAACCTGGAAATCAGCTTAAACTCTTTTGAGAATGAAGTCTTGGAATCAAAGATGTACCTAGTGGAACTTCTGTGGAAGTGAAAATAGTTACAAGTCAAATTCGTCTATAGAGTTGCAACTTGCAAGGACATTTTCTTAATACTATGCCATCCAACTGTATACCTAATCTTAAAACTGTTCGAAAATCGTCAAAGCACTGTTTCTTACTACTATGTAAGAACCATCTAAAATCTGATATCTATAAGATTGTACAATAAGAACAATACGGTTGCTATGTAGCGCCCTAGCTCCGACCGTCCGATGTTCCGACCCCCCTTCCCTTACGGGATCCAAGGGTAGCTCAAGCGAGGGAGGTCTCCCCCAGATTTCCGCATCAACTAAACAGGGCTTACCATCGGACTAAGTAGCGTTTCCACGTGAATTCTTAACCACCTAACCAGTTTTGCATTGCCTGTGGCCACTGGCCACCTTCAATGAGCGAGGCACCGATCACGTGAGACCACCCATCAGTCCCCCTTGCAGTTGTTTAATCCTAGGACGTACATGAGAACCATGAGTGTGATGAGTTTGGTTCGATGGAACCACGCGTGGTTCCGCGAGAGTGGGATACATACATGGGTGCAGGTGTATATTACTCCATGTTATACGTGCCGAGCCTGCTTGCATAATCCTATCATCTGTTTGCCTGTGTCCTGTGACGGATAAGAGTTGCTTTTTCGGGATACTGTTCAGATCCTACTCCTCTAATGAAAAAGAAAGCACCACATTTGGTAGATATCTACCTCGGTAATCATATATCTACTCGTAAAGAGACATGTTACGAAATATGCACACCTAGGTACGTAGCATAGATCAGTACGATACCATAAACAGTCTAGGCCAAAGGCTTTGCGACATGAGGCTCCAAATTCCAGAACATATCATATCAGTAGAATCACTTCCAGAAGCAATTATTGGCTGGGGGGTTATAATTACTTACCAGGGGGGCATGTGGGGATAGGCCCGCGGACGCTACGGCCAGAATGCGGTCTTCGCCAACTTACCCAGTCGGTACAAGGTCGACTCGGGGGAAGTTCTAGGCTGTCGGTAGCGTCAATTCGGCTCCCTATCAGCCTACACTAAATGCCTAGCCTAGGGCTGTAAGGTTACTATGTTCCGTAGATATGCCTCGTCTGGCGAAAGGGGGAACTTGCCGGACGGTACAGTAACAGTAGGTACCTAGTGTAGTCGGCCTAGTGCACGCCTAGTATTTATGATGTAGTGTAGTTACATGCATAGTAGACACGCGTACTGTATGTCGCCATCTTAATGGATATCGTAGCTCGATCTATCTATGGCAATACTTTGCATAGCTCACAATAAGTCCGATACCCTTACCATCCATCCGTACGAATAGCCTGGTTCTACTGATAGGTATGGTCCAGTCACCTCGTCAAATTTATCTTTTCATCATACAACTTCTAACCACGGTCTTTTTCTCCGCGTTCCCATAATAATTCGTTTTCCAAGGAAAAATCCACCTTTAAAATTCACAGCTTTAGAACCATTGTGTTTCAATTCGAGGCCCATCTCGGACGCTCGGAGGATCGGACGGTCAAGCATGCGAAGTGGCCGAAAAAAAAAAAGATAATAACATCTCCTGTGTCAATTGAAGTTTCAGCCATCTAGGTATCCCAACCATCGGCGATTTGCAGCCAACAGCACCACCACCAACTGCATAGTAACCCTGTGAAAGAAATTACTCAACCTAAAAGGCCTAGAATCAATCACCTCCCAAAGTTGTTGCCTACTATGCCCATGGTTTTGCGGTCTAAACGAAAGATAGGTCCGAACCGTCGGATATTTTCGCGAGATAGGGGGAAGGGCATTCTCAAATGAAGATTCCCCTTTCCACTGATGGCGAATCACGGGATCGTGGCTGCCTGTGCCTAGCATGTATTAGGATTCTCATCACTTACCTGCATAGACATGTTTCGATGGCAGCATGATACGGGTACTTAGGTAGCATGCAATGGGTTTTCCAACGCTAAACAACTGCCTTGATATCCACCAGCATAAAAGGTGTCGGAATAGGATCAGATTGGTTACTGGAATTAGCTGTTTAATCACATAAGTAGGCATTGATTTTAACTAGTTAGTTAGCAGAGTCTTTCAATTCGACATACGTTCGATGGGGTACTCATTTCACGTATACGATATGAATGGGTAATTGAGGGAGGCAGGTATTGGGTGAATGGCCTCACCAACCCCACTGAATATGTAGGTGACGAGAATCTCGATGACATGTCAGCCGGTATTAATCATGATCGACAATGTCAGGTACCAGAGTCGTGCTCAGCTCAGCATTACTTACCTCCACGAAATGCGACAGCTGTGTGTGTATACGTACGTTAATCTGAGGCCTTGGTATGATTTAAGCGTACCTGGTATACTGCATAGGGGGTGAGATCTCTCTGCACAGTGTTCATGGGTTACATGTCCCACAGGTCTTCCCCCTATTCCAGTTCAACCACGAGGCAATAATATCCGATCTAGTGCATATATGCAATGCCGAGTTGTGATATCCAGATCGCTAAAGCATGCTTCTAGTTTCTTCACAGAAGCGTGAGATCTCGCAGATAGTTACTAGCTAGTTAGATCCTTGGGAAATAGGAGGTGTCATTTCACTGGGCAGTTCATCAAACCCCAAATCAGGGCACGTAGCTCCAGCAATGCTTTCTGTAGTGTATGAACTTTTGTTGTGAAACACCAAGCTCATGAAATTATCGATCAACATTCCAGTCCCGATGCCCATCGAAATTCGATTCTAAACACCAAGATTTCACTAGTAAATACTGACCTATGTACATCCATACATACCTCCATAGCACAGCTCTCCGAAACAAAATCATCTCAACGCATTGAGCTAACTTCCCAGGGCTATGGCCAGAAGGAAAAAAAGATAGGCCTTGCATAATGCGGTGTGTATCGAAGCACCCACTCGATCCTGTTTGCTATGTAGCCCACGAACTCCAGGATTTCCATCCCAAAAGCCGGAACTCTCCCTTTTGCGGTACTTGTGATTGAGCCAATAGAACAACGCTGTGCTTACCTCCACCTTCCTATTCTAGCATAATGGTAGCTCCCGTTCCCGTGGTCGTACATGTGTAACGTGGGCGTGATGGGGGTCAAGATCTCGATATACTACTGGTGTAAGGGATGAGGTACTAAGACATGCTCTTTGGGGATCACGTAATGGACCTCTAATAGACTGATATTCTCAGTAGGAACAACCTAAGTATATTCTGATGAAGCAAGGAGTAAATGTACAGTTATAAGCTGCTCCGTGAGTTTTGGCCAGTTTATATGCCGTATTTCTCTATCATCACTCCTTGTGTAAGCGCTCTGGAAAGGACTTCCTTGTAGTTGTAACAGATGCACATGTATAGGCTATGCTTAAACATCAAAGATGTCTTGGAAAAGTCCTCGTCCATTTCAGTGTCTGTAGTCAGAACGGGTGAGAACTCTATCTGATTGCTCTAAATCATGCCATCAACCTAGAACCTAGCAATATACCTAACTACCTCGTACTATAACACCGTACGTGATGTTATGTGTATTCCGATGAAGCTCTTGTAAAACAAGAACGGTCTACGTGAGATTCATTGTCTTTATATACCTAAGATACACCAACTTAGGTACTTCAAGTTCATGTTGTTTAGCACTATGAATCCTCGAAACTAACTCTTATGCAACGTAGTTACTCCATAACTTGACCTAGAATTGGGTTCTATATGTCCATATTTTGTAGCTGTATTGAGGAAGTGCTGCATCAAATAACATGGGTGTTTACTATATACTGGGTATGCATTATTGCATCGTAAATCGTGAATCGCGTATCTCGAATCGTGAATGCCAATAAAGCACCCAGACGTTTGGAACCAGCTGCTTTCATGTGCCTCTCCTAGGGCTACCTCGACGGCACATTCAGATCTTGAGTTGAATCGATCGTGCAACATATGGTATGATCGGAAAATATACATATGATGGATGGGTCATCGCGAGAATTGGCTCGACTGTGCCGTTTTCTTGCAACTACCTGATGTGCTGTGCCACATGCTATGGTAGGGGGAGACGGTTCTCCCCTGTTTTGTGAAAGGAGGACACCTATGTACCTAGAGAAGTACGGTTAGTATATAAGTATTCAGCTAGACGAGATGGGAAGAGTCAGGTCAGAGTGCCTCCAAGATCATACGAGCTAATTCGTACGTTAGGGGGCCGCGATATTTACCTCAATGAAGCAATTTTCCAGAAACTCGAGGCTCAGACCAGGCTTCCCGCCTAGTTTCCGCAACTCCCATGTTCCATTCTAGCCTAGGTGTCATCGACACAGTTCTGGGTTAGCAGAGCTACACTGCAATGAGAAAAGAAGACGGAATCTTATGAACTGCTAGGTTCGATATGTGCCAGAAGTCGTATATATGGCGGACATAGAGCTCAACGCTTCGTGTAATCTACTTGAAGAGCGTCAGTAGCTAGCTTTGATATGGTCAGAACAATATGGCTACAGGTAAACTGTCAACTCCTAATGATTGTCAGCATACAGCCCGAATCGTGTCACCTCCAAGAGTAAAAGGGGCATACCTCCATCCTTCCCTCCCAGCATTCGATACTTCCTAGCCTCGGTCTCACTACACCCATAATTAACACAATGAAGACGAAAACATTGAATCCTATAGATACAGATAAACGAAGCCGTTGATTTACTCCTTGGGAGATACATGCCTAGGCATGGATATCAGCAGTTAGAATAATTCTTTAAGCTGGAATGCTTCTCCCAATTTCTATCATTGGTGATGCATAGATTCGCTGGACGAAGTTTAGAATGATTCTCACGAATAGGGGTTCCCGCTAGGGTACCAAAGGTCCTACATAGGTAATTAGATACAACAAAGACGGCTACAAATATATATATCTAGCCTCGATAGTCTTTGAGGAGATGCTAGAAACCCCCACGCAACAACGACGATGTTCTGCCTCTTCTAGGTCCTGCCTCGTGATAGTCTACACAAAATGCATGGCCTCTAGGTCTTCTAGATCTTCGAAGGCCTTAGGTAAGTAGGCAGGGACAAACGTATCAATGCCATCGACGAAGAACTCTCCAAATATCCACCACGACCACCTAAAGGCAAGGTATCGACATAGACACACCTGGCCCAACACCACGGCACTCTCCATCCACAAGCCAGCCAGCCAGCCCTTTCAGAGGCCCTGAAACTAAGAATGCATCCCATACAGACACCCGACGAGACAGTGCCCTCCAGCACCAAAGCATCGGTAACCATCCCGACGTCTTTCCAAAGTTCTCGAACGATATACCTGCCTAGGTACATACCTACATACACTCCCACCCATCCGGTACCGTAATCATACCACACGCACCCACGAACCCTCCCTCCTCAGCCCTCAATCCAAACGAAAGGGGTATCGAGTTCGCATAACCAGGTTCCATGCCTTCCAAGGTTTATAAGCACAGTATATACATCCATAGTTATAACTAGTTCCATGCACACGGAAGCCTAACCTAGCACCTGGGTAGGCACCCAACGGGATGGATCGAAAAGGGGCATTCGCTACGGTTCTTCTGCATCGTAACAAGGGGGACTATGTAGGTCCCTACATACCATACCCCTTTTCCATTTCCCTTCCAAGGTTTCCATGCCCCCCCCTATCGATCCCACGACACTGGTGCCTGACTGCCTGACTGTCCACCTACAAACCCAGTACCCAGCACCCAGAACCCAGAACGCAGTACCCAGGTAGAGTACTTAGGTAGGTTATAATATGACAAAACAATTAATAACCGCCACTAGCTCGTCAGCGCGCGGCACAGCAAGCGGAGTTTAGTTTTGGCCCTTGGTATGTAACTAACGCACAGACGCCCTTTGTGCAGTTCGTGATTTTACCCTTTCTTCGATACAGTAGAGTAGGGTAAGTACCTAACCTGACCTAACCTACGTGCCTATTTATCCGAGTAGCATCAGCCAACCAACCAACCTATCCATCCATCCATCGTACCCATGCCAAAAGTCCCCAAGATTTTTAATGACATTATCATCAACCCATGTGTCTCCTGATGTGAAAGTATAGATATACAGTACGGACGGCCACTCCGAATCCGCTAGCAAGAAAAAAATATGTACGCATAAACCCACCCACCAACCAGGAAACCCACCCGAACCTGCGCTGTGTACCTTCCTACCCAAGCCCGAAGACCGAAGACCGACGCCGAGTTACGAACCCAATAAATCCATGAGTAAGGAAATTTCATGAGCTGAGCAAGTCCCTAACGCTCATGCCCCTTCCCGGACCAGCGTTGGCGGTCGCCCTACGAGCTACATTAAGCATGAGGAGCGCCGCGGACGCCTCCTGATCTAGGTCCTGCTGAGGGCCTAGGGTTGGACTGGCAAGTGTGGAATGCGACGCGGACATCGTCTCCAAAGGCTGTTGTGGGTATCCTCGAGGACTGAAGGCGGGCGATGTCGTGGCTGGTCCGCTGTAACTATAATGCCGATACTCGGTCGAGACCGAAGAGTACGACTGCTGCCTCCCTCGCGCATCTTGTGCAACTAGCGCCGGCGATACAGAAGATTGATTGGAACGAGCAGGTGTCTGAGCATAGACGGGTGAAGGGGCCTCGGAGCCCGTCATCTCAACGTCTTCTTGACCCTCTTGACCTTCTTCCTCGTCATCCTCCTTATCGTCCATATCATATGCGTCGCCATCATTAAGCACGGGGAGTCTAAACTGGGCCGGAGCCGGTGCAGAAGATTGACCATGGTGTTGTTCTTTCAAACTAGTGACACAGTCCTCGAGGTACCGCACATATTCAATCGAAGCCTGGGTGAATAATCATCAGTACGGAAAGTCAAAGTAACGAACTAATTTTCATAGAGAATACCTGAAGGATAGCTAGCTTGTGCATCTCGCCCGTGCAGGCAGGTATCAAACCCTTGAGCACTGCGAACTCTTCATTCATCTTAGACCTCCGACGTCGTTCAATGAGACTGTGGGCTGTCTTTCTCGCAATCTTTCTTCCTGCAGCGCTAGTTGCCGATGGCTGCTTCTTCTTTGACCCCGTATTCTTACTAGTGGACGTGGAAGTTGCTTTATCTGACGCGTCCTGTGAAGCCGGCTCTTCCTGAGAACGAGGTTTCATCTGAATGATCCTACGAGATCTTGTGGGGGGCGGGGGAAGAGCGAATGTTTCCTTTTGCGCAGCGGATGATCGTCTCCTCGATTTGACCGTCTCGCTCGGCTGGACAGGGTAAGCTGTCTTAGTCATTGGTGATACGGGCGAAGTGTTGCTTCCACATTTTGGTGTCTGGGAATTCGTATGGGACGTCAAGGCCGACGGGGGCAGTTCAAAGGACATCTGTAGGGATGATAGCTTGCGTGAATGATCCTGACTTTTCATCTCAGTAGATGACGCCGGCGTTGGCGGCATCTTGGGACGTGTCATCTTGAATAGTGATTTTATGCGCTACTTCTCTCGGTCACACGACAAGATGATAAATGTTCAGACTTCAGTCGGAAGTGTAAGTGATGGGTGTTTAGAGTACCCTAGGTCAGGCTCGGGTAAAGATTCGGGTTTGGGGGGAAAGACCAAATTCACCACAGCAGATTACGAGCTCCGGGACAGAAAGCTAGGCAAGACGGTAGTATAGGCGCAAAACAGTAGTGAGTACTGGGTGGTAGGATAAGAGGATTGAATTATCCTTTTCCTTCAAGATGCCATATGGAGAAATCGACGCAAGTATGGATGTTGCTGATAAGGTCAGAGTTCTGGATGGTGCTTGGAATTAAGAAGAGATGAATTCTAGAGGAATCTATGGAGAGAGGTATATTAGACATGACGAAAAGTTTCAATGTCAAACGAAGCATTGGGAAGTGTCGAGTCGAGGCACGCGATCAGTTTGAGCTCTGACATTGGTTGAAGGGAACTGTAGACCAATCAGAGACGAGAATTCGACAACGTGCTTCGCTGGATTGGTCCCTGCAGCACATCAACCCATCCCGTGTCGTTTCTATTCCATCCCAAGTGCAACAATCAAAGTCTCGGCTTTTACGTTAGGGTCTTCTTGGTTTTGAATTTGAGATGCCGTCCGCCATGATCGGCCAAACCATTGGCTGGGCAGTCTTGAGCTTATCGACATTTGATCCAAGTACTCCAGGGCTATGCAAGTAAGTACTGATATATGTACAATACCTAGTACCTAGTGTTAGCATTGCCCTCAATAGTATACAAGTGTGGTGCGACCGGTACGAAACACTGCAGAAGCCATGGTATTATCGTCGGGTTTGCTTATGATGCGGTGAGGGTTTAGAAGTGAACCAATTAGGGAGGGAGAAGAGAGTTTACTGTGATAGTAAGAAAAGAGGGAAGAGCCGAAGAGGACATGCATATGTATGGTTTTATATTTAATTGGGTCGACAGATTATATAATCCATACTACGTACAACCTAAGTAACTATGTGTAAACTTTCTATCGTAAACCTAGATAATACTGTGTTACACATGCTTTGTAATAGGCGAAATGTTTAAATAGAATCATCATGAGACGAAAACTTGAATGTGTTTCTTCATTTATCAAAATACAGACATAGTACTGGATCCCGAGTCACATTCAGTGCCAGCTAACATGTCTATTGAAATCTTAACCAGTTCATCAATGTGCCATATGGGCATATTTCTTACATTCCAATGCATTCTCTTAAGGCTTACGGTTGTAAGCACAAGTGTTGGGCGTCCAACACAACTCTCACCAACAAGAGCCTTTCCATGAATAGGAATCTCAAGGTAGGCGTACAAATCATAATGAGCATTATCCACTTTATAAACGTATTATGTCGCGCAAACTCGTATTATATTGCTGCTGCCTAAAGCCGTCAAAGTTAGAGAACGAAGAACCTACGAACGACTATAAAATGTGACGATATTGAACAAAGGCAACTTTGAAGACTCATAAGGCCATGACGTTGAAAGCCAAAGTCCAAGGACCATGATACCACTAACTCTTTCCAGCGCATGGCTGCTACTAAGCGCCAACTCTGTCGCGGCTCAAGATCCATTAGTTGCCGACACCACCCACAACATCACGTACCAAGGCCTCAACCAGAATGGCATCGAAGTATTCCTCGGCATCCCGTATGGCCAAGATACGAGCGGTGCAAACCGGTTCAAGCCGCCACAACCCGTCGTACCGGAGCCCGGCACCGTCATCGACGCGCGGTCCGTCGGCCCCGCCTGCCCACAGCCGTTAGGCCAGGGGTTACCGCCGCTCACCCTGACTAATACAACTCATATCTCGGAGGACTGCCTGCACTTGAACGTGGCACGGCCGCGCGGTATAGCCGCCGAGGACCCACCGTTGCCCGTTCTCGTCTGGATATATGGCGGCGGGTTCTTCACGGGTATAAGCAACGAGCTGACAACGGCGCCGGACGGTATGATCCTTGAGTCGGTTGAGAACGGACTTCCTGTGATACACGTGGCGATGAACTATCGTCTCGGAGGTAAGTGATCATCTTACTATAAACCACTCAGGTACCTACCTAGTAGATACTGCTCAAAACAGATAATCAACACTAATACAACGTCTTCATGCGCAGTATTCGGATTCGCACAATCCGACGCCCTCCGATCCGAAGGCTCGGAGAATGCGGCATTGCGAGACCAACGACTCGCCATTGAATGGGTGCGGGACAACATCGCGCATTTCGGCGGCGACCCGAACAAGATCACCATCTTCGGGCAGTCATCCGGCGGTACGCATATACCCTACTATACTAACCCCCCTTTCCTCTGTACCCCCCCCCCCCCCCATAACTGATACAATCACACCTTAGGCGTATCCGTCGGCTTACAAATCATGGCCTACGGCGGCACCAAGCCCGTGCCGTTCCAGCGAGGCATAAGCGAGAGCCAGGTGCTGGAACCAGGTATCACCGGCAATTTCAGCATCGACGCCTTTCAGCGAGTAGTAGAGCACGTCGGGTGCAACACCACCGCGCTGCACTCACCAGAAACGGTCGCGTGCCTGCGAAACCTAGACATGGAAACGCTGCAGGCCGCCGCCGAGGCCACATATCTCGACGACCTGGCGCACAACATCGGGGACATATGGCTGCCAACCGTCGACGGCGACTTCCTTCCCGCAGCGCCCTCAACCCTCCTTGCCGAGCAGCGGTTCGCGCGCAACGTGAGTATGATGCTGGGGTGGTGCGAGGACGACCTGACCTTCTTCACGGACGCCAGCATCGCAAGCGCAGAGGACACCGCGTCCTTCGTCTCGTCGTACGCGTGGGGGTTATCCCCCTCCAACCTCGCCACGCTCCTCTCGCTCTACCCATCATCCGACTTCACCGGCAACCCCTCCGCAAACCTCTCCGCCGAATTCTACCGCACGGCGCGCATCTTCCGGGACCTCGTCATGACCTGCGAGCCCATCCTCTACGCCTCCGCCCTCGCCTCCGCCAACGTCTACCTCTACACCTGGAACCAAACCATCCTCGACCCCATCCTCGCCAGCCTCTACAACCAGTCCGGCCAAGGCGTCATCCACACCTCCGAGTTCGCCTACATCTTCGGCAACCTGAGCCACTGGGACACGAACGGGTACCCCTTTGCCCCAACCCCCGCCGACTATTCCCTCGTGAGGCGCGGCGCCCGCTCGTGGACCACGTTTGCGAGTCTCGGCGCGCCTGGGCTTGAGGGACATGATACGTTTCAGGGGTTCACGCCGGCGTTTTCCGGCGGTGATGGCGAGGAGAAGGAGACCTTTTCCATCTTCGTCGCCGGCGGGCCACACGAGGGCCTTTCACCGGTCGAGGGGCCTGGTTCAGCGCCCGCGGTGGCGGCGCAGAAGCTGAGAGAGCGGTGCGCGTTCATCAATTCGGAAGAGGTTGTGAGACAGCTTCAGTTCTAACGTACGTACCTTGGGTACATATGTAGAACAAGGAAGTGTCATCATATCATCATATATATCCATCCATCCAGTAAAAGCCGGGTGTTCATGTTCATTGCTCTATTAAATAAATGTACCTATAGCTATAGGCTCCGTTTATAACTTTCATTCCAGTACCTAATGCAATGCTCAAAAATGCTACATTGTCTAAATGCCCCCTTCTTATGCTTTCGTATAGTTTCATTACCTCGGTACCTACCTACCTGGTACGTAGGTATTTTCATCATTCATGCCCAATGCAATGCAATATATATATATTTAATTAGCCTAATTCATCAAAGTCATCGTCCCAGCCTAGACGGTCATAAATTGAAGTTTTCTTTTCCGACTCCCTCTTATTGCCACCTGTGGCCTTTCCGGAATTAGCAAAGGTCTCATTACCAAATATTCTCTTGACTGGCGTTGCTAGCACAAGCTTAGACTGTGGGGCGGAAACAGCGCGTTGTTTAATTGGCGTCTCGGCAAGCTCAGCGGCTGGAGAACTGGGCATCATAATCCCACTATCGCGAAATGACGTCTGAGATGACTTCCGCGCCATAATAGGCGACGATGCAAGAATGGCATCGTCCGCTTCGGGGACCCTAAGGAAGCTTTGCTTCAGAGTTGAGGATCTAACAGGAGTTGCCTTTACTTGGTTCGCTGGTGCCATAAAGTGAGGAACATCTGGGGATTCATCGAGAGTGAACGCGGTGCCATGGCTACGCTTCCTTGGTGCCGAGGAAGGAATCATGGAAGAAGGGGGCGTGGCTTCCAATGAAGCAGCCTGAGAATAAGTCGACTGTTTGCTGGCACCCATGCCCAGTACATCTTTGAAACGGTTTCCAACGGGGGTCGCTTTAACAATATCCCGAGGACGTGGGTATTGAGTTGGCTTCCGCGATTCTGTAATTTGGTTATTATTGGAATACAATGATTAGTGCGAGCCGATTTTCACTTACTTCTCAGGGATGAAAGACTGGTAATGGCTTGTCTCTCAGCTGCCTCAGCCATAGCTTTGCCTACCACCACCTCTCTATTAGGACGCCTAAGGGCGGTTATAGCATCATGCAACTCTGCCCTAACCCTAGCATCCTTCTTTGCTTTATCTTCTTCTGATATGCGTTTTGTGGATGCGGGCATAGGTGGGCGTGGTGCTTTATCTTGGGAGGCGACAGAGTCCGCTTTTGGAATGTTCGTCATAGACATGGGCTCACTGGCTTCTCGCTTCAACATAGGGGTCGAAGCTGACCTCATCAATGCAATGACACCACTCGGACCACGTGACATACTTCGTCGATGCTTCTCTGATTCCTTGGATAAAACGCTTTCCAATGTCTTGGACTTCGATGATCCCGGGCGTTTTGCCACAGAGATTGGTTTTGATTTCGGTTTCATTGTCGAGTCTGTCTTCTCTTGTTTCTTCTGTTTCGGTTTCGACGGCGGCAACATGATCGGACCACCCAACTTGCGATTGATCGAATCAGTCTTTTCGGGTAATCTTGCAGAAAAACTTGAGAAAAAGTTAGCTATTAGTCCTTGGGCCTTCGAGTCAGGGAATCTTACAATGGTACAATGATATCAACGCAGAAGTCCTTCAAAGGATCTGAGGTAGCCCGTAATGACTTTTGTGACTCCAAGTCTTCATTCCTTTGGGAGTGATCCGGCAACTTCATATCATCTAACGAAGTGGATTGCCAAATGCATAACCGATCCGCGTGTACGTCAACAAGCGAGGGCAAGTCATGTTTACAGCGTTTTCTGGTAGGCATGTCAATGGGTGTTTTCGTAGCTGGATCATCGAGTGTGGCCAGTCCGGGCAGTTGTGAATCCCCATCATCTCGTGGCGTTACTAATGGCTCCAGTGCAAGAATCTCGAGAATGATGATCATCTGCAATTGCGTCTCCCTTGATCGCAGCCAGGCTACTTGAAGCTTGGCGTCTTGCGGTTCAGTTCTTGTCATAGCTTCTTCTTCATCTCTGTACTGAGGCTTTCGAGCGGTCCACCATTGTCGAACATGGCCGTCTTCCATAGGATATAACCCATCCTTCCCAAGCTTCATTTTTCGGGCCTTTCGCTTTTTGGCCTTAGCAGTGCCATTTTCAACATCTGAATCCTCGAACGTGGACTTCATCTTGGACATAATATCTGGGATTGACTCTCGATATTTCTTGTCAATCTGCGAAGTGGTCATAACAAGGCTCTTCAAGAAGTCTATCAAATCGTTCATTTCTAGATTGGCATCACAATCTAAATGAAAGGTAGCACGAGCCCGTGAGAGAGGACCTTTCGCAAAATACGCCAGAGAACCCTTGCAAATGTCAGTCAGATAAAACAGTATAATGTACCATAGTAACTGACCATTGAATGATAAAGAGATTCGAGATATTGGCTGCGAATGTTATCAAAGATACCTTGAGCTGTTGGCGCCGCAAGAAACTCATCTATAGCAGCGGCTTTCGTCGTCCGACCCTCAGTTAAGACTTCTCGCACCTCAGTTGGCAGAACATCACCAGGAATATGGCTGCTAGTAGGCCGAGACTCAGCACTACTGTCTTGGGCTGGCGTAGGTGGCCCCGTAGGTGGGATCAATTGGGATGTCGTTGAAATGGAAAGAGATCGCGATGGCCGTCTCACCAGGGATTGGATGGCTTCAATCGCAAGCCTTCTCTTTTTAGAATCGTGGTGTAACTGGGGGGTTACCAGTGGAAGAGAAGCGTTCGAATTCGAATCTGCCGAAATATCAAGCCGCGTCACGATCAACTGAGAATAAGCAGCTATAGCAAGCTTCTCCAGTTCTTGAAGGTCTACCCAGGAGCCAAAGTGACACAAGGTATATAAGCCATTCTTTCGGCGTTCAATGGCATAAATTGTCTTGTCAGTCTCTAGTCTCGCAACGAGGACAACAGGCCGAGATCCCATGCGACCTTCAAGATCTAAAATCTTGATGTTGGACTCGTAGCATTTTGACGATTCGAAACTTCCATATGGTGAAGAGAGGTCGAGAAAGGAGAGCTGAAGGTGTTCCCGAGGTAGAAGCATTAGAGGTTGAAGGCTACGTGGTTTGACTGAGAGATTCGGAGGGTGTGCCTGTGGCTTAATTAGTATGCCTACCTTCCTAAGTAGGCACATGTGTAACATTGAACCCAATAAACTCACCTTCACAACAATTGAAGCTTTGAGGAGCTCTTCCAAAGCTTCAACGTATCTCTTGAACTTCCGAGGCGAGCTATCGGGGGTTCCATCTTGACTTGGATTTGGACGGGATTCCGATGAAGCCATCAGTATCTTGCCAGAGAGTAAACGCGACGCGTTTGAACCCCGAGCTCCAAAACGTATATGAATTGCCCAGGAATTGATTCCATTTACGGTCTGTAGTGTTGGCGCCGGAGAGGTTGAATATCGAGATGGATATATAGGTAAACAATACAGATTCGATAGTAGTAGTAAAGAAGACGTAATCAAGTAATTTAGGTAATCTATCAAATAAACCGGATAGGTTTAATGATGTACAGTAGTGAAGTAGATAAGATGGATTTAGATGGAGTAAGATGGATGCGTGTAGTGGACATCAAAAACGTCCATTGAACATGAAGGGAGGGAGTAGAGTGCACAGACCACAAAGATTTCTTTAAACTAAATTCCTCACGGCTTCACGCGTCAAGCTGCTGCACGTCTTTAAACTGTGCGAATGCGCGATGAGGGGTACTCCCGTTAATTCAATGTTGCAAGTTCAAGGTTCAAGGTTGCACTTTACCTGCTTACTAGGTATTTAGCCACAATTGTTCACTGTGCAACACTGTGCAAGTTCGACTTGAACCTTTCAAGTGAGGCGCACCGGTCACTAGACCCGCCGTGCCTACTCAGAGTGCCCCAATCAAATCAAGATTCATGGTTGGTCCATGGGTTTTATCGTCCCCAGTCCAGGTCCAGGTCAGATCGGTGATCAGTGGCAATCACCTTGTACAAAATAGGTAAGATGCTCCAGCCAGTAATTGCACGTCTTGGCCCTCCAATTTGAACGAGATTGTGGTGATGATGATGGTGATGCATTTTGTGATGCACTTTCGAAGTTGGATCTTCGATAACTATCCTCGATATCTTCATGATTGCAAGGCTGTCAATTTCATCATATGTACCTCCAGCCTAGGCAGTGATAGCACCTACTATATACCCAATTAGGTAGGTCATACATACACATCATTGCCAACTTGTCACCAGTTACACTTAATCAATCTACACATAACCCGGAGAACACATTCCGTAATCGTGGCACAGTGGCGCTGTACTTCCACACGATGAAACGGCTACACAAGTAAGCGGAGCTCGTTGCTTCAAGGCCAGACCAAACCAGAAATTCAACCGTTTGAGACACTAAAAAGGTTAACAGGCTTAAACTTGAACATATTGCTGGTGCAACTGTAAATACAAGTGCATTTGAACAAGTTTCCTTCAATGTTTTGTCTATGGCTATTAAACATTTATCTGTGCTACACTGTTTTTCTTATTTTTCTTATTTTTTTTTTCTCAACTTGGACAATACGTAAGGAAATGCACATGTGGTCCATTCGCTATAACTATGGCATATGCAAGCTTCTAAATCGGTAAGTCACCATACAGTGGACCTATTATTTTATTTTATGTAGCCCAGCATACATAGTAGGTAGGTACAACTGCCTCCTAATTAGCTTAAAGCTTCAATGTTCAGGGCTATCAAAGTACCTACTGGGTTAGTACTCTCCAGTATCTCATGTAGCTATCTCACCTAGGCAATTACCTCCTAGGTACCTATACCTGGGTATTTCATGTTATTTCTTGCTCCTCCTATCTGCCTAGCATGGTATCAATTATTCAAATGTTCCTGGGATCTACACACATGCGCACACACACATACTAACACTATCGTCACCATCCCATCCAACACTTCACTTCATCTCATCCATGTCCCATTTGCCATACCCAAAACTAACTACCTACATTTCCCCCAAGATTCCCAATTCACACACATTACAACTTTCAACATACAACTCGTACGTGACTATTATTTGACCACTGCATCTGTCATATGATAGCTTAGCATATTCTGTCGTCTAATCAGATTAATCAATTCGATCCAAAAGTGTCCGACAGAGTGGAAACCTGCAGAGTCCGAGTCAATAATACCCAACTTTTTTTTGTCCACTTTCGTCTATTATTTCAAATATCCCAAGGGTTTTTTACTCATGGATTACCCTGGCCCGGTTCATCGTGAATAGCTAACTTGGCTTGGCGAACCTACTTTGACAGCGATTAACCACAACACAACATTGAACAACATAACCCTCGATTTCCACAGTCACGTCAAGTACAAACCTAAAAGGCGCAACCTTCTTCGGATGCTGAACTGACCAACAATTCTGCCTCTGGCATCGGCTCCACCGAATTGCTTTCCTGATTTCCACGATATGTCAGCCGAGACGTCTCCACGCGCCGTCCGATTCTCCCAAGGCGAAGTAGATTTCACTCAGGATAAGGTTAAAAACCCACGGGCTCTTGCCATTTCCACCGATTCTGATGGCTCGGGCTCTTCTGAAGATTATCCGCCTGATCCCCACGAGCTTGAGCGTCAGGATGAACTTGGCTCTCTTCCCCCGTATGGAGATGTTGGCCTCGCAAACTCTATGGCATCGCTAGCCCCCAACTCTGTTGCCAACAATGTTGGGAGGCCACGAGGTTCTAGCACCGATCCGGGTGCCAATCCTGTCGCGAATGGTGTGGGCAGTCGGCAACAGCAACAACAACAGCAACAGCAGCAACAACAACAAAGACCGCATGTCACGAGAACACCTTCCAGTACCTACGCCCCGCAAAGAGGGCCTCCTCCACAGCCGCCTTCCTTTATATCCACTTCGACCCGATCCGGATCTCGTCGACGAGATCCTGCCGATAAGTTCCGCGACCAAGAGCCTGCCTACCTGCGCATGATGCGCCAGGACCGACCCCCCAATGGGTACTTCGATCCCTACACACCCAGTATAGACTATTCCGACGAGGAGTCTGAAGGCGAGACTCCTTCTTCCGAAGGGGTCTTCGACGATCGGTTCCCCAATGATGAGACCATAATGTTCCAAAACCTAATCGATGACACGCAGCCTACCGAGGAAGACATTAAAGATCCTGTTAATCGTGAGCGACTAGAGTGGCATGGTATGCTAGCCGCAGTTCTGACCGGCGATGTTGTGAAGCAGGAGAAAAAGAGACTTATTGGTACATCGGAATTATCAGGTGGGAAGACGACGTACAAGGCCGAATTATGGCTCGGCATAAGGTCCAAATTAACGGGCCGGTCTCTTGCTGTTCAGCGGAGAGTAGTCGAGGAGGCGCGGGGAAACCTTGACCGTACGATTGATGAAATCACTAGGTTCGAGGTTCAAGGCGAGACAGCAGCCGGCAAGCCTGCCATCGAGCAGGTTCGGGATATTGTAAAAAAGATTGAGAAATGCGAGAGCCTGTATCCCTCGTGGCAAGCCCTAGGAACCGCACACTCGCAAGCCATGGCACAACCATTCCTAGAGGCTAATGATGCGGTTATGTCATGGTATAACACCAACGAGATGATTAACACGGAATTATCCATCCTCAAAAAATGGGTTGGCAATGACGATTTGGATTTTCAACGGACGAAGCAAAGGTCTCCAAGCACCCACGGTCTCAGCGACGAGACTTCGTTCTTGGATCGTCTTTTAAAAGAGGATGGCTTAAGGTCATTACACGAAGACGATGCAACAGCAACGCATGAGCATGCATTGAAGACCAAGACCCTTATTCGAAGAAGTATGCTAACGCCCATCTCGACTACGATTGCCAAGGCTAAGGAGACCCTTATTATGAATTCCGCCGCCTTTCAAAAGCGACATCTCCCCCCATACATCGAGGAGATTCTCACCCTTATTAGCTTCCCCTCCCGGCTGATCGAAGAAATAATCAAGGTCAGAGTAGCTTACGCTAGGAAGATGAAGGAGACCACCCAGCAAACGCCTATTCTCCAAGACCAGATGATCTCTCAGTTTGAGATCCTGCTTAAACTTGCGATCCGAATTAAGCAAGAAAACCTCACGGTTTCCCAGTCTCAACCTGGATGGAACTTACCACCATGCATCGATGATTCATTTGACCAGGTTGTACTCGATGCCCTTAAATATTACTTCAAGATGTTGAATTGGAAGCTTAGCAGAAACAAGAATACTTTCAAAGAGGCCGAAGTTTTATTTCAAGAATGGGATTTCGCCAACGAAATCGGTCGACATCTTGTTGGGGGTGACATTGAAGTCGCAGAACAGTTCAGCAACCTCACATATAAAGCTCTAAATCGTCTCAGCCAAACGTTTGAACGTGAGCTGCAGAGGAAACCAAAAGAAAGTGCAGACGACATGAGTAAACGATACATGCAGATGCTGGATTCCGTACGAGTTCGGCAACGAATGCTGCAGCGGTTCTCGAGGATGTTGAGTGAACACTACGAGAATGCATCGGATATGAGTATATCTCTAGGTGCTGAGGGTCTCAGAACCCTATATGAACGGCTTTCGGTTACTGGACATTTCCTAGTCGATGAATTCGATGGAATCCAAATCATAGCATCACCGGCCTTAAGCGGCCGTGACGGGGAGGTTCAGACAGTACTTCGGACTTGTTTCCACGAACAGATTTCTGAGGACCCAACAGATCCATACATATTGATACTTCGCCCGGAGGCCCCGTTGCACTGGTTTGGCAACCGACGCACTCAATGTCTAAACATCGAGTCGACTGATCTCAAGATGGGTCAAATGCGTCTAATCGCGGACGGATCCCAAGTCAGATTAGCCAATGCTCGGAAGCTCTTTCTAGATACTATCGAAATGCATCTCGACCTCATTGTAGAGGCGCGCTCGAACCTACATAAAGTGAACACGAGACTTTTTGAGATCCGCAAGGTCGGCTTTAAACTGTCTAATACATTCATGGACAGTGTTGAAATCATCCGAAAACAGACCAAGGGCTTAGATTGCCAAGATCTCATCCAGACATGCTTCGTTTTCGCTACAGAATTTGGCCAGCGTTCGCTCCTTTATATGGACAGTAACCGGCGCCAGATGAACAACATGAAGCTCACTAAGCTAAGTCTGGACTGGGTCAGCTTTATTTGCGACGATTGTAAGGTAACCGATCGCAAGTCTTTTCGTTGGGCGGTACCGGCACTAGAGTTTGCGATGGGCATGACAAGAGGTCGACATATCTTAGGGCTGGGAGATGATGAGTACGCAAAGTTACGGGCCAAAGTATCCGGCTGTATGTCGCTTCTCATCTCGCATTTCGATATTCTAGGTGCCAAATCCAACCAAGCAGCGCAACTAGAACGGGAGCGGATCGAGGCTCTGGTTAGCCAATTCAAGAGATTCGACAAGAACCGAATACTTGACGACGAGGAAGCCATCAAATATATACAAGAGCAACGATCGCTTCGACTTGCCGACATTGACGAAATACAGAGACGGAATGTTGAAGAGAGGCAAGGTCTCGGACGAGTGTTGGAGGTTTCAAACGAAGTCGATCGGTCGCTTGCATACTTGTCATCTTCTGCGACTAACGTAACGATGAGATGGCAGCAGGGGCATTTTGTTGGCGGCGGCACATTCGGCAATGTCTACGCAGCAATGAATCTGGATACCGGTCATCTCATGGCTGTCAAGGAGATCCGACTACAAGACCCTAAGTTGATTCCACAAATCGCAACACAGATCAAAGATGAGATGGGTGTTCTGGAGGTGCTTGATCATCCAAATGTTGTGTCCTACTATGGTATTGAGGTTCACCGCGACAGGGTCTATATTTTTATGGAATTCTGCTCAGGGGGTTCTTTAGCCGCCTTATTAGAACATGGTCGGATCGAGGATGAACAAGTCGTTATGGTTTATGCACTTCAGCTGCTTGAGGGTTTAGCCTACCTGCACGAAAGCGGCATTGCCCATCGCGACATTAAACCAGAGAGTAAGTTTCGCGCTCGTTTTTCATATGACTAGTTCTATACTAAACGTGCATCTAGATATCCTCCTTGACCACAATGGCGTTATCAAATACGTCGATTTTGGTGCTGCCAAAGTCCTTGCACGTCAGGGGCGCACTCTTGTCCATGGCCTTGCCGCTACTAAACCTAATAAGTCGATGACCGGCACGCCCATGTATATGTCCCCAGAGGTCATCAAGGGTGAAAATCCAGGACGCGCCGGGGCGGTAGACGTGTGGTCATTAGGATGCGTAATCCTCGAGATGGTAACTGGTCGTCGGCCATGGTCCAATCTGGACAATGAATGGGCAATCATGTATAATATTGCTCAGGGCAATCCTCCACAGCTTCCGAGCACCGATCAGTTGAGTCCTTCCGGAATTGATTTCTTGAACAAGTGTTTCTACAGGGATCCAAAGAGGAGGGCAAGCGCTGTCGAGTTGCTCCAGCATGAGTGGATCATGTGCATTCGCAACCAAGTCGTCGAGCCTCCGACACCGAGCGACACTAGCAGCAACTCGGCTCAGAGTACACCGCATCCTTTGTCGGCGGGAAGCAGAGGAAGTGCGGGTGGGGACGGCTTTTATTAGGAATACTTGCCCCCTGAAGACTTACCTTCTGTCCTGGTTGCCGAGATGAACGAAGAGGATGTCTCGTCACCGGACGAACCCACGTCATCGCCTTTAGCTGAACATCATACAATCATGTCTTCTCCAAGTAATCGCCGAACTTCTGATGCGAGTATTCGATCGTTTCCTCCAACCAGTATACAAGCTGCGCAGGAATCTGCGAGGAGAGCAAACATCCGAGAGTCAGCTAATCGGGCGAGAGCGGAGTCCGAATCTGCCGTACCAAGCTTTTGGCATCAGGGCACATTGGAAGAAGAATTCGGGCCAAGTTCCTCTAACAGCCATCCCTAATTTACTCACGACGAAGACGATGTGGAAACTGATGGAATATGGAAGTAGTAAGGGCGGTGTCTTGCTTATTACCGAATGGGAGTGTGTATAAGTTTATGACAGCGGATCTATGAATGGGGATCACTGTATGGCATAAGATTCATACGTCCGGCTGCATGAGCGACGGAGTCGAGAGGGTTCTTTTTTATTATTTTCCTCTATTGTCGCTGTTACCGTCGCCTTCTACTCTTTTGCCCCCATCCCCTCGCCCCCTTTTTTTGAGTCTGCGTTATAAGCTTGCTTCTGCATATTTTGGGGCGTTGATATTGCTATACACGAATTACCCCGGACGTCCGATGTTAAGTAACCTACCTAATCATTTGCTTAAGCGCGCAACAGCTACTGCTACATACCTACCTACCTATCTACATAGTTCTAGAATATCTTCCTAGTACCTATATCTTTTCAGTCTGGGCTACCTATTGCTAGTTTCCGGCTATGCTAACTGTATGCCTAACCTAATGTTATCTACGATGCAGAGTGAGAGCGCTTGGAGGTTCGGATGTAGGTGGCAGGTTGAGGTTGAAATCGTACGTAGGTACTTACGTACAAAACTATTATAGAAACTGCATAGGTAGACACAGGCACATACATGCAGGTATATGAGATATGGCAATACCTAGGTGCCTGCACACAATAGATATAGACATTGCCTTTAAATCAGGTAAATACGGCTACCAATATGACTCTTCGTGACTGACTGACTGACTGACTGACTGACTCTCATCCTAACGCACCCACCAGCCCCTAAACCACCTCCGCTTCACTCTTTCTCTCTCCCTCCTTAACCCCTTTCTCTCCAAGGCCTCTTACCTCATCTCCCTTCCCTCCCAACCTCTGCCCCTCCCCAACCATTCAAAGCCCCCTAACCCACCGCAAACTAACCGCAACCACAACAACAGGCAACACACTGACCAGCTCCCCCACACCCGCAAACTCAGGCGGAATACGCACTCCCCCCCCACCCCTACCACTCCCACCAGTCGAAACAAAAGCACCGGCGGCAAGCAACACCGCAAAAACATTGTACACGGCGCTCCACGCGAAATTAAAGTACACGCGCCTCGCGGCGGCGCGGGAGACGTCGAGGGCGGAGAGGAGGGCGGAGAGGGAGGGGCGCATGAGGACGACGTCGGCGGCGGACTGGGCTACGTTTTGTACGGTGCTGGTGGAGGAGGAGGAGGAGAGGTGCACGCCGATGGTGGCTTGGGCGAGGGCGACGGCGTCGTTGGTTCCGTCGCCTAGGAAGATGATGACGGGGGGTTTGGATTGGGGTGGTGTTGCGAGGAGGAGAGATTGGATGTACTGGCGCTTGTCGGCGGGGGAGCAGCGGGAGCGGACGTTTTGGGCGGGGATGCTGAGGGCGGAGGCGACGGCTTGCACGGGGGCGGCGTCGTCGCCGCTGAGGAGGGAGACGGCGATGCGGCGGCGCTGCAGCTCGGCGACGGTGGAGAGGGCGCTGGGGCGCAGGGTGTCGGTTAGCCCGAAGACGGCCTGCAGCTCGGCGCCGATGGTGACGCAGAAGGCGGTGTGGCCCCTGGCGAGCACGGCCTGCACGGCAGGGTGCGGCGAGGCGGACAGCCAGTGCGAGTTGCCCGCTTGCATGAGGACGCCGTTCACGTACCCTTGCACGCCTTTGCCGGGGAGGGACCTGACTTGGTCGATTTGGGCGGCGGCGATGTCCTGGTTGCGGAGGTGGGCTGATACGGAGGAGGAGACGGGGTGGTTCACGTTTGCGAGGAGGCCGAGGATGAGGGGGGCGACGGCGCGGCCGGTGTCGGATGGGTATTCTTCCGTCGTGACGGATAGCTTGCCTTCGGTTAGTGTGCCGGTCTTGTCGAACACGACGTGGGAGGTTTTGTGGGCGACTTCCAAAGCCTCGCTCGCTTTGAAAATCACACCCTTCTCTGCCGCGACGCCGCAGGCAATCACGATAACCATCGGTACTGCGAGGCCTATCGCGCAGGGGCACGAGACGATGAGGACCGTGATGCCGTAGGTAACCGCCTGCGTCACGGCTTCGCCGCCTGACAAGTTTTGCAGGCTGATCCCCACCGCGGTCCAGATGACGAAGACGATTATGGTCAGCGAAATGACGACGGGCACGAAGTAGGACGCTACTCGGTCGGCTAGGTCTTGGATCTTGGGCTTGGAGAGCTTCGCGTCGTCGACCATGCCCGCGATGGTGCTGATGGTGTTTTCGCCCGGCAGTTTTGTGAGACGCACCGTCACGGCACCGGAGCCGTTGAGGGTGCCGGCGACGATGGTAGAGCCTGGGTTCTTGTCTACCGGACGCGATTCGCCTGTCAGCATCGACTCGTCGACTTCCGTCGTGCCGGAGAGGATAACGCCATCCGTGGGGGCCTGGGTGTGAGGAGCGACTTTGAAGAGGTCGCCGTACTGGAGTAGTCGGGTGTCAATCTCAACCTCAGAACCGTCTTGCGAAAGTAGGATCGCCGTAGAAGCCTGGAGAGTTCGAATAGAGATGGACTCTACTGCCTTTTGGCGGGCCAGAGCGCTGACCCATCGGCCAACCATGATTAGAGTGACGAGCAAGGTACAGGTCTCGAAGAATTCACCCGTGGACAACGGGTGGCCGCCTACTAGGTAGCCGAAAGAAACAACTGAGAAGGTGTATGCTGCCGTGGTGCTCAAGACGATCAGCAGATCCATCTCGACGACTCTGGAGAATACCAGACTCTTCAAGGCCTTCGGGTAGAACGGGCCCGCGATAACGACTTGGACAATAGTCGCTAGAGCCAGGGAAACACTGCCATATGTGATGGGGCGGTCTTCCAATGGAGCCCAGGCCAGGACCAAAACGGGTATTGTCAAAACCGCGGAAAGCAGGGTCATCCAGCCCATGTGGCGAACATGCTTGCTCCCGGCAGCGAGCGCCGGGTCGGCTTGCAGCGGCGCAAGAATCGGGGGGGTACCGAACCCGTTATAGATGAGATCCCGGGCTCCAATGACTTCGGGGTCGAAAGTAATGCGGGCCGTTTTATCGTCCAGGACGTCTACATTCTCTACCCCCAACGGCAAGGACTCTTGCGCAAACTGCTTGGCTCCACCGACCGGGATAACGTCCAATGTCGAGCCATGCGTCACCATTATATCGCACTTGAACTCGGTTGTCCGTTCGATGTGTTTCTTGACGTCTTCCGGGGTGGCGAGACTGAGGTCGAGCTGGAATTCAACTCGGGCCATTACAAGGCTGGTTTTGAGGTGCTTCACTGCGGCGACTTTGCCGAGGGTTTGCTGCAGCTTGGTCTCGCAGCCGGTGCATGTCATTCCGGAGATGCTGAGGGCGACGCGCTCGGAGCCGGATAGGCCTTTCTCTAGGTTAATGGCCCCTAGTGCATCCTTACTTAATCCACGCTCCACGGGGGTGATCTTTTCCTCTAGACAGCAGTCTTCTTTAGACGATGAACCACCAGAGCAACAGCCAGTTTCCTTGGCAGGAGTAATATCAGCGACCTCCTTCGGTTTACCACAGCAGCCCTTGCTACAGGCCTTCTTCGTACCTCCCAAGCCCGAGGCCGCGATCTTCCGCTCCGGCTCCGGGGCCTTCGTGCAACAACCTCCGGCCTTCTTCGCACAGCAGTTCGACGTCTGCTTCCCTCGAGACGCGGGGCGGCTCTTTCTAGGACCTCGCTTCCGTTCTTCGGAGGAAAGTTCGGGGGATACGCAGCACGATTCTTGGCCTAGGGCGATCAGCGCTCTACACAGACATCCTATGGCCGCGAGTCTGGTCTCGTATCTTTTGCGGATCGACTTTTCCCTGGAATGGAGGGAGCCCTTGCCGGAACTCGATGAAGCGTCGTCGTCATCGTCTAGGAGTGAATGTGTTAGTATAGTTGGGAAGGTTAAGAGGTTAAGAGGGTCACCCATGATACTGACCTTGCTTGGCATTGGCAGTGGTCTCTCGGAGCACAAGGCGGTCGATACAGGTTGCTTGTAGATTGAAATGAAGTTAGTCATGTCCCTTCTATCGATATTTTTCAAAATAGGGTTAGGCTCGATAGACGCACCGTCGCAACATGGCTTCTGCTTCCCCTCGCAGCAAGACGGTTCAATTGCATCCGATTTAGAGGCAGAGCAGCATTTGTCCTTGCAGGCGTCCTTAGGAAGTTCCTTTGCCGGACCGCAACAACCGTCATCATCAACTGGTTCCTTGGAATCGCAACACGCATCTTGGCAGGATTCATAATCATCGTCGACAACCACTTTTTTCCCGGGACTGCAGCAACTATCCTTCCCCTCTTGCTGCTGGTCCTTCGCTGCACAACACCCATCGGCTACTTCGGGGCCTCCATTCGATCCCGCAGTTCCACAGCAAGAGTCTTTGTCCTGCGGCTTGGGCGCACAGCAGCCAGCGTTGCACCCGGACGTCTCAATTGGCTTCGCGGGCACAGGCGCTGGCTGGCAGCGTTGATCCGCCACTTCTACTAATGGACCGACACTGGCAAGTTTTTCTTCATCCTTGGAGGCGGATGGTTTGCAGCAGTCGTCTTTCTCGGGGGCCTTTGAAGGAGTGTTGCCGCCACAGCATCCTGATTTGCAACCTTTTTTCTCTTCCTTTGGAGGTGTGGGTTTAGGTGCAGCGCAACAGGGAGATGAGCATTTTCCTTTTTCTTTCTTCTCCCCCCCCTTCTCATTCAAATTGTCCATAGTTAATGTTGGTTTACGCGATGATGTGGTGTTGTGGTGTTGTGGTGTTGTGGTGTTGTGGTGTTTTGGTAGTGACCGTAAATAAAAGAAGGGAAGGAATAAAAACCGGCTCGGAAATCTGGGGAAAATATATTATTTATTATTACCTAGTAACTATAGTGCCCCAGTCCCGGTAGTCGTCGCCGTGTTCGGAAGAACGGAGGGGTAACGGGATCACGGAGGTATGACCGGGTGGAAGGTTCTCAGTGTTCCGTTGTTACTTGGGTCCTACTTTAGTCCCCTTCCTTGCCTATCGGGAACCCCGCCTCAAAAAAGGGTGACTGTAACGACGGAAGGAGATATAGACTTGTTGGGATATGCATGCATGGCCAAATGGCAACAGTAAACAGTCGGTGTAGAGAAAGTGAGGCAGCAACCTATCATATGCCTTCCGAGTTCGGTTGTTTGCAGCTGTCAGCTGATCTGGCAACTGGATATATTCAATCGATAGCCCCTATTCTTTTTGAAGTTGTCGATTGCTTGCCTTGGTGGATAGTAGTATAAGTCAATTGATGTCGCCATGCGATTATTATATCTAATGTCTACTACGTAGTTCACCCCTTTTTTGTATTTTCTTTCTTTACTTTTTCTTTTTCTTTTTCATATGTCATCACAACCAATACTAGTGTTTCTTTTACTAAAATCATAAATATCATCAGATTTACAATGTAAGTCTAGAATATGATTTTCCTTGGTGTTTTTATTGAATCCACTCTTATTCACAAGATCAACTGATGTCTATAAAACAAAGTTATACAAACATAGGAAAGTTCATCTAGAAAAAGGTCAAAAATAAATTTTGAAGACCAAGATTGCCAGAACTATATATTTATCTGATTGGCAAATGAAAAAGAGTTTAAAACAACAACCACATAATCATTCAGAAGTCAGTTGGTGACTCCAGTAGAGCCAGCCACCCCTTTGTCTAGATCTACTAGGTAGATCTTGAGTTGAATTGGTACAGTGGGATATGTACCAGAGTAAAGGAAAAAAAAGTCTGCAATTCAGTCAGGGTTAAAGAATGATGACTTCCTTAGTTGATTGCCCCTGTCGGAGGAGGGAGGGTTGGATTATCTCTATGAACAACCTCACGATCACTAACATACCTAGGTTAGGTGGCTATACATTATGTAAGTAATAGGTACGTATACCGACCCCTTGAGTATCGTACCAGATACCAGCCAACCTACCTAGAGTAGGTAGGTACCTATGGTATGTCCCGGACACAGCGTATATCCACAACGCCGAAAAAGCTACTACGGAGGTGAATACGCACCCACCTATGGAGTCCCGTGCCGGCAAGCCAGCCACATCCTACAAACCTGCACATGCCTCCCGTATCACGGTGAACAAGCCCAATCCCAGCATCCAGTCAGCCGTCAGTAAGTCACAAGACCTCGGAACCTGAGCGGACGGACGGCCCCCACCCCGACCGCGCCGCTCAGCTCCGCCACCACCAACATCAAGGGGGAAAGAGGGGGCTTACTCTGCCCAGATCCTCCGCACAGTTTCAGCGCACACGTTGGGTCGGAGGAGCGGATCACGCGGGGGAGCTGGTTGTTGGTTGGTCGTGGCGGAGTGATGAGGCGGAGGAGGAAGGAGGAGGAGGAGGGGGGGGAGGAAGACGAAAGAAGTACCTCGCTACATCCTGTGCTATTCGGGTTAGCCCAACGCGATGGGGATCGGATGGGAGAAAAAAAGATACAAGCAAGCAAGTATCTCGCTGGACCCCTGGACCCCTGGATTTTCGAGTCACGCGCGCGATGCTCTCAGCTTATTGAAGGCGCCGCAAAGTAAGTTAAAGGGTAAGGTACGGCATGGTGAAGTGAGGTGAGGTGAGGTAAGGCGAGGCGGATGAGGAGGTGATCACCTCGTCGTCGCAGGGTGCTACGTACTTACGGCGAAAGCGATCGTAAAGAAAAAGGGGCGAAGGCAATGGCGAAGGTAAAGGCCATCACGAACATCCATCCGTCAGCGCAGCCATCCATCAAGGGGAAGGAAAGGGGGGGGGGAGAGCAACAAGTGAGAAGGGCTTACACTTACTTCTAAGAAAGGCGGGCATGATGCGGCCCAGGGGAAGAGAAAAATGAGTAAAAAGCGAACTATTCTGAGATCGCGGTCACATCGCATCGCATCACATGAGCCATCGTCGCTTTTGCGAGTTCGCCTCTCTCTCTCGCCTAGGGAATAGGAATAGGAATAGGGGGGGTACATGAACGGTACGGATAAGCTGTGACGTAGCCTCGTCCCTGGGCAAGCCGACAAGAACTGATGTAATCCTCATCGTTCCCGAGGGAGAAGGAGAGTACACGAGAGTACATGAGGCTAAAACGGGGGTACTTTGAGGTCAACACGGGAGTACTTGAAGCTACCTGGAGCTACATCGTGAGACATCCTCTCTCCTCAACAGGGAGGTGATGTTCCCGACGGCAGCTAAACAAAATATGACCCAACGTCAGCGTCCTTGTGAGCAATCTACCTAGGTAAGTATCTATCTACAACACCTCGTCGATACAATCATAGAGAGAGAAAGAGAAAATGAGGCTAACTATCTTCACTCAGGTGGTAGTAATATGGCTGCTAGGCAGCGCTAGGTAGGATGAGAAGCCTCCGTACGACTAAGCCTAGCTATCTTTGGTCTAAGTGCTCGCAGGAGGACATCGTACGTTGTGCCGACGGGTAGATATTGAATCAATATGTCAGAGTTGCGGGTAAGTGTCTTCCCCCCCTCTCGCCCAATAAGTGAGATTTTCTCGAAATGGCAACATAGCGAACCTATTCTGACTTGAAGTGACTAATAGGACGTCGCTCTCGCAACACGAAGGATTCCCAATACATAACCTCCAAGGGGGTGGGTGGTAACCTCTATCGCCCAAAGCGGCAACATAAGACCCAAGAATTTCTGCTTTTCCCCCGTCACGCTTTACCCAGCATGTGATTCCCGAGCCCTCTCTCTCTCTACCCCTTCTTAGTCATCTCATCTCATCCATCTCTCTCTCCGTGTTTCGCTTCCCCCCTCGTCCTCCTTTGGAAACCAACCAACTGCTGCTAATGCCTGAAGAGGGAAGATGAAAGAGGCTTCGGGATGATGGTGGTAGCATCCCTAGAATAACTAGTCTCGTCACCCCTCGTTCGAAAGGGACGACCTCGTGGGCAGTTTCTGACAGCCCTACCCCCCCGGTCCTCACCTTCCACAGTCACTCACTAGTGCCTCTCGTCTTACATTGCTCACCTCTCGTTAGGTGGACAGGTGTAGGTACGATCAATAAGATCTTCCTGCAGAGCGAACGTGGGTTTCGTGCGGTTGCGTTTCGATGGGGTAAGTAAGTTAGGTAGGTACCAGATAGGTAGGTAAGTAATTAGAGGCTTTTTCGTTTGGCTTACACGTTGCATCTCCAACCGCAATGCGCAAGGGGGGGAAAGGGTGCGTGCGAGCAATTTGACGATGCGATGTCGCGCATCGACATAACCCGAGAAGACGAGAGCGCCGCATCGGACCCAGAGAAAGATGGATGTAGGTACCTTAAAAAAAAAGAAAGGTCTGTCAATATTGCAACCGCGGATAAATGCTAGCAACATGTTATGCACCAAGATCTAACAACGTCTAACCATCTAACCTACCTACCTACCTACCTACCTACCGGCTAGGTACCTAATCAACCCACCCCAACATCACCATCATCACCATCATAATCATCATCACCATCCCCCCTCCCCCTTTTTAGCGGCAATGGGATGTATGTACCATGGAGCAGAATAATAAGCATGCACATAAATACCTACATACCTACATATCATACTACATCGGCATGCGCGATGAGGTGTGATACAAGCAGTAGGAGTGCATGCGCGGCAGCGGCAATTCGAGTCCCGGTGCACGCAAACGAGCCAACCAGGCAAGGCAATTCGATGCGGGTTGACTAAGAAAGCGAAAAAAAAAATGGGAATTGATTGCCCATGTTATGTATGTATGTATGTATGTATGTATGGGGGAGATAGATTTGAATGACCCTAATTAAGACGCTTACCTTTTTTTTCTTTTTTTTCTTTTGGTTGTTACTTTCTCTTTGATCTTATTTTCTCATATAAGATGCTTACCTGCCTCACCTACCTAGGTTACATAGGTATCTAACCTAGTACATACATTCGGTAGGTAGGTAGGTAGGTAGTCTGCCTAATGTAAGGTACTTTACCAAGCCAGTAAGCATACATACATATCATTTTACCTTACCTTACCTTACCTACATACCTTATACCTATCTAGGTATTCCCCCTTTGGACCGATGTGCCAAAAACGAAATCAGCATTTTCTTCTTCTTCTTCTTAACCAGCTGCAGCTGCGTGCGGGAAGAGGCGGGGATACATATGTAGGTAGGTAGGTAGGTAGGTAGGTATCTATCGTAATACAAACGTGCTCGCACCACTCACTCACTCTCTTTTACCCCCCCCCCCCCCCCTCTCCCCCCTTTTCCTCCAACCCGGGGGCGTTTGATCGCCGTCCAGATCTCGTCAACTCGGGGTTCAAGGTTACATGCAGGGACCCTCGGGCCGCCGCGGTTTTAGATGGGATAGTTAATTAACCTAGATACCTACCTACCTACCTAACCTACAGTACATACCTACGCAAATATACACAGATAAGAAAGACACAGAGCCTTCTCTTCCTAACCCATACCCATACCCATTCCTTTGCTTGCTTGCTTGCTTGCTAGATGCCCCCACCGGCAGTTACATGCGAGCGAGATAGGGCCAGGTTATTTCGAAAGGAAAGTAAAGCAAAGCATGGTCACGTTAACTACGTCGAATACCTACCTACCTACCTAAGCTTTCTGTAATCTGTACCTACATAGCTAGGCTAGGTAAAAAGGGGGAAACGATCGACCACCTGCAGCTTTCTCCCTCCCCCTTTTTTTTTGTTACTGTCTAGTACCTAGGTAGGTACTCGAGTCTGATCTGTCTGATGTAAGTCTCGGCATTTGGTTAATTACCTAGGTACCTAGTCAGCAAGGCTTGTTTCTGGGTCATGTACAATACATAGGTAGTTATGCAGATGCAGATGCAGAATGCAGGTGCCGGTATGTAAGCACTGAGCAGAGAGGCGTTTCTGAGGTAGGTTAGGTTAGGTTAGGTTAGGTTACCTAGGTAGTATATTGTATTGTACTATATTATTATATGTAGCTAGCTAGCTGGAGGTAAGCAAGTAACCTAACCTAGGTAGGTATGTATGTAGCAGGTCGTTCGTTACACCACCAATCCATCTGGAGGCATCTGGTTGCTATAGGTACCTACCTAACCTACAGTAGGTTACCAGGCAGGTAGGCATTAGCACGTAGTTAGTTTACCACAGCGGCGGGACCCAATCGTGTTACACCCCTCTTCCTTCCTTCTCACTCCTCTCACTCTCACTCTATTTTACACTCTCACTCTATTTTACACTCTCTGTTTCTCTCATGCACTCTCTTACCCCATCATCACCATTAGGTTAGGTTTAGTGCAATCTGACTGTGAAAATAGCCTGGAGTTTAGGTAGGTGCCTGCCTACATACCTACCTAGGTACGTAATAGGTCTGCAGGTGGCCCTGCAGGTCTCAGTCACCGATGTTGTTTCTCCCTCCCCGTCAGCACTCTACTATGTCGCTGATCAAGGTTTCTGGGCTTTTCAGGAACCAGTCCAATGATACACATACATGCAGGTGCACATGAGGCTTGGTGTAGGTAGTAGATTCGATTACCGACCTAAAGGTAAACAAAACACACCCTCACTTGCAGCTCAAGGGAACAAAAATCATGACAATGTAAGTATGTCATGAAGCGACAGTGATATTGATAATATATACATTTTTTTGGTTGCCATTGTGACTTTTTCGTTGGAAATGATAGATAGACGACGTAAATATGACAGTTTCCTCCAACTCGGTATATATAATATAGTAAAGATGTCTAGATCCCATCCCCGCCTAGACGCCCATTAGGTAGATAGAAGCAACCGTCTCAGCGTCCATGATCTCTCCCAGAGAAAATCACTGCTATATAGTAGGTATTAAAAAGTTTTCAGGGATACTAGAGACATATGTGCTAGTTTAGGAGCTCGTCTCTTGACTGATTACCTAGGCAGGTAATCAAAAGAAAGGAAAGGTACTAGGGCTAAACAGTATTCCGGGACCGCCTCGTATACACTCCACCTTCCGGTCAGTTCCCCTTTCCATCCAGGGGTATCACTTATTTTGCCAATCCGATCCCAGCGCATTATCCGTGGTTCATAACATTAAGAAAAGCTTAATTTTGGTCGAGTCGATCGCCTTGAAAGGATTGACATATACTAGGACGTATCGTATCGCCCGTCGAGTGAATGCCAATGCGAGAAGTCTGAAAAAGATCCGGTAATAAATGACAATAAATATTGATACAAGCGATCCTTAATAGGGCCGGCCGAGCAAGTCCAACAACTCCAAGAACTGGGTATCAAAGGCTTTTATCGCACTATCCTGTACAAGGGGGTGTTCTTGGTGAAGCTAACTGGCTCGAAGATGTAGTCCAGCTTCCACAACTATTCATCTCTCTTGGTGACTGTTGTAGTCTTGAGGCGTCATGTTCTGGGTAAATTGAATTTGCTTCGACCTCGGTTGGTTAGGAGAGGATTTCGATGAGTTGACTGATTCGTTGGCATCCCAATCAAACTGTGTGTTCCCCGTTGACCCATGAGCATACAGGCTTTGGTCCTGCATGGCACCAAACATGTTGGGGTATAGTGGCGTCGAAGGGAGACTTCCATCGTTCGCCTCAGTATAGACAGGTAAACCCCGGATGCTGAAATCATTAAACTCAGATTGAAAGAATGGGGTCATTATTGGCTGGTCGGTAGGATAATCTACAGTGGTAGCAGTATACGGGTTTGAAGGGTAGTTGGCATTATTGAACTGCGTCAGGAGGCCTGGGGTGCTCGGTGGCGTTTTCAGGTTTGAATCAACCTTGATTTCCGGCATCATACCAGAAGAGAGGCCGTTAAAGAAATACGGAGCATCATCGGAGCTAGTGGAGGATACTGTAGGTTCCCGGATACCTTGTTGTTCGAGAACGGCTGGCGTGTTCGGAGTAGGGGGTGCTGCCCCCGGAAACGTTGCTGCGACGGCGCCCACTGGTGAACGGGCGTGGTAGTGCAGTAGAGCCTCGGGATTGCGGTTGAAGACCATAGGTGATCGCTGTGTCGCAGTCGACTTTTGAATTCTTGCGTGCATTCCGGCGGTCGAGACAATTCGTCGTATTGAAGCAACCGGGCTCGATGAATCCACTCTCCTTGACCCATCAACTGCAGTCTTGGGCCCACCACCAAGATTGTACGACCGGCTTCTCATTGTACCAGTCTGGATGGTGGCCGGTCGAGGAATGTTGCGCCTGGAAGCAATGTTCGCGGGAGGAGGAGGCGACCTGAAAGAATCGGCGGTGGCTGACATTCCGGGATGACCCGATACCGGCGTGTTGGCGCACTCGTTAGGGATCGAGAGCGTTTCCAAACGATTTCCAGTCATCATCGGGGTGCTAAAAGCCGTCTGTGATTGTATGTATGGCGACGTTGTTGAGTTTACCAAAAAGTCCGCATCCATCGCTGAGTACCGACGTTCGTAATGTCCGCCCGTGGTGCACTGCTCGTCAGGGGAGGGCGCGCTACTGCTGTTCAAGTTGGCCGGCTGCTCATCTGGGCCATTATGCCCCATACCATGCTGCGAAGGGATGTAAGAGCCAAAGTCATCCATAGGTCTACAGAGGTAGTCTGATTCGGTGAAATCGGACAATTCCGGTTGCGTGAAATCAAGTGTCAGGGGAGATTGAAGATCACTTGAAGTCTGACCCTTGACGGTGTTAGCATCATCCTGTGCGAGAGGCGAGTCGTGGTCGTCGGAGGCCGGTGAACCGTCGTCGAGGTCTTCTTTGGAGTCGATGTTAGGGAAGAGAGCGGAAGAAGGTTGCTTGTGCTGGCGTGCGCTCTCTCCACCATTCTCTGAAGCTCCGCTCGATGGAGTTTCATCGTCAGGTGACGTCGGCTCCGAAGAAGCCTTCTCTGCTCTCCTCCGCGCCTCATATTCCTTCTGCTTTCGTTCTTGCTTAGCCTTCGCGCGCCGATTTTGAAACCAATTCTACCCGTATAAGTTAGCATTATACATGAGAAGAAGGGTATGCATAAATTACGTTAATTCTCGGTCGCTCGAGGCCCAACCCCTCTGCAAGTTGACCCTTCGCAACACTTGACGGTTTCGGGTTCTCCTTGAACACATGTTCAAGTCTCTCAACCTCTTCCTTAGATAGCCGCGGCTTAGATTCCGTCTTAGAGTCCGCCAAGGAACATTGATCGGCTAACATATGGTTATGGCTGCGAGGCTGTTGATATCCGTACATATACTGGATACCACCAAACCCAGCATAACCATTGTAAGGGTTTTGCGAATATTGCATGTTGCTGCTTGGCGGATAGTTATATGCCGAAGGGGCATAGCTTGACTGAGAGTGATAATGCATGTTCATCTTCCTAGCTATTAAAATAGCCAACCAGGTTGTCCGGGGATACCTATGTGTTTATATGTTTCAGGTATATTTGAAATTTGTAAAGTTTGGTGGCTAGAAGCTTTTAGGCTTGTTGACGTATAGTCGAGGCTGAACGTTAGTGCCTAAGAAGGACCAGACGATATCTTGATGAATTTTTTTGTTCTTTTTAGCAAATCGATATTTGATATTAGGGCGTAAGGCAAGGCTGTTGTGATTATCCCACTGGCGAGTAGTAGTGTATATATAAACTCCAGCCGTGTTGCGGGTTTTGTTTTTGATGAAATTTTGCTAGAAGGAAGGACTGAAGGTCAGATGCCTGGACAAGAGCCAGTCTCAGAGAGATTTCTGAAGAACGAAGGAACGAACGTGGTGGTGAACTAAGGTATAGCCGAACACACAAGGAACAAGAGTCCGAGTAAGTTGAAGGGGGCTTCGGCGGTATAAGAGCAAGAACAAGCTAACAAGCTAACAAGCTAACAACAAGCAAGTAGTAGCAAAGCAAGCAGCCAGCCCAGCCAAGCGGAAGAAGCCAGGAAGGCGGAAGCCAAAGGCCAAAGGTAGTAGGTTAGATGAGAAGTAACCAAGTCGAAGTGAGACAAGAGCTCACATTGAACCTCCTAATTTCTCTCTTAACTAGAGACAAGCAGGGTTAGGATGGAACAAAAAACAATACAGGAGTTGCTAGAGAGCGGGAAGGGAGAAGAGGAGGGGGGTGGGCGTGTACATGTAGTTAAGAGAGGTTCAGAGGGTTAAAAGAGTTAAAAGAGTCAAAGTCAGTGGTTGTGAAGGTAAGGCAGTGGGTCTTCGTATGGGCCTTGCACGACCAGCGAACCGGGAGGTGTGTAGGTACTTCCGCGGTACTACGATGAAATTGGGTGGAGGTGAGCGAGGATTTGAACATTTGAGTAGTTGAACGAAAGACGGGTGACACTGGTCGGCGACAGGGTACTTGGATGTACATCCAGTACATTCAGTACATCAATCAGGGTACTTTACTACTTCCTCAGTGACCCCAGTAGTACTCCTAGTTACTTTCAGTTACTGTCAGTTTACTCCCAATCCAGTTCCTTCCTCCTCCACGACGACCACGTTACCCCCCTGGTAATAACATTCAATGGATGTAATACAAACTTTGACTTACCAGCTTACCAGCTTACATAGATAATACCTGCCTACTAGTTACATAGATCAATCATGGATGATATTAGTAGGTAGGTTCACTACTCAGAAGTCAGCAGGCACTATGGTGAATGTAGGTACCGTGCGTACTATTAATGATTAGTAGTACCTACATATAACTATGTACACAACTTGAACGGACCAGCGGTACATACCGTTACATACATGTATCATTGAATGATATGTACCAGGTATCGTGCCTTACTTCCCATATGTATCCACTTCCCATGTGTTTATTCATCAGATCTTAGTCTTAGTGTATTGCTAGGTAGGCTAGGTAGGCTAGGTAGGCTGGGTAGGCTGGGTAGACTAGGTACTAGGTTGGTGCCTGGGTAGTTAGGTACAATACATACTTTTATCTAAGTTAGTTAAAGTTAGTTAACATTCATTTTGGATTGAATGGATTTGATTTGATTTGGTTATAAGCAGGGTAGCGCTGGCCAAGTGCTGACTTGGCTGCTAGCTATAGCGGGCCTAGGCGGGTTGGGTGCTATCGGGGCCATGCCATTGCCATATGTATGTTTTGTACTGGACAGTACATTTTCAGGGCTGTATGTAGTGTAAAGTACAACATTTGAATACACAATACCGTGCATTCACACTCACATCACCCAAACCCACCAAGTATTTCTGTACCAGGCACCACATACCATGACATACATACACACAATATAGATCGAGCGTTCGAGTTCTTCTGTTTCGCACAATTGAATCCCGAAGGGGGAGAGGGCCCCTGAAGTGGCGTTGTAGCCCAGAAGCCCAGAGGTGGATGGGGGCTGGGGGCTGGGGGTTAACAGAGGGATACATGTATGTAGAGGGAGAGTGCATGTGGTTTTTCCTTGCTGCGCGTCACTGGAGCCATTTCGACAAGTATGTACCTACCTAGATGTAGGTGTATGGGTACGGACTAAAATGTACATGGAGGACGGACTTTGAGCGAGAGCGAGAACGAAAGGCCCTCACCGACTGCCTGCACCATTTTTTTCATATTCTTCCCAGCTCCGAAAACCCCTACATGGCTAGACTAACTTAGTAAGAGTGAAGGCAACTAGGCAAGCAGTGTTGAGGAAGAGAGGAGGAAGCGGGAAAAACTTCAAGTCCTTGAGAGGTCTACAGCACGTCGCATTCAACTGCGAAAAATGTATCGTGTGTGTGTGTGTGTGTGTGTGGAAAAGTAAGTAGGTACGTATTGGAGTTTTGAGAATTCCGTCAAGCTAAAACGAGGTGCCTGAGTACTATGTATGTAGGCTGGCCCCTGTCTTGGCTTCCCTTGTCTCCGTAGTACATATCTATCGCACTAGGAAGGTAAAATTAGAGATCTGTATAGTGTTAAAAGGGAAGGCATGTCAGAAAGGCGTAGGTGGACGTGGAAGACCCGAGTGTTTGTCACGGGTCTAGTGTGAAGGCATATCCCGTAAACCTCTTTGCTCTAATGTGGGGGGTGTAAGAGCATGGGAGCATTGGGAGGAGGAGCAATTAGAAGACCTGGGGACCAAAGCAAGGCGCAAATTCCTTGTCTGAAGGAGAAACTCCTCTTGATCACTCCTCTGATCTCATCCCTTCAGATTACGACCGACAGAATTGTGTGAGCAATCGTGGAGAAGCAGAGCCACAGGGCGTGCTCAGTGCTGAGAATGGAAGGGAGAGTACCAGGTTAGGTACACACAAATGTACTGAAAGGGGGCCTGCACTTCCATCTTTTCAGGTACCTAACAACATCTGATGAGGAGTGGTACCTGGAGAGTGAGGGCTGATGCTTGCCAAGCCAGCTAATTGGCTCGACCTTTTTTTCTCTCGACTTCAATTGAACATTGAATCTCTTAGTTTTGCGGGTCTAACACAGTAGATACTACTGTACGCTGCATGTAGCCACTCAAAGTGTTGGCAGCCACATACAATGTGTATTCATGGCTATACATAATGTATGTATAATAGTAGTAGTATAAGTCGTTATCATGATGTGTAAGAGCAAGAAATGATGGCCACATCGTACTCACTCTTGAACTAGTTTCCACGATCATCTTATCGGGCTTCTTTTTCGATCATTTGAATATTTCCGACAACTTTATAATTAAAGGCTTAGCACAGAGTATGTATGGCTGTGAATTTACAGCCACCTATTTACTGACACCTTCCTTACCTATATATACTACCTAGGTATATGTGCCATAGATAGGTAACTTCAGACGGGTAATTGGTAACGCACTGCTCTATGCCAAGTTTCTTAATAACCTGGAAACCCTCACCTCACATCTCCGTTCTTGCCGTAATACCACACCTCACCAAAAGAAGAAGAAGCAAAGCCTCAATGTACCAGTTGTCTAAGACTTTCATGATGTAACTACGACCTATGTATGTGGAGTAGAAATTACCCAAGCAGCCAAGTTAAGCCTTCTCCCACTCCCTTGGGCTTATCAATGAATATCATTGATGCCGATACCTACTATCCGTACATGTCGTTTGGCTTCAATATGTCATCGGAACTGATCTAATCACAGACTCAGAATAACTATTTTAAGCTACATTATAATAAAGTCCTGGATCTGACGAAGAGACTAAAAAGAATATGCCGATGCTAAACCCTCATACCTACCTACTCAGTCACAAGAACTCGTGGTCTCTTTGAGGCCGTGCTCTGAGTTATATAATTACTGTATAAATGATGACATATTATCCTGTGGAGACGTACCCAAATTCGCTCGACTCCCCTGAGACTTTGACAGATTTTGGTCCAAAAAGGAAATTCCTTGAGTCAAGTCACAGACATGCCTTTCCTAAAAGGACCTCGACGATCCACTTTATCCAAGCCCGCCTTTCCCAAGGTACCGTACTCACAGGAAAGGGCATCCATGATCACTGATCAGTGATGGGCAGCATGGTATCCCCGGATCTAGATACATTGGTACATCTCCCCTGACAGGCGGCGGTCCTCACTTTTTTTTTTCTTCCTTTTTTTTTTTTTTCGCTTACGTCTTTTTTGCTTGAGTTGCACATCACACTGCCCCATCTTCATGAACCTTGAGAGGCCTCGGGACATATTACTTTACCTGCATACACGGCAGTACGCTTTGACGCAGGCGCATCCGGAAGAATATCGATGGGTTCATCTGTTTTTTTTTATTCCAGATGTCAAGATGGAGACATTTCCTTTGGCTGTATTCTCCGCCTCCCTCCAATAGTAGATATCTTCAACTAAACCCCAAAAGGGGAAAAAAAAAGTGAATTATGAATATTTACTATGGGAGAGAAAAGAGAAAGGCTTACTATATGCATACTTACGCATATACATACACAGTACAGTAGCTCTCTTTAGCTCCAAAAGCACGATGGCGATCACCCACTATGAGCACCGCTTTCTGATGAGATGTTTGGAATCTCCACCCTCGATGATGCTAATCAAGCGCCATCCGGCCGCTTTCGGCCCTCGATAATCACCAGGCCAGTTCTTGTGTTTACTGCACATCTCTGCATCCTTATCATGCACACTTGGCATTGTCCCAAATGCCATTCCATGGACCGTGTAAACACCCGCAATCCCGGGTGACGAAAAAGAAAGGGGGGGGGGGCCCCAGTGTCTGACAAGTTCTTGAGCAAATATCGTGGGCAACCGAACTCACTCGCCATGTCAGTGATAGGACCGGACCACCTCGATCTTACCGTAGTACAAGGCGATCGAACCTACCTATCTGCCTAGGGGCCTTTCGTCTGCAACGTACTAGAACTGGTTCCCCCAGGTGGTTCATAGCCCGACCATACATATATTTCTGCAGGTTAGATCCCGTGGATAAAGATGGACACCCCACACACAGATGCGAGAGTTACATTGCCTTGGAGCCAGACAATGGGCATAATTTGTTTTTTTTTTATCAGGTCTACATAGTTATCCGCATTCTGCGAGGTGTGAGAACAAAAGCCGAATCTGCGCGATGTGATATCATTGGGCCCCCCGGCCGATGACATGTTCCCCCTCCAGTCTCAAGATCTATCTATGCACACCACTTTACACTAGCGGCTCGGTGCCGATGGGAGATGGCAGTTCATGGCGCGATAAACGGGATGAAGAATCTGGCCTGTGCCGCAACCACGCCTCCGCCTCGAACTTATTAACGTTGCTCTTTTTTCCCGCTACTTCCTTTCCCTCGCTCCCCTCATGGTGATGCGGATATTCCTCATAGCTACTCAATGATGTACAACCGTAAGCACTGCGCAAGCACAGGCGTGGCGAAAGAAATTAATCTTGTCTGATAGGCCAGGCGCGTTACCGTTTAGGAGTGTTAGAGTTACTCGGCAACAACCTTCTATGACTGACATCGAACCTACTACTAGTCCTAAGTATGATTAGTAGAAAAAAAATACCCATGGTCAAAGAGTTCTAGAAAAGGTTATTTTTCTTTTCTTTTCTATTTCATTATCTTCTTCTTTTTGTTGTTGTTGCTGTTGTTGTTGTTGTTGTTATTCCTTTTTACTCTAAACTGTAAAAGTTGTACATCGAATTTGCTGAGCCCCTAAAACGTCATAGAAATCATTTCTCAATTGCTTACGGCAGCCGCTACAGAATCGTAGTATGAGTACTACAGAAAATCAACAATGATGTCGCAATAACCATTCGCCTCGGGGTCACACCAAATTGATTTTCTTAAGATGTGCAATATAGGGTTGGCCGACTGGTTGGTACCACTAGGGAGGGAGAGCAGGGGGGGAGCAAGCGGACAGGGGGAACAAGGGAACAGGGGGGTTTAGAAAGGAAACTAGGGTAGGGATTGATTGGTATGGTACCTATTGCTGGGAATTTGGGGTTTAACCTTTTACCGGGGTCGCATTAGTTCCCATTGTAAGCGAAAGAAAAAAAGGAAAGAAAAAAAAAACTGCCAAGCTGAGCCAGAAAGCTGGGTCTCCTCTTAAACATGAATGGACAAGGATGGACATGGCACTTGCTAGTACCTTACAAGGTTCTATAGTGGTAGAATGTACCTAAACCATGTAAGCTGGCGGCACTGAGAAGCTCGCAAAAAAGTGACACTGTCGAAAGTCCCTTGTCCTTCAATTGCTCACCAGTCAGATTCCCTTTACCTTACTTGGACAGAACTGTAGCCTGTATGTAATATCAATTAACCCCAATTTCCTTAGTATGCATAGCAACTGCAACTACATATCATCAATATCTACCTAGTAAGTGTCTAGTTATGGAAAAGAAGTATCCGGAATTAGTTGTTGTCCACCAGCTTTCACTTTCTCTACTATGTATAGAACTTTGAGAGTGAGGCTAAAAAAGAAAGGCATTGATGCCTATTCGTCATGTCCATTGACAAGTGAGAACCGAGGCAATCATGGATTCGAGTATCTGTACCATGCACTCATTACGGCACTGCAGATGTGCTGGTGGTACGATATGAGGTACGCGGACTCATCAGGGGAAGGATCTTCAGCTAGCCCAGATGTCCGGATAACCTTCTACCCTTAGTGGGACAGGTCCCTGATTCCTTGTTTCCCTAATTCCCTGTCCGTCACTTACCGATCCCCCGTCACCATCCGGCGAGAATTGCGGCACTGGCCATAATCGATGTCGGGTACATATCATCGCTTCCCCCTTTCGGACCCAAAAGGACCCTTAGTAATTGGTATACCTAGGGTAATGCATGTACCTGTGCTAACCTAGCTGCGTATGTAGCTGGAGATGATTCGGAGGCTATCTATCTTGTCGTCTGATATCTGCCGTAAGCCAGCTAGCTATAACTATGTAGCTACATGTGACAGACAGCCTTACTCACATACACCTTTGCATCCCGTCCATCCATAATTAAAGTACATAACTACATCCCCATGAAATTGGATATGTGTGTATGACGTGAAATTTGTACCCCTGGTTGGTGCAGCTGTACATCGGCGTCAACTAGCACCCGACATTGACTTCGCCGATCTAAAAAATGCTAAACAACGACAACTCCTGTTGGTTATCCTAAGCGCAGTGCGTGCGGTTTTTTTTGGGGGGGGGAGGGGGGGAGGGAAGGCAGCATTCTTGTCTGTCACCCTGAAGTTTCCGTTACTTACATATTACATATTCGGGTTCGTATAAACCCTTGAACAATTCGCCTCTGGTAATAACCACTTTTAAAATACCCCCAATCAGTGCTCAAGTGCCCACCTGCCCAGACAGCCCAGGACTCCAATTGCCATGACCAGGACAACAATTTATGGTACGTACAATCAAAATACCAAATACACACATACCCCGGCATCCCCCATATGCCACTTTGGTTCGTATGTCGACCATAATGTCTACGATTGTCTGATGCTGCAGTTCACAATAGTTACATACATAATGTATGGACATATGTATGTATTGCAAATCTTATATGCATCCATGCCGTGTCCATGTTTGTATATGTGTACCTTACCTTTAATGCTTCACTCGAAATCGCGTCTGACTGGACTATGTAGAGCTGCGCACTGCTCCATTTCCAAGTCACGAGGTTCGCCATAGCACGCAAGGGTTACCCGATTTTACTTAGACGACGGCTTTCCGATAGCCATCTAAACTCCATCTAGCTCCATCTGTGATGGGATTGTACCTTACTTCTGCTGCTGCTGGTTAACTGTGGTACATAACTACATACCTCAAGCTTCGCTTCGCCTATTACCTAAACCTACCTTTGCCTAGCCTTAACTTTGAACTTTGCAATTGCAATGTTTTTATGGGGAAAAGCTCACGAGAGCTTGGCAAGCTGGTGCTGGATGATTGGTCACCGTACGGTCCACAGGTGGTTGAATCTCGGGGATAAGAGGTTCTCCGCTTGAAGCGGGTGGACAGCGCGCTCTCGTGAATTTTAATTCTCGTTTTCTGTTTTACCCCTGCACCGCGCATCAGCCATGTTATCAGGTAATACAATAACTTTTTCCTTATGCTTCTATCGAGTATATCAGCCGTACTACAAGCCTACACTTAGAGCTGGGAGGTCTTGTAAGACCCGACATTGCCGTAGGTAACCATGAATTGAGCTTTGGATTGTTTTTTTAATAGCCAGCTGAGAGGCCGTTCTTTGAGATGATACGCTACACATTCAACGCACTGAGCATGTCGGGCATTGGGGCATTGGACGTTGGACGTTGGGGGTTTTATTTCGCCTTCGCCTCAGCCCCTGTTCTGATCTCATTCGCGGATTCATCATCATCACTTCAGCAGCAGAAAAAGAAGGTCTGGCCAGGTCTAGAGTTTTGATGGCGCCGCAGCGCCGCCAGCTTCTTCTTTCCATCGTAAGGCAGCATTGACATCAGCTCAACAGCATAACATTATGCCGTACTCTTGCGCCAATGTTCTGCGGACCCCCACAGTCTTAGATCTCAAGTTACAATGGGATTGTGGTCGACTTTGATGATATCAAGCATCGAGAAAAAGAAGGCTTGCGAGCAAGAGCCAGACGGGACGACTCGCCCGAGACACTGTTCCCAGGCGACCCGAAGATCTCGGCTGCTTTCCGAGTTTGTTTCTCTTACTGTGTTACCTTCCGATACATATACATCTTGGATTTGAGAACAATAAGAAATGGGATTAATCAACATTGAGCATCCCCCCTGAATGAACGTCACCTGGCAAAACAAAGCAAGAAGGCTACGGACTTTGGCAAGACCGGCAAGACCGGTACGTGGTCTCCAAGCCCTTCTGTTGTTTTTTTTTTTTTTTTCATGCTCCGCCTTCTCCGTCTTCCTTGGTTGGCAGCACATCTAAATCGTTACCAACCTAGATAACTATGCTTGCCCCTTAGAAGAACGCCCCTTATGCGGTTTGTGGCGGACGGGGCTTGCAGACACTCTAGGATGACCATCTGTGAAGCTGCAAGAAATACTCTGTAGGTACCTACATACATAAGCTAGCAGTGAGCTCAGCCCAGCAAATGCATGGACCTTTGTGGTGGCTTGCTCTCTCGCCGTCGTTCCGTGAAGTCCAGAACTCCTTTTTTTAAGGAGATACTTACAGCCGTATGTCAGTTGAGGATCTGAGTATACGAAGTTAACAGGTAGGTATCTAATTACATACCCCCCTTGGCGGTGCGGAAAGTGCGTCCTCTACTACCTACTACATGTATGCGGGCTCTATGTATTGTACATAGCATATGTAAGTAACCAATCCAGCACTTGCATGTAAGGACATACGCATACATACATCGTATTGTAGTACTAGGTTATGTGGAGAAGGCGATTTAGCGTTGGTGGTGTACATTCTCACATAGCACGCAAGGCAAGGCAACGTAGAAATACGTACTGTATGATTGACTACAGGGGTAAAAGGTCTGAGGTCACTAGCTACGGTATTTAGGATCAAATCCTGGCCCCGGCGGCCACGTGGATCTGATTTTGATGACAAGAGATCCCCTGGGACTTGGGCAGAATGGCTTGCGTCAATGCGATGTACCTTCAAAGTACCTGACCAGGGGAGGGGTGATTTCGGGACATGTCCTGGGGCTCATTTTACTATGTACTTGAAGTCTTGCGCTAAAAGGTTAGTTGGCTTAGTTAGTTACCTACCTCGAATGCTTCTCCCACTATCCCGGCCGTAAGCCAAGATTTGTAGCTTATGAATGTTAAAATGTTCGTTCTTTTCATCCCGTTTCCATCTAATCTATGTATGTATGTATTATTATTCAATGTTATCAATGTTATTATAACATCTCATTTCATATTATTATTTACTCATCATGAAGAGGGTGTGTAATGCTATACCACTCATTTCTTGTATTTGATGAAAGTACCTGCAATGCCTACTTAGTACCTACATATGTAACGTACATAGGTAATCATGGTATGTACAGCTTACTGCAAAAACACACCTTGGTCCACATACAGTTGACATTGATATAGGTATGTATGTATTGTACTATTCCTGTTCAGATACCTCTACCAAGAAGAAAAACACCGTGGGGGACATGGAGTTCAATGAGGCGTTGTCGGTCTTTTGCGACAGACTTTACCAGCTGAGGTCGTACGTCTAAAGAGATTAGCAAGCAGCCACTACCACTACCACCACTCACTACCACTGACCACTCAAAGCATCATACGCTCCTCTCCGCTTTAGCCGCCTACTGCAATCAGCGTGGGGTTTCTTTCTGACGGGCCCAAGCAGCAGCCTGCAGCAACGGTGGGCCACTGGACTCTACTACCATTACTACCATAGTACATACTACGATCAACTCCAAGAGTCAATCAAGTATGGTACGTGCTGATCTCTTTGCTCATGAACACCGCAATTAGACAGTCGAAATACACTACACTACACTACCTAACTACGCTACACTGGCGGTGTGCGGACGAGAAAAATTGGAGTCTTGAAAAGTTATCTCTGGCACACACTGGCACTGGTGCATGGTACCATGATTTTGATGGCTCATGACTTTTAGACCCAAAGTATGTACCTACCAAAGGTGCGGTGCGGAAATGGAGATTTCATCATCAGTTCAACTGGTTCAAGAGCGGGAGCTAATGAGGCTGCTTGGCTGCTTTGGACCCTTGGTTCTTGGGACCGCCCCCGAACTTCGAAGCAGTGGCCCAACTTCTTTTTTTTTTCTGATCCTTGACGTGACGACTATATATGTACCCAGGGTTATCAACTTCTACACGTGTAGGCACCCTAGGTTAGGTTAGGTACTTTGACGTTCAACTTTAAACCCATGCCAAATTTGATAGAAGCGCGCCGATTATAACGACGCAAAGTTGTTCTACGGGGTTGAAATGAAGTCATGTCGAAGCCCTGGAGCCTTGCGATAACGTCTCCGCTAGGACTTGGCGCGAATCTGGTGTCTATGAGATGTCATTTCTATCAAATCCACTGTTAAACGAGATCCACCCTAAAAAGGATACGGTATTTTCTTCAAGCTACACCTTGGCTTGTATGTAATATTCTGAAGTTCCTTCTTTTATCTTCATATGCTCTTTTCTCTACATAATACCACCTAAGATATATACGTTAACTAACAAAACCCCCAAGTTGTATACTTTGAATTGTCCCCTTTTTTTCTATGACTTTAAATTAACTAATAATTAATCATCTTCTTATACCTACAGTACCCTCACTTTTCAACCTCTTACTTCTTACTGTCTTTTATTAGCTTCTCGTTTCCTCGTTCCTGCAGTAGGGCAGTGTCTCTGTGTCACTCCTCTCACTCTGAATGAGCACTGTGGATTTCCTAAAAGAAAGGTATCTTAATTTGAGAAGATTACTTTTTTTCTTTAACCTGCATATCGTCTCTCCTACTACATATGTAGGTAGACTACAAAGCAGAGTACATACATGTACATACCTATATTATCCCCAATCACGACAATTGATGATTTCCCAGCATCTACATAGTACCCTATCTCCAGGAGAACCGTGCACCAGCCCTTTCCCTTTTCCGCAAAAAGCTTGGCTTTCCCGTCACAAAGGGGCCATCGGAATTTATGTAGCTAGTCCTATTTGATGATTACGATATGAAGCTACTGCGCACTTATGCCACCTTTGCCGTACGGTCTAGGTAGCCTACGATGATGGGAACCAATCGTCAATAGCACCGTCCCTTTCGTACCTATCCTGCCCCCGCCTTGCGCTTGCCAGCCGATCTTTGCCTGGAGGCCTAGGTCATGCATGGATCGCGCAGTCGCCAGCTATCACTGTACGTTCGGGCTTTTCGCCAACTGGCGTGGTTACTCAGGTCGGCGACCAAGCAAATTGACAACTGCGAAGATCCTTTCTTGGCGACCACATCTCTTGGCAGTTTCTGCAACTGACGATGTTGTGTTCACACATCCCCCAGGGAAATCTCTGCATGTCTTGGAGATCGTTCATCCGCGACCGACCTGTGCTCTGCTCTGTGTCTGCCTCTGCTGCTGTGAGAACCCGAGGTTCCTTGAAAGTCCCGTAGGTCGGTCACATACGGCATGTCACTGATCGGGTCCTTGCTGTCCTTGTTCCCTTTTATGGCCTTTACGGACTCGCACAGCTTAGTCCATGGCGTTACCTAGTGGGCTACTTTACTCCTATTCCGTGGGTCCCTCCAGTTTGTCTACATACCTGTACATACCATGTTACAGAAAGAAAAGAAAAAAAACCGACCGCCCGAGCCGGGGTATTGTTGTTCAACGGTGCGCAACGTTTAGCCCGTATCCATGGCCTTGGGAATGATGGTCCTGTACACAAGAGCTCGTGATCCCGCGGCGTACAAGGAGCAGATTGAGAGAGATAGAGAGATAGAGAGAGGGTGTTGCGTTAGGGTTAGAGCCGTGTAATTACCATCTCTCCTCTCGACTCGACTCGCACACCTGAGACCCACGGCAAGCTGCTACCACTACCGCATTCAGCTTTCTCTTGCTAGACCTACATACAGCTGCTATGCTATGCCCTATTCAAGTAGGAGGCTAGCTCTTAAGCAGGTACGCGCGCATAGTCTCGGGCCCATACGACAAGGTTGGTTTTTTTTTCAAAGGACAAGAAGGAAATTCTCGGCGGAACGGACGTATGGGAAGTTTTCCGCCAGTCAGTTTTGTTTTCCTCACATGCCTTTTTTTTTTTTCCTCTTGCTTGCTTGCTTGCTTGCAGAAGCCCAGGGTTTACATATGTATCTCCAGCTTCTCGTTTACGTGGCACTTCTCGCTAGGGGTTCTCGCTAGCCTACTAGGTTCCCGCCTCCTCCTCCTCCTCTAAAACGGCGGGACAACCTATGAGCGATCACCCTACATACCTGCCTACCTATTAAATGGGCGGGAACGGACTCGTTCGTTCTTGCTGCAAGCGCAGCGTGCGCCCTGGCTACCTATATGCCATTTCTGACATTTCTGATATATGGATTTCTATCTATCATAAAGATCGACACATGTGGATGGGCGGCACTCATCATCAGTCGGCATGTAAGAGATAGGTTAAAACCCCACAGACCTAAATGGGTTTGGTGCTGCGCGTCTTTCTGGACGCCTTTTTTTTATTTTCTTATCCATCGATCTTTCTGCGAATGGTATAGCAGTGCACACATGACACACACACACCTAGGTGAGTTACTAGGCGCAGGTAGGTAGGTAGGTAGGTAAGAAATAAAATCCCAAGAGAGAAAATAAAGGCGGGAAGAACCCGCCCATTGCAGCAGCCTTTTTTTCTCCACACAAAGACCTATGCCGTGTTTGTGATCCTTGTGTGAGATCAATGTCTTAGTAGGAACGACAGAACGGGTTTACACTAATACTAGGTCACCGCAGAGAAATATACTATGTACATATGTACATACAAACGGAGACCCAACCAGTCGGCCGGGCTCTAATCTACGGGTTAGGTATTGTATTGTACAATACAGTGTATATGCGCGTGTGTCTCACATGGATTAAGATTCTTATTTTTCTTTTCTGTTTTCTAATCTGAGGCACGGGTATATGCTCGTCATCGTTCTCTAATCCTGCCGAAGGGGGAAAATGAGGGAGATAGATAGATTTGGGAAACCCGGACGGGTCCCGTTTCTACCGCTTGATGAGAGGGAGCTATGATCTAAAGCTTGACCTACATGGAGGTTAGGTGGGCAGGCTAGGGAACGAGCTACCAACCCTATCGAGATACACTTGCTTCTCTCCCGTCGTGGGTACTTGCTTTTTTTTATAGTGTTCGTGTTGTAGGTAGGTACCTAGTTGCTATTTCACCCCCTCTTTCTATCTCCTTTTCCATGTAGGTATACGTAGCTAGCTACTGTTTCCATCATTACCTACACGAAGGTATCACGAGTTTAAGCTCAACAAGGCTGCCTGCCTGTCTACTGGTAAGATACCTAGGTACCTGCCTAGCATACGGAGATGAGAAAGCCATAGAAAGCAAAGCAGACACCTACATACATACCGCCGAAGATTTAAGAAACAAAAACCGCAAAAGTCCCGATAGTCGCTTGGTGATCGTCATTTGTATGCAATCTACCGCGCCAAGGCGTTCGTTTCTTTAAGACTTTTTTTTTCTTTCTGAAGGTTACTTACATACATACATGCTTTGCTGCTTGCCTACATGGTACATACATACTTGCTGGCGATGGAGATGGCGGTGATGGCGGCAGCAGCACTTTTTCTTTTTTCTTTTTCTTTTAAACTCCCGAGATGAACCACCATTTCCCCTTGCCAGTCCCAGACCCATCTCCTTGGGACAGCCCTGTAGGCACATAAAGTAGGTTAGGTAGGTAGTACGTTACGCCATTGTTTTTCCTTTTCCCAGCCGCTTTTGGGGGAAGCTCCTTGTCTGTGTAGATTGAGCCCCATTACGAGCGTCAACGAATCTTATGGCTTCGGCCACTTAGGTGTCGTCGTTGGCGTTTTGCTACATGGTAGAATGGCTTTGTTTATATAATCATCTACGGTTCCCGGTTGCTGATGTACCAAAAGGTTTCTCTGTGTGTAGGTAGTTAGGTGGTACATGTAGGTTATGTAGCTGGGTCGTACGGTACGATCTCGGCGATTTTCTATAACCTTTCGCATCTAGGTAGTTAGATGCACTTTTATTTTTCCTCGATCGAGGGTGAGTGATGGCTTCCAAGCTTTTTTTTTCTCGACCCGCTTGTTGTTACGTTACCTGTCTGGCTACATACCTACCTACCTCACAGTACCTACCTACTTGAGCGCCTCCTCTTTTTCTTTAATTTCTAAGTTGTTCCCCGAATAGACGCACATAATGTATGTACGTATGTAAGTACGCGTCGGCGCGCGCGCCGCCTCCTTCACCTTTCCCACACCCCGCCCCACTCCCCCTTTTTCTCCTCTCTTCCATCCGGATAGTTTACCCGGCTGTCTGAGATGCCCGAGATCCTGGTCTAGATGCCGAGCGCCGGACGCCTATTCTTGCGATTTTTGCAGGGTGTAATGGATAATGGGGAGTGAGTGAGTGGGGTGGGGGGGCGGGATGGTAGGCAGGCAGGCAGGCAGGCAGGCAGAGAATGGAGGATACCGAGGAAAGAAAAGGATTGAACGAATGAAGGGAAAGCTCGTGCACCGGAAAATTACACTGGCTTGCTCATCAATATACTTTCAGCCTACACTAGCTGCCAGATCTTGACATTAGAGATTAATTGGTTCTTGGCGTCTCGAGCGCTCTGTGGCCTTGATGATGTGTTGTTGTCTCTAGGGACGCTTTCTTGGTCGCCTGGGGGATAGTGGTAGAGGGAGAGGTTTGGGAGGTAAGGCACTGGAGAGTTTGCTTTACTGTCTCATATCATCTCATCTCATGGATCTCATCTCGTGTTGTTTTGTCTTGCCCTATTAAGTTTTCCCAGTCCTGTCTCTCTCCTTCTACTTCTAATAACGTCTATCGACTCCTCCATTCCTCAGTCCCCCGAACTCACTTCTCATTCACAGCAGGCGCCAAGGCATCCGAAATCTGCAACGTCACGCCGCCGTCTCCCCCGCGGACCATCGTCACGGACTGCAGATCACGGACGATCCAGTCGGGCTCGGCGGCCAGCACCTGCTCGACGGTGTGGCTCGTGACCAAGCCCAGCACCTTGCAGCCGGCCGCCTTGCCGGACTGTATCCCCGCGGGGCTGTCCTCTAACACGAGGATGTCGGCGCTGTCATCGGCGCCGCTGAACCCGAGCTTCTCGCGCCCGAGGACATAGCACGCCGGGTCCGGCTTGCCGACGGCCACGGACTCCGCCGTCACCAGGTGCGGCGGGTGCGGCAGTTGCAGGCGGTCCAGCCACCCTGTCACGAGCGGTACGGTGCCCGACGTGACGATGGTCCAGCGCGCGGACGCGGCGATGAGCGCGTCGAGGAGGGCGCGGGCGCCGGGGATCTCGACGGCGTCGTCGCCGTGGAGTTTGGGCAGTAGGCCTTCCATGTGTCTTACGTCTGGAGTTTCGCGATATGTTCGTGTCAGCTAAGTACCTGTGTAGGTAAGGGGTAGAGGCATTGTTGCGGGGTGGAACATAATTTAGGGGTAAGGTTGGTAGGTAGGTAGGAGACGGGACGGTTAGGTTAGGTCTCAGGGGCTAAGGGGTAAAGGGATAGCAAGCGATTTTTCCTTTTTTTTTTCAACTTGCGCATGGTTTCCTAGTGAACGAACGCCCTTGATGAAAGCGGAACGGAGCTGTAGGATAAGGGCTAGTGTAAACTTACATTCCCAATTCGCCTTTTCTGGACTGAGAACTTTAAGCATATCTATGCTCCGCCGGCCGTGAGACGTCTGCAGGATCACCTCCGGGTCTACTCCAATCTCATTTCCGACGCTGTAAACCCCCTAGTTAGATGAGCTGGCTTCATGAATAGGGCCGACTCTTTTTCCACTGTCTAGGAAGAAAGACGGGACCATCCTAGCCTATCCGTGGATGTCAGGGGAACACTCACGTTTGCCAATGTTTGACGACTGCAGCTGTTGAATCGATGATGGTGCCGTCCATGTCGAATAGTAGCCCCTTAAAAGTGACCTCGAACGGAGGTGTGGTATAACTCATCTTGGATTGTATTAGATCTCGTTTTCTTCACACCGTTTTATTTTTTTGATTTTTTATGAAGGTATTATTCGTATAATGAACTGGAGCAATGTAAGATATAGTAATAGTCGTAAAGCTGTGAGGCAATATACAGTTGCGTATTGTGTAAGTGAGCGCGTCTTTATATTGGCCAATTCGCTCTAAGAGGTCCGTGGCGGCTAAGCCGAATTAGGAATCTCCGCCTTCTTAAGTCCGCAATTAAGATTTGGCCACCTAGGTCTGCTTAGGTGACTAGTATGGAATTGAAGCTATCGTGATGCCGATAAATCACTAAGATTGTTCCAAGTCCCACGGTCGGCTATTCTTATCGCCAGGTGGGGTTAACCAATCGGTTGCTAGATAGGCTTTATAGTGGGGTATCTACAGTATCTTTTTGGCGGTGAATAATGGCAGAATAACATTTTCCACCAAATTTCCAAACTTTTTCGTTATCGATTTTCGAGAAATCTGAATTAGAAAACTTATCATCATTCAAAGCCATACAACTTCACACAAGATGGCAAACCATATCACAAAACCAAAGAGTATGTGGACCTGAATAAGCATTGTCCTATTTATCATATAATTAACCATATCATACAGAAGCCAAGTCCAAGCGGACACCCGTCCGTTTACGGCACAAGATCGAAAAAGCCTCCGCCGCAAAGCAGCGCAAGTCCAGAAAGGAAGCAAAGAAGAACCCACAATGGAAGTCGAAGCTGAAGAAGGATCCCGGTATTCCCAACCTATTTCCTTACAAGGAGAAGATCCTTCATGAGATTGAAGAAGCCCGACGAAAGAAGCAAGAGGAATTGCAACGACGAAAGGAGTTAGCCAAAGCCGCAAAGTCGGGCGCTGTCACAAATGAGGCCGAGAACGACGAGTCAGCTTTGAACGGCGCAGAAGAAGATGGCTTTGATGGGTTTACGGACGATGACGATGCGATGGACGAGGGTGAAGATGCAGATGTGGACGACAGCACCAATCCCATGGCGGCACTTATAGCGAGCGCAAGAGCTGCCGCTGAGAAGTATGATCGCGAATTACAGAGCGGAGATGAGATGGAAGAGGATGATTCATCTGACGACGATGCTGATTCCGAAGGTGGCGCTGAACTGCGCGTTCAGGGTTCCTCGCGGAAGGCGCATGACAAAGTCTTCAAGCAGGTGGTGGATCAAGCGGACGTTGTACTCTACGTCCTAGATGCGAGAGATCCGGAAGGCACTAGATCAAGAGAGGTCGAGCGAATGGTGATGGCTGCCGCAAGTGGTGGAAAGAGGTTAATACTTGTGCTTAACAAGATTGACTTGGTTCCTCCGCCTGTTCTCAAAGCTTGGCTCATTCATCTACGACGATACTTCCCTACGCTCCCATTACGCGCTTCTGGATCCGCTCCCAATGCGCAAACCTTCAACCATCGCGATCTTACCGTCCAGAGCACTTCTTCCACCCTCTTTAAATCTCTGAAGTCTTTTGCTGCCTCCAAACAGCTAAAGCGCGCGATATCAGTCGGCGTCATCGGATACCCCAACGTTGGAAAGTCTTCTGTTATCAATGCGCTTCTTTCGAGATTAGGTGGCCGAGGAGGCGCGGCGGCTTGTCCCGCAGGTGCCGAAGCAGGAGTTACCACAAGCATTCGCGCTGTCAAGATTGATAGCAAACTGACTCTTCTCGACTCCCCCGGTATTGTCTTCCCCTCAGCGCCAGAGGGCGAGTCTGCCGCAAAGAAGGCTGTTGAGGCCCATGCTCACCTCATTCTTCTGAATGCCATACCGCCAAGGCAAATCGAAGACCCAATCCCCGCCGTCACATTGCTTCTCAAACGCTTATCGGCTTCGCCCGAACTATTCCAGAAGCTGATGGACGTTTACGATCTTCCCCCACTATTGTCGACGCTTAGCGGCGATTCCACGACGGATTTCCTTGTACAAGTAGCGCGTAAGCGAGGCAGACTCGGACGCGGTGGCGTGCCGAATCTTACTGCGGCGGGTATGACAGTAGTGACGGATTGGCGAGACGGTCGCATCCAAGGCTGGGTTGATGCTCCCGTACTACCGGTCGCAACCGAGATATCTAGTACGGGCGACGAAGCTAGCCAAGGCGCGATACCAGACCAGAAGGAGATCGTGACAGAATGGGCCAAGGAGTTCAAGCTTGAAGGCTTATGGGGCGATGATGGGGAGGATGCGAAGTCGGGCGACGCTATGGTACAGTGATGTGGTCAGTCACAAAGGTATCGATGTTTCGGGATGGGGATTGATACACATTTCTCTGCAGCTCTGGGTAGGAGTTATAGGTGGGGAAAACGAAAGGCATTCAAGCAAGTCGTGCCATTCTTTGGTTTTGATAGTAATGAAGTCATTTCATGCAATCATTCTGACTACTTGCTCAATATTCTACAGCATCCAAGAAGCCATATACGGGATTCCAAAGCCTAGGGGCATCCCTGGATCGTATATATTCATATGGATAAATGTGGTACCCATGAGACCTCTATTTACCTTATATTACGCCGTAGGGATCTTGTGAATAGCACCAAAACGTCGATTACATACTATTCAGGTACCTATGAATGTGGCTTCCATGACTCTCACTCCTAGCCATCTGTATGTAATACGGCTCCCGCTGCATCACAAACCACATACTATGCCATGCTAGAGAATCGCAACAATAGGTAGCGATATGACATATTTTCCTTTTCTTTTGCTAAGATATCCGCGCAATCATAGAATAACCATCCACCGATAACCACACAGCTGTGAAACTTAGCTTTCGTGATCCTACTAGATAATGCTTAGTGCCTGAGAGACGACCGTGGTGAGAGGCGTAGATTAGGTACATGAAAAGCAATATGCTCCCGGGTGAGTGAGCGCTATCGTTAGCTACCTAGTATCCAGTAAGTCCAGCTTCGGGTACGGCGTCTCTCTCGTAACTTACCTAGTACCTACCTAGATAGATGTATCAGTAGGTAGATGGGCTATCTGCTCAGGTACTCCGGATGTACTAGCTTTAGTTAAAACTTAACAAAGCATCGTGCTTATTGGTACCTATCTATGAGCGGAATCGGAAGCATATGTTGAGCTTGATTGGCAGCGTCGATCATGTGTCTACATAGGTACAGATCGTTGGGAAGCTATTCAGAAATGCGGCTCCGACTAATCTCATCGGAGAAACTCCATCTCAGCCTCCTGTGTTTCGACTCTCAACGCTCTTCACCAAGATTTATTTAGGGGTTTTCATTAGTCTTAACTAATTTACTAACTTGAATTTGGCGTTTGAAAATTCTCAAGCTTGCGAGAATATAGTTACTACCTAGTTCTTGGCTTGCTTGATCATCTGTGACGTTTGTCTACCTCTGCCATATTCTACATCTTGCCAACTAGGATATCCCCAAGATAATAAACTAGCTACAGCTATCGTATTAGCCTGATTTGCCTCGTTGTTGCCAGATGCCCCGTGATCAACTATATATTTCAATGGTAGTCAGTCACGTGACGCCCCTTTCCCGCACACACTATTAACCTAGCCATCACCCACTTTGCTACGGCTTCGTGAACATGATTCAAATTTGTTTACAATATGCTCCAAGTTATGGCTAGAAATAGGTAGATGCACATATTGATATGTTCGTTACTTTCATACTTGACTTGGCCCAATCCCCCAATCCAGCCAACAATTTTACACTTGCATGTGGCTGACTTGGGGTCATTGTAATGCAAGCACGAGCAGGCAAGCCTATTAGGTGTGTAGAATGACCAATTTCGTACCGCAGGCAATGATGACGGCCAGCTGTATATTCTGAATGAGACTTCAAGTTGCACAACATACCGAGTTACCCCCACAAAATAGGGGCTTTTTGAAGGCGTATTGTCTCTAATGGATGAGTGCCTACCTACCTGCCTACCTAGGTCTAGATTTACTGCTCAATCCCTACTATATACTGGGCATCAATTCTACCTATATCGCAGCACTGCCTTCTCTGCTTAGCTGCTTACCTAGGTACTGGTAGGTAGCTAGGTAGTGTGTAAAAATGCCTGGAGAACTCAACAGGCGTATCAACAGATCACATATTTTCAATCATATATCTGGCTACCGTGAAACAAATTTGCTCATCTTACAACTTGCATGAGGGTATCACAGAACACTTTCTCGAAATCCAATAGGTAGTCGCCCAGGTGGAAAGAAAAAGCAAGTCAAAGATGGGCTATAGAGATCTGCAGTTCTATCTTCAGCCCCCTATGCATTCTTTCTATAGCCATGATCCGTTCTAAAGTACAGTGGCAGCCTCTTTCATCATGGACACTCGCCATTTCCCCCAATGCTGTCATGCTTTCACCCCCTGATCTAAGTTCTTTGCCATCCAGGCCAACCTATACCACAGCCCTGATATCTAAGGTACTACCGACAACATCTCAACTAGCATGTCTTACCGGAGGATGTCTGGGCCTAATTCTATGCTGATATACTAACCCTCAGACGTTCGTCTTTGCGCAGTGGGCATGGATATCTCTGCCCATTGCACTAGCCGCGTCTCCAAATATACACCTAGCTACTGTAATCATATAGGCACGTTGGGCAAAGCACTTAACATGGAATTCTTATTTGGCTCCTTTATTACTTACGGATGGCTCGTACCCGGTTCTGAAGGCTGAGTACAAGCTGCTCTGGACCTTCGCATAGCGCCAGGCGAGGGCCAGGACTATTCTCAATCGTTTGACAGAGTGACAGGTACTACGTAGAGGTTCGTTCGTTGTACTGGTCATGGGAGGGAGGAAAAGGGGGTGGTCACCCTGAGACAGCACCCGTTGGCACTTGGTAGCCGACTTCACACCCGGAGCTCATTATCAAGCATCAACTATTAGGTTACAGTGTTATATAGAGAGAGACTGGGAAACCGTAACAGTCCTATAATTCCATTACCACGGTTCATCGACTAAGAATGAACAGATTGTAAGAAAGTCATGCATAGGCTACTAGATTGTAGTCGGGATCTTGTTTTCGTCGATATCTTCTCTTGTTGCCTGTTTCAATAGTGAAACCATATCATATATGTGGCTACTCGATATGTTAACTGACCATGTTGAGCAATTAAGATGTGCAATCCTGATCAGTCAGGCACTCTGCAGAAACTTGGAGATGAGTCAAGAATATAGTCACCCTATCTACGAGGAATCTGTCTACCTAGTAGGTATATGCCACATGACAGACCTTCATATAACGCTACGAACAAGATTGTTATGTAAAGAGCTCGCATCCTAAACGCCAAGCCCATGTCGATGTCACCCACTCATACAAAGCATTGTGCCCCTGAGTTAGCCCCTGATAATATCTACCTCTATAACACTATCAGTTGGAACATTTGAGAGGAGAGCTGTTATTATGGTTTTCTATATTGCCAACAGGGAATTTGCAACCGTATAGGCACCATCTAGTTATGCGTAGATGCGAAGCTAGGTATTCATTCACACAAAAACAGGGTTTCGTGACTATATCACTCGACAATATGGTTGCAAGAATCGAACTTTCATAGCCACATCAGCTTTTTCATGTCAAGCGGTTATCATTCAAAGCAAGAAAGAATCTGCAAGTTGGAAAGCATGTCTCATAGTTCCTAGTTACCTAGCTATCATGGAAGTCCGCGAGATCACACCGGCTGCACAAGCGTGTCCAGGTACATATAGCAACTATCGTTATAGACAACAGATATACTATATGACTATCACAGCTCATATTTTCTAACTAACACTACCGTACGAAAGTGTGATAGACATGTGAAAACTAGCACATAGGATGCTTCCAACGTTGAAAAGTGCAAGACTCATTATCCCCTGGAGCATCTTTCGTCGCTACATCGACGAACTCAATTTCGACACACTATAGCAGGCCCAGATGAGATTAAAGGGGTCTCAAATGCCTTCACCGATTTCTTTGTTAACTATTATAGCCCTACCCAAGATCTAGAAGCGAGCCACAGCAAACAAGCATACGGCTACCGTAACTCAGTCGGCCGGGAACCTTGAAAGACTAGGGCACCAGAAGTCGGCGACTCTAAGTCTAGCCATCTTAACCCTCCCTCGATTATCAAGACCAAGGTCAACTAACAACGAAATTTCGGCGAGCAGTCTCCTATTTCAAGACACGAGGTGGTGAAACCAACAGAAGCGAAGGAGAACGGCGAAGGTTATTCTGCTATCGACGATACGCCCAATTCCAATTCTGATTGGAGGAAGGCTGTACGGTGATATTGAACCCCAAGCCACTGGATACATACGACCGGATTTGTCTCCGTGGTTAGGGATGTGCATAACATCCAATTATGGCACCCCTCCATCTTGAGGTAGGGAAATGGGACCCTGAGTTTCGTTCGTAGGTAGTAGATTGTTTAAACCCGACATTAACCGTGTCGCCCTGTCTCTACCTACTTAAATGGGTACCTAGTTGCTCGCGATTGAGTCCCATTGCCTTATCTAGGTACTTACAGCGTTCACAAAAGGCTCTTGTGCGACTGTGATCTGGGACTCCCTGCCTTTCGATCTTGACTGGTAGTTCATAAGATGTTAGTTAAGCATCAGATAAGACACATCCATCACCGATCACAACCTTGCCGTGCCGTGATAATAATGAGCCGACCGTTCCATTTCTCTATATATTCGTTATAGCAGGGTTAAATCCAAGTCACCTACCATCTATCTCACTAACATCAAGCTAAAATAAGATCCTGCGTAGTGTAGTTATCCTGCAAAGAAAAAAAAAGAAGAAGCAAGGGCTATTTGTGAGGCTAGCTGAGAAATACCGATCGGGAGTAAACGACTGTTGCTCACAAGCCACTTGAAGGATAAGCTGCACGTCTACCTACCTACCCACCCACCTACACACGTTTGGGGCCCCCTAGTCGGAACCTCTCTGGCCCCAGTAATACGGCAACAAATCGGTAGGAGTGGTGCCCGGAGTCCCGCCTGAATGGTCCGGGTCTTTGCACGCAAGGTCTGATTTGCTAGCCAGACTCGGGAGAGCTTGGGCTCCCTCCCTCCCTCCCACCTCCCCCTCCTTCTTATCCCTCAGCTTACTTACATACATACATATCTTAACACCAGAACCCAGCACCTAATGGCCTAGGTAGCGAACCACTCACCGGATCTCGAGTTCCATCTAGATCGCCTTTCTGTCAAGAAACGGCCCCCAAGGAAGCCCTTTTGAGAGAAAAGGAGGGAGGGAGGGAGGGAAAGAACCTTGAATAGGTAAAAGAAGGGGACAACCAAAAAAAAAAGCGGTGAAACCATACGCGAGGCAATGTAGGTAGGTCTTCTCTGGGTCGGGATCCAACCAGGTCGCGACCAACCCACGTGTTGAGGGCCTACATACCTAGCCATCATCGTACCGAAATACACAATCCCTTGATCCCAAGTACCGAAGGCAGATCGAAGTATACCTATACATAGATAGGTACGGTAGCAATGGCATGATCTGATATCAATGCACTCCACGTATCTATCTGCTGGGACCATGACCTACCTGCCGTCGTCTATCGCTCCAACGCGAAGAACAGGTAATAGTTCGGAGCCATCCTCCGCCCCCGGGACTTTTTCTGCTTATGCTTCTAATTTCTCTTCTCTACCTAATTACTAATGTTATCCCTCTCCACAGCCTACTTCCAAAAGCCTGTTCGTATGACTTGGCAAGCGAAGGCATACGTAATGTCGTAGGTAGGTAGAGAGTTACGAGTACATACCTACTACCCAAGTCGGCATCTTATGAACCAAAAGACCCCCAAAAAGAAAGGCAAAAAAAAAAAAAAAAATGCGTATCTAAATGTAGAAAGAATAAAACACAAGGATCCCGATCCCGTAATCGCGGACCCGGGAAGGGTAGACAGGCAAGGATATTCCCTTCCCTGCCCCATCCCTTCCCCCTCTCCCCTTCTCCAAGAATAATGACAGTGAGAGGAAGAGTGAGAGAGATTTCCCGGCCAACCATAATACCTATCTTCTCAGTTCTGTCATGTCAAATCGAACTCTCGGGACAGGCTAGCCACACACACACACACACACACGCACACACCATACACGCATGCACATAAAGCACGCAGATACCTACATATGTCATATACACTAGATACCGCAAGCATGGGTATGGATGGGTACACCATGTCCACATACATGTACGCTATGCTCATATATGTACGTATGTATGTATGTAGGGAAGTAAGATGCGCACAAGTGCCCATGCCCTACACTCCACCACACCAAAGATGGTTCCCTCTCATTGGTACTGGTAGGGCTGAGTCAGATCCCCCTCCCATACATACATACATACACCATTACGAACCTGCCGTCCACCCGCCCGCCCGCACGCCCGCCCACGGGGAATAATACGTAGTAAGTAATATCTTAGCTACAATGTAAGACGCGGATTTAAGGAGACGTGTGAATTGCCTTCGATTTCTTTTCGTGGCTGGAGAAAATGGGTAAGCAGACAGACAGAAAACGCAGAGAGGCGTTCTACCTATGTAAGTTATATACGGGCCGTCTTATTGCAGTTGCCCACCTGGGAAGGAAGGCATTGTATAATACCTATTACCGTACCTACCTCACCACCACCACCACCACTACCACTACATACCAACCAGCAGCAGCAGTAGTGCTACCTACCCCGTAGTATGTACATACGTGCATGGGTTTGGACTTGGGGTTTGGCTAGGTAACTAGGTACAGTTACCGTGCCGTTGGTTCCGAACACTTGGTAGAAGCGCGTGTTGCGTGCGTGCGTGCTTTGCGTACATACCTACCTAACCTACCTACATACACACATACTCCGTACATCCATCGCACATCGTATATCGTATATCGTACATACATACATATCTACCAACCAACCTTTCCCCATACCTGTGTCAACCAAAGGTACATGTACATGTACCTCCCACTGATCATATCGACATAGGTACATACCCAACTATTTAGGTATGCATCTAGGTCGTATATATTGCCACATGTATGTATGTAGGTAAGTATTGGTGTATGTATGTATGTGTGTGTGTAGATATGCAGGTATGTCATGTATATAGGTAGGTAGGCAGATAGACATGTCATACCTACCTAGGTATGTAGGCGTGTATGCTATGCGCAGGCCACCACCACCAGCCACGGCGCATGTATACCTACCTACATACCTAGGGTAGTCTCTCCTCAGTAACTATAACCCACCTAACCTACCTGCTTTCCCCATACCTAGTTACCTACTACATCTCACCACCCACCCACCCACCCATCCACCTTACGCCTACATACCTATACCCACACGCACAACACTCGTGTAAGTACCCATCTGCCTCCCTACTCCCTTCCACCTATGCAAGCGTAAGTAAGTACCTACCTAACTATATTACGCGTATAAACCAGAAGCCATCATTTCCTCCTCCTCCTCCTCCTTCTTACATACATACAGCACCTACCTACAAACCCAACAGAGACCCAAAATCTAGACCGACCTATTCCCATGCGCGCGGCGGGCTGAGTAGGTAATAATAACAGAGCCGTACATACATACATACATACATACATACATACATACATACATACAGTACCAAAGTAGGCAATGGTCTTCTCCCTACCTAGGAACTGTATGTACATAAACCTAACTTGGCACCTACTGTACACTACATAGGTAGGTAGGTAGGTAAGCAGCAAAAAGTGCGGAGGAAGGATTGGGAGGATTAAGTACCTAAAGTAAACAGGTAGCCTATCTACCTAGGTAGGTTAGGTCAGTCAGTACCTAAGTAAGTAAGTACCTGCCTACATACCTACCCAAGACAGCAGGTAACCGCGCAGCAGGATCCAAACGTGGCGTTGACCTTCAAAATCTTTTTTTTTTTTTTTTTTTTTTTTTTGCAAAACCCTTTTGTGGTTCTTCTCTCCTAGACGATGGCGACAACTAACAAGGGCAATAACCGCTATCCTCGATCCGTCACCTCGTCCATTATCCATGTTGGCGTTAGTTGGCTAGAGGGGGGGGGGGGGGGGGGCGAGGACTGCTAACCTACCTAAGTAGGTACCTCGTAGGCATAGGTATCTGCTGATCTTGTCAGGTTCACCAGTTGGGTTCATGCAATGTAGGCAGGCAGTTCGTTGTCATCCGTCCTCTTAGGTAGGGGATACATATGCTCAGCTCAAGATCCGTGCCATGGGTAGGTAGGTACCTATCCGAAGATCATCGAATACGATCAAATTCCATGTTATATTGGTTTTTTTTTCTCCTTTTTCCTTTGTGGAAACCCCAAGGGACCATATCAAGTGATTGATGTTCACATAAGACAGATCGTATAGTAAGTTGTCAAGGAGTATTGATATGTATTACCTCGTTGCGCTTCAATGCATTGCCTCCCTCGCGCAACTCCGCCTAGACTAAAGTGTGAACACAATTGGTAGAAGCCTCTCCCTCTTGAGTAAATACCCAAGCCCGAGGTTGTCAAAGAGCCCCCAGTATCCCTTATGATGCAAATTCGGCCCTTCAAAACCTCGTGTAAAACAGTCATGGAGAATGGGTAAACAAACAACCAACTTCATGCTCAGTCAATGAGCAAAAGCCTGGCCGCCCCTGATTCCAAAATAAAGAAAGACCCGTTCAATTCAACAGGCGTATCCAGATCCAACGGTGAAATTACTCGATAACAGTGGTGATGAAACAGAGTAAACTCCTCCAATGCTGACTGACTAACAAGCAGGCTGCTTCCAATATCCCCATGAAAGGTAACATAGCACTGTACGTGGGAATGGATAAGAAAAGACAAGGAGAACGTAAGAACAAAAACTAGTAGAATACCTCCTAAGCCCATACCCAAGAAAAAAAAATTAAGAAGCCGAAAAGGAGTAAAATCAAAAACCCTCGCCATTTATGCAATGCGACAACCATAAATATTCGAACCTGGGGAAAGGATCGACAGTGACAGAGCCGATCAGTCCTCGAGTGCCCTCAATCCGAAGAGAGAGCCGAGTTACGAAATGAAAAGTCTGGAAGATATCAATGGCTTGCCCCCTTCGAATCACAGCAAGTCCACGGAGCCATGCTATGTCATAGAACCCAGAAGCGCGTCCCCCATGTAGAATGAGCATCGCAGAATGGAGGATAACAAAGCCACACTATAACTAGAGTTATAGGTCTCCTCTATCGGGTAATGATAAAATAGCATAGTGCCCCATGGCTTAATGTTTAAGGTGGGTTGCGAGCAATGATGATGAGAGGTGTCGCAAAAAGCAAAGCGAGAAAACCTGTAACCGTCTGTTGAAACTGAGCGAAGGACAGTATAAAAGCGATGTGTAAAAAAACGACAAAAGCCACGGTGGTATCAAGTGTATATGCAAATGCTGCTAGACATTCGAGGTTCGACAAAATGACTAGCCGGCCATAGTCTCATGATGCAGCGGAAAGCGCAAAACAGTCCAACCTACCGACCAATCCGTGTATCGTCCGAATGAATGTGAATCCGACGGATTCTCAAGAATATGCGATGAGACACCATTCTCCGATTCCTCTATTGCCGGACCAGGTAGACGAGTGTAATGTGCAAAGGCATAAACACACTAAAAGCAAAAATCCATCCCAATGATGTGAAATGTAGACAAGTGGTGGCCAGTCGAGGGCCCGAGGCGGAAGTAGAGATCTGGCGCGCGCAACGCGATTTGGTTATTAGTGATAGGGGCGGCGATATTCAATTTGTCGTATCCCTTTTGCTTGAGGGTTATATATCAGCGTTGCCCCATGTATCTAGATCTCTTTTATGGTTATCGCCTCACTGAGGTTGATTTGCCCACCAATTCCCGGCAGCCGACGTTTGCGGATTGTTCCAGGCTGAGGTCACAGCCGGTCCGGGGGCAGGATTTTGAGGCAGAAATTGTCTAGGGGTTTGTTCGGGAGGGTACATACCCTGTCCCGGATTAGGATATCCCTGGCCTAGGCTTTGCATCCCATGGTACTGCATTGTGCTCGGCTGCATCTGAGGCGTGGCTGTGGAGTGACGTAACTGAGGAGCCGGTGACTGTTGGGGGTGAGGCGAAGCTTGCGACTGAGTCGTATATCCAGAATAGTGTTGAGGCGCTTGTGGTGTCTGTGGAGGGCCCCACATTTGGTTTGAAGAGCTATAGTTGTACGCCGGTGTACCTTGAGACATGTTGTTCGAGGTGCCGGGCTGGATATTGGATGGCCTCGATTGTTTTTGAGACGACGGCTGGGGCATGCCTCGCATCGGGGTTTGGCTCATCGGTTGTTGCGAGTGAATCGTCTGCGAGTAAGGCGGCGCGGTCATCATCATCTGTTGAGGACTCTGATTCGATACCATACTAGATGTTTGTATGCTAGCAGGGGTGGTATGAGGTGACTGGCCGGGACGGGTCGTTGGCAGGGCGGACTCGGTGGCAACTGGTTGAGACGTAGGTGGCTGTTCGTGGGGTCTCCGCCATAAGTTGGCCATGTAATCGCTCCGCATGTCGCGCTGCTGATTGACAGATCGATTGAACTCGGCCGCGTGGTGAGCTTGTTGGTGTATCTCTCCGATGGGACTGGTTTGTGTCCTGTCCTGGTAGGGCTGACCAGTAATTTCCTGTCGAGGGCCGCCTTTCATGAAGTTACTATAGTCTCGAGTCCTCGTATCGCTTAGATCTGGTCCTACTGTTATCATGGGCATTCTGGTCGAGCTTCCTGGTGGTCCCATCATACCTGGTTGAACAAGAGGTTGCGGAGCGCCACCAAATTGCGGGGTGTTCGCATAAACAATCTCACCGTGAGGGCCTCCTGGAAGTGGCGGCACACTGTTATTCGCTTCGGCTGCTACCTCTCTGGCCTTGGATGCCCCTGGCCTCTTCTCTCCCGCAAGATCAGCCTCCGTAAACCCTTGTTTCCTCGCCTTCTGCTCCCAGTAATCATCCCGCACCCGCCGTCCGTTCACAATAACTCTACTCCCAAATTGCCTGAACATCGACCGTGCCGTGACAATTGCAATTTGCCTTGACCTGTACGAGAATGGCAGAATCTCTTGCGCCACTAGATCATCCTTCTCTATCTGGTTCGCAATAATCTTATATAACGATCGGTTCTTATTGAAGAGCAAGTAGGAATCTCTATACCCGAGCACTCTCGCGCACTCTGTCGCAAGCATGAACAATTTATCGCCTCGGTTCGGTACGAGGAATGTTCGACATCGATACTCACGCCCTCCCAAGAGTTGACCATTTCCCATGACCTTCTTCTCGCCGGACTCGTCGATCTCGCGTGGTATGTATTCGTCACCACCAGGACCAAGCTGGTCAGTAGTGTGGTCGCGCACAGTCGGTAAGGCCTTCAAAGTAGTTTTGGTAGGTGTAGTCTTCGGAGGAGGCGATGCCTGGGCCGGAGTATAGCTCCCAGCATGTCCGGGCAGTGCGGCATTCTGGGACTGGGGGGTGTGCGGCGGTATCGACTGCGACATTTGAGTAGGAGGGGGTCGGGAAGGAATGGAAGCTTGGTTGGGTGGTTCCGGAATGTCACCTAGAGCTCGCGATTTCATCGGTCGACCGCGCTTTCTAGGTTGTTTAGAATCACCTATAAATGCGACAAGAGCAAATTAGCAGGTATCTCCTTGCAGGCGGGCTGTCGCACGACAATATGATGTAACATAACCACGATGCGCACAGCGGCATTATGATAGACAGGTACACGAAGACAAAACCGCGGCTTACCGTCATCTCCCGGATTCTCGGACGTGGGCGCGTCGTGATAGGATTCCGGAGAACGACTTCGCTTTATACCTCTAGAGCTATGATTTAATAATTCTGCGCATCCAGATAATTGGTTGGTTAGTAATTGATTGACACAACCAGATAGCACAGCGTGGTCAACTAAGCAGGAGATGGTGTTGAAAAAATGCGCCAGGTATTAGCCATCGCGACAATGATTATCCAACCACAGTCGCGTTATGCCAATCAGTGAGAAACAAGAGTGACGAATGAATGACGATGATAACAACGGTAGTGATCATCAGCAGTAGCAATAGAAAGAGAGGAAGGGGGAGAGAGTGTGTGTATAGATATATAGATATGTATATATATGTGTGTGTATGCAGGTGTATTATGTGTATGTGTATGTGTATGTGTATGTGTATGCTTGTGCGAGAGTGAGGCGCGAAGATTGGACAAGCGTCCAAAAAAAAAGTTCAAGCCTCACAGCCAACGGTTAAGGCTAAAGACATGAGGTAGGCAAGTAAAAAAGCGCACGGCGTTTAAATAGAGCTTAGAAATAGAAACCAAGAATATAAAAAGAAGGCTACTAGTTAAGAAGCAAAATAGTATATAGAAAAGAGGCTGGAAGATTAAATGCGACAACAAAAAGACTCACCAGAATTGAGGGCGGCAGGGTTGATAGTCGCGGGATTGATGGTCGCACCCTCAGCGCCGTTAGGCTGGGTGGAATACATTCGGGCGGGCGACGTTGCGATGTTGCACGTCAAGCGGCGGAAGAGACGTGGAGAAAGCTGTGCCTGCAGAGCGACGTGTCTTGATATAGTTGGACTAGAAAAATAAAGGGCGTAGGGAAGGGGGTGAATGACGCGCGCAAGGAGACGAGGGTAGTAGATCTTGGAAAGGGTTGACAAGGTAATAGTATAGCAAGTATGCGAGCATCGAACTTGCTTCTACTCTTTCCACGCTTTCCACGCTTCTTTCCACAACGGGGGAGGGGGGGGGGCAATGGTTGCAGGATTACTCGCGCATGTGGTTGGTAGATTTAACGCAAACCCAAGTTTCCAAGTCTTCGTATCAACCATACATGTAAAGTCGTGGATGTTATGTATCTTATGTAGGTGGTAGCGTTATGTAGTGTACCCGTACGCATGTATGTACCGCAGGGTATGTAGCGCATGTATGATGTACTTCAAATCCGTGACGGGGGTCGATAGTGCACCTAATGCCCAGCCCTAGTTCCCAGGCTAGTGCCCAGTCAGTTCAATGTTCTTGAACTGGGCAGTGAGCAAATGTACCAAGGTACTTTTGCCTGCTACTAGGGATTGCGTCTTTGCGTAAGTGGGCGTACTGGACCAGTACCCGTCCGTTGAGCTCGTGGACGAATGATAATAGGTAAAGGTAAATAAATGTAATAAATAAAAAGAGCACCTTGACCCTTCAATTCCACCTTTGGTTTTGTTTCCCTTCAAAATGAGGGATGATTTTGCGCACGGAGGAATAAGAGAATCTCAAATTAGATATTCTCCCTTTGTCCTTCTTGTTCTTCTCACTCTGCTTCTGATTTTCGTTATCTCTCTTTTCTCATCTCCAGATATGTCCCTCTTTTTCGTTAACTACCGGCTAACCTTGCCTAGTAGATATGTATGTAGTGAGCTAGTTCCGGGTTCTGGTACCGGATATGTGTTCATTCAGCTGCTGTTTCGTTTTTGCTCCGAGAAAGTTGTAAACCCCTTCATAGGTCCGCAAGGCTTTGGGTGATACTTTATCAAGGTGGGAGGGAGGAAAAGGGGGGGGGAGGGAGGGGAAAGAGATTGGTCTCTTAGTTTGGTCGGAGGCTTTATTAGTCAGAGACCTCAAGTCTATCCAGACAGATATATCAAACGCGATAGAATTACACGGGCAAGAATTTGTCGTTATTGAAATTGCCGTGATAATTGGACAGTGATGTATTTCTGCTTGTCGGTTTCAGGTGCCGTTGAATTGCTCTGAGACCATCACAAACTGCAGTGATAGGCACAGACAGGGCAAGCTGCGAGTTAGAATCCGGGGAGTGTGGTGTGGCAGCGGATGGCAGCAGTATGTATTGTACAAGCAGCAGTTGATAACAACTGGATGGGCGGCAGCCTGTGCGAAATAGAGATGGATGGGTGGATCAACGGGTAGCCAAGCCCAGATGGTGCTTTACCTTTCCCGGGCCACCTCTTTCGGTTTGCAACCAGAGAGCACTACTATGGTTAGCGAGTATGTGGTGGTAAGTATGTAATGTGGCTGATTTTGATTTTAATCAGGGCTGATCTCTTTTTGCGTTTGAATGTGTTCGCAAGAGCTGGATGCTCTAAACTTCGTCGGTTGCTGGCGTTGAGTTTCGGGCTCGTTTCTTCTTGGGGAACACTAATAATGAACCTATCTATGTACGTACATGTACGTAGTATATGTATGTAGTATGTATGTAGGTATGTAGGTAGCATGTAGCATTCTAGCATGTGGTAATGTATGTACTATATGTACGGTATGTGTTCACGACCTGGATGGGGTGAGCAAGGTTGCGTTTGTACGTTGCAACGGTCATAAAAGACGAAGATGCGAAGAGGTATAGCGGCATGTGTATAATTGCGGAATAAAATCAAACGCAAGAGCGGGTATGCAAGTGCTGAACAAGGCCAGATGCGGGTTTATCGAGAAGAAGAGCCCCGCGGCCTAGGATTGCCAGGAAAGGACTGCTAGGATTATGAGGATTCTAGGATTCTAGGATTATTAGATGATAGATGATAGATGATTAGAGAAGACAGGATAAGGATAGGGATTAGATAGTTCGGAAAGCGCGCAGCGACGGACAGTAGAGTAACAAAATGCGACCATAACGCAACGGGGGACGATGCGGATGGCGAATGATGATGAATAACAGTAATCAGCAACGCCGAGGAAAGTGGCCGAAGAAGGCGAAGAAGGCCAAGGGTCCTATGTAACGATGGAACAGGGGAGGAGAGTTGACCGGGGGGTTTTTCTACTAGCCCAGACGCAGACAAGGGCAGGGGTATATGATGAACGGGGGGGCGCTGTTGCAGGGGAAGGCCCTGTTCAGAGCAAGCTGGGCAACTACCTAGGCAGCTGGCCGGGGTTGCAAATGGACGAATGAAGGCGCGATGCTATGCGATGCGCGATGCAGAGAAAGAGAGTATCTCTGTATCTCTGTATCTCTGTATGTATGTATGTATGTATGTAGGTAGGTATATACACTATGTACATGGATAGTTCATCCGTCGCTAACGTTGAAGGCTTCGGGTGTGGCAATACTATGTAGTATTAAAAGATCCAAGGATTAATATCACAGTGTTTGTGAAGAAGAAAGAGAGCGATATATAGGATGTGTAGGATACCTACCTACATAGGATATGTAAGTCTCGATTCTCATGCCTATATCAAAATATCCATTCTATATCTAAATTTATATCTAATAACTTATAGGTATTATTGAAAATCCTGTTAGAGTCACATTCAGCTTAGGCAGGCATAGAAAAGACTCAAGGCGAGGCTCAGCCTTATATACATATGTACTGAATACAGGTAGTTAGGTAACTATAGATACTATGTACGGAGTACTGTGTATGTACATATATGTAAGGTATTATGTAGGTATGTAGTTATTTACATAGATCAAGACGTACATATACTGAAACATAACCGACACTGTTAGTTGGATTCGAGCTGAGGTTGTTGGAGCACAGTTCCGCAAAGTTGAATGATGTGATTCGGACTTTTGGAATAAAACAGTGAATCAGGACTTATGGAATTCGGCCGGTCAGTATTATTGAGGTGGTTATGGATGATTCACAAAAAGTACTCAACTAATCTCATGTAGGTATTCTACTCATGTATTATGTAGTAGAACATTGAAACGATACACACAGTAGCACAAAGCGTGGGTAAAGCTACCCGACATGGATAAGCTCCGCATTAGCATGTTCAAGGTTACTGGATTCATCATAAACGTGATACCTAACAGACAATATCCCAGATAATCCCACATGTAGGTAGTCAACGGGATGTACAGAACTCCCTCGCACAATGATGTAGGTCCAGGAACTTTGGAGATTAGTCGCCGATGAGATGACAATGTCCTTGAACGTACTTTCACCGGCATGCCGTTGTTGAACCAACCAGGTATAGATATGTACATATAAGTAGGCAGGTAGGCAAGAGAGGAGAAAACTGAAGATACCGACAAGCCGGTATAGTTACTCAAAAATAATTTACGTTGGAGCTAGCCGGATCCCCAATCCGTACCTACAGTACGTATATGTATGTACAGGTATATACCTAGTATGCAGATGGATGTTGAGTTTGTCTACTTTGTCGGGTATCGAGAATCGAGATATCATTGATGTATGTATATGTAGTCGTCAGGACTCAGGGGAGAAGAAAAGTTTCAATATATGTAATCCTAGGATATCTTAGTCAGTTAATGTATGCGTATGTAGGAACAACATTGAACATCAAAAGCCAACAAGGCCAGCAAGGTAAGCTTAAGCTTCCTATGTATCCCTGGATGTCTACTGATATCTACAAGTGCATACCTGCAATGTGAAACAGATACATATGTACAATACATTAGTAACTGAAATGATCTTTTTATATACCATGGCAGTATTGTGTGCCCCTCACAAGCACATGATGTTCAAACGCATCGCTACCATGCACTTTTACGTACATATGGATGTACCTGTGGATAAATCGATACACGAAAATCACCTATCTAAGAAGGTAAGATATTAATTTCCGGCGTAATATATATAGATCGCGCGTCTTTACTAACATTGAAAGCACGTCGGGTCTGTAGGGGCATTTGGTTGAAAGACGGCACTTTTTTTTATATATATATTTCACATTACATCACATTTATATAGTGTTGATGTGAGCAACAATAGATGTATCGTTGATTATGACTATTGTATTGTACGTATAGCACTAATAAGTGTACTAAGCACTCTACTAGTATCGGTGCATCGGTGGAGTTTGCGGGAAGATTTGACCCGGCCGAGTGTTTCAAAACCGTAAGCCTCTCCCAATCTGCCAGCCAATTAATGGATTTTACGGCATAGTATGGAAGGTGGAAAGCCCCATGAAAATGAAATCAACCCTATTGAATATCCCTAGAAATAGAATTTATAGTGCCATCTAGGCAGCTTTAAACTTGGAATCAACGGTAAAATTGACAAGGTTGACTAGTAGGTAGGACAAGGTTTCGCCGGAGTGGAAACAATGAACGTTGGGCCGCGGTTCCCGATGTAATATTCTTTTTACTCGGCGCTTCTTGACTACCTAGTACCTACCTACCTAGTACTTAGTGACTACCTAACTCAGCTAGTTAGATAGGAATGGGTAAGCATTGATGTCATAACCCCAAGTCTTTTCTTTTACATCCATGAATATCTTTATTTTCATTTTACATTTTATTTCTAGTAGTATTTTCTTACCTACATCTTCTTACCTAGCAATGGCTAGCATTTCATACCTTGCCTGCCAGACTAACTGCCTCTTACGGAACTCCTTGTTGGATGGTGGAGTAGAGAAGAGAAAGACCGGACAAACGCAGACATTTGTTACCTAAATACCCTGATCGACGTTGAGTATGTTTCGACTGTACACGGGAACAATGCAGAGTCTCACCAGTCTCAGACTCAGACGCAGTCGCAGTCGCAGTCGCAGCCGATACATAGCAGATAGCAGTCGGCCATTTAATAACTAATACTACTACGTGTAAGTAGGTAAGTAGGCAAGGGTGCGAATATCATGGAAGTAAAAAAGAAAAAAGAAAAAAAAAGAAGAAAGAAGAGAGTGGAAGCTATGTACATGCATTCATACCAGCTCGATCTTGACAATGTCCTTCTCCTCGTGGCAATTTTAATCCATGAATAGTAACTTTGCTAATCATAATGTAGAAGTCATTTTAGGGATGCGCGTATCTCTAAACGCGAAACCATGATGAAAACCGCCATACGCGTCACGCCGCTCTATGTGTTCGCTTAAGTAGCTTGCATTTGGTCATCAGGTACTTCCGAGCTTCAATGTGCCTTAATCCCCGTCCTTTCTTATGTACCTTTCTTACATCTCTTACCCTTCTTACCTGCATGGTCTGGGCCTTGATATGCACAAAGGGATTCGGGCTACCTAACCTTCGTTGGTTTAACCCTGGAGGCATGTGTAGGTAAGTAAGCTTCCATTACTTATGACCTATGTAAGCTCGTCTTACGGCAGCTTGAACGAAGACGGTCAGCAAGCGAAAGCTACACATCTCAAGTTTTATGGTATTAACTGTCTAGCCGTCTAAGAAATATCAATCGTGGATATCCAGCAGCACCTATCCAGCAATATCCAGCATGCTTCTCTATTACCTTTGAAGTAGTAAGTCCGACGAAGAGTACCTCTATAATTGGCTGATCATGCAAGCTAAGAAAATAATGCCTTATATTGGCATATGTCGTTTCATCAGACCACAAACCAATCTATCATGCCCGGGCGAAATATCCCACTTGACCACTGCAAGGCTGTCGCCGATAGATAAGAGACGTATAGTTCAATATTGGAAACAGAAGCTGTGCCGTGGGGCGTTCGCAAATCCATCGCTTCTAAAAGGGGCAGACTGACAAAGGGGCTCATCCTCACGATCCAGGGAAAATGTAAAAATGATGATATCAATCGCTTTAACTGTCTACCTCGTAGTGAGTATTAAGACATATATAGTGCATGGCCATTATTACGGTTAGCTTCCTTCGATAGCTTGTCCAACCACGTAATGTTTCGTCAGCTCTTGCTCATAACCCCGTCTACGGCAGAATCCTACATACTGTGCACAGTAGCACATGCCAGGAGGCCAAGGGAGAGAGAGTTGACTCATATCACAATCCCACCTCATCCGAGAAGCGCGGGACTGCATATTGCCCCGCTTAGGAGACTGTATATTGACTGACTAACAGCCAGGTCTGCCTGGAGACTCGCTTAACCTAGTCGAATACCTACTACCTAGGTTAAGGAGGTAGCTAGCTAGCTAGCAGTCGAATACCTACCTACCTACCTAGGTATGTAGCCTTACGGATGTCGTCAACAAGCGAAGACGTACTAGTATGTATTCACTTCCAAACAAGAAACACTATTAATGAATCCTTCGGAGCCATGGCAGGCAGGCTTCCCCATCAGCTTGGCGAACGAACGCCACACCTCGGTGACCACTTACAAGCCTTCGATACTACACAGTGTTGTGTATTATTTCCCGGTATGCCAAGACAAACGGAAGCCGTCTCTATTATATCGGTAGAAGTGAATTATTCGGCATCGTCAGTTCGGCAATACTTATATTGCAGGCGGATATGAGCTTATCATGATTCTGTCTCATTCCAGCTCGAGGCCATCGATGCCGAGAGCTATCTACTCGCACCCTCTTTCACCAAAGATGAGCTACGGGACTATCGATATTGCTACATCAAATCATTGTTTCATATCAATTCAATATGATGCTAATCGCATCGAGTCCACCCTCCTATACCATATCCTACTACTCTAATGCATCGCTTCTGTCGCTAACTCATAGACTATCTTTGACAGGACGCGCTACCTCGCATTCCATAGTTTAGCTTCTTCGTCCGATGCCCTTGGCAGTTAGTGTGAGGGTTCAGCAGACGTAGATCATTCACTTGGGTATCGACCTAGACTAGTGGACTTCTAAGCGAAGTTATAATCCCAATCGCATGAGCATCCACAGACATGGTGTATGCAGAACATATATTTGCATCTAATGTTAACCCTACATGTATGTATGCATGGCTTCTACATACCTACCTACCTACCTACCTACATACATACTTACTTACATGTATAGAATAGGCTGAGATTAGTTCCGAGCTAGGTATGCAATACCCCTAAGCATCCTTAAGAATACCCGCCCATATATTCCCAGGTACAATACCTACATACCTACCTCATATGTAGGTTAGGTCACATTGATATTCCATAGATCACAAATGTTTCGAGATATCGCTGAACATATACCCTTCTCACCTATATACCAGATGCCTACATGCCAGGTTGGTACGGTACCTAGTTACCTACCTAGGTAGGCATGTATAACAAATCTGATTACACAGAACACAAAACGTTTCTTGTTGCGTTCAAGCACCCATGGTTCCCTCTCACATGGTAACTGTATCTCGTGTAAAGGGCCGGTCGTACATGATACGGCCATATCTGCGAACACAAAGTTTTGTGATATGTTACCTATGAATGGCCCATGTGTCATTCCGACTAAAACGGTTAGGTAGGACGAGGCCCTACGCCGTCGACATGTATGTATGTACTATGTATGTATGTACTTCTTCCTGCACGATGCTGCAGCCAAGGTCTAGCTACATGTTGCTTCACCTATTCGTCGACCTGCAGGGAGCTCCACATCGCTCCGGATACCTACCAGCTTTTCTTCCTACCTGTCACGAGCTCGCTCTATCAGATTCATTCAATCCCACTTCTCAAAATAAAAATAAAGGTCGATCATCTGGCTTTCGACAAGGTCAGGAATGAAAATGAGCAGCGATCACGGATCTAGCCATGGAAGAGTGACAGATGCGCCAACGATTGCCGATGCACCCACGGCCATCTTTTAGCGTGTGGGGAGTCGCGACGACCTGGTCGGTCATTGTCGATAATGAGCTCACAATATATCACAAGAGCTCACATGGCACATGGCACCAAGCAAGCGACCATCGAGACCTCTTGCTAAAGAAATTAAGCCCAAGCAACATGTCAACGTTTCACGATATGCTAGAAGCCCCATCGAAAAACTGTGAGATGGAACCCGGACGAGCGTCATTGAGCATCACAACCAATGGTCATGCGAGCCGACTTCGAGACGCTGACCGGTCTCCATCATGGCCGACACATGTGAAAATGCGATGCGATTGGCCCTTTGGACGCAAATCCTTGCATCTCGTATATATAGGTATACATTACTATGTAGGCGAAAAAAAGATTGCGCCACAGCTTTCTGAACTAGGCCGCGGTCGAGACAGATGTGGATTATAACATAGATAGGTACCCAGGTAGGTAGAGAGACAAGAGAGGCTTGGGCGCAAAAGTCTCAGCGGATACCTAACTGGAGAAACAGAACGGAACGGGTAGTAATACGGTCCGAGACCTATCGTAAGATTCACTCGTAGATTATAAATAATCGAATGACATATCAGACTCGAATGCCGGAAGTAGGTATAGAGGTAAGAAGGTATTTTGAAAGTCGCTCACATCAAACACTGCGCCTTCCTCCGTCAAGCTACCTCCTGAGTGCCTACTCATCGTCCATACGAGAAGAGCTTTCGTTTGTGCCCTTTGATCGGGCACTGTTTGGTACAATACCTACAAAACGTCTGTTAAAAGTTCCCCCAACACCCAACAAGGAAACCTCTTAACGACCTATGACCCTCTTATCCCCGGTACTAGTAGCTTCAAGGGCGGACCGGGAACCAAAGTTCCGTTTGAGAAAAAAAAAAGCGACTTGGATAATGATTTACCCCTCACCTCGCGGCTCGGTTCCGCTTACGACTTTCAAACTACATACCTCCTCCTAATAGCCCATCGATAGGGAAGGGGAATAAAAAACGATGCCCAAAGAGCTAGACTTTGTAGATCTCTTCTAGACTTCTGGTATAGAAACACACGATGTTGGAGCCCTTCAGCTCTCTATAGAGCTTCATGTGACCGGTGGGGATCCTTGTTCCCCGTGGGAATATAGAACATGTTATAATGCTATAGAGGTCTAGATGGGTATATGGGGGAGATTATAGTTAAATGCTAGACGAGCAAGATGGTGTGGAGCTAAGAAACTCGATGAAGGAGTAGTGTGTAGAGGGGGAGGGGAGGGAGGAGAGGGAGGAGAGGGACGCGGTACAAGGAGGAGTACCGAACTAGGGGGGTTCGATGAGCCATGAGGATTAAGCTCTTAACTCCCCCCCCTTAGGAGTGACTCTATGTACATACATAGGATGTACATGTATGTACATCATACTATGGTGTAGCGAAGGGCCCCACTGGTGATCATTGGTCGAAGCTATGAGATGAAGTCCCGGCGGGCCAACCAGCTGACATCTGAAGTTCGAAGCTGGAGTCGGAACCCACAGACCCCATCTGCAAATCATGATCCTTCTTGGCGCCAGTCCAAGTCTCCACTCTACCTTAAATGCAACCGCCCAAGCCGCCCATGGCCCATGCCCACACACACACATACACGCCTTCGATCCCATCCTTGGATCCATCTGTGCCAAGGTATCAACCCTTGCTCATATCTCCTTCCTTAATACTGCCATCGACCTACTGGGCTCATACCTAAGCTTACCAGGGTTTTAATGTTTCAATGTTGGTTTAGTGTCTAGACAATAACTACTGAAGTTCTCGTGTGTGTATGAGGTTCTTAGTAGTGCCACCTTCTCACCCGCCACATTTTCGCGTACATGGATAGTTAGCAGAGTTGGCAGGATAGTTAGTTACAGTAGCTGGAGTGAGTGGGATATCATTCGCCGTATCGTCGCGTCTCCTCTCGCGTCTCCTCCCCCCTAGCCTCTTATCTAGGTATCCATCTACCCCTCTATCCATCTATCTATCTATCTAGGTATCCATCTATAACTACATCTATGTATCTCGTATGTATGTGCGTATGTATGCATGTAAGTACGTAGGTGTGTATGTGGCTTGCGCTGACCCCACACCCACGCCTCTAAATCGTCCGAACCAACCGAAGCCAGAAGGTTCCTCTCTCTCTCTCTCTCTCTCTTCCTCTCAAAGAGGTCAGACGAACATCAAGAAACATACATCAGGACCCGGGGGAGAGGAAGAAGGCAGGCTGGGGGAGGGTGCTCGGGCGCACGCACGCAAGCCTCCTTTTGACATCTCTCCATGTCCATGTCCATGTTCCATGTTCCATGTTTCCTGTCTGTCATTAGGTTTTAGGGGTCACCACACGCACACAAGCTCATGCAAGAACAATCCATCCCGTTACCAAAAATAAAAGAATTAGAAGATATTATAACCCTACATCTAATTACTTGCCTTGCCTACCCTACACATCATGCCTACATAGTACCTACTAGGTATGGGTAGGTATGTAGGTACCTACATAGCACTAGGTACGCGGCAATGTCACCACCCATGGGAGGGCGAGGGAGGGCCTGTCCTGTCCACCCATCCCATCCCATCCCCTCGGCAGATTCGTTCCAAGGAGTGCACTCCACGATCTGTCTGGGGGGGGGAGGGGGGAGGCATGGTTTTTTTTTTTTTTGTTCTCCCCCTTTTCTTTCGTCTGATCAAAACCTGGCGACCCACTGGGGAATGCCCAACGACTTCTAGGTCATCTATTATATCCTATCCTATTAACTACCTACTGCTAGGGATATTGTTGCTTGTCCGTTGCTTCTGCATGGCATGACAGAGCGGGAGATCCACAGATCCCTGTTTACCCGCTCTTGCAGGCAGCGCAGCGTAGCGCAGCGCAGCGCATCCTCCATGGACAGTCCCACCTACCTACCCTAACCCTATCTACCTATAATACCTATCTTGCTCTCTGCTATAGGTATTACAGGTGCTATATGGTGCACCCCGTCCCGTCCCCGTCCCTGTCCCTGCAAAATCACGACTTCGGTCTGGCTTACTTACATAGTCCCATGCTATCCACCAGACCAGACCAGACCATAAACCCCATGTATGATGTGCCTGCTTGTTTTATCGTCAAGGCATGAATCATATATGCCTTTTCATCTCATCTCATCTCATCTTATCATATCATATCAATGCCTTAACCTACTACCTTAATCCAACTACTGCTTAATAGTAACTCCTGCTGTCTCGGAAGCAAAATCCGGCGGAAGCAATGCCGGCGGGAGGCAAAGCCGGCGGAAGGGGCGTTAGGTTAGGACTTCTCGTGAGTCGTGAGAGCGGCGGGACCCCTTATTCCCAACCCTCAAATGACGTAACGTCGCCTAGGATTCTTCTTCTGTCTCTGAAAACCAAGAAAAAAACGCCCATAGTTATACCGTAGCGCTATTGCCGAGGCCGGGAGAAGGGGAGCAGGGGAGGACTGGAAAGCTGTGGCCATGGGAGGCTTGCCGCTAGCCCACATGCCAGGGCTGCTTTTTGTGAAGCCATCCTATGGGTATGTATGTATGTATGTATGTATGTATGTATGTATGTATGCTCACGCCAAAGCCACTTAGAGCTACATGGCCTACCTACGCACGAAGGAAGTTGAGTTACTGTAACCTAACCCTAACCTAACCTACCTGCCTGTCTAGCTGTAGCTGTCTACCTCTATGCCTCCCTCCCTGGTACTCATGTATAACGTAGGTAATAGGTGCCTAGTGTAGGTAGGAAGTGTAGGCAGTGATCCGTGTCCCCCCCCCCATCCAACCTAAAGCAGAGAGGAGAGGTAAAGGACATCTGTCTTCTCCTTGATCTTCTCAGGGAAAGGAGATCTCAAACCCAATCTTTGTCAACCCTCACCCTTTCAACCCGCGACCGAATCATCGTGAGGAGTTCCGAAGAGCTAGTCGTTTAAATCGGTGAAACCAAAAGCGTGATCCGAGTATTAGTGAACGCCTCACCCACAAGATGTGGGTGGGCGTGTGTGTGTGTGTGTGTGTGTGTGTGTTACAGCATTCGGAGAAGTTCCCTAGAGGCTGACCACTCAGAGTTCGTTCCCTTAATTTTCCTCGTCTGGTTTTTTTCCTCTATTGGGGGGATAGGATGGGACGAAGATGGGGGTGATGGGGAAGCAGTGGCTGATGGTAATGTTTCATGTTTAAATCGAGAGAGAAAAAGAGAGACAGAGAGGCACGTCTGCCGATATTGTTTCTCGAGGTAACCCTTCATGAGGAGAGACATTTCGGAAGTGACGTCTTTCTTACTACGTACTACTCTAAGGCTATACTTCAGATTAAGTAGGTCGATACGGGGCGCCTCGACAACCTGCCGGGCGTCCTTAGACGTACATACGTAACCCCCCACGCGTTGCGGTACCACTGCCGTGAGGGTCACCAGCCGTGCTTGACCACAGCCACAACAATAACAACAGATGATGTTGTTGATGATGATGATAATTCCTGCTCAAGGCATCGATAGCGCCCGTGTCCATAGATATCCGGCAGAACAATGGCGTGTTCCCCATATGAAGCTGACACCTCTCCAGGTAGATGCAGTCAACCATTCCTAGCTCACGGCGGGATCGAACCCGCTACACCCTCAAGAGTAACACTACCTCTGCGTACTGCGCTTTTGAGTTTGTTTGTCCTTTTGTTTGTTCCATGGAACCAGGCAGGTATAGGTAGCTGTAGGTAGGTTAGGGTTTTCTCCCTTTTTTTTTGCTTTTTAGGAGGCTCGTGGGTTAGCCGACGACCTACGACCCCCCTTAGCCTTATCCTTACCCAGTACCTTCGTCGCCACCTCGCATCACGACCGTGATGGGGGGACTCGTGTTGAGACGCGGATGCCTGCTATGACTGACATGACATGATAATGTATCACTTCTCTCGCCACCAACCATGTAAGTATAGGCAGGTTAGATTAGATAGGCGCCTGGATATGTGTTCAGTTCTTCACATGCCTGGCAGAGTTTTCCGTAGGTAGGTATCTAGTAGGCAAATAGATAAGTACGCACGTATGTTCGTATAGGAGAGCCCCATCGCATTATCATCGCCGCCACGGAGGGCTCCTAAAAGCGTATAGTCGACCTTCACCGGCGTTGCTAGGACCCCGTGAATCAGTCAACATCTACTTACCTACCCAGCATGCTATCATGATACATGTCTTGAAGGCAAAAAAACACACGGACACACAGATATCCTCTCTCCCCAGAGCCGCGCCGCCTCCACACCTAAAATTGCTAAATTTAAAGCAGTTGAAGGAGGTTCGCGTATGTATGTACGTACATGTTGCATTTCGTGGCCAACGACGATCCTGAGACGTATTGGTGCATATAAGGGGGGGAAGGGGGGGAAGGGGAGGGAGGGATGAGGTATATGACCAATAGGAAGACGCAGAGGCGGCGCGGGAAAAATATGCCGGCTGAATGCGGTCGATCATATGAGTCAGATTTAATATAGATCCGTAACTCGCCTCGCGTCCCCCCATTGGCAATGTAGGTAGGTTAGATAGGTAGACATTGTACCAGGACAGACTGACATTAACTACCAAGGCAACTATGGTGATGATGGGGGAGGGTGGTGAGTAACCAGGTGTAGTTGCTTGACATTTAATTTCTATAAAGATTCTTGGCTTTTGGAGGGTTCTTTTGTTTTACGGTTCGGTAGCAGTAGCAGCAGTAGTAGTAGGTAGTAGAGGTTCAGATGGTGGTATCACAAACCAATATTCCATAACTGCCATCAGTGTCACTGGTGTTTATGTAGCAGTGGATGAGCAGTGATGAGCAGTGGATGTTGAGAGATCCGCACACAGCTACCAACCTAGGTAGATATATTGAGACATGGATGATGTACATACATCAAGGTGGATGCTGAAGTGGAAGAAGGGGAAGAAGGGGAAGAAGGGAAGAAGTGGAAGTTCCAAAGTCGCGATACATCATACTATTAAATGACTAATAGCGTTAGTTGGGGTGATTATCTAACATTTAAGTTATGGATCCGTAGCATACCCTAGCAGACCCTAGGTATGGGTACTAGCCTACTAGGTTAGGTTAGGTAGATCTAAACTGGTCAGTGCATTGATAGTGATTGATAAAGCCTATCGATAAGATGTACCTAGTAATGCTCGCCCAGTGGTGATTTCAACTGATTTGATCTTTTTAGCGTCATCACGTTTATTTGGTATTATTTGGTATTATTCATCATCCATTCATCGCCATTGGGCATATCAGATTATTCATATCATACTATAGCAACGTCAAGTCGTCCTCAAGCATCCATGAATTACCAGATAAATTCAACAAAATAACTCAAGTCATGACGAGTCTCAAGAGAAGCCAGGGTTCTGATCCCTCTTCTCGAAATATCACCAACAAGATATATGTGAGATCCACGAAGAGCGGAAAGGTCCAAAAGATTGTGCGAGAGGTCTATTTACAACAATATCCTCCTTGCTCCTCTAGGCTATGCTCCAAGTGTCTAGCCACGGCCCCGAGGAATGCACGGGGGGAGGGTAAGTGCCAATATCTACTACCTGAGGCCGTCATAACTAATATCAACATAGCACTCCCGTTTGTCCTTTCGGACAAGCCTGCGGGTACCAAGACGTACCCTCAAGGCCATTATCTAGTCCCAGACACCAATGCCTTGCTTAATGCTATGGACTTGTTTGAGCAAAGCTCTGCATTCTATGACGTCGTCATATTACAGACCGTCCTAGAGGAGTTACGCAACAGGTCCTTACCGCTATATAATCGCCTCATTGGCTTAACCAAGAGCGAAGACAAACGTTTCTACGTCTTCTTCAACGAGTTCAGACTCGAGACACACATCACACGAAACCAAGATGAAACTATCAATGATAGAAACGATAGAGCCGTACGGCAAGCCGTCAAGTGGTACAACCAACATCTAGGCCAGGACAAGAACGAGCGGTTACCTGTGACAGTCATGCTCACCGACGACAAGCTCAATATCGGAAAGGCAAAGGAAGAGGGAATTCCCGCTATGACTTTACGTGGTTATGTCTCGGGGCTCGAAGACGCAGATCGACTACTTGACATGATTCCCGAATCACAGGAACACGGCATTTCCAGAGACAGGAAGGAAGTTGGCTTCTTGTATCCAGAGCACTATACGCTATCCAAGATGATGACTGGAATAAAAGGGGGCGTTCTACACCAGGGTGTCTTCAACGTCTCGCCGTACAACTATCTCGAAGCTTCCATCAAGGTTCCCGCATTCCCCAAACCTCTTCTCATTTTAGGGCGAGAAAACATCAACCGTTCAGTAGATGGAGATGTAGTGGTTGTGGAGGTTCTTCCGCAGGACCAATGGAAAGAGCCTTCTACTAAAATTCTCGAGGAAGAGGCCATCACGAAGAATGAGGATGCCGACAACGAAGAAGGGGATGATCTCGTCACCGAACAGGAGAGGCGCGCTTTGCAGGAGCAAGTTAAGAAGACACAAGGTCTAAATACGGAAGGACGGCCACAACCTACTGCGAAAGTTGTCGGAGTCATCAAACGAAATTGGCGTCAATACGTTGGCCATATTGACCCTTCATCAGCCAGTCAGTCCGGTAAACAAGGGAGAAAGCAAGAAACCGTTTTCTTGATCCCAATGGACAAAAAGATACCGAAAATTCGCATACGTACTAGACAGGCCGGGGAGTTGTTGGGGAAGCGAATCCTTGTTACAGTGGATTCCTGGGATCGTGAATCTCGACACCCTGTCGGCCACTTTGTTAGATCTCTAGGAGAACTAGAAAGCAAAGCCGCAGAGACTGAAGCTCTCTTACTCGAATACGATGTTCAGTACCGGCCTTTCCCGAAGACAGTACTTGACTGCCTCCCTACGGAGGGCCATGATTGGAAAGTTCCAGCCAGCACGGATGACCCTGGTTGGAAAGATAGAGAAGACCTGCGAGGCCTTCTTATTTGCAGTATCGATCCCCCAGGTTGTCAGGATATCGACGACGCGTTACACGCAAGGCCACTACCAAATGGAAACTTCGAAGTCGGCGTTCACATTGCTGATGTATCGCATTTCGTCAAGCCTAGTAATGCCATGGACATGGAAGCAAGTATCCGAGGCACGACTGTCTATCTGGTGGATAAGCGTATCGACATGTTGCCGATGCTTCTCGGAACTGACCTGTGCTCTTTAAAACCATACGTGGAGCGTTATGCGTTTTCTGTCATTTGGGAGGTCAATCAATCGGCTGATATTGTCAACGCGAGGTTTACCAAGTCAGTCATCAAATCTCGCGAAGCTTTCAGCTATGAACACGCACAACTACGGATCGACGATGCTTCGCAGCAAGACGACTTGACCCAAGGGATGAGAACCCTCATGATGCTATCAAAGAAGTTGAAGCAGAAACGAATTGATGCCGGAGCTTTGAGTCTTTCGTCCCCTGAAGTGAAAGTCGAGATGGAATCAGAAACCTCCGACCCGATCGACGTCAAGACTAAGGCACTGCTAGACACCAACTCCCTTGTAGAAGAGTTCATGCTGCTCGCCAATATCAGCGTAGCAGGCAAGATATACGATGCCTTCCCCCAAACCGCCATCCTCCGTCGCCACGGCTCCCCACCCAAGACCAACTTCGACGAACTAGCCAACCAACTCAAGGTAAAGCGTGGCTTTGAACTACACTTCGACTCGTCAAAAGCCTTAGCCGACTCGCTGGACGCGTGTGCGGACCCAGCAGAGCCTTTCTTCAACACGCTGGTACGCATCATGGCAACACGGTGCATGATGAGCGCCGAGTACTTCTGCGCAGGCACGCAAGCCTACCCCGAATTCCGGCATTACGGTCTCGCGTCCGAGATCTACACACATTTCACCAGTCCTATCCGCCGGTACGCCGATCTTGTAGCCCACCGTCAGCTCGCCGCCGCCATCGACTACGAGCCCATGCACCCGGCCACGCGCTCGCGCGGCCGTCTCGAGGCCGTCTGCAAAAACATCAACGTCCGCCACCGCAACGCCCAGCTCGCCGGTCGCGCCAGCGTCGCCTACTACGTTGGCCAGTCCCTGCGCGGCCGCGTCGCCGAGGAGGAAGGGTTCGTCATGAAGATATTTAGTAATGGTTTCGTCGTCCTGGTCCCCCGCTTCGGCATCGAGGGGCTCATCCGCCTCCGCGACCTCGCGGACCCCGAGCCCGAGAGCGTCTTCGATGCCGAGAAGTACCGGCTCCAGACTAGCGGCAGCCGGGAGGTGGCGGTGGAGCTGTTTCAGAAGGTCGTCGTTCGGATCCGGGATGTTAAGGACGAGGCTACGGGGAAGAGGGGCGCGAAGATGGAATTGGTGAAGTGAGTGAGTGAAGTGTGGAAGGGGGAGGAAAAGCGGGCGTTGCGCGGACACGGGTTTATGGCTTAAGGTGAGGCGAAGATAAGACAAGACTAAGCGTGAATGAAGGTGGATCGTATCTACATGCAACGAAGCAATTGGTCGAATATACGCCCGGGGAGAGTCACGACGCAGGGAATTGGTGAAAGGGGCCCATGAATATGATGGCACAGACATATGTATAGCACAGACGTGAGGCCCTGAGCACCTTACTTACCTACATAGTACGCTAAGCAGGCATGCGTATGTCTAACATACTTAGGCAGTTACTTAACGCTTCGATATTATTAATTGCTAGGTAACTATTGCCGTTGCAATAATCTACCGACTTCGGGACTATTTACAATAGCTCGTTGCTTTGACATCCTATCCACCCCCCACTTCCTCATGAAAAAGCTATCTACCTACCTAAGGTTAGGCAGCTATTCTACCTATTGTACTAGGTACTCAGCCCCAGCCCAGAGTATCGCGTACCGTGGACTGGGAAATAGAAACGTCATGGTTATAATCTACGGCCTTCCCAACTCCCAACTCCTGGGTCCGTGTCTGGGTCGATGGATCGATAGATACCTATGTAAGGAGGTTTTGCGCCCCCTTAGCCCAGGTTTCGCGTCCTACGGTTGGCCGATATTCTTCCTTAATTCTTTTTCTGGTAGATTGGTTAAGTGATGCTGCTGTCGTCGTCGTCATCGTCATCACTATTGGTGTGCAGGTACCGTGGATTATTCCTCTGTGGGAGTCATGCGATGGTGTCTGAGGGTATTGGGTGATGGTTGCTGCTCAGCCACATAGTTGAGGGGGTTAAGGCGAGGGGCGAGGGGGTTTGGGGAGATGGGGAGATGAGGTGATGGCTTCTGTTTTCTTGGGAGTAGGGGTAGGTATAGGTAGGAAGGCTGGTTGATGGCGGTAGTAGGAGGCTCTAGGTTACTCATCGGGAAGGGACTACGTATATGCATTCTACTTCATCTGCCTACCGTAGCGGGAACCCCTTATTCGGGAGAATCATTCTAAACTTCATCCAATGAATCCATGCATAAAATCAATGGAAATTGGGAGAAATTATTCTAACTTGAAGAATTATTCTCTCGGTTCTCATCAATCTTATGCGAGGATTCATTCTCTTCATTGGATGTGCCTAGGTAGGTAGTATAGAAACGAGAAAAGACGCTGGAGATCATGTGTAAGCCCTACTTAGGCGTGCATTCTCTACATAAGGAGGCCCAGTACCTATGTACGTGTGTATTCATGTATATCCAATACATATTCGCCTCGATATCGCAAGAGAACTACCTAGGTGCCCAGGTAGGTAAGGGGCTCGGACAAGGCTTACAACAACTTCTGGGGTTCACGGTTAGTAGTATTCAGGGGCCAGAATCGATATTCGCTCTGTCACCCAGTAGATACATGTGCTCGCCTTCTATCTCGGCAGTGAATGAATAGAGACAAAAACACGCACTGCTTGTACGACATAGTAAGCCCAGGCAATTTACGTATGTACATATTGTCCATCAACCTCGCGCTTACCTACCTACACGCCCCGTCACACCGCAGCTTCAAACACCGAATCTGGGCGAGACAGCGTCGCAGATATCGGCGTCGGATGAACGGACACCTACCTATCTACCTACCAATGTCCTGCAGCAAATAGCTTGTAGATACACCTGCGTTCCTACACAATGCCTGGCTATCTAATCCGGAAGCCGAATAGAAAAAGCAAATAGGCAAGGCAAGGCAAGGCAAGGTACCGAAATAGTTTTGTCTCATAGCCCCCCAAACCACCTCTCCTCCGTACTAACCTAGGTAGATAGATAATTAGATGCTAGGTCCCTAGGTACCTACCTAACATACTTCTAAAAAAGAATCGATGCAGATCCGATCCGTCCCGTTCCCGTCACCTGTATCGCGTACCTACTTGCTTACCTAGTACCCAGGTGGCCCTACCTCAGACACACATAGAATAGGTAGTTAAGTAGTAGGTATATACAGTACCTATTAAGGTAAGCTGAGGTAGGCCCTCAAGGTAGACACAAATTGTATCTACGACTTAACTAATACACCACAGACATACCTAACTACATACATGCATGGCATCGCATGCAGCATCCGCAGCAGCCACGAATGGACGGGCGATGATGATCGGCGGCGCCATCCGGAACTTTCCGGACAAGTGCCGAACACACATACACATACACCATGTACATGTCTACACACATTACGTAGGTGTGTACAAGACTGTAGTTAGTTAGGTTAATATGTTCTAACCTTAGGTAAGTAGACATTGATATTAAGATGGACGTGCATGCGCATGAAGCGCAAGTTCCTCCTGTTCGTTTGTGATATAGCAAATATATCCGCACGCACGCATGCACATCCCCGCGTTGCTATTCGTTGTTAAAGGTTCTTACTTTTTTTTTTTCACTTTTTATATTAGGTAGTTGATTTATGTATCTACTTGCCCGCACACGTAATAGGGGTAGAATATAACATAGTTATATGATAACGGCCGACCTACTGGTATTTACTTACGTACTTACATCTATAGTAAACCGTAGAAAGACCAATCCATAGAAGCAGCAGAAGAAGAAAACATTAACTAAACCCACGATATTCCCTACAAATCCATAGCTTGTGGATCTCCCAAAGCCCCATCCGCATTGTGTTTCCCATCCCATCCCTTCCCTTAAACCAAACCCTCCCCCCCACTCAAACTCGGCCTCTCCTCCCACCCCATGCTAGCCAAGCCATATAACACGATTCCGCTAAGATCTGATCGCGACAAGGTTAGGAGATGACCTGTCAGCTAAACGTTTACCAGAGTCCGACTAATCAAAACTTAATCAAACAACCTTCCAATCCCCAAGTCTCCAAGTAGGGTTGCGTAAAATGCGCATTATAAAGTAAAGTGCGCGTTTAATTCATAACCCCTGTAAAATGCGTTTAATTCAGTATTATACTCAAGGTGGGGCACGTGACCACCCTAACCTAATACACTTAGTATATAGCACTCTTCCAAACTCACTCGCAAACACTGTTCTATGGATATACACAATTCAGCTAGATCTCTCAAAAGGCATATCGTCAATCTCTTAAGGCCCAATGCCAAAGCCATTTTAATAAGTGGTCTTCCATTTAATTCTTACGGATTTACCGCTTTTATTAAAGCGGTTTAACTACTCAATCCATTATATACGCCATTAAAGAAAAACGTTATTCGCAACCGTTAAGGAATGACGAGATACCTGTAAAATTATGTAATCTCACCAAATTTTGGTGCATATTTTTTTCTACTTAAGTATATCCCCACTTTTCAATTTCGGACCCACCGCATTTTACTTTAAAGTGCGGAATAAAACTTGAATTATACCCGTATAATTCAAGTTGAATTAAACTCTGCGCAACCCTATCTCCAAGAGAGCCCAAAAAAGAATGTCAGACCCGAAATAGGAAAACCTGGATTTGGGTGAACCCCTGACAAACCAACTAAGGTTAGTTACCTATGTACCCCCAAACCCATCACCCATCACCCATCACCCATCCCCCCCAAGAAAAACATCACCGCGTGATCTGGGTAGTAGTTATTAGTACGTAGCATGGAAAATCGAAGCACAAAAAATCAAGAAAAAAACGAAGTTAATTATTCTTCTTTTGGGAAAGGGTTCTTCGAAACGGGAGTGTTACGCCCGTTCCTGGGGAGTCCGGATTTGGGGGAAACCCGGTGGGACGGTTATGTTCGAGTCGTCTGTTACACTGATATAGCAACGTGCTTATATTTGATGCTATACATAGTTATGTGTAGGTTAGGTGTTATCATGTAATAGGTACAATACATACAATACATAACTACCTATAATAAAGAACATAGAAGTCTCAGAAGAAAGTGGACATCCCCACATGTACCTGCTAGACATGACCAGGTATATAGCACTGGAGTCAAGAGAAAACGGCCAGGTCAGGATCTTGCCGAAGCCCGGCTTCAAGGGTAGGTAGCTTGTCATACTAATAGTAGATACAGTGCATACATTGGCATGGATAGACGAACGGGGGTAGTTAGGTATTACTTACGTACGCCATGAGCTTTGAAGAAACGATGACAGGCTCGGACTACTACCTAGCTTCACGGCCTACCTACCTGTCCACCTACCCAGTACCTAATTTCTCATGGTAACCTCATCCCGTCCTCCTCCAAGTCTCGAAGCATTCGAGTAGATTGCCATCATGCCGTAGATGGCTCACTGCTCCGGGTTGAGCAGTCGCATCCGAAGAGGGGAAAGAAAACCCGGATTGAGTCGAGAGAGCCCACGATCACATCTTTTTTTTTTTCTTCCTTGCGTTCCGGCTTTTGTCGTTGAGATTAACTTGAAATCCCCTCCTTAGCTGCTTCGAGGCCGCCCAATCACCCACTAGGTAGCAACTCGCACAACCATAAAGACGCACGAGCACGGATTGAGAAGTGGGATTGAATAGAGGTTTACCGCATCCAGTAAACGAGATGTCATCGCCATCCTTGCAAAGCCGATCAAGTGGGGATTGGATGGAACATAAAATTAAAAATTCCCGAGAGAAGGGCTGGCCTAGAAAGGGGAAGTTTGGTACGCCGTGGGTGGAAGGCCTGCAAAAGAGTTTTTTTTTTTTCTTCTTTTCTTTTTGTTTGCCACTCCGTGAAATGAGTCTCGTCGCTGGAGAGCCATGGGACGAAAGCGTTCGCACTGCGGATGAAACCCCAGTCGGTTACCTGGCGATTTCGGCAGCATAGGCTCATATGTATGCGAGGTTAATCCATCACGATACCTTTGTTTCGTGGTATCGTACCCGCCAGCATCGCTCATGGATAGATTGCCGAACGGGCTGCTCCGCCGAGCTACTAGGTACGAAAGGGTGACGGAGTACATGTCTCATTGCACACTCGCACACAAATAAGGTGCACGATCACCTCAATCGGATTCCTTGGGCTCCTTGGTGGTCGCCGATGTGCTTCAATCTCTGGTTAGCCACTTATTCAATGTGGGTGGGCTGTACATAGACACCTATGTATGTTTATGTAGGTATCTATCCTTGCATGTTGCATCGCATCTGTAATCTGGATAGGTGTTTCTTTCAAGTTCTTTTCCGCCGTTGTGGATATGGTCGAGGTCTATATCAGGGCCAAATGTACATTAATAAGTCATCATCGTGAGGGATTGGTTGAAAATGTGACTTCATATCGACTAAATAGTAACGAGTACCGCGTTATGCGGCCCTTCCGTGCAAATGCTTCCGCTGCTAACGTTAGATACGAGTATGTAATAGGCCACATAATTCTCAGGAACCATATTTCAGCATACCACGGTTGCCATCATGATCCTCGATATTGTAAAGGCAGTGCTAAATAATACCATTTGTCAATTGCTCCTCGTTGCGCTGCAGGAACCAAAGATGACCGGACATTGCTCATTTACGGGCCCGGAGACACCTCGCGTGCTTACGGAGCACGTTGAAGTTGTCTTTGACTCTTTGGTAGGTACTGTAGTGGGATATAGCAATGTCAAGCGCAGCTGTCCGATAAACCATTCCTGTAGAGGAAGTCTGTCCGAAAAAATGCGCCGACTTTACCCTCACGATCTACTACCACAGAGGTCAAGACAATGGATGAGTACTAGCGCCACTCACCACTGAAGTCCAAATAAACAATGCCATAATAACCGAACTAGACGCTGTAAAGAGATCCCATTATCGGCCGACGACGATATATAAGGGGCCAGCACTTGTTGCTGGAAATTGCGCCTAGCTAGGGCACTGATGTGACACCATTTGTGGTAATGAGCCGTACCATGAATTTAATGTCTTGACATAGAATGACACTTCGCACACTCCATTGATCTGGTAAATTCGAAGTTGAGGTACTTGAGCGTAGCTTCGACAGGTGGAGGCAATACCATTATAAGGTAGATTATGCAGAACACCATATACACCCATACCTACCTAATACCCTAGATACCTGGTATAAATATGTCAATGTAAAGGGGGATATCGGGCACGGCTGTGAAGGAATAGAGTAGACCTCTCTCAACAACTGTATAAGAACAGGAACCGCTTTATACACGTAGAGACTTCGACTAATACGCCGTTTCTATTTGAATGCTTTGGCCTATAACTATGAGTCAACTCGACGTGTTTCATACGATTGCAGACAACGAGGAGATCTTCACTCAATGCCTACAAGTTGCAATCCCGCAAGCCATTGTGCACCCCTTTGCGCACGGTGGGCAATGGTAAGCAATGACGCCGCCCAGAGAACACCCTACGGGATGCAAGTAGTAGGTGGATACGTACTGCACATCAAGGCAGCTAGTGTAGCCGTAAGCCCCTGTTCGTGGGAGATCTTCTCGTAACGATTCGCGATAGTTCGCTTATCCATACCTAGTATTTTCGTAGATTACTGACGTTGTAGGATTTCGGATTTCGGCCTGTAAGATGAGCGGTGAAAAGCCGGATCATGTCAAAGGAATGATAAGATGCATGCAGAAGTTCCTGGTGACGCCCAAATGGCTGAATGCTAGGTAGTTTAGCGCGTACCACAATCCAAAATCCATCCATGATCCCTTAGATTCATCCGTGGATTGCGTTTTCCGCCTGCATTAGCGAACTCTTACTGACTTACACCTAACCGCTGTTAGTGCTTAAGCCTAAGGGACTTTACGAGGAAGATACTAATAACCTGTATATCTACCCAGGCAGGTAGGCACTTAGGTAGGTTAGTATGACAGAAAGTTAGGCACATATGCATGCACTTTCAAGGTCAACTGCGTTAGGTTTCCCCATGCCCGTCAAACGTCCGTGAACAACCTAAATATATCATTGCTATACTACATATCAAGGGACGGGCATCTCAAGAGTCGGGATGTACCTACATGTATGCCAAATCACCCCGCAGCATGTCAGGTACGGACGGCACGTAGTAGGTTCCAAGGTTGCATCTTACTGCAAGGAACAGTATCACGCATAAGCGCGGCTTCGATTGGTGCAAATACACTTTCCTTGACTCTCTCAAAGGTTAACTCCTCAAGTGCTGTCTCATAAGTCGTCCGAGACAGAGTTAGATTTCGTCCGATGCTGTGGCTGTAGCCTGTAGGATATTCTCGGATGCTTAGTCTTAAAGCTCCTATCGATAAATTAATCCTTGGGGGCCCTTTGAAGTGACATGGTGGTTGCCACGCCGTGAGGGTGCATATGAAAGACCATTTGAACCAGGTCATATGGTCAACTGGGTTTACTACATAATGAATTGCGCGTCCATGAGGCCTATGTTGTATGTATGATGGTAGGTATAGTGGGCTTCATACTGTACGTAATGTACTGTATGTAACAGCAGCCTTACAGGATGTCGTCGTGAACCAAACCTGGGTCAGTCTCTCGATGGGTCGGAGAATTAGTGGCACTAACCCACCTCAAACGCTTTAGCATGACGATATGACTCAACAGTAAGAGGGTCTACCAAGCCGGATATAAAGATGGTAAATTCCATACGATTATTTCATTGTATTGTACATTGTATGAATGAATCTGATTGAGAATTCAATGTTGTGTAGATATGTACCTGTATGCACTATTGAGAAAGAGCTCGAATGTAAGGAAAGTAGCGTAACCTAGCAGTTTTCAGGCTTTGAATTATGTAGTTAGCACGTGGTGAATATTACTACTATCATTGATGCATGTATTCGTAGCGATAAGGACCAAATGCGATCAACAATACGATTATTAATACACATGGAGTAACTACATGTTAGTTAGGTAAGTCAACTAACTGGTGGAGCCTTCTCAGTTAATAAAATCAGTTAATAAAAAAAAAGAAGCATGAACTCTATGTCGGGCAATTTCTCAAACGCGTTCATACCGCAGTTGCCAAATGAATTGTACGATGTAAGAAATGTTGCAAAGCCATATGGTGTCTCTTGCGTTTCTCTTAGCTCCATTAGCGTACAAGGGAAGGAAAGTGCTGCTAAAACGGGTTAAGCCTCTACGATTCGTCGACTTTGAAGGGATCAGCTGCGGATAATTATGGGGTCATTTAACAATTATCGTCCGAGTGCTGTGGGAGTATTTGTGGGTCTCCATGGGCCTTGGAGTTCTATGGAACATTTAGACTCAAAAGGAAACAAACCTGGAAGTGATTAATTACCAGGCAGGTGCTAGACTGCTAGGCTGCTAAGGTGCTAGGGCCATTGGTGTTGGTGTTGGCGGCATTCCTTTTGTTGCATCGTGCATTGCCCTCTTTGCTCATTTACATACTATTACAGCATTTTTCACTTTATTTTTTATTAAAATCAACCTGAGATTACATCGTGACATTCACTTACCATACCTTTCTAGAGCTAAATCCTTAGCCTAGGAAATACTGTACTGACCGCTTTTCTAACTGGACTTGCTGGATATACTATCACTACCTACCTAACCTACATATTTACCTACAATAGGTATCTAGGTGTATCTCACACCACACACGTGCATCGCGCATGAATCCCGATCCTCAAAGTCAATACCTACTCTAGGGACATATGCTCCTTTGTCAACTCGGAGCTGGAGCAAAGCTAAGCCAAGCTAAACTCTTTCGCTAAGAATGATCGGCCAATGGACACCGTACACGACGGCTTACGCTGTTTCATCATCTGCGAGTAGATTTTCATAAGGCTATAGTTCATTTCTATTCGTTCTGCCAATTCAGCAGGATATATCAGCCATTGACCATTGACCATTGACCATTAAGCATTGGCCTTTGACATCGACAAGACTAGGTTAGAGTTGTCTAACCTAGTGATATTGTTCCAGACCGGCATCGAACAAATATCGCAACCTCGTTGAGACCGGGTCACAATTAAGTCACAACTTTTCAGTTTCAGTCTCTTTACGATCACAACGCATAGTAAGTTATCTTAAGTCACACCATTGACGAGTGCTTGATCTCGGGCGTAGCTGCTGTATATCAGCTCTACCTACCGGTACCTTCATTCCACTTTGGAATGAATGTAGCTTGTCATCACCTCTGCCATAACAACCAAGAATCGGTGGTTAAGAAGAGATTACTTAAAGACAATGAAGTAAAAGGACTTCTTGCGCCTTATCCGCTCACAGCATGATGCTAGACTCGTACTTGCAGAATAGCCTTAACCTGGTTAGTCCTGGCTCTCGATCTCTCATGCAGCAACGATAATGATGGACATGCATCGTAGAACCAAAAAATCAAGGCAGAGGCACTAACAAAAGGTTTCATCAACCCTACCCTATCTCGAACACTAAGTACATATGTATGTAAATCAGAGTCAGCGAACGCCTCCGAGACAAGAAACAAGACGTACGCTAGCGATCGACGAATCCCACGCCCACGATAGGGTAAGCACACGTTTCTTGCACGTTGGCTGCCCTTGCGCCAGAGTTTAGGCGGGCTTGGATTGGCTCTAGAAGCTGTTGTGTATTTTCGGTGTGTGCAGCCCGGCATCGGTTCCAGCTTAGTGAGTTGTGACAGTGATGCCGATGCGAGGCGCCTGTTTTGGGTCGTTGAAAGTAAGACAGAGGAAGGATCAAGCTAACCTAGTACATATGTAAGAGATAGCTCTTGGAGCGCTACGATTCGTCAGAGTCTTACTATAGTAGTGAACCCCTCCTCTCCAAGCTCTCTCTACCGTCTCCTTCGCTGGCAGCAGAGCTTTTGACACTAACTCGACTAAGTTTAGTATACCTTCATACACCCCGCTCACCCACGAGGTGCAGTTTATAGAAAGTGGCGTCTTGGAGTTTGATTTGTTGGACACCCAGGTACCTTTCAATTACGCCCTCTCGTGCCTGGATCTTAGCCCGGCACCCTTTAGAGAAGATAAGTCAATCGGATCCCCCAAGAAGGCAGGCGAACAAGAAAGGGAACTTGTTTTGTGAAACTAATAGAATAGAAAAGTAAAGCCGCAAGAAACACCTGGCACCTCCCAGACCTTGTTCCTGAATATCTTCACGGTGACTGGCCCTGCTAAGTTCACAAGAAGTCAACAGTCGCAAGGGGTTCATTGGCTACCTACCGATGTGTATATGTATGTGATATGAAACCATATCATGGTAAGCCACCCAGCCTTTAGCTTTCACATCATTAGAGAACATTGAAATTCTAGATACACAAATACCTACATTACTAGGTCGTCTGTGCGGAGACACTGATAGATAGGTTTATTGATAGTAAGTAACAACTACTTACTACATGTAAGATAGGTGGACAACAAGTATTCCTGTACTGTATGAAGTTTTCCCTTTATTGCGAGCAAGGGTCAGGCAGAGTAGCCTTGGTTGGTCGTGGGTCTGACCATGAAAATACAACCCTTGCTAGGTAGGCTCTCTATTATCCGAGGAGTGCCAGCTTTTGAGACTAAAACGATCCCTGTCCCTGGTAGTATCTTGTCAAGAAAGAGAAGCATCATGAGGTGCAGCAACGGCAGCGATCGCATGCAAGCCCAGCAGACCCCGTCTTTAATACGGCCATGGGCCTCCTCTACTGCAAGTTCATACCGACAAAACTCGTGGGATTTCGAAATCTCAAGGATTTCTTTCTCTCCTTCACTAACAACAATTATCATCATACCGAAAAAGGAAGACAAGGCTTTTCTTACTTACGAACCAATTTCAACATTTCTTCGCCTCTTTTCCAGCTCTTGTCGATCGTTGTGATGGGTCCCTTATTAGGCTCTTAAATATAGCCCACCCATGTACAGATTCTCGAAACAATCTTGCACGAACATATGGGCCCTGGACACTTATAAGTTAACTTATTGACTAACACTTACACCACATACATATACCTACATACTGTACGTATGTACGTATGTACGCCACTCCCCTTCCCAATTACAACCACACACCCTCTTCGGCGGGTATTTCGCACGCTTCTCCACGACAGGGTGTGATAAACTTCCTAGAGACATACCAAGGTAAACTTAGGTTGCCTTGTCTCGTCTCATCTTTCCTCTCTCCTCCTCACCCACTATCTCGAAAGCGGGAGAACATCAAAAAGAGATATCCTTCCCATACAACTTCCCACCCCTCTATTCCCAGGTCATTTCCTTAGAAGCCCTGGGTTCTTCCGCGCACGGCTTCCTGTTTCGTTCCAGCAAGCCCTCCCCCCCTTCAGATATAGAGCCCGCGCTCTTATACATATGGGTTGGAATTGCATACCGTAATCTCGTATATCTCAACCGGTCTTTCGTTTCAAGCCCTCGTTCTTAACGGGGATTTCCCGCATACCCCCCAAAGGGGCCTTCGTTCTTTTAAGAATATTGATATCAAGTTTGGTCTTCCTTGCTCGGCGATACACCCTCCTGTTTGAACCGGCTTTATCGAACGATAGAAGCTCGGAAAAGTTGTTAGTGATAATATTTCCTATTTTCGTACTCACAACCCCAATTAGCAATTCATGTCCATAAATGCGTTTTCCGATATCCCAGTTTCCTTCGTTTTCTATCTTTCTATCTGGCAATGAGTGATTCACAGTAGCCGTGGCTGGTTTGTGGCAGAAAGTGGCAATTTGTCAAAGAATTGAACAGAACGACTGGCTTTGATAGCTGTACGGGACATGCTAGCCTGGAGCTGTATTGAAATGAATGACTCGATATGTTCACCATGAAGTTTCCGACGGCTTTATTTTTCTTATTTGGTTTACCTGGCGTAGCCCAAAGTTCCCGATTGAACGCTCGACAAGATGCCCCAAGTGGGAATTTCTCAGTAACTCTGTCGCCGCAGAGCTCGGATAGCCAGCAGGGTTCGTCGAACAAGAACCGTCCTTTTTTGGTTGCGAGAAGAGCAAGAGCCAAGTCTATCAAATGAACAAAAAGCTAACTTCTCGATATAGAACTTGTGGCACCTTCACTGGTTGCTACGTCTTCAGGAATTGCCACTTCGCCGAGCGTCCCGAAGCAGGAGCGTGGCCCGCAGGATTTTGACCGTGCCGGCCCCCCGCCTGAGCCGGTTCCAACAGTTGTGATTCCTCCCGCGAAACCGCCAAGCCTGGGAGAAAGTCCTACTCATACTGTTAGTCCAACGACATATCCGACATCGACTAACGCAGATATCAACTTGGACTCGACGACACTCACTTTTTCATTTACTACTGTAGCTTCGACTAAGACTTCATTAGCCGAGCTCGCCACTATCGCTACTACAAATTCGCTCATGGTGGGCGAATCGCCAGCGAATACTTTCGCTACCTCGACAGCAACTCGCGGGACCTCTGCCGCGACGCCAAGCGAGGAAACTCAAGCCGGCGCTTGGAAGTCCGATCCTGCTTCCTCACCCACAGAAACAGACATAATGTCTAGCCCTTCTCCCACGCCCAGAAGTGTGAACTCGGACGCTAACGAAGATGGAGCTTCGACTACAACCATCGTGCTCAGCACAGTCCTTAGTGTCATTGGCGTGGTTTTGATTACGGTAGGAGCCTATTTATGCACAGGGAAGCGGCGGAGGAAGATGCCGATGTTTAAGAGGGGTATCACACCGATCGGTGACGACGAGATAGAAACGTGGAAGTCAAATCGATCAGCTGAGAAGGTGGTGGATACGTACACAATGCGGCCGAACCACTCGCAGAACCCATCGACGTCCACATCCGCTAGGAGAACCCACAGTTTAATACAGTATCAGAATGGCGGACGTTCGTCGTTCGAGCCGGCATCTCCGAGATCCTTCATAGGCGGCACGCAAAGTTTCGACCTTCCACGGCCTCCCGGAGCGGTGTTGGCACGGGCGCCAAATGCGAGGTCAGGGCTGACCGACGAGATGGTCCCTGGCGACGACCCATTTCTACCATCCCCCAAACGACATCCATCAAGGCTGCACAAACTACCGCCGAACTCGCCGAGCATACATACCCGAACGAAAGGATCGCGAAGTAGTAGTCTGCGGAGCTACGCCGAGGCCGCGTGGCGGCAAGCCGAGACGCAAGATAATAGTACACCATCTCCTAGGGTTTCTAGCGACGCCTACTCGCGTAGCTACCACAACCACCACCGCATATACTCCAATTCGTCCATACCGCCCCCACCTCGGCTGTCTTTCGGCGACAGCGAGCAATTCACAGGCCTGTCGCCACCTCCGTCGCGGCGGAACGATAATATGATGATAGGTCTAGCGGTCGGATGAAAGTCTAAAAGTTGAGATACCACCCTTGGTTTCAAACCTCTGAAACTCACATGCATCCCTGTTATCCCCACGTTTTGAGATATGACTGGGCAGAAAGGGGAGAGGGGTCTGTGAGTGTGATTGTGAGCGAACAAGGCATCCGACCGTTTCAGCTATCCCCCCCTTCTCACCCGCCAAACCCGATATTTCGACAGGCAAATAAAGGGCCGAATCGAGTATCCTCACGCTCGTCGACGATAAAAAAAAAGTACGAATCAATCAATCAATCAATCAACTCTTCGGGCGATCCCCCAAAGCCTACAGGCCTCATAACCCCTATTAGGGAAACCCCTCGAGGGTGATCCAGCCTTCAAACAAAAATCGCCTCGGCATATCCTACCATGCATCTCAACTCAACTCAACAACCATCATCCACCTTCCACGAACTATAACTAACTATCTTATACCCTCTTTCGCCATATTCATCATCACATAACGACATATCGGAATTTTTTTTTACTTGTCTTTTTTGATTTTACTATTAAATCTATTCCTTTTTTAATACTTACCAATTCATTTACCTGGTAACTCACCACTTACTTACCAGTCTTATCTATACGATTCGTAGCATCTCACACTGCTCACAGCAACAATACCTACGTCCTTTTTAATTATTCCTTTTTTATCTGTTACTTGATTTTATTATATATACCTAGCTAGGTACACTCTCGGAGTTCTTGGAAAAAAAACGTCGATAACGCAAAAACCGCCGAAGACGTGGAGGATATACCCCTATTTCTTTTATTTTCTTTCTCTATGTTATTCTCCTGGATGGTCCCTACCTACCGAGCGAGGGAGGGGAGGTTTAACAATATCCATGCTATCTAAGCCTTTCCTTATAGGTAGGGGGGGGGGGGGGGGGGGGGGTTGGAGAAGGAGAGAGAAAGAGGCACTACTAGGTACTTACTACCTGCCCATCTACATACCTACCTATCTACCAAGCCTGGGTTATTGGCACGGGGTTAGGTGCTATTTCCTTGGACGGCTCATCGGAGGGCGGAGGGAGAGGAGGAGGCACGACGCCGCACAGTATACAAAAGGGAAGGATCGGAAGAAACAGAAAGACAGACAGACAGGAAGACATTGAGGCGAACCAAACGAAGAGTCGCCGCCGCAGCTCGCAGCTCGCCCCCCCCTCCCCCCTCGTCACGAATGCAACTACCCACAAAGGGAGATGAGTATAAGAGGGGGGGAAGTTGATAGTGGACTCGAGCGGAGAAGGTCTACGTGTGGATAGTCAGGGAGGAGGAAAATACAATTCCCAGCTCTTTCGAGGAGCTTTAAATAGCTTCGGATGTGGTGGTTCCCGTACTAAATACCAAATACATGCATATGCATATGTACCTATCAAACTACCTACAGCACCTATGTACCTGCATACACATTGATGGTTCATTTCAGATATTGACCACGCTCGACTAGTTGTTAATATTGGCGTAGACGGGCCGGATGAGGGTGTGTACATAGCTTGTAACTACCTAACACACACCCCCGATCCCCGGGTGATCGACTTTGGTTCGTGATCCCGCTTGTTTGCAGTTTGTGAAACGGGTGGTGTTCGAGGCAGAACAGTACAAGATACATACATACATGTAACTGCACATGTCCAATACAATAGGGGGGATATGGGGGGGGGTTAGTTCATGATGGGGGGGAAGATGAACCGGGGTACGAGGATCTTGGGAAAGTTAGTGCTGTTAGCACTGAATGTACGATCATATCATCTATCTAACCCCAGGCTAGCCAGGCATGTCATTCCCTTTGAAGATCCATCTACAGTAGGTCAAGTACCGCCTTGTTTTTTTGCATGTGATTTACATACCTCGTCAGAGTTGATACCTGGGAACCATTGTACATGTACTACTAGGTATGCAAATAGGTAGGTAGGTGGTGGGGGGTTGAAATGAAATGATGGTTGCCTCGTTTTTTTTTTTGACGAATCCAAAGTGCGTGCCGCCAACCCTGTCGTCGATCAAACAAGCTTTTTGGTCTTTTGTCTTCTTCCCTCCAAAATTTCCATCGGGGTTTGCGGTTGCGGTTATCTTGGAAGAGTGTGGAGAGACGAAATCCCGCATCTACCGTTGGGTTTGGGGATCTACATACCTACTACTAGCAGGTGCCAGGTATTGGTATTGCGTCGTTTTTTTTTCTCTAGCTAGTTACCTAGTTTGGGACCTAGGTTAGTCCCGAAGATCGTGATAAGACGGGTATATATAAATAGCAGGTTGTGGGAACGAAGCGGAAGGGAATGTCGAAAGTTTGGTTGGTGTCTGTCTGTCGCCTTGCACATGCTGATTTGACGGGAGGCAAGTAAACCGGGAATGAAGATTGAAGCTCATCGGACTAAGTTGTTAGGTTAGTTCTGCTCGCCTCACATTTGAGAGAGGATTGCACTAGTTATGCTGGGAGGGTAGGTTAGTGAGGTGCTCATTATCTTATCTAGTGCAGATTAGGAGACGCCGGCTGGTGATCATTAGGAACATGAATTGAGACTAGGAAGCTTGGTGATTTTAGTGAGCGTTCAATTTTGCGAGAAGAAGTGCTCCATGTAATGCATGTAAGTATACGGGTATACTAGTAGTAGGTGATATTCGACGGCATGGCAGCTTCAGTGCCTGGTGATTGATTGGACTTGGCCGGTATAAGTCAACCACAATTTCACACGGCATACCTATATGCATTGGGTTAGGTAGCTACCTAGGGTATGGACCGTATGGTAGATATAAGTTGTATGTAATTGGAGTGTCATAAGGGCCCTGGGTAGTAGGAGGAAGGAAGATGAGAAAGAGGAAAAAGAAGAGAAAGAGGCAACATTGAATATTCCAAACCTTATCTAGGTGACTACTACTAGTACTATGTACATAACTAGATACAATACAATCGATAAAGAATCCAAGAATCTAAAAGCTCTTTACGCGTCTTAGGCGCGTTAAACGTGGGGCACGCGCCGCTAGCGCCTTGTTCTATCTTATCCGACACATCAATTATCTTGTGCGCCTGCTTCTTCCCTTCTCGCATTCACCTCCAGTGTCGTCCACCATACTGTCGCATTCACATAAGCCACTTGAATAATCTACCTATGTAGCTTATGATTACAATCCAATCATACTAATTGCAGACCTACATAGTACATAATATAGTACATATAATCCGTGAACTTCTATTCATACATTCGAGCTACCCATCCCTTTCATAATTCATATCCACCATGCCGTCTCGAAAAGGCGACAGCGCTCGACAGAGCAATGTGTCCATGGCCCAATTTGCTTACGATGCCTCCGATGCTGATATTTCATCAACCTCTCTTCGCCCTGTCCCCGGAGCTATAGCTTCGCGATCCAAGCCAATCCAGTCTGTAGAGACTGACGCTCCTCGACCTACCGGCTCGCCCTCTATTGCTGAGAAGGATAAGAAGGACTCCAAGGAGAGTAATAGTAAGGATACAATCACCATAGAGGTATGCTCAATTATGTCATAACTCCACGCAAGCCCAATTACTAATAGCTTTTATTCTCTTGCCATCAGGACCTTAACTTACCCAAGTCTATCATAACGCGCCTAGCAAAGGGCGTCTTACCTCCCAACACACAAATCCAGGCTAATGCCATCCTGGCTATGAGCAAGGGCGCTACTGTCTTCATTAACCACCTAGCCAGCGCGTACGTTTATGAATAGTCGCACAACGATACCGATATACTCTGCTAACAATTGGTCTTTGGAACAGGGCGAATGAGCACACACAGAATGCCAACAAGAAGACCATCATGCCCGCCGATGTATTCGCTGCGCTCGAAGACATAGAGTTCCCATTTCTACGTGAGAGACTGGAAGCCGAATTTAAAAGTAACCTCCATACCACCATCCAACCAAGTAAATCACAGAATTATTCATTAACACACAACCTAGAATTCAACGAAGTTCAAACCACGAAACGCACCACCTACCGCCGCAAGGTAGCTGCCGCTAAGAAAGCAGAGAAAGAGGCGACAACGGACCCTAACGCATCCATGATGTCGACTGCGACGACTGCGACCACGAAGACGGAGAAGGGCTCAGCCTCGGGGCCACGCGCTTCCAAGAAGCAGAAGATTAGTGCCCCGGATGACTCTGCAATGGACGTTGATGATCCCGATGCGACACAGGACCCGCGAGAAATCAGTGACGCTGAGACAGAACCTGAGCAGGAGCATGAAGAGGAGGAGGAAGAGAACGAAGGCGGTGAGGAGGAGGAAGAAGAGGAGGAAGAGGGCGAGGGTAATGAGGATGAGGAACACGATCGTCTGGAAGTGAAGGAAGCGCAAGAGGAGCATGACGACGCTCTCGATGATGGTGATAGTGACTGAACATGTTCTCCCATCTGAGAGCTACGTATCGCTCTGTTCACGTATTCCCTCTTCCCTCCCTTCTCATACTATGCGCTTGGGAGACGGCCTAGTTTGCTGTTGGATCGACAGTACCGCATTCAGGGGTACTACTCTTGGAGATTTCCTGGCGTGGAGAGCAGGAAGTGATATGCTCCGTCATACATACCTACATTAAGAAGAGATAGCGAGCAAGCCATTGAATAATTCATATACATCAGGGGAACACGACTGTTCTGTACAGACCCCTTATTCCTAAGTACCTAGTAAGTAGCTTGCTACCTGCTTAAGCAAATGTAATCACATATTGACGATTGAATGAATGAATATACATACGTAATTCATACAGCAACTAGCCGTTAATTAGATAACTACATACGATACTGTTTTTTTGCTCCGCGGTGGGCTTTTGTCACAGGACTACTCAATGAAGAGAGAATGTAAAAGTATCAAGTCTGGATTAGATAGGTATGTTTCAAAATGATAATAATAATTTGAGTGGCTTATTCACCATCGTTCATTACACATGATTCGTCGTTAACTCATCCCCCCCTCCCCCCCCCCCCCCCTTTTTTTTTTCTTCTTTCACGGCCTGACCAGGTAGGTAGGTAGGTAGGTAGGTAGGTGCCCCAGAAAGCCCACACGATCCATCCACCATTCTTTTCCCCACAGTACCTACCTACCTCATTGCGACCTGCTATTAGCTAGCACGCTAAGCCGCAACCCCGACGCAATAGTTGTAGCCGACCTGCAGGTTCGTGCAGGCGGCGTTGACGCTCGGGTTCCAGGACAGGAAGTCGGCGAGGGTGACGCCGTGCGTCTGGGTCACCGCCCAGCACGAGTCGCCCTCGACCACCTTGTAGCAGTCGTCGCAGTTGGTCGCCAGGCCCGACAGCACGGGCGCCGGGCACCCGCCGGCGGGGGGCGGCGGCGGCGTGGTGGCGGTCACGCCGACGCAGACTTGTTCGCCTGGGTACAGGTTGTTGCAGGTGGAGGAGATTTGGGGGTTCCAGGCGTAGCTTTGGGGAGGGGGGTATTAGCTCACTCACTGTTCTTGTTGTTGTTGATGATGATGGTAGTGTGATGTTGTTTTTAGGGATAGTTGGGATGGGATGGGATAGGGGGAAACACTTACAAGGTGTCAAGAGTAAAGGCGCCGTTGTACTTGTTCACGATGACGAGGCAGGTGTCACCTGACGCCACGGTATAAGTCGTAGCACAGTTGCTAACGTAGCCCTGGCGAGCGAGGATGTTGGGGAAGGCATCGGTGGTAGGGGCGGCGAAGATGGTGGTTGCGAGGGCCAGGACGGCGGTGATAGTGGAGGTTAGGCCGAGCATGGTTGATTATTTATTTATATTATATTAGGTATAGATTATTATAGATTGGTGTATGTATGCTTAATGAGGATTAGGTAGAGCGAATGAAGCTGAAGATTGTGAGGATGGTGCATTTCCTCTTGTCGATGAGGTGATGGGATGTGCCCCCTTTATATATACACACTTTGGTCTCGTTTACATATACTACTATATAGTACCTACCTAACCTACCTACTTCCTTTCTTTTCTTACTTGACTTGGTACTTTCCATCACGAACAAACAACACATCTCGTGAGATGACCCAGTTGTAACGTACCCGAGCGAGTTTGAAGCGGGACCACAACCGGCCACCACAACCACCACCACCACCACCCCCCTCTGACAAACGATCTAGATCTATCCCACCCAACGTAGCATTCTGCGAGGTAGGCTGTTAGGTAGGTACTGTACCTTAGGCCACATCCGCCTCGGCATCATATTACCTATCACGAGACCTAGGTACCTTGAACTTTGCCTACACCATACATCACTTTTTACCATGGCATTTTACATAATATCGCGCTTTTCTTTTACGCTTACGGTAGCAAATGCCGTGGTTCCCGTCGGCGTTTTAAGCGGCATGTTCATATGCGCCTACCTACACCAAGTTCTAGGTAGGTATCATACTTGAATATGTAACTACTACCTACCTACCATCGCAGCCTCGGCCGGGTTACTGAGCAATATCGATATATCGATATCCAAGTATGTATACGGCATAGCCACTTAACTTCAATGCTAATGCCGAATCACAAAAACATGTGCAAAGGGATATATATACATATATAAATAGATATCAAATCAAACAACCAACAACGGAAACGAGAACCGAGAGCATTCGCTCGCATATAGCTAGCTCCTAGGACTAAGACCAAAAAAAAACCGAACGAGGTAAACGATTGAGGGGATGGCAGGTGGTGGTGGTGGTGGTGGTGGCATCATGCATCATGACATGGAGCCCAACAAAACGGTGCAGACCCCGTTTCCGCCGTCCCCCCATGTTGGGGATTGGCTCAGCCTTACGCGAGGGAAGTCCTGCTCGGGATATATTGTACTTTGTGTATTATAGGTAGGTATGTAGGCAGTCAGCACTTAATACTTTACACGAGGTTTTCATCTTTTTTTTTTCTTTTCACCGCCGGGAGCTACCTACGTACCTAGGTAGGTGGAACGGTATGTACATGTAGGTGTTGATATGATATTTCGAGATTCCAAGACATAGGCTATTCAAACATCAAATGTTCCAAGTTCGTTCACTGTATATCGCGCTCAGCCTTGGAGACTTCCACGGTGAGCATCTCATCTCATCTCATCTCATCTCATATCTTGAAAAGCAGCCAACCTACCTACCTACCTAGATACGCTTGGAGAAACACAGCATTGACTGACGTGTGGTAAGATTGTGTAGATCATTCATTCACATCTGTGCACACCCATCTACCATTTTGTACAATACGAACCGAGACAAAGTAAAAAAAAAATTCATCTCAGCATGAGATCTCAAACCCCGCCCCCTCCCTTCCACCCATTTTATCCAACTAGGATTGGAGAAAAGTTCTCGAAGGGTCGGGATCGGTCGATTCGATGCGACGGTGACAGACAGACAGACAGACAGACAGCCCCCGGACTTAGGTATTATATTCGCCCCAGTTCCCAAGTCACAGTCCCCCAGTCCTGCCAATAGTGAAGCAAAACGGAAATGGATCGCGAAGCGGGACGGGACCGAACCCCAGCCAGCCAGCAATACATCGCCCATCTCCCTAGCTGGGCGAACAGTTGAGTGCTTGATTGATCGATCGATACCTATTTTTAGCCAGCAACCCATAACGTAACTGCTATGTTATATGTACAATACATACATACATACATACATACATACATACATACATACATACATACATACATACATACATACATACATACATACATACATACATACATACATACATACATACATACATACATACATATACATAACTAGTAGATGCCTACATAGCTCGCAACGACACGTGAAGCATTTCACTACCTATGTACCAACTACCTACCATCCAACTATGCCGTATGTATACTCCGGCACGAGTACTTCGTAGGCAGACAGACAGGCACTATTTACTCCAAGGTAGTAAGTAGTTAGCATTTCCCCCGTAAACGCAACTTTTCTACCCCGGCAAGCCCTCCTATTGGTGCCTACTAGGTAGGTAGGTACCTAGTTAATACCTACATGTATCTACATAAAAACCCCAAGCGAGGAATACAGGGAGGAGGGGAAAGGAAACATTAAACATTGAAAGGAAAGAAAACAAAACAAAACAAAAGAAATACGAAGTATATTTCACGGACTTAACTAGCACATAAGAGTCGGCCGTTAATGGCACGACACACACACACACCCACTGCCTACCTGCCCGCCCGCACGTGATACCTCAACGATATCCTTCCTTCCTTTCTATGTATCTAGGTAGTTAGTAAGCTATGCGGCTGAGCTCGTATCCAACGTACCTACTTGGCTTGGCCCGGCTTGGGGTTTGGGTATCTATGCATCCAGCTCACGCGACGACCACTGAGCGAAGGATGACCCCCCCCCCCCCCCGCGTTCGTTCGTTCGTTTGTTGCTGACACTATGGAGTGAATATGAAATATGTACATACCTACGTATACCAGTTACAGCATTTGAGGATATTATGATGAGGAGCTAGGCAATAAGTCATTAGACGAAGCTCAAGGCACAAAGTAGTTGAATTCAAGCTTCCTTTGAAGTTGTTTACTATCCAGCGCTCAAAACTCTACTGAATTCACTAGGTGCAAAAGGGACTTAATCACCGGGTTGGGGCACAATTTGGTTAGAGAAAGTCAGTCGATTCAAGTGTTGAAAACTCTAGCAAAGGTATTCCGAATACCTATCTGACCTGTTAAACATTTTTGTAGTGTAATCCTGTAGCCGAAATGGCCAGCCAGCTTTGTGCTTTGCAGCAAAATAATCTTCCAGCTCTTAACCTGCTGTTCATTCAAATCATCCTTTTCCCCTTCGCCTATGATACAATTCGCCATTACATACCTATGTCACTTCATCAAACCTTGGCTGATGGTCCTTGTGTGGGGCGAGGCCTAGAGACTAGGAAAGCAGTTCGAGGACATCGTCGAGACGACTGGTTTCCTTTTTATCTCTCGCCTTGTCCTGGAAGGCTAGATTGACAAGCTCTCGCTTTTTATCCTGGATGCCCAAGACACGCTCTTCGATGCTATCATCCATAACCAGCTTCCAAACTGTCGTCTCTCGAGTTTGGCCTAGACGATGTACTCGGTCGACAGCTTGGTCTTCGATGGCCGGTGCCCACCCTGTCTCCAGTTTAGCAGAAGGATCTTTGCGATAGAATGAGTAAGTGATGCTTACACGAATCCACAAGTATAACCGTGTCAGCAGCGACCAAGTTCAAGCCGACACCGCTTGCACCTAGACTAGCGAGCATGATTCGTGTGCTCGGATCATTGGTTAATGCATCGATCGATTGGTCGCGTCGAGCTATTGTCATCCATCCCTCAAGGCGGCAATACTTGTACTCCATCTCATCCAGTAGCTTTGCAATAATGGCAAGGAAGGAAGTCCACTGGGAGAATATGACCACTTTGGACTTGGGATCCTTGAGCTTAGCCCTCAGAATCTTCTCCAGGGCTTCTGTCTTCGAGCTGTGTGTGTCGCCGTCAAAATCATCGTTAGTCTCGGTGACTGGTTCAATCCCAACTATAGAATCTGCAGCCAACGGTTGGCGGCACATTGGACATCTGGTATCTCTCTCGAGGGCTTTCATTATGCATGCTTGTCCGAAACGATGTTTGCATGCCGTGATGACAGGAGTATGAAGGCCAAGTGCATCGGTGCAAATTGGACACTCCTCTCCTTCGTTCGTGGCAGTAAGAAGGGCCTGCTGCAATATCTTGAGATTTTCCGGGGTGAATTTCACCAGCTTCTCACCTTCGAGAGGTTTAAGCACATTCTTCGCCTGTCCTCCGCACAAGGTCCAATGACAACATCTGCGGAATGCGTTAGCTACGGCACGCTATATTGGCTCTACTAACAAGGTGTGGCTAGGTCGAGGTTACTGAAACTTACAACTGTCTAAGGCGAAGAAGCTTCTCTAGAACACTTGTAAAATGTACCTGGGGGCCTCCGCCATGGCCGGCGCCCCCTTTTCTGCGTCGATACAATTCTAACATTTCTGTAGTCTCGGACCTGATACGTTCTTGTTAGCACTCACTGCGGTGCACTATACAATTACACTATACTCACATCAAGGTATCGTATTTCACCTTCTCCTCCTCCCTAAACTTGATCCGATGAACGTATTCCGTTTTGGGGGGTAGCTTTAGGTCGACAAACTTCATATCTTTCCTTCGACGAAGGCAAAGATCCTGTGTTAGTGACTGGAACAGCTGCTTAGCCGTGGTGTGGCTGCTACTATCGCTTCCTCCGCCGCCGGTTAGAGGCCTGTCAATCAAATTCAAGAATATCGAGGCCTCTTCAATTCCTCCCGTCATCTTGAGGAACTTGAGCGCGGATAGGAAATCCTTAGGTGCGTTGATGCTAAAAGCGCAGGGGGTCAGTGCCGGCTATACGGTATTAGGGGTAGGCTGGGTTAGAAAGAGCCCACTGCTAGTAGTGATAAACTCACATTGGTGTACCAGTTAGCATCCAGCTAGATTTAGCCTGCAACTGGAACGCTGCCTTGGCCCTGCCAGTTGCGTAGTTTCTGATAGCGTGAGCTTCATCCAGAACAACTCGACGCCACTGTACTGAGAGCAGCGGCCCATTCTTAAGATAGTCAGTACGTAGCTTATCGTAGGTAGTAATAACGATGTTGTGTTTCAGCAGATCATTCTTTGTATATGAACCGGCCTTGTGATATCGGAAGACACGTGGAAGATGATCTTTCTTTACGTGCCGTTGGATCTGCTGTTCCCAGTTGCTCATTACACCAACCGGTGAGACGATCAGAGTTGGGCCTGCATCAAAGCCGCTCGCCATGATGAGACTTATAACCTGGAGGGTCTTGCCCAGGCCCATGTCATCAGCAAGCACGCCTCCTGACACCAATTTCGGAGGAGTGGCAGTGGTATGACTCGAGACAATGTTGAGGAAGTTGTCACGGTTGTCCCGTTTCCACAACTGCACAACGTCTTTTGATCCAGGGGCAGGAAGTAGTGGGGTTTCTTTGGAAATCATCCAAGCCAATCCCTTTGTAATACTAATCAGTAGAATTCGAGTCTAACGGAAGGTGATGCATCTTACCTGAAGTTGGTACGGCAATAGTTCTGATTGAATACTCTCGGGTTGCTGCGCCTTGGGCATCTTGGATAGGGCATCTTCGTTCATAGCGAATACGTCGATAGAAGGGAGGTCACCCCTGAACTGTACGGCTTCACTATCTGCTACCAAATCCTGTAGTAGGTCTTGCTGTTTGTCGTCAGTGGTCCCCAAACCAACCGTGGATGCGTTGCATTTAAGGCGCATGGCGACGTTCTTTTGGGCTTCCGCTGCCTGCCTAGTAGCCTTGAGCTGTTTCGCCTTCAAAAGCTTGTCGTCTTTCAACCTCGCTTCTAAGTTAAGGCGGGTTGAAGGATCGCTCGGACCATAAAAGGACAAACGAACAGGACAATGAAAGGCCTCTTTTTGACCGGTGAGAACACCTTCCAGCACGATCTCGTGGTTGTCGATGTAAGGTGCGAGCTTCGAAACGAGCACAGCAGGAAGGTGTCCGATCTGATTTCGCATGACATTATCAACGCGAACGGCATTTCTATCGTACTGGTTGCTAGGCTCGCGGCATAGTATAACTCTCTCGCCAGGGTTCACGACTCCACCGTAGTATCTAACACCTACAATCTTGTTGTCCAAAGTTCCATACAGTTCAAAGGAGGCGGCTAGGTCATCATCTCCAACATTGGGATCTGGGACATCGTCACCAACATCCTCCTCGAGCCAAGATGGTTCCGGCTGATATCGAACAGCATGGCCAAGAGACGAAGGGGGAGGTGCTGAATAGAGAGATGGTCTCGGCTGATATCGAACAGCATGGCCAAGAGACGAAGGGGGGGTTGCTGAATAGTGCTGAGAACTGCTGGAAGGTCCCAAAGTCTGGCTTGAGGGATTCCATGTCTGGCTTGAGGAACGGGAAAAAGACCTGTTATCATGGCGAGGGACCTTGGACTGCTTCTCACCTAGGCCATTTCCAGAAGGAGAACGTTTTTCGCGTGGCATCGTGTTGGAGCCAACCAAGATTGGTCTGGCTGGCTGGCTGGGTTAGGACAGTCTTAGAATTGAGTTGGACAAATTTATTTTGTACTTGGTTATTTTAATAAGAGTTGAAGTGTGTTTGTGAAGAAGCAACGTGATGGACTGAGACTTAGTACCTCGCGTTTGTTGTTACACACATGCATAGATTTCAATGCTAGACGCCTAATAGGTTAGGTAAATATGTACTGGCCAACCTTTGGTTTGTAGCAACATTGAACCTGATACCTATTGATAGTGAAGAAGAGAAGCGAAGAAGAAAAGAAAGGAAAAGAAGAGAAGAGAAGAGAGAAGGTTATTCTATAACTCTATTTTCCGTGAAACGTCAACCTTGACTATTAGGCAGGCGGTACAGGTACAGATAGGTATTCTGACGCGCTTCCTTGTAGGTATGGCTTCGATTCGCGACTGCCCTCATATACTACCAATAACTACCCTAACCTAGGTAAGTAAACAGACCGTAATCACGTGATGATTAATTGTTGGCTTGTGCGTTACTAGTAATGCCTTATCATGATGAAGTATGTACCTACATGTAGTATTGGTAGTAGATACAATGATGTTGTATTATGGCCACATCAATTGAAGTCAATTCCAAGAATATAGATTCGTCGTGACGAGAACATGAGGTGGTGTCTAAAGTTGCATGTGTAGTTACATTTTAGTGCATATAAATTGTTCTACAGTTGTTCTATATATGTACCTAATTCGGATTCATTAGCCAACAAATTTAACAAAACGCCCTGAGGCGTAACTACATCTTAGGTAGGTAAAGTACCTAGGTAATTATGTAACATCACATTAATTGATTGAAGTAAACCAATCAGAGGTGCAAGGATTCGCACTGTCAGTACTTAGAAACGCCAACTAATCTTCTTTAGTAGATAAGGGCGGCATCGGTAGGATACAGTACGGCTACTGTCCCGTCCTTTTCGGATCTCGCCATCGGGTCCCGGCAAATGAGACAAGACCTCGATGGCGCAATCCGAGCTAGGCCAAAACAACAGGACAGACGAATGCTAAATTACTACGAGACCAACTGCAAAGAACCCAATCTTCCCTTCCTCTTCTCACTTCACTTCATAGCGGTCTGTAGAATCGTTCCAAGTTGCCAAAATAGCAAAACGCTCGACTTGTATTCTCATCATTCTAATTAAACATACTATCTATCGCTCCCGGAACTCGACTGTCTTGTGTAGGCAAGTCCCCCTTTTTCAACCCTTACACATGAAGTCATGTCTACCTGCCTATGTCTACACAAAAGTCCCGCAAAGCGTTACCACTATTAAGTAATTAGGAAAGGGAATTCATTGCGTCATCCGACCATATCGCCAGCCACTACCCAATATCATGTTGTTGGTCTTGAGAGAGGGTTTCCCCTGCCAAAAGGAAGGGAGAGAAAACGCAAAAGGGCAAAAACACCATACGCCTTCTCAGTCATGGTCACATCTTAGCCCTAGCTAAAAGGGCGTTTCTTAATCCTCTACTCGTTCACCAAACTTCGAGTAGTTACCACACTTGGGAACATGTGTCATCTTACCCGTCTTGGGGCTGAAGATATTACACCCGAACTTGGCCACGTTCGGCGGAGTGTACACTGATATCGTTAGCCAAGCGGCATGAAGACACACTCTACAGAAGGATACCTACGGTGTAAGGATACGGCATAGTCGCTGCCTGGGTTGGCTACCTGGTGCAGCCCAAGATTGTCTGCCATATACGCAACGGCACCTTCCTTAAGGGTGGTTTCTTTTTTGATCTGCATCGGCGCCTCTTTGCCGTCCGGGTAGTCGTACCGAGTCTCGGTGATGCTGCCCCGGAGGACCCTCATTAAGCAATGAGCGTTGCCATGGTCGTGGATAGGGCTCGCTTTGCCTGGCGTCCATACGAGGATGAGCTAGATTTGGGGTTACAGGTCAGCATCTAATAACCTAAGCCGATGGGGCGAAGAGGGGGGATGTCATAGCTCGACATACCAAGTTCGCTTTGCCGTTCCCTTCGTCGACGAGATTTCTAGTGTACGCCATGTTGGCGTTTCCTAAGGCGTACTTGGACCATTCCTTTTCATCGGAAACGTATCGCTCCATTTTAAGTGTTAGATCTCCGACGTCTACATCTTCCGAAGTCAAACCCGACGATGGACCCAGAATGTCCTTGATGTCCTGGACGAGAGTCTCGAAGCGGTTCATGTCGAAGACGATTGGCGATTAAACTTGGTAAGGTAGTTCGATATATTATCCGATGATGATATCCGATGATGATATTGGGCACTGGCAAAGCAAGTCGTCGATGAAAGGGTGATAGGTTGATGAGAGCTAACTACCTAGGGTATGTTTATAAATAGGGGTGCGGGAGGTGTGGACGGTATAGAGAATATGGACTTTGGAGGGCATGAAAGAGGTGGGAAAGGTGTGGAGTAGCGGTGTCTCACGAGTCTTGCAACCTTTTGTGCCTCCTGACTGCCGACTCCGCTTTTCCTCTGCAATGACGGACGACCTTCCCTCTAATTTTCTGGTTTTCTTGAGATGGGTGCTGTGTGCTGCCGATTTCCGGCGGATGAATTACCTGGTTCTTTCCCTTATCGTCAGGGAAAGTAGGGGATGGAAGGGCCATGCTTGGTGATAAACTAATACAATTCTTTGTGATTGGTTGGGGAGAAGTTGAAAGAGGAACATAGGTACGTAATCGTGGCCTGTTCTCTCTCTTTTATTATCTTTTTCTCATGGGTTGTTCTTTATTGCAGTCATTATGCGCATGCACGACGACAGAAATCGCAAGCATTGGACCTGACTATTCATTTCTAGAGATAATCGAGAATATTGTACGAATCGAATGAAAAAAATCCAACCCAATTCAATTTCATTTGATGTTAATTGATGTGACGGTGATGGTAGATGTTTACTATGTCAATAAAATAAGAAGGAAGTGGAAAAAGTGAAGATAGCGGGTTCGACCGCTAAACCAAGTGAACTGATAGTCTGATAGGGATGGCCCACTGTCTACCCCACCAAAGGGTTAATCATAATGGCTTCCAAGGTTCCGACTAAGATACGATTAGATGTCCACGGGTATCAATTGTTGCCGCTAAAGTGAAGAAGCCTACTACATATGTATGTATGTACTAGTAGTACATGTAGTACATGTAGTACACGAGTTATCTAACTTTGGCCGTTCTTCTTCCGATCCGTTGCATCGAATTTTACGCTTCCTTCCTTTAACATCATTACCTACCTTAGGTACCTAACCCTACCTACCTATACATAGGCCGGCGTCGTCCTTCTCAATTTCGATGTCGAACCAGGCATCGAACGACATGGGCAAATACTTAGGGGGAAAATACAATGGGATCCTCCTAAAGATGCGTATGTGTCCTGTGTTGCACTCCAATGTTGAGGCACAAACTCTTTAAGCAACCAAATCAAGCCAGTCTAAGGTATGAACGCCGCTTAGAATATCTTGGCGATGGGTAATTATCTCTAGGAACTGCTGACTACTATTTATGTCTCGTACGTTTGAAGCAGCAAGAATCCAAAGGAGGCTCAATTACGTCTTTCGGGATAGTACACCACTGCGAGTAAAATACCTAATCATAAGGACAAAGGCTAGTGTATACGAAGATAAGATCTATTTTTAAGGAGACTATTGGCTTTCATAATTATAAAGTCGAGTTGCTAAATAATGCTCCTCTCCTTTCCTCTCCTTTCCTCTCCTCTCCTCTCACATGCTCACATGAAGCGTTCAGAGAGAGACATAAGGTAAACCTTCAACCTGTGCTTGCGCTTCATAATCAGTATTAATCATCATATAGCTATCGTTATCCGACTCGTTGAGCAAGATACTAGAGACGTAGAATTTGGCGGCGGATAGAGCCTGAGCTTCGAACTGGCTCTGCTCGCTGTCAATCAAGTGACGTGGGTCATGCTTCCAAATAAAATGCCCCAAGAAATGCGCAACTAGCTCGTCTTTATTGTCTTTACTTATTTGAAAATCATTCTCGATGGCTATTATGCCGCGTTGAGCAAAGTAGATCAGCGCGCCATAATCCTTTCCTGGATCAGTCGTTGATTCCGGAGCCTCTTCTTGCGGTGCGGCACTCAGAATGCAGGAGCTCATGGTGCGGAGCATTTCTGCTGGGGAGATAGTGAACTTTGCTAGCCCGGATAATTGCTCCCAATAGCACTGATGACTTCGTGTACCTTGCATCCACCGTTCGAACAAGTATACGAATAGCTGGACTTGGTGCTTTGGCACGTTGGCGTCACTATCTTTGCTCAATTCGAGCGGCAGCATGTTAAAATGGGCAAGCCTATCAGCCCAAGACGGCACGTCCTGCAGCTGCTGCCGAACCCAGCAGAAAAGATTCCATATATAATCAGCAGTCGAAGAATCGTGTCGTGGGTAAAAATACCGCGGGTTCTTCTCGATGATATGGAACTTGGCGACGATAGGTCTGTAATAGTGGGCGTCCTCTGGGTCTTCCCTGTTCTTAGGCCCCTCGTTACCAAGGCGCTCTATGACCCTCCCAAGAACTGCATTGAATCGAACATGAGAAACGAAATCAATCCAGTGTGCATCGTACTGTAGTATGCGGAATAATAGATCCTGGATGATGTTCTCCATAGAAATCGGTATGTTGAGTCTTGTCGATTGCTCATACGTTTCCACTACTTCTTCTACCAATTTGTGAAGGTCTTCTGTAAGGACCTGGTAGCAGGGTTCTTTGAAGACGCATAAAAACTGATCACACAAGTTCCTATATCTTCTAGTAGTTATATCGCCTTCATATTCGATGTCGCTTCTCTGATAACCTTCATGCATGGTGTTGCTCGTGGTCTGGTCGGATTTCTCGTTTCTATACTTCGTCCACTTCCACTTCTCAAAGCGGTATCGATATTGTTTTTCCCTGAAGAGCACCGACCCCGGTCAGCTTAGCTTCCATAACGTTTGCATACACAAAAAAGGTCTTTGGGTATAGGTAAGGTGCTAAAATTGAATAGATAGAAGTCATTGGCTAGCAGTGTGACAAACAACAACAGCACGGATGACATACGAGGCATTGAAACGCTTTTCAGTTCGTGTCCGATGCATTACCACTTTCACTGGCAGATTTTCGACCAAATACAGTTGTTCCAAATAAGGCTTGAGCTGGTCCCAACGGTCATCAGGTATACGCGGAGCATGAGGCAGCCGTTTGGTGGTAGGTTTAGGCCGTATAGTCATGATGGGCGCTGGTAAATTGACGAGGGCTACCTGGTCTGTTAAGTCGCTCGAGGTCTGTTGAAGCATATGTGAAGACATGTGAACTGTGGCTGGACTGGTTTGCTGTGTGAGGGATTCATCAACCACTTACTTATACATTCATGCATGCCTTGGTAGGCACCTTATATACATTGGTCCGGCGGTCCTGATCACCCTAATGATCATTAGAGTTATGGTGATATACGACTTGCTCACCATCGAAGCAAGTTTGGAATTCCTAATTTCACCTCGCCTAGTATAAGGGGAAAAAGTGCGAATGGAATTTCCAAACACTTCCCAGCTCAGCCTCTATAGATACCTAACATGTCCTGGTGTCACCACAAAGGATTGCGTGTGCGTTAAGAAATACCCTCCACCAGCGTCGGTAGGCTCATTGGAAATCTCAGCCAGAGGCAGCGAAGGAAGATATATCGATGCAGAGCCGCACGTCTCAGACCATTGCGGTAGATTCTCCACACTCAACCCGCCATGTGCCATCATTGTCAGTTTTCCCGTCGTTCTCAGATTTCACCATGGTCAAAGCCCCGAAGCAGCGTGATAGCGATACATTACTCGTGGGCGTGGGCGTATGGTGCGAAGAAGAACTAGCCGAATATCAGCGACTAAGAGACGTGGTCCCTACACCTGGCAAGGAAGGATATCAAATCGAGGCGGGAAGTAGCAAGAAGCTGCCGCATCATTTTCCACCGACAGTGGTCCGAAGTTTCCAGGACGAATGCAATTCGAGAGGACAGCCAAGGCGGAACGATAAACCACTGATACAAAATTATGAAGGCCCAGGAGTTGTGGCAACGATTTGGATGAACTCAAAATGCACTTTGAATGTCCTCAATCTCCGTAGTTGGAGTACTGGGGAATGGCAGACCAGGGCAAGCGAGGAACCGGTACAACTTTCATTGCCAAATGAGTAGAAAAGTGCACTTTTAACAGGTAAGTACCCTCCATGTACCAGCGCGTAACACGGGTGTAAGCAAAGATGTTAACGCCAGAAATCAACCATGGACAGGACTACTGACTGGATTAGCAATTGAGCAATTGGCATTTCTTCGACGCAGATGATATTTAGTTACAGGGGAACCTGGGCGAGAGGACCTAACATGGTCGGACGAGAGAGAGGGATGTTTACCTACCTGTAGGGACTACCTGGGAAACTCATGAATATCGGATATAATACTTACTGCCTACCTACGCTAGGTTCACTCTGAATAGAGGAGCATAATAAAGGAAGGTATCACACACTCGCTCATGGCAGCCAACGAGCGCAGCAGTTTTTCTCATACCTAGTTGAGTTGTCCTTCGACATATCTACACCGAACTTCCCACCTGCCCCCGACTACCAAGTACGTAGTAGGTACCTACTAGGTAATTACGACAGCGCCAGTACCTAAGTATGTAGCAGGAAACGTCAGCGTTGCATGGGGACCGGCAAGGCAGGTTATAGGTATGTGACTTACCTACCACTTGCCTATAACTTACCGAACGCAGTCCGAGCGAGCATAGCCCCGACTCGTAGAATAAATAAGAATACTTAGGTGATTTTCTCTCTCTCTCTCTCTCTCTCTCCTGTGCGATTTCCCATACATAGGTGTCTAGGTAGCAATACCTATGCTTAGCAAAAAAAAAAAAAAAAAAAAAAAAAAACAAAGCGAGGCTGACCCGTAGACGGATGCAAGATAGTGACAACCCGGAAAAGGCAATCGGAAATGGGCGGGGGAAGGAAGGAGGGGAAGAGGAGAAAAAGGAGGCGTTGTGGTTGAAGGGGACATCGGATGCGAGTCTGTCACGTGTTGGAACTTCCAAATGGTAATAAAGGGGGGGGGGGGGACATTAGGTATTTCGCTTTTTTTTTTTTTTTTCCTGTGTCTCACTCAACTATTACTTCGCCCCTCGGAAATGTACGTTTATATGAAGCTTACGACGAAAGATTCTAGGCAGTTGCCAATAACCACATTGCTTTTGCAGTGTAGGTAGGTATGTAAGTGAAGTGGAAATTGGCTAAGCATTGGGTTTACCTGTCTGCCCGTGTAACTTGCTCTAGGTACCTGCATATGTTGACCGAAATTACATTTTGTTCTTGTCTGTCGTCTGTCTGTATGCAATGCATGTATAGGTATGTCCTGGTGAAATGTGGGATTTCCAAAGGGATCATGCAATGTTTGGCAGGCCGCGGACTGCGATCTTACTCCGTACATACCTAAGTTAGGTATGTACCGGTATCGTTAAAATAGGAAAATAGTCACGTGTGAACTACAAATGCACATATCAACTGATCTCGCAACTGAGAGTCTTACATACGAACATTACACAATTCAGCTCAGCTTCTATAATGAGTTACACCGTATCGTGTAATATGAGCATGCACTCCACTGCCCTTTATTTATTTAGACGTAGCTAAGTGCCTAGCCGACTAGGTATAATATTGAAGCTCCTATATCCCTTGTTAACATCATTCCTGTGTACTGGAAGCGCCGATATGAAGCCCATACTCCAAAATTATCAACGGAGAGGTGGAGAAGCTACTCTCAACTTTGACGAAAGAAAGAAGTTAATCCCGTTGCGCCTCTTAACCCCTTGCATAGAAGTAAAATCACGTGGATCTCACCCCCTATCCACCCCGGTCGAGACCTACTCTCCGACCATGTCAAGCTCACGCCCATGGCCCGGTTGCCGGGAGGATTACAGCCTTATTTTTCCAGCGGCAGGATCAGTCCCTTACCTCTCTATGAATTACTCCCGGGGCAGTAGCAATGGTTATCGAATTATAATTTTGTTCTGATCCGCACGACATCCGATTGGATTGTCAACTACACTAGGTAGGTAGACTCCTTGCCTGGGCTGAACAAACAGGGGGGTGGGTAGGAATAGTTCGATGGATGCTTACATCGGCTTTGCCGCCTAAACCTGCCATGTAAATCACAGTGCCTTGAGTGCACTAAGACTCGTCTCGGCCTACGAGTTCTCGCCTCCCGCCTCCCCGTCTAATTATACGCCATCAATTCACTCGAAGCATTTGAGCTGTTCACCAATCTCACACCACTACCAGGAGCTTCCGGTCGGCATTGACACCGCGGATGTATGTCATCATTGGCAGAGGTAAGCCCATGATTACCTACCTAACAGGGGGCATCTCTTGAGGAGCCATCCTGATATGATTCTTTCTACACGTGTCGCTGCTATGACTGTTGTAGCACACTGGCTTGCCGATGCGGATTTAGGGTTATCTAGTTGTTAGCTGAGAGAGATGCTGAGAATCAAGGCGATCCTATCATTGGGTAGCTATCTCGCTCTACTCGTCACGCATATGATGCCCAACATCACTGGAATGCAGCTTGGCAATGCAAGCCAATGTAGCACTTTGCCCTGTAGAGAGTTCGTCCACGCTGTTCCCAGTATCCGCGGACGAGGCTCCTCCGCAAAGATGCTCACGCATAGCCGAACCCAGGGATCTGACTTGGTGAAAGCTGCCCCGAGTGGTAAGTCGATGATCTATTGGATCCAATGCGGAAGGCAGTTGCCCTAAAGAAGCGATATGGATTTGCTGACCCAATCAATGTTTCCTAAAGCATCTTCAGCTCCTCCAGACCCAGAGGCGACTTTTTTAGGTGCCCAGGTGTGTAATGGGCTTGGTTTGCCAGAAGTTGAAGATCTGGGAGACCTCGATGCGGATAATGGTGCGCAATGAGCATTGGATCACATCTCTCCCGACGGCAATAACGCGTCCAATATTAGGTATCTGCCAATATGATCAAGAGTCGGTCAAGAAGTGGTCTGGAGGTGCAAGTCTAGCTGAGATATTGATCGAGGAATTGGATTTGGCGAGTAGATTTGATCCTAGTCTGGAAGTTCATGCTGACATGACAAATTTCAACTTCCATTCCCCAGAATGTTGATGTTTCCTTTGGCCACAAGGGGTTCGAAGCAGTTTTAGATAAATTAGTCATAAGCGTTATCCATTACTAATCTCAGCCACATATGAATTTTATATCATGTACATACCTTCTTCATCCGAAACATTGAGTTCTTGAAGAATGGCGGAGGTACTGGAGTTGGCTGGGACTCGATGTCGTTTTCTTTTTCCAGTGATACATATTTCCCCAGCCACTAATAACTCGGATTGAATGTTCTCTTAGTCAAAGTGACACCGGAAATGCAACAATAGAAGTACAAGACTCCTTCTAATACTTTAACCAGAGATGATTCGTTAAACCAAGAATATGAGGCAGGAAAAGACGACAATGCAAGATGATAGGTCGTTTCTTTCGTGTTTCATACGTACTACGTGCCCGTCTGCCGTACTTGCAGCTGTAGTGCGAACCACTTTGTATACTTTTGTATACTATGTAATATGTAATGTGCTAAGTTAAGCAGGTCATGCGCCTGTAATCTTTTACTCTTCCCTGTGCTTTTCAAGTTACACAACACCTGTAGAAGGTACTCTAGGTATTACTATGGACTGGGTAGGCACAGCTTACATGGATCTGACTGGAGTAAGGGGAACCAAATTGAACCTCATTCTTACTACTGAAGCCAATGGAGACGTCACCACTACATCATTACTTTCTCAGGTAGCTTAGCTTCCCCCGCACACGCCCATGAGACCCCACTATCGTCATTGAACAAGCCTCCAAGTTACAGGCCCTAGTGATACAGACCACTAATTTAGGTGTTCGTAGGTACATACCTACATAGAACTTCTGAACTTGAACTAATGTTCGTTTGTGCATCGAAAATTTCTTGATACTTTAAATAAGCAATAACCCGTTCCTTTTCTAAAAATTATCTCTTCCACCCTTCCTTGTCCTTCAAAAACTTATTCTCCGGACCTGGGTCTAGACCACACGAACCCTCGACTACCCCTATCCTAGCTTGTCTAGTATTTAACACGATCCCAGCGTTCATCAGTGACCGCCCACGATGGAGAGAATTCACCATAGTATGTATATATACCTAGTTTCTAGAAGCCTGCGTAGAAGTAGACGAAAATTAATAGTATATTAGTAAATCCATTCGCGAAGCGTGATTCTCACAGCAAGAATACTGTTATAACCTGGTATGTGTGATATTACCACCAATACATATGTCTTGCAAACACTAATATGTATTTAGTACGTTGTGATGCTATTTCGAAAACTGCAAATATAACACTTATTAACAAACAACAGACAAGGTTTTGACAACCATCACCTGGCTTTTGTCCATCATCGTCTCCATCTACTACACCTTCCACTCCCCTCACGATGGCGTCTGGGCTCGTCGTAGGATATGGCGTCAGAACGATGCGTATAACACCGCCTTCCAGATGAACCACATCATCGCCAGCATCTACTGGTAAGCCCCCATAATACTCCTCGCCCATTCATGTAGTACCCCCACCTAATGTAATCACATTTAGGATCGTTCTCTTCATCTTCCAGGGAGTCTACATCGGCCACCTCTTCTCCGGCAATGTAGAGAAGGCAAACCAGGCATGCTCAGTGGGAAGCCACTTCATTCTCAACAACCTGCTCCACTTCGGCTTCGTCATGCTGTTTGTGCGTTCGTATTTCGGTTGGGCCGAGTTGTTCATCATCCTCAACTTTATCAACCTGTCGTCCCTGTACTTCCGCCACCCAGGCTATGCTCGCTTCATTCACCAACCCACTGTCTCAGGCCCCTTAGCCTGGACCTTCGTGGCAATCTACTGGAATGGTGCCATCATGGTCCCCCACCCGGCCTCGCTTGTTGCGCGCATCTTTGGCAATATCTTCATCTGGTCGATCCTCGTGTACGGGCTGTTCTTCATCGTCATATACAAGGTAGGCACCGCAACCCCCTCTTCACAACACAATGTGCATGTGTTGACTAACTATTTCACAGGATTACACCATGGGTTTCAACCTTAGCGTTTTGTCTGCTGCCATTGGGGTGTCCCAATTCTTCCGCCAGGTGATTGCGTTCCAGTGGATCTTTGCCTTTATCATCATGGCAATTCTCTTCATTGCGACGATTGTGGTCGCTATTCCCGCGGCTACTGGCAGAGGTTCCAAGGCCCCGGGTGCAGGTAATGGAGACACCGAGCGAGCACCCCTCCTTGGTGAGAATTAGAAAGAATCATCTTTTTCTTTTTCTTTAATCCAAAAAGCAAAGAAGAAAATATTTGAAAAAGGTGTTGGACACGATTTCATATGGCTTGCGAATGCTTGCGAATGATGGAGATTGTAATGCATTGTTGGGAGGAAAAAGTGATAACTTCCCGCTCATTTGGATACTGGGCGGTGCCCCGTACAACTGTCCTTTCAAACAACCCCTATTTCAAAATTTGTGTGTAATGGCGTTGGTGAGGAGCGGGATGTACCAGATTTCAACTGTTTGTATGCAATGTGGAATTGCTCTGCATTAGCATTTCATTGTTATCATTTTTAGCATCCTGCGTGGAAAAAGTAATTAAATAAGACCGGCAAATAAAAACACGATTGCTATGGAAGATGATGTTGAATAACTTCAAGTGCATACGTTGCTGTACACACTAACAGTGAGTCAAATATTGGTGATAACACTAAGTTCAGTGGGGTTGTCTCCCTAAATTATGGATTGGTCGCTTTTTCAGTCGTTAAATAATACAGCAATAACTTCACTCACCTGCAATTCACCCTTACCTTCCAACCCTCGCGATGTCGATTCGCGGAATCTTCCCCATCGGCATCGGCACCGATATATGTCAAATATCCAGAATATACAGAAACCTGAGTTCGGCCACGGGTCCGCGGTTCATCCATCGCATCCTCACACAGAAGGAGTTGCAAGAGCCTAGGACGTCGACGTTGCTGCAATGCATCCTCAAGTATGATGAGAAGCAGCAGCATCAGCACGAACACCAACACGAAAAGCGTCACGCTGATTCGTCACCCTATACCCCGAAGGACCCGGCGATACTTAAAGCAGCGGAGTTCATGGCAGGCAGGTAGGTGGATGCATGAGAAAAGGAGAAAGAGTGAAAAAAAAACAGTGGTAACTCATATCCGGGACTAGGTTCGCAGCGAAAGAAGCAGTGATGAAGGCCTTTGGGTTCCGGAAGATATTCTTTGGCGACGTCGATATCACCTACGAGCACCGTCTACCATCACCTGGGAATCATGGTGAAGAGATTAAGGAGGAGGGGGGGGAGGAATCTATCACTGGATCGTCACACCCGGACGAGAAAGAAGGAGACGACAGTAACAAGGGTAGTCCGCCGATAGCCGTGGTTAAGGGCGATGGAATGCACCGGGATGCGTATGCGCGACTGAGCATTAGCCATGATGGGGATTATGCTGTGGCCATGTGTTTGGCATATTTTAACGATGCAAAGGCGTAGGATTGTTAGGATATCTTCACTGTAGAAATAGTTGTATCAATTCTAATGCAAACAAATTCAAAGAAACATCAGATATTTAACAACTAGCACACCAATTACTAACTAGGTACATAGAACCAAGAATGACGCACTAAACCCACCCACCTAACTAACCTTAGGCCGATTGGTGCCCCACCTTAAAACTGAGGGGGACGAAAGAAGAGAGTTTATAAGCGCAAATAAAAGCAGCAGTTTCACCGAGGACGAACCTATCCCTTTGAAAAAAGTGGCGTGGTTCACTGTGAGTCGGTCTCTTAAAGCGAACCAACATTCAAAAACCATTAAAAATGAGACTGCTTGGCGCAATGGTAGCGCGCGGTCCTCCTATTTCCTGTACTCTATTGCAAGAAATACTTGGAGTGATAGACTGAGGTTGCGGGTTCGAGTCCCGTGGTGGTCGCATTAATCTTTTTCTTTTTATTTTAATGTTGTTTATCTTCTTCTGTTCGTCTTTTTGATTTATCTTGTTATTATTCTATCTTCTTCAACTCTTCTAACTAGTACGTTTTTGTCGTTCAATGTAACATTTTTTTTTCCCCAAACCGCAGTGGAAATAATTGTGCTGATGTCCTTCGTAGGATGCGTTCATGCTGGCTCCCGAACAAGGCTTTGTATGTTCAATACCCTAGGTATTGTTCGTTTCTTTCGCATCCATGACTGGAGTACCTGAATGAGCAATGCTATGTAGTGTTAAGCTTAAATAGTAGGTAGTTGTACCCAAGGATAGTACATAATAGTATTACATATGATTTCATCCGATATATGAAGCTAAATGTACATCAAATGTGATCAATTACTACACTCCATTAAGAGAACATTCGTACATACCAAGGTCTTTGATCATAATTCATTTCTCAACTTGAGGGTTCGACATATATGCACATGCATGTGCAGGTACTTGGGAGGTACTTGTTATAGGTACGAGTCCGTACGACATGTCACGGTACATGGAGGTAAGTACTTAGGCAGGTAGGATCGGAGATTTGATCGCTTTCCGGGGAAGGTACCTGGAAGCTTGAGCCGCAAGAGCAAACGACAAGGATAATATTGATTGGTACATGTACGTAACTGAAGTCAAAACATTTCGAAACTACAAACGTTTTCTTTTACTTCTTTTCATCTTTCTTCATACAAATGTACACACATACACACATACACACAATTAACGTCAAGATTGTCGCCTTGATCCATGATCAATTTGCTCATGTCACACTCTAATCTGCTCATAAATCTACACCGTAGAATACATATGTACCTTAAATACAATTTTGATACCTGAAACTCTGTTTCTTTTTTAGCTTCCCAAGGTTCTAAGGTTCTAAGGTCCTAAGGTTTCTACTTTTTTTTTATTTTTTTATAATTGTTATCTATATATCGCAATGGCTACCGATCTTGATTCTCCCAAACGCCAAATCACTCCCATACCCGTCCCCGTCCTTCCAATTTCCGTTCCCCAAAAACGACCTCTCGAGGACGACCACGCGCCTCCCATTTCCTCACCTCTCAACCCCAATCCCGATATAAAGCCTAGTAAAGCACAATCGTACGACGATTCGACCGCCATGGCGCGTGAAAAGCCAGCTAGAAATAAAAAAGATGCCGTCAAGAAGCGAGAGTCCAAAGCTGGTATTGGTACCGACAGCTCTAGAGCAACACCAGATCCGAAAGTCAAAGAGCTTCCGCCCAGCGAAGCATCGCCTCTGCGTTATAAGTTAGCGCCCCCGAAACCTGCCGACTTCGAGACTGCTAGAGGTCCTGTTTTCGTCCCTCATCATGAGGTTCCTGCTCTTGACGGATCTACCATTCAATTCTACCAGACTCAGGAACAGTAAGTCTCATTCCATCCATGACTACTAATCGCAACACAACTTGTTAACTGACACCTCTTTAGTGTCTACAATAAGAAGAGCTTTCATTATTTACACTGCATCGCCGACCCGACCTTCCCCTCGTCCTTTTACTACCGACAAACCGAGCCGGAACCCTTTGGTGCCCATATCAGCTTCGAGGATGCTGCGACGCATATGTACATGGACCAATTAGGACGGCATATTACCACGGACAAGGGATTCAGAACCGCAAGAGCTAATGTTGCCATTCGCCAGGGCCGATGGTATTGGGAATGCAAGATTACAAGAGGTGTTCTCAAGAGCAACACAGATGGAAGTGCCGAGTCGCATGGCCACGTACGTATAGGATTTGCAAGACGAGAATCTTCCCTGGACGCGCCTGTTGGGTTTGATGCCTATAGTTACGGTATTCGGGACGTGCAAGGCCAAAAGGTTCATATGTCGCGACCAAAGGATTTCTTTCCCCCAGGTGAAGATATCAAGGAAGGCGACGTGATCGGACTTGAGATTCAGTTGCCCTCGGAGCATCTACACCGAAAGGTCGTCCAAGGCCTGTACAACCCAGTTGTAGATGCTGCAGACGAAGAAGAGCCGACTGCGGAAGCGGCCAATATTGTTCGAGACCGAATACCCATCCGTTTCAAGCAGCACATCTACCTCGAAAAGATTGACTATCACACTACTAAGGAACTTGAGGATCTGATGAACCCGTCGCCCGCCGGTCCTTCAGGCACGATAGGCAGTAGACCCGGCGACAAACCGAACCCCAATCATCAAGTCCCAGCTCTTCGAACGCTCCCCAATTCTCACATCAAGATTTATAAAAATGGTGTGCTGATGGGCACGCCATTCACTGACCTTCTGGCTTTCCTGCCGCCGGCCTCGAAGCCTCAAGCCCAGATCGGCACGCGCGAGGGCATGGATGATGGCATGGCCGGATACTATCCCGCAATCAGCGTGTTCCGGGGTGGCGCTGCCGAGGTCAACTTTGGACCAGATTTCTGGTACCCTCCTCCCGATATCCTAGACGTGGAAGGGGACGGTGATGTTGAGATGGTGGACGTCGATGCAGATACGGTCCGAGTAGCAACGACCTCGACCGCGAACACGAAGCTGGATAAGGTTCGGCCAATAGCAGAGCGGTATGACGAGCAGATCGTGGAAGATGTGGTGGCGGATGTTGTGGATGAGGTCGACTTCTGGATGCAGGACGGGGCACGCGTAATCGACCGCACCGGCGGCCGCGATGCCAAGGCCGAGACCACGGCAGGCATCGCCCCGGGTCGTGAGGAGATCAAGGAACTCGTGCAGGACGATTAGAACTTGTCGCAACGCAGAAATGCCGCTTATTCTCCTCGACCCAGCACCGTTCCCCCAGCTCTGACCAGAGCCTCCTCTACGATGTCTCCTCTCGCCAGAGCTGTCACCAAGTCCAGGGCTTTCAAGGCTGCCGCCCGTGCTTCCGGCAGAGCTACCTCTGAAGTGTCCAGCACAGCCTCTCCCGATTCTGGTTCGACCGTCCCGTCTAAGAGGAAGGCTCCTTCTCCTCTAATGGACCCTTCTTGGGAAACTGAGAGTCGAAGCCCTCGCCGTCAGCGTCCGCGTTAGTAGGGGTGGGTAGATGAGACCCCTGGGGATAAGGGGAGAAGGTGAAAAGGTGAAAAGAGGTCTCTCCTAGGTACGCGGTTGACTGTATCAACCAACCTTCGATGATAATTTGGGTTGGATCTGCAAAATGAGGGAGTTATTTCTGAGATATGAGAGACGTGGCTAAGATTTTCTGGCCTCGTGTAATTTGGAAGGGCCTGTCTGAGATGTAGGAGGCTACCTACGAGGACGAGGCGACGATGTGAAGCTACCGGTACCTTACCTTATCTACCTCTATAAGATAGGTACCTGGCATGTAGCTGGTATTAGTAATAGTCGTATGGATGGATGTACATATGCCCTCAACCGCGTAGAATAGGGGGATGATACCTACACAACAAGTATGCGAAGTTTTTTACTTACATACCCAGGTGCTCGCTCTCAATGAAGTGCCGACTCACTATTTACTTGTTCAGTTCACAATGCTGTCGTGAATGCGTGAAGAAGGGTCTGCTATGCATTAGGTAGACTACATAATCCATTCGTTTCCTAAGTATACTACTTACTACTACTACTACTACCTAGGTTCTTAATGTTGTTTAATGCTGAGCTTAATTCTCAAATGAAAAAAAAAAAAAAAAAAAAAAAGAAAAAAAGCTTAACGTACTGATCTTGGAATCATTATATCGAGTTAATTTATTCACTTACATAAGGTAGGTACTGTACTTAGTTAGTTAGGTAGGTAGGGTTACCTGTGCAGATGATGGATAGGATATGTTATGCATAGGTACCTAGGTAGGTAGGTAGGTATGTAATATTTGTGAACTGGATTTAGATCTAGGGACGAGCGAGTGGTGTTTTTTTTTTTTCTTTCGTCTACCTAGGTAGGTATGTTATTACTAGACATTGCATTTCATCATCATCCTTATCCAAATGCCTATTATATACCTACACGCCTAGCACCTAACACCTAATGCCTACCCACCAACCTACCTGCTCACGTCGACAGTTAAAGGGAACTCGTTGCTTGCTACCTCGCTTGTTATTTCACTCACTTGGCTCACTTACTAACTAGCTAACTGCGTACCTATGCGTAAAACATTCACGGGGGTATCATCGTGTATTCTATACGCTTCTGTCCCCTGCTGTCCTATTCCCCGATCGCCCTACCTATTGCTCTATCCCACTATCCATTCATTACCTCTGTCTGGCCCTTACCCCTGACCTCTTTCCCGAGCCCTCGTTTCTCGTTTCTCATGTATACCCAAGTACGAATAGATATATCGCGTCAAATGTGGAAGCAGAATCGCAAACTAAAACCATGATAGCTGCCCATCCATCCATTCATCCTTTCCATAACTTCGTAAGCTTTAGAGATAAGGAAAAGCAGTTCCTCGGGTAGTAAGTAAGTAAGTAAGTAGAGCTGAATCGCTTACTCCTCGCCCCTTTGTTCGCTCTCCTTTTCTTTCCTCTTTTTTTTCTTTCTCTTCTTCTATTTTTCTGAGCTTTTCCCTTAAAGGCAATCACCAACAACCACTACAAACCTCGCACTCACGTCTTCCCACTCTCCACAGCCGACGACGGCGCCGCGGACACAGGCTGCAACGTCTTCGCATTCGGATCCGCAGCCTCCAACAACTTCGTCTCCTTCTTCCCCTCCCCATCTCCCTCATCCTCTCCCGCTTCCTCCACCTCGACCACGATCCCTCCCTCCCCTTCAGCGGCAGCAGCAGCTTCCTTCTCGAGTCTAACTTCCTTCCCCCTCTTATAGCAATACCACAGCGCGCTGAGGAGCAAGAAGACCGCGACGCTCCACAGCACGTTCGTGCCAACGAACGCGGGCCATCGCACCTTGAGCGCATTGACGATCCCCTTCAGCAGCCCGACCACGGCGCCTGGCTTCGTGACCAGCTCCATGAGGTTGCCCGCGCTCAGCAGCTTCTTAGCGCCCTCCTTGCCCGCCTCCTCGCCGACTTTCAGCCCCTGGGCCTCTGCGGCCACGGCCAGGAGCTCGGGGCCTAGGCTCGAGGTCAGCTTGTCGGGCAGCTGGGCGACGAGCTTCTTCAGGCTCTTGGGCAGCTTTTCGTAGGAGCGGGCTAGCACGTTGTCGCGGTCCTCGATGAGGTTTACTAGGTCCCCGTACGCCGTCGGCACACCGTTGACGAGGTCCTTGAGGACTTGGGTGAACCGGCGCAGGGTCTCGGCTGACTCGCGCGAGAGTGAGAAGACTTTGTTGTCGGTGGACGAGGCTAGGTTTAGGTCTTCGAGGACGCGGGCGATATCGATTTCTTCCTTTTGTGTTTCGTGTGGGGAGGGGGTGGAGTCTGCTGGTGGGACGGCAAGATGTTGCGTATCTGATGAGTCCGGGTGCTTGCCATCTTTATCTTCTTTATCATGGTGTTTTCCAGGCTTGCGCTTAAGGGTCATGTTCCGTGATAAGTTTGTTATAAAAGTGAAGCGCTTTGGCTTGTTCTGGCTATCCTTTTCGTCGCCTTGCTTGTCTTTGTCTTTTCCCTTGCCATCTTCCTTACCCTCCTTCTGGGTAGACTCTTGCTTTTTCCCGCTACTATCATCTCTGCTGGCAGTACTAGAAGAGTCACTATCGTCAAACTCGATCACCGGCGTTTTGATGCGCGGGGGCAAAGGCGGTGGTGTCTCATCATCGCCATTGCCGACGTTGCTGACAGCGCTATCTGACCGAGAGGTAAGGCGCTCAAGAAACTTCTCGTCATCTTGATCGAGGATAGGTGTGTTCTCCGCAGATTCTAGGACGACTTCGGGGGAGGAGGTAGATGCGGATGGGACAGCTTCGGCACCAGTTTTCTTCGCATTCTCTTTCCCTTTGCCCTTTTCTTCACTTTTCTCCTTTACTTTTTCCTTCCCCTTCCCCTTTTCCTCGTCTACTCGCTTCTTCTCAGCCTTATCCTCTCGGTGTTTCTTCACCTTTTTGGAGGTGAAATACTCCATCATCTTGCCGATCAATGCTAGATATAGTCTAAGAATAGGTGTCTAGATACCTATAGGGATGTAGATGAGTATGGCACTTGAGTATATGAATGTGTTCGGTGTTAAGAGAGAAAAGATGAGAAGAGAATAAATGATGAGCAGGACAAAAGTTAATAGAGGCCAAAGGTTGAACCTGTTTTATCTTTGTCCGAGCGATTGGGAATGATTGGTCAACATGTCACAATGAACACTTGAAGTAAGTTGCTATGTAACGATGTACTGCATACTGAAAAAGGCTTGGCATAGGTCATTGCACAGCCACAATCATTTGTGGCAAAAGCTTGAATCCCACCCCTTTCACCCCTTTCCCCCCTTTCCCCCCTTTCCCCCCAGACTCGAATCAAGATTCAAATCTGAATCGAAGCGAATCGATCACAACGTTATGTACATGTACATAGATAGGAACAGGAGGCCTCGCAAGGAATAAAAATCATCCTAGATTTTTTGTTTTTACTGTACTGTAGTTTATCAGTTGCGCAAGCCTTGAGGGTATCTAACCGTACCATGTTCATTTCCGTTTCCATGTCTATTTTTGTTCCCATCCAGTTCTTCCCATCCTCTTAAATCCGTCAGCGAGATGAATTCATCGTAATATAACCGCAAGTAGTCGTGATAGCCACTTAAGGCCAGTAGCTTTGTAGACCGGTAGTCGATAATCACCATCGCCACACCTTCACACCTCCTCTTCCTCCTCCCCATACTCAATAGCCTGCCCAGCCAAACTACTCCTTCCTACATCCCCTCTACTGCTTCTTCCCTTCCCACTCCTTCTCCGTCCCCTCATGTACGCCTCCGTCTCCGTGACTGCCCTCTCGCCCACAAAGTGCTTCCCGTCCCAGTCGCGACTGCACCGGGGACACTTCCTCTCCTTCCTGGAGCGCCAGAACCCGTCGCCGCAACCGTCGTGGAGCCGGACGCAGCAGTCGCGCTCGGCGCACCGCTGCCCCACCGTTACTATCTCGCGGCACGCCTCGCAGAACTTGATGCGCTGCCACTCGTTCGGGTTCAGGTCCGGGTCGTTGTACCCGTCCACGAGCCACTGCCGGAGCTCCAGCAGCGCCCGCGCCGTCAGCGAGTAGAACCCCTCGCGGCTGCGCTCGAACCACCCCTCCTCTACCATGCTGTGCATCACGTTTTCCACCTCGCTGCTCCTGAGGCCTTTGAGGCCGCCTATGGTTTGCGTGGCTGCGCCGTTTCCGTCCTCCTCCTGCGGCGGTACGTCCTCGTCTTCGTTTCGCGGCGCCGAGCGTAGTTTGTTTGCCTGCATGCCATCGAGACACATGACTTCCATGCGCGGAGTGTTGTACTTATCGAACATGGCGTCGATGACCCGGCGTATGAAGGCGATCTCCTCGGCGTTATGGAGGGTCGCTAGTTGGGTGACCGGGTCCGAGGTGGTGTTGACGAGGGCGTAGATCCGCTCCTTGCTGACCTGGTGCGTGATGCTTCGGATCTCTATATCTAAGGGCGACGTCATAGTGGAAAGGGCCGAAACGTAAGATTCAAAGTCCTCCTGCGTGACATCAGCTGGCTCTGTCCCCTTGGCCTTGTCGCCTTCTTCTTGCTTTTCATCTATCGTGAAGATGGCTGCGAGAATAGGCTGTGCTTCGCGGAAGGTCATGGATCCACGGGATAGGAATGCTTGCAAGAAGGCTCGGTGGGTATCATTGTAGTACGCCTCCGGGCCTCCATCGTTATCGCGATCATGATCTGAATCGCTCATCGTGCCAAGCTAACTCAATTCTTCTTTTCGTCTTTGTAACTCTTTTCGGGTCAAATTTCAAGGCACTATTTCTCCAATTTTTGTTTGGAGAGAATTTTGAAAATTTTGGATGAAATAGAGTACTTGTTGTTGAATAGAAAATAGGTCGGCGTGTATATATGAGGTACTGTAGATTGCCGAGTACGTAAGGTGTGTTGGTGCAAAGTGTACGGCATTAAATTTAGGACCCCGCGATCCAAGACGCGTTTTCCCATTTATGTATCGATATAAGAATACGCGTTAATATGGACCCGCTTCTATTAAACGGCGCTTATGCGCCTCTGCGATGACCCATATTATATGTACATACAGTTGTACACTTTATAAGTTTATATCCATAGTACCTAGTACATACTACTACCTAGTAGTACATATGTATATGGATGTCAAATAGACAAAGTCATGTTGGTGAAACAGTAGGTAAATAGACAAGTCTACCTATATTTTATTCCCTTGTATTACAAGATCAATTCTGCCAAAATGTAACCAAACGTCCAGACCGCTGAGGCGAACCCAATGATACTTTTCCCCCAACCGTCTAGTACTGTACAGGCTAAGTAGGTAGGTAGGTACCTAGTAGTTATGAGCTACATAAAAACAAATCAAATGTGCTTTGTCGTGGCGTCGTCGTCCAGGTTTGGTGACATATGAGATCGGCTGTTGGAGCTCTTCTGTGCTGTGCTGTGCTGTGCTGTGCTGTGCTGTTCTGTCTATGTGTAGTTAAGAAATCACTAATTCTTCTCTCCTCTTCTTTCCTTCCTTCCCTTTTCCCCGCAATGCTTCGAGGCTGTTACCTCTCGGTTGTTGGGACTTTCGTAGTTGGCCTGCTATAATCTCCTGACTTTTGTGGCCCCTTCTTCCGGTCCATGAAGGACTTCAACACTTGTAACTTCTCTTCTGTGACCTTGATGGCTTCTTCGACTTCCCGTTCGTTCATTCGTTCTTCGCGCAACTTCTCTTCCACCGTCCGCGGCTCCATCATCTTCTTCCTAGGGGGGATGACTCCTTCGTTCATGCGGTGAAGGCCTACTCTCTCTTCTAACCAGTCCCACATATCGCTTTCTTCGCGTCTCCAGACCTCCTCGTAGGCAATGGCACGCTCCGGATATCCCATAAAGCCTAGCTCACGCCCATACGGTGCGCCCCGAGGCTGGGAATTAGAGCCGAATCCAAACCACGTTGCTACCAGCAATCCAACTAATAGTCCGTAAACGACATTGCCGGTGAGGAGCGGCCCTATAATGTCAACGATTGGTCCAAGAATTCCGTGGAGTGGTTCAAGTAAGCCCCAATCTTGAGACTTGGACACTGTCGAATCAGCTGGGCTAACCAGGCTCTCCTTGGAAGCCTGATGAAGCTTGCCCTTGACTCGCTTCTTCTTGCCCCCCTTTGTTACTGCACCATTGGCAGCAGCGGGACGAGGGCCAGAGGATACCATTGCTTTTAAGCTTGCAAAGAGATCTTTACAATATTGTGTTTGGCCATCCTTGGCACCCTTCTCGATAGGTCCTATGAAATGGTGAGTTTCGTTCTTACATCAGATCATGCATAGAGTTAGAGTCTCTTACCTTTTAGCCAACTCTTGCCACTCCATTCAATCGTACAATTGATTGTTACATGAGTAGAGTTGTTCTCTGCCCAAGACAAGCAGTATTTTGTCTTTACGCAAAAGACATTGCCGCTAGGCACATCTGGATTCTGCGTTGTCACCAATACGTTGACGCTCTTCTCGAGATCCATGTTCTCTAGCGATTCGGTGACTATGCATTTGGTCTGCTTGGGCCCTATCGAAGCATATAGCGGCTTGATATAACTAAATCCCCGGCTCTTGTTGTCTTGGCTTAAGCCTTTCTTGTCTTCCATCTGTAAGTCAGTGCATTTTTGCTCGCCTGTCAACCACTTTCCCATATACGCGACAGATGCAGGTCCAAACATCAAGTTATACACCTTGCCCAATGGGGCAGCCACAATATCGTCACCAACGACTATGTCGTAGTGGGCATCAGTATCACCGCAGTCTGTCGGGGCGTGGGTGGCTGGTCCTGGATAGTCAGCTGGTCCGGAAGGTGCAGGGGCAAGATCTGTCTTCTCAACAGCTCCGTTTGTCACTGCACCTGATACCTTCCTCGCGCCACTTTTCTCACCATCCGTATCGGCTGGGCTTACTTCGCTGGTTTGTGTTGCCTCGGGTACGTTATCATCGTCCTGGTCTTCGTCGTACACATCATCTCCATCATCGCTCCCCTCGTCTTCAGATGCTGTACCGCTCCGGCTTCCGACCACCACTTCGGCGTCTTCAACCTTCTCAGTTTTGTCACCGCCCGTGCCTTCTAACGAAACGCCATTCAACGAGCTTTGTAGAGAGGGATGGCCAAGCTTCCAGATATTAACAATGAGGTCGTAGGTGGAATCACGACTAGTGAAGCTAGCAAACACATGCTTTGCGTGGAGCGTGGTAATCATAAGACCATTCCTAAAAACCAAAGCAGTGCTGCGTTTTTCAACAGACACGATCTCGTCGAAGCTAATGACCAGAGTTGTAGTCCATCCAAGAATGTTGCTGCTAAAACACAAGTAGCCTTCCGAGACATACAGTCGGCCGTGTGCGAGGATCTCTCGTTGAAGTGCACAACTATAGTCTTCTATGAGGTAGTCGTCGTCCGGTACGCTCTTGAACAAAACATGGAAATCCCGGTTGCGCTTCTTACTCGCCACGGCAAACCCGGTAAGCTTCGGGGCACCTGGGGGGTGGGCGACGTTAGCATTAGCTGCGGCAATAGCAGCGCCGATGGTGTTTCCGGTACCTGCAGTCCCTCCAGTACTACCACGCTTTCTCCTCCGGCTAATAGCACTCCTAATGCTACCACTACGTTGGATCCCGGCCTTCCCTTCATACAAGCTCGTAGGAGGTGTCGTGACAGCTGTCTCGTAGACGGGCGGTGGTCCTATGGTAAGGTCTTCCGATTGGCCATCTTCCGTGGGGGATGTTACGTCTGCCGGCGCCGATTCCGAGCGAGCCCGCACATCTGTAGTAGATTCAGAGAATTTAGAAGTGGTCGGTGTAACTGCAGTACTTCCAGGCTCCGGAATACCTAACTGGCTCAAACTTAGATCACCCTTCCCAAGGGTTTTGACAGCAAGCTCCTTATCACCCATGGCGCCCCCCTGTCCAGCAGATGGTTCGACTTCCACTTTGTCGTCTTCGCTCGATCGCGTCTCCCTGGGAACGTTCGGCTTGGGTTTGTTCGCACCGGATCCGATATTGGAATTGGCTATAGAGGTACTTAAAGAATTGGCAGCAGTTTGGGCAGCAGAGAGCATGCTAGAGAAAAAGCCACCTCCAGGTGTCAGAGGTCCCGGATTTTCCGGGGTTGGTGTTAGAGGAGCTAACGTAATATTCGATAGCTTGCTCGGTCCTAAACTATTAGTCGATCCTGACCTTCTTCTTCGATGCGATATAGTATTATTGTTGCTCGAGGAAGAAACCACCACATTGGGAAGGGAATTGGCGCTAGCGGACGAACTCTTCCGCGAGTGATGCGAGTGATGAGACTCGGTTGGAGTTGGCGGTGTATTGACAATAACGGGAGCTGGGGGCTCGGACGGCTGAGGAGTGCGAGGACGGACAGGTTGGACGGAGGTGTCGATAGGCGCCGGGCTTCTAGACGGACGTGACCGTTCAGTTGTAGATGCTACCTTGGGGACGTTGACATTAAGGTCGGACTGTGAAGCAATGCTAGAGCCTGGACGGGAGACAGATGCGGCGGTCGACCTTCGGGATGACGCGTTCGATAACTCGTAATTCGGAGGGTCTATTTGGGTTTCGCTATTGAGGTCCTGCACACTACTGTTGCCACCGTTCTTTTTACTTTTGAAGACGTCCCTGAATCTACTGGTGGGTGATTTCGAGCGCTGCGTAGACGAATCCCTCGGTGGCTCCAAAGCAGTCTTAGTAGCAGATAATTGACGAGCCGGCTCGTTAGATAAGCTACTACTAGCGGAGTAGGTGACAGAACGTGAAAGGTTGTTTGGTTCGTCTTGATCCGGATGTTGGATCTCGGGAAGGTGATCGGCTTGAATTATAGGCGACGATGTTGTCAGTTGTCCAATTTGGGATGGGTGGGTTGAAGGAAAGGTGGGTCTAATTGAGGACCTATGAGGAGCAATTAGAATAATTAGAATGACTTTTTTTAATCTAATGTCTTTGACTAGTTATTTGTTATTTGATGAAGTTATGGGACAGATGGATGAACCGTGCTCTTCTTCCTTCTGTCGAACCTTGTTCTTTCTATGCAGCTATGATACTTTATAGAAGCAAAGCCACGGTACCGTTGTTTTGATGAAACGGCTGCAACTTTAAGATAATAAGGTAAGGGTAATATGAAAAGCACAAGCAGTGGGCAGTCAATAGGTACTGTGGCAGTACGGTGACAGCACTGATTACAGTGAGTAGGTATGTAGGTACGTAAAGAATCAAAGCTCTTAATAAGAATAGTTAGGTGGTTATTAAAAAAAAAGGTAGAAGCCGTTCACTTAGAACCTTGTAAGTGGAGTCCACTAGACTTACACTCCCTTTTAATAGCTCGGATGAGATTTGGGATATTGGGATATTGGGATATGAGCACAAGTTAATAATAACTTGCTCATTTTAAGTGCAACTTACTTAAGGCTGTTGTGTTATGTGTGATATGGAAGATCGAATAAGCTACCTTACCCTTGAATTCAAGGGGGCTTGAGGAGAATAAACAAGGCGGTGTTGAGAGACTGGTAGGCTCGGATAGAGGGGTAAAGGTCCCCCGTAGGCACACCTACAGTATGTAGAAGGTTGGATATGATGATCTGATCTGATCTGGATGGATGGATGGATGGATACATACGACACGGGGATGTACATAGGTAGATAAACCGGGAATAAATGATATATGAAAAATAAAGATAAATCAAGAATAGTTAAAGATTGAAATTCGTAGAGATGATGATAATGATGATGAAAGAAGAGAGATAAGATGAGAATAACAACTTACGGGTCTTCCTCGTCGGAATAGTACGCATTGGCATTGGCATTGGCATTGGCATTGGCATTGGCATTGGGGTTCCCATCTTCATCCTCTTCCGCCATGTCGTTGGATCTCATAATAGGATAGGTTCGCTCACGGCCACGACTATTTGGACTTCTTCCACGGGGATGTTCCTCGCTACTAGCTGTCGATCGGAAACTCTCATTCGAAGGTTGTTTCTTCCATCGCTTGGTAGCCAAGTTCTTGGGGAGGAGCTTGCCAACCTTAATAGTATCAGGGTTATGATTGCTTGCGACGTCCATGGCGTTGGTCGGCAGCCGTTGCTTGATGACGACGATGACTTTTAACAGCAAGCAATTATGGCTGAAGCGGCGTCGGTAACACAGCAGGAAGCTAGAGATACTGTATCATAAAAGTTCGGACAGGAATATTCCGATATGTCGATATTCTGTCCTATCCTTTACCTAGGTAGGTAGATAAAAGGTAATAAATGAAGTTGAATACTATGTAGGTAGTATACACTTATGAAACAAAGACTTGGGAATCTGAATTGTCGAATTATCGTGTTGAGACTTGAGAGAGGTCGGATACCTAGTGCGCTAACTACTAGATCCCTGGGTCAGTACTTACTACTAGGTAAGTCAAGTACTGTAATCATGTAATGTAGTATGTAGTAGCGTATGTAGCTATTACCACTTTATCGCGATGACTGTCGTCATAGTCTTTAGTCTCGCCCTTGCATTTAATTGGATAGAGGAAGTCAGTTGCTTAATTGATTAGGTACTACTAACTAGTAGTAGTTGACCAAGTGATGTTCTTTTCGGTTTCGGGGAACTACAATTCCTAAGCTTAGATAGCACTATGTATGTAATTTGAAAGATTTCGACATTCAAAGCTGGAGATATAGGGAGTTTATGGACGATGTGAATAGGTGAGTGGTATAGTAATGAACATGTTAATGCTTACGACGCAAGACGAAACCCACTTTGTTCCCGACACTCGCTCATTGAACAACATTGAACCTGGAAAGCTTCATGAATCAGACTACCGAAGCCCCTATGTAGATAGTAGATACAACTTCCTTAATAACATACGTACCTACCTGCTGCTAGTACATATGTAACTATGTATGTATCGTACAATACTACACATGGCATGCACTTGAATACCTACCAGCCACTACCCTACATAAATGAGGTGTAACAAAGAAGAACTAGAAGGGGAAGGGACCGTGGAAAGGTCTAGCCAATGTAGCCATAACCCACTGCGGGGCCAGGGGGCGATAATATGTATGGTCATGGTGCATGTTAGCCAGGCTAGCCTACTATGCTTATGCTAGATAGTACTTAACTAGCTAGTACTACTAGTACCTACTGGCTGGGAGTGGCTGACACGGTAGATGCCGTCCAAACTTCTGTGGGCATCGGAATATATGCTCCCACTATAATTAAAATCTCCCAATGAAAAGATCAAATTGGTAACTAGCATGCAAGATATGAGATCCATGGGAAGTCGCAGACTGTGCGTTGTTGTGTGTTGTGTTGTGTTGTGTTTTGTTGTGTGTGTCGTGACTATGTACCAGTTACACTAACTACTAGTCTACTACATATGTACCAGTTAACTACTGTTAATAACTTAAAGTACTTCAATGTTTCTCTCTCCCTTTTCATGTTGCACCTACCAAATAGCTACTACCAAAGAGGGCCTGCAGCGTGGTACGTACTACGAACTAGTTACTCACTGGTGCATGTAAAGGCTACCTAGTACAATGCAGTACATAGTACCAGGCTAACAACGTTAAACTTGAATTGAAGCACGATAACTAAAATTAAATGGGTCCCCCCCTAAACTTCCCCCACCCCGCTCGCTCCATTTGCTAAATTCGCACTTCGTAATCCATTTTCCTCTTTACACACCCCTAGCTATCCACATCCTGCCGACGACTACACATCCATACGCGGATACGGACCACCGTACCTCAAATGTTTTTTATGAGGTGCTTAAACCATCAATATTGAATCACATTAACGCTATTACTTCGCCTCACAATATGGAGTCATCTCCCCTGATCAAGGTAGGATTCCTTTATCTTGATATCTCTTCCAACGATGCATGCCCCTTCCTACCATTCACCATAGTCATTAGCCATTAGCCGTAGCCGGAGCTCATCGAATCACAGGCGCATGACCATGCGAGAGCCGCATCAGTGGCCACCCACACATCTGATACCACCGTTGCAGTCAATGAGCATACTAGAGCTGCCGGCGAATTTGCCAACGCTGCTAAGAATACCAGCAGCGTTGAGGCTTTACGTACCTTGAAATTGCTTGAGCAGCATCATCGACGACTATCTGAACTTCTTCAGCTCCCCAACCAACAGCCAACGTCACAAGCTACCTCCGAAGATGACTCTCAGCCCAGCGAAAAAGATGAGTCTGCTACGACTACATCTTCATCTCCCACAAAACATGACGCCAACGAGGCTTCAAACGAGAAAAATCCACAGCCTTTGCCGACCTTAACCAAGCAGCCGCGATATCCTCCTCGTGATTTGGGGGCCTCCATCGCCAACAATCTTGCTTCTGCCCGGGGTATCCGTTCCAAGTATAGGTCCCAGCCTCTTAGCCCTAGTGTTTCTAATACCGAGGCTCCCGGCAATATGGAGACGGCATCTCGAAGAAGCGGCCCAAGAACCAAAATGCAAACTATGCTAGATAACTCCGACAAACCAAATGCCATCACATCTCCAGATAGTGAAAGAGCTACTAGACGGTCCAATGCTACCCAACAGGATGGTGTCACTGGTAAAGGACGAGCAGAAAGTGCTACAAACACCACCGATGAGGGTTTTTCAAGGTTCTACAGCGCATTTGGTAGTATCATTAATAGGATTTCCGCTCCGCTTGCCTTTGCCGGACTGCCCTTGATAAGCGAGGACCAAGTTGAAGAACCACCGGCCCCGGTCCCGGCTCCCGAGTCACCAGCCCCGAAGCGAAATAGGGTCCGAGGATCCCCCTATGTTTCCGCTGAACCTGATCTGAAAAAGATATATTCCAGGGCAGCTCTTCGAGCTGTGGCTCGCGATGGACAGTCGGCCAACGACTCGTTCTACGTTGTCCCTACCAGCGGTCATACCGCCTCGTACGCAAGCATCCTTACTTTCGCAGACAAAGAGAAGCGCCGAATGGAAGCCCAGGGTGCCGCAGGTGTCCTACTTCAAGACCCCGACGACGAAGACTTTGTCGACGCCAGGGAATCCCAAATCCCACGCTCGCCTGCACTCCAGAAGTTGTCGGGTAAGGCCCGTGCCGATAAAGATCTCACCAACATGGTTGAAGAGCTGTATCTCGAGAATAAAGGCTTAAAGGACATGCTGGATAAACTGAGCAAGCGTCTCCATGCGTTCGAGTCTATGTCACAAAACTCTGGAATGCGCCTTGCCGAGAGCATGCGTCTCATGCGTCCTAGTTCGCCACTCGCATCTGGAGGGAAAGCGCCACCAGCAATGGCGGGCGCGGGGCTAACGGATGAGGCCCTCGTAAGAAGGAACCAGGAACTCGAGGAGCAACTCCTAGTAGCATCGAGGCAGATGGAAGAAATGGAGAAGAGCTACAACAAGGCGAGAGCGAACCTCGTTCGCTACCGGGAGAAATGGGACCAGCTCAAAGCCGGGGCTAAAGCACGTCGGGCTGGTGTTGGTAGTGCGAGTGGCAGTGGAAGTGCTGCGGGCGTTGGTGGCGGTGTTGGTCTTGGTGGTGACTTAATGCAGGGAGGTAGAGGCGGAGAAGGGGGTGGAGGTTCAGAAGCAGGTGTGGATGATGGGTTCAAGAGCCCTGCTTTAGGTTAGGGGTAGTAACATCGTAGTAGTTACATTCAGACGAGAAGGTGAGATGAGTGGTAGGTAAGTAATCTACCTAACCTTAGGTAGCTAGCTACGCAGGGTGAGTACTTGCCTAGGTAGGCAGAGTAGGGTGGGGTGGGGTAGAGAGTAGTAGAATATAAACTGGCTTCATGTGACTCGATATTCTCATTTCCCTTCGCTTCCTTTCTGTTTTGTCTTGGTCGTAGATATCATGCCTACTTAGGTACCTATGTCCCTAGGTAGATTGTGATGTTGGAGTTCAGCTTACCTACATGTAGCCTAAGAAATCTGCTAAGGTATAAAGACTACTTGTTTGTTTGTAAGTAGATAGATAGGTACTAAGGTAGGTAGGTAGGCATAGTAAACACCATTTCACACGCTACATACATACATACATACATACATACATACATACATACACTCGATTCTCCTAACCTAAAGGAGGCCTAAATAACTAACAGTCTTCACCAACATCATCTTAGGTACCTACCTAATATCCCTCGAGTAGGTAGGTACTAGCTAACCTAGTGACTTCAATGTTACCTTAGGTACCTAGCAAAGCACAACAAGCCAGAACCACAATAGCAACGACGACGACAACGGCAAGGAGAGCAACCAAGGAATCATGCCACACACGTGCCTAAAACCTAGCTGTACGTGAGTAGTGAGCATGTACATACGTACATCATCTTCACGGCATTCAATGTTGGGGTAGAAATTAGTACATATATACAATACAAACAAGCATGTGACTCTTTTTACTCCTTACTACTTGCCGCTCCTCACTAACTCCCACTACCTACTACTTGCCGCTCCTCACTAACTCCTCCTCCTGCTGCTGCTGCTGCTGCTACCGCTACCGCTACTCACAACTACGCTCGTATCAATAACCTCTAACCTCTAACCTCCAAGCCTAAGAAGGCCTCAAAAAAGCCCGAAAGACCCGATAAAGACTTGCAAAAAAGCCCCTATTGTAGACTTCCAAAGTTTCTTGGTATCTCATCTCATCCTTTCAAAACAAAATTGCAAGTAAGGCCATGTCTACATGCAACATGCATTTCCCCCCTACTTAAAACCCGTCCTATAACTTTTCTTTTCTCCTGTCTTGATTTTAACTTTTTTAGGCGCTCAGTCAGACAATTAATCAATCAACTCCTGATGCACTGCTTGTTGTGAATGTAGGATATGCTGGTTGTAACCTCCCATAGTTAACCAAAGGTAGGATAGATATCAAAACGCATCCTCCTTCTCCGCACCCGGCGTAGACGTTCCATTCGAAGGTGACATAATGTAAGGTGCCTAGGGAACATGTTAGTTTTCCACACCGTTTCCATTTATAAAGGGTCGGGATATCACTTACCAAGACCTGTTTTGCATTACAAATCCTCCAGGCCATGTTTCTCACATTACCATCAGCAGGAACCACTACGGATGCGAACTCAATACCGAACATCTGGTGAATCGCGTAGACCAGTCTCTTGGCATATTTCCCATCTCGTTCCACGTGACCACCGAATGGCTCCTCAGGCTTGCTCGGTGCAATGTCTGGATCTCGGTCCAGACAGTTCTGCACCACTGGCAAAAGAGCTGACTCGATGGCCTCCTGAAGGCCACCCTCATGACCTGCGTCGACGTCTTCGTAGTTAAATTTGTTGACATGAATTTCGAATGGCTGTGAGATAGACATCACATTGTGATTACCATCATGGTGGTAGCGGAACTCGTAAACACCTTGAGTCCACCAAAGCTTGTCTCCCGCAAAGACCATCTCACCGCTCACAAGGGTCGTGTCACTCTTTTCGGAATCGTCTATCGATTGGTCCCATGACAGAATGCCCTTGTCTGCCGTAGTAGACTCGAACTGGTTGGGCACAGTTGGAATCCATCGTCCGAGGGATGAGAGCTCCGTGATCTCACGCGAGGGATTATCTGCTACCATGTAGAGACCAATCCAATCTTTTTTGCCGTGATTTTTCGGAGCCCTCCATTTGACCTTGATCGGCGCACCATACTCGAAAATCTTTGTCTCTAGCTTATTCGGAAACCGGCCTGCTGTGCCTTCCTTGCCACTAGCACGCTCTGACAAAGCAGAGACTCCAGATGCTTCTCCTTCTACAGAAAGCGAGTAATGCTTCGGATCGAACCCAGCAAGATCGGGTGACAGCTTCGTCAAAGTGAGGCGAGCAGGGTATTTGTTAAATAGTGCGGTAGTATCTCTCACCATCGTTGAAACACCAGCGGCTAGCTTGGGACGGGCTGCGTCGAGGAACTCTTCCACAAAATGGGTAGTCTCATCCACAACCTTGTTCATGCTTGATTGCCATCCCACCACAGGCGGGGGTAGGGAACGTCTGATGAATTTCGTCAAGCCAGCTTCACGTCTGAGGCTACGACCATAAATCTTTTGCATGTGCGGTTTCTCGACGAAGTGGAGGAATGCAAGAGTAAGCAGGTGGCTAATCAAGGCCAGGGCAAATATGGATCTGCTCCATGTAATAATTGCCGCACCCCACAAGCCAGCAGTGCCCAGCACTCTCTCCGGGTTGTTCAAGTAACGGTAGATGGAGGTGTATGTCAATTTGACGCCCTGGTCGAAGAAGAAATCCCCAAAGAACCAGCCGAATTCGCCTAAAGAATCGTAGATGCTCACGGCAGTCCATATTTGAAGGGCGATGAGACTAGCACCGATGACATGCCTAAGCAGTACGAACCCGTAATTCCAGTCGACCGGAGCACAGTACATCTTCCAACAGGCCGCGGCAAAGGTGACATAGCATAAAGTTTGGGATATATGATAATAACCCTTCCATTGCCGCCAGCCTTCCTCTGGTGTATCTCCAACCTTCAAGAAGTGACGAGTCCACGCTTTGGAATTCGACTGTCGTGTAAGTAGTATGCCCAGTCCAACAGAGTACCACAACCGAAAAGCCAGGGCGAGCGAAACGAAAAGAGACTGGTAAAAGGGAGTCTGAGGCGTCACCACGGTGAATAGAGCAACGAGCGCCATATTCAAAAACAAAGAATAATCTATAGTTCGTAATAGATCAATATTTTTGATGCCCAGCAAATTATGGATCCGAGGCCTGGTGGGCACCTCACTCTTGCGAGTGGGAGGATTGTAGATCTTTTGAATGTGAGGATCCTCGATAAGTACCAGAAAGGCGAGCTGGGCAGCATGGGCAACAATAGAGATGAACAGCACATTATAGCTAGCCGCAATCAAAGATATGCCATAATAGCCAGCATAACCAATCGAGTACATTGGGTGAGGTGCCATCTCAAATACTCCATCAAAGGTCAACTCTTGATCAACCAAGAAGAAGAAATCGCCCCAGTACCAGGCATAATCCTTCACCACACGATGGGCATCCAGTTTGACCCAGACGTTGAATCCTATCAATAGCCATCCAAATAGCCACCGGCCAATTGTAACATAGATTGACTCCCCGGCGGGGTGGTAGGCACAAGCAATGGCGAACAGGCAGTACGAGACGAAGTCGCACATCAGGATGAGGTCCACAAGTCGCCTGAAGACTAGCCAGGTATTGTACTCGATTGGCGCTTCCTCAAGCTTGTAGTCCTCTGGGATCTTGGTCTCCAATTCGCGCTTCAGGAGCTTGTAAAGCCATGGGCGGGGATTCTTGCCAGTGGTGGGGTTCTCAAAGAGTTTCCATTTCTGCGCCCAAGCCACTAATTTGTTCTCATTGGACTGGAGTCGTAATAGGATGCCAATGCCTAGGTTGTAAGATGTGCGCCAAAACAGAAAGACAACGGCGAATAGAGGGCACGCAATGGTATCGGGGACCATGTAAAGGGTCACAATATGTATGGCCAAAACAGCTAGGACGATTCTATCTGATAGGTTTTTGGGTTCCCTTGGGTCGAGTAGCTGCGATACCATGTCATGGGTAGTAGGAACTGTGAAGACTACATAGAGGGTCAATGGGTTAGTATCGCAATATTGCCTCATATATTCCATTTTATTTCTTTCCTTTACTTACCCGTTCCGTCATTGGTGCGGCCATAGGTCTTCCTGGGTTTTGTAGGTGCTGTTGGCGTCACTGGCTCTTCACTGCCATTATCACTTTCATCATTCACATTTGTGTCAATCTGTCTACGGCGTAGCTCGCCGGGAGCAGCAGCGCCATCGACAGCGCCATCGGCGGAGATATCACCGGTGGTACTCATCATCCCTTGAGATTTGTTGTATTGTACTCTAAGGTAGTTGGGTATGTAGCTGAGTAGGTATGTAGTTTAATGTTGAATGGTGGTACGTAATGAACCTCGTCGACTTGCCGCCATGTGAAATCAGTGAATAGTTGTTGAAACTATGGCGAGGGTTGTCTAGGGTAAGGAAAGGCCACCGGTAGCTGACACTGGATAGGTATCCGAGTAGACAAGATAAGACAGACTCACTGACAGAGAGACAGAGAGACGACTTAAGTACTATATGTACCAATACCTAGTACCTACATGTAGTGGTGTTAGAGTGGTGTAGGTATGTATGTAGACTAACCGTACCGGTTGTATCGATGTATGGTAACGTTGAATGATTTGGCACACGGAGACGAAGTGGAGAGGAAATGTACAACAAACGAATAACACTTGGCAACTTTAAAATATGCAGGTTTATGTGTACAAGTTATACATGGGGAGACAAAGCCAGAGAGTTCGATTGGGCGAAGTAAAATGTAAAGAGGTCCACGTGAGTTGCTTGAGATTTAATGCAATTCATGGATCTGCTGTACATGTACCTATACATGTTGGCTGCTACGACCAGACGTGATGTAATTTTCCAGCCTTAGCTTTAAATGCCGGGATTGATGTCCTTACAAACCAACTAGATATGGATTGGAAGTCTTACCTAACACATGTGAAAAAAGAAAAAGACAAAAAAAAGAAAGCCTTGTGTAACTTGGGTTCGAATTGGTCACAATCATTTGTCCTTGAGGCTGAAGGAAGGATTCAATTCCAATGTACGCCACCTGCAAGCAAGCATTTCGCATTCGATGGGTGGATGGGTGGATGGGTGGATGCAATGGATGCAATGGATGGATGGATGGACAGGCACGGCACGTTCTGGAATGTACAATACGTACATTTTAGTAGTAGCTGTAAGCGTGCTCGCTTCTTGATTGACTATTGATAAAGGGAAATGTTACTGGCTGATAATAATTAATAACTAGACGGCGCGAGGGGCAGGGCGGGGTTGCACAAGGTTAATATTAGCCTGCCCTGTAATGCCCTAACCTAGCTGTTACATGTACCCAGATAGATTATCCATGATTCATTGATCCCATGTAACATCTAGTTAGTTACCATGTAACTACTGATGTAGCTCGGTTATTGCATCGCTTACATAAGACATCACATGTCAAGACCACATGTGCAGCACCTGACTGCTATTTACATTAATTTTATACGCTACACAATAGGTATTAATCCCTCTAATATTCACATCCTCAATCTGAGCATGCATGACACATACGGCTCTTATGTACAGAAGGGAAACCGGAAAATGTCAGATTTAACACAAAGTCAGTCGGCAACTTTCGAGGTAGTCAGTCATCTTGATCCTCTTGCGGCAAGGGATTCATGTTTCGGTGAGTTAACGAGTGGCGCAAATTGTGGTATGTAGGTAAAGGGCTTCGTTTTGTCTGTTGTCCTTGACGAGGAGTACTTCGAGACGAATTTAGATGTACATATTCATGGATAAAGGGCAAATACATTGGGCCTACAACTTTCTATGTATGCCTTATACCTACCGACATATACGATTATTGGTCAAGCTGCAGCTCCATGCATAGGCACCTATACAAGGAGTAAGTGAGTGGGTGGTAACTAGACCAGGCAGTCAGATGGCTTGGTATTTATCAGCATTTGAGATTGCCGTAACCAGAGTTGCGGCTTGGGTTCCCAAGCAGCGCATACGAACGAACCAGTGGAGATGAGCTTCTCGCCCTCGGCTCGGAGCCACCCATTGAACATCATCATAATATACCTAATAACTACGAAGGTTGCGGCCAAAAGTAGGTACGGACCAAAAGTTCACTTATGGGTTACAGCACATTATAGCTTCTAAGTGCGCTATAATATAATTAAAGTGCTATAATTGAAAGAGTTGTGGGGGACTTGACGTTGAATGTGTACCTGGTAGAGCCCTTCGAAAAGTGGCACACTATGGGGCTGAGATATCTTTTGGTCCGTACTTTTGGCCGCAAGCTTCGTAAACATATCACGATGAGAATCGCAGAAGTAGCACATGATATACATATTCCTCTTTGTAAAGGAAAAGGAAGAAATGCATTTACCTGAAATGGGCTGGCTTATAGCACGCTAGACCATCGTCGCTACAAGTTTACCCCCCCTTGGTTTTGACGCATATTCCTCTAGTAACATGCCCGTAAGATTTTATTCTGTCATACCCATGTTATACCATGCCATGCCATCCCTTTCGTTACGAGTCCATTATACATGCTGGGTAGGTATCTACTTAAACAGTAGGCTGCCATCCAGCCACGAACCCACGACTCCATGATTCCATAAACTACCCAAGGTACCTGATAGCTTTCTAAGCAGCCTTCTTGGCAAACTCGACGCGAAGAATGAGATGCTTGAAACCGTAACCGTCCATCTTGCTGCACGCCTTGACTGCGTCGGTTCTGTCTGCGAAGCTGATGAAGGCAAAGCCCTTGGCGAGGCCAGTTTCACGGTCCTTGGCCAAGAACACACGAGTAACGCGGCCGAAGCGCTCGAACATATCTCGGAGTTCGCCTTCCTCTGCCATTTCGGATACCTAGTAAATGTGTTAGTAAAGAGATTTTGTATATAGGTATATAAAAAGAAAGAAAAGGAGAGGAGTGGGCTGGAGAATAAGATTATAAGAAGAAAGGTACTCACGTTGGTAACACGGAGAGTTGCAAGGTCGTCGCGCTCTCCATACTTGCTGCCACCCATCCTCTCGCCGCCACCAGCAGCGCCACGGTCTCCTCGGAGCGCAGGAGGGACATAACTGCCCTTCTTGCCCGCACCGGCCGTACCCACAGCAGCCGCGCCAGCCTCATCGCCCATGCCAGCCGCAACATCGCCAGTGCCCTCGGCGTTGATAGGCGCCATGGTGTCCTTGTAAGGACAGCGGGCAGTGAAATGCTCGCCGTTACAGATACGACACTTGACGGTCTTGTCCTTGAGCTGCTCCTTCATGGCGTTGGCGTTAGGGTCCTTGTCCTCGTCCTTGGTGTCCTTGCGCCAGTTGGTGCTGAGGCGGAAGATGATGTTCTCGGCGACCGATGTTGTGTCCATCTGTGGGCCAGCGCCGTCCTTCTCCGATAGTCCAAATTTCTTCCAGTTCTTGCGCTCAGCTACGCGGGGGTTAACTACCTCGCGGTGCGTCACCAGGCGGATGCGTCGGGTCGTCTTGACCTTTTGACCATTCTCGTTATATCTGTAAGTGATGGTGGTCTTGGTTCCATCCTTGTTGTGGATGGTTTGTGGGGGAGGTAGCTCGGTGATGAGCTCGTCGCCTTCGTCATCATCGGCCCAATCTCTATTCGGGGGATTAGTACATGAATGGGGGGCCAAATATCAAAATAAAATATTTTGGTGATTGCTGACCTGTTCTTTGATGCCATATTTGCAGTTTTGTATTTATTTTGATTTTATTCCTTTTCTTTAGGTTGTCGCAAGAGATAAAATTGAGTTCTGGTTGATGATGGTGAGTTTTTTGTGCGATTTGGAAATAAAAATAATAAATTCCAAGTTGAGTTTCCGATCTAAAGTGTGGGGTTTCGAATTCTCTTATCGGTAGGATTAGAGTTGCCCCGCCTATCAATTAACTCCGAAGGGCTCAATACTGGCTCAATACTTCGTACTAATGAGGCTTAACTACCTCTAAGCACTTACATTTCTTAAGTGTATTTTACAACTTCACAACCTTAAAAGCTTCACCATTTCACACACGATTATAGGAATTGGCATTGTAGTTCATAGTTAGCTGCTTCAAGCACTTTTCTTTTCTTTTACACCTTTGTTGTACTAGGTAACATGTACCTACATAATACCCTAATCTTTTCCTTAATAGTCCCATACTCCACAAGTACCTACAGACAGTAAGAGTATAATGTCTTCAATGTTCTCTTACAGACACAATCCCCAGTAATCTAACACGCCATTTCTAATCATACCCATAATCGCGATAGAGAGAATATCTCTCTACCTCGTCTTCATCTGCTTCATGCTCGCGTACAAATCCATCATTAAACTCCATCCTAGCCCAATCCCATATACGCCCGTAATGGAAACAAGAAATCAATCAAAAAAAAAATTCAAGGAAAAAGATATCCCGTAAGGGTGCGTTTTAGTCTTTTCAGCAAGTAGAGTCTATACACGAGCTCGGGGAAAAGAAATAACGCCATCATCGTCATTAGGGGTCGTAAGGTATACAGTAGTGTACACAAATGCTGAAAAGTAGGAAAACAAAGTAGGGAAGCAACCTATTGTGCTCTGATGCTCCTGGGTTGGTTGACCGGACGCTTCATCGGGATCGGAGGAAGAGCACAAGTCGGCGGAGGAGCCGGAGGAGGTCCATCGGCTAGATGAGGCATGCTCCTCCTAGTCAAGAGAGCCTTTGGGCTAGAGTTGACTGCTAGGAACTGCTTTGCCGAGGCTTCATGTTGCGTGGACTTGAGTGAAGGCACCGAGCGTTTAGGTGAGAATATTTGCGGTGGCGTCAGAGTGTAGGCAGGCTCCTCAATAGAGGCCAAGCTGGACTGCTGGGGAGAAGCGATTGAGTTACGATTTTGAGGAGTCGGATTTTCAGCTAGCAAACTCGTGCGTTTATGGAGTGATTGCGCAAGTCCTGGAGTTGCTAAACTCCGCATCTCCAGAGATGAAGCAGCTCTCCGTATCTGCTCCGGAGCCTCTATCAATTCTATGGTATTGGCTCGCTTTGGCCTAACGAAGTAGGATTTACCTGTTTCGGGCCGCGGATATGTTCCGCCTCGCTGTCGAGGCCGGCTGCTGGTCTCGACACGGTATCCTGGGCTCACAGAGCGACTGATTGGTCGTCCTTCCTTAATCTGCGGGGAAGGAATGAGACTTCTAGCGACTTCTATCCTTCCGGGCGGACTCAGCGTTGGAACATTACTCGTCCGAGGTACGAACATAGAAGGCGAATCGGGCACTTTTATGACAGGAATGCGATTAGTAGAGCCGACAGGTGACATAGGCGACGGTTGGTCAATAACAATAGAAAGTGGGCGAGAAATAGAAAGCTTTGTTGGTGGCTTCGTTGGTGGAGTCTTCCGGAATGGTTTCATAGGTCCATCCCGGTCAAGCCCTTCTGGCTGATCCGCTCTGGAGGCGACGGTCGAGAAGTTCAAGGAGGAATACCGCCTATTTACAGTGTGAGGCACACTAAAGTTGGGAACATGGCCGTGGGACAAAGAGGCTGAAGTAGTCGGAAGCGGACGGCTACTCGCATCTAGGCGAGGGTCGAACCCGGGAATCACCTTTTGGATCGATTGTCTACGACTGGCAATTGCCGCGGCGTTAGGGCGAGGGCGAGGCTGAGGCTGAACCTCAGGCACTGACGGTAGTACTGACAAGCTTGTCTGGGTTGGGTAGTCGTCTCCCATACTTGAAAAGCTCGCTCGGATAGGTGAGCTTGTCGGAGACGATTCTGCCGATGATAAAATCGTCCGTTGCCCAGATGAGATATAGGACAGCCGGTTATTGCTTACGTTGCTTCCACTATCACGTAGGCTATCTAGGCGTTGGCCGTCCGACGAAACCATGCTCGAGCCATCATCCAAAGTCGATTCTGACAGTCGGTCTAATGGGTGTTCTACAAAATCGTTCTCGGTAGGATCCACGAGGGCATTCTCTTGAGTCCACGAGAAATCCCGTGAGATGATGCGCGAGAAGCGAGCCGAGTCCCGAGTGACAAGGTTCCTCTGACTTGTTTGGGTTCTTAACGTTGCAGCATTGGCACCGACCTCGGGCTTCCCAGTCTCTGAAAGTTTCTTTTTACCGCCCAGAGACTCAATCTCCCGTCTCAATATGGCAAGCCACGAATCCATACTACCAGGGTTATCGAACACAAGCAACATATTAGACACCTGCCGCTTCTCGATTCCTCGCATGGCGAGCTTAGATCTGAGAGATTTTGAGTCAGAATTGGGGTTCCCCTCAGCGTCTGTGGTTGAGGTCACTCGAACAACCCAATGTTTTCCAGGGATGAGGTCACTAGCATAGGCAGCTGAGTCTCGGTTGAGGTTGAGAACCTTCTCGGGTAACCTATCGAATGAACCCTCTGCCGCATACTGGAGTAGGTATCCAGACGTAACCAGCGCATAAATCTTGCTCGTCCATTCCGTAGCAAACTTGGCCCTCTTTTTCTTCTCTGTGTCGCCCTTTCGGTCAAATACAGTTACGTCACCATGGTCTTGAACAAGATCAACCCGTGAAACACCATTCGATAATGAGCTACTTTTGGTCTCGCTGCGACGGAATAGGCCATCAATGGAGGCAACGCACGCGGGTAGCGTGGCATGCTTTATCGCTTGGGGGTACATTTGGAACAACGGCGGTGGATCAAACCCAGTGACTGGGCCTATTGTTTTCGGTACCGTTGACTGACGAAGCTTAGCCCTATGAGCACCAAGGCTATCCTGACGTGTCCGAGAGAGCGTAGGAGTTTCGACCTTGGCCAACCCAGCTGAAGATGGCGGTGAGCTTAGAAGTGACAGCTCTGAGCGAGAAGACTGGAGTCTCTGAGGCCAATTGCCGAGGTCTGCTAACGAAGTACGTATTCCACCCTGTCGAGGTGGTTCTTGTGGGGGAGAAGCCCCTTGCGTCGTTGTTTGGCCGCCATCCTTTCCAGTTTTGGACTTGCCAAAGATATTTCTCAAACCAAGTCTGGACTCACGCTTCGCTAATTTCTCTGCTCGTAGTGGCACTCTGTTCTCACTCTTCAAAACGGTTATGTCTGGTGGCCGTGCTCGCCGCATATCGCGTGTATGATTTTGGAGTGCCTCAAAGCTTGGGACTTCCAGGCCGGTGCTGTTTAGGCTAGTAACGTTTATTTCAGCCATTTTATATTTGATTCGTCGACAGTTGTCGTTGCTGAGTTAGCAAGGGTACATTGGCTATTGTTCGTCTGAACAGTGTCCAACTATTATTGGTGGATGGATAGGCGGTATATATGCAAGTCGGGCAACCCAGAGAGAGACGGACGGACAGACAGAGACCGTAGAAGATCAGATGGTGTGCCGTGAAGAAAGTTGATATTAAGATATGCTTAGAGAACGTAATAGACTCGACGCAATGAGAGGAATGAGGTCTAAAGGCATGTGACAAGTTAAGTGTAGGGCATAATAATATAATAATCAACAAGAAGCGCGAATCCGGAAAAAATTCAGTTAAAAATCAAGGGATATTAGATCATGAGGGGAAAGCGAGGGGGACTGTGACTCTGTAAGAAGGAAGTCAAGGCAACCCTGTGTTGTAAAAATTTACCACCGGATCGATCGTGCTTGATCCGTGCTTTGGAATTATAATCCAGTAGACTGTCCCAACCGGCACAACTACCCAGTTGGTTATCCTGCGAATCTGACTAGGAAGACGTAGCTTGAAACTAATCTTGGAAGTTCAGGATCAAGGCCTTGGAATGACCATTAACCTGGGTACACCGTAGAAGATTTACCTGGGTTAGGTAGATAGATGGATGGTCTTGAGATGATAGACGATAGACGACAGACGATAGATGTAGGGGAGCAAAGGATTGGATAAGTAAAGGTAAAAGGGCCAAAACTGTAAAATCGTGAGAGGGTTGAAGAGCTACGAGGGTGGGAGAAGAGAGTTTTAGAGAGAGAAGGTTAAAATTAGGAATCGAATCAGGAATCACGTTTTCTTTTTCGAAACTCGTCAGAACATTAAGCAGAAAGTCACCGGCAGACGGCGTATACTTTTAGGCATCACACTAGTATAAAAAGGATTCGCGGTCTCCAGGTTCTCTTGCGGCCTTGAAGACCCGAAGAAGATGGAATATGCATGCATGCAGGTTGGACAAGGGGGGTTTAAAGAAAACGAAAGCGAAGCTGCATAGGTATCATTGATGTACAGAATAGGTATTGTGCCCAAGCTTACATAGAGTAATTACATATAATGATACATGCAAGTTACGTCTCGAGACTCGGGAGTGAGACGTTTCGTTTTATTTTTTTTATTCTTTGATTTTTTTTTTTTAAACTTTTAAACCCATGTGTATTTACATATGTAGTTACTGAAGTGCAAAACTAGCGACGAAAATGGAGGACAATTGAAGGAAAAGGGAAGGAGAGGGCCGACTTGGGGACTGGGCTTAGTGGGCTGGGATTCGCAAAGGGAACCCCTGTTGATAGTTCAAACTGTCTAAAACCCACGAAGCGGGTTGGACGGTGATGACAAGGGGGGGATGGTGGACTTGCCCAGAAAGTTCAAGGTTTTGTTAGGGTCAGGGATCTCTCAACGTGCTCAGTGGGCTCAGTGTGGTGCTAAACCCCACTGGCCGTGCGGTCCTGGTGTAAGACTAAGACTAGGCAGTTGCTAATTTTGTATTACATACCCAGACAGTCTAGTACCTTAGCAGATACTCTATTGATTGATACTAAATAGATACATCTTCACTACATAGTATACCGCCTAATACCGCCATGGAATGAGGGATTGACAGGTACCATGGCTGTACATTAGTAGCTGACAAGGCGGTCTCTCCGGCTAGAGTTGCAAGGAATATTCATTGAAGAGCAGGGAAACGGGGGATCTTTTCAGGGCTATCACGACTTTTTGTTTACTATGGATTTACCTACCTAGGGTATTTACCTGAACAGCTCTAGTTATTAAACAACTTTCTTGCCAAATTCCTAATCCATTGGAATTGCTCCATTTTATGCCCAGATAGGTTGTTCTGTCATATTTGATCTTGCTACAAATAGCAAGATCGACTTTTACTATGCCTTAAGGGTAGATAGAGATAGGCGCAGAGCACGAAACATGTTCGTCGGTCCTCATACTCGGAAAAGCCAAGCTTCGATGGGGGTCCTTCTCTAACCTAGACATTGGCATACATACCTACCTACCTGATACCTAGCCAGAGTTAGAGATCTTTGAATCGGAAGAAGAAGAAGCAAAAAGAAGGAACCCATTCGTTTCGTTTTTGGAACATCTCGGATGATTCAGAAAGACCGGCTCAAACAAAAAGCAATCGGCGCCTACAGAAAAACGAACGCACATATGATGATATGATAGCCCAATCGCATATCGTCGACTTCCAGTAGGGTTTCCAATGTTGTTTTGAACCTGTCATCAAGAAACGCGGGTCCAAGGGGGTACATACTCCTCCCCTTCCCCTGCCCCTGACCCGCACTGGCGAATCAACGACGTGCTGGGGTGTGATCTTGCTGGTGAGCCGCGAAAGTGTTTGTTTGGGGGCAACTACGCGCTACTGGGCTGTCAGTGCAGTTGGTGGGTGGGGAGGAATCTAATACATAGTAATGTATTATCGTCACCGCATACGAATTTGTCCAGGGTCTGGTTTTCCTACTACATATGTAAGTGGAGGGAAGCAACTTGCTTTCGGTATTGCATCGTTGCATTGTTCTGCGAATTGCTACCATGATGTCTGTTCATTGACATTCCCCTCATCGACCAGAACCCATTCCGGTCGAGCAACGTGCGTAGTACGACTGTACTCGGGCACTACCTACGAACTATACCCTTAGTTCCCTTATAAGTGTCGGATGAGTTGGGGGAATTGGAGGTCTGTTGGTTGATCTTAACGGAGGATATGACCGAGATATGGATGCGTTGGAATCATAATAAATCGGCAATATGTAGCGAATTCTACGGGCGACTATTGATCTTACACCTTACTTACACTTACAATATGCGCAACATGCGTATCTACGTTCCGGGTGGCTGCAGCTAGTTGTGTCAGACTGTCTCCGGTATTGATACAATGCTTGCTTCACTTGATGATGCCTTGCAGAATTCGTTGAGAAATCCTTCCCCCCCTTTCCTTACATAATGATATACAGTATCTCCTGGCAGCAGACTATCGAGTAGGTAACTATTACGGGGGAGGGGATGGGAGGCAATTCGAGAAAAGCTGCCAAGTCAATGAATGTGATGAACTGCAGAAACAAAGCGCCATTACCTTTTCGTTATTGCTGATCATTTCCCAAACTTGGCGGTGGCCTTATGGATCAAGACTACGAGAAGTTCGATGGGCAAACCAGCGGGGTCTTTTTTTTTTTTTTTCTCCTTCTCCTACTCCCTCCTCTTGCGCTTTGACAGATTTACATGCTCGGGATTTTTAGCAATTGGGCCCTTATCGAATAATATTGTTCTCGTGATGGGTTGGATCGAGTTTAGTAGCTTTTCGAATTTCATGCCTACATACCGACCTACATACATACATGAATGAGCAGCTAGTATTCACCGTATGTATGTAGGTGCATTCCATGCTTGCACGTACGTACGTATGTAGGCATGTATGTATGTAGGTACGCATGTATGTACGATGCCCGAATTCGTGATGTTTGTTTGCTCCAGATAACTAGGTAAGTAACCTGATTTAGACTTCCAACCACGTTTTCCCTCCCGTGCCTCAAGCCGTGCCGTGTGGCGGCACAGAAGATGGAAAGCTGCATACATATGAAAGGTAAGTGCCTAGGTTAGTTACCTAACCTTAGGTATGTACGTTGTGGGATTTTGACAATTACAATTTAGCTCAGCTGACGCTTTTTCCCCATTCTCGTCGTTATGTATTTTCTCCCAATCTGGCAATACGACTTTTGTGTTTCCATCGTGTCAATTGCTGGTCCACAATGGTGTGGGTTTTGTTTTTCCCCATTTTCTCCTCTCCTCTCCTCTCTCCCTCTTTTTTTTTTTTCTCTCTCGAGTCAAAATTCCCCAGTTTCATTTTATTGACATCTCGTCATTCCCCAAAACAGAAAAAAACTGCGAGCTGTACGTATGTACAGTAACTAACCTATGTAGGTAAATGTTGGTCTAAAGCGTATGTAATACATAATAGGTACATATTATAGTAAACTGTTCACGGAGCAGACTCCTCGACATCTAGGCCAATACAGACCAGTCATATCGGCCCGGCACTTAAACGCCGCTATGTGGCTTTCAGGTTAGGCGGGTGAACCTTATGGAGAAAGCCAACAGCGTGGAAGATCCGCTACTAACTATTACGTATTTTATTATTTCAAGTTTCTCGGGCCCAAGGGGAGAAAGAAAAAGCTTTGGTTTTCTTTTTCAACTAATAACTACTTAATAATAATGTACCAACCAGAAACTGATGCCTCCGAACATACGTAACTATGTACAGTAGCTAGTCTCCGTGTCTGCCCTACATAACGAACGGGTGCTCCAATTGCTACATAGTTACGATGTATGGTCTCCGTCTCCGTCCCCCAATCCTGAGCCCCCCTGTGGCTGCGACGCGTCAAGCTCCGTCTTCCAGTGCTGATTGATGTATGTATGTACTATGTTATGTAGTTCCTGCAGTAGTGGCTGGAGAACGCCGGGATCTTCCACCGAGGCTTATGTGTGTACTATGTAGTTGGAGTTTGGAGATTTCCCCTGAGCTATTGTATTGCATGTGTAGTGTATGTAGGTATACGTATGTAGCTTGCTAATCGATTTACGGGGCTAATTTCAGGCTCTTTTTCTGTTCGTCAGATCTTTGTCGCGAAGGTGATGGACTTTTTTAAGAAGCAAATATGATGATGATGATTATTATTATTATTATATGCCCTTTGATATAGGTATGTAAACAGGTGAAAACAATGTCGCTTATCATTGAAATTAATTCATGCGGGTAAATAGGCATACCTATATAAAGCCCAGATTATGCATTTATTCTGACAACGCAGCTCCAGCTGAGCGGCGCAGCCTAAGCCTAACTCTCTTCCCACACGAGATAGACAGACACGGGCGGATTCCGTGGGTAGGTATGCTCATCCAACGTCCTTCTTGAGAATCCTTCGCAACGGCGCGAAATCTTATAATTCAAAACCAACCAACCAACTCACTGATAAATTGACCAACCAAGTCATTAACCGTATCCTCCCGCGATACCCCTTTTATGGCGGCTCCTTTCATCTACACCCCTACGTCTGGAACGAAGGGCGATGGGGTCTGAAATCCTACTAACCGCCACAAGGGGTACGGAGCAAAATGCTAGCAGGGTCGCCACGCGCAAGATTCTTGGATTGGGACACCTTGGCCATCTCCAGGGTTACGGTACCCGAATCACCGGGTCTGCGTAACGGCAGCCGTCCAAGACATACATACATGGTATCGTCACAGAAGCATAAGAAAAAGAAAAAGAAAGGAAAAGAAAAGGGATTGGCCACTCAGAAATCGATTAAACCCCCCGGCAGTCGAAGCTTGTAGGGTTCTAAGGAAAGGAGACCCGGTAGTGTTTCCGCAGCGCACAGCATCAGCATACATATATGTAAGCCAACGGTAAGGTACCCGCGAATCATAGGCGGACGATGCTTGGAAGCGGCCGCCTTATGCATGTAGATGATGCATCGACCTGTATGTATGTATGTATGTATGTGACGCTGATCAAGACGGAGGTCCACTACGAGTCATCAACCCCTATTCTTCAAAGCAGCCCAGTCCTCAGCTGAGTTGCATGAGCAAGCTGAACATACCTATGTATTGCTTTTCCTCCATTCTATTCCCCCACAAAATGTTCGCCGACTTGTACAACTTCGATATAAGTAGGTACATATGTATGCAATCTACGTATAATCCAGCCTTGACCTCCCTCTCGGGATACGATGATGACGATGCTGCCCGCGTGTAGTCTTACTCAACTCGCCCAACTTACCAATCAATATGCAGCTATGCTTGCTCAAGAAATGACCATGCGGAGCCAGTACCGCATTTCAACTTGTAACTAAATCGTTGCTGAATTATTCCACTGACCAGCCGAGAGTTCCGACTGGAGCTGAATCCACACTCTCGTATCTCGTATGGATCATCGAGGTCCGACTTTAGGGGTATCCGCTTTCCGTCGTCTCGCATAAGCCTGCCGGGCTCATCTGCTGCCGAGGCAATTCAGCTGGCAACAACGAAAATTTTCATATATCAACTGAATTCCTAGCTATATCAATTACCGTGCGTAGTTGCATATGCCCTAACCGTCAGTTCATTTTGCATTCTTCAAGAGCGAAGCGAAGAGCCCATGACCTCATAGTGTCGAGCTAGATAACGGCTGGTATGTAGTCTTCGATCACTAAATATGCACATGGCAACACTAGGTTCGAGGAGGTTTCTTTTAGAGCCCGAGCTTGGCGGTTTGTCCGTCGCTACCCGCGTCATTAAGAGGCTCTATCCGTGCTCATGTCTACGCCAATGTCGATCATTAATACTTGCTACTTAGTGACATTCTTAGTCGTATAATAAGTTGCTGCGGATGGTTTCCCGAAACATAAGTGCCTGCTGCCGTCCCGGAACGGGTATAATGCTCTACCTTATCTGATTCGTAAGGATACGAATGATACCCCCATTTCGGCGTGGCGTATTCGGTGCATGCGCGTGTCGGCACCCAAATCTCGGGTGATGCAGTGTAGATGATAGCGACAGCTAGAAGAATCATAAAAAATACCATTGACTTCGGCCTAGAGTCATTGTTGTGTGATAGGACAGTCATATCCAAAGCGGGACGGGGCAGATTACCTATTTAGGCCATCGTATCTCCGGTGGCATTATCCTGTGATATGTGATGTGATTGTCGGTGTTACACGTTCCACGGCATACAATAGGCTGCAGACCAGATTCCCTCGTTGGAGTAGGTAGTCTATCAATATCCTTGGGGCTGAGGCTGTGGTTCCCACCATCGGGATGTTGAGTATAGATAACCCGAAGGGACTCGACTAGCTCTTGCGCAACGAGGCAGCCTGCTGGATTCGCTGGCTTGTTTGTATGTTTACCCTATTCATTGGCATGATATCCCTTTCATGGTATTCGAGATGGACACTATAGTACTTATTAGAATATGACGTTAGGTAAGTATTGAGGCAATATCTTGGTTTATATTTCAACTGAGCGGGCGCCACAGTTTATGCCTAAGCTGTTATTCAATTAGAATGTGCAGTTGGTCTAGTATCTTTGAATAGAGAACCATATGAAGCTAAATAACCTAGCTTAGGCAGTTACTTGACCTTACAACTTACAACGGTGGATGACAACTTGTAGCGACCGAGCGTTAAATCTCCAAGATCTATGACATCTAGGTAGTACGTAGGTGAGTGGTACGTAGTTTGCTTGGAGGGACTGACACGCAAAGGGCATTGAATGTCCACGAGACTCCGAATAATATGAATCTACATACATCTTCCTCTCGAAGATTTGAAGATCCATGGTTTGCGTAACGTCATCGGATCGACATGTGAACAGTGGATGTTGAAGGCGAAGGACTTGCGTGTCCCTGAAGGCGTGTCCCTGAAGGTCCCTGCATTCAATTTTGTCATAAGGGAACGTTATTGTGTCTGCTTTCGGCTGGCATGGCAATTCGTAACTGTATTTACGTAGGTACTTTGCTTGTTGATATTGAGGGCTTTGGGCCTCGATCGTCCAATCAATGATGAATATTTAGTCATGGATACAGCCGTAAATATGTATGTATGTATAAATGTAATGATACGAAGAAGGTTGTCAGCGACATCTCGTGGTGTTAGTCACACTCGTGGTGTTAGTAGAAACAAGATCGGAATGGGTTGATGGGTTGATGATGGTTAAGCGCGGCTCGCAAGACACAGCCGCGAAGAACGAAGGGCCCATAAAAGAATGCTTATGTAACAAGGGTCATGACCAGGCAGCTGCCAGGGGCTACACCAGGGTTACAGCAAAGTCACATGAACTTGAATGGCTCGAATTTGACGTCAATCAATGTTACTTTCAAGTTTCCGGGGTAGGTGCAACATGTTGGAAGCTTCAACTTCATTCATCTTGTAATGCTATAATGTTATAACGCCCCTTCCCCAACTTGAAGCAAGCCAAGTTCCGTTACTCAAGTTTTTTGTAGGTACCGAATGTACTACATAGGTTAGGGGCTGTACCTAGTAGTAATAGCTTAAATTGATACGGCTGTTACTCCGACTTGTCCAGGCCCTTTTTTTTCCTTCTCTTTTTTCTGATCACAAGTTGGGGAAAATACAGTTACAACATTCGACTTACCTTATCACCTGACCACTCTCACCAAACACAGACGGACCACAGACGGGACAGACGGGTCCGACTTCAGCCTTCGCGAACTGGCAAGGTCGTTTAGTTCTCCAGTCTCCAGTCTCCAGTCAGTCTCCATTCTACATTCTACATTCTACATACATACGTGTGCATCGTGCATCGTGCATATCGTACATATTTCAAATCCCCCCCCGGTCTGGCGTTGGTGCCATGATCGCCCTTTTAGTCGCCGCCATCTTATTCGGTATCCTTTAGACGATCCAGATGATCCATAACTCTGATAACCTACAAACTACAAGCTACTTAACCTAGTACTGTACTGGATTACGTATCGTACATACAGCACATACCTAGGTTAGGTACATACGTACATACATATACATACATCAATACATACATACCTACATACCTACATACCTACATACCTACATATCATTACATACAACAGGCTGCAAGCTAACAGCTAACTTTCCCTCCACTTCTTTTTATCACCTGGCACCTCGAAACAACTGGAGTAAGCTTGGTTCGAGGTTGGCCTAGCTAGGCAGCTTGGCCACCTGTATCCACGCCTGCCGGGTCGCCTCTTATAACCTCGATCTCCAGGATTGCCCCTCCACCTTATACCCCAAATTTATACGTCAAAGTTATTAATATTGCCATTACCGACATGGCACCCGACCTTAATTCACTTCCACCATCATCACCATCAGCAATACGTCCGCGCATCATGACATCTTCAAATGGTAACGGAGACTCAGCTATTCGTGGAGAGTCAGCATCACCTTCTCCTCGATCTGCTTCAACTTCACTGCAAGCTGCCGCTACTATGAATGCCGGTCTTCAACATGAACCTATGAGACGTAGGTCTTCCTTGATTTTCTCTTACTTCTTGCATCCTTTTCTTCTTCTTCGTATTAAACACTCGGCCTTGTTTGTTTTCTAACTTGTTCATCTTTCTACAGGTTCCTCGAGCAGTTCTTTGTCACGACAGCGACAATCACCACAAATGGGCCGACGCCGTTCCACCGTTTTGATGAACCTACAACTCAATGACCCATCTCTCCCTGGCCCGGGCGAGATGGTTGCAGAAGGTGGAGGTAGCGTGCATAGCACATCCAGCCCTCAGCCCATGGCTATGTCCCCCCTTCTCGGCGGCAGCGGCGGCGATCCCCACCACAATAGAGCCCCCAGTTTAGGGGAGCTACATCAAGAACTTGAAGCAGAGCAAGAGGCGCAAGTGGTATGGGATACTATACTGATTTATCTAATGGTTCAATGCACTAATGTAGCGTAATAGAATCGCCTATTGCAGATGATTCGCCAACAACAACTCCAACTACAGCAGCTCCAGGCCGCTCAAGGCCACAGTCATACAAGCGTGGCGGCTGAGGATGCGACTCCTACGTCGGAGAGATCTAGTTCGGCGATTCTTCCGACTCCAATTACGCAACCTATCTTCCCAGCCCTTTCGAGTTCGGTCCCTCGCTCGCCTGTTTTGTCGCACCCTCGCTCTTCCTTTGATATAGCCCGCGATGCTCTCCATCGTAGATCCAGAACACCAAGTCGTGGTGCACCTTCTCCTAGGATGAGATCGACGTCTATTAGTGGAGAAAATGGAGAGCCACATCTTTCTGGGGTTCGTGATGAAATTGCGTATTATCAGGCCGAAACTCAGTCTTTGAGTCGCGAGAACCAGATGTTGCACCACAGAATTCGAGAACTAGGTGAGAGATACTATCGTAACTTACAATATAAGAGAACATACGGCTTACTATTATGTAGAACGACAACTGGGCGAGGTTCATGCAAATGCTTCGCTAACACGGGAACCGGCGCATCATTCGCATCTTACACAGTCTACATCGGTGTCAGAGGAAGAGGGAGCAACAGGGTCGTCTTCCACTACAGCAGCGTCTGCTGGCACTGCTCAGCCTACTGCGAGTGTGGAGACTGTCAAGGACGAATAAAGGGATTTCGGTTCTAAATTTCCCCATCTAGATACGGGTTCGGAATAATGGGCTACTCGAAACCGCAACGGGCAGACGGTTCCGTATTTCATGTGATCCTTTCGGATCAAATTTTCCGGCGTTGGTGGAATAACTGGTATTATGGACTGCAGGGGTGAGGGGTAACGATGCTATCATGCGGCGTGTCGTGATGTTGCCCGGTGTTCTCGGATTACATTTCTAAACCCTCTCATCAACGGGCCCCTCTTCTCGTTAGCACTCGGCATTGTATGCGTATTGTTTTTAAAACAACGATAGAGTAAGCAAAACGTGGTGCAAATCACGAAATTTGTGCGCCAAGGGGGTCAGGCCGGACTGAACTGTCTCGGTTCGTCGACTCGTAAGTATTAAGAGACAAGAAAAATAGTTGCACCAAAAATGGTCCGTAAATGCTTGTATTGATATTCGTGATTGTTGTAGTCACCTAACTACTATGCACTGCACATTGAAGCTATCAATAGAGCTACTGGTAGAGCTACTCGGATGGTGGGATCCGGTTGACTAAAGGCGGGTAGATCTAAAAGGGGTAAAGGGGAAAGTATTAAAGGATGTTGGTAAGTTAGTTACCAAGGTAACTAATCGATAAGAAACTAAGGTTACATATGTAGTTAATAAGGCGTAAAGTAACTCTGATATGATATCATTTTATGATATTTTTATGATATCATTTCTCCAATTGGAACGTTGAAATTCAAGTCTTCAGTATTCAAATATCTTTAACAGCTTTATGTACATAGTAATAATAGGTATTATATTATACTAACCTACATGATACTTGAAAACCGAACATGTTCCCAAGGACGGCTCGACGTTCATTCCAGCCGTTTAAGCTAATAAGTCTTGCGCATTCGTTTTCCAGTACTGCGCCTGCGAGGACCGATTTCGATCATGTGGTAAGTTACATACATATAGTCTCTCTCTTACCCCTATATTTATATATACCATACACGTATACACAAATCTACGGAATGGAAACTTGCAGGGCTTGACAGCTTACTAGGTACATTTACCCACGCCCTAGGTCATCGGCGGCGGCGTCGTCGGGCTTGCCATTGCGCGGGCCCTCGCTTCTCGCGCCTCCTCATCATCTACTACTACTTCTTCTTCTTCTTCGTCTTCTAGCAGTACGAGCACACTCCTCCTAGAAAGACACCCGCAAGTGGGCACCGAGACCTCATCGCGCAACAGCGAGGTCATCCACGCAGGCTTATACTACGGCCCGTCTTCGCTCAAAACCCGCCTCTGCGTCACCGGCCGCCAAGCCCTGTACCGCTTCTGCGCCGAGCGGGGGGTCCCGCACCGGCGCACGGGGAAGTGGATCGTCGCGCAGGACGAGGAGCAGATGGAGAGTCTGCGGCGCGTGCATGCGGTCTGCAGCAGTGGGGACTCGGTGCTAGGTCCCACGACGACCCCGACGCGCTGGGTGGGCCGCGACGAGGCGCAGGCAAAGGAACCGTGGGTCCGCGCCGAGGCGGGGATCCTCGAGAGCCCGGAGACAGGGATCGTGGACTCGCACGGCCTGATGGCGGCGCTGCACGGGCTGTTCGAGGATGCGGGCGGCGTCACCGCGCTGAACTCGTCCGTCGTCGGCATCGAGCCCCTGCCGTCATCTCCTGGCAGCAGCGGAGCACCCGGCAGCAGCGGCTGGCGCCTCACCGTCCGCGACACGTCCACAGGCTCAGACTCTTGCATCACAGCCGCGACCCTGGTCAACAGCGCGGGCCTCGGCGCCGCCGACATCCACAACATGATTGTCCCCGCAGCGCAGCGCCTGCGCCTCTACTACGCCAAGGGGAACTACTTCAGCTACTCCCCCGCCTCCTCGCCCTCCCCCAAGGTCTCCCGCCTGATCTACCCCGTCACGCCCCCCGGCGCCGGCGGCCTCGGCACGCACCTGACCCTCGACATGGCGGGGCGCATGCGCTTCGGCCCCGACGTCGAGTGGGTCGACTCCCCCGACGACCTGTCCGTCAACACCGCGCGCCTCCCCGCTGCGCTGCGCGAGATAAAGCGGTATCTCCCCGCCGTCGACGTCGAGGCGCTGACGCCCGACTACGCTGGCATACGGCCCAAGTTGCAGCCGTCTGGTGCTGTGGGCGCCAGCGGGGGCGGGAAAGGGGGCGGGGGCGGGTTTGTGGACTTCTACATCCGTGAGGAGGAAGGGTATCGGGGGTGGGTTAATCTGCTGGGGATTGAGAGCCCGGGGCTCACGAGCTGCTTGGCGATTGCGGGGTTGGTGGAGGAAATGTTGTATGGGAGTTCGAAGGTAGAGGTGTAGGTGGAGGAGGGTTGAGTACAGATGTCGTTTTCCAGTGTTTTTATTTTTATTTTTAGAAAATATGGGAGTAGGGGGAAGGATAAGGGGAAGGGGAAAAGTGTCTAAGTAACGAATAAAGGAAGGTGAAGGAAGCGCAGTAGAGGAGAATAGAGTAAAGCAGACTAGAGTAGAGTAGAACGTCACACCATATGCATGAAATGTATGTAATAGTTGGTATTAAATGCGGAAGGTATAAAAAGGTCACCATCACAGCAACACAACACAACCGCAAACCCTAATGTCGCGCAACGCGCCCCAGTGCCATCTGTTTACCAGGGAAGGTATCTGGATAGATACCTTGAGTAGGTAAGTAGTAGTAGTTATTATGTACAAGACGGCAAAAAGGACAAACCGACGACCGCAACGGAATCTTCATCCATGATGTGTCTTGTCGAAGCGACATGTCTCAACTTACTTATGATAAATGCTCTCAACCTCTGCGACCTTTCAACTCAGAAACCCTTCCCGTTAAAAGAGCATTATCCATCGGTAGGTACATATCCATGTTTCCTCTTTCCGCCCTATCCTCACTCTCACTTTCGCCTTCGCCTTGCATGTGAGAACGAAACGCCCTTCGCCAGACAACGACACAACGACACAACGACAACAACTTTTGGTTAGCGGTGGAGGGAGATGAAAGCGGGAAATGTATGAGACATCGATGCAAGTGCCATCTTCTCCGACCCCTCGGTGAAACAAGAGAATACTTCATTCCAGTTCTTCTTCTCGATGACGGAGGGAACAAGTGATGAACGACGCATGATATAAAACAAAGCAAGGCAAACAATAGAACCCTGTAACCCTTTCCCCATGCACATTGCGATCAATATAGCCACCCCAACGCCATGAGCATCCTTTATCAGAATGTGTAATGAAAAAAAAAAGCGCCAAAGACAAATGATCAACGACTTAGCGAAGTGTAATGTCTGGAAAGACCTTTCTGCTGTGCATGTTGACACGGAATTCATACACACCATCCTCAGCACCAATGTACCTAGGCATCGCTTGTCAGTCCACTTTGATAGCTCGCAAAGCTGAAGAGATTTACTCACAATATTCGACCATCTTCACTCCAGCTCAACCCCGCAGTGTCATCCGGGTTCTGCTGATGTTCCCGATTGCCCATTCGAACACGGCTGAACAAGGAGTCGTTGGCCCAAACATCGGCAATCACTGGTATACCTCGACGAGTTCTGCTAGACTCGGTCCGAGAATTCTCATTGGCTCCACCGTCACCACCACTCATGTTAGCTAGATTATCTAGATCAGTCCATCCAGAACTAAATCGTCCTGAAAGCCACGGTGGTTGCCACGGTGGTTGCTCATGTTCGTGCGTGGCTCGGGTGCTGTCGCCGTTTTCGGTGCCTTGACCTTGAGTTCTATTACCCGCTTGTGAAAGGTTATCGGCATTCTGGGTCAGCGCCTGCATAATGGAGCTTCTTCGTCGCGGTGTAGGGGCACGTCTCTCGCGGTCTTGTTCAGGAGGTGTCGGGTTGGTCCCTCCTGAGCGATGTTGCTCGCGATTTTCTCGCGTGCGTTCACGTTCGATGATACGTGTCAAGGTTTCGCGCTGTGTACGAGTTTCATGAGCATAATCTGCACGTGGCGGAGAGAGAGTACGCCAAGGCGAGCGCCTTGCATTGTGAAGAGCACGTTGGGGATGAAGTGGTGCATTGTGAAGAGCACGTTGGGGATGAAGTGGTGCATTGTCAAGAGCACGTTGGGGATGAAGTGGTGCATTGTCAAGAGCACGTTGGGGAGGATATAGGTAATTGTAAAGAGCACGTTGGGGATGAAGTGAGTCATTGAAAAAAGGAAGTAGGGGATGATTATGAAGTAGAAGATATGGAGGGATAGATGAAGTAGAGTTCATACGCCGGCCGGCCATAAGACGCTCTAGGTCATCGTCTGAGTCGGAGTCGTCAGAACTTACGCGCTCTGCCCAGGCCGAAGGTCTCCACGTAGTAAAACCCCCGTTTGCGCGTTGATTCTGATGTTGGTCGCGATCAACAGCGCGATCTCGCTGCCCAATTCGATCTCGATCTCGATCTCGATCTCGCGGTTCATTCCGTCGTCGTCGTTCACTCTGCAATGCCTCCAAGATTGCAATCTCATCCGTGCTAAAGGGTTGGTTTAATCGAGATGTTGCGTCAGAGGGTTCGGGGTTCGGAAGAGGCCGACTAGAATTCCATCGACCTAGAATTTCTAGCAAAGGAGATGTTCCAGAAGTGCGCTCGTTTGTGGTGTTGCGCTCACTCGCGGTGTTGCGCTCGCTGCGTGGGTCGAGTAAACGTGGGTCTATCGTACTCCTATCATTGAGTGAGAAATGGCTAAAGTTTTCATGAGCATTTAACGAGATGATTTGCCGTCGCCTAAAATTAGTGCGCGCATCTGCTATTCCGATGCGGCCCCGGTGCTCCGTCCAAGCCAATAGGTCGTGGGGTCCTGGAGAAAATGCCATGTCTCTAACAGCACCATACTCCCCAGGTGCTCGGTCTGAGTTGAAGTACGTGATCAAGGGCTCTGACGCAGGATCCCTGAGAGCAACCGCATCAAATACAGATATCGTACCATATTGAGTGCCGACGGCCAAATATTTCCCGGAAGAGGAAAAGCAAACCGCAAAGCTCCCCCGGCAATCAGTTGTGTCCATATTCCATTGACCCTTGAGTCGTATTCGCGGTAGTTCAGCCCATTCATAGTTTGCCGGATAGGTGGCATCGTGATACTTGATCGATGGTCGTCGCACGTGAATATAAAGATAGGGGTCGTCGCATACAGCGGCCAAGAGAAGTCCATCGGGAGAGATGACACCACGATTAACACAGTCGGGATACTCAATCTCATCCATCAAGACGGGCGAATATATCGACACGGTGTTGATCGTCTTGTCGTTATTTGCCAGTACAGCCACGGAAGAGTCATACTCACCAGACACCGACGGCTTCTTAGGTGGGTTCCAGAGAGTTATGCAGTTGACACGCTCGGTGCCGAACTTGTGACGTGAGGCAGACCAAGTCCGGTTAGTGTTATTGACTCTATCAACAATGCCGAGCATGTCGCGATGAATTTGGGCCATGGCAGCCATAGAACCCTCTGCCATGTTGGAGGGCTCGCGCCAGTTGAGCCTCGGATGAGCGGATCGGACAGCCTCTTCGTCTGGATTGTCGAGGCCGGTAGTCTCCCTAATGATGGCAAACTCTCCGTTTTCACCACCACAGCAAATCCAACCGTCGCTAGCGACTAGACATCGAGGATGGAAACTGATAACCTTGATGGTTTCGCATTCGCGGGTAGTGGTATTAAGTCGCGTAATGTGGGTGTTGTTGGCGCCGGAGGGAAAGAGCACGACATCTTGGTCAACGGCACTAATTAATGATCGAAGCTGCCAGTGGCTTTTTAATTATATGGTTAGTTTGATTGCCTACTAAGGTATCTGGGTGGGCAGGTTGTGTAACATAAAGTTTTGGTGGCGAGACTTACATTGGCGAGACACTGGTGCAATAGTGCTTGCGACCGTCTTTGAGAATGAGGTTCTCAGTGGGCCAGAGACTAGAAAGAAGGGTTATTTTAAATCAGCGAGAGGTTACATTTGTATATTTGAATACGCGCCAGAATAAATCCTACCTGGCTTCTTCGTCAATGGCCATGGTGCCAATGGCGGACGTCAATACCGCAATAATAGCTCATCAAGTCGCATCGATCATAGAGGCGCGTCGGATGAAAAAGGGTAGTCAAGTGACACGTCAAGACGGAGCGCAACGCAGCGCAGATCGTGGAGATGAAAAGGTTAGGGTCGTGGGAGGTTGACGAGTAAACAGAGTACCTAGTAACCTAGTTGAGTAAAGGATGAGATAATGATCACCTCAGCAGCGATGGTGGGATAGGTTCAATGTTAAGATAAGGAGGGTTCGGATGTCGGGGGTGGATGCTAGAAATAGGATGGTGGATGGTGGATGGAAGTTGGAAGTTGGCAGTGGATGTGACTCTGTCAGATTGCGAGTTGCGAGTTGCGGGTTACGGTTTGTAGTTTGTGGTTTGCGGTTTGTGGTGTGTGGTGTGTGGTTTGCAAGATGCGAGTTGTAAGTTGCGAGTTGCGAGTTGCGAGTTGCGAGTTATGTACTACTTACTATGTACGTAGTTGCGGGTTGCGGGTTGCGGGTTCCAAAAGGTTGTTGTTCAATCAAGAATACTGATGACACCGTCAGCCTGTCAGCTTTTAAGGTTTAAATGTTCAAGGTTCAATGCTAGCTAGCTTCAATGCTTTAATTGATGTTATCAGCTTGGACCGTTGACATTTGGAACATCAATTGAAGGAATCCTAGGTACGTACCTACCTACAACTTAAGTCGTTTCAACTTCAATGTTGAATGCTATAATAATCTTATAACATTGAACATCAATAGTATGACATCCTACATATATGTGTGTAAGCATGTACTAGGTATATAACTAGGTTATGTACTTACTTGTATGTTCAGATTCAACGACTTCGGATTGAAATTGGCAGGCCAGTTCAAAAGAGAGATGTCGTTGAAGACTCTCAATGTTGTTAAATGGGAGTTACTGATATCAACGTTAGGATGAGATCTTACCTTTTTTTTGGTTTTTGTTTCTAGGAGACAATGAAGAGAAACAAAGATTGAGGAATTATATGTATTATCAAAGTTATGTTTTTTGTTTTGTATTCAATGTTAATCTAAAGTTTACAAAACGTCCACCGGAAAGACTCCTAAGGCTCCTCATATGACGTCCAGAATTTCAGAAGTTCAAATGTTCTACCCAGTGCCCACGTTGTCATAGCCACTGCATGTACATGTATCTATAATTACTACCGTACCCGGCGTACCGTAGGTGGTACTACTAGGTACTAGGTATGTACGTCTGGTACTACGAACCTTGAATTGTACATCCAATAGCCATATTACCAACATTGAATGTCCCCATGTATGAGGATCCAAGTGAGTGATGTAAAACGGCGCAATGCAGTAAATAAACTGCGTATGCACCTGCCTTCGATTAATCTTCATTTTGGTCACCATTGAACATCAAACTGCCCAAGTAGGCTGATGTACATGCGTGATGCCATTTTCGCAATTACCCGGATATGATACCTCTACCTACATGTAGTAGTCTAGGTACTTTCATGTACCTATAATGTAGGTACCTGGTACCCTGCTGCCCAGGAGCGCAACGCCATGCTCCCGCTATATTAAATTGGTACATACAATACATAGTGGATTCACAGCTCCTTACATCATCGTAATCTTTGGCATTATACTACATGTATGTATGGATATTTTGAATTGTATTTGTAAATGACCTAAGGGTTTAATATGTCGTCTATATAATGCATTCTGTAGTTCTTTATATTACATAGTAGTACATGTAGGTATGTATGAGAATTGCTTCAATTATTAAGTGCCATGTGCATATGTATGTATGTAGTACTATCATGTTTGTCGACGTCAACCCTCAGTCCAGACTTACATGTACATACCTAGTTACCAGGTACCTCGGTACATCTTATACTTAAACATCTAAAAAGTTCAACATTGAACGTTAAACAACCTTGAATAATTGGATCTACAAAAGTTGACCTATCAAATATTCTCAATTCAAGCCCTAGAGATCCCGAACCTGAAAGTTATTACCTAAGCGCGGCTCCTCGCCCCTCAGTACTTAGGTACATAGTTAAAGCAACTGCAGTGGACGTCACCCCCGAATTCACTCCATCTCAAAATTTTCTGACCTAGTAAATTTTTTTCTGGGTCCTTCCCCCCGATATTGCCGCCTATGACCGCCCTCGGCGAAGCTCTCAGAAATCTTCTCGCTTCTTTTCAATTGTCGCAGAAATTTTAGGATCCGCCTTTACCAACTCGCCCTCTTCCACCCCATTACATACTTAAATATTAATCATACGTCGCCGAATCATCTGTACATTACTTTAACTTCTTCTTCCTTCCATACCACTACATTATTCGACACACTTTTCATACTCTCGTCCTTCTCATTTCTTGAGTAAAGCCAAAGCCATGAGCATGTTGGCCTCACGCTTTGCTAGAGCTGTAAGTTGCAACACCTTTGCGCCCACAGAAAAAAAAAACCAGAAAAACTTTTCCACTCGCATATCCTCGCATTACTAACTGCGACTTGCTTCAATAGCTTCCACGAGCAACTCCCATAGCTTCACGATGGGCCGCTCCGTTGCGAAAACCTTTAGGATCTACCTTCGCTCGATATGAATCAACTGAAGGCAAGGTACAAGGTGCCGTCATCGGTATCGATCTTGGTATGTATTATGTATACTCACTTTTGCCATTGGCTTTTCGCTAATGCTTCTTCCACAGGTACCACAAACTCTGCAGTTGCTATTATGGAAGGCAAGGTTCCTAGAATTATTGAGAACGCTGAAGGTAAGATATTCTACTCGGCACATATATATGTCTACTTTGAGATTTTAACATGAATATAGGTGCTCGCACAACCCCTTCTGTTGTCGCTTTTGCACAAGATGGTGAGCGACTTGTCGGTGTTGCCGCCAAGCGACAGGCAGTCGTAAACCCTGAGAACACTCTTTTTGCTACTAAGCGATTAATCGGACGCAAGTTCACTGATGCCGAGGTCCAAAGAGATATCAAGGAAGTCCCGTACAAAATTGTGCAACACAGCAATGGCGATGCTTGGGTTGAGGCTAGAGGCCAGAAGTATTCACCATCTCAAATCGGTGGCTTCGTCCTCAACAAAATGAAGGAGACTGCTGAATCTTACCTGGGCAAGTCAATCAAGAATGCCGTCGTCACCGTTCCCGCCTACTTCAACGATTCTCAGCGTCAAGCTACCAAGGACGCTGGTCAGATTGCTGGTCTTAACGTTCTTCGAGTTGTCAACGAGCCTACTGCTGCTGCTCTAGCATATGGCCTGGAAAAGGAGGCTGACAGAGTCGTTGCTGTGTATGATCTCGGTGGTGGTACCTTCGATATCTCTGTTCTAGAGATCCAGGCCGGCGTCTTCGAAGTCAAGTCTACAAACGGTGATACCCACTTGGGTGGAGAGGACTTCGATATTCGTCTAGTTCGTCACCTGGTTCAGCAATTCAAGGCCGATTCGGGCATTGACTTGTCTAACGACCGAATGGCTATCCAGCGAATCCGTGAGGCTGCTGAGAAGGCCAAGATTGAGTTGTCCTCGTCTCTTCAAACCGATATCAGCCTTCCCTTCATCACTGCCGACGCCTCCGGTCCGAAGCACATCAACACCAAGATGACTCGAGCCCAACTTGAGAGCATGATGGACCCTCTGATCACGCGCACTATCGAGCCTGTTCGCAAGGCGCTCAAGGACGCTAACCTACAGGCTAAGGATATCCAAGAAGTTATTCTCGTCGGTGGTATGACCCGTATGCCCAAGGTTTCCGAGTCTGTCAAGAAGATATTCGGCCGTGACCCTGCCAAGTCTGTCAACCCTGATGAAGCCGTCGCCATTGGTGCTGCTATCCAGGGTGCTGTGCTCTCTGGTGAAGTTAAGGATCTCCTACTTCTAGATGTTACCCCCCTTTCCCTTGGAATCGAGACTCTCGGCGGTGTGTTCACGCGATTGATCAACCGTAACACTACCATTCCTACCAAGAAGTCTCAGGTCTTCTCTACAGCTGCCGACTTCCAGACTGCTGTCGAAATCAAGGTCTTCCAAGGCGAGCGTGAACTCGTTAAGGACAACAAGCTCCTTGGCAACTTCCAGCTTGTTGGCATCCCACCGGCTCACCGGGGTGTTCCCCAAGTTGAGGTCACCTTTGATATTGACGCTGACTCTATTGTCCATGTCCATGCGAAGGACAAGAGCACCAACAAGGACCAGTCAATTACCATTGCTTCTGGCTCTGGTCTTTCTGACTCTGAGATCGAGCACATGGTTGAGGAATCTGAGAAATATGCCGAGCAGGACAAGGAGCGCAAGGCTGCTATCGAGACAGCCAACCGTGCCGACAACGTTCTAAACGATACCGAGAAGGCGCTGAACGAATACGCAGACAAGCTTGACAAGGCTGAGGCTGACGGAATCCGGGAGAAGATCACCGCTCTACGGGAATTCGTGAGCAAGAGCCAGTCCGGCGAGGGCACTGCTACTGCCGCTGAGATCAAGGAGAAGACAGATGAGCTACAAATGGCCAGCTTAAATCTCTTCGATAAGATGCACAAGAGCCGCAACGAGTCTAGCGAATCTAGCAGCTCTGAGGCCAAGCCTGAGGAGCCTAAGCCTGAGGACGAGAAGAAGCCGTAAATACCCCATTTGAACCGGTAGTTTTCTCGATTTATTTTAAGAGCCTCGAAGCGACGAGGATCATAAGAGCCAGCTCTCTATACCTGTACATTAAACTGTACACTTATTTGCCTACCCTACGTCATTTCCCAGTTCCTACCTACGATGAGGCCATGTCTTCCTACATTTGCGGGCGGAGGCGGCGTTTTGAGATTTGGGAAAAAGCTTTGCCTGAAAGCTAAACGCATTTCACGCGGTACTGGTGACATGAATGGCATCCGAAGAGCAGCTCTGGCATGAGCTAATGTATATAAGTGGCCACGACGAAGAACAAATTCTAATATGACATCCCCTCTCATGACTTCAAACCTGTTCAGTCCGATCATTTATGTGAAATGTTTAACCTTCCCGTTACCCCGTAGGCGTATATGTGATATGTAATATGTGTGAAATAAGTTTATATTCCGATCTAAGTATTGCTGTGAGGTTGTGACTACCTGCGTAGATGTCTAAGTAGGTACCTAGGCACTGATGCACTCTGCCATTTGCTTCAACGGTATCTGGTAAATGCTTTATCTTATGTCGATACCGAGGGAGGTACCCAACTCTCCAGTTCTAACCAGCTTAATATGTTTTACAGTATGTCTTACAATAGGTACCAAGGTTAGGGACCATCGTCTCCCGCCTCGACGCCGCAGAAGCCCTGGCTCTGCCTCCTCGTCTCGGGGTCCATGGCGTCGACTAGATCCACCAGGTCAGATGGCAGCTCGGCGAGGGAGAGGAACATGCCGCCTAGAGAGGTTGGGTGGAGGGGTTGGTTCGTTAGCTTGCTTGTTGGGTATTAAGTAGTTTTTTTTTTGGTGTGGGGGGGGGCGGAAAAGGGGGAAAGGGAAGTAATAGGGAGCAAAGCATTGAGTGGGCTGGATTTACTATGTGCATACCTTCGATATGCCACGCCACATGGCAGTGCAAGGCCCAGAGGCCGGGGTTGTCGGCCGGGAAGCGGATGACGACGTGGCTGAAGGGCGGGATGGTCACGGTGTCGCGGCGCATCGGGTTCGTGAGGTGCCAGGTGGTACGGGTGGTGTTGCTGCTGTCGCCGAAGAGGCCGGGGCCCCAGGCTACGATTTGGAATGTGTGGCCTACATAGATTTTTTGGGGGGTGAGTAGGTGTGTACTTGCTGCTTGAGATGTTGGGAATTATATTCCCCCTCCCCCCTTTTTTGGATTTTGGGGATAGGTTGGAGTCAATGCGTACCACTAGATTTCCGAAGTTAGCGTTGCCTGAGTAGGTAGGTGCCTAAAGGCCCACACAGAGTGAAAGATGGAAATAGACACGTAAGTAGGTAAAGAAAAGATGGAACATACTGTAAATGCCAGGGATGCTCCATGGCGTCGCGGGAGTTTATCACGATCTGCGCGCCTTGCTCGGCGTCCGGGATGAGGAGGACCTGCTGGCTCAGCCCGAAGTCCCAGCTGCTGTACGCGTTGACTCTGTCGGGGGTGAATTTCTGGTCCAGCGCTTTCCAGAGCGTCGCGTTGTGGGGGAGAGGAGAGTAGGATGTCTGTGAGAGGTGTTTAGTAGGTGTCAGTGATCAGTGATATCATTGTCATTTCTGGCGTATAAGTAGAAGAGGAGGGCGGGAAAATGGAGACTGAGGAAGAGACCTTGTTAATGAATATCCGATTGACGTCCTGCGCCTGTCGAAACGCGTACTCGATGTAGTGCGTATTCACCTCGCTGACATCGACAGCAGGCTCCCGGCGCATCGGCACCGCCATGTCGAACGGCATATCGTCGCACCCTTCCCACACATCGCCCCTTAGCCCGTTGCTCTCCACCCCGTACGGATTCGTCGTGTTCCTCGGGCTCCCAATCGGTTCGGCGATAGTTTTCCCGGCATTACCTTCTTCATCATCGTTGTGCCCTTCCTCAACATACCTCAAAACCCCCCTCCCCTCATACCCCCCACCCTCCAGCCCCTTGCTCGTGTACGTCGAATACGGCAGAAAACACGTCCTCGGCAGCGTCGCGCGGATGTAGTAACCACCCGGTTCCTGGTCCGCGGCCACGACGACCGAGGCGCGCTGCCCCAGGTTCAGGTACACGCCCTGCGCGCGCAGGGGCTCGATCTCGACGCCGTCCAGCTCGACGATCGTCAGCGTGTGGTTGTCGATGCTGAACCAGTACGAGAAGAAGGACGAGGCGTTGATGAGGCGCAGGCGCGTTGTTTGCCCCGCACGCACCGCGGTGGAGGAGAGGCGGCCGTTGTCGTTTGCTGTGCAGTCTGTGGTGCTGGGGAAGGGGTGGGTGGACGATGGGGAGGAGGAGGGTGGGTAGGTGGTGGAGTTGATGCTGCAGTTGTAGGGGCTCTGCCCGTTGAGGAGGATGTTGTCTGCGAGTGGCTCGACGCCGGACTCCGTGGGCGCCCATTTCGAGGTTGGGTTTAGGTAGCTTTTTAGTATCTACATTTTTCATTCCAGATAAATGATCTTAATTAGTGCCAAGTAGAAGATAAAACGTAGGTATTGTTTGGATTTATATAGGGAGGCGGCTTACGACAGGCCCGTATGCATGATACACATCCGACACGAATATGATCTTCTCGTCATCCGTTTCCGGCACCATTTCATCTGGATCATGTATAATCTATATCATAGTCAGCCATCATGCTCTTACCTACATACCTCACCATACCACGGGTGGGTAGGTTGGTACTAGATCGGGCAAGCATCTCACAATAGCGCCGTACGCCCCATCACTATACTGCACGGACGAATGCGCATGCCACCAAAACGTGCCTCTCTGATCCTGCACCCGAAACTCATACGTGAAGCTGCGGCCCGGCGGGATCCCGCACTGCGAAATCCCCGCCACGCCGTCCATCCACGTGGAGCCCCTCTGATTGATCCCGTGCCAGTGAATCGTCGTGCTCTGGTTCGCCATTTTGTTATTGACCCTTACACGCACGGTATCGCCGACATTGGCCTCGATCAGCGGGCCCGGGGACTGTCCATTGACGAGCACCATCGGCTTCCGGAACCCGTCGGGCGCCGCGTACGCCTGCGACACGTCGAACACATAGTCCCTCACCATCGGCTCCCGCGACACTTCGAACTTCGTCTGTAGAGAGAGCTCCGTCTCGTTGATAAGCCTGTCTATCGACACGAAAGGGAGGTCCTCGGGAATCCCGTAGAGCGCGTTGTAGTTCAGCGGAGGCGCGGCGTATACCGTTTTATACCGCGGAAGCCCGAGTCCGAGGCCCAGACCTAGAGCTAGCGCTATGATACAGAAGCCGAGGAGTGAGATGAAGAAGAGACGAAGAGGGATTGTTCGTTGGGGCCGCTTTTCGGTGGCAATAAATGGTAGATCGCTAGTACTCTCCCATGGTTCAGACGGCCATGACAAGTCTTGTTGTGGACTATTTTCGCCATCAAGTAGCATTAGCCCGCTCGCGCTGCTGGAGGACCGGTGGCCTAACATAGTGGAACATGATGGGAAGCAAATTTATCGAAGAGATTAGGGACGTGTTGATTTATTTAGTACTTAAGCAAAATAAGGGATGTATAAAGCCAACGCTAGCTACCTAGTAGGCATGTATTGACGCAGGGCAAGTCTTAGTACTGAGACATACAAAGAATCGTAACTTGACCCAGGGAGGAGAGTTACATTAATAGTCACGAAAGGGAATACAAAGGCTAAGTATTGAGGAGTAGTTAAAAATACCTCTGATTCTATTAGATCAAGATTTGCTTTACGTAAAGTATAGGTAGGTACCCAGGTAGGTAGGTAGCTAATGGGTTAGAGGACACTATCTCCCAAACCCAAACCATCCTCTCTTCTGTGACTGGGCTGTCTGCTCTGACCTTTGTTCAGACTCGAGGGTAGGCGCTGGTGCCTTTCGAGGGTAATCAATGTAATTCCAAGCAACGTCGAAGAATAAAGGCTTCACTGGGATAGCCTCTACCTTGGGTGGATAAACCACAAGATTTTCCAGGTCCGCTCCCCCTGATGGGTACTCAAATAGGCGCTGTATTAGTGGGACCTTGGCGTTTGATGATGTTGCGTTCGCTGCCTTTTGCTGTATATTATCTATTTCGACAATTGCGCGGCATCTCTGTACTTCCCCCTTCAACAATTCGTGAAGAAACTGTATCTCAGCTTGACGAATCTCAATATTGTGAGGGGAGGTATCTGAAGAAGAATTGTCATGGCTAGAGAAGAACGCGGTAGCCTGTTCACATTCATCAAATGCATGCTTGGTAAGAACCAAAGCATTAAGGGATTGGCTGGTTAATGAGTGTGACCGTGCAATCGTGAGACACCTATCTGGCTGTTAGTATACGCACACGAACATTTCCATGAATTCTAACAATAATAACTGACTTGAGAGCCTGGAAGTATTTGGCAGTGGCATTTAGTTGTTCTAGTAGTTCTTCATCGGCGGCAACACCAGGCAATTCCTTGATCGAATCGATACTTTGTAACGTAGAGTCGTAAAGGACCACTTTGTCTTTGAGGCGGGAGATTTTTCTACCAGTTGGTTCTATTTTGGGTTTTCGAGAGCTGGCGTCTTTCTTGGATTTTCGAGTAGTGGTAGGCGCCGAGTCTAGAAGAGCGCCGTCATGCTCACCGCTCAACACCCGATTACGACCGATTCTCCAGCTAATCATGTGATAATTAACAGCTGTACGAGTTATCTGCAGACTCTGGATTCGAGGATCGTTTTGCGATACGCCTTCCTCCTTTAGTTCGTCAATGGCATGTTTCGTAGCATCTGCGGCATCTTGGCTTGCGATCAGTACTTCATCATACGCCGCCGCCATCTCCTTGGGCAATATAACGTCAGAAGATGCTAGCTTCTCTGCCAACCGAGCAGTCGCCGTATCAGTTGACGCTAGAGCAAGAGCAATGGCTGCGTCTTCAATCTTGACTTCTCGGGACCTCCATGTAATGGTCTGAGGTGCGTTCGGAGCGCCAACCTGGCCTTTTTGAGCATCAGACTCACTCTGGTTGAGCAATTCTGAGTCCAGCTTATTAATCTGAGCAACCAGATCAGAATCAGAAGAAGGGAAAGCCTTTCTTGCGATAGTAGCTATTGCCAAGGTCCTTGGGACCTTGCTCTGATAGGCAGCAAATCGAATAGAAGGATCAATGGTGTCAGACAATAGATCTTTGAATATATCCCCGCTCATCGAGGTAGATAATGCGATGTATATGATACGAGCAGTCGCATAGCTTCGTAGGCAAGGCTCCCAGCTTTGTTTTTCAAATTGGGTGGCACCCCGAATCATGGATGCATACGCACGTGCTTCCAGTACATCAGTATCGCTGGCTCCAGTTGTTGAAGTATCAGACAGGGCAACGACCAGCTGTTCAGCGGCTCGCGCGGCCTTATCAAGTCTTGAGATGATATGAGAACGAGTTCTACCGGTAATGCGTTTGGTGTCGGATGAGTGGACAGCTTTGAACCTCATAGCATGTGCCCAAGCACGTTCGGCTGTGAACAATTGAAGGTGAAGAAACCTTGATTTGGTCAGCGACATGCAGATTCCAGCAGGCGATAATGATTATGATAAATGACAATGAACATGGTAATGGTAATAGTAATAGTAATGCGCATACTCATGATTCTCTGATAGCTTCTCGGCCGATATGGGATCCTTCTTGCTGAACTTGCTTCGATTTCTTGTCGCAATATTCAACCTTTTTCGACAATTGTGGAGTTTCTTTACCAACTGCCTATGGTAGGTGCTATAATCCCCATAGAGCAAGGCCTGGTTCCTAGCCGTGACTATGAAGTTGGTAATATCCATATCTGTATGATGGATGGCCAGAGAGCCTGGACGTTGGTTGTTGGGAAAACAGATGGAGTTACAGTATTACGTTGTAAAGAGTAAGAATAATAAGGGTAGCAGTAAAAGGTAGTGGGGTTCTAGAACTTAAGGCATCTTACCTAAGCTTGAACCTTGAAGTTGAGGATTTCATCTCCACGCAGCCACGGTGGGGTACGGTAGCTCGATGTCATTAATTGAAGATTCCTGGCAATCTGTGTGACAGCTGTGTGGCTAATATATGGACCCGATAAGCGATTGGCCAATACTTAGCACACTTTAAGCACTACTACGTACCTACAGTACTTACACTATGCATGTAAGTAGGTTAGTTACTTCGCAATCGCAAAAGCCAGAAAAAAAAAAAAAAAAAAAAAAAAGAAGAAAAAAGTAAAGAAAAAAAATGATGCTCCATGTCTCCCCGTCATACTACTACTGTACAGTTTTTGGATTTCACACCTACCTACATATATTTAAACATGGCATTTGATTTCTCAGTGTTCCGATGAATCTGTCTTGCAATCAATACATGAAATGGATTCCTTTTCTATCGTATTATAGTACATGTCATGGTAAGCAAAGTCCCTGCAATGTTCCTCGGTCTCTCTTTCGCATTCCAATATATATATATATATATACAATATATACATATATAATATTCAAGGATGGCTTCAGTAAGTATATAGCACTCACATCTATATCTTACCTAGGTACTAGATAGTTCCAGAGTGATGCCTTTAAATTCCCCAAAAGGCACATCCGAATCGACCCGTGAGCTATTACACGAGGTGCCGATCACCTCTTAACGGTCTATCCTAATGTTGGAGAAGACGGCTGCCAGTTTGGAACCATGTAGCTTCCAACGGATCGTTCCTGGCACCGCCCAGTCCTTCCGGTCTACTAGGCAACTTCGCAACCTCTTCTGGCACCATGGAGCTGCTGATGTTGAGCTTACTACTTCTTGGCAAGCTTTAATGCATGGCACTTTCGATCTTCATCCAAATCCACAGCCTGAAGAGAACAAGAGCTCTGCTCTGGCCGCTTCGACATTTCTTGTCGACTTTCTGTATCCGAGTAGCGCTCTTTCACTTATGCGCCGCCTTACCCCGACCACCACTACTAATGGTTCCTCCTCCTCTTCCTCCAACCGTCCCAACACCTTCCGCTATAATCAGCGATTTGCGAGACCTGTGTCTCGTCTTTTCACCTCATCTCTCAACAAGCAGCGAGCTGATACTTCCGGAAACAAACCTACCAACGGCAAGGAAGCGCATGAAACTAACCCTGACGACCCTGATCCCAACGACCCTGACCATAACGAACCTAGCCCTAACGTATCTAGCGATGAAGGCGGCGAAGTTGGCCCGGAGCTAGTAGACAACTCCAAGCCCCCCAAGGAGAGCGATAAACCCAAGGTCCCTAAAAATGCCTATATTCCGATGGTGTCTGCAGGTGATACATCCCAGCGGCTTAATTCCGAGCTTGATCAGACAACTACAGAATCCCATCCCACCGAAACCAACGGGGAAGATACAACTCCAAGCACCAATCATCGGGAGGAACTGAAGAGTCTGTTAGAGCGCAGCCGTCTTGAAGATGCTGATCGCGTCTGGTACCATTATCAGTCTATGACCAAAAAAACAGAAAATATTATGATTCAAGTTCTACTCTTCCTCTCCAAAACTGGTCGATTATCCGATTCATGGAAAGTATCGGAGCTTTTCCATAAACTCGGTCCGTCACTATGGACCGACCCTGTGTTTCTAGCAGGCGTCGCGGCTGAAGTTAACCTGCAAAATACCGATCGGGCGATAGAAGTCTTTGTTCACGGCCTAGGTGATATTTTTCTTAAAACTACGACTTTGGTCGATGCTCTAGATTTACTACTCGCCACAGCATTGAGCTCTCCTACATATGATTATCTGGAAAAGGTATGGGAGCATTATCCAGAAATGATCAAGAGATGGGACTTCGAAGGCATAACATCAGAGCTGAGGCTTGTTGCCAGGGTTGAGGGCCTGGCTAAGAAAGCTCTCGCTTTTCAAGAATATCTGGCCGCAAAGCCTCAGAAGCTCGATAGTGCAGAACCTACAGAATCTACAGCAGCTATGGCAGCTACAGAAGCTGCAGAAGTTTCAGAATCTACAGAAGCTACAGCAACTACAGAAACTATAGAGCCTACAGAGCCTACAGAGCCTACAGAATCTGACGAAGCTCCCGAAGCTCCCGAATCCCAGCAAGAAGCATTGAATGTGCTACAGAGAATTATTGTTCGCAGAGCTCTTGTATCATCCGATATTGATTATGTTCTTCCTCTTCTCAACTCATTAAAAGATCCGCTTGCTTTCGAGCATTATTTGAGAAACATAACGGAGAGGAATCAAAGAGACGTCGGAATGAGCGCGTATGAAATCTATCGCAAATTGCCGGGGGCCACGCCGAGCCGCCAAGTTCTTTACGAAATGTTCAAATTATACTCTAGCATGAAAGGGTCGCTTGGAATCAAGCTCGCTGGACTGGAAAATATTTGGGAAGACTGGCATAAGTTTCATACCAACCCTTCTCGCCGGGCATATCAAAGGTACCTGGCCTTCTATGCGCGTCAGGGAGATACAAAGAAAGTTTATGAACTCTGGCCCAAATTTATTGAGCTGTATCGCGATGATGTGGATTTCCCTGCTATAATGGGTGACGATACGTTTGCGCATCTTCTCCAGGTGCATGCGGTAAAGGGCGAGGCTGATGAAACGGAACGGATCTTTCACGATATCTCGAAGAAGTTTCGTTTAAAACCCAACAAATACCACTGGAATATCTTGCTCAATGCTCGCGCCAAGGCTGGCGATTATGATGGTGCGATAGCTACTTTCGAAAAGATCTGTGGACAAGTGCTGGCGGACAAGTATACTTTTGGCATCATGATGCAGATGGCTGGTGTCAGGGGTGATTTGGGATTTACCGTTGAACTGTATCGCCGACGAATACGTGCTGGCGTGGATGTCAGTGATGCTATCCTTAGTAGTCTCGTCGATGCGTACAGCCAGAATGGACATTTCCAAGCAGCTCGAGATGTTTGCGTTCGTGCCGCAGAGAAAGGCATCGTATCAACTCAGATGTGGAACAAAGCCATTCATTATCATGCCCTCAACCGAGATCTTGACGCCATGAACAACCTACTCACTCTCATGGCTACTCACAGTGTTCCCTTTGACTCGTACACCTTTCAGCAGTTGCTTCTGGGTTTGGCTTTATGTCGGCAATCGCAGCACGCTTTGAATCTCCTCGGAATATCACTCAAAGACCAGGTTTTCGAGGTCACTCCAGAACACTTCCATATCGTTATGGGTGCCTTGTTAATCACAGGAGAGCCTGGCCCGGTTCTGCGGCTTCACAAAGTGATGCAGGACCGCGGATACCCGACCTCAACAGACAGTCTATTCCGAGTGACGCAGGCGCTTGCGCAATGGAAGAAGATGTCCCCAATGCAACGAAAGCGGCAGACTGCAACAGGATGGCTTGGAAATGCGCTGCGGTCTTTCCACCATATATACGGCTTAAGTAGTCGAGCGAGGAGTAGTAAATTCGCACCCCCAAGGACCGGCACCACTCGACCAGGAGAACTACTGAGGCAGAGTTCCGAGAAAACTCATTTCAGCACCATGGTGTACCTGCTGGCTCAGATGAAGGATTTCGCCCAAGCTCGTGAGCTCGTGGATCTTTACAGTTATATCTTCCAGGGCGAACAAGATCTTGGCGGAATACTACCCATCGCCATGCTCAATTCTGTCATGCGAATGGATCTTTTAGATAAACAGTATGAACGCGTTCAAGCCACATGGGATCAAACTCTTGAAACGGCAAAAGAAGGTGCACGATCAGCGGACTATGTCGTGCACCTAAAGCATACGCCAAAGATCTCAGCGAAATACCGTTATATCCTAGCGGATGGCCTTCAGGTTATGATGCAAATGCACCTCGAAAGGGAAAATGGCGCGGAACTTCAAAGGGTGGTGCAAAAGGTTCGTTCGGAGGGATTCGAGCTGGACAGCAAGAATTGGAACTTTTACGTACAGGCACTGGTTCAAGTAAACGAGCTCAAGTCTGCATTCATCACGTGCGAAGAGATACTGATGCCGAATTGGACGGGATGGCACATTCTCCGTACAAAGGAGAATGTGCGAAACAAGATATCTCTCGACTTACGACGAAAGGGAACATCCCCCCGGTATCTTCGACCGATCGCCACGACGCTGTATCATCTAGCGCGAGCTTATATGGAGTTGGATCAATCCGGGCCGTATTCTATAGAAGCGGCGAGAGCGGCACAAGAGGTAGAAAGAGACTGCCCACAAGCAGTCCGAGCCATCAGATCTATGATTCGGGTACATTCGACGGCTGAATATCAGATTCTCGGTGAGGAGGATTTCGCCCAATTTGATGCCGCCGAAGAAGAAGACGAAGAAGGTGAATTCGGATTTGAAAACGAGGGCGACGACGATGCTCAATCTGGAGCTATAGGTACAGATACAAGCTACAATACGAAGCTTGGAGCTGGAACTGGAGCTGGAACTGGAACTGGAACTGAGACTGGGTCTGAATTTGAGTCTGAGTCTGAGTCTGAGTCTGAGTCTGAGTCTGAGTCTGAGTCTGAGTCTGAGTCCGAATCTGAATCTGAGTCCGAGTCTGAAGTAGAGAAGAAGAAGAAGAAGCCTGTGTGGCGACGTGTATAAAAGACGTTGCTTCCTGTTGTATATATGAAGCACTACATATTTTGTAACCTAGTAGATAAATCTCAGAGTACTTAAATGTATAGCAACCAACAATCGTATTTAAAAGTGACTTTTGAAGCAGAATCAGGAGGATGTATAAGAAACCACCTAGGTATGTATGCATCTAAGTTAGTATGCACATGTAGGCAGTAGCCTAGACTACCTACTGCATGTGTACATTAGTAGTATACTGCCGGTGCTAACCCGATCAGTAGCTGTTTATGTATCTCTTGACATTACGAAGGGCGCATTAGCCATTGACTTTCATTGAGTCTCATAGAGTTAACTTCAGAGTTCCTTTTTTCTTTTCTTGACTGATCATCTTGCCAAACATCAACACTGAAACTACTAGGCATCTACCTTCTAATAACACCGTAAACCGACAGCCTCCTGAGAATCGTCTTGAAAACGGTAGCAGTACTGGCTAGGAAGTTAGATATACATAAGATAGGCAGCTCTCAAGATGTCACTCCCGTTCCTGCACCCGTCCGAGCTTCTGCCGTCCGGCTTCACGCTGTCCCGGTGCACGCCGGCTGATACGCCGGGGATGACTTCGGTTTGGTAAGTCATCCACATGTATCTCTACATGTCGACCCAACTATTCATATAGTTGATATGAATGGATTTCGCTAATCAATGTGGTTATAGTAAGTACCTATATATATTGTTTACTTGTGTACCTACCTAGGTACTTATCTGCCTCCTGTGAATATGGATATTCCATGTATCTATATTTTGCTCTGGCTACAAGACCTACTGTTCAGGTAGGTACCTAAGAAGCTAGTATACCTACATCCACTGCCCAGCCAACCAACCCCCCCCCCCTCCCTCCCTTTCCCTCTAATACCTGTATAGTCATGAAAGCCTTCCCCCAAAACTCCGCCTTCACCTACTGGTGGGCGCCCTCGCTGCCCGTCATGCACGCGTGGCAAAGCTCGCGGATCGCCGGCCGCTTCCAGGACCGGAGCACCCAGCAGTTCAAAGTCGTGGACGAGAATGTTAACCCGCCTGCTGTCGTCGCGTTCGCGAAGTGGGATCCCCCGACAGCGGGTATGAAGGGGTTGAGGGAGGGGTTTGTGGTTTATGATGGGAGGGAAGAGGGAAGGGGGGGGAAGAAGCAAACGACGCAGTTGTTGGCTCCGCCGGAGGGCGCTGATGAAGAACTGTACACGGAGTTCTTCACGGGTCTGAAGAGGATGGGGGAGAAGTGGCGGGCGCATGAGAAGTTGGGTATGGATGAGTTTCTTCGCACACACTTACCCTGCCTACCCCTATCTATCTACCCACCCAGAAGGTTACCTACCTACCTACTCACCTCTATACCTACTAATTCACTCATTCACTCACTCATCGCAGCCCTCTCCATCATCTGCACAGATCCCGCATACCACGGTCGCGGCATCGGCGCGGCCCTCATCAGTTCCGTCCTCGCCCTCGCCGACGCAGAGGGCCTGACGACGTACCTCGAGGCCTTGCCCTTGGCTGTGCCGCTGTACCGCCGCCTAGGCTTCGTCCAGGTCGACACGCTCGAGTACGATCTGGCGCGTGCGGGCATGGAGGGGACTTCTGTGTTGACGATTATGCTGAGGGAGCCGAAGGGGGAAAAGGAGGAGAAGGAGGCGGCTACTGTGGTGTAGGGGGGAGTTTCTGGCCCGAACCTGGGATATTATCTACATACCTAACCTAGTAGGTAGAGCGGAGCGTATACACAGAAGGAAAAGGAAAATAAGGACGGGGAGGACTATGATGAGGATGGCGTAGGCCTGTAGGCAGAGGATGCCAAGCGTACCTACCTAGCGAAGGAGGCTCCATAAGGGCGGCATAGGTTTGTCTGTCGGCGCAGATATTTATATCAGACTCACTGGGTGTTCCATACCTCAAAAAGCATGAGGCTATTTATATCAAAACAGCGCCTCACATATCAACCTATAGACAAGCATGCATATGTACATCTCATCTACCTATACTAAGCTCACCCCCCTCACCACAACTTTTATATTGGTATATCCCCACCTCCCCACCTCCTTCACTCTCCCAAACCCCAACTCTCCGGCTCGATCTATCTGAGGCGGAGTTTTACTAACGGCACGATGATGTTTCGAAGTTTGCCTACCTTCCTAGCACCCAGCCTTCTTGCCTTACGTGAAGCAGTGTAACCATAACGAGGGCGCCACCGCGCAGCCGTTGATGGCATTGATGATGCCCACCGCCCCCTTTCCCCCTCTCCTTGTGTACATGTATGTACGTTGCGGGCACGTGGGTATGTAGGCAAGTTCGTGCGAGAACGTTGTTGTACAATACACTATCTGCGTAGGTACATATGTAGGTACCTACCGAGGCGGATTATGTACATATGTAGGTAGGCAAGCATGCGTGCTACCTAAAAGGGGGGAGGGGGGAGAGAAAAAGGCGCTCATCTATACAAAGACTGTACTTGTCTGTATGCTTCATGGCGATGGTGTGTAGCACCAACGGACGACCGTAGGCACCTATCTACCTACCCAGGTTACCTACCTAGTATTAGGTTAGGTAGTTACATAAGTATGCTAAAACGCAGGAGCCGAGACTCACGTATAACAAAACCGAGCCAGTCAGCCCAGCCCAGCCCAGCCAACCGTTTCATCGGAAAATTTATCTATCGTCAGCCCAACCACGTGAAAAGGTGCGTGTGTGTGTATGTGTGTGTGTGCGGGTTAGGTGCGGCATCTACATGTATGTATCTCCTCATCACGAAAGGCTTCCACATACATACATACATACATATTTCCCCGGCCCTGGGCGTGCTGGCAAATCTTGGTAATCAGTATTCGTCCTCCCCCCTCCCCCCTCACTCCCCGGCTTTTCAACACGGAAGGCTGCATTTTTTGTATATGTGTGTGTGTGTGTGTGTGTGTGTGCGGCCATGCCGATAGACGTAATTGTCTAGGTCCCATGCCCATGGTTATGTAACAGGGGGGGGGGGAGAAGAAAAAAGAAACAAAATCGTTGCAAACATGTATGCAAGGTGCGCTTGGCGATAAACCATCTAGGTTAGGTTAGTTAGTTATGTATATTATGTATAGATACCTACCTGCCTACATACTGCCAAGTTCAGATTTCGAGACACATGCAATGTATTGTAAAATACGCAACACCTACATGTGCTTTCTTGCTTGTCAATTCATAGGTACCTAGGTATTGTAAGAGAAATCTCTTGGAATACATATAACTAATTGTGGTGGTTACCTTCAATGTATGTGAATAATCCGCCCCCTCGGCTCATAGAAATTACTAAGAAAAGGGATAGAATCACGATAACTGACGGTTAATATCGGGAAGGGCAACATGCCCTTTTCGTTTCCTTTTCTTTTTCTTTTCTTCCCTTTCATTTCTTTCATTTTCTTTTTCCCGCAGTTAGTTATAATGAATATTATTCATACTATTGTAGCCCGGCTTGTTTGATCGACGAATGTGACAAGTGGATCGTGGGGGGGAGGGTTTAGCCCAGGGGTTTGATGGAGCCATGGGGGGGTTAGGGTTAGGTAGGCAGGTACACTAGATAGTCAGGAGATGTGTAGTGATAATAGAATGCACTTTATAATACTACGCGTGTGCCTGATACTATTGTTTACGTGGGCTTTAAGAAAGGCTATATAAGTAGGTAGGTATGGACAGTATGTTGGCTACAATATCGGCCACGTAGTATTCGCGATCTGGTTATTTGACCAGAGTACGACGTTGAAAGATACTGTCTGCATATCATGGAACGATGGCAAGATTGGCTTCTGATGTCTTGGCATTACCGATCAGTGATCAATAGGATAAGCCCCGGGTTCCAAGATCCCTATGGGGCAATAGTATTCACCGACAGCACATCCTCAGATCCTGTTTAAAATAGTTGACTCGGTCCTTTCTTGCTATACTTGGTAGTCCCGGGCCGCGTTCACATTGACGACAGACCCGAAAGCTACTTTGATTAGTACCTGTGCCGACTAACTTGATTATATCGTGATGATATTTCATATGTATATACTCCATTCAACATTCACCTACTCCATACTAAATACTTAAGAAGGCTACTGTAAGTAAGGGGTGAGGTGTCGAGGACCTGAGCATAAGAATTCAGCATAAAGCATGCCTTTCCCGCTGCCAGCGCATACATATGTACCTAACCTACACTAGATGTGTACCTGCTACTTGTTAGTGTTAGTGGACTTTTCAGCGATAATGACCCATGGGGACGCAATGACGCGCGGAAGTATTCGCACGCATCTGCCTATCAGAATATTTGAGGTTATGTACTGGTGCCCACTGTACACACAGATGACCTGGGGTAGTAACTTGCCCTGATCTCTGGGATCGGGGATTTTCATACTAGTCTAAACATGTCGATAATCGGGGGTAAATTAGCATGAGATGAAAGGACTCTGAGGTTTTTGTATGTGGTAGCCTGTGTACCTGGCTTGAGTAGAAACTTCAATGCCCAAGAAAGAGATGGATAACATGCGGCTATAACTAAATCTCCTACATTTGTAGGTAAATTGGTAATTCCAAATTCCAGCCATTGGGAGTCGGTGCACCGCTGCACTGGAATCAGCTAGTATAAAGTAATAAGTAATGTAATAATAATCCCGGAAGGAATATGTATCGAACAACATTGAAGCTGACAAGCTCGAAGTTGAAGGGTGACTACGACTCTCATCCATGTTGATGAGCCGGACCCGAGATGATACCGGTAGCATTGCACACGCTACAGGGCAGATCGTTGATACAAACTTGAAGTGCGACGACGTTCGTCAAGGGTTGTGGACTTGTGGTTCCAAGTCTCAAGTGGTCCGTGGATCGTTGTACGAAAAGGTGCATCTGAAACGACGCGATGTGTTGTAGACGATCCGCCGCTAATCTCATCGGTTTGGGTTTCCCGTCCGGCATGGCATCCTCAGGATTATCAGGTACTAGGTAGAATACCGAGTCGCCGCGCTTAGATTGACCGAAACCATCAATGTTAGGATGTAATTCTTTTTAGGATAACTTTTTTTTCTTTCGTCGTTTGAGAGGAAAGAATATCAGGTGAGATGATGAGATGATAAGTGAACTTAATCATGTCCTCTGGAAGCAAAGGGTTCTAGTTTTCTGCTCGGCCGTAGATAGACAGGAAAACACCTGCACATACAACCTTCTACCCCTGGCAGCAGGACTTAACTACTGGGTCCTTACTGATGGGATAAGATCAGCTCAGGGGTCTTATTTCAGCTCTTTGGAGACTTGACAGCATGGACTCAACTGCCGCAATAGGAGCAACATGACATGGATGGTTGATAATGAAATGCGATTGGAGTTGACTCCATGATCAATCCGAGAAACCCAAGGAACTCTGCCCTGAGGCATCCCATCGACTCGGACCAATCATTCATATGCTTATATGCTTACGTTGGCCTTTCCATATAGCAACTATCGGGATGTTGTGAGGTCAGCATGGGCACATTCCTTGGAACCTCTGAAAAGGTCAAGTATGTATGAAAGGCGGCGTCGAACTAGTCTTGTCTGAACTGTTTCGTGGCTAAATGGGAGTGGACCATGTTCAACATGAAACACGTCTGAGAGAGCGACTTGGACTTGGTGTGGTGTTTGAATGGACCTGACTCGCTTCTTCCCCTGTCCACTAATTAGATCAACCCCAGGATTATCAATGAGTTGTGTGGTGGCCGCGTGGGCACGGACAAAGTGCTGGAATGACAAAAATATCCGAACCCATGGACTGACAAGCATATAGAGAATATTCTAGCACCACTCCAATGTTCTCTGCAGGTGCTCGATGACGAACGATGGCAGAAAATCCGGCTAGAGAAATAGATGGGTTGACGATCATAAACTAATAAGGTGGCCCTTCGAACAGACTTGGGACTTGGGCCGGCGGGCGGCTCGGCCTGAAAGCAAAGTATAGTAGAAGTTGCAGAGCTGCGGGATGAACCTTCAATGTTTTAGCCCATCAATACATGTATGTACAACTTACTTACCTACATAGTAGATACCTCAATGTTGGCTGCATGTAGGCATTGGATGTATGTATACGTACAGATATACCTACATATGTATATGTAGATTAGTAGGCATGTATTGTACATACATACATGTCAGAAAGCAGAAAATTGGTATGAGGGTACACAAGCTGCTTCTTTTCGGGCTCGTGCAGCAGGAAGGTTAATGCGTTCAGGAACCCCAAACGAAGCCACCGAACGCCATTTGAGGAGAATGACATTATGGGGTCTCCTTGTTATACATCAATGATATGTGCCGATCTTCTGGTGGTTGGGCTAGACCGCCTCCGAAGCAGGTACCAAGACTCTGTACGTAGCACGAGTCCGCCACGTTCTCCAACACTGAAGGTGTACGACCTAGTACGGGAGGCGTGTAGATCGTTTAATTATCGGAACTCTCGCGTACCTAGAGGTTATGTAGGCTGGCAGGCTGGCAGGCTGGGAGGTTGAGAGACAATGCATTGTGTGTGTTTGTGTAATTGCATATGTAGAAGCTTTAAACGTTGGCAAAGGAGGCAAAGCACATGATTATCATCGGAAGCCGACGCATGAGTCGTGCTTCGAAGAACAATCCTATTTTTCTCATCTCATCGTGACGCCGACACATAGCCTATCCACCTACAGCCGCCGAACTAATCACACTCCTTTCATACCAGACATAGCCCGCTGGAAGTTAGAATTGAACTTCAAGGGAGGATTGGGATGGATTGGGATGGATTGGATTGGATTGGATCACTGCAGCCTCAAGGGATGATTATGTTAAAAATAACTATTAAATCTTGGGGGGGCAAGCTTGTTCATGAAACTGGTGGGTTGGTAGAACTGAATTGACACGATCTGGTATCAAACAACTAGAAGTTGAAACAATGAACTCTGAAGACATCAATTGATCTTCAATGTTGAACATTGAACTCTTTTAGCCATGCACGTACCTACATCAATGTAGTTATGTGCAAGATCGCGCTTCCCCTACCAAGTACATAAGTATTAGTGAATATCTAAAACAACGGCAACTTCAAACCCAAAATTTAATTAACACACAGTCATCTAATTAAGCCATCTTAACTTTTAAGGTTCTAAAATCATCTCGCCGTTTCAACCTTTGGACAATTGACCATGCTGCCTAGGCCCTAGGGTAGGGGATGCACTACCTAACATAGTATAATGAATTAATTATTATTAATAGAGAATTGCTTGCCGGGGATGCTCCTGAGTCCTGAGTCCTGACATAAAGCTTCATACTAGTAGTACTAGCTTAATAAGGCAACACATGAAACTCGTACTGCATTTTTGGGATTAGCTCAACTCAGTAACTAGGTAGTTATGTACATGTATTGTGCAATTCCAATCACAGTGCTTCATCTCATACCTAGTACTAGATGACCCATTAATAACGTTAGCACACATACAATGCTCACATACATGCTTCATCGCAAATTTTTGGGATAAACCTAATCTGCGTACCGCTTAGATTCATACTATGTCAGTACCTGGGCTTGATGTTTGAAAGGAATTGCATACTACCATAGCACATGTATGAACAGTATGTTGCAAGTAGGTACTACATATATGTAGGTACTAAGAAATCACTTATGTTAGTGATGGTTGATCGAATTATAAAGTACCGTAGGTACCTGGTAGGTAATTTCAGACATAGTAGCTCTTTTGATACATACCCGCGTAGTCGGGTAAGCATGAATAGTTACATGCAAAAGATTACCAAAGATACGGGTACTTGCATACATATGCACATTTCGGGCTGACACTTGCTGGCACTGGAATACATACTGCCTAGTTTGTACTACATAGGATGAAATAAGTCAAGTATTAACTATACTAAATCGTCCCACTAGAGGAATAAGGGTCCATTGATGGATATTTGAGGGCGCTTGGTAGGTACATATTCGTAGTAGGTACTGGAATACCTTAGGTTAGGTCCTTAGCAGCTTAGCACTAACACTGTTGTAACCTAGTACCTAGTAGTACAATACATTTACAGTTTCCCCTCCAAATTCGTGGTTCCCCCCTTTCCTACGCTCCGAACTCTAAAAAACCCATACAACGTTGTCAATTTGTTACTTCGTTTTTGACTTTAATTTTTTATCCATCCAAACTTGTCGCCGTTACAATTCCCAAACTATTTCCAGCTGAATCCAATATCAAATTGCTGAGTCGCTATTTCAAATTCTTCATGCGCTGAAACAAATAGGCTGGATTGTTCTCCCCTGTTCTCCCTACTCCTGTCTGCTATACCACCATACGGCCCGTGAGCAAGCCATCTGGAGGTGCCCAGTGGGATTAGTTTCACAATATTCGCATTATTCTTCATATTATCCAACATCTAGAATAATATCCTGCCGCTTATCCCTTAATCTTCCCTTTGCGTTACCTCTCGCAAACCGCATAACCCAAATTCCATTATTCGCAATATCGCAATACCGCAATACCAAGTAGCGCCCTACAAGGCTTCGTTACCTAGTACCTGTCACTTGGGTCCGCTTCTTTTCCCATCTCTTCCTCCTTCTTCCTTTTCATTCAATTCTGCAATTCCTCCTATCTACTCTTCCCATCGCCGTTTGGCCGAATTTCGTCGTGACCGCTTCGACCGCCGATTCTGCCCCGAAATCCATGAGAAGCCATCTACCCCGTTATCTACCCCGTTATCTAACTCTTGGTCGGCGTCGACAACAACCATTCTCCGCTTCACCGACTTAACCGAGTCCCTACTTATTCTAGGTACTTCTCACGTCCGCCATATCCAAGCATCTTCTATTCGAATATATCACCCTCAAGATTGTTACTCTGCGAGTTTGACTGGGTGATAGCTTCGATGTTGCGATAGTCTTATCTTCATCGCCTTTCATGACGTACCGAGCAAATCGAGCTTCTACTCACCTACCCTTTCATCAACAATCAAAACAAGCCCCTCGGGTTACATACTGGGTTGGTCTACTAGCTGTGCCTGGAACAAAATCCAAGTTGGTTACCTAGGTACCTAATTACAATGTCGGCAGGAATCATGGAGGAGTATCAAGAAGGTCAACTAGACAGCGACGATGTCTTTCCCTGCAAAGGGTGTGGAGAGGTAAGTGGAGGATACACCCATAGAAAAGGGGGAGGTCAATGCTAAATGTGTGTGTCCAATGCAGATCCTCGAGGAGGGAAAAGCATTTGAGTTGGGTAAGTTCAGATTAGCGTATCGATGTGCTCTTGCATAACGGGCCATTAAGTTGCGATGTACAAGTTATCTGACCCGCTTGCAGCTGGAAATCGATGGCATCTCAACTGCTTTCGATGCAATACCTGTGGTACCTTACTCGACTCCGATGCGAACCTATTATTACTTGGCGATGGCTCGCTTATATGCAATAACTGCACCTACAGCTGCAGCGCTTGCGGCGACAAGATCGAAGACCTCGCTATTTTAACCGGCGATCAGGCTTTTTGCGCCGCCTGTTTCCGATGCAGGAACTGCAAAAGAAAAATTGAGAACTTGCGATATGCTAGGACCTCGCAAGGAATATTTTGTATGAATTGTCACGAATCTCTCATGGCAAGGCGTAGAAAAAAATCCAAGGCTGCCGCGCAGGCCAAGGCACGTGAAAAAGATGCGTCGCCCATGATAGTGGACAAGTCACTTCCAGCATTACCTCCTAATGCCATACCCCCCAATGCCTTCTCAGATGACAGAGTCGATCCCGAGTCCGACACTCCGACAGAGCTTTCTCCACGACCACGACCCAACTACACTCGAAACGACTCCTCACAAAGCAGCTCGAGGCCAGCTAGGTCTCCGGAGAGATCGACTGATCATGCTGGAAGGGATCCCGGCCTTCTACCATCGCAGAGTTATCGCAATAACCGCAACTCGTCGATTTTCTCAGGTAGCGATATCACTGGTAGTAACGCTGACGACCAGAGCTTTTTTATCCCGGTTGCTTTGGATCCGAGTCCAGTGCCATCCTCAGCACCTAGATCAGCAACTGAAGCACTTGTCGAGGCCAATAAAAGGGCCAAAGACAAAGACTACTTCAGTCTTCCGAAGCCAGCTGCGTCCGAGCGAAGAGATACTTTACCGTCATCTACACCACATATTGCGTTTCAAGAGAGGGGAAGGCAATCCTCGTTCGATCACGAGAGCCCGCCCCCCAAATCACTGAGTAGAAAACTTTCCAAGTCTTCTAGGAATGATAAAAATGTTCCTACAAAGCCAGCCCCTGCTCCAGAAGATAGATCTCAAAAGCCGGCGAATGGTAAAGCGCACGCGGCCGAAGACTTTAAGTTGCAAGAAGCCCCCAAAAGTAAGAAGGTGAATTCTCAGACGGGTTCTCAATCCAATTCAGTGCAAGATTCCGGTTCTAGGGGTAGTGTCAGTTCTGGTCGAAAGGACAAAGATGGGATTTCTGATTCACCCCAACACCTACACGGCGACGATAAGACAAGCACCCCACGTAGTTCGCAGGACTCGCGTGTCAAAGAAGATGATGAAGTACGGTCGAATGATTCTTTGGCAACATCAATTAGCAACAATGTGAAGCCAATTACTAGAAAAGAGCTTCCGGCCACGGCATCTAAGAATAGTAAGTCTACGCAAGGATTCCTTCATTGATTTGCTGTTGGACTGACATTTATATTTTAGTAAATGGTGCAGCATCTCGCACTCCTGCCTCCGAGCAGAAGCCTGCGGACCCGTATATGACACCAAGGGCGCCTCCTGCTCCGCCGGGACACGCTGCACAGGCTGCACAGGCTGCGGCACAAGAATCAGCTGGCTCAGCAACCGAACCCAAAACATCACCCAAACTACCTAGGTGGAGTTCAGGTGGTGATTTCAGCATGGATGAGGATATGGCCCGTATCTTGGGCACAGATGAGGGCTCTTCTTCCATACTCCGTCGGGTCTCGAACGCAGTACGCCACGGGCGAACGAATAGTACAGAATCAAGCAGCAACGTCCCTAGGACGGGTCATACGCGAAGTGCCAGCGAAACGACTCGTACCACTACATCGCCTCGCTGGCCAAAGACTCCAATCGCCGAGGATGCGGTCAATGGGGCTGCTCATGATATCGCTAGCCCCCTATCGATCAACCCGAACGATGATCCAGTTTTATTGAAACGACGTCTCCGGAACTCTGAGCAAAGGGTTGCAGAGCTGGAACGCCAGTTCAACAACGAGAAAGATCTCAAGAATCTCAATCAAAAGCTCGAGGAAAAGCGCAAAACGGTTTCCGTGCTTGATACCCAGACTGAAATTATGATCCGTCAGTTGGAGGCATTAGCTGGATACGTGGAAAGGGCCAAGGAAGCGAAGCGACCTATCGACCCTCGTGAGCTAGAAGAGTCTGCTCTAAAGGATTTCGTTCAGAGACTTGAAAAACTCAAGCAGTCTATGTCAGCTAGTCTTGAGCAGCTTCATACCGAACGGGACGAGCTCGTCGAAGAGAAAAATAGAGCTATTGCTGAAAGGGATCGTGCTCGAGTGGAATTTGAACAACTGGTTTCTAAGAACGCACAGTTGGCCGACTTGAACAATGATCTCACAAATCAAATTCAAGAAAGATTCAAGAATCATTCTGATCCTAGGTCTCCTCCAAATGGTCTCGGAATATACAGTCAGCACAAGGGTACATCGAATCATTCGATAAGCTTGGATACCTCCAGCATCCAAACCGGTACTACAATGATGGGCGGCGACCATGAGGAGACAATTCTCGAAACTGGACCGACTGTGGTCAAGATAGGGAAGGGCCAGGTCAAGAAGTTCAACTGGAAGAAGGGATCAAAAGCCATGGCCCAGAATATTGCCAAGGGCGTAAACCGCACAGTCGTCGCCTTCCAACAACCAGACCGCGAGCGGCATGGGCCAGGGATGGGGAATGAAAACATTGGTCTTCCTTACAATATGACCGTTGTGCCGATCGAGTCGCCGGTTGCAGTCACATACGGACAACCCAATGGTCTAAACCGCCAAGCCCAACACGTAGACAATAGTCGACAGGGCTTCTTTGGGTTTAAGAAAGCAACAGCAACAAACGTGACTAAGGCCGGACCGAACATGTCGTCCATGCCAGCCGCTGCAGAAGCACCCTCAATCCTTTTTGGATCCGAGTTAACCGAGAGAGCTGACTTTGAACATCGGCAAATCCCCTGTGTTGTCACCCGTTGCATCGAAGAGGTTGAGCTGAGGGGTATGGATATGGAAGGTATTTATCGTAAGACTGGTGGAAATTCTCAAACCAAGACCATCCAAGAAGGGTTTGACAAGAATGGGGACTACGATATTTCGGACCCGGATATCGATATTACTTCCGTCACGAGCGTACTGAAGCAGTACTTTAGAAAGCTACCAACACCGCTGCTGACGTTTGACATCTATGATCAAATCCTCGAGACGAGTTGTAAGTCTAGATTGAAGAAAAATTATAAAGAGACTCTCAATATTCAGTACCAAGCTAACTTTTAACTAGCAATCCAAGGCGACACAGAAAAGTGCGAGCATTTGCAAAATACGATCAAGCAGCTTCCGCAACAGCACAGGGACTGTCTCGAGTTCTTGATGTTTCATCTTCATCGTGTCGCCTCCCGAGAGCGCGAGAACCTTGTGAGTAAACTTGACATGTTATGTTGAGCCCGATTAGTTAACAATAAGATAGATGACTCCGAAGAACCTTGCGGTGGTGTTTGCACCGACCATTATGAGAGATCATAACATCGAGCGCGAAATGACGGATATGCACGCCAAGAATAATGCTGTGCAGTTCATCATTGAGAATACTCATAACATTTTCATTTAGTATCAGCTGGATATTCAGCTGTTGACCCCACCAACGATCCTTTCAATGTTGTACATAATAGACCGGAGAGGCGTGATTTTCGCCAGCTTCGCAAAGAAGCCACATAGGAGTCGACAGCATTCGAAGAGCAAGCTTGGAATTTTACAGAAATCACGACCATACGATCGGTTGGAAGTGGCGCCGCTCGATATATCATGGGTGTAGCTTCTTCTAGACGAGTCATTGGATTTGTTTCGGTTTTCGATTCAAGGAGGTGTCCCGGCGGCGATTTTCTGTCTTCATGGTAGGAAATTTAATGATATCCTTAGGAGCATTGCGATATTCATTTCGAGAGGTGGGGGGTTTTTTCTATTTCAGCTCCTCCCCCGTTTATTTTTTGGGAGCAATGGCGGCTGGATGATCCAAGTAAAGTGAATTGATGGCTGTGCTTTTATGAAGTTTGGAAGGAGGGAGAGGAAGAGAAGAGAAAGAGAAAAATGATCCGAATAGGGGTTCACTTACCTACATGGTAGCTAGCTACCTACCATACCTAGAACTTAAGGCCACACTCGGAGGAGAAGCGGGGAGAGGTGAAGGAGCAGAAGAGAAAAAGCATGACAACTGAGCTGAGTTTTTACCAGAGACCTTGGGAGTTGAATAGCCATACTCTCCGGAGATGGTGTTCGGACAGTATAAGACCCCGCGATACTCTTTAAGTAGATAAGACGAGACAGACCTGAAAATAAAGAAGAGATCCAACTCCTGATCATGCGCCGTACTGTGATGTGATTAAAATTAACTTGGCGGTAGATATTGGATTTATGTAGGTAGATAAGCACCTAGTATTTCTGAATATCCTATCCTGGCTTTCTACTTTTAAGATTGACCTATGGGTTTATTTTCAAGAAGTGAATAACAGGTATTCACAATTTCACATGTTCAAGCATGTTGGTGGAATAATCTGTTGGAAGTTCGGAACTTGGTAGTCACCTTTTCTTATCGATGATTGATCAAGTCACGTAACCTTGGATATCTACATGTATATGACAGTACCTATGTAGTAAGTACCGTACCTATTTATGTACCTAGTAGGTAATAATTCCGATGTCCCATCAATTCGGTACCATCCATCAATTTGTTCCTATTTGTTCTATTATTGGACTTGACTCTTGAGGTACCCAGGCGCTTAACTATTCCTTCCTTAGATCTGGGCATTTCAAATATTAAGATCTGACCGATTCGTACTGTTAAGTTTTCCCATCTTGGGTTAGGCAGGTTTTTTCTCGCTAGAATGTTTGGAATGTTGTTGGAATGTTTGGAATGTTTAGAATGTTCAACAGGTCATTTAGCAGTCTAGAATGCGTAAGACTCGGGAAAGTTGTCTGCTTAAGAGTACGTGGGATGGTTAAGTACTACTAACTTAGTACTAAGTAGATGGTCTGGGGGACTCTGGGATGGTCCCGACTAAGCTAAGTACACCCCTATTGCGCTATCTTATCTCAACTGTTACGCTTACCTGAAGGGGCAAGCAGGGGCAAGACAGAGAACCTCCGGCGACGATAAATCACTAAGGTCTGATTGGTCAATGGACAACTTATCAGGAGATCTCCAACGCGAATCGGCACTTGCGAGGGAACCTGGCAGGTGACTACTTCCATTCTCGTGCGATACCCCGTGTTTACGTATATACCATGACGGTGATGGCGCCGGATTTTATCGCCTCTGGTACAGCTTAGCATATCCTAGCATGTCAACTAGTACATCTTAGTATATCCTAGCATATCAACGCGTTTTACATAGTACCTATCTCCTACTACTAATACTACCTACCTCGGTATCTAGGCCAATATGGAACCACAAGTTCCCAAGTATAATATGCGTCGATGTCGACGCATATTCCCTTCCCTTATCACCTAGACCCATCTCCTATTCGCCTACCTACTTGCCCGGTAGCTTTGCTGAATGCAAAGCCCACGATACTCTCGCCATGGCAACCCACATAATTGGTAATGGTGAGAAGACTAGCGATGACTTGTCTGGGGGCGAAAAGACTGCACTTCAGACCGGCCCCGACGTTGAGGTCGCACACGGACACCTGACGGACCTTGAAGTCGATATCAGCGATGTTCTTGCTCATGACGAGGAGGAGGGTGACTGGGACGCCGACACGAGTCCTTTCCCAGGTGTGCGGGCTGTTGTGCCCGAGACTGATGACCCTGGCCTACCCGTAAATACCTTCCGGGCCTGGTTTCTTGGTATTGTAAGTGACAGACCGACGGAAAGACAGAAAGACAGAAATCCCTAGCTGAGTCGCGGAGAATTGCCATGGGCATCAACTAATACTGAATACCTAGATCCTTGTGTTCTTGGGAGCCGGCGTAAACCAATTCTTCTCGCTACGATATCCAGGAGTCCACATTGTATCTCTCGTTGCGGAACTGTTGGCATACCCGCTTGGCGTTGGCCTCGCCAGCATCCTTCCCATTGGCCGACTCAACCCCGACAGAAACTTCAACATCAAGGAGCATGCCCTCGTTACCATCATGAGCAACGTCTCCTTCGGGTTCGGCTCTGCTGACGCCACCAACATCATCCAAGCTGCTAGGTTCTACGGCTTTGACATGCCGCCTGGCTTCTCTGTGCTGGTCGTCATATGCTGCCAGTTGTGCGGTTACGGTATCGCCGGCCTTTCCCGAGCCGTGCTTGTTAAGCCTGCTAGCATGATCTGGCCCGGTGTGCTTGGAAATGTGGCCTTGTTGAGTTCTATCCATTCTCGAAAGAATGCCATAGCCGATGGGTGGAAGATCACTCGTATCAGATTCTTTCTGCTCGTGGGGGCTATCGCTTTCCTGTGGTATTGGTTCCCAGGTTTGATATTCACCGGCTTGAGTTACTTCTCGTGGATATGCTGGATTGCGCCGGACAACTTGGCCGTGAATCAGGTCTTCGGCATGGTCACGGGTCTGGGTCTATTCCCGCTTACCTTCGACTGGGCCATGGTGGCATACAATACGAATCCGTTGCTGAGTCCTCATTGGGCTGCCGCCAACGTCTTTGGCGGATTCGCCATTTTCTTTTGGATCGTTACGCCTGCCATCTACTACACCAACACGTGGTTCACGTCCTACCTGCCTCTATGCACTGCCGACGTGTATGACCGCTTTGGGCAACTCTACAACACAACAGCGATCATCACGAATAATCTATTTGATAAGGAGAAGTATGAGGCATACTCACCACCGTACCTGCCTGCAACATTTGCTTTCGTATACGGTCTATCATTCGCCTCGATTACTAGGTAAGCTCCAGATATCCATGCACTTGGCTACGTGGTGTGCTAATGATGAATTATAGCGTCTTATCGCACGTTTACTTCTTCCACTGGGCCGAGATAATGCAGGCCGTTAGGGGGACTCTTAAGCTTGATATCCACGCGCGTCTTATGAAGCCGTATAAGAATGTTCCCTGGTATTGGTGGTCTAGCATTATACTCATTGTGTTTGGAATGAGTGTCGCTATGACCGAGGTATACCATACGGGGCTACCCGTGTATGGTATCGTTCTCGCCTTCGTTATCCCGGCCGTATACATGATACCCTGCGGAATGATCCAGGGTGTGACGAACGTGAACGCCAACCAGATCAATGTTCTCTCTGAGTTCATAGGTGGATACATGTTCCAGGGAAGGCCCATGGCGAATATCTTATTCAAGACCCTCTCGACGGATGTGGTGGGCCAAGGATTGTACTTCGCTGCTGACATGAAGTTGGGACATTACTTGAAGATTCCCCCGCGCACCTTGTTCTTTGCACAAGGCCTGGCTACTGTATTAGGTGCTCTTACTCAAGTTGGAGTGACATTGGTAAGTCGTCTCCTGAAACACTTCCTTCTCCTCTTCGGCACTTTCTCGCAACAGTACTCTATGTCTTGGGATCTATTTTATTAACCTTGAGTGTGATAGTGGATGTTGGGCAATATTCCCGGTGTTTGCGACTCGGATCAACCCAATGGCTTCAGCTGCCCTGTCGGCCGCACGGTGTACAGCAGTTCCGTCATCTGGGGCTTAGTCGGCCCTGGCCGTCTCTACTCTGTTGGGATGATCTACAGCAAGCTTCTGCATTTCTTCTGGATCGGGCTCATCCTTCCGCCGATCACGTACTTTGCCTGGAAATGGACCGGTAGCAAGTTTATCCGCCAAATCAACTGGCCCCTCATCTTCGTTGGCACCTACAACGTGCCCCCGGCCACGGGTATCAACTACAGCAGTTGGTACATCGTCAACCTTATCTTCAACAAGATCATCTACAAGAGGTTCTACGCCTGGTGGACCAAGTACAACTACGTCCTCGCGGCAGCGTTGGATACGGGGCTCGCCATCAGCGGCATCGTCATCTTCTTCGCTGTGACGTATGGGCCGAACGTCCAATTCCCCGACTGGTGGGGTAACACGGTGTAAGACTTCCTCCCTCCCCCTTATTCCTGATGATGAAAAATATGCTGACGATTTTACTTTAGGTGGCAAAATACTGCAGATGGGCAGGGCTTGCCATGGCTACAGATGCCGGATGTGGGATACTTTGGCCCGGCGAACGGGACTTGGACATGATGAGAGGATATGATATGAATGGAAACGAGAGTGGGAGATTTTATGTGAAAATATATACATATACCTACCTATGTATGAAAATTTATGTGCCTAGCTTGATTTGTAGCAATTATTGGTTATTCAACAGTTGAAGCTGTTCAAGGTCTACCTACTACCTGCCTATAGTAGGTACTCGTGTGATTGAAGTAGAACTCATGGTTATTATCGTGGTTAGTTAAAATCCAACTATAGTGTTAAGGGTAGATATTATCCCCAGTAAGGAGGTTACGTATGTGCGGTTCTATAATAGTGTTGATGCCAGAAGGGGAGGTAAGTTTCGAAAACGGATTATGTCATGTCATGTCATGTCATGTCATGTTGCTGCCGAATAAAGCGGATATGCATACCTACCTAAGTGCCTATTCAGTAAACAACTTCGGTTGGTTGATATTATACACTACGTATGAGGTATAATAGCACTGTCGATCTTTTTGATAGAAGTCATCATGTTGTGTTCTATCTTACTTTTCGCTATGCGGTGGAACCGTGCTATGTAGGTAGGTAGGTAGGCTCTTGGTTTTCTTATTACCTAGGAGGGTAAATATCCTCATTGCGACCTCGGTGCTGACGTAACTAGAGCGACTAGATAGGGGTTTGTGCTAGGCAGGTAGGTGTTTACACATTTTATAACCCACTCGAGATTAGTTTACTCTTGTTTCCCTTTCAAGATATCTGTCAGGTCAGCATCGACGAGGTAGGTACTAAGTTCAGATACTTGAGAATAGGGCGGCACTGTGATCTATCTACCTAGACTTGCGTGTGCGCAATCGGTATCTAGACTCGACGTAAATCTCTAACCTAGGTGAGTGTATAATCTTGCTCGTGCGTTCTTATATTTAAGCCCTTCTTGTCCCCGATGCCCAGAGTAACTACACGCACCATTACTTAGTTGACTCCTCCAACGATACATCATCGCATACCTACCTACCTTCCTAGCTCATCCTAAGGCTACCTAGCACACATTTACCTACACACTTTTCACCACCGAAAAAAATGCAGTACCACATCGTCGCCCTCGCCGCCTTCCTCACCCTGACCGCCGCCTTCCCAGCGGACTCCGAACCGCTAAGTCTACTACAGCCTAGATGCCTGTCCTCGGGGAGTACGTAACACCTTTTTTCTCCAATACGGGATACCAATACTGACAATAGAGTACAGCTGAGTGCACCGACGATCAAGGGAGCTGCTGTTCGGGGTTGTGCAGTGAGAATGAGGGCTGTGGGTGCTATACATGTAATTAGGCTCCTAGGGAAACAAGCCTGTCTAGCTCTTTCAATGGGTACGATGAGAGTTAAAAAAGCTGCGGATGGGGAGGAGAGGATGAATCGTAAACAAAATGGGCAAGCAAGATCATGACGAAACATTTGGGTTGGTCTTTGTTGTTTTTGTCAGGGACATTGGAGCTAGATCCCCTGGATAGGTGGCCTTTCGTTTGGTGTATTTGAGAGGGTGGATGGCTCAAAATATAAAGGACACTCGTTTTTTAACCAACCCATGCCGACGCCGATGGGTTGATAGAATGGTATAAACATCTGATTTGATTTTCCTTTGTCGTTGAGGTGAATCTTAGACATCTTGCTGTACATGTATTTCTGTAATCCATAATTATTTAGAACTACGAGCTACTAGAACAATAAACAAGCTATATAATATGATAAAACTTGTTTAAAATGTTCCTTTCAGTTATGTAGTAGATGAGTTAACTTCAAGTTTTGAGTGAGAATTGATATTCAGGGGCTATATTATAGCCCCGTTAAGGTAATAAGTATTGCTTCCCATCCGCGATTATTAACCTATGAAGTTGTTGTACTTATCGAGGTAGCTCCACTAGAAGTACCCTCTCTGTACTTTTCCCCTTGACATACCCTAGAGTGGGTTCAATGCTGTTGTCTGGAGTATAAGCCGGTTGATAATCAAGATGGGGCTTCTTTGAATGGAAGTATATCGAATGGCTAAGTATACGACCTCCTCTGTCTATATAAAGACAGACTGCTTCTCATGGCTAAGATGAATTACACCACACTATTGGCTTTACCCTTGATATAACTACACTTACCCAGTGCCCATAATGTCTTTGCACATCACCATCGTCCCTGCCTCTTCAAGAGCAGGCAGAGAAACGATCCTTGTTCTCCTAGAGTCCAAGGAGAGGCCTTTTATCCGCGGTATCTATCGAGATCCATCCAAAGCCCCGGCAGAGTTCACGAAACAGCCAAACTTTGAAGCTGTCAAGGGAGACGTTGACACCGGGACTGGCCTCGACTTTAGTGGCTCGGATGCAGTCCTATACGTCCCCCCACCGACATACGACGGCACGGACCAGGGCCAGTTTGCAACACAAGCTGCGACTAATGTAGAGAAGGCTCTCCGGGCAGCCCCAAACATCAAGAAGCTGGTCTTGCATTCGGCCTTGGGTGCCCAGTATAACCATGGCATTGTAGGCCTCTTCTCCACTCCGACACTAGAATAAGCAACTTACGCACCTGACATTTTCTTTGACTAAACAGAGTATCCTAGGGCACCCTGAAACTAAATCACATCTCTGATCACATCCTCAAGTCGGCAGCACCTGAAGTGCTCATCGTGAAGCCTGGGTACTACTTCGAGGACTGGACCTCGGCTCTGGAGACGATGCAAGAAGACCCTCCAAGCTTCCGGTGGCCGATTCACCCCGCGGACCATGCAATTCCTATGGTAAGTGTTTAGGCACTCCAATTTCCAGGATACAAAAGCAAAGGGGGAAAAGGAGAGAAGAAGCTAACTTATGACAGGTCAGCGTGAAAGACGTAGGCGCGTACTGCGCCAGCGCTCTCATCTCCTCGGCAGCTGGCACCTCGGCGCCACCCCTTCCCCTCCGCTACGTCGAAATCTTCGGCCCCCGAAACTACAGCGCTCTAGACGTCAAAAAGACAATTGAAGAAATCACCGGGAAAGAAGGCACGCTGATCACGGTGGAGAAGGAAGGGCTCGCGGACTACTTTGCGCAGGGCGGTATCCCAAGGGAGTACGTGCAGGATTATGTGGAGATGTTTGTCGCGATGAGGCCGGGTGGGATTATGGCGGGGGATTTTGAGTATAAGGAAACGACGGTGAGGGGGGGAATTGAGCTGGATGAGGTGTTTAGGGAGTTGGCTGGGAAGTAGGCTGTGTGACTCGTGATGGCGGCAACGGGTAGCTTTGTATGTCATGAGATTGCAAATATAATTGTTTATAACTTGTTGCTGGAACTTTCACTCTCTTTTGACCCTGAAGCGTGTCTTGTGCAATTTCTTATATAGTAATGTTGAAGTAGGGCAATTCAAAAAGTTAAAGATCCAGGGAGAAAACGTAGAAAGTATAAGGTTGAAAAGTAAAGGTTTGCCCCTATTATAGTACAGAATATCGTCAATCCCCAAACCCAACCCACGACCCCCCCAAGCTAAGCGGTCCTTCCCCCCTCCGCCGTCGCCAATAATCCGTCGCCTCCAGCATCTCACGACAGCCCTCCAGCAGCCAACCCCATTTCTGCAGAAAAGGCACAGTCACCTCCCAGTTCCTCGGATCCCACGACTCGCCCCAGACAATCAACCCACACCAATCCGTTCCCCCCTCTCCCTCCGACTCCACTATATCATTCCACAGCTCCTCCTCCTCGGCAACCGACAGCTTCGCGGACACCGCGGCGAGGAAATTATCCCGCATCCTGGGCAGCGGGAACAGATCCACCCACGGGTGGTGAGGAATCTGCAGCTGGAGCGCTGTGGGGGCCAAGTTGTCCGGAAAGGCCTGTGTCTGGGTCTCGCTGGCTCCTCCTACTAGCCAGGAACACCCAAGCCCAAAAGGAGAAACGGCACTGCAGACGAGCCAATCGGACGTCAGGCCAAGGAGGAGCGCGTTCCGCGTCAGGCTGTTGATGAGGTTCAGCTGGATGAGCTGCAGCAGGTGATCGGCGCTCGGCTGGCCCGTGGCGTAGCTTGCGAGGGCTTGTGCTGCGAAGCGCCGCAGGATGGCGCACTTTTGGGAGATGTTTGAGGCGGTTGCGTCTTGGAATGTTATCACTTGGTCGCTTCTTGAATGGACGACGGTGGTAAGGTGGGGGGTGCAGTCAGTCATGCGTTGATGATGACGATGATTACTTTGGATTTTTCTCCGGCGGCCTTGTTTCTGTTTAGTGATGCCACAAATTTGCCAACATCACGACGTGTTCAGGTACTCACGAGCTCTCTGATTCAGCCTATTCTGGAGTTTCTTCCGCTCCTTCGGGTTAGTGACACCGGCCCAATTCTCCTCATAGCGGCACATGTATGCTTCATGACTCCAAGGGCATGTCTCAATCAGTGAGGTACAATCGGCGTCAGTGCTATTGCGTGAGCTCATGATGGGCAGTTTCGGACACCATCCACCCAGGGCTCCCAATTTGCTCTCCCCGCCTTATTTGTTATTTACCTAGGTATATATATGCATATAGCTGACACTCTGAGGCTCAGCAGGGCGGCCCACCTCGCGCTAATGCAACTGGCTGACATGCCAAGGGACCAGGACCTGCTAGAGGAGTAGGTACATGATAGTGACTTATAAAATAGGGGAGCTATACTCTGCTTTAGTGCATACCCCTGATCCTACTCCTATATTAGCATATATATACTAAATATTGTTATATGCATAATAACGATTTACCCCTTTTACCCCTTTTTCTTCTTAAAAGTCGGTTCTTGGATCGATGGTGCTTGACAGAGACATGTAAACTGCTAATATGTATATGGCAGTCGAGTTTCTGACAATAGCAAGGCACAGCTGATTAGTTCTGTCTTTATCCCTAAATTCAAGGACCAGGTCTGCTAGTACCTTAGGTGTTTAGCAGGTAAATGATAACCTTGGAAGACAAGAGGCTGACAGGTCCCTTAGGTACCGGTAGGCACCTATAACTTTTCAAGCACAGGGAATACTGGTAATCTATGAGAAGCGTTGCAAAGCCCAAACGGGTATCAATGATTAGTGCTATCACCTACTCGATTTGAATAAGGATGACTAAACCCACTGCCTAATCCCAGACGCAACCTTTTCACTTATTCCAACCTCAACGTTATACTCCCCCACTGACCAATCCCACCGCGGCACTCGACGAGTTGGGTGGAGGATTCCTCGAGCAAGTGAGCTGCACATCCGCCAGCTCCCACGCAAAAGCCCTGTCCATATACTCGTCCCAGGTGCCCCAGTTGATTCCGACGAGCGCGTTATCATGGACCCCCTGGAACGCGCTCAGCGGAACCACGACCTTCTCCGGGTCGCCGGTGAAGTCCCTCACGTAGTGCCAGGTGCTCTTGTACGTCTGCTCCATGCACGAAGTCATGGTTTGGATCTCGAGGGCGATGGAGGCGCCGCGGGGCGCCCGCATCTTGAAGGAGATGGCGCTGTACCCGGACTCGACGGCGTCGGTGCAGGGCAGCATTTCGTAGAAGTAGGACCGGTTGCCTGGTACGAAGGCGATGGTGTTGCCGGACGAGTGGATGGATACCATGGAGCCGTCGTCTGTTTGGGTGTAGGTGTTAGCGTTAGATATATTAGCAGTAAAAGGATTATGATCTAGATGGAACGTACCACTAGCTTTGTAGCCCAGGCTGTTGGTTTTGGAGTTGAACTGTGAGAAATCGTCGACTAGAAGATTCGATCGGCACATGGACGCCTCTGCTTTCAGGAAGCACACTCCCGCCCACAGAAAGTAAGCCGCAAGATGGGATATCATGATGGAAAATATTGTTGGGTATTTGATATGGTGTGTTGGTGTGCTGTGAAGAGATGAAATTTACGTGAAATACACCCGGATGGAAATGGGTATTTGGATGTCAATAGCAAAAGGTTAGGTATTCCTACTTAGTAGGAAGAGAGGAAGCATACCTAGTACCTAGTTAGGTAACTACGATGTGCCAACGGCTCTTCAGTGTTGGACTCAAGGAAGTAAGAAACTGAGGATACCTAAACCTAAAGCTATCAGCACTTTCTTCAAGTTCTTCAACTACGCTCCATTAAGTACCTAGGTAGGCACACAGGCAAAGCCTTCTTCACGATTACTAGAAACTACGAAGCCCATCCCATTATTTTTGGGTTATGAATATCAAGTTGTTATTGGGGTATCTCTCATCGAAAGCAATCTGCGCAAGGCCGCAACCTCGATGCCATGATTAATCCACGTCGCGAAAAACACTCTCCCCACCACGAGTCACGCACGTAGTATGTGATGTGCCTAATTAGTTCACACCACATAGCACCGCCTCGTGATATCCTTCCCTCCCACTACATTCCAGTGTCAAGATTGACACGAAAAGAAAACCAGTGCAAATGCCCAATATCGTTTGTGCCGAACCGTACTATGCTTCCCATTTACATGGGGAGCATAGCAGAATCCGGAACGAAAAGGAAAAGGAAATGAAAATGCAAATCTCGTTGGCCATTACTGGTGTACCTATTTGGTACAGACTTCGTAATACCGTTATCCCTACCCTAACATCGGGAACGAGCCAGCCTTGGAAGGCCGACACGGATAACGGTGAGAACGAAAAGAAAATGCAAAGGTCGTTGACCTCCACTGACTGGTGTAATTACTCAGTCCCTGCTCCTTGTAATGCCCCATCCCGATATGTCGAGAACGCGGCAATGCCGAAACGTAACGAAACGAGAAACAGTGCTAATGCAATGTACTCGTCGTTAAACCTCCCTTGATCGTGCGGTCTTCATTAATTCATTCGTTTCCTCGTCCATTCATTCAGTTCTTTCTCGTCGATTCGTGAGTTCATTATTCGTCCAGTGGATACCTGCTGGTAGGTAAGGTGGAAATATTTATCTTCTGGCTCTTTAGCGGCGAATGTTCGGGATGAACTCTTCGTCGTCTTCTTCGTCGAAGCCGATGGCTCGTTCCTGTTGCTCGCGGTAGCGTTGGGTCTGGACCTGTTAGAGTAATAGTTATTAGCTATATCAGATGTCGAAATGTAAACTATTGAAGTATAGAAAAGAATGAAAATAAAAAAGAGGAGAGGAATAGAAAGTAGGTATCTTACACTAGGACCCTGAGTCTGCGCGGGATAATAAATACGCGCCGACGCCGGCGCAGCTTGCTGCTGCTGGTAAGCCTGCTGCTCAGGTGCCTGCTGCGGCTCCATTCCCATGGTTGGCAGGTGGATAGCGCCGTTGTCCGTGTAGAGAGCACCGTTGTTCGTCGCGATAATACCGTGCGACGACATGGCGTAGGGGTACCGTCGCGGCTCGGGCTGCGCGGCCGGCTGAAGTGGCCCGGGCACTACGCGAAATTGAGGTGCTGGCGGGGGGGCTTGGGCAGCGGGTCGCTCGGACTCGTGGTGGGTGCTGGCGCTGCGGGAGCGCGCGCGGCCGAGCGCTGGGGCTCCTGCGTTTGCGTTGGTGGTAACATTGGTAGGGCCCTGCTGGTGCTGTTGGGCGCCGCCGTTGAATCGAGAACCGTTGGCGTTGACGTTGACGTTGACTCGGGGAGCGCCGAAAAGACGGACATCGTCGCTCATTAGGCCTAGGGGCGCAAGGGGGCGGCGCCAGTCGTTGTGGTGAGGGTTGGGCCCACGGCCAGCGAAAAAGGGGCGTGGAGGGACGTCACCGGGAAAAATACCAGGGCGGAGGTGGCGGGGGGCGGAACGGCCGGTAGGGGGAAGAAAGTCGCCGATGACAGCGGCTATTGGGTCAGTGTAGCCGTTGAGATGACCATTGTGATGGCCGTTGGCCTGGTAGTGAGGGCCATTCACGTGGGGTTGAAGGTGCAAAGCTCCTGGTAGCGGGGCATTCATAGTAGTCGTTGATACGGTTTGACTCAAGGTAACGGGGGCCTGTGGTTGAGCCTGCGGCTGAGCCTGGGTGGTAGTGCCAGAGGACTGGGCGGTGTTGCCCTGGGACTGGGCAGCCACGGCGCGGCGAACGCGGTCTACAGCGAGCTGCCGTCGATGAATGGGAAGATCATACGGTAGGCCCATACGTTGAACGTATTCTTCGTCACGGGGCTCCAGTTCAGGAAGGGTATCTTCCTCTTCCTCGTCCTCTTCCTCTTCCGCCTTCTCAAACTGCTCTCTCATTCTGGCGAGCTGCTGAGCAACGCGGTCCAGGTCTTGGTGAGCGCGATCTGACTCGCGTTGCATGGGGTTCGCGCCAAGGTGGTGGTGGGAAGCAAGTTGAGGACGCGAGCCCTGGGCTTGTCCGGTCACGATCTGGAGTGCGCGAACGCTGGGTACTGTGTATCCAGGCTGAGTCGTCTGAGCAGCGGCGTGAAGACGCTCGTGGACTTTTGCGTTTATCTAATTAGCACTGTATTTTTATTTTTATTTTTGTTTTTGTTTAGATTATTGATAAGAATGAATGAATACTTACTCTCAACGGGCGGGAGAAGACCTCTCGCGGAGGGGCCAACCGTGCCGATAGGCGTGGGGGGAGGCGTATCACTAGTCTGAGTCGCCAACGCGCCGGACGGGATAAAGGGAGCCGCCTCGGGGGACATCGTACTAGTATTATGAACGTTGGGAGCCAGTAGCTCAGGCTCTTGGCCAGAACGATTATCGGACATATTGACGTTGGTTGCAATAATCATTGGATACACCGTGTGGTATGGCTTCTCTTTCAAATTGTGTTAGTTTTCTGGTATTTTTCTGATCATAATTGAATCAGAAAAAATAAATAAATGCAACTTACTATTGATCAGTGATTGAAACACGATACACGGGGAGAGAAAATAATGGCTTGTAAAGTGATTTTCTCGTGTTGCGTGTTGGGTAGGAGGAAGAAAAAACTTGTGTCCGGACCTACAAGTCTTTTTTTTGAGATGGGAAACGAGGATGAGAGCTGTGGGTTGGTTCTTGGGAAGAAGAAGAGACAGACCTCTAGCTGTTGGTTAAGGAAGGGAAGGTGCTCAATGATTAGGGCACAGGGCATGAGCAAGTTTTTCATCCCATGTGGGTGGCTTGTAGAGAAACCTCGTGGGTCTGGATGGAGGGGGCGGCTGAGGACTGAGAAGTGATTGTGGCAGTACTGCTCAGTCGAGTATTTTTCGAGGGTCACGATGTTGAGGGTGGTCGACAGGTGAGTGGCAGGTGAGTGACAAAGGCTTCTTGACGGAGTCGACAGTGTTGTAGGGGGCTTCACTGCGGATAACCGTATCCGTTTAGGGCCTTGTTCAGGTATAAAATAATAAGCTGCTTATCCCTTTTAGCACTATTAGAGGGGTTTTGTTTATTAAACTCGAAGATATGTAGGTAGTGTGGTTTGAGTGATAGAGGCAGCAGTGAGGTATATGAAATTAGCAGGAAGATGGTTGCTGTGGTATCCTCAATATTCATTTTCAATGCAATACTGATAGCTACATTATAGCACGTAGGCCTTGCTATGATTTAATACTCTAGCTTCAGAATAGATTCTACCTTGAGTAGAGATTCTACATAGATGAGTATTAGATATTGAAGTGCTACAGTGGCAAATTATGAGTATAATACCTTTCGAGTTGCAAGCAGTCTTCGAGAACTTTGGAGATAAAGCACCTATATCTACGAATATGTAATAGACAGCTACAAATCTGCCATAAACCCATACAAGAAACAAGAAACTAGTCATGAAACAACCATGATATGGTACACATTACTTATAGCGAGAAGCTCATCATATATTTGAAGAAGCTGCAAGAAGACAACATGAATTAAAATCTTGAATATATACCTATATAACTCAACTCGGGCGGTATCCGTTCTCAAACCGTTGTTAGCAGTTCCATTGCCCACCCGTCTCAGATCTATAAAGGTAAATACTTCCTAACCATACTCCAATGAAACAAGGGTTCCTTTCGCCTTTCTTCGTTCAAAATTAGTGGAAATAGGGGTTTTCATGACAACGTTTTGCGATCAAGCAGGAATCAACTTGGCCCCATCTGAATAGCATCAAGGTAGTTCGACTTGGAGAGAAAAGAAAGGCTGTGGATATATGCCCTTGGAGAATTCACCGATACCCTTATTTTAGAAGAGTAGTAGACCCCGAATAGCTCCATACTATCTGTACATAGGTTAGGTGCCTATTTTTATGTGGTACGAAGTATGACACGCATTTCCATTTGAATAAATAGCAGTTGTTAAGTGTATTGAAGTGTAGGCTAGTTTATTCCAGCTTTAGTATAGTTGCTGAGTTTGAATGCATATGGGCATGTATACTAGGTATATTTTAGGTAGCAGTGTAGTAAAGTGCGAATAGCTTCCAAAGCTCGAGGTTGAAATAAACTAGCCTAGCCAGTTGACAGCAGATGCTCGGTGGGTCTGAAACGACACAATTTATTCGCTTGGGCTCATCATGGGGGCTGAAAGGAAGAATTGTATATACTAGGCACCTGACCAATCGCTCTCTGATTCATCTTCCTACAAGACTCAAAATTTATAAACCCTTTTACGTCAAAAACTCCCATGTTTAAGCCAAGTTAAGAAACCGTGACTACCAAATCTATCCAAAATATGAAATACTTTCGGTTATAGTAATCGACCGGCGCAAATTCTTCACCCCCGCGAAGCAGCATGGGCTCAATTAGTTCAACGACAGGTTACATCCTGGTCGACACACAGCAAGTTAACGATGACAGTAAAACTTACATTTCGGGCTTGTCTATCGCTGTGACGGCAGAGCTTTTGGCGGATGAAACCCCATCGGTCCTTTTGCGCAAGAGGGGGTTGGATCGATGTGATAATTGTATATGGGGCGGTCATGCTGAAGACTTTCGGTTTATTCTAAGAACCATAGAATCGCTACAATATTCAGTTCCTCTGAGGGCTGAAAACAGCAAGGTCGTCAAAGAATGCAACTCCTGTCGACTCCTGAGAGATATCGTACGCGGAACTGTCTCGGCTGCGAATGAAAACGTGGAAAACGTGGCTGTACACGCAACAATCACCGAAGATGCTTATATCATCGAACTTCCCAGCCAGAAATTCGTTTGGAACATATTCACACCCCTTAATCTAGTTGGAACACCTTTTGAGGGTTGCGGCATTCCAACGTATAATTTGACATCGTTCTCTCACACTTCGCCTCAATAGGCACGACGCTGTATTTCAGAGTGTCTTCAATCTCACGAACCGTGCCGTCGTTTCGGCAGAAACCTTGCTTTTGGGCCCACCCGGCTCCTCAATATTAACCCGGAGAGATTTCACAGGCGTGGTGTCAGGCTTGAGCAAAAAGTCTCCCCTAGCTTGTCGTATGCTACGCTTAGTTATTGCTGGGGAAACCATCAGCCGGAATGTATCACCACCATGGATACGTTAGACAGAAGCAAGGAAATACTTCCGTGGGCATCTTTGCTAAATACTTTCTAGGATGCAGTTGATTTTACACGTGCCCTTGGCCTGAAGTACTTGTGGATTGATAGTATCTGCATAATCCAAGGGGATGAGGCCGACTGGAACCGCGAAGCAGGCCAGATGTTTCACGTATAAAAGAATGCATACGTGACGTTGGCCGCCGTGTATGGCGATTCGAGCACATCAGGCATGGCAACAGAAAGCCAATCAGTAAAAGTGGCGGAGCTTCGGCACGACTCTGTTGATTGCCCTGTTTACGCACGGCCTCCTCACGTTGGAAATACTTCGATGACAAGCTACTAGGTAGGTTACAGATTTAGGCAAGAAGATATGGGCCCCTATTTCCTTCGAGTCTGGGTCTATCAAGAGCGTTTGATTTCCCCCAGAGTGGTTATTTTACGAGAAACGAGCTTGTTTTTGAGTGCTTTAGCGGTGCGACTTGCGAGTGCGGGCTTTTCGATTCAGACTTCCCTGAGTATCAGTATCATAAGTCGACCTTTTTCGAAAAGGTGATCAACAGAAATAAAGACTTGCTGGGTTGGGAACCACAGGTTGATATACTGGAGGCTTGACAGTCTGTCGTGCAAGAATTTTCGAGACTACATTTGACGTTGTCTAGCGACAGACTGTCCGCCGTCGGGGCTATAACAGCACAGTTCCAGAGAGTTGGTCCGGATGAAAGCTACTTGGCAGGGCTGTGGTCAGGATTGCTCATCACAGACTTGTTGTGGCGTTCTGAGGATATCGATACAGATATATGGCAAGAAAAAGATAAGCTGGATAGAGCCCCTTATTTCTTATTAAACAATACGATTATTGAGGTAAGAGTTGTATTGATTAGGAGAGAATAATTTTATAAATAAACAGAGGATTTTAATAAATATATATAAATATAAACGCATTACCTATTAAAATATCACGTAGACAAATTGCCTACATAATTAACCAAAAATCACATAACTTTATTTTAACATATTTTCTTAAACTTTACTATTCTTAACATTATCTACTTAAACCTAACTATTTTAAAATTATTTAATTATATTAATAATTTTTTTATTCTTTCAAATCTAAAGATAATCTTTAATGTTTATTAATTTAATTTATTAAATAAATTTTTTAAATAAGATATTAATAAATATTTTAATTAATCCGTTTACGATTATCTTTTTAATTAAAGTGTATTATATTTTAATAATGTCTCGTATTATTTCTTATCTTAACCAATAATTATATATATCCATATATTTTAATTTAGTTTATAATTTTTCTATGTCTTTTTATACTATTTTTATAATTTAAGTATTATTATATTAAATAATAATAATAGATTTATTTAATAATATTTTTAATTCTTTTATTAATTATATAATAAATATTAATTCTTTAACAACTTATAATAATATTAATAACTTCGTTTTTATAATTAACATAATTACGATATCTTATTTATTTACTTTTCATATAATTAATCCTTTAAAAAATTTCATAGTATATACTTATAAACTTTTCTAATTTAAGAAATTATTTACAAAAAAAACATCACTTATTATTTTAAATTTATCTTTTCCTTTAAACTAAAATCTTAAACTATCGGTTTAATTTATATAATAAAACATACGATCGGCTACAGCTTAATATTATAATCTAAAATTTACAAAAAATCGTAATAATTTAAAACAAGCAAATGTAATATCCAGTCGTATATTAAATATTACGTAAAATATTAAACCTATTTTTTTTTAATATTTTATAATTAATTTAAGTAATATTTTTCCTTCATATAATAATAATTTTTCTTTTATTATAAGGTGTAAAGGATTTTTAAATATACTTATATTTATTAAATTAATAATTTTATAAATATAATTGATTTAATTTAACTAAATTAAACCTTTAGCTTAGTTTTTTACTATAATTATATTAAAAAACCATTATAAATCATTTCCTTCCATTAATTAATACTTTCCTTTTAACTTTTTCATTAACTTTTTAGCTTTTTTTTTATTCCTTTTTTAGTATATAAATATTAAATCGTTAACATAAAAAAATAATAAAATTCCATCTTTACAATATACGTATGGTTTATAAAAAATTAGTTTAAAACCTATTAATTAAAAAAATTATATAAATTTTTTTTACTATAATAATAGTGATTTTCGTATTTTATACAATGCCTTTTTTAATCTAAAAATCTTTTTAAATATTTTATATTCTTAAAACATTTACATAAACACGTCATATAAGATTTTTACGTTTACAAATACATTAATAACATTAAATTATTTTAATTTTAAATCAAACCATACTATAATAACTATTAATATTTAAAATAATCTTTTTACTAAAATAAAAACGTATGTTTTTTTTACTTTTAACCTCTTCTATTAATTACCCTTAACAACGATTTTTACTTTACATTTTTAAAACTTTCCGTACTTATTTATTTTATAAACATATACCTATATTAAATTAATAATTTACTTTTTTTAACACTATAAATTATTACATAAAATTTCTTCCCATATTTTCATTTATACATAACTTTTCAAATATTCTCGTTTTACTTCTTTAAATAAATTAACCATTAAATAATTCTTTATTTTTCTATAATATTTTAATAAAAATGATAAATCTTTCCTATAAATCTTTTTTAAATTCTTAAATAATCGTAAGAATTATACCTTATTAATACTTTTTCCATTTATTATTTTTACTCTTACTTCTAAACGTCCTACGTTAAACGTAAAATGCCAAATCATTAATTAAACATTTAAAACCAAATATATATTTTAAATTATTTATAATACATAATAAATTATATTTCCTATAAACTTATTAAAATTAAAAATTATTAACATTTATTTTTTAAATTCGTTTAATTAATCAAATCCGGTTTTTAATTTACATATATTATCTATTTTTTTATTTCTTAATAAAATTTCTCCCATATCAACATCTTCTAATATATTAGATTTTCTAATATTTTAAACGTTTATAATATTTTAATTATTATAATTTTCTTTATTAATTTTTTTATTTTCTATATAAATATTATAGTTATTTAAAATAAAGATTTCGTTTTAAATAATGTTTTAAATTAATTCTTTTACTTTTTTTAACCATTCTTCATATTTTTTAATACTTATTTTAAACATATCATCTCAAAAATTATCTAAGTTTTCTAAGAATAAACTGGTTTCGTTAAAAACTACGTCGCATATAACGATAATTTAATTAATTTATAGATTTCATATTTAATAAATATTAATTAAATTATATCTTATAAAATATCTAATTTAAGTTTTAAAATTAAATCGTTATAATCGTTTTTTTTTATTCTATGCCTCCTTTATTATAGCAAATACTTTACAACTATAAATCCGCAAATATGTTTATTACAATTTTCAAATCCGTATTTTATTACCATCTCTTTATACTATAAACGTATAAAACCGTTTATACAGCGATTTCCAGTTATATATATACTTAAATATTTAATTATATAAATATACCGCCAATCAATATATTTCCGGCCACAAAAATATTAAAAATTTTACATTATTACACATAACTTTAGCCTTTATTTTAACCACATCTTTTAAACGTTTAACCGCATCGTTTTATTTTTATATACGTAAGGCTAAGGTTTTTATTCAAATATAAATATTTTCGAAATATCTTTATATTTTTAGTTTTATAATTATTATTTTATTATTTATTTTTATTACCTTAAACATAATTCTATATTAAGTTTTAAAAATCCCAATTATATATTTTAAAACGGTTATAATAAAAAAAGCTATGCAATTCTTTAAGTAATAATCTTAAATATATCTAAACCATCGATCTAACACTAATATAAAGTCCTTATAATTATTAAATAACTTTTTTAATAAATAAAAATCTAATATAAATCGCATTTTTGGTTTTTCGTTTATATATCGTTCTTTACGTTTTATAAAACGTTTAAATTTTAATATATTACACATATTATATTTTATAATAATTAAGCCGATGATTTTTACCTTTTAAAAATAATTAATTAAATATTTTAATACTTATAATTTTAAATAACTTAACTATAAATGTTATGTTTTTATACTTTCTCATTTTATAACACGTTTTATTTATAAATTAATAACCTTCGTTTATACATAAAAAGCTTTTTTATTTATTTTATATAAAATATCTTTTAATATAAATTAATTATATCAATCGAATATTTTATATAAAATGAAATTATTTTATCGTTTAATATATATTCGTATATATTTATTATTCCAATGATATTTTTATCGTTTTAAAAATCGCAAAAATATTAAGTTACAAACAAAGTTTTAACAATACGTTACGTTTAATATTTATAAAAATCTATAATCCCTTAAGCCTTTAACTCTTATTTTTATATTTCCATACCTAATAACTAACATTATAATCGTACCAGTTATTATTATATTTTTTTTTAATACATCTCAATAATCAAAAAACCAAAACTTTTCGTTAAAAATATAAATGATATTTTCTAAATTAAAAATAACTAAATATATAAAAAAATAATATAAAATATTATATGCTATCTTCTTAACCTTAATCAATATAACAAAAACTTATATCATTATTAATATTACGTCGATATATTATACCGTTATTATTAATTAATTTTCTTTTTTCTTTTTTTACTTCTTTTCAAGTTTAAAGCAAAAAATAAACTTTTAAACTTATTTTTTAAGTCTTTTTATTTTTACTTTTAATTTTAGTTAAACTTTAAAATTTCTTTTATATATTTTTCGTCTAAATATTCCCTTTAAAATATTATCTAATCTTAATTTCTTAAATACAAATTAACACTTTTTAATTACATAATTTTCATAACATACTTTATAAATTATTAAACTATCATTCGATATCGATAATATTAATTATTTCGTTTATTTGCTTAATCCTTCACTATACGTCGACTTTTATGTTTTTTTGCCTTTTTTAACCGGCTTACTTATTATTTTATCCTTTCCAACTTTTAAAGTTTCTTTTTTATTTTTATTTACATATGTTACTATAAATGTTTTTTTTCCTATTCGGTTTTAATTTTAATTTATTTTATAAATTTAAAATCTCGTTCTTAATTTTTTTATTACATTTTAATAAAAAATCGTATTATTTAAAAAACTTTTTTTATTTATTTAAAAATATATTAAACACTACTTTTCTATATATCCATTAATAACTATTTATAAATTATTAAACCATATTATCGTTTTTTTAATATTTAATACTTTTCTTACTTTAGCTTAAGCTATATATTTTTCCTATTAATTAATCTAAGCGTATTAGTTTTTTAACGATTTAATTAAAACAACTATACGTTTTTTATATTTAATTTATACTTTTATTAACTATTCCTATTTATTTATACTTATTAATTTTTAAAATTCCAAATACCATTTATATATATTCGTATCTAATTTACATATCGTCTTAAAATAACTTAATACTATTATCTTATAATATAAATTTCTAAATTCTATAATACTTTTCTACTTTTAATTATATTTTTTTTTTTTTCTTTAAACAACATTAGGTTTATATTAAATTATTATAATTATATTTTGATTAAATAAATAGCGTTAACGTATTTTTAACGCTTCTATCTTAAGATATAATCTTTAATCTTAAGCTTTACTAATTTTTCTAACCATATATATTTTAAATTATTAAGTTTTATATCGTCTAAGATTGATTTAATTTTATTTTAAACATATAATCTTATTATTATTTTTTAAAATATAAGATTTTATATATCTCATTAATTTATTTCTTTAAACATTAAAATTAAATCTTTACAATTTAATATATTTATAAGTTATGTCTAATTCCATTTAAATAAGATATAATTAATATTAATGCTTTTTATAATATTTTTAAAATATTTACATATAAGACTTTTAATTATTAAATAATACGATTATTAAAATAAAAGTTATATTAATTAAAAAAGAATAATTTTATAAATAAACAAAGGATTTTAACAAATATATGTAAATATAAACGTATTGCCCATTAAAATATTACGTGGACAAGTTGCCTACGTAATCAACTAGAAATCATATGACCTTGTTCTGACATTTCCTAACTTGGTCCTGGGCATCTATCCTGTCACGCGTGAGTGGTTCAGGTGTGATTTTGGACGTTACAAGTCTTGCAGAAGTGATCGAGGTAAGATGCAGACACGCAGAACTGGGAAACCCGTGTAGTGCTCTAGTGGCCAGCACTCTGATCCCACATGGTAGAATATTGTCCTGTTGGATTGAGTGGCAGATAGTGTATACATGGATTGTGAGATTTGTTGAAAATGTTGGAAAGTGGAAATTGCAGAATGTTGGAACGTTTTAACGTTTCGGACGCTTATCGATAGGTACCCAGCCCACTACCTAGTAGTATGTAGCCACTATGTACTGCCTAGGTACCTAGTAACTAGGCACTGGGCAGTTTAATTTAAGGTTAGGGTTCTACCTTGTAGGTACCTAAGGTTCCAGTACAATAGAACTTGGAAGCTTCCAACATTGAAAGATTTAAAGCTCAAAGACCATCTGAATATTTATCTACCACATGCACTAAGAATAAAAGTTAAACACGTTTAAACCCATTAAAACACTGAAGCGCCATGTCGAAACCAAAGTTAATCAAGTTACAACGATCTGTTGGCTAATAGAAAGCGGCTGTCGATTGCTGCAAGTTGTACAGGATCCAATTGCTCCGTAGGTAACTCACTACTATGTACCTAGTACTACTGCACGCGCGAGGAATCGATCGATTTAGACTATCTTGGCGCAGATACTCGAGCTTATTGGACCGTGTCGGGCATCATCTCATGTCGTGCATTTTACCATTGACCATTTGCCATTTACCATTTGCCATTTGCTAACATACTAACCTTACATCCTATGTATGAATAAATATATGTATAACATTTGCATATATATATATATATAATATATATAACACATGTCAGCTCTGCCACTTGCTGACGAGAGAAAGATAAATAACAAAGAGTCCGCATAACTACAGCCTTGTAGGTATTTGCAAATTCATCAAATTCATCAAATTCATCTTTTATCCCAGGTTTGGTCGAAATCAACCTTGAATCTGGATTTTGGGCCTTGGTTTCAAGAGTGCTGGCGCAATCTCAACGCGCAAGCAACTTTTCTAAAAGCTGGGAACTTTTGAGAAAATGATTGATCAGGTATAGTTAGAACCGTCCTTTCATAATGGATACTACTACGCCATTGCCGAACCCGACGCGATCGTCCCTTGCGATGCTTGCGTATGCTCACCTATTCCAACCTCGACCCTCGGCCCGAAAGATTCAAAAGAGGAATTCATTGCCTATCAAAACAAACGATCATGAACCGATTAGCTCACTGGTTACTCATCCAACTACTGCCATAGAAGTCTTGGAGGAGCATCCTCATCACCAAAATCAGGAGACAAGTCAGGGGAGAAGCCAGCCGAACCAGATTGAAACTACTAACCCCAAATTTAGAACCCTGTAAGTGTCTTGTCCTGCTGCAAAATTCCCCGAACCGCTTGAAAGGGTAGCAAGATTAGCAAGATCAGCCCCTACTTCAGCTTTACAGACCAACTGCCCAGCTGCCCAGCTACCTACTAACCTACTAGGTTAGGCTACTAGTACACACCCTTCCAAGTTCCAGCTGCCTCTTTCCCCTTAGTTAAAAGACATACATACACATTTTCACTTAGGTTAGTTCCCAAGGCTCCATAATGTACAACACCAAAGTCGGGGATTCTATTTAGATGATGGCTCGTGTGGGAATATACCACGAACTGCACAGGTGATATATAAGGCAATCTCTCATTTCTTCTCACATGGATAGCTTCAGATGGCGACATGTGTACCTTATTTGACGGCTTCACTAGCGGCACCTGGTGCAATACATACAGTATACATACATCCATGAATACTTTACCACTTTACTCTACCTATATAGGGGTACAACCCTTTTTTAAGGGGTCGGCTAATTTCCAATGATGCGCCGCCATACGAAGCAGCCTCACGCTACCAGCAGCCGAGTGGCCACCTACCAAGGGATGTTTGATCTAGTTTAAGAAACTAGATGCTCATCAGGTCAGGGCGATCGATATCGATAAGTCGGAAATATTCACAATGGGAATGGGATGGAAGTTCTAGAGCTACAAGTTTACAACTTCTCTAGACTGGCCAGACAACAAGCCCTGTTCAAGTTACAAGAAAAAAAAAAGTTCGTTAACTAAAGATGGGTAGATGGGTAGATGGTGCAAGGCACGCCTGGTCTTTTAATCTCTGTGGACCCATCTAAATACGCCGATCATCACTCTCATATTGTTCATATTCTTCAACTTATACCTGTGTGGCTATTTGCTTGTGTGTTTCTCGGTCGATTTTTTCTTCTTGCTAATTTTTTTCACTTCACTCTTTCTAGATCTCAAGGACACCAGAGATCTCAGTCGACATCTGCAGTGGTGTACCGATCAAAAGACGGCCATAACATATTACCACAAACATTATCTCCAGGGAACTATGTGATGGACTCCACAATGGCTTCTAGATCTTCCCACGTTTCTTCTGATCCCGGATTTACTCCTGAATCTGTCGCTATACGAGACCCCCACACCCGGGAACCTGTTATGCGAAACGATCGTTCTAATTTCAATGCAACTGGGCCAGCTTACGCTCAACAAGCTCAGCGACCGAATCTTCCTCCATCAATGATGGGAAATTATGCACAGATCGATATGCGACCTACAATGTATAATCGATCAAGAAGACAATCAAGCAGCGCCTCCAGCGTTGCAAGCTCAGTTCGGACCAATGAAACCTTCGACGCTATTCTCGCGAACCCAGGAACTCCGGCCAGTAGCAGATCGAGCTTCGAGTCATGGAATTCGAGCCAACGGAGGATGGAGCATGGCTGGCAGCGACCGGCGCCGATAAAGCAATATAGGCGGAGGAGAGATACGGGAGAGCTCTTTGCTGCCTTGCCCGAAGAAGTACTGGGACTTATTTTAGATGAACTAAAAGAAGTGCACCTACGACCTGGGAGTACAAGTTGCGCAACATGCATGATGAGAGATATGTGCTCCGTCGCCATATCGGCACGGAAGTTTGCCAAGGTCGTTCGGCCCGCACTGTAAGCTTTGCGACACCAACGCAGCAATGAGGGAAAAGAAACTGACAAGAAATCAAGTTACGAGAATATTCAACTCGTTGGAGCGGACTCACTTACACAAAAGAAGAAATACAAGCTGACTTTTGGTTCTCGTCTCGTCTTACTTCGTCGAACATTGACATCGAATGCTGAGATTGCCGCCATGGTTCATACACTGAAAGTGCCCGCCTTGCCCCAGGGTGTGGCTCTTGACTTATACCAGAACCTAGTAGCATCCGTCATTATGGCATGCCCCAACTTCGAACAACTTGTTGGATTCCATCAGAACCACGATCACTCATTTAACCGTCTTTTTCATGCTTTATCGACCAGGCGCAAACTGAAAGAGATGCATTGGACGCTAGAGGCCTCACAATTTCAGAGGAAGCGACGATTATCAAATGCTGCGGCGTTGCTGAACTCCGAGAAACCGAACTATCAAGAAGCGCCGGGGGATCTTTTGCCTGAGCAAAGCGACGATTTCCTCGAGTTCCATACAGATTGGGAGCATTTGACGACCCTGTCGATACACTGTCTTCCGGGCGCCACGCTATCTCCCGTGTTTCTCATCCCAGACATATTGTCACGTTTGCCATCGATTGAGAATCTTCATCTATCTCATCTACCTTTCACGGCATTTAACGATGCCAATCTACTTTCACTGCCCTCGCTTCAGACTCTCACATTATCACACCTTCCAGGTGTATCTAGCGAAGGGCTTTCCTCATTCGTGAGGCGTCCTTCAAGCCGATCGATCCGAAAACTTACTTTACAGCACGTAGATGTAGGCTCACTACCTGCGCTGAGTCAAATTTTATCGAACTTAACGGCATTGGAAGACTTCTCTCTGGTGCAGAGTTCGGCACCAATTATGCCAGAGAACGAGATGATTTGGCTATTTCCCTACTTAGCATCACCGTCGGTACGAAAGTTGCACTGGGACATCACGAGTAACCAAAGTTCCGCCAACATCGCGGACTCGATCCTGGCGAGAAGTATGATGGCAAACGGTTTCCCATCGCTCCGAGTGTTGCGAACACCTAACGATCCGGAGGGAATATTTCAGGCGTTGTGCAAGCCGATGGAAAATATTGAAATGATTAATGATAAACCGCGTGGCCTGATTTATAGGTGCACGTCGCGGCCTAGTCCCCCGGCGACACCAACGACGCCAAACACACCGAAGACGCCGAGTAAATCCCCCTCGGGCCTTAATTTTCCAATGGAGGACCAGCTCTTCCCGTCAAAGGCGTCGACCAACTTGTCGCAGTCGCGTCTGGCGGCGCAGAGCAGATTGGAGGCGGCGCGGCAGACACCGCGGTTCACGGTGAACGTGACAGGGGACAACGGGGTTTTGGTGGAAAGCTATGGACTCGCGGGCTTCATGGGGTTGGCGGAGTCCAAGGTTCGGTATTGCGTCACGCCGGATGAGGGCGCGACTGATGAAAACGGCGGGGTGATCGACATCTTAGACATGCTCGGCGATGGGGGCGAGAATCTGCGGGTCGAGGGTAGGGAGGGGTGTGTCGGGCGCTGGAATACGTACAGCGGGAACGTGGTCGATAAGAAGGACCAGAAGCGCTGGTGGCATACGGAGCGAGGACGATGGAGAGCGGTGGCGCTGTCTTAAGATGATGTGGATGAATAAGTGCGAAATGAGGTGGGGGCGGTAATGATTTGGTAACATGCGTTGAGCAAATATACACACACACATATATATATACCCTAAGAGGAGCGGGAACTTGGAAGACTCAGGAAGAGCAATGAGTCCCGTCAAGTATAAGTACATAGGTAGATATTATTTGGGTTGGGTTTTGTAATAGGAGATACTGGTTGGGTGGTTGGGTACTAGGTATGTAGGTATGATTCCTGTGTAAGCTACATTAATTATATCTACGATGTACTTTTGTACGTATGTACATCTAATACTAGGATACCCCGTCTGGTAAATTGGAGTTTCTGGTCTAAGATCTGGTTTTAACTTTTAACAGATGCATGATCCCGAGCTGATGGGATTTCAGGGGTAAGACTTGTTGCTACCCAACAACGTGTGACAAAAGCCATGGGAGTGCCTTGTAAAAAGTTCGACATGTGACTCTGAACTTTGAAGATGCATACAAAGTACATATGTACATAAGTTAGGCGCCACCCAAAAAAAAGATCACCGACCATCGGCGCCGAGAAAGTTTAAATGTGCGGAATTATGCCCGAACCCGCCGCGTTAAAACGTCATCGCTTCCCCAATTTCTATTCTCCAAAAAGAAACTCCAACAACCAAAACCTCAACTACAATATCATTTTTTATACGTCACGTAACACCAATTGCGCAACTTACCATACCGAGGATTACCTACACGGTACGGTACTTGAGTCGCGCGATCTATCATCTTGTCCACGATGAGAGCCTCGCTGTTGCCGCAAAGGCCGCTCCAGCGCGTCGGCAACGCCTGCACACGACAGCAGCGCAACCATGCGACAACAACGAGCATCAGCCCCGTCGCCTCCGTGGCAGCACCCAACCAAGCCCATCGCTCCCGCCAAAGCGCCAGTCTCAGACCATCCATGCGCCAGAATGCAAGCATAAGCATGCCACCGCAAACAGGGAGAAGAAACCTATCCAGCAGCGCGGCGACCCCGCAACCCAGCCCCTCCGCTACTGAGCAACAAACACAACAACCTCAGCCACAAGAGCAGCCGAAGAAAGGGGAAGATGCAGGAGGTGCAGGAGGAGTGGAGCAAGTAAAATCGCACTACGCCCTGTTCCCGCAAACCCTCCCCCTCGGCCCTCCCCCCTCCGGCCCCTTCGCCATCGACGTCCGCGCCCTGCGCCGCGAATTCCTCACCCTCCAAGCCTCCGCGCACCCGGACGTCGTGCCCTCCGGCCCCCTCCGCCGGCGCGCCGAGGCCGTCTCCAGCCGCATCAACGAGGCCTACCGCACGCTCGCCGACCCTCTACAACGCGCCCAGCACCTGCTATGGCTACATACCGGGGTAGACGTCGCGGCCGAGGAGACGGGGAAGGTCGAGGACCCGGAGTTGTTGATGCTGGTGCTGGAGACGAGGGAGGCGATTGAGGAGGCGGGGGAGGAGGGGGAGCTGGAGGGGATTAGGGCGGAGAATGAGGAGAGGATTAGGGGGAGTGAGGAGGTGCTGGGGAGGGCGTTTGAGGGGGGCGATTGGGAGGGCGCGAGGAGGGAGGTGGTGAGGTTGAGGTATTGGGTTAATGTGAGAGAGAGTATTAGGAATTGGGAGAGGGGGAAGCCGGTTGTGTTGCAGCATTAGGGGCTGTGGGGAGAAGTGTGAGAGGTGGGTAGGGGGAGAAGAGAAGAGAAGAGTGAAGAGTGAGGTTTGTACATATGTACTATTACGACGATGAAGGCCTGCGAGGCTATGAGTAACTATGGCCTAGGCTAGAAAAATTACAGAGATACCATGGTGTGGTGGTGTTAAGGGGCGGGCGTTTGTGTACTTAGTGCCCAGTACCCGCTGGGTGCTTGAGAAGCATTGGTATGGCTCATGGCTGTAACTACACAACTTCTATCTACCTATATAGAGAAATCTCCCAGGTGGTGTTAACAGCCGAGAAGAGAACAGAACAGAGCACTACCTAACCTAGGTACTCAACTTAATATGTACTCTGTTGATATACTTTATTGATGCTCATGGAATGCAGTTACGGATAATTATATGTGCCCACTATGAGGTTGCTGGGCGATTACCTAGGCACTATCAGGTATCTAATGATGAGTCTTCTCCTTTTCGAGCTTCGTTTGGTAACTTTCTAAGACTTCTAGCCGGAAAAGCGTTGATTATCTGAGTCTTGGGGTCAGGGTAGTCAGGCTTACACAATCACTCTTGACTTATCAATCATCAAATGATGAGTCTCTCAATAGAAGGGATCGGGAAAGGGCTTCCTTCTTGGGACTTAATAACCCCGTTATGCCATTAAGATATGATTGTTTGCCCAACTATAGCTGCAGCTCTGACTGGAATCAACAATGTTCAATGAGACAGCACTTGACTCCTAATCGTCTCCGTGTGTCCCATATATTACATCATACTCGTATACCTACTTAGTGGCGGCATGACAGCAAGCCGAGACTGACTAGATAGCTTTCATTACCTATCAGTTGTAAGACGTCTTGCCTCTATGAACAAAGGGGCACCCCACGTGTGAGGCCCCGCCATAGATTCGTAGTTGTCTGTGAGAGAGCCAAGCCATTTTTGCTACTTTGATTTCATTTCACTCGCTTTACTACCTACCTATGATGGTCCACATGCCCAGACCCTCAATGCAGGCATTTGAACACTCTGTTTAGAGCGTTAAGTCTAGGGAAAGTGCATAGAGGCAGGTACTAGAGGTAGAATATTATTGGATGTCGATGCTCTGACGCGTCATGCTCAGATTCGATTCAGGGGGTAAAGAAACCTCCCAATGTGCCAATATAGGTATGCACGAGTATTCAAGAGATAAATGCCAAACTCTCATATGATCTATAGAAAAAGAAAAGTCTAGTAAATGAAAAAAGCCCCGGGAAGTAGAAATGCTGAATAGCTGTAGTGTAGCATTCCTAACCAGCACCCGTCCAAACCACCCATCTGCCTAACCTAGCTCTCGATCAGCATAAGCGTACTTAGGGTACAGCATTATGCCCACCTTACCCATCTACCTCGTAGGTAGGTCAGATAGAACGCATCCTAGCCCCAAAGTCACTCCTTGGCCTTGAGATCACAGTTATGAGGGTTCCCGGTGTCATTCTGGTACATCCTCGCGCCAATCGTGCAGAACTCGAGGTCCTTGGTGTAGTAGACGCGCATGGGGCCCGGGTGGTTCTGCTCCTTCTTACTCTTCTTCTTCGTGATGTCGAACGGCTTGCCGCTGGCCAGCACGGGCAGCTCCCACACCTCCGTGTTGTTGCAGACGCTGGGGAACTTCAGGAGCTCGCCCTGGTTCGCGAAGGTCTTGGGGTAGCCGCTCTTGCCCTGGGACGTCTTGGCCCGCCCGTAGTACTTGATCGCGGTGTCTTCCTGGATGTCGCCGTAGTGGATTCCGTTGTTGTCTGCGCCGCCGTTGCAGATGTAGACCTGTGGATTGGTGTCAGTGGACAGGATTCTTTCGTTGTTTAGGAATTGGGCGCTACGATACCTGGCCAGAGGGGGCTTCAACGGAATCTTCATCGCTGATGATAGGGGTAGGGAGGGCGAAGGTGGCGGTAGCCGCGAGCATGGTAAGGAGGTAAGTGTATGACACCATCTTGATGATTGGGTACCTCGTAAACTTGGTTGGCAGATTGATAGAACAAGGGGATTTTTGGAAGGGCTCAATTGAAGCTAGAAATGAGTCTGCGGTGCAAGCTGTCTTTAGTTTCACGTCGATATCGAGGGAGATTCGATTTAATTTATACATCTCGGAGAGTGTCTTCATTCCAACCTCAATAGGTTGAAGCTCCGAGATATGAATACTTGGACAATCACCATCTTTCCGTGTCGAGGACCGTAGTTCAAGTCAGATCTACATACGTCTTCGAAGGAACAAACATAGTGAGAGTATCGCTATCCAATGAATACGATCATAAGCCTCTTCAACCTAGCGCTGCGGAACCTAGGCCAGGCTCCAACAGGCTTTTGATACTAGATAGCGAGCTGATGCTTCGGTTACTCTGATTGATTGCCCTCCTTCCTATGCGAGTTCTACGATCGGGAGGTTTAAAGTTGCGTATCTTCGTTTCAACTTGCCTAACTAAGGAGTGCTATTACTGGCTAGAGGTTTTAGGGGTAATATATAGTATTAGATATGCCTCCTATGTAGGTTAGAGTACTCTCACTTATGGTAGGGGTAACAGAGCTTGAGTAACAGAGCTTGAGTAACAGAGCTTGAGTAACAGAGCTTAGGTAACAGAGAAACAGTTTCGCGTGATCTTAAATCTCTTAATACTTCCTATTTACCAAGGCAGGTACTACCTATGTAAGTAGTACTCATAGTTTCCAGTCACAATTCCAAGCGAGCACAAATGGGTAGGTACGTGTGAACATACACATACGTAATTCCTTCCATGCTTGTTCACAAACATATGCCTTTAAGCATATCATACCTTCCTTTCTCCAACAGTGATTGCTTTCAAACAAGATGTCTAACCACCAAATAATAATTGCGTACCTCCTAGTGCAGTGTGTACATTAAGTAGAAGGCAGGCACGTCTTGTCTTTAAGAATTCATTGCATTATTTAATCCTTCTCTTATCATACCTACCTCTCACATAGGTCTCACATAGGTAGTACTTTCACAAAAGACAAACAAAAGGAAACGAAAAGAGAACTGGCGAAACAAAAAACCTGTCAAGTAACATTCCGAAAATGTCGCCTGTAAAACTAATACTTGAAGACGATGGCGCACCAGACTATGCGCACAACGTAATTGAGGTCCTCAACTCAGGTTTACCGCCAGACGGCCCAAAGTCGCCTAGTGAAGCCGCCGATGACCTCAACGCTCTCTGTCTCTCAGAATATGCAAAGACTAACCATTATGCCCGATATCTCTGGCGGTTTTGGTTTCTTGTAAGTGATTTATCCCGACAGATCCCATATGATAGTCCAGAGCAAGCGCGACTACAGGCTGTTATGAAGGCACTCCATGACTTGCCTCCTAAGGAAGTTGACCTAGGTTTCTCTGAACAAAGTAGCACTGCTAAACTCTGGAAAGCGTTGCCTATGTTTGATGGTGCCTTGTACGATGTGATTCATGGTAAGTAATGCCCTGCTTTGTACCCCTAACCAAGCCTTGAAGTGCCACTGCTAACCTTTCTATTCCTTAGTTGACTCTAGAGCTCCTGATGATACCCGGAGGAAAGAGCGGCGTGTAAATCTCGTCGCTTTTGCGTCAAGAGTTGCAGGCCTGGATATCTGGCCATTTTTTCACATGTACGCCACCTGGGATATTGCGCCTGCGCTGGAGGGAACCTTGATACCAATTGAAGGTGGTCCCGCTCAAATCAACGAAGATCCTGCTGTAGTGGAGGATATAGAATACCACCTAAGAGCTGCCGCTTGCTGGATAGTTCAGGCGGGATACTTACTTTACGACTACGACGGGGAGTGTCTGGGTAGCAAAGCTGGTCCGCTATGGAAGTATCATGAGAAGCAAACCAATAAGCTGCGACACTTGTGCCCGGACCGATGGCAGTTATGGAAGGAGAGGTTTGCTGTGGTCCGAGACTGTGAAAAGTTGAAACAGAAGACTCGACAAGAGGCAGGGGAAGCTTATGATGTGATGGTCGAGATTGAGAGAAATCAGAATGCTTGAACAGGGCTTGAGGTGTTCTGATCTGGCCAAATTTTGCGATGTAAAAATCTAGCTGAGCTCATAAAATACTAGATGTTGGTTTACTATATATTACCAACCGTAAGTAGGTTTAGTAAATTGTGACATGAATAGATATTGTGTCTGTGATTAGGTATCTACATATTCTTTTGAAAAGGGAGATATATAGGCTTATAAAGGGTAACTATGCTACAAAGCAGTACGGCTGCCTCCCCCAACGTGCGGCATGCCCCACCAAGAAGTCATAGCTTCCCCACGCTAAAGTTACTAGGTTAGGTAGGTTAGGTACCTAAAGGTTAGCACCTCAATTGAATAGATGCCCCACCACCATGAAGCTTCCCATCATAACTTCTTCCATCTCAATCATCTCAATCGCTTCGTCCTCAGCAGTGACTTTTTTGTTCTATACCACTACACAGCAACTCACTTTCCTACTCCCTTCCCCACTAATCTGAAAACAACAATAAGATCATAACCCACACCAACAACAAACCCTAAACCCATCATGGCTTGTCCCAAAGTCCGTGAGGCGCTGGTGCAGGCCCAGCAGGTCCTACCAGATCCATCCACACTCGGGAACCTCCTCCTAGATCTGGTCAACATTTCCACTCCGGACACTGTTACAAGTGACTTCAAGGCCATAGTCGACTTCACGTTCGAAAGCTCCTCGCAACTCGGCGTCGTAGCCCAACGCTCCATCCTCGAATGCCTAGCCAAGGCCGCGCGACTCTTCAACAACGCAGACCTATGGATCGAAATCGGCACCTACGCCATCGACACGCTCAGTTCTGCCTCGTCTAGCTCCGCCGGTGGCAGCAGCCAGACCGGCACCTTCCTAGACCAAGCCGCGATCCTCCGCGAGCTCATCGCTGACGGCCACGAGGCCAACGAGGACCACGTCGCCGCCGCCCTCGCGCTCGCCGAGATCCCGCTCGACTCCTCGCAGCGCCGCGTGACGGCCGAGGACCGCGTCCGCGTCTGGATCCGCATCATGCGCAACTACCTCGAGGTCGACGACACCACCGCCGCCGAGACGTACCTGAACAAGTGCAAGAACCTGATCCACCAGGTCACCGACCCCGCCCTGAACCTGCACTTCCGCCTCTCGCAGGCCCGCATCCAGGATGCCAAGCGCGAGTTCCTCTCCGCCAGCCAGGCCTACCACGTCATCAGCCTCTCCCCCGCCATCTCCGACGACGAGCGCCTGCACACCCTTAGCATGGCCGTGAAATGCGCCATCCTCGCCCCCGCCGGCCCCCTGCGCAGCCGCGCCCTCGGCCGCCTCTTCAAGGATGAGCGCGCCCCCAACCTTCCCGAGTTCAGCATGCTAGAGAAAATGCTCTTCGACCGCCTGCTCGCCCCCTCCGAGGTCCAGAAGTTCGCCGAGGGCCTCGCCCCCCACCAGCTCGCCACCACCGCCGACGGCTCCACCGTCCTCACCCGCGCCGTCGTCGAGCACAACCTCCTCGGCGTCTCCCGGCTGTACAGCAACATCGGCTTCGACGCCCTCGGCGAGCGCCTCGGCCTCGGCGCCGCCAAAGCAGAGGACACCACCGCCAAGATGATCGAGCAGGGGAGACTATTGGGAAGGATCGACCAGATCGAGCGCGTCATCTGGTTCGAGGGCGGCGAGGCGTCGGGCGAGAAGGGCAGCGGTAGGGCCGAGGTCACGGTCGGCAAGGAGATGCGCCGCTGGGACGCGAATGTCCAGAGTCTCGCGGAGGAGGTCGAGAAGGTGACGAATGCGCTGCAGAGGGAGTTTCCCGAGTTTGTGGCGGCGAATCTTGTTGCGTGAGGGGTGGGGTTGGTGTCATTGATGATTATGGATATGGATATGGATATGTGGCTGGAGGAGAACATGCCACGGGGAGTGACAGTGACAGTGACGAGGGAACGGAGGGCTTTCGAAAAGGAAAGAAAATCATTACAGTACAATACAATACAATACAACACAATACAATGCGATTCAAACGCATAACGAGGCCTGAAAAGGAAAGGAAAGGAAAGGAAAGGAAAGGAAAGGGGAATGAGGGAGGGAGGAAGGATTTGATAACATGGCGTTTGCCGGATAAATTGCATAGCCTAGGTACTTATTTTTTACCAAGGTAGACAGACACGGAGTCCAGGACAGAAACAGAAAGACGAAGAGACGAAGAGACGAATGAGATGAGTGAGTATGAGTAGAGAGACAGGCAGACCTACATGCAAGTACGAGGGGTTTATGAAGAGAAATTCCTAGGTAGGTAGGTAGGTAGGTTAGGGAAGAGATTCTCATAGCATAGACGAATAAACGAATGATGATGATGAACAATCCAGTAATTAAATTTAAATCTACCTATCCTACTCCTACTCCTACTCCTAGTCATAGTCCCAAGTCCAATTCCAAGCACAATCATAATCACAAGCACACTCCCAATCACCACCGTCCAACCCAACCCTAATCCAAATCCTTCTTGCGGACGACGATGTAGCCCTGGCTGAGCAAACGCGGGTCACCTCTCTCCTCCTCGAAGATCATGCTCTCGATTGCCCGCCTCTGCCTGGGGTCCGAGGCGATGCTCATGATGTCTGTGTCCTGGGCCTCGGCGAGCTTCATGATGCGGATGAGCTCCTCGGCGATCTTCTCGCCCATGAGGTCGTAGCCGGCGGCGGTGAAGTGCACCCCGTCCGCGTTCCAGTAGATGGGCCGGTCGCTGGGCTCCATGTTGTGGTAGGGTATTGCGTTGTATAAGTCGAAATAGAAGCTATGTTGGGAGATGTTAGTATAAATTTGTATTATATAGCCCAGGTTGGTTAGGGAGTGGTTATATTCTCCCCATATAGTCAAAGGGGGGATTTATAATGTTAGATTTCATTGAATACATAAAGACTTACAAGTTCTGCCTCTTGTATTGCTTGATAGCAGTGTTCACGTCATCACGACGTTTAGGGTTATCCTTATATGTAGCTCTGGTATCGGGTATCGTTAATGCGAGCACCTTGCCGTGACGTACAAGAGGCGTCTCCCATGTACGCTTCAGGCCGGTGATGATTTCATCTGTTGGAACATTCCAGCCAAGATCACTGCAAAGAAGATAAGATCTTAGGTTAGCTCTTGTACTCAGCATAATCTCAATGTAACTCATCGATGTAGTTACTCGTTTAAGCAAGAAGATAGTAAGGGCGTTGCCTACTTCGTCCCGCCTAACACGATGGTCCAGTCGTACGGCTTCTTATTTTTAGCCGCTATTCTCCCTGGTTTGCCAAAGTTACGTTTCAGTTAGCCAGCTAGACGGCACCTCGGAAATGTATTAAAGAGACTTTGCACAAAAGAAAGCCCGTCTTCCCTCAAGAAAAATGAGCAAACATGTAAGGCATCAGGCACTGGAAATGAAAATGAAAATGAAAATGAGAAGCTTAGGGGGTAGATGGTATGTATATGGGATTTGACTTTGATATAGTTTTCACGAAATAAACTCACATGCATTCTGCATACGATCGATGAAGGAACCCCTAGTAACCAGATCCCCGGGCACGCCTTCAACATCATACTCGACACCGGCAAAATCGGGGCCTCGAAACGCCTTCTCGAGCTTCTCCTTGAGCTTGATGGCGTAGGGTTGGCCAGCCGGGAACCCGGCCGTCAGCGAGTTGCCGAAGCACAGGATGCGGAGTGGCTTCCGAGGCATTTGGTTGTTTGGCGTGTTGTGCTGCCTTTGATATATAGGTAGGCACCTAGCTTATCTGGATAGCCCCCTTGGAAAGTAGGTATCTAGAATAAGAGAAAGGCAGATAGTACAGCGTTGGGCGCTGGTACCAGGTACTGGGTGGGGTGTTGAGGCAGATATGTTTGTTAGATGTTCACGGTATGTAGGTACCTATGTACGATGCTGATATGTAGAATAATACTAGAATAAGGCAGATGAGCAAACAGACATGCGCAGGGGTCACGAGCTCGGCTGTTATGGAGGGACGAATGGATGGATCCGTGATGAAACGAACGGACTTGGAACATACAAGCAAGAAGTCTAGTAGAATTCCTTCCTTGCCCTTTTTTATTTATCTAAAAAAGAAGAACAAAAAAATGAAGAGGAAAGGGGAAATATTCGATATGTATTAATTCATAAAATGTTCTTGTTTATTGTTCAAAGTATCCAAAAGTGAGCAAGTTCAAGGTTTAAGACGATGCGTCAGTCGGCTGCCCACCATTTGCCCCTCTCCTGCCCAGTGCGAGATATGATTGGAACCCACCTTTGCAAGCGGCAGCTACGATAAGCTCGCCAGCTAGGTACCTAAGAGTCAGGTGGGGCTAAAGCTATGATAAGTCAGGCAAGAACCGTTTCAGCCCTGCGAAGTTAAGATGTACAATACATGGATAAGTGGAGAGCACTTCATTACGCCGATACTACATACTATGTGAATAACGTATGTACATAGCTATAACTAGTTACATGTCACTAACCTAGGTATGATTTGATGGGTGATATAATATGTACATCTTTTTAATATTTCATAAATTAGCAGGATCCAGAAGTCGTCCAAGTATTTTTAACTGATTACTAGAACATACGAATAGATGCCTATTTATTTATGCTTACATGCACGTTCTACGTACGTACGAACTTCACGTACCTAGGTTAGGCATCTAGGAATAGAATCAAGACAAATAGGCCGGTGACTAGAGGCCTACTTCTACTTTCAATTATTGTTATAATAATTTCAAATCTTTGTATGCCATTGGATCTTGATCTTAATGCTAAAACATACCGAAACTGCCCGCCGCCCGCCTGCCTGCTGCCCCAGTGCCTTGGAAAAAGGAAAAAGAGATACGAGTGCTGTGCGATGCTAGTTGTTTTTTGGGGGGGAAAAACACAGAAACAAAAAAAAAAAAGTGAGTACCTGAGACTCATGCAATGCCTCTACCATATATCATCAAGATGTTCATTAGTGTTCCTATGCTTTCTTCAATTAAGCATACTTCTTCTCCCAGAAGTTCTTTTTCAATACGCACGCAGCCAGAAGCCTTCGAGATTATGAAATCGAGAATGTGTTGAGGATAACTAGGTGATTCACCTTGTTAATTCATTAAAAGAAAATAGTTTTTGACGCATCAAAAGGCTTGTCCGTGATAGGGATAGTTGCCTGGCCCTCTTTGGTTCGTTGGAGGGGGACTTTGAGCTGAAAATGACGGAGGGCTCTGCGGACCGAAACGAGGATCGAAATTACCGGGGGGAGGAGACCGGAATCCCGGGCCAGGTGATGACCAGTTTCCCTCTTGCTCGAACGATAAAGGAACAGCATTTCCGTAACTACCATAGTTGGGGGACTGAGGCGCACTACCGCGGCCCAAGTTAGAGTACATGCCCGAGGGCGGAGGCGATGACACGGGCTGTGGGTAATGCTGGAAAGCTTGCTGCTGGCGCTGGTTAATAGCGTGCTGGGCAGCTTGACTACTCCAGCCTTGTTTCATTTGATGTTTCTCGCGCTCCCTGGCCTCAATTGCGCCGACCAGTCCTGCATTAGTCTGTGTAGGATTCTTATTACCTGCCATGCTGATCAAGGGGGTACCTGTGACCCGTGCCACGTGCTCCTGCTCCCGAGCCGACAAGTGGATATCGCTACCTCCTTGGCCTCCAAGAACGGCACCGGCACCTCGAGAGCCTGGGCGTTGTTGTAGCAATTCGCTAGGACCCCGTGAGTTCGGACGCTGAAGTAGCTCACCAGCTCCCCGAGAACCTGGACGTTGCAAGAGGTCTGAAGAATTGTTCCGCGAATGTGCCATACCAATGTAATCTGAGCCTTGACCTCGGGTGAGCGGAGGCGTCGGGGTGCCAGCCCTGTATCCACTAAGAGTATTTCCGGACGAATGCCTCTGATGGGTGTACAATGGTGCAGATGCGGCGGCAGCTCGCTGTTGAACGAACTCTTCAGCAGAGATACCCTGGGACCCGTGATTACTAGACGCAGCAGTGAGAACTGCCGGCTGCCAAATGACACTTCGACGGAGTGTATCCTCCGATTCTTGACGGCCATGCCCTGCTTCGGCCCCGGGTGATCTGCGTGGGGTCGCGGGGGTGCGCGCGGGAGAACGAGACGGGGGGCCTGGTGAAAACGCCCTGGCGGGAGGACTTCCAAGAGTAGGCGCCTTGGTAGGTGGGGCGTTCGCGTAGTTCACAGTTGGGCCAAAATCTATGTCCGGAATGTCAAAATGGGGACCGGTTTCGAGAGGAGAATCATCTGTGTTTCCTATTGTCCGGAGCACACCGGCCCTTGGGCGCTCACGCTCGTTTGAGGACGCCGTATCCGTCGACGGGCGAGAACTAGCGTAGTCGGGGCTATCAGTTGATGCTGAATCATCGTAACGGCTACTAGATTGGCTTTTGTTCGTGATTTGACGTCGTACCTCAGAATTTGGACCACCCCGAGGGCCCGGGTTCAGGGGGCGAATCTGACCTAGTCCAGTAGCATCTAGTCGATGACCGGTAAGACTTCCGTTGCTTGTAGAGGGAGACTGCGGCGTCAAGTCGTCACGAACTTGTCGGTGCTGCAAGCTATCGGAACGAGTGGGGAGGGGTTTCCTGTTAACGGGCGGAGATGTGTTAAGAGGGGGTGGATTGGGCCTTCGATTAGCAGGAGCAGGGGATCTTGTTCTTTCTGGCCCGCCGGGACCCGGTGGCCCTTGTGGCGGGCCTTGTGGCGGATATCCTCGATACATATTCTCGTGCGGTGGGTAGTTCGGTTGGCCACGGCCCTGGGGAGTCATGTTCGGCGGAGGGCGGCCTCGACCTCGGCCTCTACCGGGAGGGGCCATACCGTAAGGGGGAGGACCTCGTTGTCCTGGATGTCCTGGATGTCCTGGGGCCATTCCCATAGGTGGTCCGTATCCCGGTGGAGGTGGGGGTCGGTTTCCGGATGCGGTGCCGGGCCGAGAGTTCGGAGTTCCAGGTCGCTGACCTGGGCCTGGACTCTGCCCTCGTGAGCCTGGATGTGGGGGTTGCATGGCTTGATTCAGCGGTGATCTGGATCGCATGCCGTTAGGCGCCATCTGAGGCGACATTAGTCCAGATGGTTGTTGCTGGTTCTCCCTTAGAGCTTCACGAGACCCGGTATTAGCAGACATCCCAGCGAGGTTGGCGTGAACATGTACCGGAGGCGGTGGGCCATGCTGATCAAATTCCTGTGGAGGTGGCCCGCGGCGTTCAACATTCTGTCTCTCGCCATTCGGCACGTTTTCGTCTACGGGAACTCCACCAGCTCCTTGAAGCTGCGCAAGCGTGGTTAACGACAAACGGCTATTAGCACGGCGCATTTCAGGTGAATGGTAAGGTCGAGTGGAAGGGACATGTCCTGGGGCGTGAGAAAAGCTAGGGGGTTGTGATACTGGCTCTGGAGTTTGCATCCTCTGCATTCCGTCAAAATCACGTACGGGCGAATCCACGTGGTCATCATCCGAACTTATACGATCCGGGGTTGCCGCAAAATCGTGGATAAGGGCGCGGGCTGGCATGGGTCCTCGAGTGGAAGAAGCTGGGCTTGATGAATATGAGTTTTCTGGGTGGGGAGGTGGCATTGGACCAGCCACATTAGAGTCCGACGCGTTACGAGCATGCGCAGACCTACTTCCTGGTGTTCCAGATGGACCATACTCTCGGGTTCCAGGGGGGGCCGAGTCGGTCCTGGGCGACGGTCGATTGCTAAGTGATAAGGAACGAGATGTGCGAACAGATGGTGGCGTAGGCGCATCGTCAGCGAACCCTACACGAGGCCTTGGGCCTGCACCGGCGGATTGCCCAAAGCTGAGGCGTTTGGTTTGACTGTTAGTTTGGCTGGAACTGGCACTAGCTCCATCGTCTATGGCATTCATGCGCGTGCCAGTTAACTCCTTCAGTTTCTTTCTCCATTCTCGCTCCTTCCAGCTCGAACTGCCCTCACTCAAGATCAATCCCGACACATCCAATAATTCTAGATAGCCATATCGTTTATGCTTAGGCATTGCAAACATAAGAGATCTCGAGTCGAGGACGCTGGCAACCAGTCTGCCGGGGCGGCCGTAGAGGGCGAACGTATCCCAAGTCGGAAACAGGAACCTGAGCATCATCTCGAAGCCACTAACAGCTGGGTGGACCTCAGGCATGATGAACACGAAACCTTCGCTCGAGGTCGGGGGATCGGTGTGGATGGTAATATTTCCTTCGATCTTAATCAATGTCGAGGCATCAATCAACGACTTGGCTTGAGGGTATAATGCGTATGCAGAGTAAGCATCGCTGATCGTTGCTATTGGGAGCATTTTCTTTGCCTTCTTTCCATCCTTCCTACTCTCATAGAATTTGATGTCTCCTTTCAGGATCGGCTGTGATCGGTCATATGGCGACTTTTTCTTGTGCTCCTTTGCCGCCTTTTGATATTCCTTATCGTCTGGTGGTGTGATAACACACCAACACCGTCTCCACGGTACGCCAGCACCAAATCGGACTCTAACCCACTGGTCTATAGGTGTGCGCGCTCGCTCCATAATCACGCCAATGTTATTCAATGTCTTGCCTTTGCCTGCAATCAAAGCGCCGGTATAGGCTTCTTGAAGAGTGGAATGCTCGAACATGGCAAGTCGAATGCCTGCAGTCCATTGAATAAGTGAAGCACGAGAATTGAAGTGAAGCAGATACCGGTTTCGGCCTGCCGTTGATATGCTGAGAATATTCTGTAACGGCGTCTCTTCGTCGGACCTCGTCGGAAGTGACTCGATCTAAACATCAATTAGCAAGGACTCGCACTTCAACGGGCCCTCTTTCTCGCTTGTTATCCACCGTCTAGAATTCGTACCATCTTGATAGAAGCATCTGTCAAATTGACAAATTTGGGCAGAACTTCTCCATCCTCACCAGCAGCATCCAATTCCGCAGCATCCCAGAGGGAGAGTACGGTTCCTACAAGCTGGGCGAAACATTCCGTCCAAGTCCGATCCGGGTTCGGCTTGCCATCTACTCATTTTATTAGACACCTAGACACCCCACTATCACATATGTAATTGTCCGGGTTAAGCACTCACAAGTATTTTGGTCATCTAGTTTTAGGAAATAGCCCTCCTGGTACAATTTATTTCCATGACTATTGAGGAAGGTGAAAATAGGCTGGAGTTCAGGTATCGTGTCTTCGTTTACATCCATGACGGGCGGTTGGTAGGCCTGAACCATAGACAGTGGTCTCGATGAGCTACGACTGGTAGTTCTGCGGTGGGTTTCAATAGATATCGGGGCAGCACTTATGGGAGGAAAATTATCATGGTTACTATGTCGAATTGGGGATGCTGGTATCGGTGTCGAAAGGGCGCGAGATCTTGTTCGAGCACGGAACCCACCAACGTTGATGATACTGTGGGTTTTGTTGGTGTTTTTCAAATCGGATTTGCCGTTGGCTAACGGTATCGGACCGTTGGGGGGAGAAGGGGATGGCGTAGGTTCGGGGTTGTAGACGTTTTTCGGGTCACCGTTTAGCTGGGAGTTGTGGTGAGAGCTAGAGAAATGGGACATAAACGAAAGCACTTTAAGTTCCGGAAAGATGCGTTAGTAACGAAGTTTATTCAGAAGATGAATTTATGGTTAAATGCATTGAATGCATTGACTGCTGTAAATGACAAGAACAAGGAAAGATCGACGACAGGGAAGTCACTCAGTCACTCAATCGCCTTAACCTTGAAGTGAGGAAGGAAGACAACTGGAAAACTCAAGGTACATATGTAGTAACCACTGCACCTAGTACATAATAAAATACATGTACTTCAGACTTCAGGTGCCGGGTACTAGGTATATCAAGCGACTGGGGGGTAAATGAGTAGGCTGAATAAGTGAATGGATGAATTATAGATTAAACCATCATTATACATATATTAGAGTTTGTGTTGTTGAAGAATTGGGGTTCAATGCGTCTTGTCTCTTTTTCTTGTTTAAAAAAAGAATAGCGGAGACTGTCAACTCTTCTTTTTTTTTATCTCTTTTTTTTTTTTTTTTTATCTTGCGATGAAATTTAAGCTTGATAACGCAAAACGTAAAAATGCAACTTGCACTTCATCGATATATCTCAACACTTGTATTGCAGACAAACATTGCAGATGGGTTCAATAAAAGGTGAAGAAAGGGATCCTGTGGCAAATGGATCCCGGCAAGTGCGGCACAAGTTTCGGTGTGCACAAACTGGATAGATCCAAGGGACAGGGTATAGGGGTATAAGGGCATGAAAATATGTGTTCTTGTTTGATTTCTTGGTGATGTGGAAGAGATGTTGATCGATGGATGGTTGTGTCGCTGATGCTAATAAGGCCAGCTCCTACCAGGTAGTGGGTTCAGGATTGCAGCTGCAGCAGGGTCTGACAATGATCCTCATCTTATGGTGTAGGTAGTGTATGTGTAGTAGTATATGTATAGTGTATATAAGGTAGTAGGAGGTAGGTATGTAAGTGGTTTAACAGAGGTATGCTTGTGCAAGGTATCAGGAGAAAATGATACCTTCCCCAGCATGCGACTTTGTGAAATGGTCGGTCGAGAGACCTGTAATCCTGATGGCTGAGGAAAGGTAAGGAAAATAAAAAGCGGAAGAAAACCTCGGAAGGGATGAAAGCTGATAACAGAGTAAGAGTAGAGATATACATACCGCGATTCCGTCCCATTTTGATTCTTTGAACAAACCCAACAACAGCTTCAGCAATATTTCAAGTCCTCCCTCCTATTCCATCAGGCGAGCGAGGTGCTTTCGACGGTCGGGTTGGTATCCAAACTACCTTTAGGTAGGTGACGGGCAAGGGTGGCCCACAAGGAACAGTTCAGCCGATGATCTAGATCGCGAAGCTTGGGTGGACTTTATTACTAGTAGGCTATTCGTGGCTATTCGTGAAAGCCGAGTTGATATGTATAGGTAATAGGTAATAGGTAATAGGTAATAGGCATGTAGTATAACAAAAATGGATGTAACAAAATAAAAAAGTATTAATCTAAAATCGACGGTGCAGAAGGGCAAAAAAAGGGCCAAAAAGAAAAATCCAAAGCAGACAAATCCGAACTGTCTCGCAACAAGCGGGCGGATACGCGGGTTTTGTAGCTCGGCAGCTGCTCGGGTTCTAAACTGTCTCCACGCGATACGAATTTGTGGAATGAGAGGGAAGGGTAAAGTCTCGGAACCCCGTATAACTTGTATGAGTCGGTATCCTGCGACAAAGATCAGGTGGCCAGGCTTGTCTTTCACTATATAGTGTGGCCCTTCCCCCAGATAACCCCAGTTTTTGGTACCTAATAACTATGTCCAAAGGAAACTGAATTCGATTCAAGTATTGATTGCTTTGTCGAGCATCTTCGTACTTTTCGCACTCACACTTAGAATGTTGGTAGACTCTATCGGTGATCCTCCTCCGATGTGTCGCCAAAAAAGCACGGAAGCGCCGGGCAAACTGATATAATTATCCTGGCTTGATATCACAAAAATGATGCGCGTTCTCGTACAGACTGACAGTAAAGATGTGCGAAGGCTGGGCGTTGCCGCTAAGTCAGCGATACCTGGCTGAAGATGAATATAATTTTTTTTTTATTTGTCAGAGGCAAACAAGTCAGGAGCAATACGCTATTTTGATGGATCTTCTCGTCGTGTTAGAAGGGAAAAAATAATAAATATTTGCCCACTAAGTAGGTTAGCAGGTTCGTAGCGTTGACAAGTTGAGGCTCGTACCTATCTACACTCATCCGTGGATGGGGTAAACGCCGATGATAAAAAAATAAAGATGACGGAACCAGGGGCATACGTCAGTCAGTCGACAATATGGCAATCATCAATGATGGCTGGTAAGTGTACTAGGTTAAAATGATAACTTCATATTAATGGGAACTCCCGCTACACATAGTACGCCTCGGAGATACCGCGTCTTTTACTCGCTACAAGTAGTTTAGTTTCTCGTGCTACTGCAAGACTACTGTAGGCCACTTGGGTTAGAATATCCAGGAATATCCAGGTATTCAGGTATTCAGTTGGAATACGGTGGTGGGTAGGTGGCCTTGTCGGCCTTGGCTAGAACGCCATACTGCATCCAAGGATGACATGCAACCAGTTGAGGTCCCTTGGGTCCCTTAAGATGGTACCGTAAAGAAACAGTACAGGGTCGAAACTTGATAGCATGGGTCTGTTGATCAACCGTACAGTACTAACTGGTGACATACTGATGGTTACAATACCAGCCAAACAGCTTGTTTTATGTGAACAAGTCACCTAATACGAAGCACTGTATTCGGTAAGATTTGCCCATCTAACCAGAGACCGGAGCATTACTCCTCATCGTGCTCTGCGTGCTTTACAGTATTATCTAAAACAACCCATAACTATGAGGAGCATTGTTCATCGTTGATCAGTGTTTCTTATTATAGGATTGACGATTGCCAGTTTGACAACTGTTGGCACTATCATGCAGTTATCTATAGTGTGAGCGAATCTGATCTGAACCGCGGTGTCTGCCAACGGAAACGGTTGGACACATCAAGCCCCCCGGATGCAACGGACTCTTCCACACTCCCACATGTGGATGGCGGTGCGGATGACCAGCCTCGATATTTTATATACCTACATATTCCCTAATATCCTGTTGTGAAATCCGCTCCGTGTACATGAAATTTTGAATATGGGCTATGCGTGTCTCACTTACGGGACGATTTCATGAGACTTGACGTGGCATGCCTGCAAATGTCATCGGCGCTTTTTTGTGTCCGCATGCGCCCAAGTTGTATCGGAGCGGCTCGAACATGCTAACTAGACCAGTCACGAAACGTGCCTTGAGCACAGCAACAGACCCCGCAGGCGCTTGGGTTACCTACCAGTGCACCTAGGTACTTGACCACCTGGTCATGACCGTCATGTCAGTTCATCATGTTGCCGCAGTTGTTTGCTCCACGCCAGCCAAGTTTCAACAAGTACGAATCAATTGATCGTTTGGTGGCCTTAGTAGGTGACCTACCTCCCTAATAGGTATGCCTATATGTGCTCGGCGCCTTACCTGTAGGGAACATTGATGGCGTTTTGTTCCGCGGCGCAGGAAGGATTTCAAGGGGATTTCAAGCCCTGTTCAAGTCGAGCTGACGAGATCGAGACTTGCAGCCGCCTCGTAACCCCAGGAGACCTCCTAATGTCAGCCTAGACAATTTCAACCACTAGCTTTCTGCGCGTAGAAACATAGTGCCGACAGGAAATTGGGGGTACAGCGTCATTCTTTTTTCCCATAGGATGATTAAATACGGATGGGAATCCGTGATATGTACTGAATACTACTACTAGTTAGTAATACATACTTACATACATAGTATTGCGGCATGTAAGATTTCACCCCTTCGGCACCGCTAAGCCCCCGAGACGCGCGTTATTGTTGGTATTCCTCTCCAGCCTGTCTGTCTGTCGTGAATGGTGAAATCTCAGGTATTATGAATAATAAAGTGGTTAGAATCGAGAAAGGAAAGTAGTAGCGCACTGTACCAAAGAAAGAGAATACCTACCTAGGTACCAATGAAGAAACATGGATACGTCACAAATCCATAACTATCTGCTAATATTAGTATAGTAGAATCTAAGTAGATGCCAGCTTGTAGTTACATGTATAACCTCACAACCAAGAATCCAACTGGAATACTACATATATGTATACTACGCCGTACATATCTCATAATTTGAACCACATATCAATTGTCATTGTTTCCCCGTATATTGTTATTATTATGAAGCCAATGAATCAAACTAATAATCCGAATTAGTCGAATCAGTCCCTCATCTCCTTACGGCAGCGCGGCAAAGATTGAGATGAGGCCATTAGCATAATCACCAATACGTGAATCACTAGTTGTTGCCAAGAGACTGGTTGGCTACACGTATCATAGCCGGATAGCCGGGTCTTGGCCTAGAAATGATAATAATAAAGTAATAGAAAAGAAAAAAGAAACAAAGGAGGAATGAATGTGTCAATCTAATATCCTTCATTGAATGTTCTTGTCAAGCCTTCGGATTGTACAACATATGTAAGTACGACAACATTGAAGAACTTTGAACAGGAATAACTACATATGTAGTACTATTTACATGCATGTAGGGAACTAATATTCCTGCAAGTTGCAACAAGTAAAAAATGATGTCACCATACCTTGGTCAGTATCCGATAAAAGCATAATCCTACGTTGTATGCATGTAGGTGCTAGGTTAATTTATTACCTAGTACCTTGGAGGTTCCGAGCAATCGGAGCATTCATTATGCCCTACAGGGAATAGACTACTACCTAGTGCCTACAGCCAAAGTAGGTATAGCGTGAGTTTAACTTTAATGTTACTTGCATACCTAGTATGCGCATACACATCATACATACATATGTCTTTAATCTTATCAGTGTCAATGTTGATTATCTCAGATTGCAGTTCAATGTTGCAATCTACCTACTATCTCTCCGAAGTCTCAGCTTCCGAGGTCGCCCCAACGAACTCATCAACATAGCGCGCATTTTATCAGGTAGTATCAATCATTTAGGATACTTCTGGCTGCCACCTAAGCGCCCTCAAGGTCTGCTGGTAGACCTCTCATCGTGGGCATGAGAAAGTCATCACCCTCCCTTTTGTTGGCCTATAATTCTGGTCCAACCCGACGAATCCTTTCCTCTATTCGCTTGCCACCATGGCATCAACGCTTCCAACATACCACGAACGATAGTCACTCTACTACCGAACCAACTGGCGAAATTGTAACACCTCCTCCAAATTCCGGCCCCAGACTGCCGTTCCGTTTCGAGACCGGCTTCGCGCTATTCGCTAAACGAACTCCGAGACCGTTTCCTCCACCTTTCCTATCCCCTCCTTCCGGATCTTTTTCCGACCCTCTCAGCACTCATCACCAGAGTCGCGACAAACGAGCCTTTGTCCACGGTGAAATTATCCGTGGGTGGACTAATGGAGACGATGCTGTCTATGCTAGCGATAACTTCATATGCGCCAATGACGGCGTTGGCGCTTGGTCAGCACGACCAAGGGGCCATGCAGGGTACTTGTCCTACGACTTGGGTGTAACCAACCCTAATTAACAATGATCACAGCTTATGGTCGAGGTTGATCCTACATTTTTGGGTGGCGGCGATGCAAGAGGATATCGCAGAACCACGGTCGTCGGACCACCCGTACCGTCCAGACCCCAAACAGTACTTACAACAAGCGTACGAGCGTACCATCGAGGCTACCTCTGGGCCCAGTGACTGTCTAGGGACTACGACTGCAGCAGGCGCGCAACTCTACTACAAAGTCGATACGTCCAACTCAACGTCGTCAGTGTCACCGCTTTTGTATGTTACCAACTTGGGCGATTCTCAAGTCATGGTTGTACGTCCGAAAAGTCGAGAAATGGTATACAAATCAAAAGAACAGTGGCACTGGTTCGATTGCCCGAGACAATTAGGGACGAACAGTCCAGATACTCCAACCGAGAACGCAGTCATTGACACAGTAGATCTCCGTGAAGGCGATATTGTCCTGGCCATGTCCGACGGGGTTATTGACAATCTCTGGAGCCACGAGATAGTTGAGAACGTGTCCCAAAGTGTCGAGCGTTGGGAAGCGGGAGAAGGGGGCCAAGCCAATGGCCCCCGCAAAGACGGCGCAAATGGCGGTATGATATTTGTCGCCGAGGAGCTTGTCAAGGCTGCGAAGCAGATTGCGTTGGACCCCTTCGCAGAGAGCCCCTTTATGGAGCATGCGATCGAAGAAGGATTGGCCAGTGAAGGCGGTACGTTGTGCATGGTTCACTCACTACCTGTTCCAGATATATAAGCTGACGAGGGCATAGGGAAACTTGACGACATTAGTGTCGTAGCTGCGTTGTGTCAACGGAACACAGCATGACACCTTCACCTATCGACAAGACATATCGTGTCCCAATGGCGAACTGGGCACACATCCCTGGGAATTCTATCAGCTGGGTGGTAATGTTAAATAAAGCGGTATCATAATAGAACGACGTTGCACCCTTAGGTATCTTTCAAAGGATTAGATATACATCTATAGACGAAGTCTTAATAACTACATATATTAGGTATACACGGGTTACGATACATATTACGATGGCACGACGTTGGAGGGATATGTACCTATCTACTATGTACGTACCACTAAGTAGGTACTATACGTAGGTAGGTAATTATTTAGATAACTTAGAAGTTGGAAATACATATTGAACATATCTACACGAATGTCTCCTCTATGAGCATTCTAACGAAAGCTCGGGATCGCGACAACTACATAATTCGATTGATTCATTATTACTAGAGTCATAACTTCGGTATTGAATATTCGCCTTAGTACATAATTTGAGTTGCATATAGTTATGTACTAGTTACTTAACTACGAAGAGAATCTCCACTAGTTGGCCCAATTTTCTTTTCACTTACATGTTACCGATAAGAGCTTAACTTTAAATTTTTATCGTTATCAGTTCAGTTGTATGGTATCAAAATTTCCCGGAAGTTTCCAAAGTCCAACTCACGCGACTTGAACATCACAAATCAATACCAATAAGGCAAAGTCAAGATGCCTCGAGCCAAACGAGCAAAGCAATACCGGAAGCTCATGGGGCAATTCTCCATGACCTTCGGGTTTCGCGAACCATATCAAGTCCTAATAGATGCCGATTTCATCGCGGAGGCGAACAAATGCAAGATGGATCTAATACCCCGGTTAGAGGGCATTCTCCATGGCCAAGTCAAGCCTTGTAGGTTTGAATCACTCACATCTCTCTTCATAAGTTCAATTCACTAATCGCAATGTTGTAGTGATTACTCAATGCTCTATGCGACATCTCTACAATCGGAAATCAGAACCCGGAGTCGAAGCAGCTATAGAACAAGCAAAGGCTCACTTTGAGCGCCGAAGATGTGGTCATCATCCCGACGAATACCCAGAACCTCTAAGTGCGCTCGAGTGTGTATGCTCAGTAGTTGATCCTAAAGACAATGGCGTAAACAAACACCGGTACATCTGCGCAATCAACGACGAAGAACTTCGAGCGAATCTACGACAAATAACAGGAACCCCTTTGCTATTTATTAGGAGGTCAGTTATGATCATGGAGCCGATGGCAACAGTCAGTGCGAAAGCCAGGTCAAAGGACGAGCGAAGCAAGTTTAGGGCAGAACTTAAGACGCCTGCGAGCAAGAGAAAGAGAGAAGACGAGGATGATGATGACGAGAAAGAGGGGTCGGCTCCAAGTGGAGCAGCGACAGGGGCTGAGAAGCCGGAAAAGAAGAAGAAAAGAAGTCACGGCCAAAAGGAGCCTAATCCGCTTGCCGTCAAGAAGAAGAAGTCAAAGTCAAGCTCAGATGAGCAGGGTCCGAAGACGTCAAAGGCACAGAATGCAACTGTGATGGGAGAATCGGAACCGGCAGAAGGGCCAAAGCGAAAACGTAGACGAAAGCACAAATCCCAAGCTACTGCTACGAGTGATGAGGCTTTTGGAGCTGCGGGTGTGGCTGGTAATGCTACCGTTGAAGTATCTACAGTGGGTGGTGATGATTAAGGGCGAGTGGAGAGTGTTGCCCAGACAGGGTCTAGCATTGGCAGGCGTTTTCAAAGGTGTAAATCATGGGCATTTTACGATCTGTGTACACTAGTGAAAGATCAATTGATACCACGATGTGTTGTCTTCCGTCTCCAAGTAAGATTTTGGGCATAGGTTTCGTTTCGAGTACCGATTGGATCAAGCCTAGAACTTGCAGGACACCAACAATCCATGGATCCGAGGTGATTTAACAAAGTGTGGTCTGATATAAGTTGATATCAGTGTCGGTAGTGGGGGTTTGTTTAGGAGTCTTGGAGTCTGCAGGGACAAATTATGGTTAACTCAGCCTCAATGAACGCCTAAGCATTTCCTACATACAGTGGGTGGCATTAAGTTTGAAACTTTTTTTTGTATTGCAAGGTGCCGCTGAGCCACAATATTTACAAACTAACCCATACGGGCTAGCTCTGCAAGTCCGCCACATTTGCAACTACTTACCCAACGACACCTGCCACACCTGATGGTGCCCAGCTTATTGAATGATCAATCCGTTTCAAATCAAATAACTTTCCGAATATAAGATGCGTAAACATAAATTGAATGGAATAATATATATATCTGTCTCAGAAGAATTTTGAATTTTGTTGCACTATATTGCGACAAGATTTGTTCCATCTGTTTAAATAGAAGGAAATACTTAAAGGAGATGGTGATGCCAGGGGTAGTCACGTGATATATGTAGCGTGGCTGCTTTTCAAATCAAGCGCTAGCCACTATTGAGCTAGACTCTGTCCAGAACCGGTCTAGCGGCTTGGTGCTACTTTGCTGTACAGAAAAAAGTTTCAAACTTAATGCCACCCACTGTAGTACTAACGCAGCACTGAAGCTTAGGTACTACCTACTAGGTACTAGTAGTAGGTACCTAGTACTTGCCTACCAGATACCTACCTAGAGTTCAACGGTAGTTGCATCGACCCCCCCTGGACATGTGGCTTCCATCTGTTGTTCAAGGTTAGGTACACGTGCAAATATTGGGAGCTAAGTTCAGCTAACTCCAGAAGTCTGCCAAGAAACAAGAAACTTCCCAAGTTGTGAATCGACTAACCTTACCTTGTAAACGGTTGAATTAAGTTCAATTAGCTCGATTAACTCTACCAATTCAACTATAATCCACATTTTCAACTTTTCCATCCAAGACAAACCTGAACTTTTTCCAAGAATTGAAAGGAGTCAAACAAGCAAAACGAGCAAGACAAGCAAAATAAGTAAAAGCAACTTCCTCAAGAACCATTATTGGCAATCTGGGCACACTGAACGCTTTGCTACTGTACTACTTTTTTTGCTACAGTCAATGTCAGTCATTCGTACAACTTGTACAAGATAATTACGTACCAAAACCATCTGGCTTAATCAAGCATTGCCCACCTGATCCAATTTACTAGGATCCTGAATCAATTACAGGGATACAAATCGAAGGGGACTTGCGTCTCTTGACGATCCCTTCGAATGTCGCTCCGCCTTATTACCGTGGGGAATGTGAAATTCATTGCTACCATATTTACTGCCCAAATCACGTCCGTAACTCAAGGAAGAAGCTACTGAGCTTCTACCAAGCGTGAGGGCACAGAAATCCTATCATACCTATAACCAATTTTATAAAATATATGCGCAACAAGCCCGTCTCATGGCGACAGTAGGAGGACCTCAGGAATTTGATGACTTCGGTCTCCCCATTCCGAAATACGTAAGCCCAACAGTGGCTGAACCAGATGGCGATAAGAGTGAACCAAGCAATGCGACAGAGAGCAGCTCGAATACATCGAAGAAGGAAATAGAGAGGTCAGAGAAATCAGAGATTACCACGGACTCTGGGAAGGTGAAGGAGGAAGGAAAGGACACAGCAAACTCTGGCTTGAAACCTCCCAAACGAAGTACGAAATCCCAAAATGCATCTGCTGGTAACAGCGATGACGACGACTTCCAAAGCGCGCCCTCTACACCCATACCAGAAACTATCCTCCAGGTCGAGTCCAAAGAAGACGACGAAGCCAAGACACCTATGCCCACGCAGATCGAGTTCAAAAAGGAAACAAACACCCCAAAATTTGAGCCAACAAAGGATGAGCCCAAAAACCAGCCGAAAGAAGGCTCGGAATCTTACGAGAATGCAGACCTGTCGCAAAAGTCTAAGCGCAGAAACACCTTAGATAAGAAAGTACAAGCTATATCAGGGCCAAGCATCACACAGATTGAAGCCAGCAAACATGCGAACGAAGCAAAGAAACCACCTCGAATTGACCATAGTCGAGATACCAGCATAGCGAGTTCGAGTCATGAAATCTCCGAATTTTCTCACCAACAGCTTACCACACATCACGAGGAGAAACAAGCCGACACCGATGAAGAATGGCAAGCTATGCCAGCATACGCACCTTACGATATATACGACGATGACAACAGGCTAGTAGCCAAAGAGCACAACCCTGATGAGGATGAAAATTATGGATATGCGGGGCTTGGTGGCGCTGGTAAGGGGTATACAAGAGTATTAGACGACGAGGATGCTCAGTCAGAAACCAGCATGGATGATAATACACGATACCTGTTCAAGGATCCCAAGAGTACGAGTATGACAGAAATGGACGACGAACAACGAGATGCCCTCTCTCAACTACAGGCTACGAAAGACCTGCTAACCGAGGGGCAAAGGATTGCATATGTTGGAATAACCCGTCTAGAGCTATCTGAAATGATCAAGGAGGCCGAGACCATTGAGCAGCCGAAGAAAATCAAGAAGGAGGTTCAGGTTGCTGCTGAAGCAATGAGGATGTGGTCTCAAAAGATTATGGTTCGACTGTACGCCCATATGGAAATTACAGCTGCGGAACAAATCATGATAGAGCAGTTAGCCGAACACGGCGTCATGCCCAAAGATCTCACCCCGGTCCTCATGCAGAACGCAAGAGTCAAGAACCCAATGGCGGAGGATGATCGATTCTCTACAACAAGTCTATCCCTAAAAAGTCCACGGTCATCTCTTTCAAGTCCAGTGTCTTCTAGGGCAGGTACAGAACCTCCACCATATGAAAGTAACGAGGGCGAGGACATGCCAGAGGTTAGGATGCCCTCCCAGTTACCAAGCACCGAGAAGATTGATATCGATCTGCGGTGGACCGTCCTTTGCGATCTCTTTTTAGTATTGATCGCAGATTCAATCTACGATGCTAGATCACGAGTCCTGCTCGAAAGAGTCAGCAAAAACTTGGAAATCCCTTGGATAGATATATGCAGATTTGAGAAGCGTGTTACCGACGCTTTGGAAATGCAACAGCAAGCAGAAAGAGAGAACTGGAACGAGGAAGAACACCTCGAAAATAGGAGGAAGCTCGCGCTCAAAAAAAGATATGTCATGATGGGCTTAGCCACTGTCGGAGGAGGTTTGGTCATCGGTCTCTCTGCCGGGCTCCTAGCACCTCTTATCGGCGCCGGTCTCGCCGCCGGCTTTACAACGATCGGCGTAGGTGGTACAAGCTCTTTCTTGGCAGGAGCGGGAGGAGCGGCCATCATCACCTCGGGCGCCGCGGCTTCTGGTAGTTTCATGGGCGGCAAGGCTGCAAATAGACGGACAGGGGCCGTAAAAACATTCGAGTATCGGCCACTGCACAACAACAAACGTGTCAACCTGATTGTAACCATTTCCGGGTGGATGACGAGTAAGGTTGATGATGTTCGTCTACCTTTTAGTACCATTGATCCAATAATGGGTGATATCTACTCCATCTTGTGGGAGCCAGAGATGTTAACTAGCATGGGTGACACCATCAACATATTAGCAACAGAGGTAAGAGGAAACGGAGAGATGAGACTTGCTCGACGTGTGAGCTAACTTGCATAGGCTCTCACACAAGGACTACAACAAGTTCTCGGCAGCACCATATTGATTAGTCTCATGGCTGCCTTACAATTACCTGTGGTTTTATCGAAACTTACCTACTTGATTGATAACCCCTGGGCCGTATCTCTAGATCGTGCGTGGGCTGCTGGCCTTATCCTTGCTGACTCACTGATTGATAGAAACTTGGGTACTCGCCCTATCACCTTGGTCGGGTACTCTCTAGGCTCGCGAGTCATCTTTGCCTGTCTTCTCGAACTTGCACGAAAGGGTGCATACGGGTTAATTCAAAATGTGTATATCTTTGGCTCGCCCATCGTCATAAAGAAGGAGGAATTTCTTAGGGCTCGCACCGTCGTGGCCGGTAGGTTTGTAAATGGCTACAACAGAACGGATTGGATTCTAGGTTACCTCTTCCGCTTGACCAATGGTGGAATTCGCCGGATTGCCGGTTTAGCCACTGTAGAGGGTATACCAGGCTTAGAAAACATCGACTGCACAGAGTTTGTGACTGGCCATATGGAGTATCGTGCAGCGATGCCCAAGCTCCTTAGGCAATGCGGCTGGCTTGTCGAGAGCGATGAGTTCGGCGAGATCGAGGACCCAGATCCAGATCGACACAGAGAGCGGCAAAAGGAACTCATTAGCGAGATTGAAGAAGCTCGCAAAGAGCTCGAAAACGACAGCTCCTCGAAAAAGGGGGGTTGGGGTATCTTCGGTCGGAAAAAGAAGACCTCGCGCCAGGAATGGGAGGTTTACGAAGACATGAAAAAGGGGCCAGTTGCATCGGACAAGACGGAAGACCAGGAAGGTAACAACCACGGCGTCCTATTCGATGTCGACGCCATCCGAGCCGAACTAGCGAGGGAGAAAGAAGAGGAACTAGAAGTGAAGGAGCTAAAGTCCACGCTACCACCAATGAAACTCGATCTCTCCCCGCCACCAGCGTCGTCAGCCAACCCCCGAGGTAGCCTACGCGAGACAAAGAGTGAAGTAGGGGTTTACAGAAGTTCATCATACGATTATAGGAATTCACAAGAACGTACACCTACAACAGCATACCCTTCATCCCGAGGGTTAGGCTTGGGGTACAACCCCTCACCGGTTGAAGATGAGATAGAGATGACCTTTGACACGTCGTTCACGGAGAAGCCGCTCCCTCCACCATCTCCACCACCCAAGGACTTCCCTCCATTGACGAGGCCTGATATTAAGACCACTCAGACAGCGCCTAATTTAGCGATGAAGGATCCATGGGCAGATGATGATGATGAGGAGTTTGGGAAAGAAAAAGAGATATCTATGACTTTTGCGTAGTATGATCATCTGCGAAGGAGATAGGGGTTGGGTCGTTGGTTGTAACATACATGCCTATCAAGTCGCGACGGATTTATATATCCGTCTGTTTATCTTTTATTCGGCCTTTTTTTCTTGATAGCGCGAGCTGCATTTATGCTTTTACGCATGCATTTTCCGGGGACACATTGATTCGGCGTTTCTTTCAGATACTTATGGGAAGGTTGGACGTTCTCGATTTCATCCATATTTCTAAGGGGATATTTTATTCGACCGAGATTGGTGAGAAGTACCCCAGCAATAGGTATACTAACCACTACCGGCGCCAGCCACGACGTCGCTGCTAGTGATGGCAGGACATCGGGGCTACGCGAGTAGGTGGTAGTAGGGGGTGATTGAGGGGTCAGGGTATGCGCAGAGGGAAGAGAGGGGGATTAAGGGGGGCTTTTAAAGGACAAGGAGAGGGGAGGTGAAGAAAGGGGAAAGGGGAAAGGGGTAATGAAAATGGATATATGAGAGTTAAAAAGTGTACTACTTAACTAGGTATGTGTATACTGAACTTTTGGCATTCGCCTCTTGGCTCTTAGCGGAGGTAACGAAAAGGGATATGAAGATTTTTCTTGGTGCGCGGCTGGGTTTAGTCAGGTTGGTAGGAAGTGAATAAATACTGATATACATATGCTTGCATGGAAGCACAAACGTACCTACCTAGCCTACAGGCATGGGAATAGTAAGGTGTTGATGAGGTTGATGAGGTAGGTGGGTGTGTGATAAGCAGACATATAGGTAAGCTCGATCTCCTAATATGAAGGGCCGTTTGAAAGACTTCTTGCTACAAGGTCCTAAACTACTACCTAGGTTAGGTAAGAGAGGTTTGAACCGCTCGTATTGCAACTAGGCTGGGTACTCTTTTTACTGTAAAGTTGAAACACCGTGTGTTTCTCGCGGTTAGAGGTCTCCACGTTCTCGGAAATACCTTGTAAGAATGCTTGGATCGTATTATATCTCTCATTTAATATATGACTGAGATAGAAACAAGTCCTAAATCCCACGACCTCGCCCACAAATTTTGCTAAGCAGGTTTATACTGACTGGTGGTAGGTCACCTTGTCAATGTTTAAGACTTGTCGACTTCTTTTCCAACATAACTTTAATAGCAATACTAGGTATGACTTCCGAGACCCGCGACGGTACCTTGCCTACCCAGTCACGGAGATCAGGACAGAAGGATTTGACGTTGACGTTTCTACACCGACGTATCCTCAAGAATACGGACAGCAACCCTGCCTTTACACGTCTCGAACCAAACGTCTGGAAGTAGAAACCTACATACCTAAACTTGGCAGATTCATTTTTATAAAAAGGGATAACTATCCCAATGCTGAGGCTGAAGGATTAAACCTACCCTAGAGACCAGACCAACTCCACACGGCGCTACCGAAGCGAAGGATTTTCTCTCCCCGCTCTCGCTCTGTGGACACACACTCGCGTTGAGAGCGAGGCCGAACCGCCACTGCCAGCATATCGTCCCTGGTTTTAAGTCACCGACCGAGCGGATACGATGCTTTATTATGACGTACCCGTGGTTTTGGGGGGAATGGTTCTTGATATATAGTTAACGCTACCTAATCTAGGAGTTGTGGGGAGTAGGGTAATTAGTAATTAGGTAGGTAGATTGGGGTGTGAAATAAAATGTAGGTGCCTGGAATGGATGGGAACATATCGCAATCTTAAGCACAGCCTTCTTTTCTCGGACAGGCTCGGCCTCGGTCTTTGTCAGCCTTCTTGTGATGGACGACTGTTGATAGGTAGTTTTACATGTCTACCTAGTTAAGCTTAAATGGTAATAGGTAGGTAGACATGCTCGGTGCAATCGGCATCAACCTTCGAAAGAAAGAAAAAAGGAGAAAAAAGCGTAAAGCTCCTGTGGGATTGCTTCCATCCTCGACTGCCGTAGGTAGTTATCTAGATCAGCCAAGAGTGAGAGCTGTGGGTAGTGTCGATCTTTGGGATTGCATAGGTAGGTACGGGGCAAGTTTGCTGTCTGGGAATAACTCGACTACCTAGTACCTACTCGGGTGATAGTTCGTAAGGAGGGGGGTTTGGCTGATGCAATGGGGGGTTTTCCCTCGTTCGACGGGGTTGCCGGCCCTAGATCGCACATACATACATAGCATAGCGATATCACATATTACTTTGTACAATCGCTTGAGAAATCTGAGAAAATGAGGAAACTAGGCAGGGCCTGTGCTTCAACCACCACTGTAATTCTTGTCTTGTTCTTTTAGAGATATATATGTTGCGGTACACGTATTCTACTGTTGGCATCACTAGAAGATATCGCTCATAATGACGCTGACCTTTTTATGGCGACGTGATGTCTAAGATGCTGACGCTCGCCGAAAACATGAGGCCGGGGTTATTAAAAATGAATTGAGGTTTTTGTGAGTGAGACACGCTTCCGTAATGGTAGATACAAATCTTTTGAGGTCATTATCATTTACGAAAGCCGTACAATATGATAACTGCCTACAAATGTAGGAGTGTGTTGGAGCACTTATTGACATTCATATATCTGACCACATTCTAAGCGTATCATGATGCTGTGGCTATCTGAAGTGAGGGATATGGAAGATACGCAGAGTGCCACGGAACCGATAGGATTAGACAGATATCACTGTTGAACATAGGAATCAATATTCTATATATATCAATAAACACTAATTACTGTGTATTGAGTCGAAAAGGGGGGGTTAAATGTCACGCACATAGTCGACACATACCGCTTATTCCTTCCATTACGCAAGTTCATGTCCATTTTGACAATAGGCGTAACAGCACAGTAAGATCAATGGTTAGTTACGTATGTGTATTATGATATAAGTTATTAACACAAAGCATTTTTAAAAAAAAAAAAAAAAAAAGGATTAATAAAGGAGAGGGAGAAAAGGGAGGGTGCCACGATAACACATAAAGAACAATTGGCGTTGCTATTTTTAAAGACCGAAAGCTTAGGTAATATGTGTGTAGCACTACACTAGGCTAGCAGAGTAGTACTACATAACTATGTGCATAACGACATGCATTAGAATCATTAGATACGCGGATTATCTATTATGTCAATTGCTTCATTGAAGGTTCCGGGGGCTCCCTGGCAAGGCAGGCCAAGTTAACCGAAGATTGTTAGGATGGTTAAAGGCTACCTGATATATCCTTGTCTTTGCCAAGAGGGGTCCGATCAGCCGCAGTCCAGTTCTTTTAATGTCTTGGCACAGTCCCGCTTTTTCTTTTCTCTCTGTATGGTCTCTGTCTGGCTTTTGCCGCTCCTCTCATATCTTTTTCTGTCTTTTTCTTCTTCTATTTTACGACATACTACACTGACTACAGTAACTATGCATTATCTATGTACCACCTATCTCTCTCACCTCCATTTAAAATTTGAAGCCGATTATCGCATCCGATTGATGGACCATTCAGACATTGATGGTTTCATTATCCATCGAGTAAAAACGTCTGCCTATGCGCACCGATATTTTTTGTCTTTTGGTTCAGGAGATTCTTGATGGTATCCCAAATCACTGGTTGCTCGCAAACGTTTGCCCAGAACAAACATGAGAACCTCTAAACCTAAGAGGAGAAGAAGGATGTTAAACCCGACCTTAATCACAGGTACTTAACTATGTACGATGTACATATGTAACCTCGCCGTTAGATGGACAACGGGTGCTAGCAAGGCCTAGACCAATCATAGCTGTCTGTATCGTTCAGGTTATAGATCCTTTTTCAATATTTTATAAGTCCCATCTACAAACGCCTTTCGACATTTCCCTGCCAAAATTATACTGTCCAGCTGGTCCGTCGTATGTACAATAGACGAACCCCATGTTACGATGAAATTCACACCACGCCAATCATTGGTTTACTTCTACGATTCACCCAAAGACTTGACCCAGATGCTACATAACGTTACTCTTTATGTGATGACCTTCAACGCTCAAACCCTACTTTGCGGCGCATTCTTAAACACATTTGACCGAATACTCGCATTGTTAAAACATCATGGTCCTAAAAAGGTCCTATAACATTATTCAAAGGATTCGCCGCGTCAGTCCTCATAACTACTTGTCAACCTATTCGCACTTATTATCAGCTTTCCTGCCTAGGTATGTACAGTTGTATTAGCATGAATAAATAGCTATCTAAGGATATTGGCATGATTCCTTTTTCGTACGGACTACATACGTGTAAACTATTTAATAGGCCTACGCCAAAAAAGAAGCAAGGGCTTATCCCCATATGAAATAAAGCACTAATCTAAATACATACTATGTAACTACATACTAGGTTGTAAGGTTTCGGATTATACAAGTGTAAAAGTGTATTAAATAATTTTAAACAGTTTTAAACTTACACTTTTTAAATCGATATAGCACTTTTTAAGCCGAAAACATTTTAAACTTATATATTTAATATTTTAAACCTATATATTTAAGATTTAAGACTTATATTTAAGGTTTAAATTTAATTAATTCCTTAAATATTTTAATTAAATATATTAAACTTAAGCTTTTATTTTTTTTTAGTTGTAATATTATTTTAGGTTCGAGTTTTTTCTCGTTTAAAAACCTTATAATTTATATATATAAATATATTTTTATTTATTTTATTTAAGTTAAGCTTATTTTTAATTTTATTATAAATATAATTTATAATTAAAAAAAAGCGTTTAAAAGGTATTAAATTAATTATTATCATAAATAACTTTAAAGTTATTTTTCTTAACTTTATATTTAAAGTAATAACGCGATTTTATAACTTTAAAGGTGTTTTTATTTATTTAAAAAGTAAAGTTTTAAGTGTAAAAAAATTGTTTTAATTTTTATAATAATAAAAGTTATATACCACTTAATGCTTATATTTTTAAGGGGTATATTATAATAGTTATAAAATAATTTGTAATATTGTAATAATAATAAACTTAGAATTAAAAGTTAAAAAATTAAAGGCTTAAACGACTTAATTAATATTTTTAATTTAATTTATTTATCGTATACGTTATAATTTATTTAATTATTTTTAATTAATGTGTTTATATTTTTTAGTTATTTAAGATAAGAATAGCTACTTTTTATATATGTTTTATCATCGATTAATAACGTATTTAACGTAAAATACATTAACTTTAAACGTGCGAATAGCTTTAATAATAAGTTAAAAAATATTTATTAATATATCGACTTTTTTTTAAAAAATATTATTATTAATAAGCTTATAAAATTAAATAAGTTTAATATTTTTCCCTTACACGTTTATTTTATAAACGTTTACTTAAATATTAAAATAAATAATAAAATAAGTAAAAGTATTTTTTAATTTTTTTGTTAATTTTAAGCAACGGTATTATAATTCTTATCGCGTAATAATTAATAATAATAAAGCTTTTTATTTTTTATTATATATAAATCGTTAGTTAATTTAAAAACGGGTAAGTTATAACTTTAATTTAATAAAAAAAATAATAATAAATATAATTAAAATTATTATGGTTTTATAAGGTTTTTATTTAAAATATAATTAATTAAAAGTTTTTTAAAAATATAACATTATAAGTTAATTAAACCTTTTTAATAATATCCTTTATAAAAAGTTAAAGGTTATGAAAATTATAAAAAATAATTTAATAATAAAAAATCTTTAAATTTTTTTTAAATAACGTGTAAATAACATGTATTATTAAATAAGTATTTATATAAAAACCGGTGATTTTATTTAAGCTTTATTTAATTAAGTTTTTAAGTATTAACATTAAAACCTTTAAATGGCTTTTAACATAAAGCTTTTTATCATTAATATTAATGGTTTTTTAATAATAATAAATCCGATAAAAAAATTAAATAAATATGTTTAATAATCGGTTTTTTTTATTATTATCGGCGGTATTAAAAATTATAATAATTGATTTAATTGCTTTAATAACTCGGTATATTTAAGAAAAATAATTTTTATAAATTTGGTCGAATAAGCGGCTTTTAAAATTATCTTTTTTTAATAATAAATAATTAATATTTAAAAGTTAAAAAGTTTTTATTATTTTTTTATATTAATAATAAATATACGAACGTCCGGTAATAAAAGCAGCTTTTATAAATTATAAATTAATAATTTCCTTTTAATTATTTATTAATTAAGGGTGAGCGACGCTTACTTTTAAAGCTTTAATAATAAATAAATTTCGAATAGTATTTATTTATGTTAAATTTTATCGTTAAAATGTCTTATATTTTTTTAGGTGTTGTTTTTACGTACCGTTATAAGCGACGGTGATTTTATTATAATATTTATAAGTGCGTTTATTATCCGGCTTAATAATAAACTAAGTGCGAAGTTTATTATTATATTCTTTAAGTATTTTAAATTAAAGCTTAAAATTTAATATTAAATAAATTATGGTGATGGTAACGGTAATAGTAATGTTTTAGGAAAAGTGGGGAAAAGTGTAAAATGTAAAGTGTTATTTTAAACAGCATTTTACATTATTCCGTACTTTTCCGAAAAGTGCTACATTTTAGAAACTCTAATAGGCTGCTGTCATTATGTTCCTGTAACATACTCTTCGTCTAGAAGTGGAGGGGGAGGGACATGGATAGGTTTTTATGGGCCGATGTTGATCTATGGGTTGGCAGCTGATGGTGCCATCCATCTATTTAGTCCTGCTTTGTGAGAGGCGTAGCCTTGGGCTCCGTTGGCTTACTGCATGTTGAAGCCTGGTTGGTAGCTCACTTTTCTGACATATTATGTACACGAACCCAGACCCGCACCGCTTCACCCCCCCCTTGTACCGGGCGTAGCTGAATACTGGAAGTTTGACTGGCTATGCTGATGCTCTAGACCCCCCTGCAGCTCCTTCGTGGTTTGCTCTACTCTTCTTTCTCTCCACGCCCCCGGGCCATTGATTCTCCTCACTTTTTCCTGTCTGCTTTCTTCGCTTCCGCGTTTGCTTGGTCACTTCTTCGAGGTTTTTATTATCTTTTAGCAGCATAAACTTTTTTAGGGCGTAGTGAAAAAAAAAAAACACGCCCCGCCGGAGGAGAGAGAGAGACTGTTTTTTTGGTCGACATACTCCCCCCTCCCAGGCCTATACGGTTGGGCATGATTTGAAAAGAGTTCAGATGCATCTGGCCTTCTGGGAGTTTGACCGACGACAATAACCCCGTGGGGTTGGTTCACACAAAACAATGCGGCTCGATGTGTCGATATATGGTACCCTCCTGGCCGGCCTAACAGGATTGGTGGCAGGGGAGGAGGTAGTGGCGGCGGCGGCGGCGGCAGAGAGCGATGCAGGTATAAGCAGAGTAACGACGACGACAACGCCGACGACGACTGCAGGCGATGGGACGTCAATGGCGACGGCTTCGTCTAATTCGGTATTGCAGATAAACCCGTTTCCGACGCCTGCTATTTTTATGCCGTCGTCGCATAACGTGTCTATTGGGTTCAGCAAGGGTGATAATATCACGGACTTCGAGGTCCGCGCTGTTTATCTGAAGCGATATACCGACGACTATGTTATTGGGAAGGGCGAAATCACAGATGAAGTTAATTCAGATGCCACCACTAGCACTCGGGATGTCATCGCAAGGAGACAGACAGTCCCGGTACCTCTGCCGCCATTCCAGTTCACAGGTACGTTGTTTGGTTCCGTCGATGGATTTTGGGGATGTTATGTTCGGAGCGTGAAGAGGTACTGGGTATTGACAAGTTGAGACAGTGTTCCAAAGCGCTGTAGAGCTCCCGCTCGGTGATCTGTCATATTACGGCAGCAATATCAACCAGGTGCTTTACTATGAGTTCCAGTGGCAGGACTCCACGACTAGCGGGAAAAGCTACACGCAGGTTATCGCAGTCGCCACCACAGACAGCTACGACGAGGCCGCTGCGAATCTCGCAGACACGGGTCTGGGGAACAGCCCGGCGCATCAGGAGGACACCGGCGAATCCTCGGCCGCGACTGTATCCGCCACGGCTTCGGCCAGCCCAACTAGCACCGCGACAAATGAGGGAGGTGAGGTGTTCCGCGCCGGTGCTACAACGCCGCTCACCCGGAGCGCCATAATCGGCATCGCGGTCGCCTGCGTGGTCGTCGGCCTGGCCCTGATCGCCCTTTTCGTATGGTTCTGCCTCCTCCGCCGCCGCAGCCGCCGCCGCGCCAACAACGGCGAGCGCAGCCGCGACGGCCAGTTCGCCTCCGATCCCGGCGCGCACCACATGATGGCCGACAAGGAGGCCGCCGTCGTTACCAACATGTCCGAGTCCTTCCCCAACCTCGGCTACCACAACAACGACGAAGAAGCTGCAGCGCAAACACAGTCGCGCGACCCCTACCCCCAAAACCGCAACAGCACCCGCAGCATGGGCCCCGTCTCCATCGACGACGACCCGCCATACTCCGACCGCTCGCCCTCTCCCTCCTCGCCACCGCCACTGCGCCGGTCTGTCCCCGTTTTCCCGTCAGATAGCCAGGGCGACGTGTCGACGCGCTCGCAGTCGCACTACGCGCATCTGATCGAGGAAGGGATGACGGAGGACGAGATACAGCGGCTCGAGGAGGAGGAGAGGCATCTGGATCAGGCGATTGAGCAGCAGGGGCGGAGTAGTGGGAGGATGGCGAGGCCGGAATAGATAGGGGTAGGGGAATAAGGGGGGGGGGGGGGGGGGGAGTTGGGGGGGTTGTAAGGAAGTAGGTGCGGTGGTGCGTATTAGGAAGGTATAAATAAGTGGCCTACTCACCTCCTTACCTAGGTATCTAACCACGCTAGTAGCGTTCGTGTGTATTTTGTGTGTGTTGTTGGGGCGATCCATGCCCATGTATCGGCGTTTTCTAGCCTAGGGGTAACTATATATATATATTATCGATGTTGGAGGGGAGGGGAATATTGCCGGGGGGCTTGAGTATATAACATCTATACCTATCTATACCTATCTATACCTATATCTATATCCTGTTAATTAGTAACTCCAAACCTACTTACTTCTCAATGTCTAGGTACGATATGTGTAGGAGAAAAACTCGAAGGATACCCCTTTTGAGTGTATGTACCTAGATAGATATGTATGCCCTGGCTTGATTACACATGTAGGCAGTAGTCCACATATGAAGATCTACCTATTACTATCAGCAACAAGTCAAGTTGTCAGATATCTTACCTAGGTTAGGTCGGTACGGAAGAAGTATGTACTGTATGTACATATGTAGGATGAAGTTGAAAAAGCCCCAGTTACACAACATGCTGTCTGTCGTACGCGATGAACCCCAGAAGCTAGGCACTACTCGTTAACCTGTAGCCACCAGGATATATATAGGTTAGATAGGTATATATCGTTGTCGTACGTGCCTAACCTATATGACTTGAAGAAGCTGATCATACCTATGTGTAGCCCCTATGCATTAAGCCACCAAAAACTAGGCGCATACCTATTTTTGAACTCTGGCGGACTTGATTGAGTAACATTTGGCGTAAAGCCGCAACCGACATCACAGGCATCTGATTTAAAGACGTATTGGGGGTGGGGGGTTCATTGGAACATTTCAATAGTATTACAACCGGGGAAAGGGGGGGTTGACCCTCTCTTCTGTCCCCGGGATTCGCTTCTTGAATAAGAAATTAATACAGCGCAAATGTCATTTAGCCCCTTAGTCTCCAGTCCCGTCCATCCCCCTTTCTAGGTTGGCCTGCCTGCAAAGATCATAGATAAGGCCAGACCGCGATGAACTTGAACTCGAACTCTTTCACCCCTCGTCTTGAATAGGGGGATCTCTTCTCGGATATTTTTGATTGATTGCCTAAACCCTCCCTGCCCTTACTCTTCTTTCGTAGGTACCTAATTTTCATTCCATTTCCCGAAGTAGGTGCGTCCATGCATGTATACCGAAAAATCATGACCGGCCAAAGGTGAACAGGCGACTAGCCATGCTACTAGCGAGAGTACCGGCGATGTTGCCCGAGTAGAGGGCGCTGCCGGCGAGGTTGGAGGCATTGCTGAACTTATCGCAGCGCGAGAAGGCGAGACTGTTGGTGATGGTGAGAACGAGGGCGATGGCTGTTTCCCTTTGTTAGTTTCTTCTACACGTTGACAGATACCCCTACTATACGGCCCAACCCGCCCCCTAAAACCCCCCCAAACCCTCCAACAAAAAAGAAAAGTAAACAGCAAAGCAGAAGTGGCGGGAGGACTCACCAACGAGCGGCAGCCACATAAATTTAAAACGGATGAGAGCGAGGATGGCGAGGGCGACCCAGAGGACGGGCTGGGCGTAGATGGCGAGCCAGAAGAAGCGGCTGTCGGTGGCGTTGATGGCGCGCGTCGCCGGGTCGCTGCTCTCGAACACCCAGCTGCTGTCGCCCGACGAAGGGTCCACCTCGTTCCACCAGCGCAGGCCCACGAGCCGGCGACCGGCGATGTTCTTGAGGTAGTAGAAGTCGGCGGCGAGAAGCAGGATGGTGATGATGAAGATCATCACCATGTTGTCTGTGAAGATGACGCCGAAGAGGTAGACGAGGAGGGAGGCTGTGTGGTGGGTGGGTTGTTAGCTTATGTAGGTTGGTAATGCGCCCGTGGTGTAGAACAAAACAGGACAAACTTACAGATGCGAAAGCCGAGAAAGGTAAGTAGGGTGATCGGGTGAGAGCTGAGGCGCCAGCTCAGTGCGCCTGGGCCTGGCGGACTCTGCGCTGCCTCCATTTGGTGCGGTTATAGAGAGGTATGCGGGTATATGTGTGTGCTATGTGTGTGCTATGGGTGGTGGTGGTGGTGATAGTTGTGATGTATGTTATAAAGTCAAAAAAGAGTGACGGTTATTAATTAACATCGCTTTTGTTGGTACATGTATTCGCTAATTGAAGCTTGAGAAATGAAGCTACCGTAGCGGGATGAAAGCTGCAGGTGTTCAATAGAACGGGAACAGGGGTTGTGTTATTCCGATATGCTGTCATTTGGCGACATCGGGTATTGCATTAAAGACAGATAACTATATTATGCATAATGTGGGCATTTGCATTTACCACCTAGATAGCCCTCAAGCTTACTACAGTCTACTGTACCCTACCTAGAGTGTTTATGTATTTATAGATCTTAAATATTTTGGCCAATTCTTCTTAGTTGATCTGATTGATGGAATTACCTACCTCACCTACTACAAATACATATTGATAATAAATAATAACATCAATAAGGATATGCCCTCACTTCCTCCTCACGGCTAAGATCTAACCCCCTATCAACCTGTTCCTTGTGCTTCTTATCCAAATACTCTAGCAACACATCTCCATACTTCTCCTTTCCCTTATACCGACTCACATCGTCTCCCCAGCTTCTGATCGCGCTGGCCAATCTTCCCGGCACGTAGTCCTCCTCCGCGATCTCCGTAACCGGGTGGAAGTAAGTGCGGATGGTGAAGACAACCCCCCCTGACTTCGGTAGCCGCCGCAGCGATTGCCGCTCTGACCGGAAGTAGTGGTGGCTCACGGCGCGATCCTTCTCCGCCGTGCCCCAGCTCACCTCCTCCGCATCCTCGGACCCGATGCTCCACGACCACGGCAGCGCGTCGTCCACCTGGAAGAAGTAGTTGTTGCGCGCCACCATCTCCTCTGGCTTCAGCCGCCGGAAGAAGTTCATCATGCCCTTCTCCAGCTTCTCCTTGTACTGCGGCACCGAGCCCGATGTGTGGATCTCCGATAGCGGCATCTGGTACTTGTCCTCCAGCCGCCAGAATCCCGCGAGAAGCACTGCGCCCGCTAGCAGGTAGTACTGGCTGTCTTCCTTCTCGATCATGATCGCGAGGTCGTCCTGCACGAGCCGCGCGCAGGTTTGCATTGGGTCTTCGGGCAGCGGCCGTGTCACGATGTCGAAACTTTCGCCTGACCAGAGATTGTCGATGCCGACGTCCGTTCGCTTGTACATCGACGGATATCGTGACGGTAGGTAATCGGCGAGTTCCTCGAGTAGCTCGACTGCTGCGGGAAAGGCTTCTGGTGCCGTCCTGCAGCACTTAGAGCCCCGCTCTTGGATCCGTTGCGCCTTGTCCGCGTGGTACCGCGGGTAGTGGTTGTCTAGCTCAATCCAGTCGGTGTGTTTTATCGATCGGAGCCCCATAGTTACGTTATATTTCGGACCGTATCGGAACGGTCGGTATGGAAGTGGTTTGGTGTTTTCCACTGACCAGTCCGGATATGGATCCGGCTTGGGTGTGCAAAAGTCGGACGGGATCCACTTGCCCCATTCACGGCCTTGGGTCTTTGGGGCGCTGCCGTCTCTCAATGCTGCCTTTTCGAGTGCCGGTGCAGTAGGTGTGGACGGTCGCATGGAGGTCTTTCTAAGATTCCGCCTGCGAACGAGATACATGATTATCGTGGAGACCAACAATACGGCGCCGGCAGCAGTATAGATGGACTCTCTTTGATGGGTTTGGAAGGAGTATTTACCCCAGTAAGTCTTGACCGCTGAAGCACAGCCACGACCCGATTCCTGGAGGCCCTCGTACGCTTGGCCAACATGCTTGACAACCTGGGAGCGTGCCCATAGAAGCGTCTCAGAGTCTGCCATGCTGAAAGGATAGCGTGTGTTCTATCTATCAGTGTGTATGGGAAGACTCGAGACAGAAACTAACGCTCGTTTCTCTCTCTGTCAAACGACACACGACACACTGATCATGTCAAGTTCTACCGGGCTTCCATTAGTTATACGTGGCACAGAAGAACCTAGGTACCTACTTAATGATCCCTAGCGCCGTTCTCGGCTGTACACGCATACTATGATGATGTGAGTATCGTGGTTGAACTTGGCTCGAGTGCAAATCAGCGATCATCAGATTGCGAGGATTGGACAGAGGGAGGGGGAAGAGGGAAGGGGAAGAGGGAAGGAAGCAGCCTAGGATTGGAGATATCTCGGGTTCAAGACCGAAGTAAGTCAGCTCAAATGGCTTTCAATGTCTCTAGAGCTGCTTCCTACGTACATAAGGTACCTATCTGGTAGCTACCTGGTATGTTCCGTTCTCGGCTTGCATCCCTAGCGGGCGGCAGAGGAGATAAGGTTTGCGACTCAGGAGATAGCGAAGCGAAGTGCCGGGAAACGTAGACCTATCAGTTGGATCTCGTTAGAAATAGGTTAGGTAAGTTAACTGTTTTTATTAGTCTCAGCGATAGACCAGGCGAGCCATGGCCACACAAGTGTGATGCAATCTTTTCCCCGCCGAACAGATAGATAGGGGAGTGTAATGGGAAGCCCGTCCAGTCATGTTGCACCCCCTTATCGCGTTGGCATCTGTTGATAAGCTATACCCTTCTCCCCGCAAAATCATTTACCTACTAGCCTTAGTTGGGCTGACTTATCACGATGATGGCCACTCCTTGCATTGTGCATAGTAGATCGTGAGATGGCCAGGCCAGGTACCTAGGTATCTACGTAGTTAGACCTTAGACACCAGTACCATCTTCCGGTCCTTGATCTCGAAATTATACACTTTAGAAGTCAAGAGAGTATACTGGGATAAGAATTATTCTTGTGGTTAGAGTGACCAAACCCCGTCCAAGCCTCTGGTCTTTACACGGTCCCTTCGTCGTATTCCTGCACCCATGGCTTCTAGCACGAACACTAGCGTCCAGCCCTCCACCTACCCGACTTCTCTGGCTCTAGCTTTGGTATCTTGGCTTAATTCATGGTTATTTCAACTTGATTTAACTAACCGTTTATGATATTTGGTGTTTTTATCCCTATTTCTTTACATGTTTTCCTACTCTATGTCTCAACTAGTGGCGTACATACATCCAACAGTAGGGTGCCTAGTATACATCATTGACTCTTCAAGCTCTTGGCCTCTCCAAACTCCAACTCGAATCTTATACAGCACCTAGACACTAACTATGTACTATGTCCCTTCCACTCTGCCTCCAAAACCCACAACCCTGAGCCCGGTGGCCTTTTCCACCTTTAAAGTGGAATCCCGAGCTTGCGGCTTCAAAAAGTCGTGCCCACTCGGCCATCTCGCTATCTCCCGCATTAAACAGTATCATCATACCAAGATCGCCGGTCCGCACTCCCGCTGCCAAGCCCGGTGACATCTCCTCCGGGCCCGGCACTACGACATCGTTGAGTATCACGCGTGCACCTGCTTTCAACGCCGGAATCAACGCCTGTAACATGCGTACGGCATATCTATGAGACCAATCATGGAAGCATGCTCGATATAAGTACCTGGTACACTTTTATAAGCTACTAGCAGTGATGAAGGGTTAATTAAATTAAATTCAAGAAACTAGGTACTTACACATCGGCCCCGTGAACTGGCTGCTCGGTGAAGAAATCATGAATCATATAACGTATCCGCCCACCGACATCAGCCGGCTTTCGGAGCATCCACATCCCGTATGGTTGGCGCGTCGATGTCTTGCACGACGAAGCTCAGCGATGGATATGCACGCGCCAATGCTATTGCTGCCTCTCCGTGGGATCCACCCACATCGACCACCGTAGCCCCTTTTGGGAGCTCGCCCCAAGACCAGGCCTTGACGAGATACTGCAGGTCCAGATCTGAGTGCGCGGCGTACAGTCGCATTCCTGCAGCAAAACGCGATGCGCGTTCTGGCTGTGTAGCGAGGAAGTCAAACATGGTAAGACTCGTCGGGTTGGCGACCGCAAACCCGGTCTCGTTCGGCTCTTCCGACCCGGGCCAGCGCGCCACAGCTTCGCAGGCGTGGTACGCAGCTATCCAACAGTCGTCGGCGCGCCAACGGACCCAGGCTGCTAGGTCGGCATCCTCGGCAATCAGACGTGGCGCAGCGCTGTGGGTGGCAACGCCTGGACGCGGTTCCTGGAATACATGCTGTGAAATCGCATGCCGGATCAGCCTCCGCACGTGGACTTCGCCCAGGCCTGCAGCGGCAGCGATCTCGGCGAAGGGGGCCTCGTCGTCGATAGGGACGATACGGGCTAACCCAAAGCGAATGATGGCGAGCTGCCTCGATGTCGGGCTCGGTGGCGGGGACTAGATGTTTTAGAGCTAGGCATGGTGGTTCGAAAATGTTGTGTAAGTGTGCGTGTGAGTAAAAGGTGCAATGATCCCTAAACGTAATGATATATTTTATGTTGGGGTCGCAAAACCGAATTCCTGGAAGGGAACCTACCTAACCTATATACCCTAGGTGCGTACATTCTCAATCCAACCCCACCCCGTATATACAATGTATGTTGGCTATGTGGTTTCGCGCGCCGGGGCCGGACACTACAGCCTACCGCGCCGTTGTACGAATCCTACTGTGTACGATGCAAGGGCATGCCCAGGCTCTATTGATAGGTACCTAATCCAGAAATCTGCCATGTAGAGGAAAAAGAGGTATATTGGTAGATATGTATTCTAGAAACCCTACCCTAGTATTTACGTAGTAGGTACACCTCCCATATATAACTTGGAACTTTGAAGTTATGAGTCCTTCGTGTAACAATGGGTTTACGTCCACGCATATTGTCTTGATCTTGCGCTATACTCTAAAGCCTAGCTACATATATCTGTCCAAAAGTGTGACTGCAGTGAGTGTATCCACCCCCTGAAGAGACTCACTAGGAGCGCCAAGGGAGCTTTTAAGCAGAGTCAGGGGCTTCCTACCCCGAGTAGGCGATTAAAGCTTCTCACATGGTGACGCGAAAACGTCGTTCATGTAAGATGCTAGGTTGGTCTTTGTGATTCATGTAACTGCATCCTTTATATAGATAGAGTTGAAATACAATGGAATTATGCAAACCTTTGTAACATAGGTCCCTAGTTACTAGTTTAAGGAGTAAAAGGGTACTCGTGCACACAAGCTGAAGAATCCACATTGTAATAGATGAAAGAATATTAACCTACCTTTTATCAGGAGTGATGCTAGGTGTAGACTACTTCCCTTCCGTGTAGATTTGTTTTTGGAACAGCTGGCAACAGCCCCCCCCCCTCGCTTGTTTTACTAGAGTATTCATTGCATCTCATTCTAACCTCGAATCCAGCATTCTAGCACCTTCACAGCGATATCTTCTATACAGGATTGTATCGTCGTTTTAGGAGATGAGGAGCTCAGATACCAGAGCGAACTGTACTGCTCCTTCCTACGACTCGAAGGTCACGGGTAACTATAGTGACGGAGCTGGAGATTAAACATATAGTCGCTAGCAAGATACTATATAGCTTCATTTCCGTTTATGTTAAAATATGGAATGAGATGCAATAAACCGTCTACTAAAATAGGTGGGGACCGATTGCCAGCTGTTCTAAAAACCAATATACACGGAAAGGAGGCAATCTACGCCTAGCATCACTCTTTATTAGTCGCGAAATCTGATGTATTGGCATCAAGGAATACTATCATGGCACCCAGCAGAATTGAAAGACCGGGAAAAGATAGGCGTATATGGCGTTGTGGAAGAGCTAGATACCACGGCAGGTGCTATAGCTGTCGCGTGTTGGAAAATCCTCAATCTCAACCAGGCATACAATAAACCCCGATATCTTTGACTCGTACTAACGGGTGTAGGGAATGGGATAGCGGTTTGTCCATAACGACTGTGTACCTGAGTAGCGAGTCAGTAAGAGTGGAATATACCGTCTAAATAGCTACTTAGGTACACAGCCATTATAGAAGAACCGATAGGATAGAAATTGAGGTTTCCATGGCGGCGGAACACATCAACCTCGAATACATAAAAGGCTGAAACTTTTCTTTCTAAAGAACAAACAACTAGCTTTCGTATTCGAACAACTGCTTATGAACTTATTGCCAGTGAAGGATACACATGTCTTCATTGTTTACGAGAATACATAAGTATTCACTCCGTGAGATTACAACATATAGAACACTAACCTACGAAGAATCAGAATCGTCAGGTCATCTCGAGTCCCTCTACAAGTTCTTATATTAAACGACACACGAGACCTTGAAAATCCATCCATACTTGTAATCATGGCTCACGACCAGGCCCAATCCATCCTCTTTCGACTGCCCCTAGAAGTTCGTGACATGATCTACGGACAATGTCACGAGGCCTACGAGGCAACGGCAAGGCCTGGTTATTCCGTCAACCTCATACAACGCTGCTTCTCCAACGCCCCTGGCCTTTTGCTGGCCTGCAAGAAAACTAGAGAAGAAGCACTACTGCGGATGAAGCATTCCATCAACAATGTCACCATTGAGATCGACAGGGTGCTGATCCCGGAGTGTTTGACGTTGGTCGTCGAAGAGACCATCGGCGGAGGCCCAGGCATAAAAGTTGATCTCGAATGGTCAGACTTTGAGCGAGACGGCTGTCCGGCGCTGCTCAACCTGATGGAGCACATCTTCGAGGAGGCCCCGAGAGTATCTATTCTGCAAATCGAAACGCTCGACTACCCCAAAACGAGGGCCTACGTACGACAGGCGCTGGAGAATGCGGCGGCTTTGGCACCGGTTTTGGACAAGGCGAAGGTTCTGAAGCATTTGGTTATAAGAGGCAGTCCGTGGTGCAATTGTCAGCGGCAGAGGCCGGCACCAGGCCCAGAAGAAATGGTGTGGGCGGGTGATGGTGTAGTACATGAAGATGCTGAGGATACCGACGATGGGGATTGGGCGCTGGTCAAAGAGATCGTGAAGCAATGCAGGCCAGAGATTGTGGTAACTGATATGATACTTACCATTTGCTGGGCGTTTTTAATGATAGGATAACTACAACCATAAAGGAAGAAAAAGGAAGGAAGAAAGCTTGGTTTATTCCTAACTACAGTGGTAGAGTGCTAACATACCTATAGCCATATGGGCCATGTGGCTCTAATAGAGCCTATGATACCGAAAACACCTGCAACAAACCCTCGTTGGCACAAAGCCATGCAGCTATCGCCATATTTGTCGTTAGTGGGTGGTTTTAAAGCTATGTAATCAAGTAATTAAAAGTATACTACATGTAGGTCTAGTAGATATGTAGGTAATTTTCCATTTTGAAGTATTATGTATTAAGTACATACTAACTAGTAGCCTTACATAATTCAATTTATGTAGCGTTTTATGGGCTAATCTTCGGTACATACCTAGTTACTAGGTACCTAGTAGTTACCTAATATCCCCGGGATTTAGAATTTCTAGCCATACATGTAGCATTGTATGCAACTAGCGCAGTACCTAGGTACAGATGTTAGCGTAAACTTAAGCAACACTACTAGCGTGGCGCGCGACTTCCATTTCCATTTCTATTTCGATATGACATTCAAACACTTTTGGCGCATTTCCAATTTCCAATTTCCAATTTCCAATCTCGAAACTCGAAAGTCCAAACTCCATCAATTCCTCATCGACCACAACAATCTTGACGCACTGACCCGACTTCTTGCCATGTCAATTCATTAACTCTTGTCCTTCTCTGATGTATTTATGCCTTCATGCCTCTGAGGTATTGTAATCTGTCAATAACTTACCCTCAAAATGCCTCGACGTCCTGGTCGCGCGGCCGCTAAGCGTGCTGCTGCAAAGCTCGGTAAGACCCTCCTCGCCTTAGCTACATATGTAGTATTCTTACTCTCATGTTGCGCGCCCCATCGTCGCATTCCTTACTTGAAGAATTCCCTTGAACTATAGTATTAATCCTTATTTGGCTCAATTAGAGAGCACTCCGAAAACATTCGAAGAAATCGAGGATGAGCCAATGCCCGATGTCGATGCATCGGATGTAGAAGAGAGGGCCGAACCTGAGGATCAGGAGAATGAGGAAGAGTCCGGTGTAGATGCGGAGGACAACCAAGATAGTGACATTCCTTCTGCCAAATCACCCACACCACCTCCCGCGCCTGTTGTACGACGAAGACGTCTGGGTCGTCCTCCTAAGAATAGACCACCTGACTGGGACACTTTGCCAATTGAGTCACCTCAGCGCGATCCGAATGACCCGCCCAGACGACGTGGTCGTGGAGGATGGAGAGGCAGAGGTGGCCGAAAGGGTGCATCCTTTCAACCCACCCAGCAAACCATTGACAAGGAGGGTAACATGATGGACATTGTCGACGACGAGGTTGCCCTACCAGAAGATGCCGAAGGAGAGACCAAGGTGGATAAGAATGGTATTTTGCAAGGAGGCCGAGAATACCGCTGCCGCACATTTACCGTTGCAGGTCGTGGAAGTCGCCTGTACATGTTGTCAACTGAACCGGCCCGTTGTGTCGGATTCAGAGATTCGTACCTTTTCTTCACCAAACACAAGCGACTCTACAAGATCATTGTGGATGATGAGGAAAAACGCGACATGATTGAACGTAATATCATTCCCCATTCTTACAAGGGCCGTGCGATAGGAATAGTAACGGCACGGTCAGTCTTCCGGGAATTTGGCGCGTTAATCATTGTTGGCGGCAAGAAAATTGTGGACGATTACGAAGTGGCCAAGGCTCGAGCTGAGGGTGCCGTAGAGGGTGAACTAGCCGACCCCAACGACCGGTACACTGAAGGTGCTACGTACAACAAGAACCAATACGTTGCTTGGCACGGTGCAAGTGCTGTTTACCACTCTGGAGCTCCTTCTGTTCCGATGCAGAACGGCAAGGTAGATATTAAGAAGAGGCGGGTGAACGTGACGGATGTCAACTGGCAGCTTGAGCATTCTCGTGAAGCGAGGTATGTCTATTAGATACTCACTGATCCCTATACATGTGCTGCCAAGACTAATCACTCAGTATAGTCGCTTTAACTCCGATATTGGTGCAATTCGACGTCAAAATCTATCCGGCGTTTACGACGTGCACACCAACATCATGCAATATCCCGCCACTATGCAACCAACGCATGCAAGATTCGAGCAAGTTATGGATTCCTCTTCAGCGAGCGATAGTGCTCGCTTCCCTCCATTAGATTCCAAGATCCCTCGTAACTTTAAGGTCATCGACGCGTACATGGAGACACCACCTGCGGGTGTTTCGTCTGCCGTATACGAACAACGCGAAGTGCCCGGCTTCCTGGCCGAGTTCCAGGGACTCGGGGCCATACCAAAAGAGATCTTGGACGAGCTCCCTGCTGAGTGCCGAGGGGCATTTGACAAAGCCCTTGATCAGGAGAATGCCTGGAAATCGAAGTGGGGTCCGGAGTCGGTCATGGCGCACCGTAGACCCCCCATCATTGATGCTGCTATCGTCCCCTATCCTAGGATGTAGGGCATATGGCAAGCAATCTTACATGATGAGATACTAAATGTACTGACGTGGAATACTATTCAGGCGTCGAGTACCTATTTAGGTACCTAAGCCCCTGCAAAGGCTAAAAGCCCACCAGCAATTTACTCGATGTCGTCTTTAGCAACTCGATCTGAAGGGCCAATCTCAACGAAAAGAAAAGTCTGAACCATGAAAGAGAATCTGTGTGAACAGATGACTGCCATTGACGAATGGAACGCAAGAATAAAGCCATGCGATCAATGTAATAATAGTGTAATTGAGGCGTTTATCGGTCGTGGTTACGGAAAGCATGGTGTTCCATGTCTAGATGATATCAGAGGTCAGGCTGGATAAGTACCTAGGTTTAGTGATGGCGATGACATTAAAGGCTGTATATGCCTAACTACTACCTAATGCAGTTCCCAGGCTATTGCTTGACTTTGTTAATGAATCCATTTCGCTATATTCTTCTCATTTTATAAACCAAACTCCTAGCACCTATTGACTTGAGTATTTCTTCATACCACCCACCAAGCAAGCTCACATTCTTATGTGCCGACTAATAACTAATAACTACCCTAGGTAATATATAGGCAGGCAGTCAACAATTAGCAGAATAATTCCGAGCCGTGAGCCGTTCACTACTGAAAATAAACAGCTGAGGTCATGCCATCTCTTTTATAGCTACCTGGTACAAAGGGATGTACTTGATGAAAAGGACGCCTCTGATTGGCTACGCTTGTGCTAAACAGGCAATAAAACGAAGCGGATAATATTGCGTGCTTGCACGTGACCAAGTTTTCTTCTTACCCTGCCGACTACCGTCTGGCTCAAGTCGCATATATAAAACTTCGCTTAGTAGCAATTATATATAGTCTTATACTCATATTCTTATTTTTAGAGGTGTTTGTTGTATACCAGTTTTCTTTTTTCCCTTCTTCTTCCCGCCTCGCCGCCTCGTAACAAAAGAAAAGGATCAACTGAGAAGAGGTCGATACCTATGGCGGGAATTGCCGTGCTACGTCCACTTGCTAGAGCTCCGGCTAGACGCATAGTCAGGACCTATGCTACCGCGATACCTGCGAAGGCTCACCACCGCGTGGTAGTCGTTGGAGGTGGTACTGCCGGTGTGACGATTGCCGCGCAACTGCAACGGAATCCCGAGTTTGAGAAGAAGGATATTGCCATCTTGGACCCTGCGCAAACACATCACTACCAGGTGAGTCTCCCTGTGCCTCTAGTAGGGGGTTTCTCTTCTTAACCGCTAAATTTGAATTAGCCTGGATGGACACTCGTCGGCACAGGTCTCAGAGACCTCAATGACATGAAAAGACACATGTTCGAGGTGATACCGGAAGGGGTAAAGCACTATCCGTTGAAAGTCTCCACCTTCGATCCGGAAAACAACACCATCAAGACTGCGGAAGGCGTCGACGTGTCGTACGACTACCTCGTAGTGGCGCCCGGTCTGGAAACCAATTTCGCAGGCGTCGCAGGTCTGGAACAGGCTCTGCAGGATCCCGCGAGCCAGGTCTCGTCTACGTACTCGGAGAAGACGGTGGAGCAGGTATGGAAGAACATACGGGATTTCAAAAAGGGGCAGGCGATCTTCACCCAGCCTGCCGGCATCATCAAGTGTGCGGGCGGCCCGCAGAAGGTCATGTGGATGGCCCTCTCGCAGTGGAAGCGCGACGGTGTAAGAGATAACATTAACGCTACCTTTGCAACTGGTGCTGCTTGTAAGACGATACAGGATTTCTTTTTCCGGTGATATACGGAGTGATGTTTGCTAATCTCAACTTAGCCATGTTTGCTGTCCCGAAGTACTCGCAGGCTCTCGAAGACCTGCGTAAGGAGCGCAAGGTTGAGGGCCTCTTCCAACATAATCTTGTGAAAGTAGACCCGAAGACCAAAGTCGCAACTTTCAAAAACTTGGCAGAGGGTGCTAAGGGGGCTCTTGTGGAGAGGGAGTTTGGTTTCCTGCGTAAGTCCTTTTCTATTTGTCGTCCTGCTAGAACGAGGAATCGTGCTTGTAAGATAGGACACTCACTAACTTGAGATTGCGACAGACGTTGTACCACCGCAGAAGCCGTGGGATTGGGTCGCCAAATCCAAGCTAGGTAAGTCAGACAACCGCAAAAATACCCCTTTCTACTACCTATGGCTAACCCCATCACCAAATAGCCGATGCAGCAGGCTGGGTCGACGTCGACAAGGCCACCACGCAGCACACCAAGTACAAGAACGTGTTCTCGCTCGGCGACGCCTCCAGCCTCCCCAACAGCAAGACCGCCGCCGCCATCACCTCCCAGGCCCCCGTCCTCGTCGACAACCTGCTCGCCGTCATGAAAGGCAGGGAGATCAAGGGCGCGTACGACGGCTACGCGAGCTGCCCCCTGCTGACCGGCCACAACGAGCTCATGCTCTGCGAGTTCAAGTATGGTGGTGTGCCCAAGGAGACGTTTGCGAATATCCTGGGCGGCCAGGAGGCGCCGAGCCGGCTGTTCTATCATTTGAAGAAGGATTTCTTCGTAAGTTTATCCCCTCCCCCAGCAAAAGAAAAGCTGAAAGTCTTGAATATTGGGCTAAACTAATTGGCTTTTCTCACAGCCGTACGTTTACTGGAACGCTTTCGTCAAGGGCACATGGTATGGGCCGAGTGGGTTCTTCAGGCCCAATACGACGGCGAGCTAGATGGGTTTGATTGCTAGGTAGGTAGGCTTGGAGTCACTATAGCGATGTAAGATAGGTAACTTCGGGACTTGATAGCATCTAGATTTGCCTCTATGATACCAAAATAAAACGGATGGGACAGGATGCATACATAAGCTGTACATGGTCTTTGGGGCTCCAACGGACACATTCCTGATTCTGCATGTTATTGTATACCTAGCTGGCGTTTACGTGGTATTGTCGGAAAATAGGCAAGGCAGCTTGCTTTCATAGCCGCCTTCTAGTGCAAATCTTGCTTCGAAGCCAAACATTATATACCATGGCGTTGATATAAAAAAAGGGGTTCGTATCACGATTGGCTCTTTGCACTTGAGGCAATGCGCTTCGGCAGATAATGGAATCCTCTTATCTAGTTAAAGATCTAGAATCTAGGGACCTATGTATCCGTAACTCTAAATTTTTTTTTTCCTTTCATACAAATTCCCATTCTTCAGGAGAATTATGGAACTAGATTAGAATTTGTTTTTTTTTACCTCTCGCGACCAAACTTGTTCGGCTGCGGCGGGGCATTGTCGAGGATCTTCTCAATCTCCTCGAGCACATCGGGGGTCAGCTTGTCGAGCAGCTTGAGGGCCTTGACGTTGTCCTCGATCTGCTCGACCTTGGTGGCGCCGAGGATGACGGTGCTGACGTTGGGGTTGCTGAGGGCCCAGGCGAGGGCGAGCGAGGCGGTGTTCCCGCCCAGCCGCTCCGCGATGACCGTCAGCTTCTTGACCTTCTCGATCTTGGCCTTGCCTTCCTCGGTCTGCAGCTGCTTGATGCTGCTGTCGAAGAAGTCCTTGTGCTTGTCGAGGCGCGAGCCCGAGGGGATGCCGTCGTTGTACTTTCCGGTCAGCAGGCCGGAGGCGAGCGGCGACCAGATGGTGGTGCCGTACTTGAACTGCTCGAACAGGGGCGCGTACTCGACCTCGAAGCGCTCGCGGTGGAAGGCGTTGTACTGGGGCTGCTCGACGACGGGGGCGATGAGGTTGTAGCGCTCGGCGATCAGGGTGGCCTCGACGATCTGCGCGGCGGACCACTCGCTCGTGCCCCAGTAGTAGGCGAGGTTGAGGTTGCGGATGGCCTGGGTGAAGCCCTCGACGATCTCGCGCATCGGCGTCGCGTAGTCCGGGCGGTGCGCGAACACCACGTCCACGTACGGCTGCTGCAGCCGCTGCAGCGAGCTCTTGAGCCCCTCCACGATGTGCTTCCAGCTCAGGCCCCGCGTGTTCGGCTCCTTGCGCCCGGTCCCGAAGAAGACCTTGGTCGTCAGCACGTACTCGTCGCGCGGCCACGCCAGCTCCTTCAGCGCCTGCCCCATCTCCACCTCCGACTCGCCGTTCGCGTACGTCTCGGCCGTGTCGAAGGTGTTGATCCCGTGGTTCCACGCCGTCTCCAGGCACTTCTTCACGATCTCGCCTTTCTCCGTGCCGCCGTAGGTCAGCCACCCGCCTAGGGATAGCACGCTCACCTTCAGCCCCGTGGGGCCGAGGTGGCGGAATTTCATATCCTTGGGATCATAGGCGGACTGGACGACTGGCATGGTGGCGATTCCTTTTGCTGCTGCTGCTGCTAATTTGGTACTGCGATGGTATAATGAAGATGTAGTAGTAGTAGTAGTAGTAGTAGCAGTAGTAGAAATGTTGGCGGAGAAGCTGCGCAGTATGCGAGACATTTGAGGGGAGAATATAAATTATACTACGTTAGGGATAGGATAATAAGGGAATAATTGAAATGCCGGGTCACGCCATCGGCAGTTCGAAATGTTCAATGTACTATTTGGTATAAGTACAATAATACCTTGAAGACCATATGACGCTATTGACTCTTGTAGCTACTCGCTTCCTTACTCTTCTATGGGGCCTGGGCAAAAAAATACCTACTGTGTATATCTAGGGATGTATGCACTATGTATGTATGTGTCTCAGAGACAGTGATTAGCGTTGCTGGTAGTATAGTAGCATACCCAATACTATTAGGTGTTATACCCAGTCCCGTAAGTCTCGCTAAGTCCGGACTTACCTACCTACCTAAGTAGGTACCGATGTAGTAGATCTTGGAAATCAAATTCTTGGAAATCAAGGTTAAAAATCAAGATTAATAATTCTATGATATTCTATATTCTATCTTTTTTGTAGGCATAACTACTTCCGGGAAAGGCATGCTCACCTTGATGCTTACCAAGAGGTCTCCCTATGTATGTACTTTTTGAACCCCATTAACTACTATAGATTTGGAGCGAACGAACACACATCAAACCAATTTTGATAAATTTTGAAAATAACGAGAGGCTGGGTGGCGTATTGGCAAAGACAGAAGAGAGAAAAGCCAGGCTAAGATAAAATGTGCATACTGTAGTAGATGCACGTGAATAGATACTTAACCTAGGTACCTGACAGGTCTTGCTCACGTGATCATGAATGACATGTAGTTATGCTACATTGGTCAGCCTCTCCCCTATGAGGGTATGCTGATATAAGCACATTTGACGACATCTTGACTTATTACCTTAGGGTTGCCTAGGTTACCTTCTAGGTATGCACAGAGGATGTATGTAGCACATCTTGACCTCACCTTAAGGCCCATTGGCTTTCTGATACGCGTTCTGGCTCCAGCTAACGAGTTGCCAACCTGATATCTTAGGCATCTCGTAAGAAATATCCACGGCTGGCCTTGTCAGGTAATTTAGTCACCTAGGACAGGTCTTTGTATCAAACTTCGTGAGAGTCGGTAAGGCCTAGCCAGAGAACAGAGAACAGAGAAAGGTCTTGTATGCCCTCCCGGTTGTAGGTTCCTAGCATGGTAGGTGAATAGCATGTTACAGTATGGCTTGAAACGTAAGGTACCTACCTAACCTACCTAATCTAGGGAGGGTAAATTCAATGTTGTCTCTTGCCGAAACGCAGGGTGTTGACACTGGACCAAAGCAGGTGCGCTCTCTGGCAGTTGGTGATGTACTGTATACCTACTACCCTATTAGACTTTTCCTCAGGCCGCTCCTGTTGTTTTGGAACGGCCTCATTGTCCCACATGGGAGTTGATGCCTCATATATTCGGGTCGATGTATTACCTAAACCCTAATCATATCACTACCTATAAAAGGCCATTCTTCCATGTATCATTCAAAGCACTGTTCAGTCATTCACCTATCCAAAAGCTGAAGCGACATAACCTGACAACTCACGTACTCGTCCAAAATGGATCGAAAGAGTAACAACAAAAGAGCACGCCCAACATAATGGCAATAAAGAGAATGGCAATGGTACTAAGCTACCGCAATTCATACCCAGCGTCGGCGAAGAGGATAAGAAAGATAGCGGAAACACGGGAAGGCAATGTGAACTGAGAATCTGCTACGAAGGAAGGATGAACTCAGACATGGCTTGCCAGGGCTGGCAACACCAGATCGGCTTGACCACCAAGGCGTACTCCCTCGGAATCGAGGACCGAAAGATGGTGGATAAAGTATTCGATGATATGCAACGCGATGGGAAGGTCGGCTGGATGAAAGATACAACACAGTTCGGCTGTCCCGTGTTCGTTTCTTGGAAAAACATAAACGGACAACGGAAAGGCCATAAGGCCATAGACCTTAGGGCCACCATTTCGGCCCCAGCCGAATGAGACACGATCTCGACGGATTCAGTATTCAACATCTGGCTAAGAAACTGAACGATTACTTAACCCATTATCCGGCCTGTCAGATAAACTAGCCAGACCGTCAGAAGATTCTGGGCGAACTGAAACCGATTGTCAGACCCAGCATCCCGTTCCATACGATCTGTATCGATTTCATTGTCGGACTGCCGAAGGTCGCGTCTAAACACACTATGTGGTACATGCCTGGCTACGAATACTACGACTCTGATAACAGTGACAGACAAGTTTAGCAAAAAGACCATCTTGATTCCTGACCATTCCACATATGGCGCCGAGGAATGGGCCACCGTCTTCCACCGGATCTTAATGTTCGTCGATTGGGGCCTCCCCGCCAAGATCATAACAGACCGAGACTGAAGATCTACAGGTGTTGTTTGGCAAACGTTGGCGACTTACGGGAACGAAGTCGGCAATAGCAACTGGATATCACTCTCAGACCGATGTGCCTCCTGGGTGAAGAACGAGAGGGCAAATATCCAAACCCGCCTCCACAAGCATCACTCGCCGGATTCCGCCTACCGTGGGGACCGGGAATGGCGGCATGGATACCAAATGGGAGCCGTCAAGCACGGGGTGGAATCTAGACGACACAAAACGACTTCGTTTTTGCGCGGGGATCTCTAACATCTCAATGGAAGGCTATGGAGGCTACATATACATCCATGGATATAAGGTGTCGTTGTTCTACCTAGTTTCCGGGTAGACCTTTGACACTTGCCACGGGGTTGATGATTACCAAGTCTTGTCCATTGATAACAGAATGATGGAACACTCATTAAGATTCGCTTTACTGTAACTGTGATTATATCGTAATGTGACATGCGCTCTTGCTTAACCTAGGCCATGAAAACCTACGTAAGTGAAGACAGGTGTGTGCATAGAAGGAGTTCACGCTCTTTGATCCATTACGGTGATTCCCCGAGAAGGGGAATTGTCTAACTAAGGGGTGATCTGTGCTCGACGATAGGTCTCTTTCACAAACCAGGCATCAGAGTAGCGCAATAGGGGTAAGCCATAGAGGCAGACACGGAGGCAGCATGGCAAGATACTCCCCTAACCTAGCTAGATCCAAGGGCAGATTAGTAGGTATTCGCGTACTGCTTGTCAACCTAGGTAGCATGTGTGAGTCTATGCTCGCGAGACATTTGCTTCAACGCTACCATTCAGCTTTCGATGCTATCTTTCTAGACACTACGCTTGCTACGTTGCCAAAGGGCTTATACATCTCCATCACAGATAGATAAGCGGATAAAGAAAGCTAGGTAGGCAGTAGAGGATCGATGTTATAATCAGGTACAAGGCTGGCACAGGTTTGTGTCCAAGGCTTGACCTATGATTCGTCCAGCATGTATCCTCCTCGCGGCTGAATGCTAGAGGTCTAGATGTGACCCTGGTTGATAGCTGTTAGTTTAGGAGTGAGATGTTTTGCATATGTAGGCAGGTGGATAGATAGGGTGGGTATCTTGTATGTATAATCGTGGCCCCTGCGGATAGGTTCAATAGTTCACCGCATAACAACAACAAAGCATATCTCCTTGCACTTTGATTTGATTCTCGCGACACATAGACGCGCCTGGGATATGTACGTCGGGTATAGTGTAGAGGGTAGAGGGGCAGAAATTCCCCATCGAAGGGCCTTCGATGGAGGGCCAGATGTCAGGAGAAGAAGGTTATCTAGGTAGCTCTGCTTTATCTCCTTACATACGAAGTTGCGGTATCTTCTCTCATCGGCCAACGCAAGGTATCCATTTCCAGGAACCACAAGACTTGTAACGTTGGAAGCAGCAGTGATCTATCCGAGATCCTATCCAGTGCCTGAAGTCTGTGGGATGGAGTCAGGTCCATCTCAGAAGCATGCACGATAAGGGACGAAAGAAAAGCTGGCGACTAGAATAGAGAGAAGGAATATCCATCGTGGAAAAAACACCAGATTGTTGGCGCCAATAGGAATCGAACCTAATCTCGTTCCGAGTTAATAGTAAAATGCCTATTCATAAGTTGCTTTCGGGGAACAGGTTCCTGCGGCGCAGGGGGCGATAGAATACCTACAATTACATTGAGGGAGCATAAGCGTAGACGCCACCGCATAGCAGATGGCATTTCGAAAAAGGAACTACCTACCTACCTACCTCGTGCCATTTTGAAGTTTTGGTAATCTGAGAGAAGAATTGGTCATCGTGAGTGACTCTACTTCTCACGTGGATTATGTGTCTTATTATGGCCACCGAAGAAAATATTGACAATCTGTCCGGTGTTGGGACGAATACGATTGACTCCTGAGCCTAACTAGTGATTTTTTTCCATGGGTTCGAATCATGTGGTTCAGCCTCTAGAAGGTGATCGTGGTCGTAAGATGCAGGCTATTGGCGCGCGGAATTTAGGTACCTACGGACTTTAGAGATCTGACATGCATTCTTTCTTTTTCCCAAGCCCTGTGGCAGTGGTGGCTAAATCGTCTTCCTCCTACGGCATAGTATTTACTGTACTATGTATCCGTACATAATATTATAATATTGTATCGTTATATAATATTGTGCTTCCGATGTCTCGTCTATAATTCGGAACGTACCTAGGGGACCTCGAAATGGGAAAAGCCGCGCAAATCCGAGAGAAAGCCTACTGAGACCAAGGAGATGAGTGAAGGGCCTGAGGGGTTGCAACACGAGAATCCTCGTACCTCGTTTCTTCTTCTACCCCTCTGTAAGAATGGGGAACAGAAGAAGAGGAGGAGGGGGGGGGGGAAGGTTAGGTTTTCGCCTCCATCCGGAAACTCGCGATGAGGAGAGCCGAGGAAAACAGTCAACCCACCACGCATGGTCGATGCGGGCAAAAAGGAACCTGGTGGAAAGAAGAGATATGTACCACAAAAATGTATTTCTTATTTTTATTTTTATTTTCATATACATATTTCTACCATTGGGAAATTGCGATAATAAAAAAAGGGGAGGGGAGGGGGGGTAACGGCCCCGACCCCGCCGTTGTCGTCGCCCGCCTAGCTACCTACCTACAGGGTAGCATGTAAATTCTCCTCTCCCCACGCGGTGGATTGTGGATATGGCTTGGGTATCATTGCATCATTGGATTCACTTGGTTGGTTTTATGTATGCAAGTATGTAGGTAAGTGGTATCTTCCGTTACCGTAGGTAGACCCAAGAAGAAAAAAAAAAAAAGAAGAAAACCAACCCCCAATCCTAATGTAACAATTTCAAGCGTCAAACATTTTAGTTTGCATTTGTACGCGGATCCCGTTAAGGAAAAAAAAAGAATAGGTAAGAATAGGTATGTATGTAGGAAATGGCAAAAAAGAGTAATCGAAAGAGAAGCAATTCAACGTCAACAATCCTAAAAGGGGTAATTTTTGCGTTTCTCAAAACGTCATCTATTAGCTTAGGTTAGAGCCTCCTCGGCAAGCTCTCCTCTCGGGGGAGGGAAGGGGTTCAGTTTTGGGGGCTTGATCTTCTTTCCCAAACTCGCCTACATCCCTAACCTAATAACATCCTGACATCCTACCTTGCCTTGCTAGGTATGTATACATACATAAACAGTATGATATGATGTATGTATCTACCCAGAATGGGAAAAGAGAAACCCTACTTGGGGAAAGAAAGGTCGAGAAAATCACTACACTATGTATGCAATATTTCGTGGGCGGCAAAGAAAAGGTTAGCGCGTCTATGAGCGCATAGTATAGGTAGCCAACGCCCGGCAAGGCGCAGAAAGAGAAGAAAGAAGAAAAAATAGTTAATACCCACATACAAAAGTGATCATCAACCCGCCGCGTCCGATCTGCGCGTCAGCAGAGAAAGCTCCAACGTCTTGGGATCGGTGACGAGTGACGATGATGATGATGCGATATGGGTGCCTGTCCATCCATCAGAAATTGCTAAAAGAGATCAAATAGGGTAGGCATGTATGTATGTATTGTACCAAAGGTAGGTAGGGTACTTGTACACTAGGCACTTATTACTTGCGTGCAGTTCTCGCCACGGGGATTCCTCAAAGTAGAATTCCCATGAATCCTATTTGGCTAAGCTGTCTTTTCCACTTTGGCCTCCCTTGAGTCCCTTCCTCTTTATTTTCTGTATTGTACTGTACCTAATATTTCTCAGATCCTACATGTAGTTACATGTGTACATACAGTGCGTGCCGTCGAACCGGAAAGGGCCCTTGACGTTTTCTCTTTGTGTTGATTTCTAAAGTTAGCAACAACTTTTGGCATTTCGGCTGGAGCAGTATGTATTAGGTAAAGGGCCTAACCTAGGTTGAATACGGTTAACTAAAACCGTGGTACGGGGAATGGATACGCCAAAAGTCTAGAATGATTTTTACGAGGTCACCGTGATCGCAGTTACATACATATGTACACTTACATACTCATACATAACAGTCCTACATACGGTATTATCTCAGGGTAGCTTCGAAGCTAACCCAAGGGATGCCCCAGCAGCAAAGGTCTTGCTGCTTGAATCATCCATACATACAGCTCCTCTTGGACGATACATATGATACATACATACATACATACATACATACATACCTCTTTGGATGAATAATATCAGCCCGTTATGCGGAGCTTGCCCTCGCCTGGTTTCGGGGTATGTTGCTGCAAGTGCTGATCGTGAGGCGAGGATTCTGAACGACGCTAATGCAAGCTCTTTACGATTCTGTACTCTATCTCAGTACCTAGTTACCTAGCAGGTAGCTTCCTCTACCCCCCCCCTCTGGAAACAACCGCTTCTGGCCGTGAGCATGACAAGGTGGGCTAATATTTTTTTCTTCTCTTTCACGAGCGAGTACATACATCCGGCCATATATCGTGAAAGGCAACTTTTTTATTTTCTTCGAGCCTTTTGGAGCGAAGCCCCCTTTTTTTATCCCTGGAAATCGGGAATCGGATTGGGCGGCTGGGGAGCTGCTAATCGTACATTTTATTAGTGATGCTTGCTTTCGTGTCGACACGACAGACAGACCCGACTCATGGTATGATTCTATGGGCGGTCTGACTTTTTTCTCCTTCGATGTTAGTGAGATCTGTGTTGCTCTAGCTAGGTATTCTAGCCGATTAGGGCATTCAGAGGAGCCAGGCACTAGTTAGTTAAATGGATGGATTTTTAATTTTTGTGTTCTGGAAAAGAACCCGCTAGAGTGCGCCGAACCTGAAAGGCGATGCGTACCAGCCATTTGGAATTGGCAATGGGGGTAATACGCACCCATCAGCGCGGACACAGGACCGGCGCAGCCATTTCTAGCCCGCCGTGTTGCTGGGTTCAGTTCAACTTCAAACTCGTATGTAGGTATGTATGCATGTAAATGTACAGTAATTAGGGGACCCCTCTTCTCTTAGTGAAGCAGAATCGGGATAAGTGGCGATGGGAAAATGGGTGAGTCAGTCAGTTCAGTGGGGGATCCAGAACTTTGCTGGCGAACACATCAGCCTGATCAACAGTGACAGACATTATGGTAGGGCCGGAGCCTCGGGCAATTAACGCGATGGGCTCCTCCCACACGCACGATTGGGAACAAGGGAGAGAGAGCGTTTACAGCGCTACTTATGTAGGTACATTACCGTACCCTCTCCTCTTCTTTTTTTTTTCTTTGCCGAGGAAATCAGCTTTTGAGCGTGGTGGCCTGTGACAGGATGACCGGTTTTGTATGGACATTGGCATATCTTTCGAAGGTGCAGATACATACATATACAAATCCCCTGGAACATGCAAATGCACCCATGGATGCAGCTTGTTGTATGTATGTAGTGTAGTCACTGTAAGTGTAGTGTAGTGTAGTGTAGTCACTACTAGTGAATCTCCGCTTTGAGTACAGTAGCCAGAGCAGTAAGGCCGGTGCCTGTCTACCTTACCTTGTACCTATCGTCTATTATTATTAATTTTTCTCCTCCCGCCCGCGCGAGTATCGCCTCTAAAAAGGGCGGTTTGTATGCTGCTGCTGCAGGTTCCGCAAAAGTCAGGGTAGGCAATCTGGAACTACCACATTGTGCCCAATTGTTGCGGAGACGGGAAATCGTGAAGGGGGTGCTGCTGCTGGTACATACATACATGGCAGGATTCAGGAAAAAGGGCTTTCCCACTTACAATTTTTGCCTTAGCTTTTTTTTGGCTGCTCACACCGCTAGAACGAAAAAAGAATTGTCTTGATTTGGGTATCATACTGCACATACCTTACTCTCAAACCTGTCCTTGCCTGCTTCGGTCGCTTTTTTTGGTCAAACAAAAAGTTGCCATTGCGGCCCCGTTTTCAAGTTTGGCTGCTGGGAAAGGTTTAACTTAAGCCGAACCAAATAGGTCCTCCGAATGAGGCATTTGAAAGTCACGTAAGGTTGCAGATGGTCCTACCTAGCTAGGTAGGTAGCTGAGATTAACTATCGATCGAGGAAGAAACCCAGCGTTGAGGTTTGCCTACGTAAGATATTTGATGACTGTTCTGATGTTGTAGACGCTGGTGATATGACATCTATTACATAGGCATGTAGTAGTGTCAGCTTCCTATTCCATCACCAATGCCCGGAGGCAACGGCACGTGAGAAGACCCGGATAGGTATGGATACATTTCTGACTCCTTGGTGAGTCTTCGAGTATGTACTGGATACGGCTGCCAAGTTGAATGCAACTTATGTAATGAACAAAACACGTTACACGTAGTGTAGTTAAGTAAACCCCATAATAGAATGACAATGCTGGTGTAGAGTCCTACTACATACATACATAGGTACATATACATACGTATGTGTTAGCATTGGGAAATCTGTTGAAGACGATGGCTGGTAGAATGTTCTTCTCCTGTTCGTTGCACGACCTTCTCTGCAGCTTCTTGTTGAGCAATTGTGATGTGCGATTTGCAAGTCATAATTTCAAAGATTACAACGGACAACCTCTTGTGGCCATAATTCATACGGGGGTACAATACATAATAGTACGTAACTACATATTCATTATTCAAGTACATACATACATTACGATACATATGTATCTACATGTATGTTGCATATTGTGTGTAGGTAGCTATGTATATTGGGGAAATCGGACGCGGTCGAGGGCAAGCATTTCCACGCGACCGAAACCACGGAACCCTTCCATGCGCCCTACCATACGATCTGTCCGTTGACGTTGACCCGCACACCGTCATGGTGGACGAAGCCGCTACTGCAGGCCGGACTCATGCGAAAGAAAAAAAAAAAATTTCTTCGGCAGGAAGACTGACTTAAAAGAGGGGTTTACAGAAAAAAATAAAATAAAATATAAACTGACTAGTAGCTAAAATTTCTTTATGAGCTTCCTGATACAATACATGTAGGTAATTTAGGTAGGTATTCTATTGTGGTCTGTGGAGTACTGTAACGGAACGTCTGGCCTTTCATACGACTCGGCGCGCCCTTAGAGAACTGATGGGCCGACAAAGTGCTGCATGTGAGTGGGGGGTTGGAACACAAACCGTGCAGGATGTCGTCCCTAAGAAACTTGTGATGCTGATTTGACAAGCTGCTCTACCTTCCTAGCAGTTGCCTAGTACGCTGCTGGCAAAGAAAAAAAAAAGAGAACGAAAGAAAAGGGAAAGGGAGATGTCCATATTTTTTTTGGGCAAAGCTGACTTACGTATCTAGCTGCTGACAACCGTCGAGACACGACTGCTGTGATCGTGCGGAGGTTTGTGATACCAGAGTACGCCGTACTACTAGTACAAATATGCACATCCAGGACGGACCGTTGTGTGTCCAAAGTTAGGCCGTCTGATAATCTGATTCGGTCGCCTAGCCAGCCAGTCAAATAGCCCCAAGTTGGGAAAAAGAGTAGGGGTCCAAAAGTGGATATTCATAGTAGCATTCCCATACTGAGGTCTTGCCTGGCGCTGGGTACATGATCCATCGACCGGCCGGTTCCTGGCATCTTGTCCGATGCGCAATCCCATATTGTCAGAAGTGAGAAAGTCGAGATGGCAAAGTAGTTTGAGGGTTTTTTTGTTTCCCATTTTATCTCATGAAAGAGGCTTAGCTGCGAAGGATGTTGTTCGTTTCGTGATAATAATCCGTCGGAGCTGGTGTGATCATCGCAAGTATTCAAGTAATGGAGAACTCCTTTTTGGTAACACAGAGTCATGTAGGCAGTCACACGTAAAGAAAATAGGTATCTGTAGGTAGGTAGGAGAACACTTATGGCGGTGACGTAGTGACGTATTAAAACGATGGGAAAGCAAATACCTACATCTGCATGTCTGTATGAAGATGTAAGGAGACGTAATCGATTACTTCCGATATTCCGCACTTTGAGCTTAGCACAGTAAAACCACAACTTGCACGTAGATATGTTAAGCGTGTATCTACATAGGTGCATACACAGTACCCAAGACTCCAAGAGGCAGTGTCCTCCACAAACATCACGAGCATCTCTAAAAAGTTAGAGTGAACAGCAAATCGATTACCAATCGTGACTTGGGCTGCTGGGGCTTAAGCTTAGTTAGCCCTGGCAGCCAAGCAACTTAGCAATGTGGGTTCACGCTTGCTGTAGCGATCAGATGTTGGGTGGGTAATGTTCACACTGGCGAGTCGCGACTGGAGGGCTACAAGCCGAGAACTGATGCTTCAGTTCCAAAATGCCTCAAAGAGGTTTTCAAGTTTCCTTTGAAATTGCCAAATTAGCCTGCAGGGCAAGCTACACTACACTACTTCGTACAGGGCTTCGAAAAAAAGATCGTTGGGGGTTGGCATAAAAGGGGGTGGTTTTAAGATAACGATAGGGATGCCCCCTTTTATGATTTCTCCAGTTCTCCAGTTCTGGTAGGCTGAGAAACCTGTGGATCGACTTGTTCGGGAAATTGGCGGATTCGTCGGTATGTACATATGGACGTACCTAGGTAGGCTGCCAGCATTGAATGGATCCAATGGAACAAAATGTAAATACGCATGTAAGTAACATAACTAAATACATCGATGTTGTACTTCCAATGCCCGACCTCGTGAGGCCGTCTTCGATGTTCCATTTCAAGGTTCCAAGTTCCAAATTCCCCTGATGTCCGGCCACATATTAATCCAGATAACGTGATTATCGTGTACTACTAACATTGAAGCAGTGTACATACACTACACTATTGAATCTATTGAATCTTATTTACCGAAGGACAGCTTCGAATATTCTTTGGTTACCTACTGTACACTACTTACATACCTGAGTATCCATCCAGATGGGTACAAACAACAGAGTAATCAAACCGCCATGTCAGACAGTCAGACTCTGCCAGAGATATGCTACGTTATCTCTGTCCAGATGTACGCAGTATGTATGTACGTATGTATTACCATGGTACCGGATATGCAGATGTAATAATGTACCGATGATTACCTAGTCCTTCAAAGCATGAAACTTAGCTGCCATCGTGGCTGACACTGGTTGTGAATTTTGCTAGTACACATGTAGGTAGTGACATCTAAATTCAACGCCGCACAGGGCATGTATTGCACCGTCCCGAACAAAGGGCTCAGATCCCATGGGGACCCCTTGTTGTCCGTGCCGGATTTCAAGACCCCTGTGGTTTGATTTCTTGGACGGGATGGACGGATGCTATAAACAAACTTGATGGGGGGTGTTGAGGGCCTGGATATGAAAGAACGGGTTAGCCCATGCCTTTCGGGCATTTGCCTTCTTGCTTCCTGACTTCTTGACTTCCTTTATTTGCCTTTGACAAATCCCTCGGATGTGACAACCTCTTCAGCGTGTTGAGTTGGGTTTCATTCAAGAACTAAGAGCCCGATCATGTGGACGACCATGGAGAGTAAGACAGGCTTGTACTCTGTACTATGCGCCGTACTGGGTTGGCTCAGAGAGATCCATCATATTACTCCAAATTGAAATTACCGTTTTCATATTGCCGCCAATGCTAGGACAATAAGACCACGTCCCTACACTTCCGTATCCCACGTGGGAGAAAGGCACTCCCGTTTTGATAGATAATTTTATCCAGATAGGTAGGTCATGCACCGCATCGAAACAAAGGAGGAGATGAAAGTTCCGAAATAAGAAGACGCCAACCGAGCCACTAACTACTTGGTCCCCTAATAAATAATTGATTAATACTGTAGGTATATGTATAGTTGTAGCTTGCAAGGTCAACTGGTGACTTCAACTTGAAGAGAAGAGAGTCAAGAGACTGGTTGGAAAGGTTGGAAAGTGTGTGTTTACCCCATTGAGAGCTAAACTAGACTCGGAGGATTTGTTTAAGTCAAGTCAAGCCAAGTCGAGCTAAATCAAATCTTGGTCTTCTAATTCGAGAGTCTCGACTTGTGAATCTGTTGTGGTAAATGCTTGACATAGTACGCAGTAGGGCACTATGTATGTATTAGTAAATCTAGGCGCGTAATATAGTTTCCTGATTCATTCATATGCGAATAGAGTCTGGACAATGATGCCTTGGCGGTAAGTAAGTTACGAATTACTGGAAGTAGGCCTAACTGGAAGCAAGGCAACATGGGAAAATGTCAAAAATAACAAAAACATGCACTCTTAGCCAGTAACTACCCTGGGTAACTAACTTAGATTGGTAAGCTCAAAGTTGATATCGACTTTTCCAGTATGAAAGGCTGAGATTAGCTAAAGGCTTTGCTGCCATTTTAGTGTATTAACCTCGGTCAGACCCTAGCACAACTAGAATAAACCAGAACCCTTGATTTCGGGAATCGGTATTTAATTCTCTTCCACCCTTTTTACCAACATTAAAAGATTATTAGCTTGAATAGACGGTAATAACACACGCAAATATGTAATGTAATTATATAAGTTTCATGAATTTCATGAATTTCCAAGCTGTTAAGCGTTGCTTATTACTACTTAGTTACTAGGTAATGTATGTATGTAGCATACCAGTGATACACGATCCACGATACACGATACACTTGGAGCTTAGTACACTTGAGTAGGCACAGTTATTGTGGTATTATGGCCATCTGCTAATATGCACTCGGGCCGTATTGGTGGAATCAATGGCGCATTGGCAAAAATCATAGATGCGCCTTGCACGCATCATTTAACCTCTAATGTGTTTGATTCCTTGTTACATTTTGTACTTGAATGACTAGTGTACACTGTACAGTACTATGTATGCACGTATCTGGGTACCTGAGTATTCGTGCTTGAATCTATCTATTACTACGTACCTAGGGTATGCACTAGGGAGTTATGTATGTACTGGATACATGTACTACTAATAGTAATGTTTGGCCCTGGAAGGGGATCCATTCATGTAAGTCTCTTCTTGCAGTTACCTGAAGGGCGCTAATGCCTACCAGCCTACGCGATGCGTTCCACATAAGGAACCTGGACTACATAATAATCAAATAGTAGGACCACCGTTTGGTACATACTATGTAAGTAGTAGGTAACCCCTACACCCCCCCCCCCCCCCCCCCTCCCCCTAACCTTCTGTTAAAGTTGATCCACACGCACCCAATCAGTTGCGACGTAGACGCCCCCCTGGTTTTTTCTTCTCTTCACTGCCTTTCAACTTGAAGTGGCCACTCGCCCTTTTTTTTTTTTTTCTAAGCCTGCGCGCGCTCGCCGCTCCATGCTTCCATTAAGTTAGCAGGTACATTGATAGTACAGTAGGTAGTACCTTCCTCCCATGTTCACTGACGCTCATGCTCAGTGGCTCATGCTTGTTCAAGTAAGGTAAGGTACAAGGTACAAACAAAGCTAAGAGCTTAGCGGTCAAAGTTCCTCAAAGAATCGAATACCCACTTGGCGCCGCACGGAGAACTGGTTGGTTGCTTGTGTTTTTTTTTCTCTCTTCCCTAACTTGAGTTGCTACGGGTGTCTGGAGTTTGCGTGAGTTGTGAGTGTGTGTGGGTTCGTCCTTTTTTTTTTTTTCTTACGCCGGCTCCATCAACATCATCACACTTGTTCCCATTTTCTCTCATCCTCCCCTCCACATCCTTCAAGCCTCTTCCACCCCCCCCAAAATCCAACTTCCATCTCAACCATTTCGCCGCTTCTGACTCTGGCTCATCCCTCTTTTTCTTTTCTCTTTCCTTGTTTCTCATTCCTCGCAATCCCAACCACTTCGTCAATCTACTCGACCTCGACCGAATTTCATTACTCGGGGAGCTGTCGACACTGAGGATTCAGGTTTGCTACAACGCATTGAAAGCGAAAGAAAAAGGGAGAGGCATAACGAAGTTGCATCTGGTTGTGCAGAAGAAGGTGCTCGTGCTGGAAAGCAGAAAGCTCGGTCTCATCCCCCCACGGTCTGTGTCTGGCCATTCATCTGAACAAGAGCGTTTCTTACGATCTCGACGAACGAAACGAACAAAAAGTCACGACCTACGACGACCTAACTTGGCTGCTCAACACGATCACTACGACCATTGACTAGGTACAAAACTGAACTGGACTCGTACTTACGAACTCCTTCGCGAAAACCCAGTGGTCCCACCTTGGAAGTTCTTCACCTCTATCACCTTCGAACTAGGTAAGTCATTGGAGTTTTCTCTATTTATACAGTCATCGTCTTGCCAATTAGTTGCATCTATTATTTGTCTTTTGGCATTTCGATTTCCATCATCACACGCAAGCACGCATACATACACATACGCATACACATACACATACTCATACACACATACACACACACACAATCTTCGCCATAAGTGATCTTTCGATATAAAAACACGAGGTTCTTTATCACTACCCCTGTCGCCATTCAGTTCTACCCTATTCCTGAGGATACTGTTCTTTTTATTCTTTGGAAATTGCGCGACCCCGATCATTTGATTCAACCTGGGATTTCGAATTTATCCACTGAAAGAAACATTGAGCTATTGTCTTTTCCATCTATTGTTATTCAACAGAAGTTACTTGTATACAATAACATCGACAATTGGAGAAAAAAAAATCAACCGTCCTTGTGTCGATAACAGTCTGGAACAATAACTCAAGCAAAGAGCAGTCCCTTTGGGATTGAATTCATTGTCATTGTTTTGCACTGCAATCAATTACCTGGTGAAGTGACTAACATCAACCTGTGAACAGTTTAAGAGGTCTTAACTGAACCTTTTCTAATATCGTCGGCATTCGCGTTTTCCTACATAAATTTTCTATTCAACCTGTCCGTCCATCGACATATCCGGCATAGAAGAAGTTGGGCCCATCACCTGCTCTAGTACTCTATTCCTTTACAGAAGATATTAGCATCCCATCGAGATAGACTTGATTCAGCCACTCGTCAATTCGACTTTCCACTGGATTTGGACAACCGATTCATGGCTCGAGCGTCTCAATAGGGTTCTCGATAACCTTTCCCCAAGCCTTCCTCACATCTCTTCAGCCCGAGAATCCCGACTAGTTTCTACCGTGGTATCCCACGTAACTGAGGCTTCTCCGCGCGCTCGAAGCAGAACTTCTCCGCCAAAGGTCGAAACTTGATCTTTGACGGAACCCTTCCACCAACCGCCATCATGCCGGGCGGCGTCTGCGCGGTTCTCGATTACGAGACCGAATTGATGGCAGAATATGTGGCGGATATGACAGTTCGACTTGTCCTTCCGAAGTCTTCGGTTTCCGGCGCATTCCGCAAGTTTGTCAACCAAATCCTCACATCTACTCGACTTCCCAGTACCACCATTCTCCTCGGTATGAATTATTTGGCCAAGAGGGCCAATACACTCAACCAAGCTGGCTCATTCAGTCCCACAGATGGTCAGATGTGGAAGATGCTTACCGTCGCACTCCTGCTTGGTAGCAAATTTCTCGATGACAACACCTTCCAGAATCGTTCATGGTCAGATGTCAGTGGTATCGCTGTATCGGAGCTCAACACTATGGAAAATGAGTGGTTGAAACAGATTGGATGGGCATTGTATGTCAATCTGGACCAGAGCCACGATTATAATGCCTGGCTTAAGAGCTGGAAAGACTGGGAGGAAAACAAAAAATTCCATCAACTTCAACAGCAGCAGCAACAGCAGCAGCAATCGCATATTGCCATGCGCGAGAGATTGGCGCCACTTGTTACCAATATGCATTCCGAGTCTGTACGACATCATCCTCTTGCCTACCAGGGTTGGACTCCAGAGGAAATTGTCGATCACGAGCGTTTCAATATGAACGCAAGATTCCCTCACGCTGGCCAAAATGCGTATCGCGGCAGAGAGGGCTCTTGGGCTGGTCAGTACTCGAATCCTTGGTCCCAGCCTCAAGCACCGATGACACCGCCCGATTCTGGCTATGGTACACCTGAATACCTTAACTCAGCGGCTTCGGTCAACGCTTCGTATGACGAGTGGTTTGCCCAGGCCGTGAGTGGCGGGTATGGTAGACACTTCAAACCCCCTGGCCATACTGGTTACGGATCTCGAACTGGAGCCCATTTCTCCTCTTATCACCACAACTTCGGCGGCACGGGCCCTTGGGAGGCAAACGGTGAATGTCTCTGCAATAGTTGCAGATCTCAAATTCACAACAAGACCGGCCCGTACTTTCAGCAACATGGTTATACCCAAGCTGTGATGGGTTAACTGTTTGTAACACGTTACACTTGTGACATACATCGATATGCCATGGGTTTATTCCGATGGGATTTCTGTCCCTTACGCTCAGACGAGTTTTTTACGACTTGAGATTACTTTCATTAAGGTCTACTCCGGCATTTTTCTCCGGCATGTTCAGGCACATAAATTTGTTATACAGATACCCCTCGGAGTTTCCGAATTACAGGCATCAGACATTTCGTCGTGGAGATGGGACTTGAGTGGAGGAAATGGTTTGTTTGGTCGAATTTGGGATTATTGAAGCTGATTCTATTGAACTGGCCATAGCCACCATACTTTTCCGGACGATTCCCCCTGGCCTCGATTCAAAAGGCGATCAAATCTTCATGATTGGTTGTCACTTCTACTTCGATACCTGATGCTTCCTTTGTTTTTTATTTCTTTTTTACGAGTTTCTTCCCCGATAATTATAATGGCGTTAATTGGATTCGGTATTCCCGAGGAGGCTCGGTGTTTTACATTTGCAATAGATACTGGCATATTCCATTTGGGTTCGCATTTCTATAGCGACGGCGGCAAAATCCAGGCTTCATTTGGCGTTTTCTTTTATTAAAAAAAAGAGATGGACCTATACCATTGGCCTCGTCCTCCAGCCGCTCATCTATATTTCGGAGTCTATTTTATGGCGAACAATAGACGTCGCCTTATCACCAACGCTGTGTCGCTACTCGTCGGGGGCGAACGCTAGTCTTTATCAGGTTATGAAGTGGTACTATCGCTTCCATAACACTGATCAGGATATGGCTCTTTTTCTGCCCTCCACGATTCGTTTACGACATCTACGTTATTCACTTCATGGTCCCCAATTCGCAGTTGGGTTCGATCAACCACCTTTTTCAGCCTCTGAAAGTTTTGACGAGAACTTTGGTGCGCTGAGTAGAAGAAGTCCTTGAGATAATCTAGTCCCCCATTGAGGGTTCCTGGGTTAGCTGAAGACTTTTAGTACTTTTGGGGGGTTCGTTCAGTTCTGTTGGTATTTTTTTTGGCTTAAAATAAATAAAATGGGCACTTTGACAGCTGTGGGCAGCAGTTTTGGGAATTGGACGAAAAAATTGGGTCATCGCGTTTGCATTTAAAATATTCGGAGGGTTTCGATACTCGGTGTGTGGGCAGCTTGGCTCGTATTAATTGGTGAGTCCCTGAAGAAGGGATACCAAAATATTCTGGTCTCGACTAGCTACCGCTATGGCTATCGCTCGCTCCACAAGACATTTCCGGTTCTATTCTATCAGACCGGTTTATTATTTGATTACGAAGGAGAAGAAAAAAGGAGGTGTGTGTATTTGAGGCCCTGTGTTGGTATTAATTCCCCGGGGGATGGGTTTGTCGTTCCTACTGTTCTCGGCCTTCTAGATCGGTCGTATTTTCTTTTTCCCTTCTCGATTTCTTTTCACGACTCCACGACTCTACAACCCAGGCACAAGGGTCAGGTTGGGGCGGCTACGGATTGGCTGGCTTGGGGAGGGGCTATTCTCGGGCAGAGGGGATTTTTGCGAAGTTATTTCGCACGTATAGCTATGCGATGGGAGAGGTGGCTGTCTGAAGTTTGCATGACCGCGGTCTATTCGGCAAGAAGACGATGACGAGGGTTGCGGCTTGACAGCGCGACGAGGGCGATGCTCTTTGGCTTGTTGCTATTATTACCGCTACATATAACCGATAAACCTAGACTAAAAATATTAAACTGTGCAAACTTCCAATCCAAGACTTGCTGATGTTACGTGATGATACTATTTCCCAGCCTTGGAACCTTATTAAGTTATTATACGTACTACTACTAGTAGTAGGTAGTACATCTATGGATAGTAGGTAAACCGTAATACTAGGTATTATGTTTGGCGTGGTGGACTTCAAGGCTATTTAGAGTGGAACATTATTTTAGGGGCTGGTAGCTCTTATCGATAACTACATGCCATGTGCTTACTTCGTGATCCGCCAGCCGAGTCTCATGTCCTATGTGTCAAGGTTAACCTATCCAAACTTACACTTACTTACATACCTCGGGTTTACTTCAACCATAAATTTAATTACGTGAGAAGATATCACGTGGTTCCGTTCACCGTGGAGATCAAACATTGAATCAAGCTCACCTTTTATAAAGTTTATAAAGTTTAATACCTATGAATTAGGTGGTGCCAAATAACTACGGTACCTTGGACACAAAACAAGACGGACGGGCGAGATATCCAGGGTAGATCATGAGCTCCCGCTTCGTGTCGGCCGGCACGATTAATGGTGATGGGCGGATTACTGCTACCACCACCACCACCACCACCACCGCTGCAGCTACTGCCGCAGTGCCAGCGCCACCGTCACTGCCGCCGGCGGGGGAGAAGGCCACATCTACACCTACGCCTACGCCGTCACGTCCGGAGGATCAGCAACAACAGCAAGCTGCGACCGCGCAATGGGAGACCAAGGCGGCGCCGAAGATAAACTCGGAATGGGAGGCCGTGACGCGAGATCTCGAGGCGGATCGCAGACGGCGCGAAGAGGCGCGGCGGGCGCTGGTGGAAGGTGGAAGTGGGGGAGGGGATAGGAGCTTGTTTGAGGTGTTGCAGGCGAATAAAGGTTCGTTGGGGCTTTTCTTTCTTCTCTTTACTTTTACTTTTACTTTTACTTTTTTTTTCTTTTTTTTTTCCTCTTTTATATTTGGTAGGGAGGGTGGTGCTGGTGGAATTTTTTTTCTTCTTCTTCCCCTACCTTTTTTTCCCTTTTCCCACCCCCGTCTATCACATTTATTCTTTTGCGAGGGGGGTATATGAAAGGGTGTGTGGGGGGGGGCAAGGAATCAAAACCAAGAGCTTTTGCCAACGTGCGAATAAAAAAAACAGCGGCGAAGCAAGCAGCGTTCGAAGAACAGAACCGCATCCGCAACCAGTTCCGCGCGCTCGACGACGACGAGATCGACTTTCTAGAGGGCGTGCGCGACGAGCGGCGCACCGAGGAGGAGCGGGTGAGGCGGGAGACGGAGGAGCGGCTCGCGAGGTTTCGGGCGGCGCAGAGGGGTTCGGCTGCTGTTGGTGATGATGACGAGCTGGTTGGTGTTGCGTGGAGTGGTGCCGGGAAGAAGAGGAAGAGGGCTGAGAAGGAGGGGAAGGGGGGGGTCGTTGTTAAAGGTGTTAAAAGAAGGGTTAGTGTAGGTGAGAAGGATAGGGATGGCGATGTGGGGAAAGTGGAAGCGGGCAAGGAGAAGGAATTAGCGAGCGGCGATAAAGGTCTCGGTGCGAAAAGTCAGGCGGGTGAGAGGGATGGGTTGGCATCAGTGTCGGTGTCGGTGTCGGTGTCAGGGAAACAGGCACAGGAGAAGCCGAGGCTTGGTCTGGTGGACTATGGCTCGGACGAGGAAGATGATGATTGATACCATGTATTACCAAAAAATACAAAATGACCGTCGGAATGTTTTTTTTAAAAAAAAGGGAGTCAACTGCTCTCAAGATGTGGTGGTGGGGGTGGTGTTGTTGGGTGACCCTAGAGTCTTATTCGTGTAGGTGCGTCCTATCATCGACTCACTGCTCTCTTCCATGTTTGGGATATGTGTTGCGGACTAATCATCACTACCTACTTACTTACCTAACCTAGGCAGGTACTCATTCATTGGCGGTTATTGCTCTGGCTGCCACGACTGAGCCTATGGCATTATAGAACTAAGAAACAAGCCATAGTCGACGATGGGGGTTACATATATCTAACTACGGCAAACAGACAGACAGAAACACCCATCAATCCAATGACCAGCTGGCATGTACTTTGCTTTGGGAGTAGAGTTGTGATGGGTTATATGCGGATATGATCAGATGCGACCGCAAAGTACCTAGCTAACTAAGCTCATCAGCGTCGCGAATCCCGTAATACACCACGACGAACGTCGGCGTCCCTTCCTTCCTTCGAGTCGTCCCCAAGTATAAACGTAAACCATGTTTCTATCTACAGATCTGATGCACGTTGATGTGTGTGTTTTGTTTGTACAGGTGAGAGAGACTCCGTAATGCCGGCCGGGAATGCACATGATGATGATGGTATCCTTCTATGTATAATATAATAGTACACCCAACATATTGGTTACATTCCATCTACCCCGTACCCCGTACCCCGTATCCCGTATCTCGTTAGACGACAACGTACCCATGTATGTCCGCGTCATTCTTCGGATCATTCATCAGGCCAAGAAGGGTTCGGCTCCGGTTTCGAGACAGCCCAGCGGTAGAGGCTGCGGAAGCTGCTCCTGATCCAGCCCTCCAGCTCCTCCTCCGGAACCACGATTTCCCTGGCTCGGGCCTCTTCCTCGGGCTGGATCTCGAAACGGCGCATGCGCATGGAGATTCGCGGGTCCAATACTATGGGGCTGGCCCAGATCTTCTCGGGGGGAGTGACGGGGGTGGTAGATTCCTCATCGCTTTCCTTAGGCTTGTCGTCCTTCCATACGGACTTGACCCAATCCCGTTCCTCTTCCTCGAGAACGGTCTGTTGTTCGGATCGCGTCATGTCAGCGTCCTCGCGGTACTCGCGCGCAGCCGCTAGGCAGACCGCGGCGACCTCGCGACCTATGTCGTCGGCTAGATATCGGCGGTTGAAAAATCGGCGTAGTCGGGTTAGCGTGTTGGAGAAACCGAGGATGTGAGGGAATTTTATAGGGGCCGAAGGCGAGAATTCTGCTGGTATCAGCATTGGAATGGGGGAGCTGGGGTAGTCATTCGTGGTGTTGTATGGCGGTGGTTGTGGTGGTCTTTCGGGTTTCTTTTCTGGCTTTTCTTCGGGGTTTGGCTCTTGCTTCTCTGCTTCGGTCCCTTCTGCAGCAGATGCCTCTTCGACCTTCTTCACTTCTGGCTCAGGTGATAAAGGTGGAGCGAGCGGCCCTAACCAGCCCTCGTGCAAGCCCCGGATATACTCCTTCCATGCATGTCTCCCAATTACAATGTCGCCGCGAATACCCTGCCATTCGGGCGTGCCATTCTTTCTCCTTAACTCTTGCACTATTTCGTCCTGAGTTTGTGTCCCCGTTTCTTCTTGCCGCGCCCTTCGTATCCTCTCTGCGACTGCAGCTCTGATGTCGCCCTCTTTCCTTCCCTGTACAAACTCCCAGTCTAGCCCTGATGCAGCCAGAACTGGCTTCACATACTCAGTGTAGTGATCCTGCATTACGCGCAGGCCGTCACCGGGGGGGCTTTCGAGAAAGATGGTTAATTTTCGAGGAAGCTGGTGTGGGTTCGATATCGGCTCGCGCGCAAGATGTGAAACGGCCTTAGACCACCGAGCTGTCGCGCGCCTCTTCTCGCGCTTGTCGTATATTATAGCAGCAGAGATAGAACCGGTCACGGTGAGGAAGATCATCCAATTGCGAGAAGGAAGTTTTCTAGGTAAGACAGGAATACCCATCATGCGAAAGGCTGGGTTGGGAGCAGGAGCTTTGTATGCAGCCCCCGAGCTTGCCGCAGGTGCTGCCTGTAATTATTTTCGTCAGCAAAGGGTCCCTGTACTATTAATACAATTAAAACAATTACATATGTTGCTCTTAACTTACGGAAGCAGCTGGCAGAGGCGTGGCTCCTTGGGTTGGGGGTTTTGGATCAGCCATGGTGAAGGGCTGTGAAGGAAATGTCTGTAGCAGACGGTTCGAAATTCTTCACGAATCCCTGTTTTTATAATTTATTGAGAGGCTGTAGTATTAGTCAATATGGTAATGGCTTCAACAAGGAAAGGAAAAAAAGAACCAAAACCACCAAGATGGGATCTTGGTGATGGGAGCTCTTTGATTGCGGGATGAATTCAAATTTGGTGAGGGATCACCGTAGCCGATAACAAAATTTCGACGGCCCCGGATCTATGTACCTCCTATCGGAGAGCCCCATATATTCCGTTTAAAGGTTTACCAAATTTGGCATTTGTGTCCAATTAAATGGCCCCATTAATACCTAGTACCTAGGTACATCCCATTATTCAGCCAACAACATTGACACCTGCCTTAGGTAAGTTGAGAACCTTGTACCAGAGAAAGTGCACTGCAGACATCCAGTGTGGATAGGAATTCATATTTGAATTTAAGTTTAGAGCAATGGGGATATCAGACTTACAAAGGTATGTACTTAAGTACTTTCATTTGTCCTGAAACACCTGAAACAAATACTATATAATGTATCTGTGATATATCATCGACTTCACCTTGTCCAGCCGTGGTTTCCTCGAACAATGCGGAACGAGCAGAGTTCAGTTAATGATAATATCAGAGTTATGTATGCACATAACAAGTATTCATCAGGGGCAGATTCAACCCCTACCTAAGACTCATGTTGAGAGCCCTGAAGGTCCACGTCTCAACGGCTACAGTATTGGACTTCTCGTAAGTGGAGCCAAAAGTATTACGTTCTTGAGTGACATCTGGAGGCGATACTGAAGGTTAACGCGAATGACATGTGTAGTCTTTTTAAGCTCTTCATCGCATGCAGGTGTGAGAAAAGATGGTGTGATGTAAGTTGGAATTGAGTTCTGAGAAATAAGATGAGAGAAACCTGGATGGTTAGTACTATGCCGTAGTCAGTTATTGAGCATGCAAGCAACAAGCATACAATCCCCAAGGTCTTCCATGGTTATCTGCACAATTATGCGTGATTAGACATGAGTATGCATATAGCAAGTGTTTATGAGATAAACGAAGCACTCTGACCCCCGACAAGGGAGCGCCCGGACTCTTGGCACGCTAAGCTAGTAACAGTTAGTCTTACGCTGATAGTGCTGTCTCCATGGCGGTTGACTTGTTGGCTTGTTGGCTAGTGTTTTCAGGGGCTTCGTCGCACCCACTTACCGTCCTGTTTAGGGAATGACCTCGACCAGTAGCATTTTATTCCATTCGAGGGTGAGGATCCATCAGACAACTTCATATAATTCTGAAAATTCCCCCCCTCTTGTCATTCTACCTACCTCCTGCTTCCTGTTTCCCGTCTGTTTTCCATTTGAACAGGAGAGCAAGTTGCCATAAACAAACTCTCGCCTACTAATTTGTTCAATTTTATGCGAAATAGAGCACTGAAAACAGCATAAGGCGTGGTAACCCCTCCATTAACGGCGGCGCACTTATCGTGTGCAAACAATTGTTTACGGGCCGCCATTGTGAATTGGGCACTGTCAACGTTCTATTCTCTTTCCCCCTGTCTACCTAGTAGACTTTCTTCCTTCCCTAAGACGTCGAAAACTTACAAGCTTACAAACATTGAACATTGAACTGCTCTATCTCTGGCCTAGACAACCAACAGCATAGCATCTAGCTGGGGGTTGTGTTTCCTGGCTACCCAATATTCATCTAACCTGGCAAATCCAAGCGTAGATCTTGGCTGTGACCTCGCTTTTCAACTCCTTTCGACTTCGCTTTCGCTTTCTGTCGCAATTCATAACAGTGGAACCTGGTACGGCGAAAACATCACGTCAATAGATACTAGTTAGACAAGTTATAATACACCTGGCTTCAAGATGGATCCCAACAACCGTCTTTATCTTAATTTCGGCAATGGTAACGACCGGCTTGCCTCGTCCGACCGACAATACCCTACCACACCTTCGACCTTTCCTCAGCCGGTCTTCCCTACACCTTCGCAACCGCATCTTGCCCCTCAGCAGCCTCAAGTTCCGCAACAATATGCTGGTGGCTATGCTCCTTCCAATAGCTACTTTGCGCCCAATCAATACCAAGGTCCAAGCGACTTTGTGAACTCTCAAGGCTCAGCGTACCAGCCTCGATCCAACACCCCGGGTACTAATGATCCCAATGTTGGTCTGGCGCACCAGTTCTCTCACCAGAACCTTGGGGGCTCTGCCCGAGTCAATGCCTATGGACCACGTGGTCCAGCACCAGCACCACGACCTCGAACCGCAGGTTCCTCTGGCCAACATCCGTCCTATAATTATGCGAACGCCCCCCCGATGCCCACATCTCGCTCAACCGACTTTCAAATTGCACCTGAAAGAAACCCAGAGAAATATGGTGTCAACGCGAACAATAATCAGAAAAAGTGCTCTCAATTGGCAGCTGACTTTTTCAAGGATAGCGTTAAGCGTGCCCGAGAGCGTAACCTAAGGTGAATAACTCCCATATGTCATTTGTTTTCTCCGTTTAGCGTGTCACCTCCCCTATGCATTTTGCATCGATAGAGATACTAACCACCAAGTTATGGACAGGCAGAGCGAGATGGAACAGAAGCTACAAGATGTCAACCAGCCCGCAGCGAGGCGTGAGCAGATCTGGCAGAACGGCGGCAAGAAAGAGGCTCGCTATTTGCGATTCCTGCGAACCAAGGACAAGCCTGAGAATTACACTACGATCAAGATCATTGGAAAGGGTGCCTTCGGAGAAGTGAAACTCGTCCAGAAGATTGCAGATAAACAAGTCTATGCGATGAAGTCCTTGATCAAAACCGAAATGTTCAAGAAGGATCAATTGGCTCACGTACGAGCCGAGCGAGACATTCTAGCCGAATCGGACAGTCCTTGGGTGGTTAAACTCTTCACCACCTTCCAAGACGCCAACTTCCTCTACATGCTTATGGAATTTTTGCCTGGTGGAGATTTGATGACAATGCTTATTAAATATGAGATCTTCTCTGAAGACATTACCCGATTCTATATCGCAGAGATTGTATTGGCGATCGAAGCTGTCCATAAGCTTGGCTTCATCCACCGGTATGTCAAACCCCAATTTTCCCGTAAATAAGCATACCCTATACTAACAATGCATAAGTGATATCAAGCCTGACAACATTCTGCTCGACCGGGGCGGCCACGTCAAACTTACCGATTTCGGTCTATCTACCGGCTTCCATAAGCTTCACGATAATAACTACTATCAGCAGCTTCTACAAGGGAAATCTAGTCGGCCTAAGGATCGGAACTCGGTTGCTCTTGACCAGATTAATCTGACGGTTAGCAACCGTTCCCAAATCAACGACTGGAGAAAGTCTCGGAGACTGATGGCATACTCCACCGTGGGAACACCTGACTATATCGCCCCGGAGATTTTTACTGGACATGGCTACACGTTCGACTGTGATTGGTGGTCGCTGGGTACCATCATGTTTGAGTGTCTCGTTGGATGGCCACCGTTCTGCGCCGAAGATAGCCATGACACATACCGCAAGATCGTTAATTGGCGGCAATCTCTCTACTTCCCGGATGACATCACGCTTGGGACAGAAGCAGAGCATCTGATTCGAAGGTACTTTCTCATTTCCAGACCTAAGTGATAATTGACTAATTGAGTTACAGTCTCATCTGCAATACCGAAGTACGATTAGGACGGAGTGGAGCGCAGGAAATAAAAGCCCACGCATTCTTCCGCGGAGTTGAATTCGACAGTCTACGTCGTATTCGCGCTCCATTCGAACCTCGTTTGACGTCTGCGACTGATACAACTTACTTCCCGACGGATGAGATCGATCAGACTGATAATGCGACAGTCATGAGAAACCAAGCCCTCGCAGTCGGAAGACAAGTAGAGGAGTCTCCTGAAATGAGCCTACCATTCATCGGATACACGTTCAAACGGTTCGATAACAACTTCCGTTAGTCGTGTACACTGCCTATTCACCCTTGCCTGTTCAGAGGCTTATGATGATCATGGTTCCGAGAATATGAAACCAAGACGAGTAATGTGGTTATAATATTGTGCGGTCCTGACTTGGGCTCTGAGCTATCTGGCATATCCCTGGGCCGTGTGGGATGGTCGTAACTGGGGGACTACCTGGTAATGTTGCAACGAGATAAGGTAGTCTTGCATGTGAAATCTTCAGTTTGATCTCGGACTGAAAATAATGGTCTAATAACAGCTTATATTCTGCCGTGGAGGTCATGGGACCTGGCAGCTTTTGTATCTTTCTAGCTAAACCCACGGGATAGGTCAACGTGTCGTCCCGGGGCGCGAGCACTGATACATAGTACAAATGCAGGTTAAATACCTAGGTAGATAGACCATATAATCATTCGATCAGTACTATGAGAAGTTTCAGAATGTCAATTTATTAATGTCGCGCAAGTCTGATTCCAACATTGAATCCATGGCTACTGTGTGCCTACATAGGTACACCGTACTATGTAGGTACTACATATGTATGCACATGTACATATGTATGCACTGCAGTGATAATACCTAGTACATCTAATGATGTATATAAAAAGGGGGTTGATGATTACCTAAGCTCATGCTTAATTCACTGTTGTGCTTATCTTATCGTCTAATTCCATATGTACCTACGTATGTACATTAAACATTCAATGTTCTGTTACATAGCTACATACTACTAACCTAGGTAGTTAAACATTTCAAGAATTAACATTTTTCATCTTTTTCAACTTCCTATACAACTTGAAACCATCCATCATTGAGCCCTACAATCTCTAGTCATTAGTACGATTCATCCAACTACACGAATAACATCAAAAAAACAACAAAAATGGATTACCAGAACCGCGCGGGCTCTAAGTTCGGCGGCGGTGGCGTCGCCTCTCACAGCGCGACGAACGCGGACCGACGCGAGCGACTGCGCAAGTTAGCCCTCGAGACCATCGACCTTGACAAAGATCCGTACTTCTTCAAGAACCATGTTGGATCTTTCGAATGTCGCCTATGCTTGACTGTACACCAGAACGATGGATCCTACCTCGCCCACACCCAGGGCAAGAAGCATCAGACGAATCTAGCGCGCCGCGCCGCTCGCGAGCAAAAGGAAGGCAAAGCACAGGTTGACCCGAACACGGGGCTTCCTGTCGGAGTGGTGGGTGCTGGATTTGGTGCTGGAATGATACGGAGGAACGTGGTCAAGATCGGACGGCCCGGGTACAAGATCACAAAGGTGCGCGACCAGGTGACGAGGCAACAAGGATTGCTGTTCCAGCTGCAGTATCCGGAGATCGGCCAGGGAGTGACGCCAAAAATACGCTTCATGAGCGCGTTCGAGCAGCGCGTCGAGGAGCCGCCCGACAAGAACTTCCAGTACATGCTCGTCGCGGCCGAGCCCTACGAGACGTGCGGGTTCAAGCTCCAGGCCCGCGAGATCGACCGCTCCGGCGATAGGTACTGGACCTGGTGGGACGCGGATCTGAAGGAGTTCTGGGTCCAGGTCATGTTCCTAACGGAGCGTGAGGAGAGATATGTCGGTGTGCCGGGTTTGCCTGGACGCAGGTGATTTAGGAGATTGCTTGTCATAGCCGGGAAGGAATAGAATATGCATCGTATACCCAGTGCGAGAGAAAACTCGAAGTATTAACTCAAAATCACAAATCAAGTTATTCGACAATCACCCTTCAAATAAAACCGATAACTGTCGTCGTCGCCGTAGCAGTCGGATAGTCCTATTCTATACCTACGTGGGTAGCTTACTGAAAGGCACGTCCCGCGGACGAACTTGGGTGATAATGTCCGCAGACTAATATTGAATAGGCCTTTTGCGGCGAAGGAATAATCGAACGTGTATATATTCGGGACGGTTTCCATGATCTACTTTGTACGAGATAGCAAACAGCTTGGGGAAAGAAATTGATGCTAAATATACCACAGGTTTCGGCGCAACCTCATACAAATATGAAGAACGAAACCTACTACTGGCTCGTTGTTAATTCGGTGATGTTCTCTTTGAAATCTCAGGTGCGCAAGTTCAAAGCCCCATGCCTGAATACCTGCCAGCCTACCTGCCTACCTGCCTATATCACCCACGGTCATTACCTGTCAAACAACATGCATGGCCCCAATGGCTTTGAATGCTACTCCCTTCCTAGCTACTCGATGTGCCTATGTCATCTCACATTGGTCAGGCTGAGTCCCTAACAATTTTGAGTAGATCTGCTTCTACTGTGGTCAAAGGTGCTGGATTTAGCTGTGTCGCACATCTTTAGCACAAACGTTCCTCTTATCTAACCTAGCCGACTTGTCAGCGCTATATTTCCCGCCTGTGGATCTGGCTTAAAATGCGAGGGGGTGGCGCTTGGGGGCGTTGTGACTGTTACATTACATGTACGATGCTTCGTACAAAAACCAACGTCAATAATGAGAGACTTAGGGACTAAGATTTGCGAGAAGAGAGCGTCGACCGAACTGGTTGCATCGCCCTGTTTTCTTCATCCAAGCGGAAGCAAACACACCTCTACAGTTTACAATGTAGCATGATTATTAGACCAACAAGAAATTGGCTCGTAACCCTGTGGCCTGCATGATCTATAGTAAGCCTTTTCATATGGAGGTGATAGTTGAGAGAAGGTGGTTTTCTAATAAAACCACCTGAAGGGCGTGTATAGGCGACATGCCGTTAGGCAGACGGTTCAAGCGATCTTTTCCCGAAAACTAGAAGCTGTTCAAAATCCTACCCAGCTATATTTGCACGTCGCTACGGAAATTATTTATACGCTGCCTTTTCATTAGCACAGCGAGCATTCGAAAGTACAGCTAACGGAAACTAAAGAAAAATAATGAAGACCAATAGCCTCACCTTTTAGTGTAGCGGTACAACTTGATAACACACCCTTTCTTTCAGAGCAGCCTCGCCATCAACCCCTCCAGCCCCATATACACTCACAGGTGCCTAGTCTAAGAAGCACCCCAACCCGTTGAAGTTGATAATGGCATCTGGTCCGGCCGGATCACAACACCGACGTGGAAATTTGTGCCCGGAAAAGGATGGTATGTTCCTCAGATACCACCTCATTATTCACACATTATTATACCGTCTATTAGTTCAGCGTATCACAGGGAACTGTTATCGGCTAACATTTGGTCCATTGAGGGCCCGAGATATTGTTCTCGAGCATACTGAATATCTTTGCGGAGATAGACGTGTTCAGTAATTCCACTTCCCCCAGTATTTTCATCGTCTACGCACACGACAACGAAAATGAAGGAGCCGCCCATGCCTGGTGCGTCAGGAAGGTGGTAGTGTGTGACTCTGGGTTGCTTAAACGATACTATGAGCGTAGTTTTACCTCGTCATATATCAGCGCCCTTGAGAAAGCATATGTTGATGGGCGAGACTTCACGTATCAGCTGAACAAGTTAAGAGATGTGGTGGAAAGCCATTACCCCAACAATGGATTTCATCATGTGCTCACTGAACTTGCCTTTCCTAAACTGAGGGTTTCTCGCGGCCACGACAATAACTACGGCATTATTCCTGTCGCACTTGACCAAGACATCAATATGTCATACATACCGTCCCGCAAACATTGCGACCTAGTCCTCAAGCTAAATCCGTCTAAGCCGGTTGGTCCACATCTATTGTTTTTCAAGCTGCTTCAGCAAATCTACCCAGAGGCGTTTCCATTCATTGCTAAATTTGAAGGCTGCTATAAAACAGCCATTGAAAAGTTGGAGAAGAAAGCGCAAGGAATCACGCAAGAAAGAATATGGGCGATTATCATCAATGAGATTCACAAGACAGTAGAAGACCTAGTGCGACTAGATGCTGCTGCTCTACGACATGTGATGGGGATCAGTCGAAATGAGTTGGGTAACTTTGAGAAAAGTAAGTTAAAGTAGGTATACTCTTCATATTCATTATACTCACGTCACCTCCGCTATAGTCTCATCTAACCTACGTGAGACGATGAAGAAACGGTCCCGCCTCCTTCATGAGCTCCCCACCGTACCGTACGAGGATCGCAAGAACCGAAACCCATAGCGAATTGAGGGTACCTTTCTTCAAGGACGACGATTTTGGAGACTAGAAGAGTCTTATAGGTGCCATCCGCTGTCTATTACATCAACTCTTCGTCCAGAAGTCAACTCTTCTCACCGATGAAGTCGTCGAACAGTTCGCCGGAAACAATCAGACTCTTACGTCCTTTAGCAGTCTGTGGCGTATTCTAATTGCTGCTGCCAGCCATAAGAATGCTGGAGAAATCATATGTATTCTGGATGCTTTGGACGAATGCGAAGAAAACGATCGATCTCTTCTTGCTAAAGCATTAAACGGCCACTACGGAAGAGAAGATAGCGAGTACTCCTTAAAGTTTCTCTTGACCAGTCGACCATACCATCACATCCGATGCGAGTTCCGTGTCCTTGAGAGACAGCGGCCCGAAATTCACATGGATGGTGCCAATGAGGATGAAGTTAAAAAAATCTCAGAGGAGATCAATATTGTCATCAAAGCCAAGGTGAAAGAAATCGGCGCACGTCTCGAGCTTACTTGTATCACTCACCGGACTTATCTATGGGTTTATCTTGTTTTTGATGTGATATATGATCTCGTGGGAATTACAAAAAGAACCCTAAAAGAAACTATTCGTCAACTTCTTCGCACGGTCAATGAGGCATACTAACAGATTCTGTGTAGAAGCAACGATGAATTCAAAGCTAGAAAGCTTCTTCATATCGTTGTTGCAGCACACAAACCATTGTCGTTGGAGGAGATGAAAATAGCGTTGGCAATCAAAGACGATTCCGAATCATATAGCGAACTCGAACTAGAGCTCGAGCCTAACAATCGCTTCAACACATAGTTCGAGAACTCTGCGGACTTTTCGTTAATATCGTGGATTCTAAAGTTTACTTGCTACACCAAACAGCCAAAGAATTCTTGGTTTGGACATCATCTAATGTCGCCCCTGATTCCGCAAAGTGGCAAAACTCACTTCTTCCCATGGAATCACATAGAATCCTTGCGGAGATATGCATGCATCATCTTCGCTTCCCAGATATTGTGAATTCAAGATACTGTCCCTCTTCAGTCTTTGAGACATATGCAGCAAAGAATTGGGCAGCTCACTTCCGTGAGGCTCATAACATGATTACAGAGGAACAAGTATACCAGGCAAAGCAGCTTTGCGATGCCAATTCACAAAGATATAAGAAGTGGCTCGATGTCTTCTGGAGAACACAATCCAAGAAGGCCCCGGTGGGACAGGATGAATCATTATTCCGCGGTAGCCCAGAACGTTTTACTACCTTAATGATCATATCGAGTTTGGGGTTAGCCAAAGTCCTTCCCCTGCTTTTAGAAGAGGAGGTATTGGACTTGAATATAACAGATCTTACACGGCGTCGATCTGCTTTGTCGTGGGCATGTTTTTCCGGACACGAGAAGATTGTTGAGATGCTCTTACGCTCTGCAACTAGGCGTTCATGTCGGGGTGTCCTAGAGAGGTCTCTAGATCTTGATCTGTTTGATATATTTGGTGATACGCCATTAAACATTGCAGCATATAGAGGACACGAAAGAATCCTACAACTTCTCCGAACAGGAGCCGACCCTAATTCTCAAGATGAATATGTCGGTGCGCCATTAGCTATTGCAATAAAAGAAGGGCACGAAAGAATCGTACAACAACTTCTCGAAAAAGGAGCTAACTTGAATATTCAAACTCAAGTACTAAGTGGAAATACGCCATTGACGGCTGCAATAAAAGAAAAACGCGAAAGGATCGTACAACAACTGCTCGAAAAGGGGTGCTGACCCTAATACTCGGGGTAATTATATTCTAAGCCTTGATCAATCGTAAACGGAAGTGGCCTTGAGAGTGAATCGGGTGAATTAAGCTTCTAGATTTAGCAAGTCATGCTACACTCCTACCAACGGGAACCTGTATGTCCTCCTCCTCCGTCCTCCGTTTTTCTTCAGCTTGTTTCCTGACAGACTTAGTATGATATTCTCTCTACCATAACTTCTTGTGTACGTTGTCTCGTATGGCTTCATCGTTATATCCAAGGCCTCCCGGGATACCGATGAAAACCATTATATGTAGGTGCCCGTTACCACGTGTCAGGCATGTTACCTTTGGACGCTTTAATTGCGAACCAGCCCATTTTTCTTCCAACCACTGCGGCAGAGCACAGGTAGCAGCGACAAGTAGATTTCCACACAAGATGACTATCATGATTCCCCAGTCGCCATATACGACCAAAGGTATAACAGCAATCCCGACTTGCACCAGTAAAGTCACCCACCCAAGACACCACACAAAATCGCGAGTAGGGTGCGACACGGGAAGAAGGTTAAAGATGTCGATTCGAATAGACTCATCTTGACCACCTTCATCCTTCGACCGTGCATCGACGCCAGACCTGATCTCATGGTCTTGAAGGAGACGACCTAATACCCAAGACTTATTTTCCCTAGGCTGAGAATATCACCCGGGTTGGCCCATTGGCCTCGAAGCTCAACTGCGGTTATAGCCATGTCGTTAACATTAATTGTATTTTGTATTTTAGGAAAAGTATTTACTAGGTATATGGAGTGGGAGCTCGAACATCTCGCTCCTGGCCAAAGAGCACAAGTATGTTGTCAGTGCTCCCTTCGAAGAATTCTGGGATTGGTAAGAGTAGTGAATTCACCTTGCCCAAGGCGTTCTCCTCAGGCTACTCGGCAGATCTAGGACTTGATACATGGAGGGTATTGTGAATAGTTGCGGCTCAATGATAGGGCGCCTAATATTTTTACCCTGTATGCAGGCCTGGGGACCTGGAGACCTGGCTTCTAGCGTGGCAGTGCTTCAAGGGCTGAGATGAGACGTTTGATTTTGTTCAATTGTATTTACGATGCTCCTCGGGGCTCGCCTTGCCTTACCTACCCCTTACCCCACTAAACTTACCCAGGTGCCTAATAGGCAAGGCAGTCGCCATGTAACCTTAGTTGAGTCTGCGAGGCTCCAGGGCTGCAGTCGATGTAAGATACGCGCTCTATTACCCCACCGGGAGCTCCAATAGGACCTAATATATAGCCCTAAAGGTATACTTAGGTAGGTAGTAGGTAACATTGAAGGGAACCTTGGAACCAACTAACTACCTACAGGCTACAGCATGTAACCTGAAATGAGATACTGTATCATCCTGCATTCCTACACTAATAACCCATAGGCAAGTGAAATATATTCGCCTGGCAAAGTCCTGAAAGTGTCACGCATTATTTGAATATTGAGGTATATTTACTGTCTATGAATACCAGGTATGAATAACTCGGTGTCTAAACCACCGTTTAAGCCGGAATTTTCACATGGGACCATGCCGCCGTCCGCGGTCCCGTTTAACGCAGAGTTTAAAATGATCGGACCTCCGGGGAAAATACGGACATCCGTAACGTAGGTACCTATTATAGTAGCCCAATAAGACATCTATGCCAAAATGAAAAATTAAAATTCACTATTCCAAATTTGGAAATTAAAAATAGTGCCATAGGTATGTGGAATAAGTAAGTGGTATTTAAAATTTTTGTATAGATTATTTAAATATTAATTTAATGAAGGTATAATTTGGTTTAAATGTATATAAATATAAATTATTATTTATGTTTTATTTATTAATAAATATATTATTTGAATATATTATAAAATATTACTTTATATTTGTATGAAGCTTTTTAAATAATAGGAATTTTCTTTGAAAAATTAGGTATTTTTATATATAAATAATATTTTAAAAGTTTTTAAAATAAATAAAGGAAATAAGGTATATATATTGTTAAATAATAATTAAACGAAGCGTCGACATAATTTAAAATAATATTAATATTATTAGTAGATAATTTTATATAAAATTTCTTTACATACCCCTCTTTTATTTTTTTTCAATATAATTATATACCTTTTTTTTATTTTTTTTTAATATTATAACAATATTATTATTAGTATTTATAAAATCTAATATTAATAACATAGCCTCGTACGATTTATTACCTTTATAATTATAAGTATATAGTTAATATATATATTATCGTAATTAAAATAAGAAGTAATATCTTAACTAAGCTTTAATATTTTATTTAAGCGGCGAGATAGCGATATACCTTTTATTTTTAACTTATTCTTTTATACGATAATTAATAATATATATAATTATTTTTTGTTTTGTTAAAAAATATCTAAAATTTTAAAGTAGTAATTGTTTAATAAGAAGGTAATTTTATCCTTTTTAATATTAACGGATAAAAATTGGCCTTTTAATGTTATAATATTTTTTAACGTATGGTTTTATAATTAACGGGGCGTTAAGTAATTATTATATGAGGGTTATTTATTGTTTATTAGGTTAATATAATAAGAGATAATTATATTAATGTTTTTTTTATTGTTAGTTGTAGTAGTGTTTCTTAGATATTATGTAAGGTGTGTTAGAATTAAGTTATGTTATATTTAAATAGTTATAATTGTCTTTTTTTTGTTTATATAAAGCTTTGTAAGTATTTTAAAGGTTTATGTGTTTTTTATAAATTTAGGAATTATGTTATTAAATGTATTATACGAGATGGTGGGCTTAAAGATAAAAAAAAGTTTTAATTTAAATAAATATAACGTATTATTAAAGTTGTTTTAGAAAAAGGTTTATAAGATAATTTTATTATTTTAATATATTTAATATAAAGGTTTTTCTCTTATATAACCTTTTCTTTATATAGGTATTTATGTTAATAATTAAATAATTATTTAAATATAACTCTATATGAAAAATGTTTTTTATTACATAGCTAATTATGTTTATATGTTTAAATTATAGTCGTATAAATAATTAATATTAAAAAATCTTTTTTTACTTTTTAATATTAATTATTTATAAAATTTTATTTCTTTTTTTTTTTATTAATTTATTATTTTTATATTTTAATTAAAAATAGGCGATAAATCTTTAAAATCTAAACTTTGTAAAGGTTTTTATACCTTTATAAGAAGTTAAAATATTAAGTTTTATTAATTTTATGGTAAAGATTTATTTTCTTATATAAAAGTTATTTTTATTAAGATCCTTGTTATCGATGATAACGATAATACTTTTATTATTATTAAATTATTATTTTAGAAGTTTAATACGAGGTTATTATAACGTTAATAGTTGTTTGAGAATTTTATTAAAGTAAAAAGGCTAGCCTTAGTTCTTAAGTGGCTAGTATTTTTTTTTTTTAAATTTAAAAAAAAATTTTCGGTGGATATTAGAATTATTATTCTTGTTTTGTTTGAAAAAAATTTATTATTAAATATAGCCTTTTTTTTATAGGTAGTAAAATATTTTAATAACATATAAAATAGGTTTTTTAAAAAAAACCTGTCTTATTAAAGAAATAAGTTATATTTGTTTAACGTTACGATAATTATTATAAAATAGTTTATAAACTATAATAATAAAGTTTCTAACTATATCTTTATAAATAATTTATTCTAATTAATATTAAATTATGATATAAATATAAAGGGGTAAATTATTAATATTAAGGATTAATAAGAAAGATTTATAAGTAAACTTTTTAAACGAAAGAATATTTTAGAAAAGGTGTATGAAAAGTTTAAATTCTTTAAGATCCTTAATAATAAAACCTTTATAAACTTTAATTTTAAAGCTTAAATAGCTTAAAACATGTATATAATATAGAATAACCTTTTACTTATTAAAGCAATTAAAGGAATTAAAAATTATTAGATATTTATTACGTATTAAGATATTAAAGAAATTCCAAAAAAACCTAATAATAATAACGATAATAATAATTTATATACGATATAAGTAATAAAATTTATACAGCAAAAAAAGAAAAAAATGTTAGTAAAATATATAAAAAAAGAGTAAAAAAAAGAAAATATCGTACGAGAAGTACAATCCACTAAGGAACGCCATAAACGAAAAACTACCCCTTTTATATTATTTAATAATAAAACCAAAATTATAAAACAAAAGGAATAAAAAAACAAAAATAATTTTTTTTTATTACTTAATAGTTTATTTCTTATGAAATTATTTTATACGAAATAAGTAAATAATTTTATATTAATAATATTAAATACGTATAAAAAACTGTCTTTTTATACGGATCTTTAAATTTTTAATTAAGTAATAAATATTGTTAGTGGGGCTATTAATAAAATTAATTTATCCAACGATAATATAAATATAAAAAAAGAGGTAATTACCGTACGAATTTTTACTTATTTAATAAAGGCAATACTAGCAGTTAAATATAAACCTTAAAAGATAAAAGGATAAGAAATATATTAATAATAGGTTTTTATACGATTTATTTAATAAATAATCTTTATATCTTTTATTGCGGCAGGTTTTTATTTAAATTTTTTATAAGGTACGGTTTTCTTTATATATAATAATAAGAAATATATTATTATTTATTTTATTAGATCTTATATAAGGCGTTATCTTCTAATCTTTGAATGTATTACCATTTGAATTATCTTATTTATAATTTTCCCAATCTTTAATATCTAAAATATTATCGTTCTTATCTTTTATTTTTAACTTTATTAGGTTTTTACTAATATCCACTTTAGTAGCAACATTTAAAAAATTAAATTTAAGAGTTTGATCTTTAATATTAGCTTGTTGTACAACATTAATAACTTCTTTTAAAGAAGGTAAACCTCGATTTTATAGCTTTTTTTCTAACTTTTTTAACCTATTCTTTTAAAGATATAATACGAGATTTAATCTTTAAGGGTTACTATTAGCTATTTCTATTTTAATTCTCGTACAAAGCTAATTATAAGTATAAACAAATAACTAGTTATAATTATTTTTATTTATATAATTTAAACTTATTTTAATAAGTTAATTTTTATACCATTCTAATGTTTTAAAAGGTAGATATTAATTAATATTTTCATCCAAAAATAAGGCTTTAATTTTATTTAATAATTTTATATTTATTTTAAGGCCTTATTATAAAATATAATCTAAATTAAGGAAAAAATAATTTTCCTATGGTTTACCTCATACGTTATTAACCTTATTACGTTATACTTTAATATAATGTTTATTTTATTTAATAACAAATATATTAATTTTTTTCAAAATAATTAACATATAAATTGCAAAAAAAGCTATTTCATAAGTTATATGATTTAAGATTTAATATCTTTTATTTTTTATCCTTTAAAATAAGTATTATATGTTATTAACATCTTATTAATTATTTTATACGAATTAATAAAACTTACTTTTCAATAATTAAAACAAAACTTTTATAATTATCCCCATTAAGATTTAATCCGGGTATTATCCATATTACACCTGTAAAGAAAGTAATCTCCAAATTTAACAAACGATTTATCCTTATTAATATAAGTATTTTATATAAAGGCTTAATAAGTAATAAATAATAAAAGGATTTCCTTACCCCTATTTACTTAAATAATATAAGAAACTCAACTTAATTAATATATAACATAAATATACTAAATAAAAATAATTATTAAAATACTCCTAAACTAACTAATATAATACCATATTATAAATTTAAAATATCCATTAATCCCTCCATATATTTAAATACCCTAATATTTAAGTTTCTCGTATTTATCGATAAATTAAATATAATTAAGCTTATATATAATAAATTCTCCCTTTTAACGATAAGCGTTTTACATATAACACCAAATTACATTAAAAAAGAATTCTTTATATATCTTAAACAATTAATTTTTATAATTATTAATATATAATAAATAAAGAGACATTCTTCGTATAAACCGTAGGAAAGGTAACCCATTTTTATTTAATACGACATCATAAATATAACACTTTCTAAACTCTTTTAAACACCTAAACTTAAAGAATTCTTCCATTAAAGTAGTTTTTATTTTATCGATACGCTTTTATTTCTTTTTAAAAATTCTCGTACAACGCTTAAAACTTAAAATAAATCGAAATTCTTTAACTTATTTTTATATAATTTAAAATTTTTTTTGTTAAAGGATTTAGCTTATTTTTTTATCGGATAAGTTAATTTAAAAGAATAATATTTAAATCTTTTCTAGAAATTCTTTAAACACATTTTTACCCTATTATATACGATGCTATTTTTATAATTCCTATCCTTTTAACGTATAATTAAAAGTTTTTATAAAAAGTTTTTATTTATATTTTGTTTAAAATTCATCAAAAATCTTATCAGTTATAAAGCCTTTATTAAACCAAATAATAATTTAACCTTTATAAGGCTTAAAATTAATAAGGTTTCGTTTTATTACATAAAAAAGTCATAAAAGGATAAAAATATTAAAGGAAAATTTCTTATACGATAAAATTTTAGTAATAAATAAATAATACTATTCGTTAATAATATATAAACATTATTAAATTATCTTATATAAGAATTAAAAGTACCGGTTTACTTAATTAAAATTTAAAATAATAAAATGCATTACTTAAATTGGAATAGTTCAATCATTATTTTCATTTTGGCAGAGTTGTCTTATTGGGCCACCGTATTATCTTGCTAGGTGCCTACCTAGTACCTATTAGGTACCCTAGGTAATTAGGTACTCTGTGAAAAAACCTGCGAAAATAGTAAGTGCCTTCTACATAACCCAAAGAAAGCATATTTCGCATTTTCTTTGTTTTAATCCCTGGCGCTATGGTCAAAGTTCTTTGTCTCCATGGTGGCGATCTCAATAGCAATAAATTCTACGATGCTTTAGGTAAGTACCTACACTAAGCAACCATGCATTGTACCGACCATCTCATCTTATATACTCACAGTCCCATTATTTTCCAGACTACGAGAAACCGGCATAGATCTATCGCTGGACTTTGTCCAGGGGCACTCGCAGGAACGCCCGCATCGCGAGACACCTCGGCACAGTCTTGATGAGGTCGATGGCATTCGCAAAGCACACAAATGGCTAGCGAAAAAACTGGCCCACGACGGTCCCTACGATGGCGTTTTAGCGTGCTCTGGGGGCGTTGCGCTCGCGTCCAGCTTCCTACTCTACCGGCAATGGTACGACCCTGAGCTGGCGCCCGCATTCCAATTCGCAGTGTTTATCAGTGGAAGCATTCCGCTGAAAGCTCTGAGAGATCTCGGGGTGCCAGTCTCGAACGCAGCGGAGAGCGTGGTGGCGGAAGCTGAGCTGCAGCGTGATCGGGGACTCGGCCCGTCCGCGAGCCACACGGCTGACGCGCGACGAGCCGTGTTCAACTCGGACGATTGCTTTGGCCTGAACCTGAACTCGATCCCGCTCGAGCTGAAGATAAGGATGCCGACGGTCCATGTCTGGGGAGAGCAGGATCCCATGTTCCCGACCTCGGTTCAATTGGCGGGACTCTGTGATCCCTACATTCGGAAGATCCACGTGCATGGCGGAAAATGTGAAGTTCCACGCGACGGGAAGGATGTGGTGGAATTGGCGTCTTTGTTGGAATGGTGTATTCGATGCGCCACTTGGCCGGGCCAGAAGCAATGCTGAAAAGCCAGATGGTGGTGGGTGGGATCAACGAGTTTGTGGCACACCTACCTACCTACCCCGGTACAAAATATCTACCCCTATCCTGTTACGATGGGGTAATAGTAACCATAGATCCATTGCCTTGAGACAAAAACGTCCACTGACTTGGCGCTATGAAAAGATCTTCAATAGTCTCACATCCATGACTTTCTTTGTTTTTCCCCCCCCTGTTATCATGGATAGATAGCTAGGTATTCATACTAGGTAGATATAACTATTCATTGGTATTATCATGCGGCTCTACTTTTGCTTTATAACGTGTCACTACGGATTGGCCCGTCTATGGGGAAGCCAACCCGATGACTTGGTACTGGAACTTCGCGAGGCATTTCAACTTCCAAATCGAGTGCGCCACTAACCTCGATCTATTTACCTAGCACTATCGAATCCCGATTACTCGGCACCGCTCATTTGTGGCTACCCACACCTTACCCAATAGAACGGGGAGGCCCGCAATAACGTGCGGTTATATAGGCTGGGTCGACGCAGAAAATTGGAATGTGGATCGCGGTTTGAGTCCCCGATCCAGCATCTGCCGCATCTGTCAACGTGCTATAGCTGTGCCATGTGTCCGCATGCATATGTTGCTCGGTCGAGCAGGGTCCCAAGCAGCCTTTGATCATATATCTGATCGGCGGGTTGTGTTGGCTTTGTTCAATCTTATACAAAGAAAAGGACTGGGGCACCATTACAGTACCGCAGCTTTTTAGGCTCCCTACCTAGGTAGACGTTGTATTACGAGATTATAGCTCTGCTTCTAGGAGCCTCGAGGTGCAATGTGAGTGGGTAGGTCACGGCCACTAGTTTAGGATGGCGTAGCTGTCATGTCAACGAGCTGCCTCCGCTCTACGCACACCAGCCAGTAATGATAAGCTCATTAGCATGGGGCGTGGGCTTATAGTCCTAGAGAACCAAGCTCAACTGGTACTAGTCTATACTCAAGGTAGGACTCTGTCTGTCATATAAACTAGGCAGTGAGGTCAGACAAGTATGATCTCTGGCACCGTATTTCTCATCTTACTCTTCCATCACGCTCTCCCCATCATCCAAGTCTCATACTGAATCATCTAAAGTATTAAGTGTTGACCTACTAGCGAAGAATGCTTTCATGGCTTGAGCCGTCGCTTTACTCTTCGAAGAGTGGGCTGTTTATCACGGTCATCATACTTGGTTCCGCTGTTTGGTACGCCATCTCTGCAGTGATAGCATGGCATCGCTTACGGCAGTTTCCTGGGCCTATGGCGGCAAGCTTCTCGTATCTCTGGGGATTCTTCGCCATGAAAACCGCCCGTATGAATAACATACTTGCGGAGGAGCAACGTAAGCACGGCAAAGTTATGCGTATAGGTCCCAACGAACTCGTGGTGTATGACCCAGACATACTGTGGCAAATCAACGGCGTTCGTTCAACCTACGACCGTGGCGACTGGTACGCCAGTATCAAGTTCGACCCTTACGGAAACAGTGTCCTATCTGAGCGGGATACCGCGAAGCATGATAAGCGAAAGGCACAAATAGGGGCTGCATATGCAGGGAAGGGGAACGTGAACCTCGAGAAAAAGGTCGACTCCCAACTATCGATCCTAATCAACATTCTGAAGACGAAGTACCTTAAGCATGGTGGCGCCGGGATCGTCGACTTCAGTCAGCTCATCCGATACTTTCAAGTCGATCTGGTAACCCTTGTCGGTTCCGGCGAGCCTTGGGGCGACCTAGTTCATGAGAAGGACCACTTCGACTTCATCTCCATTGCGGACAGCATCGTCCCCTTCCTGCATTGCATGATGATGATACCCTTGTTCCGGGACTTCTTCGCGTCACAATTCTTCCTCAGCTTGGCTGGCCCCAAAGAAACGGACGAAAAGGGAATGGGGAAATTCTTAGGGTGAGAAAACGAACTATCTATGACCATCCATCCCACCCAATCTACAGCTCTCTTTGGCTGACTGAGATGCCTGATTTAGGATTATCAAGCGTACTGTCGAGAAGCGGTTTAGTGGTGATCTCGACCAGACCAATCGCCAGGGAGATATGCTCGTAAGTGGCGCATTTACTTCTGGACCCCTGACTTACTTATTAGTTCGAGTGGGATTTTAAAAAACCAAAAAGTGACACATCACTTACATGAACCATAGGACGAATGGATTAAGCATGGGCTGACCCGCCGAGAGTGCGAATTGGAGCTCGCCATTCAGCTGCCTGCGGGGTCCGAGACTACGACGACAGCCTTAAGAGGCATCATGCTGTATGTCCTGTCAGCACCTAGCGTTTACCGAAAGCTGCAAGAGGAAATCACGGTAGGCATCCGAGATGCACGTATTTCGAGTCCTATCACCCAGGAAGAAGCGAGAAGGCTACCGTACTTACAGGTATGATCTGATATCATTATCTCAATACACTTACCTACCTACACCACCCATCCCTATAACCCCCCACCCCCCTTTGCCGCATCTACCCGCACTAACCCGCGATCAGGCCGTGATACAAGAGGGCCTACGAATGGTGTCCCCCGTCGTCATGGGCTTCCCGAAGCGGGTGCCCGCCGGCGGCGACACGATCGACGGGAAGTTCGTGCCGGCCGGCACCGACGTCTTCGTCAACTTCTGGAGCATGCTGCGGAACCGGGACACGTTCGGCGAGGATGCCGACGTGTTCCGCCCCGAGCGCTTCCTCGAGTGCGACGAGGTCAACAGGGCGTATCTTGCGAAGAACGTCGATTTGGCGTTCGGCCACGGCCGCTGGATGTGCCCTGGCAAGACGCTCGCGTGGATCGAGCTCAATAAGATCTTTGTTGAGGTATGTGGTGTTCTTTTATTGCCCCCCCCCCTTCATACCTATACACAAACACACACGCACGCACTCACGTACGTACACTTAACACATGAATACGCCTCTTCCTGCTGGACATAGTCAGTACTAACGCCTTTCTTCTAAATAGCTGTTCAGGAATTTCGATTTCCAAATCGTGAACCCCGAGTCCCCTTGGAAATGCTGGGGCTACTCGAGTTTTCTAATCGACGACTTTTGGATTCGCGTGATGGAAAGGGAGTGTTGATCTTGATCTTGATGGGAAGTAACATGAAGTTATGGCTGTTCATTAATAATCTGGATGATGCTAATGTAGTCAATTGTTTGATGCCATCCCCCCTTTTCTGGTTAGCTAGGTTTTGAGCAGAGTAATAATACGGTTCTCTGAGTTATGTTATGGCCTAGGTGTGTACGAGCTTACGATTGTCCACTTATGTTAATGTTGTTGATTTCATAATTGTCTCGATAGTTAATAGTTGGGTATACATCTACCTAATACAAGTCTTGATACAACGTTGCCTATGTACATACCTACCTACCTGGTGCCCAACTCATCAATAAATCAGGTGTTTGGTTTGAGGAGAGTGAACCTAAGAATGCCTAAAGCATTAAAGCATGCCTGTAGAGAGGAGTGTTCCCGTGTCAAGAGTATACTGTTTTGACTGATTAGTAGACAACTCATCGCTTCTAACTTCACCGATTCCCTTTGATGTTATGTATCTCTTTAACATAAATGTTCGCGACATACTCCTCTCAGATTACTTTAATTTATAATTAGGCGCACACAGAGTATGTATCGAGCCGTTCAAGTGATGTAGCACATCAAAGGCGAATTCTTCGAGTCATGTTCAAATTCCACACTCTACATACAGTGTAGATATTTTTAGAACCTGTACATTATACGCCATGATCAAATGATAAAATAACATAATACTTAAATACGTTTCTGAATCCATTCCTAAGTTACGATCGTAAGCCTCAAATATAATCATATCCCTAAGAATTTGACCTCGATGATCAACGGGAATGGTAAGATGGCTCTACTAGTTCTCACAATATTGGCTATATTCCCACGGGGCATTGCCCTGTGTACTTATGTTTTATATCATTCATCAATTAATCCTTTTCTGTACTCTTTCCTGTGGCTGGGGCACAGAATCGGGAGGATGAATCACCTGCATTTAAGAATTTCGCCTCGATTTCGTGTTGGATCCTCCGATTCTATTGCGCCGCATTTATAATAGTGAGGTACCACCCCTAAAATCTACGATTCTAGGCATCTAACAAAGGAGGTTTTGACATTTACCTACGAACTCGTCACATAGGACGATGAGGATCAATAGAAGTAGATCATAGGATAGCACAAACACCGCGGCGAGGTAATGTCAGCCTAATCCTTCCAAGAGCGATTTTTTAAAAGGAAAAATGACAATGCCAATATTTTCATTAGGTAAGAAGCATAGAGTCTTATATTACAACCTAAACTCATAGCAAAATAGGAAATCTAGATTCGTCAATGGTGTAGATAGACGTGACTGGATATTGAAATGATAGAACAATAGCGATGGCTGAATGACGCTAAACTATTTCTAGAGATCCTAAGGATATTTTGAGAGACATAGGTTGGGGTTACCGTTACATCGAGCGCACCGGATGACCTCCCTTATCGTCAACTTGGACAGGGCTTTAGCGGTAGTTGGTTACTTCCGGCTCCCAGTCTAGTAGCCCTACAGCCACCTTGTGTCGATAGCTTGCTTATCAGCACGTATTCGGCATACGGTGCTTGCTGTGTTTCCTTTTACGACGGAAAACCTGCGATGTGATCGACGTCATCGCCTTCCCTATCTATCGTTCAAGTTGTCTATAGAATTATGTCAGCCTTGGGCGACAGCGTGACGCGAATGGCATGTGAGACAGGTGTGCCTCTCAAGGCCAGGGAATGACTCGATCCGCTCACGACGTAACAGAAAATGACCTCTCGGCCGGAGTGTGGTGGCATTTTAAGGAAATATTATTTATATACAGACTATAAGTATGAATTTGTCTCTCGCAATGATACTGGACCTTTCATCTAAAAGAAAACAAGGAAGCATGCTTCGGCGTTTAGTTCATCAGTGAAAATCAGTCTTCAACTCATCAACTGATTGTTTTGCGACACCAGCAAAATGTCCGACGTCACAGACGTAAAGTCCCCTCTCCTTTCGCCAGAGACGAGAACCTCCGCCCCCTCGTCCGGGTCGCCTTCCGCGCCAAACCCATCGAAAGCCCCCGCAGCAGCAGCAGCGCCCCAGAAACCCGACCCAGCAAGCCAGCCGCCAGATCTAGCGCGCCTAAAGCCGATCACGAGCCTAACCTGGGGGGCGCCGGCGGGCCTCTCCCCGCGCGGCCCCAACGACGAGAACCTGGTGATCTTCCGACGGGCGCTGGGGATCAACTACCACCGGGAGGCGACGGACAGCGGGACGCTCGAGGAGGGGCGCAAGACGGCGATCGGGATCTACCGCTCGGTGCTGCGGACGCAGACGCACAAGACGATCCAGCTCGCGCTGCTGACTGCGTTCCTGTACTTCTGCTACTTCGCGCAGATCGTCATCGGCGCCGTGCTCACCGCCATCGGCCCGCACTCCGCGCGCTACGAGACCCTCATCACCGTCCTCGGCGCCCTCAACACCGTCATAGCGGGCATCCTGGCGCTGCTCAAGGGCTCCGGCCAGCCGCAGCGCGTGGAGAAGGACCGCGTCGGCTTCCGCAGGCTGCAGGACTGGATCGAGGAGACGGAGGCGCTGCTGGCGGTGGGCGTCATCGGCCGCAATAGGAAGGAGGTCGGGCTGTTGGTTGAGAGCGCGTTCAAGAGGTATAACTCGGCGAAGATGAGCGTCGAGAACAATAGCCCGGATTACTACGCCAATCAGCCGGATATGAGCGACGATATGACGGATGGGCCTGGTAATGGGAGTGGGAAGCCGCCGATTAGGTCTATTCAGTGATGCGTGAGTTTTTCTTGGGTTCTTTTACGTGTACTTAGGTAGCTACGGAAAGGTTTGGTTGACTTGGGGGTGTCTTGGGGTTTTACATGGTACATTAGAAGGTTAGACATCTTCATCAGATTATAGAAGGCGTTCTGGAGCCTTTGCATGTACATTAGTAGGTATGGTCTTTGGCCATTGGTTGAGGAGATCATCAACTAGGAACCTAGGCAGTATATAGTTTCTTTCTAACCTAGTAGCCGCGCGAAATGCAGAAATATGATACCCTACAAACCATTGTTTGAGTTTATTGAATAGAGTACTCAGGGGCTTGGGCCACGAAAGCTTTCCCTTCAAGCTGTAAGTCAAGTGTACGAAGATTCCACGAATTCGTATACCAATACGTCTAAAATGATATAATGAGTTGAATGCAGTGGATGCTGATATCGGATCAAAGCCCTACCTAACCTAGTAGGTAGACATAATGATATCCATGCCTTCACCGTTTTCCTACTTAGGACGAGGACCTTATTGATATGGAAGTGCTACTCTACGACAGCCGCACCCAGGTCCCGAGATACAGTCAGATAATAGTTATCTGCTAAAAAGGGGGGGAACTGCCAATAACCGTAAGACCTAGTAGTTTTCCTCTGTGGGGGGCTCCAAGTCCTATCTTACATCAGACCTATCCAACCTGTTGCGTCCCCGGTGTAGGACAAGCTTGGCTGAAGAGAAACGGTGTGTAGGTGTGGCTGCATCCAATAATTGCTGACAGGAGTGAGGAGTCTATTCGTTTTCAGGAACGGTGCAACGTCTTGTCATATTAGGCAACGCTTATAGTATCTAGGCAAAGGTGAAGCCGGTTTTCTGAGAATTGCTTACCCGCCCGCTTGAGTAGAGGGTTTACTTACTGGTGCTGACTTTGGAGGCTCCTCTTATGTAAGGCTAATGGATGCTAGGTGTTAATAGTATTGATAGCTGTGAACTAGATAGCTCAAACAAAGAAAAACGAGCCATGTAAGTAACACCATCTCTCCAAACGGTATTTCGTTAAATGCTGACTGTTAATACATTAACATTGAAATTTCAACCGCAACCATTGAGACTATTGCTGGGGCCAAGGCAATGCAGAAGCTCTGGTAGCGTAGGTTAACAGGTAGTAGGTAGAAAATCATCCAAGATGCAAGCACAAAAAAAATAAAACTCTAGGGGTGAACCGAAGTGACGATTATTAAGCGATTTAGTTGCAGACAAACATAAATACACAGAAAAGGGGGATATACGGGAGACTGTGTCGTGGGTAGTCAACAAATCATAGGTAGTAGCAAACGCCTATCACCTTAATTTGACTGATGCTGCTATTGTGCCACCAGCCTTAATGATTAAGGGGCAAATGGACTCATGGCTATCTCAGACTCTTATGCGTCTTCTAAGGCCGGTCTTCAGATATCTATAATTTTCATAAGGCGAAACCTAGAAGACGCAGAACAGCATCGCTGGAGACCATAAGGCTATATGCCTATGAATGATAGTGTTTTCGTTCTATCTAGTAGACCCCTACCAATTATAACCATTGGGAATTTGGAGGATTAGAACCGCAACTATCCGCTCTTTCGCAGCGCGCCCCTTTCTCTTAGTCCAGGGAGAAGACAAACGTCAATTGTGTTGATACTGTTGTATAATAACTGTCAATTAGTTGATAGCCAACTTTAGGTCGGGATTGCTGCTGTAGGTCTTCAATTAGGAGTCGCAAGGCCTCAAAGGACAGGTCCTGGTCTCTTCCATCTTCTTGTCGCGATATTATCTAGCTTAACTACACATTATTTCCGCCAAAATAGATGGCTGTGTCTTATAGATAATTCAAAAATGAAGCCCTTTGGTGATACTTGCATAAACGGGCTCGAAAAGGTTGTTGTGATAGAGGTTACCCTGATTACGGGGCCCTATCCACTAGGTTAGATATCTACCTACCTACTAGGTATCTAGGTAAATTGTATCCGTGAAAAAAAGCAACATTGGAATGGCATCAATACCTATCTTGTTCCTAGTAGCGCCCCATTGTGATAAGAGTAAAGAAGTTTTGTCAAGCCACCTTCCATAACCGGTTCGGTTTAAACTATGCCGTAGCGAATACGACCGTGACTCTCGTGGGTAGATTAGATCAAGGAACCGACAACATTAGCGCACGCAGTATTTCCTGGATGGGAAGTCGTTTGATCAAAGATAGATCTAGACTGACCTTCCCTGCCACGGTGGGCTGGATATAAATGGCGATTTACCCGGGGCATATAAAAAGCTCGGTTCTGCCAATTTGAAGTGTTGTCTTGGAACTTCATTCAACGGTATCTTGAACTTGCCTACACAGCAATTACGCCAGCACGATGCTGATCACCACATTCCTCATATCGCTCCTGGCGTTCGCCGGACAGTCTTCCGCAGCGACATGGTACTTCCTGCGGTACTACCCAGCGTCCGGACAGAAGTTCACGTCGTTCTCCGGGGAAATGGCCATCCCGTCTCTGCCCAAAGCCGGGGTCTACTACCTATGGCCCGGTCTGCAGCCGACAGACAACAGCGGCGTCTACCAGAACGTGCTCGACGGGCGGAGCGGCACCTGGTGGATCGGGTCCGGGTGGTGCTGTTCGAACCCCAGCCTGCCGTGGGGCAGCGGCTTCAACACTTACGCAAACGAGAAGGTCACGTTCAGCAACACGCTTGATAGCAACGGCTCGGGCTGGACGTCGGTCTTGACGCGCCAGTCTACGGGACAGAAGGTGACGGATAACTTTGCTTTGGGTGAGTTTGGATTGCGTGACTTGGTTCAGATTGATGATGATCTGAATGCTATCTGTTTTTGACGGAGAATATTGACGTATACACTTAGCTAGTAAATCGTTCAACCAGGTACTATTTGCCATCGAATTGTACGTAATCCTACTGGTGTAAGAAGTTGAATACAGAGGAAACTAATATAGGGGTTTAGGACCGACGTAAGCTGGGATTTCGGCCCACTCGCCTTTACAAACGTTGTAATTGTGAGTAGTATTGATACTCTTCTCCTATCTTGCTTTTAAACTCCAAGGCAATTTATACATCTCGGAATGTTCTATATAATCTAGACTCAGGGGTAACGACACGATGCTAACTGCGAGTAGACAAGCACTGGGACAGATTCGAGCTGGTGCAACAACAAACCGGAGAACTACAATGGAGCAACTACGTACTCGATCTCTGGCCTGAGTGCAAGTGTCAGTGGCAATACGGTAACCTGCAAGATCGCGTCGGTTATTCTTCAAAAACCAGCTTAACTCATAGGAATGATTCCCATAGGGGGTATCAAGTTTGTTTATATTCGTAGACTAGTTAGTTAGCTAGGAGGTTCTCCTAAGCGCAAAAGAAATATAGAAAATTTAGTTTCAAGGACTGTTGACCACATGCCCTCCATATAAGAGCTTATATGCTCGATTTTATGGTTTAGTCCACTATGAATACATCAGTTACGTACTAGGTATGTAAGTGCCTACCTAGATACCTAGGTATATGTTACAACGTAGATATATGGAATTTCTGAAGACATCAGTAGTTCAAGTGCTTCAACCGTGTTCGTAGGAGACTCTTTATGGGCCTAACTCTAGCCCCCACCAGTGGGGTTGTAGCTCATAGTGAAGCATCAAAGCTGTCTCCATGGCCTTCAGGTTGATTCCGTAACGCGACGCAGAAATCAAAACTTTTAGGTATTTCGAGTACCTACCTAGGTACCTAACCTAGGGCAGTACACAGGGCTTAATACCATGGATGCCACAGAAGCGAAGTGCCGCGGGTGGTCTGGGCCCCACCCCCTTAATGCGTGCCTTAAATCTCAGGCATCACGCTCTACGTCGTCGCTGCTCAAGTACCAAAGTACCTTGTACCTGCCAATACCCTGAGGTAAAACTTATATAGCCCAGTTGTGAATTATTCCAGCACCTCCAATCTACGGCCCTAGGTTCAGAAATGGTCCCCTGGCGCAGCGGTAGTAGACGTGAAGAGATAGAAAAGCCTCCCAAGGCTTTTCGAAAGGTCGAGGGTTCGAATCCAACGCAGGGCGGCAAGCCTGACCACTTGCTCAGGTCAACTGCTGAGGATGAGAACCCGAGGCTTAGCTTTTGACATTTGGTTTTTTTTTCAATTAAAATTTTCGTTTTTTTCAATTCATTTTCATCCTTTTCCTACCTATTATTTCGAAGGGAATCGCTGATGCCTTTTGGTAAAAAGAAAAGAAAAAGAACATTCCGATACTGCGCTTTCTACTCTGCCACCTTTCGCTAGTGTTTTGAGAGGTGTATATCAGCGCTCCCATTACCTTGTAGCCTGAAAGCATTTGTCTAACGAGCCAGAGCTGTGCTATATGTAGATTGCTTTACAGATTGCTTCTTGACAGGTGAGAAGTGGAATCTCTATAATTGAGGTTATTCCCAGTCTTCGTTAAGTGCCTTCCAAGGTTAGGATGTCATTCTTACTCCCCCCTGGCTTAAAGTTACTGTAGTCCCTATTATAGGTCTTCCAGTGGATCTCTAGGTACCTATGGTCGAGCCCCGGGTATGCTTCATTCGCACTTGTTGATCTTCGGGGGCTTGGGTTGTTCAGATGTAGCTAGATATTATTATAGAAAGGAAATGGTTAGGTTGTAAGGTTGGGGATAACCTCAATTGTAGCAGTTCTACCTATCACCTCCAGTGCTGTCAAGAAACAATCTGTGCAAAATCCACTACTAGTACAACTCAAGAGTTAGGTGGATAGCTCACTCCGTGATTCGCGTCACTAGGCTGTGGTATTGTTTGAGACTGCTTAGACGACCTAGCAATTTTTCTCGATCCGTGATTCAAGGAGTTGAGGAACTGCACGATAGAGACAGTGAAGAGTAATCTTGATTTTGAGACAATTTGGAAGCGTAATGATACCTATATTACATCTGACTCCGACCATCAATCAATCTCACCACGTATTAATTCGTCGAGCACCTTGTGTACCGATATTATGAGTGCCCGGCATAAAACATGTTCGTAAGCAATGTGCTTGTAGTACGACTTATAATCCCATCTCAATTCCACCTGAAGCTTCTGCATTTGCAATCTAGAGTTCATCAACCATCCCCAATGTCATTCAAGCGATGAGCTCCTTGTTCTGGAGCAAGTCAAATGTAGGCTTCGGCAAGGTCATATCCTGTCCCGATCCGTATCTTCCCTCGGCATGCTTCTGCTGGACATATTCCAAAGCCTTGGCCTGGACTGCGGGCCAGCTCAGCTTGGCGGTGCCGACGACCTTGCTGTTCATCTCCGCGAGGTACAGCAAGACGTTGATGACCCACGAGCGAGAGCTGGTGTGTTGCTCACTGTAATTAATGGCAGTGATCTTGAAGATGTCGATGAGATTGACCTCGTCTGTGACCTTGGCAATGACAATGCGGGCGAGGAGAGTCACGCCGACGCGGATGTCGTCGTCAGGGATTGTCTTGTAGCGCCATCCTTCAGTATGGTGGTGCTGGATGAAGTATCGCGTTCCGGGCGCCTTTTCATTGCCCTCTTCTTTGGGGCCAACGAGAAGAGCGAACGCATATCTAGATGAGGAGACTTGAGTTAACGAGGAGCAACAGAGTGAAAGGAGTAGAGCTTACTTCTCGTTCTCTCGCCCCGAGGGGTAGATGGCGAGGTACAAACGTTTCTTGTTTGCAACCATGATTAATGATTCTTGAGAGTATATGATATGATATTCTTGACTACCTACTCAAGTTTGTGGGGGATTGTGTGTATGATAATTTGAATCACAACGATGCCCGAGAAACCCAAGCTGATTTGGGTAACCGGAAATCAAATGATGCTTGAGAGAAGAAGACCATCCAAGACCTGATTGTTTTGGAATTTAATTATGTTAAATGTCAAGTTTGTGGCCAGCAGGTACACAGGTGTCTTTGTGGATTAACAACAAGTATGTAAACGACCATACACCCTCGTAAGATATCGAGACACGACAGCGGAGTCGATTTTGTCCTGTTCATAGGTGCACTACACCTATTGTATCAGGGCACTACAGTAGCAAAGCCATAGGACATGCTGGCACGCCCCTGAACACTTGTTGTGTCATTATCACCCACCCCTTTTCGTCTTTCTTTGGGATCCCTTCATAAGGGGATTCTTTATCACTATCTACATGCTCTAGTAGAGAGAGGTATTGGACAGCTTTCACCACGATGTTCTACTGTTGATCTATAGTATGAAGGTGAATAGGTAGGCACCTAGGTATCTAGTTAGTCTAATGTACGAATATCTTCGACGTACTAAGGCCTGTATCAGAGCCTCATAAACGTTATACAGCTGAAAAATGGTATTCTACCTGCCCACCTAGTACCGCATGAAGCATCCAGAAGGTAAGTAATAAGTATCCAATATCAAATTGGTACTTCGAGTTGAGGAACAAGGCATGTAGATACATCTTAATAAGCCCCATGATTACCTAATCAAATAGTTGATGATTGCTGAAAATAATCGATTATAACTCATATCGAAGCCGAGATGTTAACGGTTATTTAGGCCAATAGCCTTCTTCGACACCTAAGATATGTTCTATCGTAGGAATTGCCCAATAGTTGTATTTCAACATGGTACAAATTTTCCGTACGTTGATTGTTGGCGTTTCCCTAAGCGCGGGTGAACAGCTAGGGAGTGTTTGGCAAATATTGTTGAAATAGGGGTGCACAATTAGTTGCGGATGGAGGAAGTGCCGATCGGTACTATTTATACAGTCTCCAATTGCCATCAATGCCATGTGATTGCTTGCCTACGTGCGCCTAAAGGCGGAAATTGATAATCATGGCGGTGCAAGTACCTTCCATTTCCCTTTTTTAAACTTTTACTTTACATATGTAGTACTTTAGATGGAAACTTAACTCCATCAATAACTTTTCTTTTTGCTTTGTGCCATTCACCTGGGACTCCAAAGTTTTGGGAAGTTGTTGACTGTTTAACTGATTGATTTTCGTCAGATCTGACTGACCTAGATCGATCTCCCCTTACATTTTCTTTTTTCAATAAAGCTGGTCTTGGTAGCTACGGATAACATCAAAATTATTTGCTTAAGACGGGTCCCTCTTTCTTATCGGTGTCAATTGTCGTCATCGATCACAAAGTCCCCAGACCCCCAGTCCCAGTTCGAGATTTAGTGAAGCCCATTTTTCAAGGTCCCGGATTCGACCAACAACTTTTCCACTCGACCTTTGAGCTTCTACCTACAGTATCCAATCCGTGTTGATTTCCCAACACCTTCCAAAATGTCTTGGGAACTCACCCGGCGTCGTATCGTTCGCGCTGTCAATAGTAAATTCATATTTGATCGCTTTGTACGTCAACCGATCTCCGGGACTCCGGAAATTCCTCCGCCCTAGCCCTATGAACACATCCACTCTTGGCCCTCACATGCATCGTCGTCGTCATCGTGGATATCTATTTTCAAATTTCCACAATACCTTTTTCCTCTTTGAAATTTTATAATAATACTAATAATATAATTCTTCTATCTAGCCACTCCTTCATGCTGTTATCTTTTTCATCGAAATGGCTATTATCGCGCGCTTGGTATCGCGCTTTAATGCGTACTATGATGAGCGCCCACGTAATTATTCCCACATCTCTCACTATATCTTTTGCTATGCGCCAAGCTAATAATCTATCTTCCCTAGTCCTTACCATGATGGTAACGAATGCGGTTCTCGGAGGTATCGCCGACACTGTAGCCCAAAGCATTACATCCGTTCGAGAGCGAGCATTGCGAAAGCCGGGCGGTATTGCGAAGGATGATAACGTAGCCATCGAAATCCATGAGCTAGACCGAAAGAACCCTTGGAACGAGCATGACCTAATTCCCGACTCGATACACCTCCCGCCTCCCTTTGACTTTGAAAGGCTGACGAGATTTATGGCGTATGGTTTTGCGATGGCGCCCTTACAATACAAGTGGTTCAGCTTCCTCTCACGAGCTTTCCCCATGACCAAGACAAGCGCTTTCGTCCCGGCAATGAAGCGTGTGGCCTTCGATCAGTTGATCTTTGCGCCGTTTGGTATCGGGTGCTTCTTCACAGTCATGACCGTTGCAGAAGGGGGTGGCCGCAGGGCTGTTGCTCACAAGCTTAGGGACATGTATATCCCTACACTAAAGGCCAACTTCATGGTGTGGCCCGCTGTTCAGATCATCAACTTCCGTTTGATGCCCGTCCAGTTTCAACTTGTAAGGTTTACTTCTTGGTTATGGGTTTCATTTTCGATTACTAACATTCTACTACTACAGCCATTTGTCTCTACTATTGGTATTGCTTGGACGGCGTACCTCTCCCTTACAAATGCGTCAGATGAGGTCGAGCAGCCGAAAACCGCCCCCTACTCTCCTAACATCCGTCTCCAGTAAACCCACCTGCTTCCTATTATTATTAAAGTTGCGAGACTGTTTCTTTGCCGTATTGGGACTTTGCTTGAGAATATTATGGGCGGGCGTTGCGGCGTCAAAGAACACGGTCTCGATAGTCGACCCGGAAAATCGGCTCCATGGAGGACGATGGATATTCGTTCGATGTTCAGGGTCAAGGTCAAGGTTTGGATTCAACAGCTTGGTATAACCAACGGTGTACCTAGAAGCAAAAATCAGAATTATCATATCATTAGCACTCATGTCGTTTCTAACTCTAAACTCTATATCGTCGTATTGGGAGCGTCTTGATCCTTGTGCAGAAGCGCATACATGGATATCTTTAGGGGCGACTTGAAGTATGTACTTTAATACGAACTACTCCTTACTGGATGAGAAATCGTGTATTAGTATGTATGAAACAGCGATCATGATATGTTTCGTAATAGGATTCATGCAGCACATATTATACGGTGGAACACGGCGACTTAGAATGGGCCGAGGATCGTCGAACCACTTATAGAGATTATGTTTTGCAGTAAACGGAGAATCGCGGGTCTTCTCGTCTCAAGCATCGGAAACCCCCTATAAGTAGATCTTATAACTGCTGCACATATTTATGAATGGAAGTACCTACTCACTCATTTTACTTGGGTGGGTACCTACCAGCTTGGCGTATCGGGCATTGTGGATCAGGACCACACCAGACGCCAATCGAATGCAAAGGACGTCACCCGTCAAGCTCATTGACCTCACCCCACTACGTTTTAGGGGAGCTGATGTACCTGCTACCCCTCCAACCCCTCCATCGTTGAGATTCAAGGTTGCTGTATGTACTTGTAAAGTCAAGATTATTAGTCCGGTCTTCCTTCTACTGCGTGTTTTTCCTACCGGACATCCTTAAAAAAACAACATTGAAATACCGCAACCTTTTTTTTGAATTATTATTCCTAAATCTTTCTTCAGACGAACCTCCTCAAGAAATCTCAGATAACAAAAAGGAATTAATTGAGTTGCATATTCCATTTTCACCAAAATGTCTCTGTCAAACAAGCTCTCCATCACGGACGTTGACCTAAAGGGCAAGAGAGTGCTCATTCGTGTAAGTAATCTAAAGTTAAACATTAGAGATTGAATTTCTTGACTCGGCAAACAACTGGTTTGGGTATATCACGCATTTATATGTAGAAAGTACTAATAAAGAATCTTTCTAAAAGGTCGACTTCAACGTCCCTCTCGATGCTGATAAGAAGGTTACAAACAACCAACGAATTGCTGGTGCCGTCCCCACTATCAAGTATGCCATCGACAACGGCGCCAAGGCTGTCGTATTGATGTCCCACCTTGGCCGTCCTGATGGCAAGGTCAACCCCAAATACAGCCTCAAGCCCGTTGTCCCCGAGCTCGAGAAGTTGCTGGGAGTGAGCGTCGAGTTCGCCCCAGACTCCGTCGGGCCTGAGGTCGAGGCTATCGTGAACAAGGCAACCAACGGCCAAGTTGTTTTGCTAGAGAACCTGCGTTTCCACGCTGAGGAAGAGGGTTCTTCCAAGGATGCTGAGGGAAAGAAGGTCAAGGCCGACAAGGCTAAAGTTGACGAATTCCGCAAGGGATTGACTGCCCTTGGTGATGTCTACGTCAGTGAGTATCCCCTCTCATCCCAACCCCACCTGATCTCAATGTGGTGGTGAACAGGCAATGACTAACCACCGCCTCCCTAGACGATGCCTTCGGGACTGCCCACCGAGCACACTCTTCCATGGTTGGTGTCGACCTCCCCCAAAAGGCTGCTGGTTTCCTCATGAAGAAGGAACTGGACTACTTCGCACAGGCTCTTGAGTCTCCCAAGCGCCCCTTCCTCGCCATCCTAGGTGGTGCCAAGGTGTCCGACAAGATCCAGCTGATCGACAACCTTCTAGAAAAGGTGAACAGCATTATTATCTGCGGTGGAATGGCCTTCACTTTCAAAAAGACTCTCGAGGGTGTCAGCATCGGCAACTCTCTCTTCGACGAAGCCGGATCCAAGAACGTGGCCAAGCTCATCGAGAAGGCCAAGGCCAACAACGTCAAGGTCGTGCTCCCCGTCGACTACATCACCGCCGACAAGTTCGACAAGGACGCCACCACCGGTACTGCCACCGACAAGGAGGGCATCCCCGATGGCTGGATGGGTCTCGACTGCGGTCCCGAATCCATCAAACTGTACAAGGAGGCCATCGACGCCGCCCAGACCATCCTATGGAACGGACCCCCCGGCGTCTTTGAGTTCGAGAAGTTCGCCAACGGCACCAAGGCCACGCTCGATGCCTTCACTGCCGCTGTCGGCGCCGGCAAGATTGGTATCATCGGTGGTGGTGATACCGCGACCGTGGCCGCCAAGTACGGCGTCGAGAGCAAGTGCTCTCACGTGTCGACAGGTGGCGGCGCGTCCCTTGAGTTGCTCGAGGGCAAGGCGTTGCCGGGTGTGGTCGCCCTTAGCACGAAATGAGGGTTATTGGGGCCATCGGTGCGGTTATGAGGCATCGGATCACTTGGCTACCTACTAGTAGCTCCCTGGCTACCTTACCTAAATGAGTACTTCTGGGCGAGAGTGACATATCAGGTTTCGGGACGCTGGTTACAGTACCTACAGTACCTACCTAGATTAGCCAGGCGGCATCGGTATCCTTTTCATCATTTTTTATTATTACGATTTTGATACTGAGATTAAAGAGTTTACGGGAAAAAAGAAACGGAACGAGATTCTTTATGAGAGTTTTTTTGCACCTACACGATGTTGATGCCACATAGATGAATACAATATACCAAAATATAAGTTTAGACGTCGAACATGTATATGTCATTTTAAGATGTTTGTTAGTGCTGATGAGAGTGCCGATGAGTGTAATTCCTATTCTTGTAGTTGCCAATAGCATCAACACATGAAGGAAGGATTGTGTTAGAAAAGTACCACTGCGTCAAATGTAGAATACGTGCAAGTACGTGCAAGTATCTTAAATACTTGCGTATATACTATTTGTCGGATAGTCATCGTGGTGTATGACTGTATGTACGCCTGGCTAGGTAGATAGTATGGGTTCACGAGTCCAGCTGTTCGAAACATGTATGCCTGTCTTACGTGTGTGTCTATTAGGTAGGTAATGAAGCTCTGCTATTTCTTTTTTTTCTCCTGCTTGTATGCTTGCTGTCCCATTTGAATATCTTCATTTCTACCATCATCCGTTCCTCTCTCTTTGTGTGTATAATGTATTCATGGGGACGAGTCCGCAGACTGGATAATTGCAGAGTGGTTCATGTGCTTTACCCAGCCCTCGGGCCTTGTGAAAAATGGACGGACAGGTAAGTGTAGCTTTGCTTCCAGGCGGATCTTCCCCCCCGATTGAGTGAGTGAGCGGCTTAGTACGATTCGTAGACGAGGAAATGTCGGGGTAGCTGGGTAGCTAGATAAACAGGTCTGCTACACATAGTCCTGGGATGTTATGGGTTTATCGCCGCTTGGAGGACTCGACTTTCTTAAGCTCTTCTCTGTTGGTTGGGTTGGGAGTGTTAGTTGGCTTGTCTTTTGCCTTGTATTGTAGACTTGGGTAAAGGGGGGAGTAGGGTGGGCTGCTATGTATGCTAGAGATGCATATATATGTGTATGGGTAGGTAGGTAGGTAGGTAGGCATGTGGATGGAAGGTCAACGAACCTCAACTGCGTGGAGAAGTCATCGGTAGTATCGTCATCATCCCAGCTCTCCTCCCACAGGTGCTGCGTCGTGGTGCCGTCGCCACCTGTTGTCGTTGTTGCTGCGGCTTCGGTCTCCTCTGCTGGCCAGTCTACGTTTTGTGCCACATTACGTTAGCTGGTTGCTTGATAGAGTATATATTCTCCGAGTCTAAAAACAGATGCTAGAAGCAAACGTAGCAAACGCACCTTCGACGGGAAAGTCCTCGAACTCGTCATCTTCCTCTAGTGCGGCGGCCGACTTTTGCTGTTGGGGTTGCTCTGGCTTCGCGGCTTCGGCTGCGGGCTTGTCGCCGGATTGCTTGTTTGTCGGTGCGGCCATAGCTCCTGTTTTTTCTTCCGTAATTTCCTGTTTGTTGTCGAGGATTAAATTCCGCGTCTCGTTACAGATTAGTATGAGAAGAGGAAATTTATGCGGATGGCTTGTCTCTTGCGATTATTGGTCGGTTTGTTTGTGGTTTTCGGCAAGGCTGAATGTTGAAGTGATGCTCGAACAAAAAGAGACCTCAAGTGACGGAAGTGTTGCTACTCGATTAGATAATACAGCTCCGGTACAGTACATATATGTCATTAGTAAGATTAGTAAGCTCGTTTAATGCATAGGTACCTAAGTACTGTACAATACGAAGTAGACGAGAATCACGAGATAAAGCAAGATAAGGTTAAGGCCGATACTACGGTTACAAGTATTAACCTACTGGTAAGTGCAGAGCTTAAAAAACCACAAACATTCCACCGTTGTCTAGGGCTTAATAGGGCTTATCCCCGAGCCAATTACTTTACATTCCGAATAATTGGGAAAACTGGATGAAGAGGAGCTGAACAGCACTGATAATATAACCCCGTACCACGTAAATACTTCCAGAGTCGATGCTACAAAGAGTGGGCTTACTTATACTTCTATGTAAAGTTCAAGGTTCTACTATATACCAGGCACTCCGTAGGCTTCGTGTCGTTGTTTAAATTGTTGATCTTCCCGCCAATTACCTATTACGTATACCTATATCATCTATCACTGAGCCTCCTTCTTGCTGCATTCTTCGCCTATGCTCGGTCGAGTTAGGCTGTTAGGTTGTTTGTTAGGTACCTATCAAGCCTACCTGGGTATATACCGACTTCTACTAACCTAACATCCATGCTGCCTTGTAAATCCTGTCTGACATAACTCTTCATCTTACATAGTACCATACTAGCATTGCGTACAACAGCCAACGTCTACGATACTTACCTACATAATACACATCCATCCCTTCCTGTCTGGTCCCGTTCCCGTTGCCGTTGCCGTTCCCGTTCCCATTTCCATTCCCACTTTGTTCATACTTACCTACCTACATACCTAACAACTATATGGTACCCGTTTGGTGTGCTATATAGTATACACCCAAGCCCAAGTACCTGGCTGGCGATAACGTACTATACACATAAAAGTCCGATCTAGCTTAGCACTATATACTTAGTATTTACTAGGCAGCGGATACCTACGCAGCCTTTGTTTAGTCTACCGGCTTTTAGAACGTCATTCCGGCCGTCCCTGAAAAAAGGGTCACAGGTAACTCGGTAAATAGCAATTTCAGCTCCGACGCACGAGGCAATATCTGGCTGGTCGTCATTTACATAAGCTGTCCCAAACTTATAACAACAGTGTCGAACCCTTCACTCACATGCCCTAAAAACTGCTTGTTTTTACGCCAAATTGTGGCGTTTTAAGAAATCAGAAGGAGCCTACTCCCTGTGTCTTTGTCAACAAAGCCGGATTCTTCGGCTACTCTTTTTAATTTAAAAAAAAAAAGACTCGAGGGTGGTTACTGTCAACCTCGTAGTCAAAATAGTTCCTACCCTTTTCATAATTTAGAAATTTATGCCCCTAAATCTATCACCATGAGGGCATGGTTTCGGGGCTCGGCCCCTAAAGCTAGTGCGGGCTCGAGCCCAGCAGCTTCCCAGACGGATCTCCGTGCTCGCGAAATAGCCTCGATGGAAGATGCGATGGCCAGTACCGCTCTGATCATGAATGACGATATCGACGGCGCCGAAGAAAAACTGCGGAAGGGGGATTCGGCTTTTCATCATCTTGGATTGAGTATTTGTATGTTTATGAGGAGTATTCTGGGTTTCGAAAAGGCCTACATGGTCGAAGCGAGCAATCGTCTCTACGAGTGCGAGACTATTGCCTGGAATCAAATGAAGAAGGCCCAGAAGGAGGCTGGGAGTTCTAATGGGGCGGAAGACAAAATTTACCCCCCAGGAAGTGAGTACGCATTGGTTATCGCCGATGCGCAACTTATGTCGGCCATCATAGCCGTACTACACGAGAGCTTGACCGAAGGTCTCAAGGGCTTTTACAAGCTACGAAAGGCCTTCATCACACTCGACGGAATTATGCAATCAGAAACGGCATATCTCAAGAGAAAGGGGTTGCATTCTGATTTTTCCAAAGAAAACATTGAGTCGTCTTCCAGCTCAATTTCCGGTGGACACGGTAGTTCTAACGACACTGATGACACCGACCTTGAGTTTGTAGACGCGGATGAGGGACACTCTGGAACACAAACGCCTCTGAAATACGAAGGCCACCTTTCTAAAAGCACTGATACGCCTGAGAAGCGAATGAGTAAATTATCTATAAATTCAAATTCCGCATCAAAACCGGGAGGTACGAACAGGCCAGTAAGTCCACCTACGCGAGGTGGGTTTAAGAGTGGCCCCGACTCGGAGATCTTCAGCAATACTGTCGACAGTTTTACCCATAGCGGCGTCAACATGTGTTACGGTTCTCTCTTACTCCTTCTTTCCATGGTTCCTCCTACCTTCTCGCGTCTCCTGTCTATAATTGGCTTCACGGGCGACCGTGAGCGCGGCATAAACATGCTTTGGCAGAGTTCAAAATTTGATAATATCAATGGGGCTGTAGCAGGCCTCATGTTACTGTCTTATTACAACGGTCTTCTAAGCTTTGCCGACATTCTTCCCTCTGAGAAGGATATTAGAAATGGTGCTGTTATTGGGTACCCGAAGGCTAGGTGCAGTGCTCTCATAGCTCAGATGCGCACCCGATACCCGGAGAGTGGATTGTGGCGATTCGAGGAGGCCCGGGTTCTCAGTATCAGCAGGGACCTACCTGGCTCTCTCAGACTTCTGAAGAGTAATACGAAGTCCAAGATGCGACAGGTGACGGCACTGAACAATTTCGAAATGGCACTAAACACCATGTTTGTACACGACTACCCCGAGATGCGCGACAATTTCATCCGCTGTATAGAACTTAACGACTGGAGCCCTAGTCTATACTACTATATTGCCGGATGTGCCGAGCTAGAGATCTACAGGAATGCCTTCCATAGCGAAAAGAAGGACGAGACTCGTATCCAGCTTCACAAAAAGAAGACTAATGAGCTACTACGCAAAGCACCTACGGTAGCTGGAAGAAAACGGTTCTTAGCTAAGCCTCTACCCTTTGAGGAATTCGTCTCGCGGAAGATGCAAAAATGGGAAGATAGGTCCAAGGAACTAGGCATTGACCTCGTCGACGCGATCGGTGTCAGCCCCACGGAAGAGGTGATATATCTTTGGAACGGAACGAAGAAGATGCAAGCTTCGGAGCTCGAAATGTCGAAAAAGGCTCTAGCCTGGGATCGACTAACGGCGCCTAAGGAGGCACAGACAAAGATCAGGAGTGAGATCGACGAGCAGGCTGTGCGGGATGTCTGTCGGGCTTCGGTCGCACGGTCTCTTGGTAACTTTGACGAGGCCCGCGAGCTGCTAGATACTGTATTAGCTATGGATAAGTAAGTCATCACTACCTAGGTTAGTACCTAAAAATGAAGAACTCAACTAATAAACAAACAATAGGCTGGCATTTAAGGGCCCAACCAAAGATGACTACCCGTTGCCTGGTGCTCACTACGAAATGGCTGCCCTCGCCTGGAACGAAGTCCTGAATCCTGAGCTCCGAAAAGACGTAAACGAAGAAGATGAGGAGGGTTGGTTACGAGAGAAGGTGAATGAATGCCAGTCATGGCTCGAGAAGGTGGCTAAATGGGAGGCGTTTGTCCTGGATGCCCGGATCGGCATGCGTGTACAGACAGGTCTAGACACAATTCGGTGGTATAAAAGGGAACATAAATAAGCGACTGCTTAGATTTTTGTAGAGGTATAGAGATTATGCGTCTAATGACATAGCTAGGGGCCTGTTGTAAGGCCGTTTGGGTTATGAGCACATCGATGATGGGCATCTCCAGGTCGGTTTGCATTGGTAGGGTTAGGGCATACATATATGGCTGGGAATAGAAAGGAGTCAGCTTTGGAACCATTGTCCTTCATCTTTTGTCAAACCCCCCTATCTGCCTCCTTACTTGCTTACCTAGGTACCTACTCATTTAAATGTCTACCTACCTAGGTACTAGGTATCTATCTACAGGCCTAGATGCTATATAAGCAGCTACTAGCCAGTAGGTAGGTAGGTAGTGATCAGGGGTCCAACTCCTTATGTCGACCATCCTTGGAAACCTAATATGGTACTACGATGAGTCTTGTGATAAGCCTCAGAGTCTATCGACTGAGCCAATCGACTCATGAAACATGCTCAAGCACCAACTTTGTAATTGGATCCCTACACTGGGCTCACATGAGCAAGGAGATACCCCCTAGTGCATGATATAACGACATACCACATCGACGACCATGAGGGTTCTCAGGTCGTATTATGATCAGATCGTCGACTCACTGATTACTGATTGACCGGGGTGTTTGTTTACCTATATAAAGCCAGCCTGCTTCCCTTCATCTTTCCTTCTTCCTCTTCCTTCATCTCTCTTTCCCAGATCTCTGGCAAAGAAAATAAAAATTAAATAATACTGCTTTCATACAGCCCAGCACAACTTGGCCATTCATCCTCTGCCTCTACAGCTTTGGTCATTCTCCAAAGATATACATATAGAGCTCTCTATATATATCATCATCACTGGCAATTCACATTATTACTTCCCTTCATACTGCTTCTAGGTATTATTCTACGCCTTTCTTACATTACCAGATTGGCCGTGGACCGTGGTATTCCTCCTAAATACCCTCCTCTCCAACACCTTCTTCCCCAATACCTTCTTCCCCAATACTTCTCTCCCAAGCATTTCCTCCTCAATATCTCCTCCTCAATACACTCGTCTTAATTTACCTTCTTTACCACGCTCCTCCCCATACCTTCCTCTCAGCCTCTCTTGCCCTCTCTTCGTGGCGGCTATTCATCCCGCAACATTACGTGCTTGATCATTAATGTACCTCACTTAAAGATCAATACAAACCTCTCCTGAAACCGTCACGGAGAAGCTCTTGCAAAGTGATTGCCCAAAAGGCGTATATTAAGCAGAGTCTAATCATGGCTTGATGAGCTGTAGGCGCCGCCTACGCTACACTGGTAAGTTACTCCTATCTATTATTTTACTCTGGTATCAATTATCTTGCGTGTCTTTGTTTTGTTTTGGGGGGTTTTTTTTTCTCTCAAAAACGGTCATCGAAGAGAAGATCACACAATAATTTTGAGATATCACGATTCTAATGCGAAATATTAGGGAGACGAAGTGGTCAATTATCAAATCGAGAACGTCAAATGGCGAGGAGAGTGTTCCACCCCGCCATTTGTCGGAGGTTCTCCTCGGAGATGATGTTCCTCGTTCAAACAAAGTCTGATGGAATATCATATGTCGTGGACAGTTTCAGTAAGTTACTACCTACTAATACACCACCACATTTGACAACAAAAGCTAACCAATTGGATTCAGACATAGAAGGAATTAAGACACAGAAAATATTCAAGTCAAGAAGCACACCAGCAGCGGTACAGTATACACGTGCCTGGGGCTGATTTCTTCTGGTTTGGGGCGTCCTTGACATCAATACATCTCTACCACAATACGTGGTCTTCCCTTTCTTCGCCATAATCCTCATTTTCATTCGTCCTCGTCCTCCATTTGCCCTGCTCTGTCAATTGGCCCGCCCTATCACCACAAGTCCAGTTGGTCCAACGACTTAACACGGCCTTCTTGGCTCGTTTCCGATACTCTGCCATTCCAGGCCTCCTCAACTGCAAACATGCCATCATAGTACTCTTTTGGCGTGGGCAACCTCTCAACAAAGATTATTGGGCGAGAAAGTCTATTCTCAGTCAATGGGAATGGTGGGATTTCTGTGTAGTATCATCTTGTTCACGACGGCGAATACCTATAACGCAAGTCGGGCGGTGATCAGACTAAGCCGATTTGAAACCACATAAGCGATTCTAACAGGTCTTGCTTCACGTCGTCAAAGGATGCAAACTCCCGCTTTCATCCTTCTCGGTGGTTTCGCTTCTCTCTCGGCACCAAGAAACAATTGAGGACAGGAACAATGATGATCAAACTCCATTGCGAGTGTATGAGAAGTATTCGGACACTACAAAGAAGTAAAGGTCCGCAATTAGTGATATTGTGTTGAATCGACAAGGCGATAGGTCGTGACAACAGCATTTCCACAATACTGCCTTGCTTTGGTATCTTATTTGCGGCGGATGAAGTGTCATGCTACTAGCACTAACAACGACGAAACCCGCCGCAACAATGACATGGCTAGGACGCAAACACAAGCATTACATGTGCGGTCCAGTCATCCGAAACACGTCATGGTATGATTGCCTCATTCCTGCTAGCTTCCCACATCTACAATGGGCCTCCTTAGCTGTCCCATATAAGCAAGAGCACGACTGCACGGTCGAGAAAAACCACAACAACAGATGTTCGTGTCGTGGCAACAAAAATATCAAAAACCGGCCTCGGGGAGCCTTGCCCTCCGTGCTTGTGCCGCAAGCACACACACGGGGGGCGGGGGCGTGCCGTCTCACACCACATTCTTGCTGCTGGGGCGTGTCGCTCATTAATACACAATTCGCATTGGCGGGAGAGAACCATGATAAGCTCAAGAATAATCACAACAGTTCAATTATTCAAAAGCGTGTCCCTCGGTCCGTCAGTGGGGTTGGCGTCTACTATTGGCAGGCATACATCGGGGGGGAATTAGATACCTCCCCGATCATGCTGCCGTCCTGTTTGGGTATTGGCTCATTACATTCGCGCCGGTCCTATTCAATTCGACTTCTGGGACAGGCGGCAGTGGCCCGCCATTCACGGAAAGCGACGCCGAGGCATCACACTAGCCTTCCAACAACACCGTCGTTTGTACCTGTTCACTACGTGGTTGTTGGCTTGCTGCTCCATCAGAACCGTTTGCAAGCCCCACGGGCTTCTCTTGAGCACATGGCACAACCTCCGATGGGGGGGTTGCTGCTCTCGTTCTACCATAACCGTTGCAAATTACACTGGCCTCTACCAGAAGGCCCAGCCACGTACGGTGCCTACCCTTACTACGAAGGCCCCAGAACCGACGCGAGCCGAACTGGAGACAGTTTGGGGAGTCTGACGAAGCACACACGGCGGCTTCATACATCCAACCACACTGGCGTTTGTCAAAAAGGCCAACAGGGCCAGAACACTGGCTCGGCCGCCGCGTTTCACCAGAACTGCTGCAAGCCCCACTGGCCTCGGTCGGGTGCAACCGACGAGGCACATACGGCGGGGGTTCGTTGCGTTCGTTCGTTCGTTCGTTCGTTCGTTCGTTCTATGGCATATTTTTACAGCTCGCGAATCTACCGACATGCCGCATTGGGGCTTCTACGGAACCAGCCCGGTTCCTACAGAGTTACAAGATGAAGAGATGAAATCTGAGTCTCGCCTCTCCGCCATGGTTCATTCCAATTTAGCCAGCTTGGGAGGTAGATAAACAAGGCACAAAAGGTCCAAGAAAAGGCTCAGGTGGGGGGCTCGAAAACATTACAACACTTCATGTCGTGTCATCGCCTAGGGGCTTCTCATTCGCCTCCTCTCGTTTCCGGAAGTCCCTTATTCCGCCCTGAACCGGGTACAGCTCAGCTAGCCCGGCTGGCAAGTAGAAGAACAGGCTCAATACGCGGGGCTCGGGTGCTCTTCAAGCTACTTGAGAGCTACAGCGTTCGCTGGTATGCCTGCATGTCTTCTTACCCTACATGGCTTTTGTCTTCGCCTCTCTCCTTCTTATCAAGGCCCGACGGGGGGGTCCCGCGGCGCCGCCCTAAGCGATTGCCCAACATCGGGCAAGCCGAGAACTCTAAGCACATGTCCTGTCACTGCATACTGGTTCCTTTTCGCACCAGCTCTCTTCCCCATAGCCTGCCTCTCTGCCATGGTTGAGTACAGTCTAGCCAGTCCAGCAATCCATGACGAGAATGATGAACACGGGGTCAATACCCTGAGCTCAGCTGCTTCGGTTAATCCTCCTCGCAAACCTGTCACTGGAGGCGACCTCACACTCACCGCGCAGAGCGCGGGTGGGGAGGTTTTGCCGCACAATACCGCGGAGATTCAAGCTGCTGGACCTTAAGATCATGTCCTGTCATTACACACGGCTTCCCTTTGACTTCTCTTCTCAATCTCGTCTACATACCATCTGCCCCGCCGCCTTTGACCTTCTCAATCTTTTTCTCTTTGCCCTTCTCTGAGAAGACCGCGGCAAGGAACTCGCGTTGATATGATTTGATTTGCACACGGCATTTTAACTTCCGAGGCTGTCGGCTTGTGGAAATAGATTCGAGGACGACCTTGGTAACAAAGGAGTGGCTGACGATGATGAAAACCATGGATGTTGCTTGTCCGTCTTACTCGGTTTCGGGATTCCTACCTAGAGTGCAAGGCACTGGAACACGGTTGTTCTTACAGGACACTACGACAGCCATCCGTAATCGCCGCGGACCTGGAGCTGGATGACTATATGACGTCCGTCGGTGGTCTGTGTCAAGCAGCAAGGCACAGGTATACTGTACCGCAAGACCACCGACCGCAGCTGACTCTACTACTACTCCCTCGAAGGTGTGCTGTTTTCGATCAATTCTTATTTTCTCTCCCATTGTTCTCCTCTACACTAAAATCGATCTCCCCCTCACAAACCGGGCGCGAGCATCCCTCACACGCTCGCCCGGGGGTTTGGGGGGGGGTTGGGGGGGGGGGGCACCATTCCTCATTGGCCCTCCACGCGGGAGCATTGTCTCCGCGTCGCCGACGGTTGTCGTGGTCTTGGGGTGATTGGATGGTGATTGGATCCATTCCAATCCCCTGCGTGGGTTTCTGGCTGCCACATCGAAGAGTCGTCCCATCAAAGAGTTTTGTCTCTTACTGCAGCAGCAGCGGCTGCAGCTATTGACGTGGTTGGCTCTCATCACCACCATTTGTGGCGTGGTTGGTCAGAAGATACGCAGCACGTTCCCGTCTTTCCGGAAGCGTTGGACATCCTCATCTAACTTTCCCGATACTGCATGTAGACGCATTGCCGTCGTTCCTCCTTCACTCGCCGACTGAGACAGGTCAGCAGTCTCAGTCACATCCCCGACACATACATACCTCCCAACACCATGCTAGGTGTACCTGTAGATTACTCCGACCTACTCCCTGGGAGAGATTTCCAGTTCTTAGCTCATCACCACAACTCGCTGAATAGTATCCATGACAGGAACTCCGTGAAAGGAGTTCCATACTCAACCGCTCCAGCAAACAGCTTTTCCTCCCCAGACGCACCAAACTGGGACACATAGTCGAATTATCTGCCGACGGCTATTTTCAAACGGATTGGGAGCAGGCCTTCGCTAACCAAAGTATCTCTACCCACGCCATATCCTAGTGCCATCAATACATCTCTGCCACAATACCAATATCCACAAATCCACTCAGCTGGATCCTCTTCTCAGAGTATATGTCCAACGCGCCCCTCGACCGCTTGCGAAGTGGACATGGAGAACTACTCTTTTCATGGTTCTCCAGCAAGCGGTCCGAGGGGTTTACATCATACTATGCCGTCTATGCCCAGCCCCAGAACTTGGTCACCTCCAGAGGCTAACCAGATAACCTCACAGCAAGCCTATCTCAACGAGTCTAACGCAATGCAAGGTTTCAACTTATGGCCTACAGCGGTATTGCCACTCTCTCTCAACCTATAGAGGCTGTCCTCAACACACACCCCGAATTCATACATAGTATAATTTCCCTACGGTATACCAATTCTTTATATCTTGTAGAGAGTCCTTGTCCTTTCTCCAAGGAGGTACAGAAATCGTGTGCCAACCCTCCTCCTATTCTGGAGGGAACCGCCTCAGAAGCCCACAAGGCTCTTCAAGGAAATACAGCACAGCGATGGCTTGCTGGGAGTCCGACAAGGATGACATGAGTGAGAGCATCGTGGTCGGCGTTTATGGGTTCAGGACAACGAGTTCGTCGACAAGTGCAGTTTTACTGATCTGAGAGACGTAATTATTTCGCCTCATGGCTTTGACAACGTTCCAGATTATTTCTGGATCAGATGTGTGTCGGCGGTCCAGACTATTTTTTGATCACAGGCATCTGGTCGAAACTGGGAAAAGCTACGAGGGTGGCGAGAAAATCGCCATCAAGCAATACGCTCGCCGCCCTCTTACCTTGCGAGATACCAATACTTCATACCCCATAGGGGGAGGGCTTTTCTTTTGTTTCCGGTGGCATAACAAGTCCCTACTTGTTTGTTTTTGTTAACTACTCAACCTTTCGTCAGCGGGCTGGGATGTCACAAGCGCCTTACCAGCAACAGAAAAGAAGTACAGCGGGACATGAGCCTGGCATCAGACACAGTCCCCACCCACATTGGGTGCGTGTTCTCTTTGGGTTTGTGCATTCGCTTACGACAACGCACCTTATGAATAGCCCGACACTTGATGATTTGAGCGAAAGACTTCATGGTTCCGTGGCAAGGGTATAGTCATTGCTTTTGGCTTGACACCGCCTACCATCGAGGGGGCGCTTGTGTCTTGTCCCCGAAGATACCTACAACAAATCGTACCTACCCCAACCTAATGTTTACAGTGGGGAGCCAAAGAAACAACACGAGCAGCTGAAGCCAAATCCGGCCTACAGTGGGCGTGACACCGATTCAACACTATGCCCCGATGGAGGTGCGCGTTCTCTTTGGGTTCGCCTATTCAATTGTGGCAAGACCACCAAGGACAAGTCAGTGATTGAATGGCTGGAGGAGCAGCACATTGATATCTGGTGGCTAGGGAGCCATCAAACATAGATCTCTACCACGATGTTCCGCGTCGCTTCAGGACTGCAACGTCCTGGATTACTTTTGGATTACCGACATCTGGTCCGACTTGGATTGTTTGAGCAGCAACAAAACTTGAGGTATGGCGTCTATGGAGCCATCAGCAGAGGCTCTACTCCAATGTTCTAGATTACTTGAGGACTACAATGTCCTTGATTATTTCTGGATCACGGGCATCTGGCCTGAACTGGAAGCGGGACATCAAGATGGCAAGAAGATTGCCATCAAGCAGTTTAAGATGATCTGCTTGGGATATCTTACACGAAAGCCATTCTTTGCATTTCACACAGAGGACTTGCGGTCCTTCTCAAGGAGATACGAAAACCGGTTCCTGGACCTCGCCGAAATACCGGCGGGGGGGGGGACTGGTTAGAACAACCAACAGAGTACTCAAGCAACTGTAGTCAAGTACGGCTTCTAGTGGGTTCTGAGACCGGATCCAACATGCGCTTGGGGGGTGCATGTTTCTTTGGCTTTACCTATTCGGCTGCGACGAAAAGATTCTACTGCGGAGGAACGGTATCATTGCTGGCCGTTCTGTTCGTGGAGTCATTCCTTAACATTAGCCTGACGGTTACTTATGCCATGTACTCTTGGCTGTTGGCAAAAGGCGACATAAAGGGGATGATAGTCACACATCTTCACATTCAATCCATCACTTACATCCCATTGGAGGTCGGCAAAGGGCCACTCCACTGCCGTTCGCCGCCTCTCTGTCTCCGCCCAGTCATAAAAGTATCCAGCCTCCGGGTGGCTGCTCTCCGCCATATCATCTAAACCCCCACATCATTTAGCCTTCATCCACGAGTTATTGCTCTGTTCCGAATCGTGTGAGCACTCATCGCCACACTCTCCTTGGTCCCGGTATCGGACTCCCAGCAACGTTGTCCAACACTTCTCTGTTTTCTTCGCAGTTAGGCCAGGTGTAGAGCCCGTCGCCAGAGAGACTACTGGAAATACCGTTTCGTCGGCCCTGACCCCTGTGGCATTCACACCATCGCACCACAACTTCCCTGTATTTGTGCTTTTCCTGCAGTCAGTCAGACCAGGTGCGCATTCGCGAACCAAAGAAGGGCGCGAATCTCCCATGTTTGAAAGGATGGGTGGAAGCAGCTAGAGAGAAACTGCTTGTCTGCCGAGGTTGCCTGCAAGGAACTGGGAAACGTCAATGGCCCACATGCCCTGCCCGGGTTGGGGGAAGAAAGGTGGCCTAGGCTACGATGGCGTTGCTCTCTCTGACTTGCCTACCGAGGACGAAAGGCCCAGGACTACTATGGACTGAATCGATGGCTTCCATGCGGCGGTTTAAATGGCCTAGAAAGCAGTCTGCTCATGCTTAACTGCCTGCCTACCTCACCTTGAAGGAGAACACTACTACCGACACAATGGATCCTTGATCAAAAGTTCAACGAGAAAGGATACCTTCATTCGCAACAGAGACGGGGTATTTGTGTGCGGTGATTCGATATTGATGCTACTTGGGCAGTCCCAAGCGTTTACGCTGCCGTAGGCAGCTCAGTAGCCATCAATACTCTTTTCACTCTGGGTCCCGGCACTTGATGCCATCCATCGTGTCTTGGCTGTCTCAGGCATAGCGAGACCACATCATCAGGTTTCGGAAGACCACAGACAGATGTGTTAGGCCAAGATCGCGTTGCTCCGACCTACCTACCGTGAGAGAGCGACGCCTGACTTTTCCGGATATATGTGGTGGTTTGAAGAGGCCCGGTCCACTGTCCGTTCCACGATGGACTACCTACCTAGTACCTACCTTTACCTTGGTTGAGAAGAAGAGGAAGGAGAGAAGGGGAGTACGAAGACCTTCTCAATGGCTTCTTTGCGGTGGTTTCGAAGGTCTGGATTCCAGTTCATTCCATGCTGAATCGCCAACTTTCACCTTGGTGGAGCAGACAAGAGAAGAGCTGGACGATGTGGGGCTGGATTCCTCTCCTAGCTTCTATGCGGTGGTTTGAAGAGACCTGGTGCGCTGTTTATCCCGTGATGGAGCGTAACATAGGTAGAGGAGGAAGACGATGAGGGCCGGGAGTCGTTCAAGGACTTCCATGTGGTGGTTTGAAGGGGCCTTCCATCCTTTTTATGCCACGATGGACTACCTACCCAAACTAGGTATCTATGTCTGACCACCTCACGTGTCTTGGGACTACGGCGGCTACAGCTATGATGGACGATAGCACTTATGCGTCTTGGGCTAGGATTTGGGAATGGTGGTTTATAATACGGATACCATGGGCGGTTCAACCCATGTCTTGTATTCTTTGGCTTTGTTTAGGATGGAGTCGACAAGTCGTGTTGTTGATGATATTAGATACCTGCTGGGCTGGGAATGGTACATGATATGGATACTATGGACGGTGCAACTCATGTTTGGTGTTTTTTGACGTTTGTTCACAACGGAGTCGATATGTCGTGTTGTTGTTGATGATATCAGATACTTGGCCACTGGATACATGTTCAGGTATACAATGGATTAAGGAATAGCATCCAGACCTCTAACTCAAAACTACAAGACCAACTTAAACCACCTCCTCCGCTTCACTGAAAGTAGCTCGAAGTTTCGTAAGTAACACTGAGTCTAATTAACAACCATACCCTTCACATGCTCTGTTCGACTTGCCGGATGTGTGAGTAATGATAAGCAGTAGGTGCCTAGCCAGGTATTTATTTATGTAGTTCTTCGTCGAGCCAAGCATAGGAATACCTACAGGATATTCCATTAACTACCTAGCCAACCAACACAAGCGAACATAAAAATCACTTCTACGCCGATATCTAAAGAATTTTGAAGATAAAAAGTTGATAATATGTAGGTATGTATATCTGTACCAGCTAGGCACCTAACTATGTACTACTGCCTCCCCCCTTCCCTCCCCTCCCCTCCCCCTACAATCACCACCCAACCCCTACCCCAATCTACACCCTACAGCACACTCCTGCCCCATAATGGCTACACCAAATTCCTCAACTCCTGCCCCGCCAAAAACCTCCGCAAGTTATACGCCACCAACGCCTCCGCGTCCTGCGGCCTGCCGCCCGCCGCATGCGGACTAACCAGCACATTCGGCGCCGCCCACAGCCTCGACGTCTCGGGCAGCGGCTCCGTCTTAAACACATCCAACGCCGCGCCCCCTAGCTGCCCCTTCTCCAACGCATCCACGAGCGCATCCTCGTCGATGCTGGTGCCCCGCCCGACATTGACGACCCACGCGTGCCTCGGCAGCAGCGCGAGCGTCTTCGCGTTGAGCACGTCGGCCGTGCTCGCGTCGCCGGGGAGGATCATGACGAGCGCGTCGGTGTGCGGGAGCAGGTCCGCGAGGCGATCGTCAGCGTAGACCTCGACGCCGTTGCGGACGCCGGCGGAGCGAGCTATGCCGCGGACAGTAGCGCCCAGGGCAGTCAGGTAGGGGGCGAGGGTCTTGGCGATGTTGCCGTAGCCCCAGATGGTGACGCGGGCGTCGCGCAGCGTCGTGAAGCGGTCCTTCGGCCTATCTGGCTGCGGGCCGCCGAGCTCCGCGGGCCAGCGCTTCTGCAGCTGTGCCTCGCGCATGGCGTCGAAGCGGCGCGCGGAGGTGAGTAAGAGGCCGAGGGCATGCTCGGCGACGGTGCGGTCGTGGAGGCCGGAGCCCGTGGTCACGAGGACGGACTTGGGAAAGCCGGCGCTGAGGACGTCGTTGGGGCCCGCGGCGAGAGACTGGATCCAGCGGAGCTTGGTGAGGCGCTTGGCGGCGTCGCGGAGGTTGTCGGCGGTGTTGGTCCAGGTCACGAGGATCTCGGCGTCGGTCAGCTCGTCGGGGATGGGGGCTTTCACGTCGTAGGGGTGCAGGGTGGTGCCGAAGCCCTCGAGGCTCTGGATGTCGAGCTTGAGGGATGTGGGGTAGAGGAGCTTCATGATGTGATGTGCAACCTGCGTTGATCTGTTGCAAGCTTTGCTGTGATATGATGTGTGTGGTAAGTAGTAGGTAGTCTGGTTTCAACAAAGAACGTAAGTTGATACCGAGGCTTGAACTATCTTGGGACGAATCTGCTTGATAACAGAAGAATTGTCAAGCAGAAAAGACAAGGAATGAAGAAATAAAGGATCGGAGAAACAAGTTACTCTGAGAAAGATGCAACAAACGGTGCTACATATGCAGATGCCGTGTAATGCATACTACGTAGGCGTAGTGTAACGGGCGAAATCGAGCAAGTACCTATGCGGGGTCCCGAAAGAGCCTATATCGGGCGCGCTTTCCCCATAATGCCGGGCTATTGCGTGCCGAGTAGCTTGTCCCTGCTCCCACACTATCCATGGTTTCGGGTCCTAACCCCGGTACTACCTTTCACCTAGCAGTCTAGTACGTAACATATCGATATATACGTACGTGGTAGGTATCTAGGTTAGTACTGTGGAGGGGGGGAATAGGGGCAAGCCGAGTAGGTACCTAGGTAGGCATATGTAGACATACTATGTAGTTGCACGATGATTATTCCACCGACTACACACCTAAAAGACAACACTGAGACACTTCACGCAAATGCAGGGAGACACAAGCCACGAATCAGTGCAAAACCATCAAACTACTATGTATTGTAATGCTACAATTACGTAGGTGGCCTTGGGTGCATTCTAACCCTGGGGGGGAGCAGTGAAGTTTAGTAGAATCTGGGTAAATGGTTCAAAAGGGGAAAAGGGAGACGATAGAAGAGAAAAGAAGAGAAAATGGGGGTATAAATATATGATCTCAAAAATCAAACTCTCACCTTACGCAACCCAACATATGCAATACCGATCTGAAAAATGCAATTACCTAGTTTACCGAAGCATGGAACGAGTTACAACCCAGCTATCTCCTATAGCTGCTTTCCACGGCGTATACGATCTCCAAAACCATGAGAATCGTGAAGACCACGCCGAGTTCACTTGCCCATGCCCTCGGTCATCAGTTAAAATTATCCTTCCCTCCTTGCCACCTATGGGATATCTCAACACGAAAACACTTCGCGGGCTATACTCAATTTAGTAACGCATCCCCCGACCGACTGTTCACAAGCCAGCCTCATGTGAATATGTGCTGCAAGAATAGCAACCTGAAAGAGCTCTATATTTCAAGAGCCAAGACAATGCAAAACGCAAAGTCAAAAGAAACTAGTACCGGCCAATATGGAAATCACCCGACGGCGAGTACGTTTGTTTCATCCTTCCCATTCGCACCACTTCAGCTTTGCTAACAAGCTGTAGGGTGTGTAATGTCGACAAGCTAGGCGATATAGGCCATGGCAAGTTACGACGATGATAAGTTTTCTGTGCAGCAGTTCTCTCTTTTTTTGTGTCCCTCTCGGGAATATGACCTAATCCGGCATTTCAATAGGTTGTGTTCGTAGAATCATGAAGTATTCTTCTGGCGCGAGGATTTCGCCTCCCAGTTTCAGTCTTTTTCCCTTTGCGAAACTAGCTCTGGGGCAGTCTGTCGATGCGGCCACCACCCTTTTGGCTGAGCCACTCTTTCTCAACAAGATCGTCACGAGCCGGGTACATGTGGCGGTATGCGGTTCTAATCGTGCCATCACTAACACCAGCCACTGCCGCAATATCCCTCGACGTTCGAGCATCACCCATGAGGTGGGAGGCCATGTAGATAGCCGCTGCAGCGATGGAGAGAGGAGATCGGCCAGCAAGGTCCTTGAGAGCGGAACTCTTCTCCGCCAAAGACTTGGAAACTCTCTCCATGAGATGCGGGTTCTTGAACTGCAGGTTGTTGCAGTACCGAGCACATAATTCAGATGCACCTGTAGTGCCAGTAGCTTCATAGTTCTCGACCATGAGGAATGAGCCATTCGTGTTCGCTTCACGGTTGCTCTGCAGGAACTTCTCTAATTGCTTAAAGGTGCGGCCGATCTCTTTCTTGGAGACCTTGGTCAAGGAGAAGATTTCGCGAAAGGTTCGGGGAGCCTTGGACTGTCGACAAGCGATGAAAATGCAACTAGCAATCACACTTTCGATAGGCTTGCTCTTGAAAAGTTTCGCTTCTTCCACTAACTTGAAGATATGCTTGGCGGTATCTTGGGTGGTTTTGGGAATGCTGATAGCCTCGCAAAGATTGGAGATCTCACGATAGGCACTCAGGAGGGTCTTGGTGGCTTTGTCATTGACGGAACGATTTTGAGCACGGTGCAGCTCTCGAGAACGCATGCCCTCACCAAAGGCAATATTAGTCTCCAATTGAGAGCCGCTAAGAAGAGGGTTCATAGCATCTCCAACACGAGAAGGATCATCGTTGCCCTGGTCATCGTTGGCAAAGGTACGCCATTCGGATCGGGTATCAATTATGCGATCACCAAGAACTAATCCGCAAGATGCGCAGACCATATCACCGGAAGAAAACTCCTCGACAAGGTTAGGAGGGTTTTCGTTACAATCAGGACAAGTGAGTCGCGAGTTCAGGTTCTGCTTGTACTCTTCGTCGGCTGTGGGCGCAGCTGCAGCTGAAGGCGCAGACACTGGTGGAGGAGGCAGCATCTGAGAAGACAAATCAATGTCCGGGCGAGGAACAACGGTCGCCATTATGACAGGATGGCGGTGGCCGATGAAATCAAGTCGATGTGGTTGCGTTGGGGAGGGTCAAAACGACTTGACACAAAGGTGAAGAGGCGAAAAGAAGAAACGCGAAGGAAGAAGTTCCAGGTACAATATGTGGAATTCTTACGAATTGTTATGTCAGAGTGGGTCCTATGAGAATCTGAGTCAGCAGGTACTAGGTACTTCTGTACCGACTTCGAAGTACCTTATCCACTTTTCTTGTAACCTCTTAAGGACCTTCAATGAACACCCAAACCGAATGCAGCTTCAGCCCAGGTGCAGGTAGGCAAGTTCAATAATTCACTGTTGGCTATAATATCGTCAATGTCGATTCAGCCATGTTAAACGAAAATTTATTGGAAGCGATGTTATCTTTACCTAGGTAGCTAAAGAATTGAAGGAAACATAGAGTTTGAGCAGAATAAAATGCGATGGTTTGCCTTGTGCGACAAAGAATTGGTCGATGACTTTGTTGTTCTTGCCAAAGAATTATCTACAGTAGGTTAAGGTTAGGTAGTTGCGTGTTGAGAAATGACAGACCAGGTTGTAATGGCTGCCGTAGTTGTAAAAAAAAAACACGTAAGCGTTCTACAGCATACATGCCTATGTATTCTACTGTGCATTTATGTAGTACCTAAGGCACGTATCAATTCAACATTGAATCCATTGGCGTTGAAGCATCGTCATTTCTACTAGTCATACAAATGATCATCCAACCATACATCATCGTAGTCATAGCATTACTTTTTTCATTTCCTTCCAAACAAATCAATCATCTATGTGTCTAGGTAGGTAATATATTTGATACAGTCCGAGGTGATCCGTAACATCCTCTGTACTCCTTACACGCCCACAATGCTTAATCCACCATCCCCGTGGTATCAATCCTAATACACAGCTCCAACTCCCAAGCCCGTAACACGATCTAGTATACATTATCCCAAGAAAATACCGTGGTTTTCCGTAACCAATCCATCCAATTGAAGCGCCTACCCCAAGTTTTGCTTCGAGTGCGCTTTGACTACTACCTAGGTAATAAAACTAATCGCCTGGTGTGAAAAAGTGTTCATAATATCATCTCGTAAGGATAAAAATACACAGGAGAGGTGAATTATCTCTTCTTGCGGAACAGTGTGGTGCCTCCACTCGTGAAATATATGTTGTACATGTATAAATCGAGAGAAAGATCATCCCTATCGCGAGGGGATATACAGCTGCGGCGGCTTAATGCCCCTTAGGGGCGACGGACTTCGAGACGGCGGTGGGAAAGCGAGTTGGGGTTGCGGCAGAAGCGCCGGGTGTACGCCTAGCTGTGTGTCGTGGATACCCGGCGTCGGTCTCATGGGTAGGATTCCCGCCTCCTCTTCCTTCCAACTCTCTCTCTTCGCCGCCAGGCCCTCGCGCTCCTGTCGGTCAAGCTCCTCCAACCGGTATATCGATGTCCTCGATGTCCTTGATACTGAAGAACTGCCCGAGGACGCCCGGCTAGCAAGTGACTTTCGGATCATGATCGCTCGTTCCATCTCTTCTGCCGCGACTCGGTCGGAGGCGCTCATCTTCCGGCTCTTGGTCTTGAATCTGGGCTGACTTATGAACGGACCTGGCTGCTGGTACTCGCCCTGAGCTGCGCGCTGTCGTTTTCTTACGAAGTGTAATATTACGAGTACGGAGAGTACTACTGTGAGGAGGACTAGGAGAACAATGACAACTATGGTCAATGGTCTCACCGAGGCGTCCACCGAGGCGTCCGCCGAGGCATCGTCCATTCCTTCAACCTGTCGTCGAGACTGTGCCTGGGACTCGGACACGTCGTCTATCGTAGGTTGAATTAACCATGCTGGCGCCATGATGGTTTAGTTATTAGGTAGGGTTATCCCTATATTTCCGTAGAGCGAGAACGGGGAAGTAGCTCAAAATATCTATCGTGGTTCACATAGGTACCTAGGGGAGTAAAAAAAAATAGAAAGACTAGACGTACAAGGAAAACATAGTTGAACAAGGTGGGAAAAGATATGCTTTTAACTTCTCGTCGCCCCCCGCCCTGCATTTGTTAGTTACTGCCGACATATAGCGCTGCTGTGGCCACCGAGAAATACGAGGATCACCGAATTAGCAGGCAAGACACTATTATTGGACCAATCAACTGCTAAATACACCCTATTTGTGGTTACACGCAGCATACGGCATGCTACCCACCCGGAACGGATGGGGTCTATCGGGATCCCTGTTGGTGAGGACGGGGCAATGCGAGAGTTCGGTTCCAGCAATCGCATCCTACATACATACCTAGGTACACCTACAACCGTTGTAAGGAATTAATGTCTCAAAGACTAAGTAAAAAAAGGTTGGCCTTATTGTCAAAGAGGTTTGGTGGAATAACTTGTTTGTACCATTCTCTTAGGCAACTTCCAAATCCATGTGCCGTTTTTCCAGCCGCTAGTTGATGATGATTAGCCCTTGGGTGACATCGACCGCAGTCCTTCGCAATCATCAGAGGCTGAGCCACCTAAACTGCTAGGCACGTATGTAGGGATATCGGGTCCATCACGGATGTACCTTGTGTTCCTCGAGGGGCGCCTGCGATTCGTAGCCGTGTTGGTTTTCTTTTCTCTTTGTGTATCGCGACCTGTCTCATGTTACCTAGGTGGACATTGCGGTTATGATAACAGTCATGCCGTGTAACTTCTTGTTGGTTGATTTCAATCAGACTATACTATCGGCTTGAAAATTTCCGACAAATATTGCTGTGCACCGCCCACCTGGCTTTAATTTTGAAGGTAAAGCAAAAGGATTCGTATTGAGGGAGAGGGAGCACTAGAGTTCGACAAAAGCCGGAGCTCTTCGTAGCTCGGATCCTATTATAGTTCGTCACGATACCTAGGCGTTGGGAAGGTGATCTTCGCGTTAGTCAGGGGTTGGCACTTCGGCTTACCTGACGCTAAGGCTACTGTCAATAGTCATTGATCATCATGGAATGTGGGGTAGAAAGCCTTAACTAGTAGATTGGGGATAGCGGCCGTTCTTCGCTATCTTCATCTCCACTAGACAACGTACGCATTGGACTCCGGCGTTGGAATATCGTGGTATTTTTCGTACGCGTAGTTACGTAGGAAGTGACAACGAACTTCTTACACAATTAAGCGCAACTAAATTCTCCGATAAGGCTCAACGTACCTACCTATCTAACCTACCTACATATGTTGTATCGCGAAGTTCTAAGCCTGAAAAGTCGTGTATCGTTATTCTCGTTCCACCAACCGCAGATCTCGGGTGTCAGCCGAAACCTAGTACACTATTCCGTGATTCGACAATCTTAATTGTTCGCCAAGAAATTTCAATGTTGAGTCGTCGTACGGTAACCTGTGCCACCTATGGCGCGAGATTCTTAAGAAGTCGTTATCAGTTTGACTTAATACGGCGATATTCTGCTGTCGTAAGCACCGAAGGATTATCGTCTTTGCCGCTGGCAGGTCATCGTGTTCTGGATATGACCAGGGTCTTGGCTGGCGTATGTAAAAGACCATTCTAACCCTAGCCGCGTACATACGCACAAAAATGCTTATCTTCATACTATTATAGCCGTATTGTACACAGATCCTTGGCGACCTTGGGTATGGAAGGACACATTACCAGATACAAGAGATATTATAAACTGACGTCGTATCACAAACTAGCGCTGAAGTCATCAAGATTGAGCATCCAACTCGTGGTGATGATACCCGGGCTTGGGGCCCGCCTTATGCGGCGTATCGAGACGAGTCTAATCTGGAAGGTCCGGGTGAATCTGCGTACTTTCTAGGTGTAAATTCCCCGGCTCTAGTCCTGTGTACGATACGTCGCCAATGCTAAATTTTGGCCAGGTCAACCGAAACAAGAAGTCTTTAGGTCTATCATTCCAACATGCCGAGGGTGTGGAGGTCCTTCACAAGCTCGCAGCGAAATGCGACATCCTCGTGGAGAATTATCTCCCAGGTACTCTGAAGAAGTATGGTATGGACTATGAAACGTTACACAAAATTAATCCGGGTCTCATCTACGCCTCGATAACGGGATATGGCCAGACGGGACCATATTCGCAGCGAGCCGGGTACGATGTCATGGTCGAGGCCGAATTCGGGTTGATGCATATCACCGGCAGTCGAGACGGGCCACCGGTAAAGGTCGGCGTAGCTGTTACAGATTTGACTACGGGGCTTTATACCAGTAATAGTATCATGGCTGCCCTTTTGTCTCGCGCGAAGACGGGTCGTGGCCAGCACATCGACGTAGCCCTCAGTGATTGCCAGACTGCTACGCTTGCCAACATCGCAAGTAGTTGTCTCATTAGTGGGAAGAAGGACACAGGCCGATGGGGTACAGCTCATCGTAAGCGTAAACCAGTCATATTTTCACGAGTCGTTTACTGACGACCCAATAGCATCAATAGTACCGTACCAATCATTCAAGACCAAAGACGGCGATGTATTATTTGGCGGTGGCAACGATCGCTTATTCAGCATACTATGCCAAGGCCTAGGTAGGCCGGAGTGGATAACGGATCCGAAGTACAGCGTGAACTCGCAGCGCGTAGCTCACCGGGAAGAGCTTCTTGTCGAGATACAGGAGATTACGGTGCAAAAGACGACGCAGGAATGGTTGGAAATCTTCGAGGGGAAGGGCATGCCGTACGCCGCGGTCAACGACGTTCAGGGGGCGCTGAATCACGAGCACACGAAGGCGCGGAATATGGTTATCGAGGTAGAGCACGAGCAGTGCGGGCCGATCAAGTTGGTTAACACCCCGGTCAAATACAGCGAAACCAAGCCCACGGTTCGTACTGCACCACCGACTTTAGGTCAGCATACCGATGAAGTTTTGTTAGATATTCTTGGCCTAGAAGCTAGCGAGGTGGCTTTGCTGAAGGAGAAAGGGGCCGTGAGGTAGATTTCAGAATTTCAATTGTCATCTTCTAAGAATCTGTAGGCCAACCAATTCAATTACTTGAGATGAATTGATTAGATGGGTAGGTATCTGATTAGAAGTAGTTATTTGCTGCTTGGACTGACGGGAATATCTTGCTTAGAGAGTTACTCACTTGTAGTTATGGGAGAGATGTTTCTAAGTTGAGACCCTTTGGCATTGGATGACAAGAAACGTACCTGGGGAGGTACCCATGATTGTTCATGTTGACACTGTAGGTAGTATGCTATCATGAAATGACGAGCAAATAAATGAGAAGAAATAGTTATTACGAGGAGCATTGAAGATTCATTGAAGTTTGCTAAATTGAAGTACTAAGTTACTACTAACCTACATATGTAGTAATTAGTAGACATCTTCCTAAAACAGAATAGTTGCTCATATTTACCAGGGTCCAGGGTTATTTAATTCGTGGCCAGGACCTTCCCCCCCGTACCCCCGGATAATCTCAGCACAAATATCGTATCATCACGTGAGTTTCACGTGCCCTAACCTCCACTTGTTGAATTTCAAACTTCCATCTTCATTTCATCAGCTTAACCACCTTTTTAATAAAAACTGAGGAAGCTAAGTTGATCTTTACTAACCAAACATCCTAATACAAGGTAGAACCGTTCAATTTGGCACTGTTCTGTGGTTAGTTGCCGTCTAGAACTTCCTTCTCCTTTACGACAGCTAACAATTTACGGCACTTTAGGGGCAGTATCCAGTAGTAATAACACCTGACCAACTACCTTACCTAACCTACCATCAATCTATTATTTTCCTACTCTAAATACCTGGAGGATATTTCTCAGGTTGCCTATCTTTAAATAGACTGGAATCATGGATTCGCTTAAGCAGAAGGAGGGCGATGTGCCCACGGTACCTCCCGAAATGTCAACCTCATCGCAACCCTCCAACCCTAAGGCGTCCAGTCCAGCACCTAGCACCACCAGCTCCACTGGCCGCCCACCTTACATGCCACAATTCTCAGCAGCTACACAGATGATTCTTAAGAGGATAAATTCCAAACCTGGAAGTCTGTCATCAGCTCTATCATCGGCATCTTCTGAATTGAACAAAACTAACATTGAAAAATCCACATTTGAGGATGCCAAGAGACGTCTTGTCATGACTATGAACACTTCTATGAGTATGCGAATGCCCCCTCAAATTCCTCATCATCACACAATGCCTCGTAAATCATCTTCTATGGTTACTTTACGCATGCCTATGGACGCTGCTTTCCAGCTCCGAACCCCCGCTCCCACTCAGACAACGGCAGCACCCCCCATCTCATCAGCGAAGACCATACCTAAGACCATGGCATTGGCCAAACCAGCCACTCCGAAGGCATCGACACAGAAGTCTAAGAGCAAGCCGTCTCGTGGCACCAAGCGCAAGCGTGGAAAGGAAGATGATGGTGATGAAACATCTTCCAGCCTCAGCGACCTGTCGGATAATGAGCGCAAGGCTGCCCCCGCTGCGAACACCACCAAATCTTCCGTTGCCGCTGCTTCTGCTAAGGAACAGGCCGTACACACTATGACGAAGTACGGCCGTCAAGTGCAGAAGCCGACACAGTACAATCCTTCTTTGCAGTCGGCGCGCGATGCTCAGAAGCGAAAGACTAATGGAAAGCGCACTCAAGAGCAAGCGCTATGCAAGGTGTGCCAACGCGGACTTAGTCCAAACGCCAACCAGATCGTATTCTGCGATGGCTGCAACAACGGCTGGCACCAGATGTGCCACGAGCCGTATATCGATGACGATTTTGTCAGCAACGAGTCTCAATCGTGGTTTTGCAACCGCTGCGTTGCCAAGCGCGAGAAGCATATTGCCAAGAAGAAGAAGCTTGAAGGATTTAAGGGCGTCAGCTGGTCTGGCAAGACTGCCGAGCAGGTAAGTTTTATCTACAGTTATTTCACTCGATACCTACTCATCCACTATACGGATTTTTCTGACAATTTCTCTAGAAACGATCATATCTATCGGGTGTCCCTCATGCGCAGCTCGTTAATATCATCATGTACAGCATGGAGCTACACCCCGAGCTTCCGATCTTCCCTGCTCACGAAGCCAGACGCGGCGGTGCTCAAGGGGCCCGCACGTCTTCCAACGATAGCAGCCGAACCAAGACGGACTCGAACATCAACGTCGGCCCCACTCACTACTCCAGCAAGGTGTCCACGCCAGATTCGTACGCCCTAAACGCCAAGGCGACGGCGGGTCAGAAATCAGCTACTGACAGCCAGGACCGGGCTGCCCGAGAGGGATCCAGCGACTCCGTTCCCGCGGCCTGGCCTCAAGTAGGCAAGGGCACTCTAGCGGGCCTGGAGATGAAAGAGGATGAGATGCGCGATAAGAACGACCATGAAGCCTTCAGCGTCAGCACCTACAATGCCCGAGGCAAGAAGATCATTGAGAATGGCAAGGCCGCATGAAGGCCGAAAACGACACGGAAAGTGAAGTCAAAAGGGGAAGACTTCAATTCGGGAATGATCATTTCAAAATCTGGGGACGCATAGCTAGGCACGTACATGGCTACCTATGCATTAAGTATCAAGAAAAGGGGAGAAGAAGACTATGTGTTGTGCTCGAGGAGAGCCAGAGCTGTTTGCTAGTATCGGGCATGCAGGGGAAGGAAGAAGAAAAGTAACGATATGTTCAGTCACATCCATCGAGAGACCTGCTCTCGGGGTGTGAGTATTTGACGAGGTGGCCATTATGGCCCCATTTACTGGCCTGTAGCCCCGACAAACCGACAGGCAGACGGACATTGAGGAGGTGTTTATACATTAGGAAGGAGTCCAGCATCCTGTAACTATTCCTTATACCATTTGCATGGAATCTGAGCTGGCTGGTTTGCTGGTTTGGTCCGGTCCGGTTCATTGACACGGGGTAAAGGGGGGTGGTGCTCTGATTACAATTTTTTTTTCCAAGATATCTAGGCCTGAATCGACGAGAAAGGACCTAGGCACTTCTTAGTAAATACCTTTTCTTTTCAATTCAACTTCAAATGTTGATAATAATGGTTGAGTTGTTAAATTAAAACTCGAGATCACGAGTACGCTGCCTGGAGAGGAGGGGGTGAGGGGGGGGGCTCAGGATAGCATAGCCGAGAACGGGCGTGGAAATGTCCTACATAGCAGTACATACCTACCTATGCATAGTACATACATACATACGCTTCATGCAAATAAATCCCCCTTGATTAAAAAAAATGATAATTCCACAATATTCGCAATACTCGGTCCTCCTAAAAAAAAAATAAAAAGAATAAGCACGTAAAAAGAAAAGGAAAGAAAAAATTATCAAAGCGACCACCACGGGACTCGAACCCGCAATCTTCACCACCGGAAAGTGACGCGATACCATTTCGCCAGGCAGCCTTAGCTTTAGATAACTGATAACATGGACTGTTTCATTGTTATCGCCGATACTAACTTGCGCTATATATATACATACCTAAGGTAGTATAGTATAGTGCAACATTTGAAGAAAGTCAGGCCGTGGTTTAGGCGCTTACATATGTGTGTGCAGTGTACGTTATGTAATGCACAGTATGTAGGGTACATATTGTGGTAAGCAACTGTACACACCTACTCAGGGTATCTCGCTTTATGATATCGCGAGGTCAACGAGCTGGCGAAATAAATTTACGTGGATGAGCCCGACAATGATTATGTAGACGTGGCTTTGAATGGCTTTGATAAAATTCTACAAGGGAAATAGGACCAGAATTTTAATAGCCACTTATGCCTACACATGAGGCCATCTTCATCTACTCACACGCCAACAGAGGCTCTAACCGGAGTAATCAATCAAGCAGACAAGCCAAGTTTGACTACAAGTTTTCATATTTCTCTCTTTTTATTGTGAGAAGTTCTCATGCAACATGAGAACCTCCCTGAATGAGCTACTCTAAGCCTAGCATTTCTACATCCATGATGTATTCGCTTTATTTTCCCTACCGACCCCGTTTTCATGCTCTAGGTAGTAGTCAAATCCTATCTAGGCAGGGTTCGAAATTGATACGCGATGCGGTAATATGCAAGCCATATCTACTCGTACTTAGATATTTTCCTCCAGACTCACATACAATGCATGATGACCTTCTAATAATTCCTCGCCAAAGATTGCTCGAAAGATAGACCAGTAAAGTGATCGCCTTAGCTATGCAGTCTAGGAAGCTCAGTCTAAAAATGGGTACCTAGTAGAATGCCGTAACTTCTGGCCACTTTTCGTGGGCGGCCGTCTTGAAAGCCTCTGCCTCACTGCTACGCCACTGCCTCAGAAGAGCCCAGACCTCGGCTGCATGGTCGTGTTGCACATCCTTGAGAGCCAGTACCTTTGTGATGTCTTTTTCGGCTTTGCTTTTATCTTCTCCTAGCGATCTTTCAATCTTGCAGGCTGCAATGAGGTGAGATGGGCTATCACTATGCTTCTCTAAGAAATCAGCATTATATTTCTTCAAATCTGCTGAAGCATCAACTGCAGTGAATTCAGATTTGAGTGCTTCCGCGACCTTGGGTGGCAGAGATTCGATCTTCGAGTTGAGAATTTGACGGAATCGAACGACTTGTTCATGGATAGTAGGATTGTCTGCCTCTATAGACAGTGCAGCATTTAAGCACCGAAGGGCAAGGAGGTATTTTTCTAGCAAAGGTTAGCATAACGAAATTAGATTTAGCTGCGCAGAATTTACCTCTCCTCATGAAGACCTCGAAACCAGCAATTTGCCCATCAATGTACTTAGGACTGAATTGAAGAATGGGTGCGAGGAACTTCGTAGCTTCAACTAATGGCTGACTTGTCGCGGCCAGTTTCAGCCCATATGGGTCATCATCCCTCTTGACGGGCTCAGCGGCAGCCCCCTTCGATTTGTTGGGGTCTTGCTTGGCCGCCCGCTCGGCGGCTTCTCGCTCGGCTTTCTGTGCTTCCTTTTTAGCCTTCTTCGCTGCCTTCTTCCTTTCCGCGGCTTCCTCCCCGTTGGCACCCGATCCATCTACTCCATTGACCATCTGGCTGTTGTCGTGCATGCTTAAATAGACTGCGATAGCTCCGAGGGCGGCACGAGTATAGAATGGATGCTCGCGAAGGTGGTCCTCCCAGCGAATCATGTCAACGTATGCGCGAATCTGCCCCTTACGCAGAGAAAAGCTGTGGAAATCGAATTGATCTTCCTGCCACACGTCGAATATGTTGTACACGGAATGAAAGCGTTTCAAGGCCAGCCCTACGTTCCCGTTGCGTACCCAAGCTTCTCCATCTTCTGTCAAGTACCATACACTCTGCATGTCGAGTAGGTCATTCAAAGGACCACCCGGGGAATCGTTTCTAGTAAAGAGACCCATCGTTTGCAAGGCAATATCAGTCTCATTGTTCCGAAGCTGGTATTTTGCTGCCTTGGTATTGATATATCGGTCTTTCAGGTCGAGCAGGCGGGCTTGATCCATGGTCGAAGAAGCTTTTTGGGTGTTGCCGTAGTGTTTCCATATTCTAGCCTTGGTCATGTGAAACTCGACGTTGCTGGGTAGTAACTCGATTCCTTTATCCACGTATTCCATAGCCTTCGAAAGGTCGCGGCTCAAGTGGTAGTTGTAATGCTGCGCAAGGTAGTATAATGCCGCTGGTTCTCCCTTTAAGGCATCTCCATTCACGGCTTCACCCTCGCTAGAAGATGCACGTTTCGACTCCAGGTACTCCTGTGCAAGTGCTCCTAGTGTATCTTTCTTGAACGTATCAGTGTAGAGATGCTTGAGGTTTGCAAAGGTTGAAGGAACCCCCTTGTCTAGCATAAACGCTAAATACTTTTGGGCCGCTTCCCGAAAATCGTCACCTAAATCTTGTGAGTGATCATTTCTTATAGCAACTTTATTTCGACATGACTTACCGACGAGAAAATCCAAGGGTAGTCGCTTAGCAGCATCAGACCGGGGGTTCTTTTCAGCATATTCATCGTAAACTGCCTTTCGCGCCAACAAGTTGTCGGCATCAATATCTAATATCCCTATGAGATTGGTGTAGTAGACGGGATGTTCCGAGTTCCGGTCAAGTAGAGCACGATGAGCTTCAATGGCCTCTTCCTTCCTTCCAAGCTTCGACAGATATTCAGCGCGGAGCTCTAAAACAGCTAAGCGGTCGAGGTTATTTTTGGCAATGGACTCTAGATGATCTAAAGCTCTCTGGTATTCCTGCATCTCGGCGATAATCGAGTTCTTATACATGACAGCTTCGGAGTTCTCGTAATCGGTTTTAGAAGGGGGGACCTTCAACGAGTCCTCGTACGTTATTAGAACCTTCTCGGCTTGGGCAAGGTCACCGGCTAAGTGATGAGCAACGGCGAGGGCGGTCCAGTTCTGTCTCAATTGTGGCCTAGCTTGGAGCATAGCGGTTCTACTTTGTATGTAGCCTTGGTAGTCCCGCATCTGAACCTGGAGGAAGGCAAGATCTCTCTGAATCTGGGAGGATTCGGGCTCGAGCTTCAAAGCGAACTTGTATGCCTTGATAGCTTCCTCGAAGTTCTTTTGATGTCGGTATAACAAGCCGTATACGTGCCAGCATATGTGGGATTTCATATCGGCTGTTAATGCTTCCTTCCCTAACGCGAAAGCTTCTTCGGTCTTTCCTTGCTGATTGATGATCAAGGCCTTCATGGCCATTGTGTCTCCATGTTTGGGGTTCTTCTTGAGAATCTGTTCGGCGGCCTTTAACCCCCTCTTGTACTGTTTGTCTTCATAATTGCGTATAACTTGTCGAAAGAGAGAATTCTCTTTCGAACTCAGGGGCTGAGGCATGGTCGGTAGTGGTGCGTGCGGTACTCCTCCGCCGTCAAGACCTTGGATTCGGAGGCACAGACGACTTTTAAGGGAATAGCGTCAAAGAATATTTCAGGAAGTAAGGTATTATCTCCTATTATACATATGAGTCAACTACTAGATTTACCATTTAAATAATTCCAAAACTGGATATTTCAAAGTTGATAAAAGATTTATTGTGTACCATGTGTAGGTAGGTAGGTACCTAGGGTGTTGGGTAACTCACGAGAGACTTGTTTGGAGGGTATTGGCCGAGATCTATTTTATCGACCCAAAATTTTACTACAACGTACAACCCGTGTGGGCATATATGTGACTTGTAAGTATACCTCGGGTATTTAGTTATGTATACAATCTTGGTGAATAGGTTGTAAGGTTGTAAGGTTGTAGTAGTAATTGTGAATGGAGTGTTGAAAGCTCGGAGCTTTGCGAGTTAATACTTTAATTGTTTAATCGGCTGCAGCCACCAAAACCAAAGTGGGATGTAGCAATATTCGGTATCGTTATCCACGCACCTGTTCGCCCCACTTTTAGTGGATCCGGAGCTACTTCTCCTTCGTACTTCTCTAAGCGCCTCGCGGCTAGGATTATGCTTAGTCATCAATTTTTGAATAAGAGCGTGTCAACGCGTAATTGTTGTTTTTCTTCCTTACACACCACTGTATATTGAAGCTATTCGAGTGTTTCCGTTGTTTTTTTGGATCAAATTGATCAAATAAGATCAATCTATTAAATATAACCAAGTAGTAAGTGAAATCTCCCGGCGACAAGCTTTCTAATCATTATATGTGCTGGTATTACCTAGTAGGGTCTCCAGGGCTCTTTCAGGGCTCTTTCAACGCGTCCTAGCGCTATAATCACTTGTATTTCAATCAATTCAAGCTCGCTCGCCCAATATCAGGCTTTAAATAATTGTAATTAGCTCATTTAAAAGCCCTTTCAAATCTCAATCAATTGATCAAATGATTACTATCTTAATTGCGTTGTGAAAGGTGTATTTTGATCCAAAACGCGGTGTATATATGGATATTTACTTGACGCGTTGAAAGTGGCCATATTTAGTGTATATACACGGTACCTTTAACTCTATTTTCAGAATGCTACACACCACTTGATCGTGTCAAACTATATTCAATCAATTACGCTTTGAAAGCTCTTTCGAATGATCTAAATGCGAAATTGAAATATTGTGGTTTGCAATAGTTGTAATTGAATAAATGTGAGGGCATATCTGTAACTACCTAATGTTGAGACTTAGCCAAATCTCCAACTTTCTATTACGTAATCGGTCTTACAAGCGCCGACACGCTGCCTTACATAAGCTTCTAGGTAATGATTGGCTATTTTGCCACGGCACTGCGGAAGAGCCACCAATAATTGAGGCAGAAAGTAGTGGGGCTAAGTACCAGTACTTGGGCGCAATGTGCACCAGTTGGTCCGTGCCGCGAACTCTGAGGTGCTGGGATAACGACAGCCGCAATATTTGGTGGGTCAGAAAATCTAAGCAAGACATCAATCTGTACATTTAGAGCTCTCATTTCACCGATAATCATCCGTGTGGTAAATGTAGGTACATAGTACATAACGTTAATCTCTAATGTTCAACTTCAATGTTTATTGGAACTTGAAAGTTCAACCTTCAAGTTTCGATCTTTGAGCAGAATCAATCCACCAATCTGCCTCTAATAATGGAACACTTCACCACTTTTACTATACGTACTACTATGTAAGTACTAAGGTTAGGTTACCATCCAATGGCTCTAATATTTTACATTGTAGTGGCGAGGGTATATATCTAGTGTGTATATAGATAAGATATGTACAACATATGTAAGTACGTACATAAATAGTAGGTGATATCCGTGATGGATGTAGCAAGCACATCTCCGTCCACCTCCTACATAAAGTAGTAGTTTAACTGTCATATCTGAATATCCATACAGATACTCGGTAGATGACTACCTGGGTATCACACGTACTTAGGAAGGTAGGCAAACGCATTGTTTGCTTGGTATCATGTATGACGACCATCTCTACCCCTTTTCCATTTATTAAGAGCTTCCTCTGCATCTTGGAAGTCATCACCGCATCGCTCCCGAACCAAACCCCAAGTTCGAGAACGAACGATGCGCTCAATACTCCGTTCTTGCCTTAAGAGGTCTGCCAATTGCTCCGTACGAGGCTCCCGGGGGAAATATCGCGCCGAGTAAGGATCTAGCCTTTCATCAACCACCTGCTCGTGATTCTTCTTCGTCTCGGCTTCCCGCAAAGCGACTTCAGGGTCATCCGGGTCGGGACTAGTGGCTACATAAGCACAATACGTCAGGACGTCGGTCCTTGTTTGCCAAGAAGGAAACAAGACCTTGTCCTTGAATTCTTGGCAAGCGTGAGGATCAATAGATCGGCTCGAAGTTCGAGGAGCTCGAATAGAAGTGGAGGTGGGATCAAAGCCCGACCGACCCGGTGTTATAAGGGCATTGAGGTTCTGTGTTATCGAGTCGTCTATAGCGCTACGGGATAATCGGAGAAAGTCTATCGAGAAAGTAAGTACTTTAGTACTATGTAATTACCAATGCTACCTATAACGCTAGCAATAACTACAAACCTCTGAGTGCTCCGGTTGTGAAGCAAAACTGCGGCGACAAATGGGGCTTAACGGAAGGTTCGGTCATGATATCACGAGATGTTGATCTCGGAGAAGGAGTCGTCGCATCGGCGGTATCCGTTCCAGGAACCGATCTTCGTGACCAAAGTATTCCTGCCAGCGTGGAAGATTGATGATTAGACTTTAAAAAGAGTAGGAAAAAGTAGAAGGAGAAGAAAAGAGTGTCATTTCTTTATAATACTGGTAATACTTGCCCCTCCAGTGTGGTAAATGTAACGACAATGTTCGTTTAAGGTACAGCAGCACACAGAGCACATACCATACCTTGGTACTGGGTCACTACAGGTGATCGGAGCTAGCGGGTGGCGGGCATTGCGCAGAAAGCGTAGAAGATGGAGGGGCTATTATTTGCTGAAATTGAATCGCGTGCCTCGAAGGAAGAAATCATGCTGTTAGATGAATAAATCCATAGTGAAACGGTTAAACAGTAAGACAATTGGTGAAGCAAGGCCTCGTTTGATGCATCAATTATGTACTTGTATTGTACATAACTACTACCAAGGTCACTATGTAATCAATTGATCAGGCTGATTACGCGACACGCCTGCCTGGAAAAGAGAGCTACAACGGGTACCCACCTGCAGCATTCTAGCCTTGCCCGGTGCCGTTTTGTACTGTTACCAGTTCTTTTTTAGCTTTCTGGAGCTTCATTTGTCACTGAATTACTAAATTACTGAATTCAACATTTAACATCATCAGCAATTTCCAACTCAATCCATCCCGTCCCAACCTACTTATTCTAACCTCAGCCTGTCATAATAAAATCAAACAGGCTATACTACGTACCATCAATACACCCAAGTACTTTACTTCACTTTTATTAAAAAGGTCTCGTTGGGTAAAAACATTCAAGATCCATATCTTACCGAATTTCACCCACTACACCACATTCATTAACCATGTCGAGCGCCCAAGATATCGAGGGCCTCGAGCGCCGCGGATCCGACGATGGTAAGGATAAGAAGGATGGAAAGGGTGATGGACCAAAGGACAGCACCAACAACGTTAATCGCGATGGTGATGCTGTCATGAAGGATGCCGAGCCCGAAGATGACGAAATTCTGGACGAGGAAACCCTTGGTCTCACTACAGAGGATCTAAAGACGCGGAAACGCCTACTAGAGAACGATGCCAGAATCATGAAGAGCGAATTCCAACGACTATCCCACGAGAAAGCTACCATGGGCGAGAGAATTAAAGAGAACAACGAGAAGATTGCGAACAATCGGTTTGTTTCACTTGATGCCATTACCAACGCCAATCATCCAGCTAACTTCCTTACAGGCAATTACCCTATCTTGTTGGCAACGTTGTCGAGTTGCTGGATCTTGACCCCACCGCCGAATCCCTCGAAGAAGGCGCCAATATCGATCTTGACGCTACGAGAGTAGGCAAATCTGCAGTAATCAAAACTTCTACGAGACAGACGATCTTTCTACCCCTGATCGGTCTTGTCGACCCCAACACACTTAAGCCAGGCGATCTCATCGGTGTTAACAAAGATTCTTACCTAATCCTCGACACATTACCTGCCGAATATGACAGCCGCGTCAAGGCCATGGAGGTCGACGAAAAGCCTACGGAGAAGTATACCGATGTGGGTGGCCTGGACAAACAAATAGAGGAGCTCGTTGAGGCCATCGTATGGCCTATGAAGGAGGCCGATCGTTTCAAGAAGATTGGCATCAAGGCACCCAAAGGTATGTCAACTATGAGATCCTCGGAGTTATGAATCTTAGAGTTACTTTACTTATTAAGCAAATTAGGTGCCCTAATGTATGGTCCTCCGGGAACTGGCAAGACTCTTTTAGCCCGAGCTTGCGCCGCTCAAACCGACGCAACGTTCTTGAAGCTCGCTGGTCCCCAACTGGTGCAAATGTTCATAGGAGATGGTGCGAAGTTGGTCCGGGATTGCTTCGCCTTGGCTAAAGAGAAGGCCCCCGCCATTATATTTATCGACGAACTGGATGCCGTAGGTACCAAGCGTTTCGACAGCGAGAAGAGTGGTGACCGAGAGGTTCAACGAACTATGCTTGAGTTGTTGAACCAACTGGACGGTTTTGCGTCGGACGATCGTATCAAGGTATTAGCCGCCACGAATCGTGTCGATGTACTAGACCCTGCCCTGTTACGATCCGGACGTCTAGACCGTAAGATTGAATTCCCTCTGCCCAATGAGGAGGCCCGTGCCCAGATTCTCAAGATTCATTCACGGAAGATGAAGGTCGACTCCAGCATAAACTGGGGCGAGCTAGCTCGAAGTACAGATGAATTTGGTGGTGCTATGCTGAAGGCAGTCTGTGTCGAAGCTGGCATGATTGCGCTACGGATGGGCAAGAACAAGATTAGTCACGAGCATTACGTAGACGCTATTGCCGAGGTGCAAGCCAAGAAGAAGGAGGTGAGCTCAAGTCCCGGTTATCCCATTTTCAAATCATTCCAAGCTAACATATTTTACAGACGGTCAACTTCTACGCATAAGGCAATCTTAATTCGAGCAAGAAAGCAGTCATGTAATAGAAGCAGCCTTGACAGGGCAGAAGAGGCCTGTAATATAGGTTATTTTGGCACATCAGTCAACCAGATGCGATTTGCCATCAAACTTGTGTGTTCGCCTTCATATTCTTGGTGTGTGTAAAAATACTTGTCAAAATCCGCGTGATTTCGGTTCTTGGTGATTTGTATGTCGGAACCACATATCATCCTCGTCTTTGTAGCTTTATTAGGTATGCATATGATCCGTGGGGGTTCCTCGCCCGCAGTAGAATAATAATTATACTCGTCTTCCGGGAGGGTTTTTCTAATCTCTAGGTGCTTGGACTAGGATATGGATGTAGGACCGTGGAGTAATACGGGTGCCATAATCACCGGATCATATACAAGACTCGTGGTCTCGCATTACTTAGGCCTCCCTTTTGATATGCCCCCCTTTTTTTTTTACCTCGAAGGCTTGGGGTGGTAATGTTCTAGATGGTTTGGTGGCCTTGGGTGAGGAGCTGGTATATACATACAGTTGTGGTTATGGTTGTAGGTAGCTGTAGTAGTCGCAATCGTGGGTAATCATATCATGTCTGTACATACCGAGGTCTGGGTGGTAGTAGTGATCGATATCTGCCTCTCTACTTTAGGTACCCAGTAGATAGACAGATCCATTCATAAGATTAACCTTGCCCGAAGTCCTCCTTCCGCAGGAAGCTCATCGACAGCTCTCTCGTCGCTCCTCAAACTACCTGGGTAGCTCCGAGGAAATGTTAGCGATATAGCAATGAAGCCAAGTCACATAAAAGGGATACCTCCGCGCCCTACGTGGCTCAGTCCTCTCTCATCGGGGGAGCAATACTGCGCGATATCTGCATGCAAGTATATCCCCTGGGAACGCCCACTCGGACAGACTTTAGGCTTTCAAGAGGGTGATGGCTTCTTTTAGGTCGCCTAGCTCTAAGGGTGGTATTATAGGATAGGGCATTGGAAGGGAATGGGTACCTGGATAGTCGCCTGTGTATGGTAGTAGAGTGTCCCCGCAACTCCTGAATAGGTAAATAATAGAATGGTCCTGCGGGACGTGCCCAAGCATTTCCTCCCAACTAGGTTATGTTGGGCCTTGGGTACTGATTGTTATATACGTCTAAGAGAAAATCAGATAAAACATTGTCAAACTGAAGGCTTTTCGGGGTTGCTTGTTTTGGATAATAACAACGATGCGAGGCAGCGCGGTGAATATGGAGTGTGCGGTAGCGTAGACGTTCGTGAGATGCGGGAGCAACTGCGTATAGGGGAAAAGCGGTGTTGCTATTGCTGTTGTGATACTTGGTATTGATGACAACATCGCTGCCATGTTTTTTTAACTACTTACGTACATACCTACCAAAGGTATTTGTTTAGCAAGTAGTTGGTCTCATAGTTCAAGGCTCTGTTCTCTCTTCTCTTACTAGGCAATAGTCACCTATGTACCATCATCTATGATCTATCTATCTATCGTTTCTATACAACGTTTCAGGCTTGATGTTGTCGCTGGCGCGGCACAGTACGATGCCCATAATATTATGAACCCCCCAGTTCATAGCATTTCAGCTCGCTTAGAAGCCTACATTTTCACCGGCATGAGAAGAATTAATGCAAGTTTGTTGTTGTTTTGTTGAGCTGGCAAGCGAAGCTCAATCAATCAATCACACCGGCTTTGCAAAAAGCTCAAAACGACAACTCGAATTGGCTTACCGTAAGATGAAGTCATTCAAAAGGCTCTACCACGGAGCTATTATCCAATTTAGTAGTTTCACCGACAAGACAGGCTTATTAGAAGCTTTGGACCTTTGAGGCCAACTGCTAGCATACAACTGTGTGATGAAATTATTCGTGAGTCGCCTCTTATAACTAACAGGCTGTATGCTATAGCCCTCTGACGTCTACAACTCCATCAAACTTATGACTAGCCAACTAGCTAGCTAATTAGCTTGGCACCTCCTATCACCGTATTCTATTCATTGTCTATCAGTTATAGCGACAGCAACAGCAACTCGGATGACTGTTACCTTGAAACAATCCATAGACTCTAGAGTTCTAGAGCGCATGGAGAGAGATTGCTCAGGAGGTCTCCTTGACAGCGTAATTAAAGGAAAGGTTACGACGCTATCTCTTTAGAAGTTTCCTGATATCTGAATGTAACCTCAATCACAGACCTCTTAGAAGCCAAGGTGATGGCGGGGCGACCAGGGGGGTCCATCGATCGAACAGATCATATCCCCCAGACGTGATGCTGCCAAGACGGCAGCACGGCTGTCGGCTGCACTGGAACGGACATATTTGATGTGAAAGCTTTCGCGAGGTTGCATACCTATCCACCTCGCCTAACTAACACAACTCCTCAACTGTCAAAAACTTGGAATAGGGTTGAAAGAAGTTATCGAAGACTTTGTTTGGACTGTTCTAATCTTAGAAAGAAAAGTCGGGTGGGATTGCAACGTCTGACGACCGTTGTGTCGCCACTTGATCTTATTTTAGGGCTAGTTTTAACGCATTGATGCAGTTTTATTCGACTGATTTACCGATCTGGCAGTGCCGCTGACGATCTTCCCTTTACTCTGTTTCCTTGATTTTCAGCCCAGTCTTCTTCTAGAATAACGTCGCCCTGATGGCCTACCAATTCGAACGTTGTTGTTCCTTCTGCCCCTGAAATATCCTAGCAGTCTAGTTTCGTTTGAGAAGATGGGGAGTTCTTTTTTAGATGATGTATTGCGGGTAATCATGGTCACGGTTCGGAGCTTTTGCACCACACTACCTACCCGGTTTAGTAAAAAGGGGAAATTTGCACAGCTACCAAGCTGAGCTAGGCTCTTAGTTGCGGCTCCTCTGACGGAGACAACGTAACCCAGAGATCTTCTTTTCGTACGACTGGTGTATGTAGGATACCTACCTACGTAAAGTATCTACCTTGACTACTTCTATTTTTTAACACGAGGTTTCTGGCAGTGAAGATCTCCCCAGATCGTCTACTACTCACACAACGAGCAAGCGGCTCTCGAGGCTATCACGCACCTTGATGTAAGCATAGTAACCATCCATCTATCACACAACAGCTGTGGCGTTCCTGCTATATGTAGGTACATAATAGTTGAGGCCTCAGTCCGCGAGTCAGCGAGTAATTAACTAGGGGCCATTACACGGTAGTTGTTAAGGTTGGCAGGTAGCGCGTCGGCCCCTTGCAGCTACACACTGCCGTTAAGATTTCTGCCCCTGCTTTGTGGATCACCTTGTCCACTGCCGGGATGTTCAACGGCATACCATTCGTCATGGTCGTCGGCCGATACTTTACAGCGCATACCTCTGAAGGATGGGGATAGCTCCCCGGGGAGCCGTTGTACTAGTCTAGGTGTCGTTGGTCACTTTTCCTGGATAGTCCTGTAATATCCTTGGGTAGCATATGGCTATGCTCTTCTCAGAGAACGAGGTAGCTACCTACTCAACCACAATGTGGCGAATGAACTCCCTTAACGGCAGTGTAACATGTACGTCTACCTAGCATGTAGTAACTCAAGCTGACTGGGTTATGCTAGATTTCGGCCATGACTTCCGAATCAAGGAACTGAGGCTCTCTCTGATTCGTCGCCTAGCTAGGCGTGAAGGCATTTGTTTGATGTCACAGCTTGCCGGTACTCTAATGTTAATATCCCATCTCCGTTAATATGAGCCCTATAGCAGACCCATCTTAAGATTTTACGATCCCCGCTGGGTAGTTTTTTTTTCATCATGTCAACGTTGCGGGAGATCCCAGAACCCGGTACTTTCTTTTTGGATGATTAGCCCCCGTACCTGACTGGGTAGCTAGATAGGTATGTACTAGGGGTAAGGGGGCAAGGCATCGCGAAACAAGAGCAGGATGAGCTTTGGTCTTGAGCCCAGTCCTAATCGTCATCATCACATCTCTCTTGATTAGCAACCGCTGACGAGTTGTTGGGTCAAAGCCAGTAAGTCCATACATGGTCAGGTCGGCAAGTATGTAGGTAGATATCTAGACAGCAGGTAACTAAGTAGTATAAAGTCTCCCATCTCCCTCCAGATATTTTGACTCTATTCTCTCTCATCCACACCAAACAAATCACATCCAACAAACAAACTCTTCAAGACTTTTCCACCTTTACAACCAAACAAACCCAAACCCAACCCATACAAACTTCAACATGCAGTTCTTCACCACCGCCCTCACCGCCCTCTTCGCCGGCCTTGCCCTCGCTGCCCCGGCCATCGTCGAGGAGCGCCAGACCTACACCCCTTGCTCCGGCCTCTACAGCACATCGCAGTGCTGCGCGACCGACGTCCTCGGCGTCGCTGACCTCGACTGCGCCAACCCCCCCTCCGTCCCCACCGACGCCTCCAACTTCAGCGCCGTCTGCTCCGCCATCGGCCAGCGCGCCCGCTGCTGCGTCCTGCCCATCCTGGGCCAGGATGTCCTGTGCCAGACCCCCGTTGGCGTTGACTCTTAAATGGGAGAAGCCCTAATAGATAGCTGAGAGATAGCTAGCTTGGGGACTTTCGTTCACTCGATACCCACCCGCCTTACATCCCCGAGGTAGACATACTACGAAAAAGATGGATAACTACAACACACCTAGGTAGATAAGATCCATGGGATTTATTAGAAGGCTGGGATTTCATATTTGCACCGCGATAGACTACGAGGTAGCTCTTGGGAGACAGGTGTAATGTATAATATATACCTGATATATATACCTAGTGCATATAACGCTGATTTGATATTCATGGCCTGGTATATACGGAATAGCCTTGGAATTTATAAAATTAAGAATATTTTTGGAATAATTTTTGAACTCAACAATTAGATGCTCTTGACTGTCTACTGAATCAGTGATTATATGATCGTTAACCTGTGTGATTGATTAGGTGGTGAGTAGTAAGTTAAACGTCTGATGTCGGCACTTCAATTAATGAATGGTTTGTACAAGCCATCATGTCCTCTATTAAGAGTTTATGTCTTATTCCAAGTATTTAGCTATTTACCTAGCCTTCGTTTATCGTCTCTTTGGGTATCATTATCCCCTTTTCTCCTATTCATAATTTCTTTCTCTTACTCTACGCCTTAATACATCCCCCCCTTTCCTCATATTTTCACCTTCGACGTCGAAATCTAATAGGTAACTCATCTGGTCAGCAAGCAAGCAAACAAACAAACAAACAAACAACAAATCCAAAAAAAAAAAACTCATCGAGATGACATACCTCCCAACGGCACCACCGCCCCCTCCAGCCCAAAGCCCGCATGCGCCCCTTCCCCCTCCCCCCCCTTGACAACCCCAAACCTCAACCTCGCCTCCCTCACCCCCCTCGGCAGCGGCTTCTCCCCCAACCACCTCCCCTCCGCCAGCCCCTCCAACCCCCCGCCCCGCGTCGTCAGCAGCACCGCCGAGAACGCCATGCTCCCCGTGAACCCGTTCGTCCTCAGCGCCGCCGCGCCCACCACCGCGCACGCGAGCGTCGCCGCCGCCGCGGCCGCGTACGCGACCAGCAGCAGCGCCCGGTTGTACGCGAAGAAGTTGACGAGGCTCGTGACGGTGACGTGGGCGCGCTCGGCGACGCCGTCGTCGGCCCAGCTCTGGTACGCGAGGAGGCTGTAGGTGAAGTTGCGGGCGAGGTCCTCGACGGCGGCGGCGAGGGTGCGGTTGCGGCAGCGGCCGAAGGTCTTGAGGCGTCCGCCGTCGATGTCGGCGTCGGAGGTGATGACGGAGGAGTTGGCGATGTCGGCGCAGTCCATGAGGCCCGAGCGGAAGAGGGGCGCGGAGCCGGCGCCGGACGACGACGCTTGCGGGGAGGAGGAGGGCGGCGTGTAGAGCAGGTCGCCGACGGAGCTGACGGTCACGCTGCCGGTGAGGAACTCGGAGAACAGCTGCTGGAAGACGTAGTACGTCGGGCAGATCGTCACGTTGGCGCCCGACGGGTCGGGGGCGCAGGCGTTGTCGTTGTAGAACGGGGAGTCGTAGCCGGAGGTGCTCCAGTTCTGGAAGCCCATGTCGGCGATGGCGTTCTCCCGGATCGACTGGATCCCGTTGTCGAAGCCGACGGTGACGGCGTACGAGGTGTTGTGCAGCTGGCAGACGAGCCGCACGTTGCGGCGAGCGCTGTTGTCCCAGAACGCGTTGAACCCCGACGTCCCGATGTAGATCGTGTTGACGAGGGATTTGGAATCGGTGCCTTTGAAGACGTACGCCGGGTTCGTGAGGGTGCTGTTGCCCGGCGAGGCCCAGGAGCCGATTTCCGCGTAGAAGTCGTCTTCGACGGTGGTGTAGTTGTGGAGGCCCGATGTACTCCAGGTAGGTGGGTTATTTTTGGCGCTGAATTCTTCGAGGCTGGAACATTTGTAAGACGGGCCCCAGAACTCCATGTCGTAGGAAGAGTTGGGGAAAGGGGGCGTGAGTGGTGCAAACGTGTTGGAGGTGTAGACGCTCGTGAAGAGGCGAGACACTTCGGGGCCGACCCCTGAGATCACCCCGGCGCCGCCGTAAGTTGCCCACCCGCTAGGGTTGGAAAAGTTGAAGGTGGGGACTTCGAGGGTCAACTCGGCTTGACTTGCGTGCGAGTATACGGATAGCGTCGCTGGTGTTATGATGGGGATTACGGGGAGAAGCCTGTGTCGAAGACGGGATAAATTATTAGCTGGACACTCTTGACATTGGACTCCTTCGCCCAGTAAACTTATACGAAAAGTATTCCTCGGAGTATATGTAGGCAGGTATGAACTAACCATGAAATAGCAGCAAAGGCGCAAACCCGTTTTGCATGCATCAGCATGTCCTTATTCAAGAACAGCCATGGGTTAGTCATGATTCCGAACATGCTGTCAATAGCTTCAATCGTCATGGCTCTCTTCCTCAACGTTGCCCAGAATTGCTGCACCACGACGATCCCAAGTGTAGCGGTAAGGCAAGTCCGGGTGAGGAAAGCAAGGCCAGTTCCTATGCGAATAGCCCAGACCTGCTGGCTGTCGCTGTTTACGGGAGTTCCATCTAGGACCCCGTAGTATATGTGGTGGCCCACCGCTGTAAACAGACCTGCGATGAAAAAGAGGAAGGCTAGTATAGGATCCTGCCATGCTATAGCCGTCGGCCTATTCGAATCGCCATTTCCCTGTGAGGTGCTGTTGGTGACTTCGGGTGGACCTGTACCAACGGGATTTGCCATCCGGGAGGCTGAATCTGGTAGGCCATGGATATGATCTCTCGGCTGCGGAATTTCTGTTATAAAAGGGACGGCGTAAGGCTTTTGGTGTCTTGTGGAAATATAAGGGTTGTCTTCAAAGGCTGAATCATTCCATGCAGTTCGTTCTTGAGGCCGAGCCATACTGTAGACTGAAAGGGAGGACAATCAAAGCAATACACGCGGTATAACGTGTCACATAACTGGACCAGAATGCACGGAAATAGCTTCAACGAAGTTGTCACACGAGTAACTATTAGATCTACATGTATATGAAGGGGAGGGCTGTGGTCTATACATACAAAGACCTTTCCTTGTCCTCGTCGAGCCGTCCCTCTCTCTCCCGCGCGATGTATTTTGCAAGCCACCAACACGAGTTTGCCTGCCAACCTAGTACTACCACTCGCGGTTTCATATTTCAGCTCCCCTATACCTCATCAGGAAAAGCAGACTGCTGACTGCAGACTACAGAATGCAGACTATAAGCTGACAGACCCCACGCTACACGTCCGGATACGCAGAACGCTTAATTTAAGCGATGATTCGTTTTGATAGCTCATTTTTAAGCGACCTGTATCCGACGTATCATTTATCCTACCTTGACCAAATGGGCAAATTTGGGCGTTTAGGTGACAGTGCTAGGGGTTCATTGGTCAAGGGCCTGGAGACAAGCGCATTAATTCACAGCTCATTATGCTTAACCGCGGGGGCGGTTGTTTAGATGATATTTAGCCCCCATTAACCTGAACGATGTTACGCTACTGCCTACGTAGTGCCGCGGTTGGACACAGGAGGCTGAATATCATTTCTATGTAGTCTAAAACTAACCTATATTGGTCTATAATGTTGGTGTGCCAATCAATGAACACCCGATGAAAAGGTCTATTCAAACCATCAAATCTCCTCTATTTGGAATCCCTCCCCTTTCTTCTTCGTCTTCTATATCCTCATCTTCATCTTCTTCTGTACTCTCCTTACTACTCCCCCTATCCTCCCAATATCCCATGTCAGAGCATCCGCCATCCAAAGTACAAAGGTCTATACTTCCAATGTCAACACCACTATCCAGAGCCTTCATTGTACTCAGCCCGAACTGAGGCTGCGTTGGACGCTGGACTACGGAAACCACCTTATGGATTTCCCCATGCGAACATCTCCTACTTCGAAACTTTGAAGCCTCCGACATCCGGATTGTCTTTAATTGTCGCCTAATATTCGAGCTCTGTCTTTTGACGAACAGCGAAACGAATATTGATGTCCATCGGCTCACTAGCGGGAAGAAGAGCGGAATATTTGTTGTCACTACCGCGATGAACGGTACAAGAAAAGTCCACCTGCTAATCCGCCGGTCCCCGGGCATTTGTAGTGCTGCGATTTCATAGGCACGGTATATGGCCATTGCGATGATGAGCATATTAGCTGTGACTAGCAAGACCAGGCCAAGCTTCTTCTTGAATTGAATCCTAGCCATCCACAGGATTGGGAGTGGCACGTAGAAGATGTAGAAGCTTGTAATGATGTGTAAACCCAGGGTGGTGAATAGAGTCAATGGAGAAACGGCAGGATAACATAGGTCTATGATGATCAAGATCAGCTCCATGAGATGCGAAATGATTTGGTTGGCCAAAGAACCTACATCCTGGATCAGGATATACCTGCCAGTTCTTTTGGAATGGCCTACATGAAAACACGGTGATGAAGAAGTCAGCTGACCAAGTGATGCTGATTAGGATAAATCCAAAACGTATACGTCTTGTATATACACCAAGTCGTTCCTAAGGGCAAATCCAGCCATTTTAGTTTTCATTCATGTAAAGGGAAAACAGGGGGTCCATACGGTAAGGCGTTGGAAGAACGCTAGTATGGCAGCTTTTATAAGCCATAGGACTGTTGTGTGTAGAATTATGCTGATAATCTGAAGCTTGGATCCAAGAACTCTATGCAATATTAGGCTCGATATTCCGAGTCCTCGCCGAGTTCATAGAATATAACTTACCTCATAGAGTATTCCTCGCTTGCCTTGTCGAGTACTACCCGTTGCTCGTATGTTATGTCGCTGTTCGTGTGGCCACTGCAGTTATTTGATCCGACATATGTGCATCCTGCCAGAGCAGACAAGGTGAGCTATATCCAAGCTTTAGTATCAGGGATGGTAATGCCAATCCCAAGTCAAAGACCAAGTATGATGAGACTTACGGTTACTGGTAGCATTAGATAGTCGTCAGCCGCGAGGCCTTTCCATTTGACAGCTTTGACCCGGATTTGTATGCGGAGAGCGACAATGATGAGGCCAGTTAATAGGAGACCGACCGCACTGGCTCCTGGTATCATGATAGCAGCTGCTAAGCAATACCTACCTACCTACTTAAGAAGCAAATCAGCCCCGAGCGTAACTCAGCCCTGGAAACATGCGACAATTTGAGTAGTAGAAGTCATAGAGACTTCTAGATAGATTCCACCTTATGGTTACTATTATATGACTTGGGCGACTTGCATGACATCAACAGTATGGTAAGTAGTAGACTGGTCGACGAATGTTAAAGATAAAAAATATATATTCATGGAGTGCATCCGATTTTCTTTGCAAAACCCCGATATCTTGATTCTTGACCATGTCCCAGATGGAGATCGAACCGAGAATTCGATATCGATGTAGGAGAGAATATTCGGAGAATGTTCGCAGTTTGATAAATGCCAAGATTTGGAAATTTCTAATGATGTAAATCTGATTCGTGCCTTGGTTTGATGAGGAGATGCAAATGAGGAGATGCAAATGAGGAGATGCAATAAGGAGAGGCACATAAGGTTCAGCTAAGGTCCTAACGTGGAGACTACTACTAGCTGCGACAACACTATCGCCATGACAGAACCTTAAAATCATCTCATCCCTGAAGTCTGTGAAATTCTGATATCATGTACTACAGAATAGGTACCTGACTTACTAGGTACATAACTTCATTTCCTCGGTATATCCGGTCTTGGCGGTAAAAGGGGCACAGGGGAATTTGCTCTTGCGGGGGAAAGGAATGACTGTTAGTTTCAAGCACTACAACGTCAAGACAGTTATACCATAAGGACTAGGTATTAGGTGTGTATATTCAACTGCAGTAGACAGGTCGATATGAGTATTACACCGAGTACTCGACCTTCTCATGAAGCTTATTACCAACACCTACATAGGGGAACATCGTCAGGTAGGTAGGCAGATAGATAGGTACATATGCATATCCCCCCGACAACCACATTAAGTCAACTACCTAACCTACACCATGTTCCTATCAACTCCCACCCCCATCCCATCCCATCCCATCCCATTCAATTGGGCCTTATACCATGATAACCGCAGCCACACCAGCAACAGCCGCCATACCCGCCACCGGCGCGGCCGTAGCTCTCGCCGCTGGGTTTCCGGAGACCTTGGCAGTCGACGACGAGCCGCCAGCTCCACCAGATCCGGACATGCTCATGCTGGAGCTCATAGATCCGGATCCGCCACCTTCGGTTGAGGACATCGACATGGACCCGGTTTCGGTCGAGGACATCGAGCCCATCTCGGTCGACGACATGGTCTCGCTTGATGACATGGTTTCAGTCGCGGTGGAGTCGGTCCTGGTGGAATCCGTCATGGTAGAGTCTGTCATAGTAGAGTCTGTCATAGTTGAGTCTGTCATGGTCGAGTCGGTCATGGTCGAGTCCATGCTCGAGCTTGCCATGGAAGTGTCCGACATGGTCACCGTGGTGGTTTCCTGCCGAGCTTCCACGATGAAGTCGACGGGGACGCCTGCGGGGTTGTTTGCCGCGAGGGCTGCGGATGATGCGACCGCCAGAAGGGCTGCGAAACAAAGATTTGCGTGCATATTTGATTTTTGGGGGGGTTCTTTATATTTAAAGCGAATGTTATAACTTTATGATAGATCCGGTGGCTGGATGCTTTGAACTGGAGACTTGAAACTGGAGACTTGATACAATGGAAGAGTGTTGCTCTATTTGACTGCTTGCAACCGACTTCAAACACCGACCTCGGATGGTGAAAACTTGGTTCTATGACCCCCTAGATGGCGTCCCGGTGACAATGGCATGACGGGATATATCAAGAAAAAGCTTCATTCGAACTAGTCGCTTCGCATTAGTGTATTGTCGATAGCATCATTATTAGGTACTCCTCAATATGGCTTCATAGATACTAGGTAAGTGAAATTGATTACCGCTTCAATGAAATCATAGTATAGGTAGTCTTGGATGAGAAAGAAACGTGCCGGTCTGCAGAGTGTTAGATCCAAATTCGTACCATAGAGGTGCCGTGGTGAAGCTTCTGTGCTTGTAACCTACCAGGGTAGTCTATACAGCCAGAACAACTACTAGAGTGCCATAAACAGGATTTCCGAAGTTATCTGCCTCCCTAGATAGTATTCTCGAACTTAATCGTCGGAATAGTCCTGGACTAGAACTTCTAGTCTCCATGGTCAACCCGTCACCACTATCTTGGCTGGGCCACTCGCCTGCCAAATGCCTGTATTGGCCTCAAGACAATAACTAGTGCTTCTATGTATACTAGTCATTAGCGTTTCATGGTGACTTAGATATAAATGAGAATTCGGGATATTGCCAAGCCTGGGTGTAGTGCAACATGCGGATGCTGCGGCGGAAGAAGTTATGTTGTACGATCTCGGTTGAGGCGTCAGTTCATGGGAAGATCCCGGCTGGTGATTCTATTACTAGCCTAAACTCTTATGCAATTGAGTAAATGTTAGACAACAATTTGGGTAGAATTATTGTGTAAAAAAAATACGAGAACTTGTAAGTTTTACTTCGGTAGAAAGGTCGGTTACGAGGGGAGAGGCAGCGAGGCTCGTGATAGCTACAACTTTAAAAATGAGGCTAAGCTATGTACATCCATGGATATTTCCCCACTCGGTACCTTAGGTGCCTAGGTTACCTTAGGTAGGGTTGGTACATAGCACAGCCCAGCGAAGAAGTAACACCTCAGACTGTAAAGCAATGCTAGACAACAGTAGATGGGCGTCACTTAACAGCACTCAGCCCAGAAATTCCATCCCCCAAAATGGGACGTTTTCCTTCGCTTCCACTCAGCTTCAAACAAATAAATTCACTTTCGCCTTAGTAAGTCACACCCGACTAAGTCAATGCCTTTCAGCTCCAAGGTTAGTTCTCAGTCACAGTCCTGAAATATCCCAGCACCGGCAAAGGGGATACACAACATAGCGAGATCATAATAGGGAAGGGGGGGGCTGAGACACCACTGGCTTTTAAGAAGAATACTCGGTGCGGGCAGTAAGGTGGGCAGTAAGGTATACTGTAAGTATTACGACATAGTACAGCCCCGGAGGTGACAACCATCTAATCTGGCCTACATAGGTATTGGTAGGAAAGTCACTTAAACGCCATCCACTCAATTAAAGTAGCACGCCCCCCCCCCCCCCCCCCCCCCCATAGTAAGAAACAAGCGAGGATGTCGGTCGACACAAGAATCTAACACAAACGCCACGAATTAGCCTTCAATCCTTCCACTTTGTTAAAATGTATCGTTACCTATTTCCCACGCCACTGACATCATATTGTTACTTGATATGGATGCTGTAATTTTCTTCGTTACCATCAGCGTCGCACAACTTTGGAAATAAGAAGCTCCTTGTTCAGGGGCAATACAGCGTCCCCTAACCACTCATGAGGGCAAATACTAGATCCATGTAAGTACTCGTCTATATTTGCAGATGATCCAATAAGCATCTATCTCAAAATAATGAACACCCATTATTACTATATAGGGCGTTCAACCAAATGACTTGGTCTTGATGACCTCTTACCTCGACCCCTATTCCAAACTTTTACGCGCACATCAATGCAGATCGCCTGCATTTTCAATAGAGTAGGCATTAAGGCTTCGAAGGCCTGACGCAAGGAATGAAAGGAAACAAAAATGATGGCAGAAAAATAATGATGCTGGATCGAATGCTCCGCGTCCCCTATAACACCCTCTTCGCAAGGTCAATATTATATGAAATTTCCGTGCCGACCGTGTCCTTGCGACTGGCCCGAATTAGGGCCCGGGGGATGTTCCGTTTGAGATAATGTACCAGTTTGTTGGGAAGGCATGTAACCGTGAACTTGAGTTCCGTCCAAGAGTTGTGGATCGTAGATTGTCGATCCGGGGAGTTCTATTGGTGACATGACGGATGATAGTTCGGCGGGATACGGCTGCGGGTATTGTTGAGGATAGGAATAATGCTGTTGATGAATATACTGCTGGCTATAGAGCGTATTCGACGGCGGTCCTGAATACTCTGCGAATGTATTTGTATTGGGTAAATTTGAAAATTTCACAGGCGCGTGGGATTCTTGTGCCAATATGTCCTGGGCGGCATGCGTTGGCTTAGACACCATTCCGTTAAGGCGAGCTGCTTTACGACGATGTAGTAAGCAAAAAGCAATAACACAAATAGTTGCTAGGCCTATAACTCCAGCACCTATACCAATACCGACTTGGGCTCCTGTTGAAAGACTGCCGGTCGGGTCGCTATTTGGTGCTCCGCTTGCCGTTCCGCTAGAAGCGTTTGCACTGGCCGAACCACCCGCTTCATCAGGACTGAGAGCTGTCCAGAACCCGGACCATGACTCTTTCCAGTCATTCGAACTCGCCGTGATGGAATCTTCGCTTGCAAGCTGGATCACGGATGGTGGCGGTACATTGGGACCGGGAGCCTGTGCAAGCCACCACGATTGAGTTCCCCAATTTGCACCAACAAAGGCATCTTGCAAAAACGCACGGCCAAGAGTAAGCGTCGAAGACCCAGTATAACAGGGAAAGTATTGTGTTGACGTGTCAACTAATGGTGCCGTCAATGTGAGATTTAAATGCCGAAATGGAACTGAGATGGAAACGTTTTTCATATTCGATCCCGCGAGGAATACGAACTCTAACACGGAAGCTGAATTGACGACTTGAGTGTATTTCGGGTCGTTAGTATTCCAGAAATATAAGCCAAGGTCATTGTTGTATGTTACAGGTAAATTATTCGCGATCGCATCACATGTTGACTTGGGAAGCGTTAGGTAAGGAGAACAGCCATCGACAGCGACTTTAAGTCCTCCAGGTGAGTTTGCCAAGTTGTCTGATCCAAGGAGACCGCCTAGCGAGTCAAACACCCACGGCGAAGAACCATCAATCACTTTGATGCCAATGTCTCTTAGGGTTATGAAATTTGTATAATCGCCGCTATAGGTGAGGATATCTCCAACAATTCGATTTTGGTCATACCCACCAAAATAGAACGACCCTTGCATTGGAGGATTAGCTGAACCGATATGCATGCTGAAAGAGTTGGATTCGATTGTGTTGTGCGCTGATAAATATCCAGGTATGAGACTGGCATTGATCAGTGGCTCTCCATTATCTAATGAAAAGGACTGGTTGATTGTGCCTGGCGCTCCTATCCCAAGACATCCAACAGTCAATGGGTACCATCGACCATTAGGATATGACGTATACGATCCTGTCAATAAGGCTAGGGAAACATTTTCCACCGTTGCGCCACCGAATTTCAACGTGTCGACCCATGGTGCCGTTAACGAGCCTTGGATATCCAGGCCCATCATATAATTCGCTCCTGCCTGATACTTAATCTGGCCCGTTGAGCCGGTCAGTTTTTTATCGTAGAGTCCGGCTTGACTAGAATAACACGGGAGCGACATGTTGTTATCACAGTACTCGCTAGTGAGGAGGAAACTTTGGAATTCTCGCCCTGGATACATCGATATTTTCTGGCGGTTGCCTAGAATTACTTCAACTGCCGGCCAAGGGCCATCTGGTCCAAATGTCAAAGATGACCATGTTGCCGCGACGGGCTCGGCTGCCCAGGCGACCTCGAAGATCGTTACATAGGAAAGCAGCAAAGAAGTAATGGAAAAGGAAGAGAGTATCATCATTGGAAAGACAAAAAGGTGTATAGTATGAGCGACGTATAGGTAGACGGCATAGCACGAAATGCTACTTGACGTCTTGGCGAAGAGAGAAGGCAGAGCATTAAAGGTTGTCATTAGAGAAGTAATATAATCGGGGGAGGTGTAGGAACACCACAATATTCACAGACGAACGGCCCCAATTACGGACGAAATCCGCCTTATACAACCCATCCATTCCAGCCCGTGTAACGCTGGTAGCATGTCAATATCATATTTGGGTGACCGCGGGAAGCCGTGGTCAAACGGGACATGATAAGGTGAGTCCTGGATATGCAGCTCTTCATAGGTACCTAAGTGAATACTTAGGCCGGCATGTACCTAGATCATAGTAAGATGCTTCAGGGACAAGATCAGTTTTCGTAGACGAGTATTCCTGTTACATCATCTCCAGAGGATGTCGATGCTTCGTGTACCTTTGAACCCAGAATTAGTTGTGACCTTCATCAGCCTCCCGCTGACCCGACGCAAAATAATGTAGATGGTGGCTGGTCAACTATGTCCCTGTTATTTGGGGTTGCAAAGTTTTGGGGGTCCTTCATTCTCAACCCTGATACTCCCATTATACTTCTAGATAAGAATCAGTTAAAAGATATACAAAAGTAGGGCCGTTCCTCTCAAAGCTTGATTTCCCTACTTAACTCCAGATAGCTGAACTTATTAATTCGGGCTTTATTATGGAGGGCTGATCATTCAATGACGTGAATGGATTAGGTGCTGATGCCAAATTTATTGTGCGGGAGCGGGAGCGTAAAGAATATAGCTCGTGAGACGTTACAACTTGCCATGGCTAGATAAGTTTCAAAGGGTAGCAGTGTAGCAGTGTTCTACTGCACTGCATACATGAGATTGGAGTCATGGATCAATCTATAATTGCGCGGAAGAAGCACTCGTGTGGGCACTCAAAGATCATGGTCGCCGACTCGCCGTCACCCAAAGGAAAGGATTGTAACAAATAGATAGAGGTAAGGGATCAGTCAACAAGAATAGATGACGCCAAGGATGTGGCGGAGTCATTTTTATGTAGCAAACAATTCTCATATACCAAAGAATTTGATGAGTTCTATGAGTTGAAGTAGTAGTAGTAGAAGGGTTTAAGTAGTTATACACATGTGTGATTTCCATGGAGTTATGTTGAATAATGACTTGAGTACAATGATTGATGTTCAACATTAAAGGGTTCGATGTTTTCCTGGGTGACAGGAAAGAAGAGTCACGGTGCTGCTACCCTACATGTAGGTAGGGACCGTAGGGGCGGTAGGGTAGATTAAGGTAACAAGGTTAGATATCACATATGACTGAGACATGTATGTAGGGTACGGTTCATGGATATCCTTGCTTAGTTCTACATAGTTATTGGTAACTACTAACTTGGCATACATGTACAATGGTATCTGGTACAAAAATAGCCCCAAATTAATAGGGCTATCTTTGGAAAAATAACAGATCTCGGTACATGCATGTCGGCAATCCACACTAGCCAGCTGCTACGTACGGCGTAGTAATACGGTGTACCAGCCATCGTTGGATGATTACGTGTACATATTAGCTAGTACTAGGGTCGGGAACGATATGGAGCTGCAGATGTCGGGAACAACCTCGGACCCACCTGTAGTTACCATCACTCTCTTACTGCATTCTCTCAGTGCTCTCTCTCTCCAGTCTAATTCATATCTCTTCTCTATCTCTTTTCCCCAACCCATTTGCGCCACACCCAATCTCTGAACGTCACTCACTTAATTCTTGACTCAATACTACGATGCCATCTTTCTGATGATTGCCATTGTCATTTCATCATTGAATTGGTCTTGATTCCCTTTTCGGCGAGTCTTTACCGACCCAATTTTCCCTTCTTCCCATCCAATATCTATCTACTCTATACGAGCCACCACCTAGTTATTAGCGATTGAATCATCATGGCTCCGCTTTGGGACTCTTCTTGGTCCTCTACTTGGCGCTCTCTTTCTGGATATAGTCCCATTCAAAACAGCGACCCCGGCACCACCACGACTTCCGCGACAGACCCATCCCATCTCAAGCCAAGCATTGGCCAAATTCTTATGTCGAAGCGAGTGCGCTACGCTGCTTTTTCCCTCGCTGCCATCGGTGTCGTCTTCCTCGCCTTCCGAAACTACGACCGCATACCATCCCTTGATAGTTTCCGGAACGGGGGTTCTGCAGCTGCTAGTTCCAACTCAGTATGCCCTCCCGCAATAATACCATCCGCCGAGGGAGACAACATCAACTGGTCGCGCTACGCCTACACGCAATATGTCACCAATGCTGCATACTTGTGTAATTCCGTCATGATCTTCGAGACCTTGCATCGACTGGGCAGCAAGGCCGATCGCGTCATGATGTATCCCGAGAAAATGATGAATCCCACCGAGACAAACCCAACGTCTGATGATGCACGGTTACTTGTCAAGGCCCGCGACCAATACAAGGTCAAGTTAGTGCCCGTGTCCGTTCAACGACGGGCTGGTGCTGAGGGTAAGCTCTCTATACCTGCTCGTTAGCCTTAATATTCTAACACTTAGTTCAAGCCACTTGGGCCGAATCTTTCACCAAGCTCCTTGCATTCAACCAGACTCAATACGATCGCGTACTCAATGTCGACTCGGACGGTACCATTCTACAGATTATGGACGAACTATTCATCATGCCGCCGTGCCCCGTAGCCATGCCTCGTGCCTACTGGCTGTTCCCCGAAAACAAAATTCTGTCCTCTCAATTAATGCTGGTCCAGCCAACCCAGGTGGAGTTCGATAGGATACTGAAAAAGATGGATGTGGCCGATCGTGATGATTATGACATGGAAATTGTTAATCAGCTGTATGCGGACAGCGCCATGGTCCTCCCGCACCGTCCATACGACTTGCTCACGGGCGAATTCCGCGGTGACAACCACCAAGGCTACCTGGGAACCGACCATGAGGAGTGGGATCCCGTAGCTATCTTTAATGAAGCAAAATTTCTGCACTTCTCCGATTGGCCTGTGCCTAAGCCGTGGATTCCAATGTCCGACGCCGTACGCGAGGAACGGCAACCAAAGTGTGTCGACAAGAACGGCCAGCAGGACTGTTCAGCTCGGGACTTATGGAATGGGTTTTACACTGATTTTGCCCAACGCCGAGCAGTAAGTTCCTTGAGATCTTAACAATCCCTCCTTATTCTGGATGCATATACTAACGAACCTTACTAGGATGTTTGCACCGTCTCGAAGAGGAAAGCGAGGAGGTAATTATGTTAAGTTAGGCGTGATTTGTGTTTTTATTGGAGTCCATACTGCGTTTTTCGGTAATGAAGAGAAAGGAAAACCTGGATTGTATTTTATGTGGCATGACATTATAGATACCAACATCGAATCATGGGTGTGTTTTTTACCCTCCGCAATAGAAAACAGGCATTATACTCAGCGGCATTTCTCTAGACTTTGGAATAATCGTCCCCTTTTCCTTACTTGTAACATGTGATGCTTGGCGTGGTGAGCTACCGGCCTTGTCACGTATAACTTTTTAATAGGGCAGATTCACGGGCTCCATCGCAAGTGAAAGGTTTCCAAATAGGTGTGGGCCCATTCAGGCGCTCTATGGTAGGCATGAGAGAGGTGTTTGTTTACGTTTGAGCTATATACACATACATCAGGTGGCGTATGACGATACTGAGTGAGCATTTGAGCAGGGCCAGTGATATATTATACAGTATATCATGGCCTGAGGATACCTACCTAGTTTGTTCTCGGCTAGGAAGAACAATAAGCTATAGTCGCCATGAATGAGAGATAAAAAAAACCCCCCCACTCCCCTTATTGCGCTCCTATCGTCGAAATGGTTTTCTGCCATAGACCCCTCCCCCCCCCACTTCATCAACTTATTTATTCCCTTATCCTCCAAGTCCCAGACTCCAAACTCCATCGCCCATCCCAGATTTCTACACCCCCACCCTACTTCGTATTAGGGTAGGTACCTAGGTAGGTAGGTAGATACGCCCCACAAGCGCCTCGATCAGCAAACATCAACGACCCCACGAAATCTTCGATCCACCGCCCGTCGTGTCCTTCCACGGAACCGGCCTCGAGTACCTGCCTACCTTACCGTCACCATTACCGTCACCGGCATCGTCCTTGACAGTGTTGGCGTTGCTGTTCTGGGTGGCGATGGTGGTGGTGGTGATGGTGATGGTGGTGGTGGCCATGATGCACCCTGCAGAAACTCGTCGCGCCTCGTCCTTGCGCTGCTCCTCTTCGTCGATGCTGTTGCTGTTGCTGTTGCTGTTGCTCTGGTGGGGGGGGGAGTGCTGCTGCCGTGCTTGGGACAGCCCTTTGTCGTTGGCGTCGTGGGGCATTGTGGGTGGTGGTGCGTGTAATTGTGTTTTTTTTTCTTTCATGTATTTGAGTGAGGGTATGTGGGGGGTTTGGTAGGTAGGTAGGTTCTTATGCAACAGTGTATCGTTCCGCGCTTTCAAGCTTGGGCGTTGAAGGAGGAGACTCGAAGGAGAAGGGGAAGGGGAAGGGGAAGGGGACAAGGGAAATTCACAGCCTTATATAAATACCTCTTCAGGCGTCTGTCCTCGGGGACATCGGTAGGCTTCTGTGAAACGTGTGTAATAGTCCGCATCCCAGTTCTTTGCTTCATCGTTACGGAGTGCAAAGGCAGGGTTTTTGCTTGTTGATTATATTACCTACGTAGGAGAATGTAGTAATGTTCCCTTAGCCATCACGAGAGGAAGCAACGCCGTGTAAGGTAGGTAGGTATCCATGGTGCGATCGAAGATGATATGTAGGTAGGTACCGGTGAGCCTTGTGTCCCCCCGAAAGGCTATCTAGCCAGTAGGGATTTTTATATACTCACCTTTTTTTAGGTATATGGGTCGTACGAGCCGAATCCCTTCTTGATGGTGATACAACAACCTTCGAGGCTACCTTGTTAATTCCCTGAGTTAGGTAGTTCAATCTAAGGGACACCTACCCGGTCCCGTAGGTCCATCCATCATCGTGATCGGGATGTCCTTCCAGCTTACCCTGCATATATGTGACTCGCAAACTTCTTCCCCTGAATGGCTACGCGAGAGGTTAGGTAGTGGGTGTCGCCAACTTGACTGGCTCGGTTGCCGAAAAAGGCGGATATGCTTGGGTAGTACTCGTTGGTGTCAGATTTATTGATTCTGGGTCCTTTCCGGAGAGATGTCTCATCCGCCGATGAAAAAAAGGTGATCCCTTCGGTTATGCCTCCTGCCTTGCCGGTGCTAACGATCCCCCCCCACCACGGAGTGGAATGGGCGAGGTTCAGTTTACCTTTGGCTATTCTACGATCGGCAGCGAACTCCGAGTCAAAATTGTAGTAAGGGGTAGTAGGGTGACCCCTGGGTACTACCATCTAGAAGTATCACAATACGCCACACCCGAGCTTCAAGGGGGTTTATGTAGTCTGTTCTCGACATATATATGGGAAGGTCACTCTTTCCACACGATATATTCAATGAAATAAGTGTTTCTCAGTAGGTATTGCGTATCTAGCTGGGTTTACCGGGTGTGCTCTCCCTAGAGTCAAAACAATCTTATGCAAGTATTCCTAATCATTGGACTCCTTTAATTACTAACTAACACCATTCGTACCAAGACATACGTACGAAAGGACCTTGGCTGCCAGCGAAACAAGCGTGGGATAAGGCTGTGGCCTTGCAGGACAAGCACTATAGCGCCAGCCAAGCGATTTACAAATAAATTGATTGATATAAACTCCGAGCCTATCGCGTGCACACCTTGCGGGTAGGCATGTAGGTGCAATACATATGAACTATACTGTAAAGGGGCATTTGAGGCTGAAATAGGGGGTGACCTGTCACACCCCACGCATTCTTGCTGTCACAAACCTGAACTTGGCTGAATTGCCAATTCTCCCAAGACTCATACATAAGCCCCCCTACCTTAGTGCCTACCTAGTCATCCTGACACCTATACCGCCGAGTATCGGCTTTGCTAATACTATACACCATGATATCAAGATACTTGGTTTCAGCTCATATTGAATCACAATTATTCTCGTAGACAATATTCACTGCCTAGCCAATTCTCTTTCTGGAAAATTGAAAGGAAACAAAGCTTCGACCTTGATATAAACATCAAATCCTCCCGTCGCACAAGACTTTAGTATAACGATACCGAGTCTACTATCATACATACCTAGCATACCTACCAGGTAGGTACACATGCGCTACTCCATTTCCCACGTGGCTTCTCCGACTTATGTAACCGGTCCTAATTCCAGACAAGCAACAGGTAACGGCCCTATCCATCCCGGTTCTCTCACCTATTGCCTACCTAGGATGTAGGTAGAGAGAGCCCGTAAGGATTCGGGAGTTTTTAAAAAAAAAATGCTGTTCCTTTCATTGCGACCCAGGCCGCTTCCAGTCTTGCCCTCGTGACCATATACCTACATACCTACATAGTATACCCGTACACATCTACCTACCTATGAGGTATGTATGTAACGGAGCTATGTAGGTTCCTTGCATGTACCCCGTCTTAAGGAACGTTGAAGGAATCTTGTGTAGGAACCTAAACGGGCCAATCTACCATCTAGATCTCTGATTTTCCTTCCCCAGAGTATGCTATGCTACTGCGCCGCTTCGGCTATGTGAGGCGGATTTGGTAGCACTACCTTACCAAGCTTTGTCTACTACCTAGTAGGTGTTGATAGTATGTATTATAGGCATGTTACATATATGTTGTACAATACTTCCCCAACTTTGCGTGAATTCGTGGAGCCGAGCCGACCCCGTGTGGCGCCAACTACCAAGTACCAAAGTGGCGGGTGATGGGATATGGATATGCGCGTTGGACGCGCGATATATTTCGTCTCACCGAACAGAGATCGATACTCGGGCAGCCCGTGATTCGCCCAACTTTCTCAAACGGCTGCTCTCTCTGCAAGTCTGCATTGATGCGTTGTATGTATGCTGCTATCTTGGGTTAGATAGCTACATTACCCTCCAGTAACTGGCAGTAAGTACTCCAGTCTCCAGCTACATACCTACCTAACCCTGCCTAACCTATTGATACCTACATTGCCTACTAGGTAGTATAGGACCATTATAGGTAGTATAGGTAGTAGCAATAACACCTAGGTCCGCAAGCTATAGCACATGCCCCAGTTACAATACCATACCTACCTACCCAGCTGCCATAGCACAGTCGCATTTCCCCAATAATCAGCCAAGGCTAGGCCGAACCAGGATGTCGGATTCAGGACCACCCCTCGTAACCCCCCTCCTTGCCAGGCTTGCCTATCCTTGACACTAGTCCACGGCAGGCTGAGGATCGCCTACTAATGACCGTAAAATCCCTAAAAGACTGCGCCTCGGCGTGGGTCAGCGGCTTGAAAGGAATTAATAGAAACAAAGAGTGTTAACCACAAAAAAAGAAAAAAAAAAGGGAAGGTGTTAACTTTGTAAAGGTGTGTCGTCTGCGTTCGAATCTCACGAACAATCAATTCTCAACTTCGCGCGACACACCGCCCCAAGTACCGGTTATCTAACTATATACTAATACATATGTAATATAGTAATACCAGTACCCGCGACAGCGCATCGTCGTTTCAGTACTACTTTAGCATCTTTTTTTATATTAGTATTCCGGCATTGTTTGCGTCTATCTATGCATGTGGACGGATAGGCACGGCCCAGTTTAAGTCCCAGGCTGCCCTTAGCCTAGGCACTTCTCCACGGCTAATAAGCGTAGTGCGATTTTCAACTTCTTTTGAACATTTTTATTGACAAGTCAGTTGTCTAACCGATGTTGTTGAAGTACAGACGCTTGTGTGTCTGGAAGGATGGTGATGGCTATTGAAGTCGAGGAGCTCATCATCCAGCCCTTCAGGGAAGTGGTAGAGCGGGGCAAGGAAGCTGTCGCCAATGCCCAGGCAGCCATCGACGCTGATATCGAGGAGAGCAACTCTCAGGATCTCCAAAACATACTGAAGTCAGCACAGTCCCTAGTAAGGGAAGGTGAACGAGGTCTTCAAAGATTGCTGCCGTTATGGAAAGAACGGCTGGACAAGTACGGCGAGGCCTTCACGGAGGCCATGCGACACAACGGTAAATCCCGCCTGCTGACACTACACTCGTCGATTTCTTTTTTTAGATTAAACATAATCTTTCGAGCTAAAACCATGAAAATATTGCTGACACTAAACTTGTAGAGCAGATCGCCAATAGCCAGAGGCAATTAGAGGATCTTCTCTATGACCTGGACGATTTTGTTGAGGTCGATACGTTTGACACCACAAGGTTTGCTGAAGTGCGAGCTGCGTCTAAGTCGTTTGCTCTAACCCTCCTGGAAGCTATTAAGCGGTTGCACATCGAGGAGAACACTCCATCATTATCATCTGTCCCATCGTGGATACCGCCAGTACCACCTCATGTCCTGGAAAACAAAGGCCGCAGTCAAAATGGAGCAGCCTTGGTTCCTTTTGGAATGCAAACGAATCCGGGTGTCAGTGGCACCAGCACTCCTGCCCGACGACCGTCTAGTCCAGACATTTTAGGGGGGGAGCGCGATTTCATCAGCCTCGTGTCTGGGCCTAGCTTGCCGCCCCCGGCCTCACGAACCTCAGTTTGGGTTAGCGAACAGACGACAGCTGCGAATTCGTGGTCCCGCAACAACTCGATTCCCGAGGACGACTGTTTTGTGGCACATCCAGTCATAGCGAATAATCTCGACAGTCTTACTCTACAACACTGCGAGGTGAAGACACCCTCAAGCGACAGTCTGGCAGATAACTCTCAAAACAGGTTCTCTTGGTATACCGCCACCGGTAGCTTCGTTTCCGGTCCCAAGTCACCCGTCCAGGTCCCTACGAGTGATCAGAGAACAACATCGCTGGCAAAACCCAATCTGAACCCCTCCACAGCTCTAGAACTAAATAGCAACAACCAGCCGCCGTCACAAGAAACGGCGGCTTTCGAGGACGGTCTGATGCTTGCCGAAGAACTTTATTCGCCAAACAAATCGTTTACTGGGTACCAAATTGGATTGGATAGTACCCTATACTTGCAAAAGGGGTTTTGCCCGGGTGCGCAAAATTATCGAATGAAGGGGCGTAAGAGTGCGGTAAAATCGGTTATGGAATACGTAAGTGTCTCCTTACCGCATCTTTCGAGGGTAGAGAACATATACTTATTCTGGATTATCAGGGGACGTGGCGGAGTCTTGCCAGATGTACCGACTGTGAATTCGTGCAAAGCCTGTTAGAGGTAGAACTCGATGATGCCCAGGAATGTAAGTAGAATCTAGGAGCCAATCCTTTTTTCATTGACTTACGCAAACTTCTCTAGCGAGTGGAAACTCTTGCAAGGCCGGCGTTCTATATCGTATCAGGTTTCTGTATAAGTCACACCTCATCACGAACTCGGCGTTCACCACCCAGTTTGGCTGTCTGTTTTGCGCACAGAAGGGTCACACGGTGTATCCGGATGACGCAACCGTCTTTACTACGCAAGAGCAACTTTTCCAGCACTTATCACGACATCCGCAGCCATTACCGGCTGTGCCTGGTATTGTGGTCTTGTATGGCCAACTACTCCGAGGAGACCCGAATTATGAAGACTACGACCTTCACTTTCCCAACCCTCCTGTTGCGAGTCAGCTTCCAGAATCAGAATCTCTGACCAAGCTACCAGCGGCGGCAGTCGTAAAAAGCCATGTTAAGCGATATGGACGCGATTTACTGGATCCGGATGGGAGCACGGAACAGGTCATAGAGTTCCTGGAGGGCTCCCGGGTTGTGGGTGTCGAATTTCCTGAGAAGTGGAAGGGCAAATGGTGCACTGGTTGGCATGACGGTGTTCAAGGCTCTTTTCCTGCTAAATGTATCATGCTTGAACCGCCTGCACACCTTCCAGGACCAAACGGGGCCCCTGACAACATGTTTGTCACGACACTCTGGAAGTGGGATGCAAAAGATGCCGCAACAGGATGGTTACATTTCGACAAGGATGAAACCTTGTCTTCTGTTAGTTGTAAGGAAATATCCCGCGTTCTCGAGAATGGCTTTTTTGCCTCTTTTCTTTCGTTTCTGTATATCCTTCTCAACTAACTGGATCCAATAGGGCTCAACAAAGACGATTGGTGCTGGTATGGCGTCAAGAAGAATGGCAAGGCAGCAGGTCTTTTCCCGCGATCTCATATCAAGATGGAATCGTTACGGGAGGTTGCCGAGGTAGAGGATGACGACTCTTCACATAAAGTGAAGATGCCAGGAAATTTCCATTTGCCTCATTTACCTACAATCAAGATGCGTAGACTGACAGTTGGAAGTTCAACGTCTTGATATACGACTAGGAGAGGTATCGAAGATTATGAGAACATTGCGTATACGTTAAGATTCCCCGAAAGGCGTATTGGGTAGGTAGTGGCGGCGCTGGCACTCGTGGTTGAATTTTAGCATTATATACCCTCGGTTGGGTTGACGCTTTTTATAACATCAAATAGGTATATACACGTAGCACTGAATGTTATGTGTATGAAGAACAGTGTATGAAGCTAATGATAAAAACTGTATTGTACCGTACCTAGTGACAGGTACTATGTATTCCCGGAGCTTTGCGCCAGGCCAAGACAGCCAAATAAGTCCCCGCACCTCCACATAATAAATAAGGCCATGGACCGTTTTAAGTTAAAGGTTGTGCTACATTTCCCCATTCTGTCAAATGAGGTTCAATATCATGACATCACTAGGAAGTTTTTATTCCCTGCTCTTCAGGTAGTGCAGGGAGGTTAAACCAGGGTAGCTCTGGATACCTAGTACCTACATAGGGTAGGAACTTCAGATCTGTTTGCAATAGATGAAATGTTTGGTTTACTGGTAATTAGAATCCTACCTATGTACTTTGCACCTAGCTAGCTTCATGTACAAATCCCCTGATCGTGATAGGTGTACATATTTTCGTTTGAGAAATGATTTATGAAAAACCATATGGTCTAGGCCCTTTGTCAACGAAGACGTATGTGGAGTCACGGATGACACGAATTCTGGAGTATCACAAGCTATGGTGGATACTACGTCATTTTCGTCTGAAGCAGTGGCCACTTACATGTAAGTAATGTAGGGCCACAACTAAGACGTGACCATATCTTTACATCAATGGATAGCACTGAGGACCAGTCTGAGGTAGGCGCTACAGGTATGTACTTTGCAAGTCCAAGCTTTCAATATTCAAAAAAAAAGAGGTTCCTCTTTTCTCAGGTTTACTAATTGGATGTATTCATTTCTTTCTTTCAATATGAGGATAGTACCTGGTGTCAATGTAGATACATATGCCACAACCTGAAGTAACCGATCATTGATGTTTACCTTAGCTGCCTAACCAGCTAACCTACATATCCAGTACATACTTGGCTAACCTTAGGTAGGTGTAGTTGCATACATGAAGTAGGGCTGCAAGTTCATAACGGTAAACAAAAGAAAAGTTGTGACGTGATACATTTTTTTTCTTGACATACATACATCTCATCATCCATCATCCGTCGTCATCGTCATACATTCCTCAACTCCACTAACCTTCTCATTTACCTTGAACAAAACCACCGTTGCCCTTCTCCCATTCAATATTCTTCATTGCAACTCCTACACACTGAATCAATTTCATCTACCCCTTTTTAAACCAAAAAATTCCAACACCTACACTATACCTGTAAAGGAGACACCCACAAACCTTGCTCACAGTTAACACTTCGTTTCGTCATGAGGTGGTTATCGACCGTCCTCACCATTGGCCTAGCGGCCGATGCCGTCGTAGCGAGTACCTGGTTCAGCAAAGCAGGTAAGTTAATACATCAACAGCCCTGGAAGTATACTTGGCTTGAGCTTTCAGCATCACATCGTTGCTAACTCTGATGATTTTCATGTAGCCTACAACAAGTGGCATGAAACTGAGCTTGAGCGATGGCTCTCCGATAATGAAATCCCTTACCCTACTCCAGCCGACCGCAAGGACCTTGAAAACCTGATTCAAAAGAATTGGGACTCCTATGCCGTGTCCCCGTACAAAAATTGGGATGCCGACCAACTTTCATCATACTTGAAGTCAAAGGGCGTAGAGACGAAGGAGTCTGCGAAGTCGAACAAGGATGCACTTGTCTCCCAGATGTCCAGCGCCTGGTACGAGACAGAGGATAAGGCCCAGACCGCTTGGACCAACGTTCAATCATGGATATTGGATACATGGACCGATAGTTCCCTGAAGGGTTTTGCCGACAAGCACGGCATCCCAGGTAGATTTGCCATATCCTTCAGTCGTTTTTATTGTTTTCTAATTTGTATATACAGTCCCGCAACCTCGAACCCGTGATACTCTCCTACAGAAGATCCGAGCCAACTATGAGACCATAGCTAAGAAGGCCGGAGAGACTGCCGAGTATCCTGGAGATTGGCTATATGAATCTTGGTCCGAATCTGATCTGAAAGAATGGCTTGATACCCATGGATTCCCTGCTCCTCAAGTTACTGACGTGAGACGCTTCTCCTATTTGTTGCCATCATGTTATTCATGCTAACAATGATTTTTAGCGCAACCGCCTGATTGCTCTGGTTCGCCGCAACTCGCGCCTTGCCTATCTCAAGCTACAAGACCAGCAAGCTGCTGCCAAGGCCAAGGCCAGTTCCGCCTATGCCACGCTTACTGACAAGGTTATCGATGCCTGGGGTGAGTCCCAACTGAAGGAATTCTGTGATAAGAATGGCATCAACGGTAAGTCTACGTTCAAACTTATATCTTTGGCCTAAACTAACATTTCTTAGTTCCTCAAGGTACCAAGTTAAACGAGCTGCGTGCTATCGTACGCAAGAACCGCGCCGATATCATGGGCGATAATGTATCCGCCTCAGCTGCTAGCGCTTTCGGTGCTGCCACCAGCAAGGCTGGTAACCAGTATGCCAAGGCCACCGACGACGTCAGCCTTGCTGCCCAGGAAGCTTTCAACAAGGCAACCGAGTCATGGTCAGAAAGCCGACTCAAGGCTTACTTGGATGCACGTGGTGTTCCCATCCATCAAGGATCTAAGACCGACGAGCTTCGTGCTTTAGTCCGCCGAAACTCTCACAAGGCTGCCCATCCTTACAGCGCCTGGACTTGGGATGACCTCTCTTACGACAACCTCAAGAAGTATCTCGCTGAAAGTGGCAACGCCGCTGCTCAAAAGGTTGGCGACAGCAGTTCTGCTACGCGTGATGACCTTCTAGAAGCCGCCCAATCAGCTTATTCGTCTGCGTCTAGCGCTGGTGGCGGTTCGTACGCCTCCGCTACGAGCTATTTGGCTCAGGCCACCGAGGTAGCTAAGAAGAGCACGTTCAACACATGGAGCGAAAGCGAACTTAAGGCTTACCTGGATAGCTATGGCATCGTAAGTAATTTCTTAACCCTCGTTGAAATACGACAAGTTACTTGCACCAGTTTACTAACTTCTTTTCTTTTTTTACACAGCCTGTTCCTCAAGGATCTACTCTTAATGAGCTGAAGGCCGAGGCCCGTAAACAGTCTACCTACTTCAAGTACGGCACTACGAACCCCGCCAGCACTGCCTTCGCTAAGGTTGAGGAAAATGTCAAGGGCGCTTACCAATGGGTCCTGAGCCAGCTCACCGCCGGGTCAGAAGTTGCTAAGAAAAAGGCTGCCGAGGCTAAGGAAGAGCTATAAACAGCATCATGCACGTTGCATACGTTGAGAAGAAAAGGCGAGAAAGTAATTCTAGTGGGGGGAGAAAAATGGTCAGGCTGTCTGACTATGTTTGGCATGGCGTCCGTGGCCGAGTGAGATTCAAGCAGTAGCAACGGATTATTCGGGTCTGAAAAGGGCGGGCAATCATAACAACAGTTGAAAGTCAGGGGTTCCACGTGGACTCCTCTTGCGCACAGGTAATGGACGGAGCTGTAGGGTTTTGGGGATCAGCCTCCTTTTTCCCTTCCTACCTCGTTGTTTGGGTGTGTAAACGATACGGTAGTGGATAGCATCAATGATTCAGTTAACTCGATAATGCGATTCGAGTAATGAGACTTTATGAGATTGTGTACTTTTACAGAATGTGTTTTGCTACGAATTTCTTCTTTTCATGGTGTGTACTTGACGCTTGGATATGTCGTAATCAAGTCAATAATTACATTCATTAACCTGTCTGTGCTTGCCAACCGACCTACTTTATTATCCCAGATCTATCTACATGTGGTACTAGGTAACTAGGGTTTCTAAAGTCAGTGCTTACCTTGCCGTAGATCCTAACCTAGGTAGTTACTTATTCATCGATCTTCTCTGGGTTTATTTAGGTAACTACGTACGAAGTAGACAACAAAAACAGATGCCGCTTGACATGCATGTGGGTTTTCTCAATTTTCAGACCCCACTGGTAAGACATTGAAGCCTGTAGTAGTACGACTGACATGACTGGAGATAGGTACATGTGGAAGTAGTCACTTTTGATTCTATGTATGGTAAGTTGTCTTATTATTATCAAAAGTACCCAGGTACAAATTTTGTGATCGCGATTTACATACATATGCACATAATAGGGGCAAGAACCCCAGTTTATCATCACAGCGGAATAGTTATACCAAGGTACCATTATCACGCAGTCATCAATGTAGCAACAATTAGAGAAAGGGTTTTATATTAAGCTTACTACTAGGAAATTAGTGATGTTGACTTCGCAAATTACATAGAGTGCCTAGTAATCTCCAACTTCAGAATTACATATGAGACATCGTACCAGCCAGCACTCATACCTTTCGGCATGACGGCAAATACATCTTGTATCTCGTATAATATCCTGACCAACATTCGTTTCATCTTGCTGAAGAGATGGCGTTTTATTTCAACGCATTCCCGGATCAGCGGGTATGTATTAGAAGTGGTGTTGGAGTTCTTTGTTGAGACGGGTGCAATTGAGGGTGCCAGATTTTTCAAATTTTAGGGAATCACAACAGATTGTGCGAGATATGTGTCGAAGATTATACTTCGTGTGGTTTAATGGCCAGGGAATGACCTATCGGAGTAGGTCACACCGTCCATTAGCGTTTTTGAGCCTCTTGTTAGACAGAGGGTCTGATTTCAGAGGATCAGGCCTTATATTTTCCTGAGAGGTCTGTCAGAGACTTCAGTTTATGTATACTTCCTTGAAGATTTTCAAGAAGGCTTCTCTGTCGTTTATGGCCTATATGGGGCTCTGCGGAAGCTTTTCTTTTTTGCGACATGGTCGAAAGAGGACTGCTCGCAAGCTCAGGCATCTTCTTTTGTTTCCGCATGGGTGAAATGGGGACGTTGGTAGTAGCGATGCGCCCATCTTTGATACCACGAAGGGTGCCTTCAAAGTAGGGACCAGAAAACGCAAGCGATTCTCGAGTAGCTTTGCTACGGCTGATTAACTGATGATTCACTTGGTCCCGGCGAAACGCGCCGACAATGTTAGAATTGTGCGTAAAGTGGTCAAGGAGAGATGTAACGTCACTGGACGCAGTGCTGGGACGACCAGGTGTGCGGCCGGGCGTGCAGAATATTTGGTCGTCCGTTTCATCTTGATCAAGTAGCTTCTCGTCTTCTGACGAGTCATCGTGATCCAAGGTAATGAAGTCCTCCAATTTGAGACTCTTCTCAGCTTCATCGACAACTTGATCATCGGAATCAGATGATTCAACTACATTTCCGTCAGACGCCTGGGAATACCAGGCTTCGGCGGGGCCAACCGCATGTGTGTTCATGAAGTCCCCATAGGTACTAGAGGAGATCATTCCACTCATCATGATACTGCCTGGGTTGCTAAGAATGGGAGACGATTGAGGTGGTTCGAAGTATTGAAAGTTGAACTGCTCGGGAGATAAATCAAAGCCCCTCCCGCTCATGCTCTGATGAGTAAAGATCATCATCTTGCCGGTTCGTGGATTCAAAATAGCGATGGGTTTTTGGCTAGACTTATCGAGGTTGAATCGTCCGACATGTGGTTGGCCACGGCGTGGCCGAATAAGTGTGGCACCATCCGAATCAGAGGAATCATCAGCAGCCTCCCGTCGACTCTTCCGTCGAATTGGATTTTGAGGGGGCTCTTCTTCGTCGGTAGTATCCCCATCAGCTAGATGGGGTCGGTCAGTAAATTCATACATAGAAACCAAATCACCCGTACTCACTTTGATACCCATCGAGAGAGGCTTGATCGTGCTCAGAGAAGCCCATTGGTGTGGAGCCAGCAGTTGACATGTCGTGATTGGTCATAGGGGTGGCCATTGGCGTACTATCCTCATCATCCATGGCATTAATCCAAGCCTCAAAGTCAGAGCCTAGGTCATCGTTGGTGGTATCCACTTCGTTAGAAGGTCCATAATTGTCCCAAAAAGCGTCCGAGTTGGACGAATCGTACGGGTCTGGGTCATGCTCAATCTCTCGACGAAAAGAAGGGTCGAGTATGCTCTTATCAACGAAGAGATCAGGGAAGAAGCCGTGATCAACATCCTCATCGGTTTCGGTCGAATCGTCATCTGACGATTCTTCGGGGATATCAAACCGAACACGACGCTCGGTGCCAATGAGACCTTGGTCGACAACAATATCCTCATCGGCATCCGCTTCAGACGAAATGCCATCCCAACTAGCATTTTCATCAACATCATCGTCATCACCCTCGTAGTCTGCCTCCTCTTCCTCCTCATCATTATCATCCTCGTCTTCTTCCTGTTCGTCTCCACCATCGTCTTCAAGAACCTGTGGCCGAGGAGAGGCGGAGCTGCGTATGTTCTGCCGCAGTCCATCGGAGAGAATGTGCTCCTCCTCGGCCGCGTTTACATTTTCCTCGTCGTCATCTTCAGAGTCGCTGATGTCTTCTACCCCTGAATAGCCACCCTCGTCGGACAGGTCAAGGGACGACGAAGCGTCCGAGGCGCGACGTTTAGCAATCTTGGCAGGGGTAGACGGGAGCCTCTGTTGGCGTACGTTTCGAGACATCTTGAATTATGCTAGATATGAAGGTATAGAATAATACAGGGGGTTCAACAGAGTACCCACCCGGACTCGGGGGTGGATTCGGGGCTGAGAAAATCGAAGCAAACGGCGGTGAAGCCCTTGTACTCGGAGATATAATTGACGGAACCGTGATCTATTGACACGTAGATCTCCAACTTTCGAATGCTTAAGCTGACTATATCTCCTCTTGACGTTCGTAGCTCAGGGTATAGTGTTGCGGGGGTAATATAGAGCGGAGTATAAAGGGAACTGAAAAGAGGTAGGTGAGGATACCTTGTATTGTAGCCACCAACTAAAAGTCGTGTAGAAGAGTGCCCGCAATGACAGGGCTAGGTAAGTAGTAATTCTGTTGGATATTGAGACTTCCGGATAGGACCCTTTAGACAGAAAAGGGGACACTAGACAGTGAAAGTCTGTACAAACTTCGTCGAGTGTCGGGTTGCGAATTGAATAACTCGGTGAACTGCTGGACTACGGGACATGCCCGGAGAAATCAGACATGTCCCGTAGTGGGTATTTACAGCTCAGCGAAGGCCGAAGGCATGATTCTCGACGAAGTTATAATATTAAGTGAATTGTATATCTTGAAACAAGTTGTAGTGCGACTTCGTTGTCTAGTTGTGATAATTCCTCGAAGGGAAAAGGGTGGGAGGGGAGAAAAAAAAAAGCTGCAGATAAGTTTTTTTTTTTTCTACTATTGCTTTTCGATTGGGTGGGGTGATCCCTCCTCCACAATCTCTTGCACTGGTCCCTGATTTGTTTGCCGGGGTGTAATGGACTTGGGCTGTTTGTAAAGGTACTTGAATACAGTAGTAGGTACTTTACCTGTGTACCTCCTACTACCTACTAAAGTACCTATGTAGGCAGTCCATCATAGATTCATAGCAGCCATACCGCCTTTTTCACTTGCATCAACTCAGTGCACTAACGCCTAAAACCCCGCTAGAGCCACTAAACTGTCCCTTATGGTCCACTGGAAGTAGGCAGTTGAAAGCTTGGCCGGCGCTAATTGGAAGCCGCATTCTAACACTGAACTCACATACACATGTGTACATACAATTTAGGATTTTACAGTTGTATGTATTCGTACTTTCAGATTCAATATTTTACTTGCAGTTTACCTACATTAATAGATCCGTCTCATGTACTGAGTACATAGCTTCTAAATGTATGTACCTTCCGAGTTTCCAACTTGGTCTCCACTTCCTCTATGTATTTTCCAGTAATAACCAACAGCGAAAGAAGCGAAGAATTATCTTGTAACCCCCCTGTCTTACTATCTACGATATCCACTGAAAACTTGTTCGATGTCTGGAGGCTCTCTTGTGACGCATCGGAGAGGGGCCGTTCAGACTCACGGAGGATGACACACATATTTGCCCCTCCATCTACCGATTATATTTCTCTTACTCTTTTTTACCTCTAATTTTGCGTTGAGATTTGGCTAGTTTGCTTATGCTACTGGCTGACCATAGACTATGAACGACAGGACCCCTTAAAAATAAAAAAAGAACTTTATCCATCCGAAGGATATTTTTATGCTAGAACTTTTTCAAAAAATTACTATGGGAAATTACTATGGGAAATTACTATGGGAAATTATTGAAAAATTATTGAATTAATTACGTCATTAAATACCCCTGTAATTCCCAAAAACCCGTGCAGGAAAATCAGGATTGGTCAGATCGTTCTTAGCGCCAGCTGCCCGACAGCCGTGCGTTCTTTTTAAAAGCTTTTCATTAGCTGCATTCCTTTAAAGCAAACGCTTTTTATTGGCTGCATCCCTTTATGCCAGCTGTCCCAAACTTTGTCAACCATAGCCGTGCGTTTCTTTCAACGCTTTTGATTGTTGAAGGGTTAATCAACAACCGTCCCATCCTTATTCATTGACCACATCCTTATTCGTTGACCATATCTGATATCCATTGCTGTATCGATACCTCTCCTCTACCTCTCTTCAATCCGACCGACCCATATACCAATCTGTTTCAGCATATCCGGCGCCGGTCCGACACCCACCGAGCCATGTCCTAACATCACCCCCCTTTCAATGGAAAGGATAACGTCCACGTTATCTACCACATCCAATACATACACACATGTGTGTTGATCCCTGATACTAATCTCTAAGCTGACCCGTGCTGCTTCAATAATTGAAGTAACTCCAGACAGTCCTCCTAGCGGGATACATGTGCTTAAGCCTTAGGTGGTTGGGGTGGTGTTGGGTTGCCCTGAGGCTCTGCCGATGGCCTGTGCGTTGAGGCTCTTGCGGCTCTGCTGATATATAGGGATAAGGATATAAGGGGAATAGTGTTTCTAAGACAACCATGTTGAATGGTTGTGTTGGAGGGTCTCGTCGGCTGAGGTGACCGAGAATTGAAGGGTCTCATCGGTTGGAGGGACCGAGAATTGAATGTCCCAGCCACGTGTCTCCTGGCCAGGACGTGGATAGCCACTCCCGTGGCTATCCATGGCTACTGCCATGTGGGCATCTCCATGGCTGCTGCTGCCACAGCTTGCTAAACCTTATCGGTGTATATATAGCCAGCCTGAGACACTGGGAGCTCAGCTCTCTTCTTCTCTTCTATATTTCCATTGACTGATTGACCTCTTAAGTCCCATCATGCTGCCACAGCTTGCTAGCCTGAGACGCTGGGAGCTCAGCTCTCTTCTTCTCTTCTATATATCTTCATTGACTGATTGACCTTTTAAGTCCCATCATAGATTCGTATCCTCCGGATGGTCACGCCTTCCTTCCTGTCACTTATTCCCGACTTTTAACCCCCTTTTGACTTTCTAAGATAGTCTTTTAATTGGACGAGCAAAATTTCTTCGGCCAGCGCAGCGGTTCCTGAAAAAAAAAATATCTAAAAGTGATTCGAAGGCCCGTCCCGGAGCTTGCGGAGGGCCACGGGCCGATGAATCACTTTTGGATATTTTTTTTTGAAGGAAGGCCGGAGAAATTTTATAAATCAAGTACATACATGTACAGGTAGAGGATGACCCCTATTATGGAACGGCACGTGTGGTGTTACCTTCGTTTGGAGTTACATATGTACCGAGTAATTATTGCATGTGTGTTTGGTGTACACGAAAACAGATAATTAGGCGAGATGGGGTCAGTTTCTACATACATATGGATAATGTATACGTATGCAGTATTATTATGCAGCATACTTGAATACAGCATCTCGTCAGCTTCCTCCCCCCAATGGGCCCATCCAGCCCACCATTAACCCCTCGGCCATCATGACGACGGAGAAGCTACCCTAGTAGTTCGACTTTTTTTTCTCTAATCCATCTCCACCATTGCCTGACCATTAGTTGGGACGAACTCCACGGCGATGAAGATGGGTCTCCAAAGTTACATAATCATCATACTACATGGCATCAGGAGATCTTCTCTTACGGGCATGCTAGTTTTTCCTCCGCTCTTACCAAATCTGATCATCTTGGACAGGCATCAGTACTGCCTCGCCCATTATCCAGCGCTTCCATTCTCCACGTTAAAGACTGAATCAATGGTGACGTGCATTTTGCATGAAATCGAGATCACTTTTCCTTTTTAAACTCTCAGTACATAATTAAATCAGATCCAGCAAAGACTATCAATGTAAGTGGATGTACTAGGTAGGTAGGTCCATCATCGATGCAGCTACATGCCGGAGCTACATATCATTAATGATTACACACATAGTAGACACCTATCATATGAAATTTACACAGTGTCAATGTACATATGATGTATGTAATCTCGGTGGTTGGAGGACCTTATAATTTGTACTACATTCAACGTTGGTAGGAATATTGATTCTGACAGCTCATTAGGAGAGATGCATATGATAGTACTGTAACCTTCTTCATGTATGTAATTCGCCCTTAACCTTACCCAGCAGCCTAGTAGTATGCTTCAATGGTAGGATGCTGCCTGCACATGCAAAAGAGAGTTAGCCCTGTGAAATGCTCGGATTGACTCAGGCGCTATTGATTGGCTTCATGAGAAGAGAATATCATGGCTGATACGACTCAAACGCCATTATAAATGTTACCGACATGAATATGTACATATGGCACCATGGATTGTAGGAGAACCCACGTATGCCAGCAAGTGACAACAACACATATCAAGCATCCATATATAGCGCAGGAACTTGATACTCAGGTACGATCTTCTTCGCAACACTAGGCAAGCTAGCAATGGCAATGAAAATGAGGTTCGCGTCACCTGGAGGCAGTGTAATACCAGGGACACGGTGGGAGCGATCATAGGCAAGCCTAGAGGATACGCTCCCGCGATATAAAAATTAGAATAATCACGATTGAGTTCAAGTAGAACTCTTTCAGAGATTAAACTGAAAAGAACAGATACTACACTTGATCTAAGCCAAAAGGCAAAGAGAGCTAAAGAAGAAAAGAAGAAGAAAAAAGTAAAAGCTGGAGTGGAAGCTCAGATATTTATATTAAATTTTCTGGTGGGGTGGACGGTGTGAGACGGCAGAATTCTGATTGTCAACCTAAGGTTGAGGAAGTTGGAGCGGAAAGAGCCGCTATCTCAGCCTCAAATACATAGTACGAAACAGTTCGTACTATGTACAAGTATCATGTACCCACGCTAGTAACGGTACCTGATTGTGGCTTGGGCTAGATTAGCCCCGGCACCCCGACATCCCAATTACCCCGTTGCCATCGAAACACACAGTACCAAAGTAAATATTGACCCAAAGTATCCATCCTCTTCGCACTACGTACCTTTTTAATCCACCTTACACTTCCGACCCTCCAACCATTTTTCTTTCCGAACTACTGCACCCATGCGCAACGGAATATTTCGTGCATCTTAGAGTACCAGCAATTAGTCTGAGAATCTAGAGGCCAATTGTGCATACTGGTGCATACGTATTCAGTTCACTTTTCAACCCATTTATTGACCGCTTCTCATCGCTTCTCACCGCATCATAGAATTCCATCATCAGCATGGAGCCACAGTCAAAAGGTCACACCAACCTTTTCCAAGTGTACCTACGACTACGTCCTCATCACGCTGGAAGTACCAGTGCCGAACCATTTCTTTTGGTCGAGGAGCCTAGAGAAAACGACGCTCCAACACACATCACTTTAAACCCTCCAAATGATCGAAGACGAGCAATAGAGAAGTTCGCGTTCACGCGTGTCTTCGAAGAAGATTCTACACAGCTTGACTTGTTCCAAGGAACACGAGTGCTTCCTTTAGTCGAAGGTGTATTAGCCCCTCATGGAGGCGACGGTACGGATGGCCTATTGGCAACCCTAGGAGTTACCGGCTCCGGCAAGGTATGAACTATTAGCTACTTAGACCGTTTTGAGAAATTGACGAGAGCTAATTTTGATTCTACCAGTCACACACGATACTCGGATCTCGCAGCCAGCGAGGCTTAACTCAACTTGCTCTTGATGTTCTATTTCGATCTATAGACTCAAACATTGCCAGTTGTGATTCGTCCCCCAACCTAGAGGCTACCATAAAGTCCTCGGATCCCTCCGAAGCTGCTATATTCTCCGCCCCCGCATTCCTCGAAAATGCATACGGCGACTTTAGTAGTTCCGTACGGTCAAGAGCTGGAACTCCTTTGAATGTACGAACCCAGAACGTTTTTGCCCGACCTTCTACCAATCCAATACTCCCTGGCTATTTCCCAGACAGCCCCCAAAGTATACGTCTGGTTAGCTATGAAGATGACATGTCTAGCATCACTCTTCTCCCGACACCCCCTGGTCAGCGGGGTATCCTGATCATGCCAACCTCAACGCAAGTCGCGTCTAGCAAGCCAAAGTTGGCCAATACCACGTCACCTAAGAAGCATTACATGTCTCTCACTTCAGCCGCAAGAAGCAAGAATTTTACTAAATCTCCTACCAAGACCGAGTTCCTATCGTCGACACCGAAACGCCATCTACAGCGACCCTCCGCTCTTCCCCAGGCGCCCGATATTAGCACCGTTCGAGCTTCCTGCGATCCGTCCGCCGAATATGCTGTCCTCATTTCCATGTACGAAGTTTACAACGACCGAATTTTCGATCTTCTTACGCCCCCTATCAAATCGAACGTTACAAAAGAGTCTCGACGACGACCGCTCCTGTTCAAGTCCACCGAACTTTCACCTGATCGCAAAGTCGTAGCGGGGCTTCGAAAAGTCATATGTGGGACCCTTAAGGAGGCCCTGATGGTTCTCGAAGCTGGACTCCACGAGAGGCGGGTGGCTGGGACGGGTAGCAATAGCGTGTCATCCAGAAGCCACGGGTTCTTCTGTGTGGAGGTCAAAAAGAGGCGACGTGGCCGTACTAACGCCCGTTGGGGTGCTAGCACCCTGAGTATTGTTGACTTAGCTGGCAGTGAACGTGCGCGAGATGCAAAGACCCAAGGCGCGACCCTTGCCGAGGCGGGTAAGATCAACGAAAGTCTCATGTATCTCGGCCAGTGTTTGCAGATGCAGAGTGACGCGAGTAACGCGACAAAGGTATGTGGAATATGCAAACAATTTTATAGGTCTCACTAACATTGAAGGACAGCCGAATCTGGTCCCCTTTCGCCAGTGCAAACTCACAGAATTGCTTTTCTCCAACTCATTTCCTTCAGCTTCGATGGCGCAGTCTGCGAACAGCAGACGCGCACCGCAAAAGGCAGTCATGATTGTCACTGCTGACCCCCTGGGAGACTTCAACGCCACGTCTCAGATCCTACGATACAGCGCTCTAGCTCGCGAGGTGACGGTGCCTCGTGTACCTTCCATCACAGCTACCATCTTAGCTAATGCCAACTCATCGCAATCCGGCCAGTCGGAATCTAGCGTGGGCTCTCGTAGTGCCGCGAGCTCACCAGTGCTACCGCACCGGCCGTACTACCCACCCTCTAGCTCTCATCCGAGGGTATTCTCACCCACGCCCGATCACGAGCGCGCGGCTATGGAGAACGCTGCTATGGAGATTGCGAGAATGGCCGAAATCATTGATCAGCTGAACGCAGAGCTTGCCCGAGAGCAAGAATCACGTATAGCAGCTGAGGCGCACCTACTGTCGATGGAGGACCGCATGGCGGATCTCGAGCAAGATATCCGCGAGGACTGCTACGAGGACTTTGAACAGCGACTGGCTTTGGAAATGAACCGGTGGAAAGCCTCGTTGTCGATCGAGCAAGAACGCGGCGAAGAGCACTGGGATCGCAAGGTCGAGGTACTAGCGCGCGGCGTGGGCGCCGTTACCGTCACCACGTCAGAAAACGATGGTGATGCCGGTGAGGACGACGATAAGGAAAACGTGCTCATCGAAAACCTCGAGCAAGAGAACGAGCGTCTTCGACGCGAAGTGGCCATCCTCAAGCGCGAGCTCTCCGGCCGCACGCCCAGCAAGCGCAACCCGCTTTCGGAGCGGGGCGATGTGCCGAGCATCAGATCCTCCCCCAGCGTGGATGGGCTTGGCGACGGCCTCAGCAGTCTGGGAAATAGGATGGAACAGCTGCGCGTCAGCAGCCACCACGACGGGGGGAATACTAATAATAAGAAGTCCCTCAAGGTGTCGAGCAGCGGCAGCCCGACGAAAAAGGTGCGCAAGCTCCCCGCGAAGAAGTGGGAGGGCGTCGCGGCGGACAACAGTGATTTGCTATGATATGAAGGAATGAGACCAACGAAAGAAAGAAAGATGATGATAACCCTAGGAATTGTAATTGAGAGAATGATATAATGAGGTTGGGTTTGGAAGTGGCTGGTTGGACTGCCTGGACTGGTTGGTTGGCTGGCTGGCTGGTGGCTTGGAGAGAGTGCAACGAAAATGAAGTAAGCAAAAAGATCAAGATGTGTTGCGGATACCCCCTTTTAGTCGTTTTTATTTTTATTTTACTTTACACCCCCTTTTTCTTCTGCTTCTACTCGACAGGTCACCTACCTATCGTGTTTACTACATACCTATATATTAAGGTTCTTTTTTTTTCTTTTACATGAGGATTTGGCGCCTGTGCTACTTGTGCTCTGCTGGTGATTGCTTGCTTGCGAGGATTGTAATTGTATGCCTAATCGTGATTTTCACTTTCTTTTTTGCCCCTAATTTGGGAGAGGGGAGGTTTTGGTGGCGAGTTTATGTGTATTATTAACAAGAATGGGTATTTTCATACGTCACGTCTTCGGTCTTGGGGTATGGCTTCTTGGTAGAATGTCTTCCCAGGTTGGGTCGTTCCTGATTAAGGTGCCTTGGTTCCTAGACGTCCACCTAGACGAGGGAAGCTCTAAGCGCCATGGACCCTACGTACATACAGTACAGCTTTACCGTGAAGCTGTTACGTGAAGCGCCCACCGGAGTGACTTGAAGCTTGCTTCACTCGTGGCAAGTTAGACTTTCTATGGCTTAGAGATAGCCGAGATGACGGGGAGATCTCAACAAGTGATGTCGCGTAAGAAGCGGATTATATGCACGTTCATATCCGAATTTACTAACTCGGGAAGATATGCCTACTCGTGGCAAATCGTGGATGAGGCTATGTTCGGATACTGAAGTCGGCTTCGTTTGATATATCGTGCCTATGGGAATACAAGCCCGCTGCTCAATTGGACGAACTACTCTAAAATTTCCTACTTGAAAGAAGGAACCGATGCTCATGAGCCCCAATGGAGTCAACGTCCGCATAGATAGAGATTCAAGAGAACTGTCTAGGTGTTTCGAGATCCCAGCTGCATGGCGCCTAGGTACGGAGTATATTGAGTAATATGGTCGAGACGTGGCAAACTGGGTGAAGGTGGAATTGCCGCCGGTCTGTTTATCACACACTTCTTGGAGTGTCAGTTAGAGGAGGAGGAGGCGAACAAGCAAAACGCCCCCCCACAGAGTAGACTAGAGTAGAGAAGTTATCCCACCGCGATAGAATTGCGGATGGTTCCATTTCGTAGATTAATGGCAACATGCTAACGTGTCTAGGCATAGTCTGTTGATAGGTCAAAAGGTCATAGGGGGCTGCCCTGTTGATCTTGCGGCTTGCTTTGATAATATCTCCTTGAGTCCCTGCTGGTTGGGTAACTAGGTATGTGCAAGCGAGTTCGAGCAAATTACAACATATTATAGTAGTATAACAACGACACACCCCTACCTAGGTATTCATGGTTCCAGAATACTAAAAGTCATAGATTCCTTGTCTACCGGGTAGAAAAAAAGTACAAGCTGCATTCTAACCTGGTATCCATTCTTCCACCCCACTCGTCTCGAGAGAACTAGGAAATGAGTCTCGACGTAGTACTCGATAAATCAGTCTCTGAACGAACCACACCACGCGAGGACCTGCATGCATCGTGGGTTTAGTCCAAAGGGGTTTTTGGGGGGGGGGGGGGGGGATGGCCAATCACCAATTGGCTAAACAAAAATAAATACTCCTACCTACATACTATCACACACAAAGTACTACACATGAGTTATGATATATCGTTCGTGGTTAGGGTCAAATCCGCGGACCTTTCCAGACTTGGCGTCCCGTTACACCCCTGGATAATATGGCGATGGGATATTTTTCCACGACCCCTGGTTTCTCGGCATCATGGGGCTCGAACGGTATGGTCTGCTTGCCGATCGTTTACCGCGAACATGTCGCCGGCCCAATGTCGTTTGTCGTTTGGCGTTACATCAGATCTTGCAGAGATCCATAGTTATCCTCTCGTGCGATATATGTGCTGTATCCGGGACAGGACAGAAAACGCCGAATTAGAAAGTCTTGGTTTCTTTTTTGGGGCATGTGTCTAAATTTGAGTCGCGTCTGATATATTTTTCTTCGAGATGGTACTTCGTAGCTTCACCTAAACTTACTATCAAAGGAGTTATTATCGCAGGTAGGCTCGCAACTTCAATAAGACTAATAATACGAATACGTAGCGACTTTAACTTTCCCTCATCGGGCCTCTCTAGTCCTGTGACCCCGTTGTCCCGGTATCCATCTTCCATTTCTTGACCCCCGGCATTATTATCTCATCTCCCCATAACGGCGTTTTGCTCTCCGTGGGTGGTGGGCATACCGGGCCGCGGAGCCATCGTCGAGGCATGATATCGTGTTGCCACCCCTGAGATTTCCCACCCCCCCGAATCAGAGTATCCGCCCCATTCCCCGCAAATACCCCAGGTTACTTCGGGCCATGGTCCTGAAACTGATTATATTCAATTTATATCACGTCGGGAGTTGTGGCCCCCCCAGAGCCCTACTGCCAATGAGTGAGCGCCTTGGCCCCCATATCCCAATCCGCTACCACCTTCAAGTGCTAAACGTCCCTATTGGCTACCCCTCCGTATGATGGCTCTTTGGGGCAACAACTTTATCACTTCCTGGACGTAGGGACAGTCCCTCTTTCTCTCCCTTGCCACCACCATTTCCATAACCAAAGTGGTAATAATTAGTGTGTATACTTTGTTCTTTATCACTAGAACTAACCCAAGGGTGTGTCTTCGGGATATCCGCCGGAGCTTTAGAGGGTGTAATTGAGATTTTAATCTAATTCAGAATGGTCATAGGGCCCGGCTAGTTAGTGATCGACTATACCACACTATGAAATTGGCCTCGTCCAGACGGAGCCCTTTGCCGACAATATGCAGTCGAGAACATTCATCTTGCTAGGCAAAAAAAAAAAAAAAACAAATCCTTCGATGGAGTATATAACCATCAGAGCCCCAGATGTCACATCAATGTTGTCTCTCTCTACCACCTCTTCATCGCGCCTCCCTCCCAGGTTCAAAGACATTTCTACAATCGGTGAAGTGAGAAGTTAAAAGCCCACCACAGCAGCCCATCATGTTGTCTCTTGCCGTGACAGCGGCCCTCCTCGGGCTCGCATCCGCCCAGCAGGTCGGAAAGGAACAGGCCGAGACACACCCCAAGCTGAGCTGGAAGAAGTGCTCGGGCAAGGGCTCGTGCACGGCGACCAACGCCGAGGTGACCATCGACTCCAACTGGCGATGGCTGCACACCACCGAGGGCACGGAAAACTGCTACGACGGCAACGAGTGGACGTCTAAGTGCAGCTCCGCCGACGACTGCGCCACCAAGTGCGCCGTCGAGGGCGCCGAGTACAGCAAGACCTACGGCGCCTCCACCAGCGGCGACGCCCTCACCCTCAAGTTCCTCACCAAGCACGAGTACGGCACCAACATCGGCTCCCGCTTCTACCTCATGAACGGCGCCGACAAGTACCAGACCTTCAGCCTGCTCGGCAACGAGTTCGCCTTCGACGTCGACCTCTCCACCGTCGACTGCGGCCTTAACGCCGCCCTCTACTTCGTCGCCATGGAGGAGGACGGCGGCATGGCCAGCTACCCCAACAACAAGGCCGGCGCCAAGTACGGTACCGGATACTGCGACGCCCAATGCGCCCGTGACCTGAAGTTCGTCGGCGGCAAGGCCAACAGCGAGGGCTGGAAGCCGTCCACCAACGATGCGAACGCCGGTGTTGGCCCCTTCGGTGCCTGCTGTGCCGAGATCGATGTCTGGTATGTTTATAATAAACCTTCCCCTATCTATAATGTGGATAGCAAACTAAACTCTTCAACAGGGAATCCAACTCCCACTCCTTCGCCTTCACCCCCCACCCTTGCACTGACAACGAGTACCACGTCTGCGAGACCGACCAGTGCGGCGGCACCTACTCCGAGGACCGATTCGCCGGCAAGTGCGACGCCAACGGCTGCGACTACAACCCGTACCGCATGGGCAACACCGACTTCTACGGCAAGGGCAAGACCGTCGACACCAGCAAGAAGTTCACGTAAGTCCTATCCCCCCCCCCTTTTCCCCCTATCTCTCCCCAACTCTTTCTTCATCTACTTCTCAAGAAGCCGAAACACAACTAACACAACCACCAAAAAAAAAAACAGCGTCGTAACCCAATTCGAGAGCAACAAACTGACGCAGTTCTTCGTGCAAGACGGCAAGCGCATCGACATCCCGGGCCCCAAGATCGACGGCTTCCCGGCCGAGAGCAACATCACGCCCGAGTACTGCAAGAACGAGTTCGCCGTCCTCGGCGACCGCGACCGCTTCTCCGAGGTCGGCGGCTTCGACCAGCTCAACACCGCCCTCGGCCTGCCCATGGTCCTCGTCATGTCCATCTGGGACGACGTAAGCACACACTCTCTTTTACTTCCACCTCCCTTTTACTTTTTTTTTTCTTTAGGGAGAAAACGATGGTTAATGTGACTAACCTTTTATGCTATATATAGCACTACGCCAACATGCTCTGGCTCGACTCCAGCTACCCCCCCGAGAAGGCCGGCCAGCCCGGCGGCGACCGTGGCGACTGCGCCCCCGACTCCGGTGTCCCCTCCGACGTCGAGGCCACCATCCCCGATGCGTACGTATTCCCCCCCCTATCTTCCCCTCCCCTTCCCCCCTCTCCCCCTTCCTCTTCTTTACTTCACCCATCACTAACACACCCCCTACAGCAAGGTCATCTGGTCCAACATCCGCTTCGGCCCCGTTGGTTCCACCGTCGAGGTCTAAAACCCCCTCCCCCCCCCACACTACCCTTCTCATCACCGTCATCATCGGTCCCGCCACCAGGTGTATGAAAAGAAAAAAAGGCACAGGCTTTAAAAAAAAAAACGGCCCGTATATATTGGACACATGTATATATTTCTACCCTACCTACCCTTCGTATAGTATCAAAGCAAGACTGTTCCTTTTACCCCCGAAGTGTGTATGTAGCTCTACAGTACTAGGTAGTGTGAGAAACATCAATTGAAAAATTGAAAAGAAAATTGGATCAGATCATTGTTTATTTCTGTTTAGGCATAATAGTGAATAAGTGGTGATGTGAAGATAGTAGTAGAGTCATATCACGACCCAACAGCGGTACTGGGCATAGAGGAGCTACCCACAAGTCCAATATCGTTAATAAAGCACACTCGGACTGCCTTCATGAGAGAAGACTTTGATTATCTTAGCATTAAAAATATTCAATTTCATTATTATTATAAATGCCCGACCTATCAAATTGTACAAGTTCATGTTCCGAGTAAAACATTGAGCGAACGCTCAAGAACAACGCCACCAGCACCGGCAACAGCAACGGTCCACAACCACTTGTTATTAACCTCTGCCAGGCTTGGCCAGAAGCAATTCTTCGTCTTCTTGTACTGCTGTAGTTGCTTATACTTGGCGGGATTTTCTTTAGCGTGGCGGTTCTCTTGGTACTCTTCCGTCTTTTTATGCCTGCCAACGTAGCGGAGGAAGACGTAGTTGGCAATTGGGCCAATGAGTGTAAGGGGGTGAAGCTGACCCGCACTATAGAGGAAAAGTGGGAAGGAAAAGTGACAGAGCGCATCACCAAGGTAGCTATTGATAGTTAGTAACTACTCACAGACATCCTTATGGAATCAATCCAACTTACTCGGGCTGTCGAACAATACTCCACACGCCGTTGATGTTGAGTTCGGTGCTCTTTTGGTTGTTATGATCCTGTAGTTGAGAGTCGGCTATTACTTCCAGGGCAAATCCGGCAGAGAACAGGAAGATGGCGATACTTTGGATCACAGCTGACGCTTCAGGGAAGGGAGAAGCGATAGCACTGGCGACCGGAGCACGGAATGGCAACGTGAATGGTAGAGAGATCAACGTCTGGAAGACAGTCTCGCGAAGGTATTGCGTGAAGAAGATTCTGTTCCAAAATTCCGGCTTCTTTCTCGAGGCTGTATCGTAGCGTGGCTCGTCTTTACCGCGTTTTATGCTGCCTGATGCAACGCGATAGAAGAGCCGGACACTCCAGGCGCTGACACCAGCAAGAAGAAGCTTTTGGTTGTATGATAGCGCAGTCCAGGCTGTGGAGACCGATACACCTTCATACACTACGGGCCCTCCAATTGCGCTCCACCATGCATTAGCAACTTGTGCACTGGGCCATAGCCAATCTTTGGTGTCAACTCTGTCATTGTAGCGTCCAATACCATAAGCAATCAGGGTGAGACCGCCATGGAGTCCAAACGATGGCAGAACTGCGTGTTGGATAAGCCCGAGCGTGGTAGTTGTACTAATCTTGACTTGTGGAGATCCGGATCCCAGATGAGACCCAAGCCGTTCTTGTTCGGCGCCTGAGCCTCCCGGCAGATTGTCGCTTAGCTGTGTAGCAGATGCTCCTTTATCTCCACCAAACCAGCGTTCATATCTGTCTTGTTCGGCACCAGAGGTCTGGGGAAGATGCCTCTCAATGTCGGCTCTAGTAGGGAGCTTGTGTCCACCAAACCAGTGCTCGTATCTATCCTGCTCGGCACCTGAAGTTTGTGGAAGTCTCTTCTGAATATCAGCCCTAGAAGGGAGCTTGTCTCCACCAAACCAACGCCCATACCGATCTTGCTCAGCACCTGATGTCTGAAAGAATTTCTCTTTCACTCTGTCAGCAGAAGGGAGCTTATCCCCGCCAAATGAGCGATCGTAAAGATCTTGTTCAGCACCGGAAGTTTTGGGAATTGCATTCTGTATTTTCTCTTTGATTTGTTCGGCTCTGTTTCCGCCGAACCAACCTCCGTAACGATCCTGCTCAGCCATTGTGTCTAGTAGTTAGTACATTTGTGAAGAAGTAATGACTAGTGGTGAGAGTGGTGAGACCAAGTAGGAAGAGGGTGGCACAAGTAAAGAGGAGATTGCTTCTTTTGTAGCTGTAATTGTTCAAAGTGTTTCCGGTAGAGTTTCTCGTGTGAGGAGATCATGACGTAGAGATACATCGGAATGACGTATTATAACGACTACAGTTCTTGATGTTATGTAGAGTTTAAAAACATTCTCAAATGTTATTGAGAACCGAGCCAATGATATTATTCTTATTCTTTTACCATTTATTCACCTCGTACCACAATCGTTCGCTAATTTATGGAGTTATGAAAGCCATAATAAAGCAACCAATGGTGTTAGGTGTTAGCTTCAATGCTCTCTTATGTGAATATGCTCGATAGCAATAGTCTGATACTGCGAGTAAGAGGATAAAGGGGTATGTTCTTTTCAAAAAAATAAAAATAAAAGAGATCTCCCGATTTGAATACAGGATTATGTTATAATTGCCATCTAGAGGTCAAAACTTGAAGCTGTCTTTTGTATAAGGAATGGTGGAGGGGGAAAGGCGAGGGAACTCTTGCCCCTCTACCAGGGGTAGGTACCTAGTATGGTATCTATTTATCGGCAATGATCATCCTTTTAGGATTCAATGCTGCATGGCAAGATAATTAATGTGCCAGTTTTTGCCATAGATGATCGACGTTGTAGTTAGATCTTGAGGCTCTGCAGCGGCGAAGCAGGAAACACTGCCATTCTCTCAGTTAGCTACTCTCAGCCCCTGTGGGGTATTTTGAGGCTATTCAGACCCATATAAATATCGTTAGGCAGCTGCTAGGCTAGTTTTCCCCACGATCTTTCGGGTAGCCCCGCTTATATACCGGTCCTATCTTCAAGTCCAGGTCCTATTCAGGGGTAGATAACTAGCATGCAATCCTGCATCTTACAGCAATCATTCCCACGTAGTCCTAGATAACTCACAAGACTGTGGTCGCGACTCTGGTTGTCGATAACCTCAGAAATCTGCCATCACACCACAAACAGCTACTCTCATCATCTAGGTTTAATCCTCGCTTCTTCCAGGACAGGTCCATCTACACCCATCGGATCTATCCCTCCTATATAAGCATACCTACCTACCTACACCAACTACACAATAATGTCCTACCCCAACCACGAAGCCTCCCTCGACAGAGAATCCCTCCACAGCTGCCTGCGCCTCTTCACCCACCCCTCCTCCATCCCCTCCACCCTCGCGGCCTCATGGCACGAGACGGGGAACTACTACGCCGCGCGCGACGTGCTCGAGCTGGAGCGCGCCGAGCTGATCCAGATCATCGCCTACACGCGGAGGATGGCCATCAAGCTGACGGGGAGCGCCCTTTTCTTGGGCATCGTCGTTGCGCTTTTGTTCGTGAGGAGTTGTAAGGCTTGAGAAGGTTGGGGTTGAGCTCGAGCTTCCGGGCGGGTTCCATCCACCACCCCTGTCAGCCCATAGCCGCCGGGGCGGGCTTAGATTATGCTAGGAGGCCGACTACTGAGGATCTTCTTCCGGAGCTCACGCTAATATGCAATTGGTAGCTTACATCTGCGAGCGAGGTAACACATCCTGATTCTAGATTCTCAAGGCCATGTTATTAGGTTAGATATGTATAAATCGTGGGATATGTGCCTGGTGAACCACCGTCTCATACACAAAGCATAGATTATCGTAAAGACAGTCAAAATGATACGCGAACGTATTGAATATTCCAAATCATACCTAGCTTCTTAATAGCGAGGGTAGTGCTCAGGAATCTTTGAACATAGTATTTGAGACGATGAACACGTGGTTGCTCGGAATAGGCCGCTTAATCTTTTATGTATGCCCTCAAATTATACTGGATTCATCACGATATATTTTTATTTACCTAGGTAGCGCTATTCGATCGGGTTGTCATTCCAAGAAATAGCCTAATTCTACGATTCTGTAGTTGATCCCTTTCTATCGACATTTTTCCCTTTCCCTTTCCCTTTTTTACGTCTTAACATCAGGCTCATCCCGTCCAACGTACTCCTTGAACTTTAGTAGATCTGTTGCGAATTTGATCTCGTCCTTGAGGAAATCCTGAGCATCCAAGCCGTATGTGGATGGATCCTTGCTGTACTTCTCAATATACAGACGAATAGTAGCTCCAGAAGAGCCAGTACCAGACAGCCGGACAACGATACGGCTGCCGCTGTCAAAGCGGGCGTATAAGCCTTGGTGGGAAGCAACTGAGCCGTCTAGATCGGTGTAGGAGAAGTCTCCAGCGTCGGTCACTGTACGTTCTGTTCGCCGTGTTAGTTTACCAACTTTAAGCGTGGGGCATTATTAGCCTACCTCCAATCTTGCTGCCCTTGAATTTTGGATCGGCAACAAAATCTTTTAGGGTTCCAACGACCTTGTTGGCGCCATCAGAGTCCACGTTCTCGTAGTCGTATCGGGTAAAGAATACCCGGCCATAGGTCTGCCAGAAATCTTCTTGAATTTGCTTGATGCTTGGTTTAGTCCCGGGGTTGGCCTCTCCGATACCAGCAATGATGTTGAGCCATGCTACAACAGCCCATAGACCATCCTTTTCGCGAACGTGGTTGCTACCGGTGCCAAAGCTTTCCTCGCCACAAATGCTTAGCTTGTCAGCATCAAAAAGGGCACAGAAGAATTTCCAGCCTGTGGGCACTTCGTAGCAGTTCAACCCCTGAGCCTTAGCTACAAGGTCAACTGCGCCAGAAGTTGGCATACTACGGGCAAGGCCATAAACACCCTGCTTCTTGAAGTAAGGGATGAGTTTTGCGTGATGAGCGATAATGGCTAAACTGTCACCGGGCGATACGAAGGCACCAGCACCATAGATCATGTTCCGGTCTCCATCTCCATCGGATGCAGCGCCGAAGGGGATAGAGTTCTTGTCAACAACCTCCACTAGCGAATGCGCATATGTGAGGTTGGGGTCTGGGTGTCCGCCGTTGAAATCAGGGCTGGGAATGCAGTTTTGTGTAGAGTTGGCAAGTCCCAGCTCCTCCTCGAAGATTGCCTTTCCATACGGACCCGTAACACCATGTAGAGCGTCAAAGAGAACTTTGAAGTCGGAGTTGTCCTTGAAGAATTTCTTAATTAAAGGAAAATCGAAGATTTCCTTGAGCATTTGTATGTAGTCCGCTGTGCTGTCGACGATTTCGACTTCGAGGTTGCCATACGTCTTGGTGCCAATGGTAGCAATGTCCACGTCAGGAATATCGGCAAGCTTGTAGGAGGTGAGAGTCTTGGAGGCTTCGTAAATCTTGTTTGTTACACTCTCTGGAGCAGGACCGCCGTTGGATAGGTTGTACTTGATGCCGAAGTCTTGGGTGGGGCCTAATTGACACCGCGATTAGAATTCATTGCAACTACCTAGTAGCCATGAAGTTTATACGTACCACCGGGGTTGTGACTGGCAGTCAGAAGAATTCCTCCAGTGGCCTTCCGTTTCCGAATAACATGGCTGGCAGCGGGTGTAGACAGAATGCCATTTTGACCAATTAACAACTTCTTCACACCGTATCCAGCACCGATTTTAGCAATCAACTGGATAGCTTCGGGGTTCCAGAATCGGCCGTCGCCGCCAATAACTAGGAAGGAACCTGTGAAGGCACACTTGTTAGTTGCTGTGTCTGCGGGAGTTCGTTTGTAGGTATTTATAGTACTGACCCTCAACTCCTTCGGGAATGGAGAGTAGGATGCTAGCGATAAAAGACTCGCTATAGTGTGGTTGTTGGAAGACCTTGACCTTCTTTCGAAGACCCGAGCTGTACAATGTTAATAAGTAATCGATTCACGTAATTAAAAGGGTCTCGATATTAATTTGGAGTATGAAATAAGAGAAATGGGCTGGGTAGTGGTGATGTTGGTTTCGACAATAGTGGTATCGGGTGACCTCAAAGAGCTATTTACATACGTTCCGGGTTTTTGGTCGGCAAAGGACTTGAACTCAACAGTTTTGACACCCATGATGAATGATAATTCCTTCGATTTGAGATATCGAAAGAAGGTCAGTTTTAGATATTGTATGGAAAAGGTTACAATATATAATAACTGAATAGGAGGAAGCTATGTAGGATAGGGGGTTTGTTTTGTCGACAGGGGAGGAGGGGGGATTAATAAAAAAAACATATGACGACGTTTGGCGGGGTTTTGGGCTATCACTACTAGCCCTGTAAAACAACATGGAAGCTACCCCCCTCTAGGCTCTAGCAAATGAGGTGGCCTAGTGTACATGATCTCATCTACGATAACATCCATTATTCTTCATATGTACATGTACCTACCCAGGTAGGTAGGCATGTGGGGTAATGTTGTATAATGGGCCACCATACCACCACTGAAAGTGCTTACATAGTAGTAGGTGCCTAACCTGCCAGATGCTAAACTTCATTGTTAATAGTTACTTACATGTACATATATACCTAGTACTACATACATGTATGTATGTAGGTACATATGATAATAGGTATCAGGTAGGTACGCAGAAACTTCAACGTTCACTATGTATAATTTCAAGACTCTGCAGCTTTCATACGACGCCACATATCAAACGCCAAACCCCTCCATTCAGTAACCAGTACCCTAGGTATTATCAGCCAAACACTCCACCACGCGAAGTGTCTACCGGCTACCAATGCTACGTACGCCGGGCAGCCTAATGAATGAATTATTGATTTTAGTATGTTAGCCGCGTTGTAATTTTATCCATGTCTCCTAGCCCATTTTGTGAATAGTGCCTGAAAATAAAGGTCGTTCTTGTATCAGAACCGTGACTGATGATTAGGAGTCCTTTTTTCTATTTTTCTTTCCTGATGTCGGTGGTGCTGAATATCACGTCCTTGAAATATCGCGCTTCCTCGATGCTCTCCAGAATATCATCTTTAGCTTGGTGTAACCCCTTCTTCCTCGGCGCATTCTTTGTAACTTCCTTACGACACCATCGATAGGCGGCTTCCTTCAGACTACTCACATCAAGGATCCGATAATGTAGGTAGTCGATTACCTTCTTATACGGTTCTTTTCGGAGAAATGCACGGTCTGCGTGAACGCTGTTGCCCGCTAGCAATGCCCCTCGCTCTGGTACGTGCTTTTGGATATATGCTAGAAGCTCATCGGCTGCTTGCTGTGGCGTCACATTGGATGACACCACAGCTTCTGTCAAACCACTCTTCCCGTGTGTTTGTATACACCATTCATCCATCTTGTCCATCCTCTCCTGTGATTGGTGGATGACAATCCCCCACCCATTTTCATCTATCACATCTAGAGAGCCTGTCGTAATGATGCAGAAAATCTCAATAATCTCCTCTTGGTCGGGATCCAGACCTGTCATCTGCTTCGGTGTTAGTCCTACCTTACTACCTAGGGTATGTAGATATGATAATTAGTGGAAGAATATTTACCTCACAGTCGATCCATACTAATGCATCGTTGTATGGCATGGCTGCTTTGGGATATTTGATAGCTTGATGAGAAGCCTATGTATGCATTCATGTATGTAACTCTAGTTTCTAGAAGAAAGTATAATGTACCACATTTGAAGTCATTCAATGTTGTTTACAATACCTAAATATCGTTGTATGGCGGTACCAGTTTCATCTGCGCTTACCCTAATATGGTTAGTGCAGAGAAAACGAGTGAGGGGAGGGGACAAGGGAAAAACTATCAGCAATTCAAGTTATTCAACTAATAAACAACTAAAAAAAGAAAAGTACATACCTTTACCCTAACAATTCAATGTTATCGAATATTTTCGAATATTATCACAACTCGCATCTCTTATACTGACTGGGAAGTCACTTGAAATGGAAGTGAGACTACTACATATGTAAGGTAGGTATACCCAAGTACTATCTAGGTATAGGCAGTTACTACATACTATATGTAGGAATTACTACTTCGTATGTATTGGCATTAAGTGAGTTAACAGGACCACCATACATACCATCACATGAAAACGTGAGAAATACCGTGAGAGGTATTCTGGTGCTGCACGAAGCAGTCCATACGTAGTACCTATTGAATACTTGGTAGCATTCACTACCGATACATTGGTACATAGTATCTTACAATGGCTGATCTAAACGATGTAAATACGGTCTTTCTGGCTGAGAAAGAAGTGGAACGTATTGAGAATATCGTCAAGGCTAGGTTAGAAAAATGTTCAGAAATTGGGGGCCAGCCTCGGGAACCAAGAGATTCGAAAGATGCCATCAGACAGGCAACTGGTGCATCGCTCATGGCAGACATGGGTGGAGCAGACCCTGACTCAACCGAGACTAATGGCCGAGGGGGTGCAATCCCAGCACTTACCATAGGGCAGCCATATCCGCCATGCACCCTCCCCCTTAAAGACCTACAGCCCATCAAGCTCGCTGATCTTCAAGCCGACACTCACCATCGTGGCTGTCAACTCACTATCAAACGAGTAAGCCCAGTGGTGACGCTTGTGTCCAGGTCTTGGACTATGGTACAAGAAGAAGGGGATGATGATACAGAACGATTAGAAGTGTGCTTGCACAAAACAAGACACGGCAAAGACGTATTAGAATCAGCTCGCAATTTTGTGATAAAGGAGCCTTACTTTACCATCACCAGTCAAGGAGAACCTACCATTCGCATTGATCATCCTTCAGATTTGATTATTCTAGACGGGGATCTCAAAGGTAGTCAAGGCTCAGCCACTCAAACGTATGGCCCATTCGAGGACTTGGCAGAGGCGGCAGAGGAAGCGGAGAAGATTGCGAAGAAGTGCAAGGACGAGGGTAATGTTGCCCTGGAACAACAGAATCTACCCCTAGCCTTCGCAAAATTTACTAAAGGTCTATGTCTTGCGAGATATGAGGATGTGTTCAAAACGAATCCAGACTTGGCTCGGGACCTGGCTCGCAATCGAGCTTACGTCAATCTCCTTTTGAACCAACTAGACGAAGCACAAGTCGATGCAAAAGCAGCGCTTATAGGCAAGGAAGACCAACGGTCGAAGGAACTCGACAGTAAGGCCTATTTCCGAGCTGGCAGTGCTGCATATAACCTTGGCCAATACCAAGAAGCAAAAGCCTGCTTCGAACAGCAGCAGGAGCTCACGCCGGACAACAAAACTGCGAGTGCTTATTTGAAGAATATTGAAGTACGCCTTCGTGAGCAAGAGACTGGAGCATACAACTTTAAGCGGATCAACCTCGGCTTATCCAGGTCTCGACCGCGTGTCGACGCTGCAAGCTTCATTGGAAACACGACGGTTAAATCGAGCGGAGAAAAAGGCCGTGGCTTATTTGCAACCCGGGATATACCTGCCGGGGAGATAGTCATGTGTGAGAAGGCATTCTGTGTGGTTTGGGGTTACGAGAGCGATGCGTTAACAGCGATGACATACGACGTTCGGGATGATAGGATTAGAGTCTCGCCCGTCGGATTAAGCAGAGCGATTGTACAAAAGCTTCTCAACAACCCCTCCCAGATAGGCAGAGTGATGAGTCTATACGGAGACTATCAAGGAGAGGGTAACAACGTGACCAAAACCGACGATGGCACGATCGTCGATACCTTCCGCATACATGACATTGTGTCTCGCAATGCCTTTGGTCCGGGAATCCAGTTTGGAGAAGAAAGGTTAAATAATGCGAGCACTGGCCTGTGGATCTGGGCTGCCTACATCAACCACTCCTGTGTCTCCAATGTTAAGAAAGAATACATGGGCGACTTGATGATTCTCCGCGCCACCAGACCTATCACCGCTGGCGAGGAGATCTTCCACAGCTACGACGAATCAAGCGACTACGACGACAGACAGTCAGCCCTGATGATTACGTGGGGGTTCGAATGCGAGTGCGCGCTCTGCGTCGTGGAAAAGGCCGACGACCCGGCGGTGAGAAAGAAGCGGCGCGGGCTGGTGGACGAGGTGAACGACTTCGTGCTGAGAGAGCACTGGACTAATGCCAAAAGGCTCACGATCTCGAGGGCGAGACGGCTCGTCAAGGCGATTGAGGATACATACGATGAGGAAAAATACAAGGGCCTGCCGCGTATGGCGACACTTAGGATCAAGGAATGGCTTGATTTGGCGACCGCGAACCAGAAACGATAGGTTTAGTCTTTGGTACGGGATGAAATCAGTTGCTATAGTATGAGTGGTATGAGTGGTATGAGCGTATTGATAGCGAGCCTCTTCTCTGGTGGACCACTACCAGTAGTACTAGATAGAGTAGATACTATTATGCAGTAGACTTTAGGAATATCAAGGGCACCTTGAGGGTCATAGAAGAGCGTTAGAGCACTGGAAGAGCTATAACACACCTCCATATTATTAAGCGTGTTATTAAGCGTGTTAAATGCATATCACTGCCCCCAAGTTCGATAAGATATGCATTAAACACAACATTCACGGCTAAACATCGGGATCATCCAGTCGCATCGAGCTGTTTCCAGGACCATCATATGAAGCTACCTCATGCATTGTCGTCATCCCCTACTGCGCAACCTTGTCTCACTTGTTCCGACCTTGTTTAGCTCAATTCCTGATCCTCAAGACGTGTCTACTTAGTTTATGCGATCATCATCCTTCCAACACCAACCATAAAATCACCAAAAGGCGCCCATTTCACAACTAGCGACAAACATCCAAAGGAGCCTAGAGCTTCTTTTCCCTTTCCACCAGAGCTTATGAGCATTCCATACTTCATATACCATTGAATCTTAGGCAGTCGAGTTGCGCGCGTTATAGCATAAGGCTGGGGAGGAGGCATGGTTGAGATATTCTCACAGACATCTGTTTGAATGCCACCTTTGAATCCCTTCCTAGCCGCCTTCTTCAAACCCGGCAGCCCCATCGTCACCCAGTGTGCCCCCGTACACCACCATATCCTCCTTGTTCCGACAACCGAGTTCTTCCTTACCTCCCGCGAGACGGAAAGCGGATTATCTCAGTCAGATATCGTCGGATCTGAGGAATTCTTGGGAAGTCATGTGCTTCGAGCTCCAAGTCCGGCTACCGCTGCGGGAGGGAAGGATGCTGTCGGAAACCTGCGCGAGCAGAGGGGCAAGGCGAGGCAATATTCAACCTTAAATGGCCGTAGTGTCATAATAAAAGATGCCTTCATCTTTACCAACAAGGGCAAGTATAATGATCCACACACACTGCACTGGATTCCATCTAACGCCCTGTGTCATAGGTTTCAAGACCCTAGCCCAAACGCAACTTCTCCATGATTCTATTTGGTATGCCGATAGCATCGAACCAAGGCAATGGCTGATATATTACATATCGCGTCCCCTAGTCGGTATCTGGGAAGATGTGGAGATACCACGAGCTATCTTTACCGAGGGCATGGCAAAAAAGAGGCTCGCGGAAGCAAAGCAGGCTGCAGCAGTTGAAAATGGCGAGCCGAGCCTACCACGAAAGAAAGAGATTGCCAGTTTTCATGATCTTTTAAACAACTTTCCAATGATAGCCCGGCAAATGCAGGCTGGCTTGGAGAAGCTATTTAAAGAATTCACCATGGTTTTCCAGAGGCCGTTGCCACCACCCCCGTCGGCAGAACATATTCCTGACCCTGTCCCAGACGGCCCTATTGCGACTGCTATGAAAAGAGTCCGATCAAACAGCTTATCCGCACGAGAGGCTAGCTCTAGCTTGGATGCTCAAGGTAGTAACCGAGTGACAGAGGATTTCTACGCTGAAGATGAGGAAGACGTTATGAGAGCCTCGTTAGAGACTGCGGTTACTAATGCTATTGATTTATTTCAAGGCGTGGACAATCAGCAGCTTTCCATGCTAGGCGCGACAACCGAACTGACGGGCCCAGTAGTAGAACGACTCATCGAACGGTACGTGACTGAGAATGTACATAATCTGATCTGGCCTCGACTGGCTGCGATGCGACGGCCAGAAGATCTCGAGCTTGAGGCCAAGATACGACAAATGGAATTCATCGACATTTCACAATTAGGGATCTTCATTGAAGGAGGCACTAAAGGAAAGCACGAGCTTACCACCAGGCTCCGCTATGCAGTCGAGGAATTTCGCAAGATGACTTTTGCAATGTGCCCACAGGATATGATGGGGACTTTACTGTCGACAATAAAAGCCACGACACACTTCACGGAACAGCCTAGACCAGACAGTCAACCAAGTTCAGCGCTAGAAAAGCCCGTTCTTACTGTGAACGCTGATACGCTCGTGTCACTACTTCTTTTCGTCGTGATCCGAGCCGGTGTAAAACATCTCCAAGCCCGATTGCTCTACATAAAACACTTTGTTTTTATTGACGATGTGGACAGTGGCGAGTTGGGATACGCTATCAGTACATTTGAGGCAGTCCTTTCATACCTCGCCACGGATTCGAGTAGCCTTAGAAGAGCCAGTCGCCGGAATAAGGCTTTATGGGATGCGACTGCAAAAGGTGATATGGACGAACTCAAAAGGATGATGGATCCTAACGCAGATGCTATCGATGACGAAGAATCTGTCGCATCTCCAGTCTCGAGTCATGCCCCATCGGTTAGCTGGAGCATGGTTAATGGCTCCTCGAGGAGGTCGTCAACGACGCTTACGCCATCAGAGCCTTACTCTCGAGGATCTGGATTGAGCCACGTCTTTCCATTCCAGAGTCAAAAGTCGGAAAACTTACCAGCGCCTCCCGCAAAGAAAGCCAAAAGGGTCGTTATGGACACAAGGAGCATGTCAAGCGGCTCTGAATATTCCTACCACTCTAGGGCGGGGAGCTTTGCTACAATGGGAAGTGGTCTGGAAGGCGACACTTCGATTGAACGACTATGTCAGACGGAAGATTCTTTTGGGGAGTCTATTCTCATGATGGCAGTTCAGAATGAACGACCACAAGCCCTCAAGTTCCTGCTTTCGCTCCACGATTACTTTACCATTCATGGCGTTTTGGAGGACTGCAATAACGAAGGCACCACGTTGTTAAGTGCAGCTGTCCAGCTGGGACACACTGAACTAATTGATATCATCCTTGATTTCATCTTGGCCTCAGCTCAGGAACCCCAATTTCGGCATTATTTATCCTTGCAGGACAATCGAGGCCGCAGTGTCGCACACTACCTATTCCACGCGCCGACCTTAATTGGCCGCATCGGGAGACTGCTTCCTTGGCGGCAAAAAGATAAGAATGGTCAAACACCGTTATTCGCGCTGTGTCGATCCTACGACCACCAAAATTACCACCATATGGTCGAGGCCGGCCTGGAGACGGCGACAATTACACAAGGGGACGGCCAGCCACTTCACCTGGATGATCACGTGGACTTGAAAGGAAACACTTTGTTACATATCATCAATGATCACCAACTGGCAGTAAAAATCCTCATACACTGTGACGTCGAGGTCAATGCTACAAACGATAAGAAGTTTACGGCACTGATGGTGGCGAGCAAGTACGGTCGCTTTGATATGGTTAGGGCGATGTACTTAGATCCCCGGGTGGATGTGTCTGCAAAAGACCTGCGTGGTCTTACGGCTGTGGAATTGGCGAAGGATGACGACGTTCGCAATAGGATTGATGACTTGAAACTCTTCACTATGCCCCCTGCCGATGATGGTCGTATCACCGGAGTTGTCAGGTCATTTTTTGTCGAAGATGCTACCATTAGGCTGGTTCTCAAGTCTGGTGCTCCGGCGGACAGAGACAGTTATACAGTGACTACCTGTCGTCGTTCGTTCACCGACTTTGAACACCTGGCCAATCTATTGTCAATCGAAAACCCAGCATCTTGGATACCCAAAGTGACAAGTCAACGATCGCCATTCCAAATCCCCTCGAAGCCTTCCAGGGCTGTCCTGAAAGACATACAAATACGAACTGACTCCTTTCTCAAAATACTTTTAGCCCACCCCACTTTTGCAACGCATGAGATGTTATGGGAGTTCTTTTTGGTGCCTGACTTGCAAGGGGATATGATGGAACAGCGCAGTCATCTTAAGGCCGAAATCAGGGCCGAGAAAGTGAGAGACGAGCTGGAACCTCTGGAGGATATTCGCGAGGTAGAACAATTTGTGGACCATGCCCGGGATATGGTACGCAATGTCAACTATTCAACAAAGAGTGTTGCACGACGAGCTTACTCTATCGGCGTGGTCGCAAATGGTAAGAATTTCATTCTCAAACTATTTGTTTACCATCTAATACTAACATATTCGTAGATCTTTGCGACGCAGCAAGTTTAGTGTCGCGAGGCGTGGCCAACCTCCCTTTTCTCCCACAGACTCATATATCAGCGTTTGAAGCTTATGTCCGCACACTTGTCCCTCCGCAGTCTAACCCATCATCTATATTGCACGATTCATTCTTAGCCATCCAGTCCACCATTCAAGCTATGCTCTCGTCATTATCTCGGCCACCTCAACTTGTCACCCAAATTTTGTCCTCTCGCAAAGCCATAGAACGTAACTATAACTCAGTTTCTCGTTCGACGAGATGGCCACTGGGACTTCTCGATGAAACACGCCAACGACTCAACGAGGAGAAAGAAGAGAAGGCGAGACGCGCGCAGATGGAAGTAGACATCCTTAGTAAGGAGCTACGGTACACGCAGCAGACGGTGGCGAGCGAGCTGGCTGGATGGGAGGATATGCACGAGCGCATGGGTCGCAAGGCCATACGGGACTTTGCCCGAGGCATGCTTATCTTGGAACGTGAACGACTGCAGGGCCTGCGTAGGGCGCAGCGGAAGCTACAGGAAGTGAACCGGGATACGGATTATAGTAGTAATGAACATGAACCCCAGGAAGCAGTAATTGGTAATGGTATTGACGGCGGCGGCGGCGGCGGCAGTGGTGGGGGTGGGGGTCCTGCGGGCGGCGAATCTAGTAGCACAGCAGGCGAGGCGTTTTACGGATAGAATAGATTAACTAGACTTACCTACGTTGACGGCGGTTGCGGTTTGCGGCTATGGTTACGGTTTATGGTCACGATCTATCTAAACTTGGGAACACACACACATACACAAACTTCGGTAGAAGGTTATGTTGTTTCTGTTTCTGTTGGATACCTACGTAGCTAACTACCTACCTACCTTACCTAACCTGCCTGATGTGGCCATGATGTAACAAATTCAAAGAAGTCAAAACGTGATAAGTAGGTAGGTAGTCAACCGCCATACCTAATACAATGCAATGCCCACCTACCTAACTAACTCATCGCGCGCGTGCGCCATCCGGGTCCTAAGACTTCCGGCTGGGGAAATCTATAAACAATCCCGTGAAGAGAGAGAGGTAGTTACAGTAACAACAACATCGGATCGCCTGGAGTCCGTATCCTAGGTACTAAAAAAAAAGGAAACACCAACCAGAAAATAAATTAAACAGGTAGGTAGGTAGACAACCAAACAGGTTCAAATTACATAAGAAAACTGGAAGCGACCCGTCAAGAAAGAATATTTGCATTTGCATTTGCATTTGTCTGTCTACCCTAACGTATAGTTATATGCGTGTAGGTAGGTATGTATGTATGTATGTATGTATGTATGTTCAGCTGCTCAAGTGTGGCCGTGCCGTTGTTTGAAACATGATTATGTACTACCTACATGCATAACAGGCCGGCCGGCTTTGGGTACCGACTATTTACGCCTTGCCGTAGCTTAATTAATACATACATACATACATGTAGATGGTGGAGAGGGGAGGGGCCGGTTGCAGAATAAGGACCGCGTGAAACGAAACGGAGCTTGGAAGCTTGGAGGTCTGTCTTTTTTTTTTTTTTTTTTTTTTTTTTTTTGGTGGTTTGGTTACGACGTAAACCTACCTACCTACTGACCTAAACTTAGGCCGTTGGTGTTGATGGTTGGCCGTTACCTAATGTGACTTACAACATAACTAGGTATGTTGAGTTTGAATGTATGTAAGCTGGTAGGTATGATGTTATGTACATACATACATACATACATACATACAGCCTCAAGGTCTCTTACTGCGAGGCTAACTTGTGTAGTACATAGTTCTCGGCATGATGTTCCGGGCGGCCAATGAGGGGAATAGGGGGGAGGAAAAGGGGGTCTCTGACTGTCGGCCATCTTTAGAACAAGTACGGAAGAATGGTTATGTTTGTCAGGCCAAACGATATGAGATGTGGTTTTGTCGTAAGATCGAGGCCTTCCCAGCCACTTGATATTTCGGCGTCTTGCTGTCTTCAATGAACTAGAGACGGACAGATCATCATCGCCGGCTCTCTGCAGGCATGTATGACTAACTTTACCCTGCTTCCTTTTCGTTGTTCTTTGTTGATGCCGTAGCATACTACTAGTAGTAGTAGATAGGCCAATAGTAGGTGTTCGCTGAACAAAATATTCTCGACGCCATCGTGTCGCGTGCGATGACTCCCACGTGCATTGCATACATACCTTACTTACCTACGTATGTATGTGAACTATTAGTCTAAGTAGTACATAGTGGTGTAGTGTAGTGTACTACTAGGTAGTGTAGACTAAAAGGTTAGATGCATAATAGCATATGCGCAAAGAAGCCGGGAAGAATGAGTCACCGAACCCTTGGTAGATGGATAGATGGATAGATAGATGGATAGATAGCGCAGTAGCGGGGAGAAACAAGGTTGAAATGTTCGATTGATTCAATTTGATTGGCTTCAGCGAACCAGAAGTCAAGCCAGCAGTGTAAACATGAAACAGCAAAGGCCGAAAAGGGAAAGAACTTGAAACGAAACATTTTTGTTTCCCTTGTTTCTTTCTTTTTTGCTTCTTTTTTGCTTTTCCTTCTTGTAACTAATTAGTGCTTAGTTTTAGTCGCCTGGGGCTTACGACAACCAATCGTCGCGTTTGGAGGAAAGTTGTGGACGGGTTGGGATGTGTATGGTGGGGTCGAACCTATGTTGGGAACCGATTGGTTGAACGATGCGTGTGTCGCGGGGGTGGCGCGGCGTGGGGCGCGACGAAGATGTTTTGAACCTTGAAGGTTGAAGATCGTGGAGTTGTTTTACGCGCCCAGCTTGAGGAGAAGAATTGGAACTCGGGAGGCTGTGCAGAAAAAAAGTCAAGCGGTTCAGCTGTGCCGAAGTATTTCTATCAATATTGAAAAGTGTCTGAATGATGTACTACTAGTACTACTAGTACTAGGTAGTATACTGTATGCACACTTAGTAAGTACCCGCCTGTGGCTTCCATCGTATGTAATTTCGTAATCACTAATATTACACATGGCAATAGTGCTGTACTGTAATCACGCCCAGCGCGCTTCCCTCTGGCGGCTATTATTTTAGTTGCGGGTGTTCGCAGGCGTCACCTGTTGTGGAGTAGGTACCTACGTATACATCTCAATTGATTCAATGTTCTAAGATTGAACATTGAACTTGAGTTGATATTCCATAACGGACATTGAAAATCGATAACAACATTATTACGCTGTTACTAGGTGAATTATCAACATTTACCCCTAACATCGAAGGGATAATAACAACAATAACAACATCATCATCATCAAAAGAAGATCATACGTCAGGGATGGGGTCTTAAAAGCCTAGGCATTCTTACGCATTTGAAGCCCAACGGCTACAGGCCTCGTGCGGCTTGAACACGGCGTCTAATTCATAAAGCCATGATGCACGTGTAACGTGACCTGAAGCTGCCACTTCTGATCAAACCTGCTGATTACCTACCTAGTAGGTAAGGTGCCTAAGGACCTTGGACAAGACCGTCTTCGGCGCTTGCTCTCAGCTCATCAAGGGGTTTTCTCGTAGGCACGGCACGGCAAGGCAAGTCGGAGAATTTGAATTGGACCCCATTCGGGGATCGACGTTCGCCGTGCACTGATTGATATAAGCTTACCGTAAGGAATAACCATTGAAGTTCCACCTAACTAGGGTGTTCCTACTGTATTGTATTGTACATCGTGTAATCCTACATACGACGTAGGTAATTTGTAATGCTCTCTGCTGCTTGACGCCCGCCCAAGGAGCATTAAAGCTTGGGAGACTCGGGGGAGATTGATCAACCGCCAGGTTCCGTTTATTGCCGCCGCCAAAATACGACCTCGCGCTAATTTAAATGTGGCGGCTAGATATTGTACCCACTTGTCCCCCCCTACGCCCACCGAGCAACTAGTAGTACTTAGTTACATCTCAGTGCTGCCAGGTACACACAGACAAAAGTGGCTTTACCATCTCCATGTCTGCCCTATCTTATCGCTGATCAGTGGGCATGATCAATGCTCCCCCCTTGCTACCTAGTATTATTGAAATGTATTTTTGTTCGTCCAGCAAATTAAATTTACGCCGGCGGCAACTGAAATTGAAAATGTACGGGTCTCTTACTCTACTATGTACGGGTATCTCGTCAATTGCATCAAGCGCAAGCGCAGATTGCATTGCAGCTGGATCCCGAGGCCGATCAGGAAGATGTCCATCCACCTACACTACCATACCTACATTTTCCATACATAGTAGATTCCGCTTCCGCTGCCGCTGCCGCTGTCGCAAGCCAAAATCGAAAGGATCCCGGATACTCGATCTTCCCTGGGGCGGAGTGCGCGGTTGTAGAAGGTTGGGTAGTAGTACAACACTGCGCGCCGCCTCAATTTTTTTGCTTCGCTATAATGCACTATAACATTCTGGAAATAAGAACAGAAACCTGCCGTGGAATTCGTTGATTCCGAAGTATCAGGACAGCGAGGAAGCAGTGGTGTGCCACGATTTTGTTCGCTGTGGAGAACACAAGGGACGCGGTCGTCATGTATCGTGATGGCTTTTAAACATTGTAGCGCGTCCATTCACGATCGTGGCGCGTTCTGGCGTCCCGCAGGCTACCTGCAGCGTACCCCGTCCCGGGATGCATCTCGGTCCACACAATCGACAGCGACAAGCCGAACTAATGCACCGTGAGACATGTGTCTATTTATGATATGAGTCACACTGGCGGTATATTCTACTCGATATTCATGTATTGTATTATTCCTGTTCCTGTTCGAGCATGCGAGCCACAAGCACACGGAACAGTGCAGCGAATGCCCACATCATCCTTTTTCTTTCTTTTCCACATGGGGATATCCAATGTCGTACCGGCTATAGAGGATCGGCGGGACCTAGGGTTGCTTGATCCATTGATTCAATCGCTAAGAATGTAACTATGTATCTATGTATGGGTGACAAAAAGAGACCCTAGGCTTTCAAGCCTGATAGGTTAAGGCCGTGATAATGCCCTGGAAGGGTTATTGAGGCAGGGATGCTGTACTGATGAAGAAGTTGAAGAAGTTGAAGGTTATTTTGGAAGGTTAATGGGTTGAAAGGTTATTGGCGTAATTATAAGACGACGACTATCATACTGTGTACTGTCCTAGATACGCTGTTATAACCGCCCAATCTGCCAATCCAATCTCACTAATGTCCACTCACCTAGACGGTGTAAGTTCGGTTCGCTGCTTACGGTGCACAAAGTACAGAGCCCGATGTAGTTACTACTAGTAGTACAGACTAATCACTACGCTAAGGTTTCTTGGCTGTGCAAGGGGGGGTCAGTAAGGCCAAATCAGTGACCAGGCCCTACCCTACCAGGGTAGGTAGGTTGTTGACCCACATTGGCAGACTCTATTTTCGGTACGTACCGCTTAACTAACTTGGCTTTAGGTAGATCATTCAATTTGATGTTCACTTACACACTTTTACACCACTTACACCACTTACACCACTTACACGCACTTACACACACATCCGTGGGTCGACATGACCAGACCCCATCAGCCAGATCATTCGGCTTCTCACTTATTGCACTTAGTACACTGGTATGTACCAATGTACGAACATGGGTGATACCTCTAGATCAGAATTCTACTCTGCTTCTCCATGTTTCAGGTCTGGCCATCTCGCATCTGCTCTACCCTTGGGTACAACTATTGTGGATAGTATGGATAGTATGGATACCGATATACATCATGGTCCTACATCATTGTTTGGTACGACATCTGGAGGACGAGTTCCGTCCAGCTGATTGGTATCCCGGTATACCAAGAACCCGTCCCTCCATCTCGAGGATAAGAAGACCGGCCCTCCTCCTGATTTTGTGTCTTCTTCCGTTCTAATTCTTCAGTATCAACTCTCTGGTCGAATAGGATCAGTTTCCATTTTCTTTTATATCCATTAGATTTCTTCAGAAGGCCAGGCCGCCACCAGTTCTCGCGACCTACATATCCTCATTGCTTCACAGCGTCGCCGTTCATATCTTATTATTCCACCTTGAAAACACCACTGTCTACTAAGGAGCCGGATCTCCTTCTCACTCACCCTTTTTATAATCCCTAATTATTCAGTTCTTGTCTAAGCAGACAAGAGCAACCATTTAGATATCGATATGACTTCGTGAGTTTATAAGTCATCTCTGCTCACAAACGATATAGCGTAACTAACAGACTTAATTCGTAGTCTGGTAGCAGACATGTCTTCTTTTGACTTCACATTTCCCTCCTGCGAGCCTGCCACTCCGCCGAGCTTCTCTTTTGACCCGTCCCTTCTTGAATACTCTTTCAACCCCGGACATGCTCGCTCCAGCTCGTATGGCTCTATTTACTCTACTGCCGAGACATCGCCCTCCGACTCGGCCAGCACGCGCGTCACTACCCCGTCGCGCTCGCCGCCACCTATCCGTCAGCATGGTCCTATCTTACTACCCAAGATCCGCTCTCAGGACCAGGCTATCGACTCGCCTCCCAAACGTGTTAAAATCTCACCTTCTCCTACCCCCAAGCCCAACCGCAAGGGAACATTTCGACCCACACATGTTCGAAGTGCCACTAACCCAGAAACTTTGAACCACTACTCCAATGCCTTCTTTTCATCACCAGAAGATCAAAATGCGTTGTCTCAATCATTGTTGTGCTCACCCATCACATTCGCTCAAGACAACATGGACAACTCGCGCCGTGCCTCCAGTGTCAACCTTGACGGCAACACTCTTGAAAGATATGGCTTTCCAACTTATCGCCAAATGCCATCATATGTTTCTGCCATGCCCCAGCTTCCAAGTGAACAGTTCATGTACGGCTATGCTCCCCGTGCTCCGTCCCCGTTGAGCTTGTCTTCCACACCTCCCCCTGACCCAACCCCGTCTACTACTTTGATGAACTACCTTACCACATCAAACCCTGCCCCTTCGTTGGTGCGCACAATCTCGTACCCTCTGCGTGACCCTCATACCAAGCACTTCTGGTGGGACGTACGTCAAATTAGACCCTGGACCAACTTTAACTTGAACACAATTCTCTCCCTTCCAGGGGCATCTGGACTCCTCAACTGCCCGGTCCCGCAGCCGCTTCTCCCACAACCGGCCACTACCACGCGCCACCCGGAGACCGAGGCAGCCCTTCACAATATCTATGCCTCTCACTACATTCCTAAACTCAACTCAGCTCTCACATTGTCTTCCCAGCGCCCATTACAGTTGACAGTGCCTGTCAGCAAGGCTACAGCCACTTCACCTAACGACCACCTCTTCGTGGCTAACATCGCTGGCGAGTCCTCGACCGCTGCCGCTATATTTGGTGGCAAGCCCACAGCCCGCGTTGTCGGACTAGTCAAATCATTCGACCGATTCAACACAGGCATGCGCGTAGAAGGAAACATCAAGCGTGTCGAGTACCTGCGCGGACTGGCACATCTCCACTACATGATGCGTGAACATGGCACTCGCTACGGTTTCATCCTGACGGAGATCGAGCTCGTCGTGTGCCGCAATGGCGCTGAAGGCACGCCACACTTCGGGTACATGGAAGTTAGCAGCGTTCAGCTAGCCGCTACCGCCGACGCAGCCTCTGACAACGATGAGCTACCCCTCACCGCCTGTCTCGCTCTCTGGGGTCTATGCATCATGGCTAGCGATGACGGTGTCAACTCCCACGGCCTATGCGGCAACAACGTCTCCTGGAAAGCGGAGATCGGTGCCCCGGCTGAAGGAACCCGACGAAAGGCACTCCCCAGAGACGACTGGATGCCCCAGCCGCAACTCTCAGAGAAGCGTGAGGCAAAGCGCGCAAGAGGTTGGGTTTTGCCCGAGGACGCTATTGGACGGAAGGAGTTGGGTAAGAGAGGTGTTCGGTATAATGGTTGTTAATTCATAGACATTGTTTGTTCTGTCTAGCAGTCTTCTTTATCCCATGACAAGGAGTGGTTTGGGCTGGTTCCTTTATTACTGCTCTCTCCCATGTGGAGTTGAAGAGGGGGGAGGGGGAAAACAAAGGTTGACGAGTGACATGAGATATGAGTGATGAGGTTGGCGGCGCTTTGGTTTTGGGGAATAGGGACTGGGAAAGGGGACGAAGAAATGAAAAATCGGCCGGCTGGTGGAACTCGGGCGTATGGATCCTGGGTCTCTGGTTGATTTTTTATTATTATTATTAGTATTAGTATTGGCATTGGTACTGCTAGGTGCCGACCCCCTTTTTAATGGAAAGATAAAGTTAAAAGTTATATGTTTTGTGGTGTATCTGATTCCTCGTGATCTCTTGATGAAGCACTCCGCATGAGCCCTAAAAATAGCACAGCCAGGGTAGATTTATAACCACCACCACAACTCCTTTACATTTTAATCACGACAATCACTACAACAACATGCATAAAATCACAACATATCATAAATTATTTCAGTCACTTTGAGAGTACTGTAGTATTCATAAACACAGTATCATATTGTCATTGCTTCTACAATTACAATTAGTCTAAAATGAACTCGTCGAAGATACCTAGGTTAGCAAGAATCAGCCCGCAATCCGCAGATCAAGTTCATAAGTATAGTTAAATAGAATAGGAATTTGGGTATGAGTAATGACCGATGTAAAACAATTCGAAAGCAGTTGCGTGTGTAGGTCATTGGCCACAATGTGTTTGTTCACTGGAATGAAGCGTCCTCCAGAAACGAACAGGGGATGCAAGACAATCTAGGTACATTCCAATCCTTCATGTGCGAACAATACGTAGAATTATCGAAAGCGTAGTTACATCCTAACCCGCGCATCTCTTACAAAGAGCTTTATGCGGACGTTGCAAGCCTCAACAATCGAACGCAAAAGAAACTGTCACCGTTTTCGGCCACAGCGCACAGGGGACATATATATCAACATGTCGGTTGTTCACTCTCAAAGAAGAGCTGCCCTTTCAAAGGCAAAAGAAAAAGGGTGGTAACTCACATGTCCCGCCTTCCCCCCTTTCACCCCTCGTAATAGTTTTCAGCCTATGGAACTGTGAACTCATACGATGAAAATTTTCAAGCACCCAAAAAATTAAAAAGTAAAAGATAAAAATAATTGATTGCGTCGCAACTGGCCTGGCCCCTTCAAAAACACCATGTCGTCTCGCGCCAGTGAACCCCGGTCACCGCCGGCAACCCCAAGTGGAACCAATAAGCGCCGGCACTCACAAACCGAGGGCCTGCCATCTCCGAAGCGGCGAGTAGCAGATGATGCGGAGCCCTCTGTTGAGGAACCGGAGAAAGTGCTAGAGCAGGAGGCTGTTACGGAAATAGAGAAGGAGAACGTTCCGGAGCTGGAGCCGGAGATGGAGACAGAGAAGGAAGCCGAGATAGAGATAGAAAAGGAGACCTCAGATAAGGAGGAGACGGCCAACGATGAGGAGGAGAACGAAGAGCAACCTAATATACCAAGCGCCAGCACCGCCGAGAAATCAAAGGAGGGTGATCCGGTATTCGACAACGAGAAAGAACATCAGGGATCTGACACAACAACAACATCTGACGTCGCTGTCGAGGTAGAAAGGGAGAAAGGAGACAAGATAGTAGAGGAGGAGACGGAGAAGGAGGCAGAGAAGGAGACGGAGGTGGAGGTGGAGGTGGAGGTAGAGCAACCAGACGTAGAGCAACAGGAAGCAGAGGCACAAGAAGATGAAGAGGAGGACGAAGAAGACGAAGCAGAAGCAGAAGCAGAAGCAGAAGCAGCGAAAACACAAGTTCAAGAAAAAGAAAAAGACCACTCACCAGACCAGCCAAGAGAGCCCGAACCCGGCGACGACGACTACCTCGGCGGCCTCATCGACAGCGACGCCGAGAACACGAACCCCTTCAACGACTACAAGTACGCCGCCGCCTACCAGCACGTCGAGTCGCCCCGGAGCCCGGGGTTCATCATCGCGCCCCGCTTCCAGCCGAGCTCCTCCCCCCGCGACCTCTCCTCGTGGCCCAAAATGAAACCCGAGGACGAGGCCGAGTCGGAGCGCCAGCTCGACATCTTTTACGCCGGCCTGCGCGCCAAGGGCTACGACGTCCACAAGCCGGGCTCCCCCAACTTCTGGCGGAACGTGATGACGCCCGAGCAGCAGAGGGAGCGGATCCGGCAGGACCAGCACCAGCAGTACTTTGGTTCCTCCGAGGATGAGTCAGGCGGGGAAGGAGAAGAGCCGGTACAAGCGCTAGCACAAGCACAAGCACAAGATTACGACTCGGACGCAGAAATGCACGACGCAGCCTCCTACCCCTCCTCCCCCTCCTCCTCCATCTACTCCACCTCCTCCTCCTCCTCCATCTACCAGCACACCACCACCCCTCCCCCCCCCTCTCCTCCCCCATCCTCCCGCTCCCCCTCCTCCTACTACGACTCCTCCCCCTCCCCACGCTCCGCCAACCCCGACCTCGACTTCGACGCCCAACAAATCGCGCACTTCTCCGACGCCGACGACGACCCGGACCCCACCGCCACGGGCCTGCGGTACCAGCCCACGGACCACCCCCTGGGCCTCTACGACATGGAGACTCTGCTGCGCAAGACGGCCGCGACCCTGAACTTCCTCGTGCTCGCGAACGGCGGCGACGGCGACGCCATCGATTTCTTGGACGCCGAGGCCGTGCGCGCGGCGGTGGAGCGGGATGGGCCCGGCAAGGGTAAGGGTAAGGGTAAGGGTAAGGGCAAGGCTAAAGGAGGAGGAGCTGCAGCAGGGGGCTACGACACCCACGTCGACTGGGAGACGCCGGCCGCGGAGGCGCAGGTGCGCGCTGATGCGATGGCGGATCGGCTCTTGAACATGTCCGTGTGCGATTTCATGAGCTTGGCGCATAATGTGGTCAAGTACTCCGAGGAGCTTCAGGAGCGGGGGGTTTTCATCTCGCGGTAGTAAGGTGTAAGATGTAAGTTATGGATGGATGTTATGTACCTACTGAGGGTTAGTATCAACGTCTATTCTTGAGAGGTGGTGAGAAATAAAACATAGCTGCTTTAGAGAAGGGATAATCAATTCATTGTTTGCATTTTTATATTCTATTCGTAGCTGGCTTTGATATTTGTATGAACTCAAGTCTTGAAATAATAACAAAAGATATCTCTTCTCTGTTCATAATTAATGAGTTTTTTTTCATTGGAATCTGTTCGATGACAGTATGGCTTCTAGCTTCATGTGGTATGTAGGTCTAAATTAATTCTTCAACCCTTAGCGGCACCGGCCTTGATCAATAAGATATCGCCGTCCTCCACCACGTAATCCTTTCCTTTGGTCATGATCTTGCCCTTGGCCTTGACCTCAGACTCATCACCCAATTCCTTGAGCATGCTGAAATTGTAGACCACGGCTTGAATGAATGTCTTCTCAAAGTCTGTGTGGATGACACCGGCAGCCTGTGGCGCCTTGATGCCCAACCGGATAGTCCATTGCCGTACCTCGTCTGTGCCAGTTGTGAAGAAGCTGCCGAGGTTCATTGCCTTTCGCATCGTTGTGACGATCTTGGGTAGAGCAGACTCAATGCCAAGGTTCTTGCACTCTTCAGCAGCTTCTTCCTCGGTGGCAAACTGGGTAAGACGCTCCTCAAACGCCACGGAGAGGGGTAAGATGGGGTCACCAGCCGCATGTTCCTTCATCCACTCGGCAATCTTGGCAAGATGCTTGTTCTTCTTGCGCGTGTAGTCCTTCTCGGATAAGTTGACTAGGTAAACCACAGGCTTTGCCGAGAGGAGTAGAAGTGTGTTGATGACCTCAACCTAATGACTGAGTTAGTTACGGTAATAGTAAGATATAGTCATAAATGTGAGTGAGGATGTATAAATCAGAGTATTCTTTTATCACAGTATGCGCTCTGCGTTGTATAATTGAGGCATATCGAAGAGCTGGGATTAGATCAGGCGCTATGGCCCTTGTTCATCATATGAAATTGAGAGAGGATTGTGGGATGGGAAAAAGGTGATCTTACCTCCTTTGGTGTCCAGGTACCCTTTCGGACGTCCTTCCCGTCTTTTAACCAGGCGAGAACCTTTTCTATTGTTGCCTCGTCCTCTTTGGCCCTCTTCAACTCTAAGCTCTGACCGCCTAGACGAGTCTTCTTCTTCGAGTTCTCAAGTGCCTTCTCTACGAACTCGATATCTTTCAGTCGAAGTTCCTCCGCGATAATATCCAGATCTCTGACGGGGTTGACATCGCCTTCGACGTGAATAATTTCCGCATCATCGAAACATCGAACAACTTGAAAGATGGCATCGACAGCTCGAATATGTGACAAGAAAGCATTGCCAAGACCGGCACCAGTTGACGCACCCCTCGTCAAACCGGCGATATCATAGACAGTCAGATGGGCAGGCACTCGTGACTTGGGGTTGTACTTTTTGCACAGCCAGTCGTAGCGTTCGTCTGGGACAATGACGCGGGATTCTTCCGGATCAATGGTAGCGTAGGGAAAGTTCTACTCGTCCCAGTTAGCCGGATAGGCGTAGGTGAAAGAGTGTACAGAACATACGGCAGGGTTACCGAGACTACACTTGGTGATAGCCTGGAACAGTGTCGATTTTCCAACGTTGGCTAGACCAACGATACCACTCTTCAAGTTGTTCCCTGGCCGGCCGAGGAGAATTTTCTCCTCGACAACTTGCTTCTTGGGAGGCATTTTCCGACGCCTTTGAATATTACGAGTGGAGATGTAGACTGTTGTGCAACTAGGCACAGAGTTCAGGAGAAAGGCAGAGCTAGCTGCGAGGGGTCGAAGAGTGCGGAAAAAAGAAGCGAAAGGAAGGGGAGAAAAAAGGGAAGACACGGTGATGGATTTATGGCTAATACCAGCCTCGATATCGGGATGAATCAAATAATATGAATATCTGTTTCAACACTCGATAACCATCTGTATCAAGGTTGTTTCGACACTTTGACGGCTGCCCTCGTCAAATTGTTGCGTGGGTTTGGCACAGCTATCCTGTCCTTTTCCTGTTCCTCTTTTTCGGAGGGGCAGGTTGGGGGTGAGGAGGAAAAAAAAATAAGAAAGGTTGCGTTTCTTTTCTTAGGTGGAGTTAATAAAGAATCTTCCCAATGAAATTTCAATTTTTTTCTTTAAGATTTGCGCCGGAATGCGGTAATTCCATTTCGCCGATAACTACTAGGTATACTACTATTTAACTAGTGGTACCAGCTGTCAGATCAATTGTTGGCACTTGAGAAAAACAAGGAGTGATAATCCCTGATAATCGTACAAATCGAACAAGGTTGGAATTCGGATTAGATAAGGGCAAGCAAGGACCTCCACTCTATTCAGCTTTGTTCAGATCACTGCCTGGGGTCTGCCTTACCCAGCCTCTCCACAGTGGGGAATCAGCCAATAGTTCTCTGGTTCTCAACAATACCAATGCAAATACCAATGAGAGTGACCCAGTTTCAATCGTCATTGGCTGGTGCGTCAGCTTTCTTGTGGCTGACGTTGAGTGCGTTTTACTAACTAACAACCCAGTACCCTAGGTACCTAGACAAGGCCCTGGGCAGAGTAACAAAGGAATCCTTTCTTTCCAAGTCACAACATTGAACTTGGAACTCTTTGCCAATTGTATTTGTTGTTATTAATGCTCATTAATGTTCAACTATTTCAATTCATTTGATTTTATTATTATTCCACTTGGTACCATTCATTCACAATGACTCGTCAGAACTTTACCATATACTAGTATTCTCGTTCATTCTAGTAAGGGAAATACATTTGACGATAAACCATTCCCCCGCCGCTCTAACTAGGTATTTCATACGTACTGCGGCTTATCCTTACATACTTCCGAGTCCCTACATTCATCGCCACCTGGACAAATCTATACAAACTCCAACATGTCTACTACTAAGAAATCATCGTCGAGGCGAACATCCAAACAGTCGCATCGATCAACCTTGTCGTTATCGAGAACAGAAGTGGTTATTAATGTCTACGACTTATTACCTGTAAGTGAATGAGCTGAAAGTACCTAAGAAGCCAAGTCATGGTTGCCTAAGACAGGATACTAACACACCAAACAACAGCCCGGCCGCCTCTCCTCCGTACTTTGGACCGTCGGCGCTTCCCTCCTACATTCCGGCGTCGTGATAAATGGCAAAGAATACGCCTACGGTGGACATGACCAGCGCGGCATGACCGGAGTATACTGGACACGTCCGAAAACCGAGCCGCCAGGCGGTAGCTTCCGAATCGAGTTACTTCACGGTTTCACTTTTGCGACACAAGCCGAGATCGATTCCATCGTGCGCCACGCCTCCGACGAGTTCCTAGGAACTGCTTATAACCTATTGACGAAAAACTGCAATCATTTCACCAGTTACCTCTGCGAGAAGCTGACGGGTCGCCCCGGTCCGGGTTGGCTCAATCGTGCCGCCAGTATTGGTGTTGCGTTACCTTGCGTTGTGCCCCGTGACTGGATCGAACCCCCAGATTTCGAAACAGCGGATGGTGAGCTCTTGGGTGACGAAGAGGGACTTAATGATCATGAGACCACGCGGATGCTGAGGCACAGCATCGAGAGAAGGTTGGCGACCTCGGAGAGCGAGGTCGACGGAGAAGATAGTTCGGGCTGGACCAGTGAGGAAGTGGTACACCAGCATGGAAAAAGCAATAAGGGGAAAGCCCTAGCACGAGATACGAGTGGCCGGGCTTTGCCCCCTGCAGAGAGAGCACCCCCATTGGGTAGGGCTAGTACATCGTAGTCACATGTAGACGAAGATGGAGACGATGAGAGGTTAAGGGATACCAGTATGCATTTTAAGGCGTTGGCTCTGATTAGTTAGGTGCGACGGCAACTAGGCTGGCTGGCTAGCTGACTGGCTGGCGTTGAGGGGACTTGCTTGATTGATACCAAATCCAAGTTTGCTTTTGTTGCTTGTTTTTACGCCGGCTGATATTACGTATTCAATGCTCATTGAACTTTTTTTTTTATATGTATGTTGTACATGCATGTATACGGCCTGTTGATAGATATGATATACACTGAAATATCTCGGGTTCGTTCATGTCTCGTGCCCACCCAAATTCCAGTTTTAATTTCATTTCCTCCCCCTTTAACCCAACCTCCTCGGCTTGGGACTCCTCGTGCCACCAAACTTCAACTTCGTCGAATCCGACACCTTCACGATCTTATCTCTCAGCATACGCCCCTCGCTGCCCAACAGCACTTTCGTCACGGCCTCGCGGCCGGCGCCGAACCCCTGCAGCACGACCTCCATGGCCTTGATGTTTCTGTGCCAGCCGCCCTGGTGCAGCTTGTCGATGACGTAGGCGGCGAGCTGGTAGGCGGCGTCGTAAGAGCCGCGCTTGGACTTCTTGAAGCCGATGTTGCCGGTGGACATGGAGATGATGGCGTTGCGGTTGGGCTTGGTCACGGTGACGTGCGCGTTGTGCTTGTGCGCGTACACGTGGAAGTGGAACGGCTCGTCCGGCGGGCCCCAGTCCTCCCGGTCCTTGGACTCCTCTTCCTGGAGCAGCCGGTCGCGCGCCGTCGGCTTGTTGCGGGCGAGGGCGAGCGTGTCTTGCGCGAGCAGCCGGTGCAGCTGCTCCATGTCGTTGGCGGCGGGGGAGCGCGGGGGAGCGGGATCTCGCTCGAACCCTTGCGGCTTAACGGGTTGCCAGTCGAGGAGGGAGCCGGGCCGTTGTCGGTTGTCGGCTGCTCGTATGCATGTGTGGGAGAAGGGTCGGATATGTTGGGAGAAGGGGGAGGTGGTGGTTGAGGTTTGGGTGCGGATGGTCGCCAATAGGCGACTGGATGATCGGCTCATTATAAAGACATGAGGGTTGACAATTTTTGGTGGATTTTGATTTTGATTTTGGAGGTGGGAAGGTGTGGTTGGGCGGCGACGGTGACTTCAATTGTTGAATATTGAGGTCGTTTAAGCTTTGAAATTTTAATTGAGCAGCATGAGAATTGAATTGAAGAATCGAGAATTGACAATTGTTATGTAACTTGCACTGAGCTAAATCTAAAAATGGCGGGGTTAATGGATACAAAGAAGGATGACAATTGGTTGATTCATCAATCTTTACCGCCTATGATGCCTATCTGGGTTAGATGGTCTGGTTATGTATCGATATGTAGGTACCTACCCAGTACTTTGTAATTCTCCAACTCGGAGTATTTTTTTTTTTTTTCGGAATTGCCGCTCTGGCCCGCCTTCGGCCCTGGTACATCATCAGTGAAGAAATTCCTTACTCTTTTCTTTCTTATTTTTTTTCTTATAAGTGCGGTTTACTCAAGAACTTCAGGGTCTCTTTAGGCCCTTTATCTTTCCCATCATACTATGACTTCTCTCCGCCAAGTTACGAGAGGCGTTCCTCCGCCAGCCTTGTTAGCCATGCCCTCAGCTGCCTCTCGCTCTTGCGGTAAATCTCTAGGGTATCGACGGTTACTGTCGAGCGCCGGGACTCCCAAACCGGCGGGCTATAATGCAGCGCTCTTCGCATCTTCGCATATTTCCTCATCGCCTTTCACTTCTATCCGATCTCCATTTGTTCCGGAAACCATAACTACCTTACAACTACGTAACTTCCACCAAACATACCGATCCTTCCAAGAGCAAGCCCAGCAAACCGCCAAGTCGGGAACGAAATCAGATACCAAAACAGATTCCCCCAAGTCAGATGTAAAATCGGACCCAAATCCTACGGAACCTAAAGAGAAAGCCGAACAGGCCGCCTCCGGCGCAGACTCCGAAGCAAAATCTGAATCGGAAGAGGAGGCCAAGCAGCAGGATGGCCAGGAAAAGAAGGAAGAGGAAAAGAAAAAGGAAGATCTACCCCCGCCACCTCCCCACGGCGACAAGACGCCATGGCAAGTATTCATGGAAACCATGAAGACTGAGTTCCAGGCTTCCAAGGAATGGAACGAATCGACGAAGCAGCTGGCAGACTCCGCTCACTCATTCACCGAAAGTGAATCCGTTCGGCGAGCTCGTCAAGCGTACGAGAGTACGACCGGCGCCGTTTCATCAACGGCAGGGAGGGTCTTGAAGACTTCTGCTACCGCTGTTGGAAAGGGTGCGGCGTGGACCTGGGAGACACCAGTCATGAAAGGTGTTCGAAAAGGCGCAAACTTAACTGGAGATATACTGGACAAAGCAACCAAGCCAATAAGAGAGACTGAGGCATACAAAAATGTCAAGGATGTCATTGACGACGGAAGTAGTTCCAGATACGGCGGTTGGGTAGAAAAGGAAGAACGAAGAAAGGCAAGAGAGCTTCGTGAGAAGCAGGCTCGCTCCATCCATGGCAAGGTGGAAGAAATGACCGAGAATCCCAAGTAAGTCTACCTGACATTTGGACGTGATGTATTGAAAAACTCTAATACCTTTCAGCGCTGGAACAAACGTCACCCTTCACAAAGATGCTGCTTGGAAGGAAGCATGGCGGGACTTCAAAGATCAGAACAAATTGGTCCAGGGACTGTTCAACATGAAGAGCGTATACCAGGAATCCGAGAACCCTCTGATCAGCACGGCGCGAAGCATCACCGATCGCGTTGCCGGATTTTTTGCTGAAAACGAAACCGCCATGGTGATCAAGAAATTCCGCTCCATGGACCCCAACTTCCAGATCGAACCGTTCTTGCAAGAGCTTAGAGAATATATCTTACCCGAGGTGCTCGACGCCTACGTCAAAGGCGATACTGAGACATTGAAATTATGGCTCTCGGCGGCCCAGTACTCGGTATACGAAGCCTTGACAAAGCAATATCTCCAAGCCGGCTTGAAGTCGGACGGCCGAATCCTAGATATACGGCACGTCGACATCATGAAAGCCCGCATGCTTGACCCAGGCGAGATCCCAATCTTCATCATCACCTGCCGAACACAGGAGGTCCACGTATACCGCAACGCCAAGACAAACCAGCTTGCCGCCGGAATGGAGGATAAAGTCCAACTTGTCACCTACGCCATCGGCATCACTCGAACCCCCGAAGACGTCAACAACCCCGAGACAAGGGGTTGGAGGCTCCTCGAGATGCAGAAGAGCGGAAGAGACTATATATAAAAAGCAGGCAATGATAAATCCCCAATCTACTACAACTGCAGGGCTCTATCCCCACGATATCCCGGATATATGTCACATTTTATTTACTTGTATTGTACTACTACCGACTTTAAAAAGTATACCACGGAATTAGGGACCGTGGTAAAGCAGTCTCACTACTACTACACACCACTCCGATTTTGGGGAGAGACTCCTTATGGATTCAGGCGACCCAAGGCGTTACAACGGCAGGCATTTGGTGGACATGACAGACACATGAATGTATGATAGAAAAAAAAAGATGCATATAAGGGAACCACGCGCAATGGGGAGGGAGAGACTCCGATGTTATTAAAACCTTTGAGGCAAAAATGCCAAAATTACCTACAAATACAAAATAATGAACAAAACCAAGCCTGCTCAGGCAACGTCTCATCCTCGCTCGCAGTGCTGAAGTGTTGCCACGTGATCCATAACGAGGTCATCCAGCTCCTTACCCACTAGGAGCTCTACCCCATATTAGCCATCCACAGGTCGAATCCAAGATATCCATACCAGATGCAAGACATCAACCAAGCGGTACAAGCAGGAAATCTAAAGGAACTGTCTACTAAGAGAGAAGAGAAGATCCGAGTCTTCTCCTCTCAGGTCAGATTGAGTAGTGCTCGGTTGCGGTTGCGGTTGCAGTGGCGGGGGAATTCCTGTTGTAGAAAGCTGCGGGGGGGCGGTTGAGAATACCTAGAGATGCGTATGCTTGTTTTCGGCATCCGGTAAGACCCGTGCACGACTACGATCCCTAGCGACTCTCAACTATTCTTGTCCTGGCCACGCTGGGTTGCCAAGAGCCCTCGCCGACTTCAACTTCAGTTGGCAGCTATGTAGCTCACCAAGGAACCTCCGCCTTGCTCTTCCCGCACTCTATCTCATCCTCCCACTCTCCATCCTCCGCATCTCGGCCTCCTCCTCGCAGAGCAACTAGGCGTTAGAGTGGAACATTTCGTAGCGGTGGCTAAGTTGGGCAGCGGAAGGGAATTATGGTCGGTGGGTGTGGTGTGCCGATGAGCGTTCAGAGGGTATGAACTCTTGGGCTAATTGATGTGGGTGATGTCTTGTTATATAGTATGCAGTTTGCTGATGGTGGTCTCCAAAGTTAAGATGCTAATAGAGAGGAGTATACTGAATCAATGAGTAGTGATAGACAGACTAGGTATTCTAGTACTCTGGATGCTTAGAAGATGAAGAGATGATGGAATGGGTTCTGGTTTGAACTGGGAGTCTATCGAACGGATTTATATACTTATTTCTATACTCGAGCAAGAGCTACCTCTGGAGGTACGCCCTTCTTTATAATTTGTACTTACCTATAAGTCATCGCTTCCACGTTGCGATATCACCAAGAGACACAGTTAATGTGACTGAAAGATACCTACCTCCACGGGTTTCCAGCCAGAAACCAATATTTTCGTCCAGAAGTCTAAACGAAATATGTATGGTACATGATCATTTGAACCATCTCTATAACCTCTTAATTCTACCATTGAGGCACTAGTATCACGCACACAGAATAAGCAACTTGGACTGAGACTGATACTAAAAGAAAGTGGATGTTGATCGCTGGTAACTTTTACTACATGACGAGCACGCTATGTCTAAACCACGTTATGTCAGTTTTTGGACTCAGATGGGGAAAGGGGAAAGTAGAAACTCGAAAGTAAAAATGGCCGGGAAAGGCTACCAAGTACTGGTGGGTGTATATATAAACTCAAGAGGATTAGGGGTAATTGTAGTAGTACCGGCAGTCTTAGTAGGCTTAGTAGGCTTAGTACCTAGTAGGCTTTCAATTTATAAGGAATAATATAAGGAATATTACATAGTTCTCACTGGAGCGTTTGCATCGTACAACGTCGAACCTTGAAGGCTACACATGTAAGGTTTCCGACATAAGTCCAATACATTACTACGCATGGTAGGTAGTACTTATGGGCTAGTACATAGCCTAGTATTGTACATACTACATAGTGCCATAATTTACAGGGACCGTTACCCCACAGAGATCCGGACTTTAACAACATTTGAATATCCAATGTTGCAATTAATGATATGTACCTAACATCCAGATGTCCTACTTAAGGAGGAAAAAAAGGTAGCAAAGACCCAAGAAGAAAAAAAACATGATGACCAAACGAACAACGCCACTCGCTCAATGATCTATCGACCACAAAAAGCTCTCGCTCAGCCTGGCATCCGCGCCTTGCTCCTCCTCCTGACCGCAGTCGCATTATACGCCATTTACGGCTCCCTTTACTTCTATCGCGATCCCCTGTCCATCTTCTTCTCCGAAAAACATGGCTTCGATCCCTTCTACTCCCTCACCCGCCAAGCCGAGGCAGACGAGTTCTTCGATGCCGCCATAGCGAATCCTGACGCGTTACAGCAGCATCTTGGTAAAGCCGTAGCCGATCCGCAGATATGTGCTGTCTTCCTAACCGTCGGAAGAAGTATGGAGGGGCGCCAGTACATCGATAGCGCTGTGGGCTCATTCTTGGCGAATATGTCGCGTGTTGAGCGAGAAACTACGCATTTGAAAGTATTCTTTGCCGATGTCCCAGACCCAAATACTCAACATAAGAGCTATGCCAAGCTGTCTTCTGCCAGTATTGCCGATGAAATCTTCACTTATAACTCGACCTTACCCGCCACCGAGAAGGATCGCAAGATTCGCGAACTTATGGGATACGCCAAGGATCGACAAAACAAGCACGCGCTCGAGAAAAAGTCCGTGTTTGACTACGCGTACGCCCTCGATCGGTGCCTGAGAACGACCGAAGCGCCATACGTTGCCATTTTCGAGGGTGACATTCTACTTGCCGATGGATGGGCGGCAAGGACGCTGAAGAATTTACAAACCATCGAGGACATGATGAAGGACCCGCGGAGACGAAATCCTGTGAAGGGCCAGATCAGTCCAGGCGTTCCGAATACATGGCTCTATTTACGGTTGTTCAATCAGGAACGAAGTATTGGGTGGTATGGTGGAACTGGCTTCAGGAGTAACAACATTCACATAATCTCTCTTGTGGTGGGTATTCCACTTCTACTAGTCTTACTGTTCATGCGGAGGCAGATGCCGAGACACTTGGCTCGGCACCTGGACGGGTGGACCTTATTCGTGGCATGCGGCTTGGCGGTGCCACTATTCGCATGGCTTTTCTTCGCCTCCGGCAAGGCATCCCTCATCGGCTCACCACCCGGAGTCCGTGAGGAGTTTTTTGGGTGCTGTAGCCAGGCTCTGGTATTTAATCGCGAACACGTAAAGCCGCTATCCAGGTACATGATGGCCGCTTCTCAGCGGCGAACCCCGGGCCGAGCCGACATGCTGCCAAAACTATTCGCCCGGGACCACGGCTTGGCGAGGATCAGCGCGTATCCGATGCTAGCGCAGCACGCTGGTCGGATTAGTGCCATAGATACCAGCAACGATGAGGCAAAACGCGTTTGGAGTATGGCATTTGAAAATTTGAAGCCATCCACGTTGGCTAGAGATCACGTTAGGGCTGTCCAAGAGCTGTTTGGCAATGAGGCTGTTGAGCAGATGAAGACACAATGGTATTAATGCTAATGCTATACGAATCTATGAATGACTCTCACTTTGAGTTGAAATATGAAATATCATCACCAATACTATTTGCCTTCTAGAGATCTTATTTCATACATTGAGAAGATCAACCGCCAATTTGACGACTCACGTGGGGGTATAGACGGACTTTCTAAACCAAGACACTAAAATCGCAAAAAGCTTAGTTCAAGTTCAACTCATGCGCTGCGCCGTTTATGTACATATGTCGGTATTATGAGTCAGAAAGACTGATGTGATACATAGCGTTCTCCTTATCACATCAAAGCATACTCGACTTTGGGTCATAGTTGTTAAGCTTCACGCACATGAGATTAAGGGTCTAGTACTACTTAAACCTAGGGGCCTAACCTACACTATACTATGGCCGAAAATACAATTCAAGCTTCGGCGTTGCAGCGGGAACAAGACAACGGTAGTAGCGGGGACGTCACCTCCTACTTCCGATTCCTCGACCTTCCGCTGGAGCTCCGCAACGAGGTGTACGCCCACCTCCTCGTGCAGCCCCATCCCATCGCCTGCGCACGCAGATGGTTCACGACCGCCGCCCGGCACCTCCGCCAGCTCGCCCGCGAAAACGCGCCCGACTGCTGCGGCGGCAGAACCACCACAACAGCCTACGCGTGCGCGCACTACGACGCGCGACTGCGCCCGCACACCGGTATCCTGCGCTCATGTCGGCGCCTCAGCGCAGAGGCCCTCGACGTCCTGTACGCGCGCAACGTGTTCCACGTCGAGCTAGAGCGCAAGGACACGTTCCTCCGCTTCTTCCACGCGGTTGGCGCGCGGAATCTAAGTCGTGTGAGATATCTAAGGCTTGTGATGTGGACGCAGAGCCGCTTCTACTACGTCCCCGGCGTCACGTTCTTCCGCGCGCCGGCGTTGGATAAGGCGGCTTGGGAAGCGCTGTTGGGAGGTTTAAGAGTGCTCGAGGTTGTGGTGCAGGTTCCCAGCATAGCGACGCCGGAGAATTTGCCCGGGTGGGTGAGGCAGCTGGAGGGGGTGTTGGGGTTTGTGGGGGAGAGGGTTGGGGAGGGGACGGATGTGCGGGTTGATGATAATTGCGTGAAGGGTGTGTGTGAGGCTGTTGATAGGTGCTTTAGAGGGAGGCCGTTCAGGAGAGTCAGGACGGATGAGGGCGATGCGTGGTATAGGGCGCGGAGGAATGATCCAGTTAGTATCAATGGGTCGATGTCGAGTTAGTCAGATGTGTTAGAGGGGGGTGCTTAGATTTGGGAATTCGTTGAAGCTATCCGCGATTTTGCTCAGCGCCCAGGTTATTTGCTATTGACCTTATCGAGACCTTATCGAGTGCGTTTTGGAAAGTACGAAAGAAGTTTTGTGTAAAAATAGATGTTATAGAACGACATTGGTAGCTAAGTAAGCACCGTTAAAGACGTGCGAATAGCTTCAATTCTGAACTAAAGGGGCATAGATGTGATCCACTGCATGCCCGGAACTGGAAGATAGGCACGGCTAACACGGCCTATGATGAGCAGCATCGGATCAACTGTGCCCGCCTACATGGATGAATGTCTCCAGTCTTGTGAGATCCTTCGGTCGGTGTTCATAGTTGCATGTGGCCCATGAGGTTTTAGTCGAAACTCAGGCACGTATCTAACGTATAACCCAAAGTATTTAGTCTTACAGGGCAGCTTTCTACTCCTGCAAAGGCACACCAGATTGAAGTGGATATAATTCTTGCACTAGGTAGGTGTCCGTACTTTCGTAGTCTCTTCCCAACAACGGTTGCTTTGCAGAACTATCGATGAGCTCTTGTACTTGACGATATTTACGGATCTCCAACTACAATCTGGCTATCTTGGATTCTATACTGGAGAGTATACTATACTATGCAGACACATAACGAATTTGATCACCAGGTCAAAAGCTTCAAGCATAATAACATCTTAAATCAGTAGGGAGGTACTTATGTCAGTATGCTTAGAACTCCTTCCGTAAACTGTCACCGCCGTTCCTGCTGGAGCTAATTCACAACGTCGTCTACGGGGATCGTAGTCCTAGATCATTACATGTGGTTATAAGACCATTCCTGGGTCAGATAGCCACAAGTCCAACATAGCCTATCATACCTAGGTAGGTGTCCAATACTTACCTGCCTAATACCAGATGCAACCCCGGTCAGGCGCAGCATCCTGACGTTGTAAAAGACTGCTGAGATGACAAAGAATCGGTCGTAACGATAACCAACTATCACGAATTTCCTACGTAATTTGGGAATTTCACGCATCAAGGCGTAGAGGTATTTTATTCGGACTCCATTCGTCTTACAATGATTATCGTCCTTCGGTGCTATAGGCCAGCTTAAACAAACCTAGTCAAGTTAAGCTCAGGCACGAATCCTTCGTTGATCTCTTGACTAACCTGGGCATCTCTTAACTTTGCTTGATTTTGCTTAATTGACAGAGATCATCTGGGGAGTTATATTAATAGAGATATAATTAGGAACATTGTAGGCTACTGGGTACCTGCATAGCAAGTATGGATCTCAAGTGCTGCGTTAGCCATCGGTTACCCTGCTAGTCAGCTCACCCTCGCCGCACCCGCCGCACACTCCTATGAAGCATGGTTAGGTGGGTACCTGGGTAACATGAAGTTATATAGAAATTGAATATCAGACTATTGAAAGCGGTATATAAAAGGGGTGCTCATCGTCGCGATCATGGAGGCTCTATTCAGCAATCAAGCGAAAATTAAAATAAAGAAAAGAACTTCGACCCCTTAAATTTCTCTCCCAGCACTCTGATTATCAAAATCCTCATTATCAACCTCTACAACAACCCAATTCCACCCCCCCTAATCCAAAATGCGCTTCCCAACCAACACCCTCCTCCCCCTCCTCCTCCCCCTCGCCAGCACCTCCCTCGGCGCCATAACCTGCAAGCCCAAACCCGGCGCGAGCTCCATCTCGTGGTCGGACCCACTCTCCCCGGCCGCCGCCGCCCAGCACACCTGCGCGATCAAGACGAGCGCCGCGGACGAGTGCTGCCAGTACGCGCACGGCCGCATCGGCAACGCCGTCTGCCTCACGGGGGACCCGCTCAGCTGCGACGGCGTGCACAGCGCCCTGAGCAAGATGTACGGGCAGAGGAAGAAGCGCGGGGGGGAGTACAGCGCGACGACGGAGGTCACGTGCAGCGATGATGGCGGGAAGAAGGTGCTGACGATCGTCACGGCGCCGGAGAAGTCGATCACGCTGCCCCTGGCGCCGCAGCCGTTTTGCAGGAAGGGAGGTGAGGGGAATAAGGCGGAGGTGGAGAGGGTTGCGCAGGCGTTTGGGGATCTTTTTCACCCGGTTTGAGATGGCGATGCTGGATAGGTAGTGAGGGGTGGGGAGTGATGGGGAGTGATGGGGGCTTGGATTAAAAAGAATTCTTGTGTAATTAAGGAACTATATATGGACTCTAGTTATGTATACCTAGCTTGTATAGAATCATATATGATAGCCGCATGAGATCCATTGTCTTTGGTGTTTCTTAATTCTTCTAAGCGACTCTTCCAGTACTTTGAAACTAAACACTCCTTTTTTTCCCTCGCCGTACCTTGTTATGGACATTCAACCTTGAAATAGATGGTAAGATTTGAATCTCAAGCTTCAAACACGGCATACTACTAGTATTAGTAGGTACTAACCTATGTATGAATAGAGTCATGTGATCTCTTAGGTCAGTAGATCACGTGACACTAAGAGTACGCACGTGATGCTGAAGCGGGCACGCTAATGCATCTAACCTAGGTTAGGTTAATCTAATGCATCCAACTTTTGAACTTTTGGCTCAGTCATTGTTTCTGTTAAATCTCATCCTTTAATACATAGTTACTCTACGCTCTAAGCAGTCAGGACATGATAATGAAAATAACTTCAGCATTTCTTTAAATATCATCACCTATATCAGAAGATGTCACGCCGAATGCATTAATCGTCTCCATTCATAACATTGGTTATGCGTAGTGTATTATTAGTGGAGTGGTTGGGCATTGAGCTCAGAGGTGGCCACCATGTACAACATGCATAGCTACTATGGCAATAATCATTGATGCTAATAATGCCATAATGTTGAGCTAAGTAAGTCAATAGCTACATATGTAAGTATGTCTTGGCGATATTTCCTGTAGTGTAGTTGGCACGCTGGCCCCGCGTGGAGAAGGATACCCTATGCCGGAAGCATACCTCATTCCAATGTCTAGATCTAAGTGGTTCTTGATAACGAAATCGTCAATCATTGAACGAAGAGGCTCCAATGGATCAATATGCACGCGCCTCACCACAAAACATCGCGAACCAACCATTATCCAACATATCTTCAACCCACAGTAGGGGGCCTGCAGCGAGCCTATCAAACCCCAACTTTGCTTTCGCCGGTGTTGGCCACTCGGCAGCGACGAATGGAATGCCGTGCCACTTTGAAAACGGATGAGTGGGTGCTGCGTTGGCGGACAAGCACAAACTTTCATGCCGACTACCACTTGAGATTGGATCTTCACGATCACCAAGCATCGCTTACCTACTTACTTACCTACTTCCCTATACCGGCTACCTACCTAGATAATAGCCATTACTTGCTAGTCACCAACAGGCCAGCCAAACGCATCGAGTCTTTGTATCCTGTTGTTTCTATATTCATTGTTATCTTTTCATATTTTCATGTTCTTCTTTTACCCAGCCTCGTTCCGGAATCGCCGTTATCACGAGGCATCTTTGAATGAATGACTTCCTCTCGGCGCCCAACGGTGCCAATACGGCGTCGAGTGCGGAGGCCCGAAACCCCGCCCCCGGCCTATTCTGAGCACGACATGGTCACCTCAACCCAACTGGTTCCTTACGAGGACGATGAGCAAAGCGCTGTAGAAGACAACGCCATGGCTTTAGTTCCACAGCTTTCGGCAAATGGTCCGCGTTGCCAATCGACGTTTTGTTACAAGATCATAGCGGGCGCGAGCCGCTACTGCAGGAAGCACGAATGTGGTGTGGAAGGGTGCGTCGGCCGCAGGGAAAAGGGGCGCGGCAGGAGGTATTGCACCGCGCACGAGTGTGGCTGGCGGGACTGTGATTATCCTCGGAACGGCCTCTCGAACTTCTGCGAACACCATACCTGCCAGCTTGACGGCTGCCACTCGCTTAGTCCCGAGGACGAGTATCGATACTGCGAGGCGCATACCTGTCGGAGCGAGCGCTGTGCCGAGCAGCACGAGCTTCCTTCCAAGTACTGCTCTAAACACAAATGCCATGTCGACGGTTGCATGCGGGGATTCTTGAAACCGAGCGACTTCTGCCCCAACCACCAGTGCGCCGTCGGCCGGTGCAAGGCAGCGCGAAGAGAAGATAGTAGTCTATGTCCGCGCCATGAGTGCGCGACTGGGGACTGCCATTTACGACGACTCGAAAAAAGTCGCTACTGCGGCACACATAAGTGCATCACGAAAGGGTGTCCAGATGCGCACCTCGAGGGCTTCCGCCACTGTGATCCGCACAAGTGCCGATCGTGCGAGAGGCCGTCTATTCCGGAGAGCGGGTTCTGTCGGAGACACAAATGTCGAGAAGGTAGATGCCCCCAGGCTCGGATAGACGACTCGACATGGTGCTCACGTCATATTTGTCACGCGGACGAATGCGTCGAGCGGGCGCTTGTTAGCGACGGATACTGCAGCGATCACACCTGTGCTAAAGGAGAATGCGTCGAGGGTTTATACAAGACTGAGGATGTCGCCGGCGACTACTGCCTCAGCCACACCTGCGCCGAGCCAGGCTGTCTTCTGGTGGTTTCGAAGCTGGCGCACTGTGTTGAGCACGAATGTCCACGACGTACCTGTCCCTTCCCGCGGTTCTGGGACGATGAAAAGGGCGAGAGGAAACATATGTGCTGCAAGGACCACACGTGTCGCCAAGACGAGTGTTATGCCCCGGTGGCCCGTAATAAGGATTTCTGCGACGACCATCTTTGCCCATTTACCGAAGGCTGCGTGTGGCCCCGGGTACCGAATCTTGGGTGCTGTGCAGCGCACAAGTGTCGCCGGGAACTATGCTGCAACCCATGCATCCCCCGTAGCCTGTTCTGTGCAAGCCATGTCTGCGCTCGCAAAGCCGGGTGTATCGACGAGCCGGTGGAAGGGGGCCAGTTTTGCCAGCGACATACATGTGCTCAACCTGGTTGCTTGGATCGCAGCAGTGATAGTGGTTTCTGCCTCGATCATATTTGTATGTGGGAGGAAGGATGCCCGAACGGCCGTGGTGGCCCGGACCATACCTATTGTGAAGATCACACGTGTACGCGACGAGGATGCATTAATCGATGTAAAGGACATCACGGCCTTTGTTCCTCACATGCATGTAGCTGGAATCAGGTGTGCATAAGCACGCCGCTCGGTTCCGGGAACTTCTGCCGCCTACACACTTGCACCAAGGAAAGCTGTACCAGAGCGAGCGTGATGGAAGAAAGCCTATGTGGCCGCCACTCTTGCTCGTGGGACTCGACAATCTGTCTCAAGCCGCGGTGGAAGCGAAGCAGTTATTGCGAGGACCACACCTGCGGCGAGATGGGCTGCGGGTTCTCCCGTATTCCCGGCGGATCGTACTGCGTGGACCATTCCTGTCAGGCATCCAAGTCTTGCACCGGACAGGCGGAGCTGGGGAGCGATTATTGCATCGAGCATAAATGCAGCAGGCCCAACTGCAGGCTGAGGAGCGTGAGGGGGACACAGTTTTGCAAGAATCATAGGTCGCTACAGCACCCGATGGCGGGCTATGACTTTGCGAGCTTGCAGAGGTAAGCGTTACCACCCGGGCACTCTCTCTACGACTGCCCCTCTCCCCCGCCCTGTAATATGAAAGTAACGAAAGTAACTAACGAGTGTAGTTTTCAATCACAATCACGCAGCGGCTACGGCCTCATCGACCCCCTCGTCGCCGCATCGCTTGCGCAAGTAAATGCTCCAAGAGAGAACAGGAATAACCCGAGGCATGTCTCTAAGAAACGTCCTTGGGTATCGTGATCTCCTTTTTGAGAGGTGCTTTTTATACTGTATAAGCCTAGATTGTACATTTATATTTACTTTGAGGATCTTCTATATCATCGATAATCTGGGTTGGTAGGCAGGTTCGAATATCGGCTCTCGTTGTACGACTTTCCACGGCATATTTACGATATTTGCTTAATGTTTCTTCAATGGCATCACAGTAGTGACGGTCCATTCGCATTCATATGATATACATACCTACATAATGAGAGAAAATCGGTAACTATTGACTATTTTTAATATCATACAGAGAAAATCAAATTTTGTTTTCCAAAAATGTACACACAATGCTTATGTTCATGTAAACTTGAGACTTCGTTGCTGACTACCTGACCTAGATAGATGGATGCTCCAGCTTTGATTAAAGGGGAAGCTTGGCTGCGCGAAGGCTGCGCGAAGCTACTCGGACCGGACTATTGCCAACGTCACCTTTGTCCACGGCCGCTCGGGGTCGTACGCTAAAGCATCCGCACCATTAGCAGGCACACGACGAAACCACAATTTCACCGATGAGCATAAACCCAACGTATCGGGCTCGATAGAGCGGGAGAAGGAGAAAGACTTACCAGTGTTCCCCTCCGGAGTCCATCGGAAGTCATAGTTGCCGTCGAAGGGGCGGACGCCTATGCTGCCCCCTTGCTCGAGATCGCCGCGCGACTTCATGGTCAGCTCGACCTGCACGGCGTCCGTGTCCGGGTTGCAGCCGTAGACGACGTCGAAGACGGCGCGTGGGTCGCCACGCTCCGTCATGAACATCTTGGTCGTGTTGTCTTTGGGTTCATACTACGTTATTATCATAAAATCGCGTTAGTGATACCTATAAAGGGGGAGAGGGTGGCCTTATAGGGGTGGGGGAACTGGGACTTACCTCTCCATTGATAACGGCCCGACGGATCGGGTCCCACGGCAAGGTGATGACGCCGTCGACCAGCGTGAGCTCGCTCGTGGAGTTCCCCGCGGGGCTGACGAACAGGTGCTGGTCGCCGCCGCCCCAGTTCCACAGGTTCAGGAAGTGGTTGTGGATTTCGGGAAACGACGCGTTCTGCACCTGCAGCGAGAAGGGCTCCGTGATGTTGCTCGAGAGCGGCTGGGAGCTGGGGAGTTCGCATGCTGTCGCGATCGTCGAGGCGAGAGCGAGCGTAAGGGCGAGCGTGGGGTACATTTTGGCGCTTGGTGTGCTGTAGTCCGGAGGGAGGCTGTTGAATTATAGGATCAGATGTGACAATGACTGGTGTAATTCCTTTCCACTTGACAGCGACATTGTCATGGCTTTATAGTAAATAATTCATGCTGAAGGTTGCGCGATAGCTACCTAAGTACGGTACCTAAGCCACAACCCAAGATTTCAATCAATGCTACCTTGAATACCTACCCTCAACGCATGCCAAGACTTATACGAGGTTATCTTTTTTCTTTTCATTTATTTTCTTCGTCGTATATTACACCAGGGGGCCTACTTGCCTACCTACCTACTTAGCATATGCAGCACAGGTAGGTATGCATGTGTCTACGGTGGGAAGGAGGTAATCGCCCGCCCTTCCAAGTCGTCGGGTAACCTAGGTAGGAGGCAGTGTAGGTAGTAGTATTGAAAGAGATCTAGACTTATCACTCACTTCCTTCCCATCATCAGCTTTTCCTCCCCTACCCGGCAAGGTAAGCTTTCGATCTAGGTTCGTCCGGTCCCTACCTACCGAAACTCGGACGTGACTGGCTGGGCTGGCTTAATTCACGAAAAAGAACGCTGCTGCTCTAATTGGTAGATTGGTTGTTCAGCTTTGCAAACATGGGGGGTTGTGGTGGTTGTACGGGAACTGATAAAAGAGAAAGGGCTCAACTTATGCGGGTGAGATGAGAAATGCGTGACACCTAACCTAGGGGATTGTGGTTAGTTATAGGTAAGAATTTACGACCAGCTTGTCAAAGCGGCGAAAGTCGCCCCCCCCCCCCCCCCCCCCCCCCCCCCGCCCTTGCATCGTTCCTCGTACAATATAGCGAATATGCAAGCGAGGGGCTGCTGTGAGATGGGGGTGGTAAACGCCGAGAGAGTGGGCCGTTCTATATAAGCTGTTACAACGTGGAGATAAGATGGCTTGAGAACGATAATTGATGCCGATGAAGCTCAAACTGACTTACCTACCGAATATATTACCTACCTAGGTTAGGTACTTATCCTAGCAGGTGGCTTTTCCACCAGAATGGCCCCCTTATGAGATTTCGCGAAGCCCTTCTTTTTGATAACATATTTAAGGTCTATATTCCATGCCTGATGTAACGTAGGCCCCGGAAGCTAAACTCTCGGAGGCGCACCGAATGACACCGGGCGTGTGATACCGGGAGTCGCGCTCGTGGCCTCGTGCCTGGTGGGATGTGATAGAGGCGGTGACGGGGTCTGTCTGTCCGAGTAATTTCCCTTTACTAGGTACTCTAGAATGTCCATCGGTAGCTACGTAGAGTGGTATTGGTTATCTGCGAGGCCCAAACTTCGTTGACTACCTACCTACCCAAGAGCATCTCATTTTCTTTCCCTCGATGGGCTGCGATATTCAGGATGATCTTCGCTTTGGGATCACTTGCGTTTCGACGCGGCCATGTTCGTTTCCCGCCCTAGAGATATAGTCAATTCGTATGGCTTGATGCAAACCATAGAGCATGAGTCCAGAGCCATCAGGGCCCAGGAATTCTCCTGAGGAAAATAACTACGTGGTTATAAGGGACAAGGTATTGGGGATGAATGTTATTGACAACCTAGTAGTACATGCATTTCGTAATCTTGCCATGGGCATCCGGCATGAACTTGTGTTGTTACATGAAAAAAGGAACCGACAAAAGAAAGCAATGAGTGAAATAATGGCCAGTGATAGGGGTAGGGCCAGGCAAACGGGCCTCTTGGTCACTTCCCACCGTATCATTCCCCTTGCTTCTTCTTTCCCAATTCCTCTTCGTCTTCATCCTCCCCATTTTCTCGTTGCAGACCAGGTCCATGCCAATTGATCGATCAACTCCCTGATTACATAGCAAGATGGTAATCCACCATCCACACTAAAGTGCGGGCCTAAGCAAGAAGGCCACATCGAAGCAAGAAGATGCCATCAGTCGCGAATATCCACGCGTTTCTTCGCCGGTTGGCCCTGCGCCGTCTCCGGCTCCTCGCTCCGTTCTCGTTTGCGAGATGGAGGCTCGACCGAAGGAGCAGGACCTCCGCCCGATGGCGGACCATTGCTTACTGTGCAGTTTGTGTGTCAGTACTAAGGTATACCAAGTTGTCTCGCGCCGCGACTTCTCTCTGTCCCCTTTTGGGTGGGGGTTTGACTTACCGGCCAGGATAGCTGGTGGCGACTGCTGACGCGAAACGGATAGCTCTTGTACGCGGCGTGTAGTCTCGTTAAGCGTAGGACTTAGCTGCTGCAAAGGTCTTCCAATAGGTGCCGCTGCAATCAGTACCTGGGTCGACTGGGTGGTGCCTGATGACACTTGTTGGCTTCCATACGGTTGGGAAGCAATAGGGCGTAAGCCCTGAGGGGCATTCGTCGTAGGCGGGCCGTTCCACTGTTGGACGGGCGCTGCCTGGGAGGGTGAGTACCGCGGGGTACCAGTCATGGGTGCGCCAATTGGCTGTTGCGCAGGGGCAGCCGGGGAGGGTGGGTACCGAGCAGTACCAGGCGTAGGTGCGCGAATCGGCTGCTGGGCAGGGACAGCCTGTACGGTTGAGGCCTGTACGGGTGAGGCCTGGACGGGTGAGGCCTGGACGGGCGAGGCCTGGGGAATACCACTCGTAGGTCCGCCGGCCCACTGCTGAGCTGGAACAGGTTGGTTGGGTCTAGCCATGAATTGCTGTCCTATATTCGAGAAAACCGGGTGGTCTGTGTCAGTACGAAGGCCTACTATTTCATCCGCGATGCGAATGCTCCCAGTTGTTAGATTTTGGCTTACCAGTCGTCTCGCTAGTTCGGGGCATTGCCTGAGCAACAGACATGATATATCGTATCTGGTGTTCTGTTAGGCCAATGCTAGATCTTACGGCCCGGAGAATAAATCTCATATCAGACTGAGCAGGAGCCATTTGTGCTTGGGGCCTGCCTTGTTGTTGGGGAGCTATATGGTTCGGGAACTGAGGAGGTTTGGCAGCGGGGGCTCTAATCGACTGCTGTTGTTGCCCGCCTTGTGGTTGGGGAGCCATACGGTTCTGCAACTGAGGAGTTCCAGTAATAGGGGCTCCAGTCGACGGTTGACCAGGAATGGCCTGATAAGGTCGGACGGCATTGGGGGTACTCATGTTTGGGTAAGGGTATCGTGCATGCGGGTTGTTTACGGCTACTGGTCCTAGGCCTTGTCCGTTATACACCGGTGGCATTGCGAATGGAGCGCCTGTTGCGCCGTGAGTAAATGGAGGATGGGGCGGTCCGATTGGTACACTACGAGGAGTTGCGTATATCAAGGGATTTGGGGCCCCGAGAACAGTCAATGGGTCGGCTGAAGAGCATGTTATTAGTACACAATGCGAATTATACGGATGAGGTGATTGACTCACGGAAGGGTCTCTCCTTCAACCTGTTCCAGGCATTGATCCCATCTATTAGGGCGATGCGATCCTCACGGAGTTGCTTGTGAATAAGTTTCAATTCCGCCGGCTTTGCTACCAACCTCTCAATGTCCTCATCTGTCATCGCTTCGACCTTACGGAATAATACGGCCGGGAGGTATCTCCAGCATGACTGCGCAACTTGGCCGACGATTATGCATGCGAAGTTTTGGAGTGATGTCTGTGAGAGATGTGAGTGGTATTCCAAGTCATAATGTATGGTGATAAGCTTACCTCGTAATAGGTGTTATATCTTTCTAACGAAGCTATCATGTTCTGTTCACTCGTTGAAGCCTCGTCCATTGTCGCTTCTGCGATGAGCTGGTCCCTTCGCTTTAATCCCCTGATATTATTGGCCGGGAAACCAATCTCTTGGGGCGGTGTCCGCCCATTTCTATAACAAAGACTTAATTTCCGCGTCTCGCGAAGCGATTCCGCAAGCTTCTCGTCTAGGAATGGGTATATGATCTGGGTGAGGATCGCAGATCGTGTCGTTGTATCATGGGTGAGAATATGGCCTATTAGATATTCGACGAATTCTCGGGTCTTTTGGAAAACATACGTAATATAATCATTCGCGATGCCTTCCCAGCGCTGGCAATCGTCCTGGAAAAGTTGTGGTATGGATATACCACCCGGTGCGTTGGCCAGCCATTCTGGTTTGGCTTCACGCAAAAACTTTTCTAACTTAACTTCTGGAGGGTTACGGATCTGGCACAGGTAGTAAAATTGGTCCACGAAAGGCAGCAATTTCCTCGATGCGCCAGCAATCCGTTCCTGTCGACAAGTGATCCCCTGGCTCTCAGGGACGATGATTCGGCTCGAACCTTTCGATATCAATGCGTTGGCAAACACGTCGGCCAGGGTGTTCAACATCGTTCTAAGCTTTCGAACCTTATCTTTTCGGAAAATCATCTCGTCAAAGGGCAGGCCATCAAAGAAGCTATCCTCGGAGTAATTTGCCTCGAGTGCATGTAGAGATATAGCATTATACTTCTGGGAAATACGTCCGAGATACTTTCGCATATCTTCTGGCGTCGAGATGGGCTCTTTGAAGCGTCTCAACTGCTCATCAATATCTCGGCTGGTTCTGCCGATGTCACCAACTAGCTTCTCAATATCTCGTTTCATAAATGCGACGATGAGGATACTGAGCTTCTTGCGAAGCGACTCTGCGCCTCGGTTGGGGGTAGGAACCTCTGCCCAATGGCTATTCTTGAAGTAATTATCCTCGGAAGCATCTCTGAGGTTGCTGCCGCCGTTCCAAGCTAGCATGCCCAGTACTGGGCAATGAAGAATGTGCCATCGCCCTTGTCCTTTCAGGCGATTTTTCCAGACCCCAACGTTAGACTCGTTTGCCGATGAGTCGAGCATATGAACATCTGGCTTGGTAATCACATACACTCTCTTGCTGAAGAATACATCACGTCTTAAGAGGTGACGGTCGAGCTTTTTCTGCTCCTCAGATAGTTTATCGGCCGGGATGACGGCCAAGAAGATGCTATTTGGGTTGGCCATATAGCTTTCGGTTACATGGTAAACCATTCCATCCTTGATATTTTCCCGTCTCCGTTGATTATAACCACCTATAGGAAAGTCCACAACCTTGAGATTCGGTACGTCCGGGCCTGTGATCTTGATCCTTAATACATAAGACAGCCCGACAAATTCGGCTTTCGACAGGCTCTGTCTGACACAATGAGCGATACGGACGAAGGTATCCTTGTCCAGCAATGACGCGTCGAATGGACTAGAGTATTCGGGGTTTGGCTTTTCAGCATTGCAAGACTGAATTTGTACCTGCGAGTTGGCTTGAGTACTTGTACGGAACACGATTTCCATCGCAAAAGGTCTGTATTTATCGTCTAATCTTGGCAATTCCACGCCCAAGATAGCTTCGAGTACGGATCTTTTTCCAGAGGAATGGGTTCCAACAGCAACGATCTGGGGGATGCCATCAGGGTCGCCAATTCCATGCTGGTGTGAATCTTTTATCCACTCCAAGACGGGCTTCTGCTCCCCATAAAGCTGTGCTATGACAGCAGGATGAAGGATCTTGTTGTTGTTGGGATCCATTTCGGAATGATATGGGTGATTGGGTGAATATTTGTCAAATGAAGAGTTTGCAGTAGTGTAATACTGAATAGACAGGTATAGACCTAGATTGATATTGCCTACTAGGTAGGCGAGACGTAGGTGTGTAGCAGTTGCAGTGTGAGGAATTTGATTCAACTTCAATTTGAATCTGGTTTGTTGTGGGAAGAAGAAGGGAAACTGTTTACCCAGATGTCAAAATAAATAAGTAAACAAAATATATCTACCTATTAATGTACATCAGATAAGGCTATCAGATCTTAGAGTCGATATTCTACTAATAGCAATCTCGAAACTATGGTCGATATTAGGAGGTGTGTATAGCAGGTATATTAGAAGTGTACTCGACGATGGATACAAAGTCGAAAGACTCTAGGGCTATTGGGGGCATATGCCTGTAGCAATTTACTAGCTGTGTGTTGTACAGCACACCTAACGCACATATACGAACTGGATATCGATTAGTTTGGATAGGTAGGTACCAAGCAGAAGGTCTTGTCGATATATCAAATTTGTATACTCTCCTTTAAGCAGTTCTTAGGTACACCACGTCGTATGCGAGTGAAAGGGTACTTCCACAATGCTTTACCTTTAATATTATGTTCTCCCATAAGATTCCCGGTCGATAGCCTATGAGAACTATGGCCCCCCATGACCAACAACAGAAAAGCCCGCCTGCTACTGAATGGCTACAGTGAACACCAGGTGGTCCAATGTCAGGTGCCTAAGTACCTATTAGCATATTGGCAACTATCCATGAGTTGTCAATATGATTGTCTAGCTAAGGCACATACAAAATGGAGTTTTTACTCAGTCTAGGAAGTATTCTATTAGGTCCATATCAAATATGTTGGCATGTTGTGTACATAGTATTTTACACCTCACCTAGATTCACACGAGGTGTGGTTGCTCTGGTATTATCCTCGAAAGTAGGTACATGTTGACATATTTCGTATCGATTTTCAATTTCACATCCAAAACTTACCACCCATCTCTTCTGAAAACATAGCAGCTGCGTGACATCAACAAAGATCACCTAGAAGAAATTATTCACCAGAGTTCATCATGCCCGAAACAGCTCAAAACCACAAGGACTCTTCTTCCAAGGAAATTTGCACGTCCCCAGCTACCAACCAAGAGGCCACAGTCGTTCCCAAGCCTAAGCCTACCAGAAAAACGCACAAGATCACATACATTCGTTGCCAATGCAAGTGCTCCAAAGGCAAAGAGAGACATGGCACATTGTCCGACATGATCCAACGAGCACCTGATGACAAGGGACGATGGATATGTGCCGGATGTCATGACCGCTTCAGGATGAACATGGGACACTGTGGTTAACCCAGTAGATCATGAATCAAGTTCTTCTTTTAGAGGCCAGAAAGTAGGTCTAATCAATATCAAAGATCTCTGTAGGCTGGCTAATTAATATCTTAGCAGGAACAGGTCATACTAATTACAAATGCGTACCTAGGCTGATTGCGAACCAAATGGAAACATTAACTTGTTGAAAGTGCCACAAAGTTGATGCTACGTGAGTTTGGGTGTCAAGTAAACAGAATGTCGGGGTGGTTTCGGACAAGGGATGGATGGTATGGCTATGTATCTAGGTCCTAGGTAGTTGACAGATTTAGGAGCTAGGCAAACGATAGGGGGATAATGAGTTATAATACAATGTAAAATAAAGCTTTCACATCCATTAATAGCCATCTTGCCAAATAGGGGCGTTGTGTCTGTCACGTGCTTACCTGGGTAAGTACTAGCACAGCTAGGTACATACTTGCCTACAGATGTAGTGTCTAGAATGCTGAGGCCGCCCTTATTAAGAACTAATGACCTGCTGTTCTGGGCTTGAAATTTTCCAAAAGCAATGGAGATATATCTCGCCATTACCTCAATGGTTGACATGACTGAGCTACGTCCATTGGGTGCAAGGGGGCTATTGATGAAAGCGTCTTATAAGCGTATGAGATTCTAAGAGTTCTAAGGGGAGAGGTCCTTGACGGCGGTTGAGGCTTGGGATCCCCGCAATAGTAGATATGGTCCGTGTGACGTTTGTGTGTAGTTTGTGAATGACTTCACGTCCCTACCAACCCCTATCACCGGGCAATCCCAGCCGAAATTCATCCTGCGCAAAAGGAAAACCTATATATTAAAGAAGCGGTAGGATTCTCAGCCGGATTGGCATGGCCTAGTTGTAAATCGAAGTAATCGAAGAAAAATTATGTTTCAACTTGCCTCTCCAACAACCGCTCACTAGCCCCGGGGGTTCGATTCCTCAGCTGGCTAACAACATCTTTTTTATTCCTTTTCTCTTTTACACACTGCCCCTACAGCATGCATAAAATGTACGTCGCGCCTATTGTTGATTGCTGTATTCATGAATTTACTACCGGGGTTTCGCGATATGGTTAGTTACGTGCAACTGATCGCAGAAATGAGATCTAACACAACCACACAGCCATAGCTCCACATCAGTTTCTAGTACCAAATAAAGTCTATAAAGTCTTTTGACGACATACGAGTTCTTATTGATGTCGATTAAATACCTAGTACGTATTGCCTGTCATCCCTCTGTTAGTAAAGTATTGACTCCAAATCTAACCTACTAAGGCCTCGGAATGCTACCCTCCGCAACCCGCAGACCACTCATCCGACAATACGAGCCTAGAAAGGTCTTCGAAAGAAAAGTATTCGCGATGCTACAATACTTGTAGAATTTAAAAAGGCACATAAATCATCTCGACCCTCTTGCTGGCGACCTAGTTGCTGTCTTCACTTCTCTTAATCCCCGCCTAAAATGCACTCATTGCGATCTGCGCTTCCTTGGCTTCTGGCCGCCGCGCCATACCTCTCCAACGGCGCGTCTCTCCAGCAAATAACATCAGACTTCGGGCCCAACCCCCGGAACGTTGGTTTCTTCATCTACGTGCCGGACCAGCTCGCCCCCAGGCCCCCGATCCTCGTTAGCCCTCACTGGTGCCACGGCGACGCTCGAGCGTTTTACTCCGGATCGCAGTACGCGACGCTGGCGAGCAAGCATGGCTTCATCGCCATCTACCCCGACAGCCCGAACACGGCGGACAAGTGCTGGGATGTATCCTCCAACGAGACGCTGACGCATGATGCTGGCGGCGATAGCCTCGGCATTGCGAGTATGGTGCGTTGGACGCTCGACAAGCATGGCGGAGACCCGGGCCGTGTATTCGTCACTGGCGTCTCTTCCGGCGCGATGATGACGAGCGTGTTGGTGGGCGCGTACCCCGACCTATTTGCCGCGGGCTCCGCCTTCGCCGGTGTACCGTATGGATGCTTCGCCGGTAACGGGTATGGGGTATGGAGCGACGCGTGTGCCACCGGGAAAGTGAAGAAACCTGGCATCGAGTGGGCCGCCATGGTCAAGGCCGGGTATCCGGGCTACGAGGGCTGGCGACCCAAAATGCAGATTTTCCATGGCACAGATGATGAGGTACTGGATTACGTGAACTTCGAGGAGGAGGTCAAGGAGTGGAATGCTGTCTTTGGGTTTAGTGAGACGCCGACGAGCACGACGCTAGATACTCCGGTAAAAGGGTGGACGAAGTCGGTGTATGGGGATAGTGATTGGTTTCAGGCATACAGTGCTGCGGGTGTTTCGCACAATATTCAGAACCAGGAGGCTACGGCGATGGAATGGTTTGATTTGGCTTGCACGGGTGAGGATTGTTTTAAATGGGGACAAGGCGGTCCAGCAGCTACATGATTTAGCCCCTTATAGATACTAACAATATTGAGAGTCAAGGAAACACTCATTGGAACTACTACATCGATCATTTGGCGGCGCGCCGTACGGGAGATCTAATGACGAGAGAAGAGAAAGCCAAATCCTCAAATCAGGCATATGCTACCAAATCATAACTTCTCTCTATCCCCCTAATTACTCCTGCCCTTGGTCCCTCCAAGAGCTGATTGCACTGACCCGCCTACACTACCGTCGGCAGTAAACTGTTTCCCAATCATGCCATCCTTATCCAAGGGGCCACCGACTTTCTGCGCCGAACCGCCAATTGCACCGTCCTCTAAGCAGTACCGTTTAGTCCCTATTCCTGATGTACATGGTAAAATATGGTGTTGGTAGGTAGGTACTTACCAGTAAATTGTTTTCCGATTGCCCCCTTAGCATCAAACACCTTGGGTTTATCCTTGCCAAGGTTGGAGTTGGCTGGTGTCTGGATTGCCGAAGCCATCCCGGTGGATGTCTTGGAGCCGGTGTTGGAGCTGCCGTGGGCTGACATGTGTGCGGTTGAAATGTAGAAATTATTTGATATTTATCTTCAAACACTGGAAACTGCTGGAGATGAGATGTTATAATAATCAAAATCACTGATCATTAAAAACGAAAGGGTAGATCGCTTTCAAGTAAGACATACGCATACTAAGACATTGATGACTTGACGTGATCATAGCAGGTCTATGAAGTCATGATTTCGCCATGATCGGGAATGTCGCCACACGTACCATAGACTCATACCATAGACTTTAAACGAAAGCTTAATTCAACTTAACTGCTAAAAGTCACGATAGTTCAGAGCGAAATATACCTAGGAAATTATTAGATGACTACTCTCCCAACCTAGCAAATTCAATAATAAGAGTAGCATAATTACCTGAATGCCACAGTTACGACGCTGTAAACGAAAGAATAGTCACCAAGACCAAGTTTCGGCGATATGTATTTCATAGATATGAAAGAGTAGAGAATGTTAATGACAGCTACTATTTTAAGGGGTCCTTTATGTGGTAACATTATGTTGAGCACACATGTCAATTACCCCTATTAATAGGTACCATGGTACCAAGGTAGGTATCAAACAATACGATTATTAAGGTGAGAGTTATATTGATTAGGAGAGAATAATTTTATAAATAAATAAAGGATTTTAATAAATATATATAAATGCAAACGTATTACTTATTAAAGTATTACATAAATAAATTACTTATATAATTAATTAAAAATCACATGACCTTATTTTAACATACCTTTTTAAATTTTATTATTCTTGGTATTATTTGTTTAAGAGTTTTGTTATCCGCATCCCCTTTTTTTGATAAAAGGGCCTTATTTGCATCCCGGTATATAAGAAAAAAGCAAAAAAATGCCGGTCGTTTAAGCGCTTTAATTAACTTTAAACACATCACTTTAAATAACTTCTAATTTAAAAATCGGATTAAAGTGTATTTAACTTTATTAAAACCGTCTTAATTAAACGATTTAAACGATATATGTTTTAAATTAATATAACCGGTGGCTATAAAGTTATTTAAAAAATAATGAAATAAACAATTTGCTATTAGCTTAGCGTTAAACGAAGCGTATTACGTGATATACGGACTATTTTAATTTATATTATTTTTAAAGTGAAATGTAATTTTTAAATTCGAATAATTTTATAACTAATAATTATATTAATTTAAAATATATATCGTTTAAATTGTTTAATTAAGTTAATTTAAACGACATAAAATACATTTTAATCCGAATTTTAAATTAAAAGTTATATTAAATCTTTTAATGAAAGCTAACTTTAAAGCTCGGACCTTTTACGTTGCGATTTTAATGTATCGAGGTGCGAATAAAGCTTTTTTATTAAAAAAAAAAGGTGCGGATAATAAAACTCTTATTTAAACTTAGTTGTTTTAAAATTATTTAATTATATTAATAATTTCTTTATTTTTTTAAATCTAAAGATAATCCTTAATATCCATTAATTTAATTTATTAAATACATTTTTTAAATAAAATATTAATAAATGCTTTAATTAATCCGTTTATAATTATTTTTTTAGTTAAAGTATATTATATTTTAATAATATTTTATATTACCTTTTATTTTAATTAATAATTATATATATTTATATACCTTAACTTAATTTATAACTTTTTTATATCTTTTTATATTATTTTTATAATTTAAATATTATCACATTAAATAATAATAATAGATTTATTTAATGATATTTTTAATTTTTTTATTAATCGTATAATAAATATTAATTTTTTAATAATTTATGATAATATTAATAGCTCCGCTTTTATAATTAATGTAATTATAATGTTTTACTTATTTACTTTTTATATAATTAATCCTTTAAAAAATTTTATAACATATATTTATAAGCTTTTTTAATTTAAGGAGTTATTTATAAAAGAAATATTATTTATTACTTTAAATTTATTTTTTTTTTAAATTAAAGTCTTAAACTATCGGTTTAATTTATATAATAAAACATATGATTAATTATAGCTTAATATTATAATTTAAAGTTTATAAGAAATTATAATAATTTAAAATAAACGAATATAATATCCGATTATATATTAAATATTATATAAAATATTAAACTTATTTTTTTTTAATATTTTATAATTAACTTAAATAATATTTTTTTTTTATATAATAGTAGTTTTTTCTTTATTATAAGGTATAAAAAATTCTTAAATATGCTTATATTTGTTAAATTAGTAATTTTATAAATATAATTAATTTAGTTTAATTAAATTAAACCCTTAACTTAATTTTTTATTATAATTATGCCGAGAAACTATTATAGGTCGTTTCCTCTCGTTAATTAATACTTTTCTTTTAATTTTTTCATTAATTTTTTAGCTTTTTTTTTATCTCTTTTTCGATATATAAATATTAAGTCGTTAATATAAAAAAATAATAAAATTTTATTTTTACGATATACGTATAATTTGTAAAAAATTAATTTAAAACCTATTAATTAAAAAGATTATGTAAACTTTTTTTATTATAACAATAATAATTTTCGCATCTTATATAATGTCTTTTTTAATTTAAAAATTTTTTTAAATGTTTTATATTTTTAAGGTATTTATATAAATATATTATATAAGATTTTTACATTTATAAACACGTTAATAATATTAAATTACTTTAATTTTAAATTAAATTATATTATAATAACTATTAATGTTTAAAATAATTTTTTTATTAAGGTGAAAACGTATATTTCTTCTATTTTTAACTTTTTTTATTAATTACTTTTAACAATAATCCTTACTTTATATTTTTAAAACTTTTTATACTTATTTATTTTATAAATATATACTTATATTAAATTAATAATTTGCTTTTTTTAGTATTATAAATTATTATGTAGAATTTCTTCTTATATTTTTATTTATATATAACTTTTTAAATATTCTTATTTTATTTCCTTAAATAAGTTAATTATTAAATAATTCTTTATTTTTTTATAATGTTTTAATGAAAATGGTAAATTTTTCCTATAAATTTTCTTTAAATTCTTAAATAATTATAAGAATTATACCTTATTAATACTTTTCTCATTTATCGTTTTTACTTTTATTCTTAAGTGTTTTATATTAAATATAAAATGCCAAATCGTTAGTTAAACATTTAAAACTAAGTGTGTATTTTAAATTATTTATAATATATAATAAATTATATCTTTTATAAATTCGTTAAAATTAAGGGTTATTAATATTTGTTTTTTAAATTCGCTTAATTAATTAAATTTAATTCTTAATTTATGTATATTATTTATTTCTTTATTTTTTAATAAAGTTTTTCTTATATTAATATTTTTTAATATATTAGATTTTTTAATATTTTAAACGTTTATAATGTTTTAATTGTTATAATTTTCTTTATTAACTTTCTTATTTTTTATATAAGTATTATAATTGTTTAAAATGAGAATTTTATTTTAGGTAATATTTTAAATTAATTTTTTTACTTTTTTTAGCTATTTTTTATACTTTTTAATATTTATTTTAAATATGTTATTTTAAAAATTATTTAAGTTTTTTAAGAATAAATTAATTTTGTTAAAAGCTATATTATGTGTAATAATAATTTAATTAGTTTATAGATTTTATATTTAATAAATGTTAATTAAGTTATATTTTATAAAATATTTAATTTAAGTTTTAAAGTTAAATTATTATAATTGTTTTTTTTTATTTTATGCTTTTTTTGTTATGGCGAATGTTTTATAATTATAAACCCGTAAATGTGTTTATTACGGTTTTTAAATTTATACTTTATTATTATTTCTTTATATTATAAACGTATAAAACCGTTTATATAGCGATTTTTAATTATATATATACTTAAGTGTTTAATTATATAAATATATTATTAATTAATATATTTCCGGTTATAGGAATGTTAAAAGTTTTGCATTATTATATATAGCTTTAGCCTTTATTTTAATTATATCCCTTAAGCGTTTAATTATATTGTTTTGTTTTTATATACGTGGGGTTAAAACTTTTATTTAAATATGGATGTTTTTAAGATATTTTTGTATTTTTAGCTTTATAATTATTATTTTATTATTTATTTCCATTATTTTAGATGTGATTTTATGTTAAATTTTAAAGATTTTAATTATATGTTTTAAAGCGGTTATAATAGAAAAGGTTATGTAATTTTTTAGATAATAATTTTAAATATATTTAAATTATTGGTTTAATATTAATATAAAATTTTTATAATTATTAAATAACTTTTTTAATGGATGAAAGTTTAATATAAATCACATTTTTAGTTTTTTATTTATATATTATTTTTTATATCTTATAAGACGTTTAAATTTTAATATATTATATATATTATATTTTATAATAGTTAAGTTAATGATTTTTATTTTTTAAGAATAATTAATTAAATGTTTTAATATTTATAATCTTAAATAGCTTAATCGTAAATGCCATATTTTTATATTTCCTTATTTTATAACATGTTTTATTTATAAATTAATAATTTTTATTTATATATAAAAGATTTTTTTATTTATTTTATATAAAATATTTTTTAATATAAATTAATTATGTTAATTAAGCATTTTATATAAAATGGAATTATTTTATTATTTAATATATATTTATATATATTTATTATTTTAGTAATATTTTTGTTACTTTAGGAATTATAAAAATATTAAGTTATAAGTAAAATTTTAATAATATATTACGTTTAATATTTGTAAAAATTTATAATTTTTTAAGTTTTTAATTTTTATTTTTATATTTTTATACTTAATAATTAACATTATGGTTATATTAATTATTATTATATCTTTTTTTAATGTATTTTAATAATTAAAAAATTAAAACTTTTCGTTAAAAATATAAATGATATTTTTTAAATTAAAAATAATTAAATGTATAAAAGGATAATGTAAAATATTATATGTTATTTTTTTAGCCTTAATTAATATAATAAAAGCTTACATTATTATTAATATTACGTCGATATATTGTATTATTATTATTAATTAATTTTTTTCCTTTTTTTTTTGCTTTTTTTTAAATTTAAGGCAAAAAGTAAACTTTTAAACTTATTTTTTAAATCTTTTTATTTTTACTTTTAGTTTTAATTAAGCTTTAAAGTTTTTTTTATATATTTTTTATTTAAATGTTTTTTTTAAAATGTTATTTAATTTTAATTCCTTAAATATAAATTAACACTTTTTAATTATATAATTTTTATAATATATTTTATAAATTATTAAGTTATTATTTAATATCGATAATATTAGTTATTTTATTTATTTATTTAATCTTTTATTATATATTAATTCTCGTGTTTTTTTGCTTTTTTTAATTAGCTTATTTGTTGTTTTACCTTTTCCGGCTTTTAAGGTTTTTTTTTCATTTTCGTTTGCATATATTATTGTAAATATTCCTTTTTTTACTTAGTTTTAATTTTAATTTATTTTATAAGTTTAAAATTTTATTTTTAATTTTTTTATTATATCTTAATAAAAAATTATATTATTTAAAAAACTTTTTTTATTTATTTAAAAATATATTAAATATTATTTTTTTATATATTTATTAAGAGTTTTGTTATCCGCACCCCCCTTTTTTAATAAAAGAGCCTTATTCGCACTCTGATATATGGGGAAAAAGCAAAAAAATGCCGGTCGTTTAAGCGTTTTAACTAGCTTTAAACATATTATTTTAAATAACTTTTAATTTAAAAATCGAATTAAAGTGTATTTAACTTTATTAAAATTATTTTAATTAAACGATTTAAACGATATATGTTTTAAATTAATATAATTAATAGCTATAAAGTTATTTAAAAAATAATGAAATAAACGATTTATTATTAACCTAACGTTAAACGAAGCATATTATATAATGTATAAACCATTTTAATTTATATTATTTTTAAAGTAAAATATAATTTTTAAACTTAAATAATTTTATAATTAACGATTACATTAATTTAAAATATATATCGTTTAAATTATTTAATTAAGCTAATTTAAACGATATAAAATATATTTTAATTCGAATTTTAAATTAAAAATTATATTAAATCTTTTAATAAAAGTTAACTTTAAAGCTTAAACCTTTTACGTTGCGATCTTAATATATTAAGGTGCGAATAAGGCTTTTTTATTAAAAAAAAAGGGTGCGGATAATAAAACTTTTTATTAATAATTATTTATAAATTATTAAATTATATTATCGCTTTTTTAATATTTAATATTTTTCTTATTTTAATTTAAATTATATATTTTTTTTATTAATTAATTTAAGCGTATTAATTTTTTAACGGTTTAATTAAAATAATTATACGTTTTTTATATTTAATTTATATTTTTATTAATTATTTTTATTTATTTATACTTATTAATTTTTAAAGTTTTAAATATTATTTATATATATTTATATCTAGTTTATATGTTATCTTAAAATGGCTTAATATTATTATTTTATAATATAAGTTTTTAAATTTTATAATATTTTTTTACTTTTAATTATATTTTTTTTTCTTTTTTTTAAATAATATTAAGTTTATATTAAATTATTATAATTATATTTTAATTAAATAAGTAATATTAATATATTTATAATATTTTTATTTTAAGATATAATTTTTAAGAGTTTTGTTATCCGCACCCCCCTTTTTTAATAAAAGGGCCTTATTCGCACCCCGGTACATGGAAAAAAAGTGAAAAAATGCTGGTCGTCCGAACGCTCCAACTAGCTTCAAACACATAACCCTAAATAACTTCCAATCCAGGAATCGGATTGAAGTGCATCCAGCTCCATTAGAACCGTCTCAACCTGACAATCCAAATGATATATGTTTCAGACTGACCCGACAGGTGGTTACAAAGTTATTCAGAAAAGAGTGAAATAGACGCTTTGCCGCTAGCCTGGCGCTAGCCGAGGGGCATCACGTGATGCACGGACCACTTCAACTTGTACCATTTTCAAGGTAGACTGCAATCTCTAAACTTGAATAACTTTACAGCCAGCGGTCGCATTGATCTGAAACATATATCGTTTGGATTGTCTAATTAAGCTGATTCGAACGACATAGGATGCACTTCAATCCGATTTCTGGATTGGAAGTTGTACTGGATCTTTTGATGGAAGCTAGCCTTGAAGCGCGGACCTTTTGCGCTGCGATCTCAATGTACCGGGGTGCGAATAAGGCCTGTTTATCAAAAAAGGGGGGTGCGGATAACAAAACTCATTTTTAATTTTAAGCTTTATTAATTTTTTTAACTATATATATTTTAAGTTATTAAATTTTACATCGTTTAAAATTAATTTAATTTTATTTTAAACGTATAATTTTATTATTATCTTTTAAAATATAAAATCTTATATATTTTATTAGTTTACTTTTTTAAATATTAAGATTAAATCTTTACGATTTAATATATTTATAAGTTATATTTAATTTTATTTAAATAAAATATAATTAATATTAATGTTTTTTATAATATTTTTAAAATATTTATATATAAAACTTTTAATTATTAAATAATATAATTATTAAAATAAAAATTATATTAATTAAAAAAGAATAATTTTATAAATAAATAAAAAACTTTAATAAATATATGTAAATATAAACGCATTACCCATTAAAATATCACGTGGATAAGTTGCCCACGTAATCAACCAAAAATCACATGACCTTGTTCTAACAATAGGCCACGATGACTAATCAGGGGGAAAAGGGGTAGCAGGAAGGAAGTCATGTGATCTCATAAATGGCCACGTGATACAGTAGCGGCTCATACACATTAGGAATGCGGTTTGCTCGAACTATTTGAATGAATAATAATTTGTAGGCACGAGAAAAACCTTTACTAATGGCTGAAATTGATGCTGTTAAAGCTCTTCATTTTTTCCTTTAACCCTGGCCTTGAAAACCTTAGGTATCCTTAGATGTCTAGCTAGGCACGAACTGACAAAGTCTCTAGTGATTCTACAAATCAATCGAGCTAACCTAGGGATTTATTGACTACTAGGTAACTAAATAGGTATTAATGATGTCTTTCAGCTGTGTCACTCACAGTCATACAACATGATTGTGGCGCTTCGATCTACCAATTGTCTCGTAAAAACCCCATAACCCCCCGACATCTTGCATTGTTTGCAGCCAAGCAAAGCCCCCTCATATCTCTTTTTACGCAAATGAGCCAATTAGCTCCTTGCTCTCCTCTCATAGGGCTGGGAGCTGATCTTAGCTGATCTCAATCGAAGTTACGTAAGCTTACTAGGTATTAAACCTGCTCTGGTGCCGACAAGGGGTGGTGTAGTCGTCTTTATTTCCATTCCCTCTTTCTTTTACATACCTAGTACCTATCTACCTACCCTACCTAGATTTACATTTATCAAAACTTCCTAGTGACTTGAACTGCAACTAAAAAAAAAATGGCTGGATCACTAACCACCCGGTTCGCCCAGCTAAACCCGCTTTCTAAATTGACGCGAGGTGTATATGACGAGGATGTCGGCGAGGAAATCGACGACTCCACTATCGCGGGAGGCGGCCACGGCGCCCGGCAGACCAAGATTACCAAGACTCAAATACGAGTGAGCCATGCACTAAAGTCATTCCTCGTCAAAGAAAGCGTGTTTTCCGAAGAAGAAATTGGCCTTGATTCGGAGGAGCCAAGCCCTGCGCTACAAGCGCTACTTGAAAGGTCGCATATTGAGGTTCCCCCGCAAGTGACTGATCGATCGTATCCCCTACCGGAGTATTTCATCAGCTCTAGCCACAACACCTATCTGCTAGGCCACCAGCTCCACGGAAAATCTTCCGCCACGGCATACGAGACGGCATTGAATGCCGGGTCCCGCTGTGTGGAGATTGACGCCTGGGACGACGAGGACAATGAGGATGAACCCAAGGTAACGCACGGATATACCTTAGTTTCCCACATCCCCTTCCGCGCCGTCTGCGAGACGATCCGCGACGTCGTCGACCGGGAAGCCGAGCAAGCCCAAAATGCGCAGGGTTATCGCGCGGCGCCCATCCTGCTCTCCTTGGAGAACCACTGTGGCGTCCACGGTCAGGCGCGACTCGCCGAGATCATGAAGGAAGTTTGGGGCGACCGTCTACTTGACAAAGCCGTCCGAATCAAGGGCCACCAGGAGCAATCCGGCGAAGACGACAGCACCGATCCGGTGACACTAGCCGAGCTCGGATCCAAAATCGTCGTCATCGTCGAGTACCACCTCCCCGACGAAGTCGAAACCACCGACGGCGACAGCTCGGACCCAGAAGACCAAGAGGAGAAGCAAGCGCAGGCCGCCTACCGCGCTCGGAAAAAGGCCGTCGCCTCCGGTGCCATCGTGCCGGAGCTCGCTTGCCTGGGCGTGTACGCGCAGTCGGTAAAGCCGAAGGACAACTCGTGGTACGAGAGCGTGCTCAAGGACGCGCCGCGCAACCACCTGATCAACGTATCGGAAACCGGCCTCGCCTCCCACATGCCGTTGGCGAGCGAGAAGATCGCGCGCCACAACGCGCGCCACCTGATGCGCGTGTTCCCCAAGGGCACGCGCATCTCGTCGAAGAACCTGAAGCAGGTGCCGTTCTGGGGCGTCGGCGCGCAGATCTGCGCGATGAACTGGCAGACCTTCAACGCGAGCATGCAGATCAACGAGGCGCTGTTCAGCGGCACCGACGGCTACGTGCTGAAGCCCGCGGCCCTCCGCGCCGGCGGGAGCATGCGGCTGAGCTCCGGGCGGCGAAAACGCCTCTTATTACACATCGCGGGGGCGTCGGACCTGCCGCTCCCCGCGAGCCAGGACCGCGACGTGCAGGACCTCCGGCCGTACGTGACGTGCACGATCATCCACCCGGACGAGATCGAGGCGGACCACCCGAAGCGCAAGACGCGGCCGTACAAGCACCACAAGCTGGGGTTCCTGCACCGCGGCGAGAACCCGCCGCCGACGGACCCGGTCTGGGACGAGGTGCTGGAGTGGGAGTACGACGACAACGAGCTGGTGTTTCTCCGCATCTTGATCAAAGATGACATCAGCTTCGCGGAGAACCCCGTCTACGCTGTCGCGGCGCTGCGGCTGCTGTACGCGGTTCGCGGGTGGAGCTTCATTAGGATGCTGGATCTCAAGGGCCACGAGACGAAGTGCTCGTTGTTGGTTAAGATCAATATTCTGGACGCGTAGGCGGATGGTGGGCATAGTGGGACTCTTGACCTTGATAGGGTGTCACGGGAAAGAAGATAAGTCTTGTAGATAGCGGGAGTTGACGCTAGAATGGATGTATATGTTAGATTCCGCGTGCAAAGAATGGGCACATATATGTATTGAACTGAGCCTGTACCTAGGGTATCTAGTAACGCCCAAAATGACTTCCAATGCTCCCGGTGCTTTCAAATGGTATCCCTTGAACCCCTATGCGCCATACTACCTAGCACCTAACCGAACCCTGCACCTGAAAGAAAAAGAAGCAGTCGTTCATTCGATATTTCTGTCAACCCGACCCCCTCGCGCCGCGCCCCTTATACCCCCTAGCCCATTTACGAGAAGTTCCTATGTCCCAGCTTCCTGTCCTCCATCGCCTCCACGAGGTGCCTCACCGTGTCCCTCGTCTTCTCCATCTCCGCCTTCTCGCAGACATGGATGACCAAATCCTCCAGCTCCATCGCGGACAGGTATTGTAGGTGGATTCCGAGGCCGTCAGAGGAGTGCGGGACGGTAGTCGCTTTGGCAGCCTCCTCTTTCTTGACGTAGCTGATCACGCAGTATAAGGTCGTTCGCGAGTTGAGACATACTGATAGGATCACCTCACGGAGTTCGGAGCCCTCGAGGGTTCGGAGCTTCGTGCGGAGGACGGTGAAGAATTCTTCTGTTGCCTCGTCGTTTGGCGCGGTGGCGATCTTCTCTGGACGGGTGGGCTCGGGGGTGAGGGGAGACTTTACTTCTTCGCCCTTGCCCTTGGTCTTGGTGGGGGGCTCAATGGATAGGCTTCCCTTGTCAGCACCCTGATCCTTTACGTCCCCGCTGTTCGGCTCGTAACTAAATAGGTAGTCAGGTTAGCTGGAAAAACGGATAAGCGGTTTGTGTGTACGTAGGTAAATTCTCATACCGAGTATTCCCATCATTCATAGCATAGCCGCCCCAGTAATACCAGCCGCGACCCGGAGGGGCTTGGCCGCCTTGGGGAATTTGATGAGGAAGCTGGCCAAATATAAAAGGTACATTGCCAGTGAATGGGCCGGGGACTTGGTTATAATTGTTCGCCATTTTGTCGTTGTTGGTATGAGCTATGAATAGGAAAGAGAAATCCGTTTGGGCAGATATAAGAGGCTGCTGGTCCACTTGGATAGGATGGCAGTAGTTAGGGAGCTTCTAGAGTGCTTGAATAAAAGAAAGATGAATATTCTGAGGCTTGCTACTGAGGTCGATACTTGTCTGCCTCTGATCTTACGATGGGGAGGAGAAGGAAAGTACCTAGGTGTGGTAAGATAAAATATGTTTAGGTATATAATATAAAATAATGCTTATATGCCCTCGCGACAACAAGGTACCCATCATCTTCCCGTGGCCGAGCAATAACTTTTTCTTCTACAGACTGTTCTCCATCAAGGTGCCTTTACTTGCTTTGCTCTAAAATCGACTGTGTGAGCACATGATGAGAGCAAAAGTCTCATTATTAACACCGTGTTAAAATCGGTGTCTTGTAAAAGTTAAGTGATAGCTCTTCTATAAACATTGTGATATCTACGGATGGAGTGACCGCGGTGCATAATTGCTCGCTACGTCATCAAAGCCTTGGAAGTGTGTAAATTCTTACGTTAGGTAGATAGCTGACACTGTCGAGTGAGATCAGTTCCCATCGACGGTCTATTAAAGAAGGCACAGTGCTTAAGAAGTGGGTAATATGATCTTTTACCTGTTTAGCAAAGGATAAAAGAACCTATTTGTTACCATCGCAGATATGGACCTGGTTGGGCTTCTTTTGGGGGCCGTTCAGCTGCCTTGGCGATGCTAGCCTCATGCTTTTATATCAGAACGATGGATGCGCGGGTGTTATGTATGTAAGGACCGAATAGAACTCCATATCTTTCTCCTTCCATATTTCTCTTCTTACAAGCCTGCCTCCTATGTAGGTAGAATTGGGGGGTTCTTTCGTGTCTCTCCCCATAAGATCCTATAGGTAAGGAGTTAGTACTGTGGATATGAGCGAACGGCACGGCAGTGGGGATGTGAACTATTCTTAGTAGCATATTGAGGAAATCGGAACTTATGTAGCATCCACCTACTTACTAGTTGAGTAATCATCTACCTATAGTTATAGGGGGTCAGCTTTTAATCATAAGTCAACTTAACCCATTGTAGTAGTTTCAGTACATACCTATATAGCTTCGTAACACCCCACCCCTATTTAGTTTATTTCCTTTTCTAGCTATTTTGTTCTTTTGACTTAGACTTCTTCTTAGACCGACCGCTCCACGAAGTCTTTAGCCCCGTTCAACGCCGCAGACTCGTATAGTTGAGCTAATCAATGCAGAGTATTAACCTTAATAAGGTGCTTGATGGAGGCTTGGCATCTCATAAGATAACACCGCGCGCTTCTAGGTCTGGGGCGACAGTGTTGCCAGCAGAGAGTAAAAGGGGGCTGTTCAAGGTGCCGCATACAGACGTAGATGCGGGACTTGCTCTGGTAGCTTAGGTTATCTGGGAACCTACTGACTGGGCTTGGTAGGTATATATAAGGTGAATCTTCCGTCGATTAACTCGGAATTTCCTCTGATTCCCTAGGCAAACGACAACCGACAAACGAAAGCAAACATACAATTACCATACACCTATCCAAACCAACCTCATCAAACACTCTTCCTCCCACTCCCATACATTCGCAGCCATGAAGATCGCCGCCTACATCGTAGCTCTCGCCTGTGTTGCCATGGCATCGCCAACCCCTGAGTCTCCACTCACTAAACGATAGTATGTCTTGAATCTCTATTCATGCTATCTCATGCTCTTCCTTCCAGCCTTCCACGTCGTGCTAACGGATGTGCAGTAACGCCTGTGCAGAGATGAAAGCCGAGTCTTGCCCGTATGCCTGCAGGGGCAAAAATTGCCTGCTATCATCGTATGGCCTTTGGTGCTGTATGGAGGACAACTGTGACTGCCCATGATCGAATTGGGAGGGTCGATATAGTTAATATATACCTAATTCTTTCTTACCTACCTTGGTTAGCTAGGCCGTGCATCCGAATTCAAGCGTACTTCAGTATATGAAGATAGTTTCTATAGGCTCAGGTGCAAAGTGTCTGAATAACGCACTTGGAGTGGTACAGGCTCGTGCTAGCAACTGAACAAGCCGGTGGCTAAATAGTGATACCAGTTGTAGACACGGTGATTTGCGTAATACGTTACTGGGCACTTGGATAGCTAATACATGTGATCATCCTCAGGGTCCCGGTTGCTTGTGATGATTCCTACTTCCAATGTATAAGACCCTCTCCGCGGCTGACGGAACTGAAGGTTCGTGGGGAGCTTCATGATGTCGGTGATCTTCTCTTTGACTAGCCCTATATTCGATTCATTGCTGTACTCCCTATCTTCGGCATCATTTTGAGGCTCAGTTTGCCATCCTCTTCGCTTCGGGGGGCGTTCTCTTTGCCTCTGGCGGTATTCCACGAGCTGTTCCCACCATATAACGCACGATGCTAGGGGAACACTGATGGCAAAGGATACCAGAACTGATATTTGATGTCAGCATCTTCGTTAACCATATCAAGATACAGCAAGGGAGCCTACATATTGTCAGAAGCGCCCAAGGTGGTGCTTGTTGAAAAGAGGCAACGTCCAGGGCGAAAAGAGACGAAAGGAATGAAAGTGGTAGCTGGGAAATGATTAGTTTGATAATCATGTGAGTAGGCAGTCAAAACGCACAAATATGATGGTCGAAACGGTAAATGTCATGAGTATATAACCTTGCCTCACCGTCTCTGTAGCATGGGTGCCTAACTGACTGTTGGAAATGGCAGAGGGTTAAGCCTCCCGTATTGCTGTCCAGACAAATGTGGCTTGCCTTGGCAGGTAGCCGATTGGGACTTGACTCTTTTCACAACCCATGGAAGGGCCCCATCCGACGCCCAGAATTGATTCCTATTTGTTCATATCTGGTATTCGCCAACTACTAGGTAAATACCTGGGCTGGCAAGGAGAAGATCTCTTCTCATTCCAGAGCAATTGTCATTATAATATCATCAACGTCGTCCTATAGAGGTAGCTAACCATATCATATCGAGGATGACTTAAATTATCGGCTGCCCTTTCTCGAGTACAACCAAATCATACAAGAGAAGTCTAGAATAATAAGGCTTCGTAGGTTTCGTAACCTGCATTCGTATATCTAAATGCTTGTAATCGAACCAATCTTGCAAAATCTGATGATAGAAATACGGCCTCGCGTCTGTTGGCAGATTAGCACCTCGCTTATACACCTGGCAGTTACACAAGCAAAGGTAGATAGGTAGGGTGAACTTTTTCATCGGGATCGTCAAATAACGGGGTATCTCTTATATGGTACAGTAACACATAACGTACAAGCCATCTACTGCTCTGCTTCCAGTTTGTGCGGAATGAGATGCTCGGCCATGTTAATAGCGCCCTCCATATCATTCTTGTTGAACAAGAAAAGGCCCTGGATAGCAGCAGTACTCGTGCGGGGCCCCGCCTCTCCTTCCTTCGCCTCGCGGAAGAATCCTAGTTCGTCCAGGCGGTGCAAGAATCTCTCTCGATGCGTACCATCGGCATCTATATCCCCGTAGAATCTGTCCCACATCTGAGCAGCTTGGTACCTGGTAGCTTCCCCTATACGGACCGTCATGTCCACTCGGCCTGGCCTGATCAGAGCAGGGTCCAGAAGCTCAACGTGGTTCGTCGTAAGGAATGCAATACGCTCTTCGCCGGCAGACAGCCCGTCTAGGGCGTTCAGCAGGCCAGAAAAGGTCACAGTTCCACCGTTATATCCATCCCCGTCACGCTTTCTCCTATTGACAAATGCGGAATCGGCATCTTCCAGCAAGAGAATAGTACGTTCGGGAAGCTTCGTGAGGAGGAAGGCAAGTTTGTCATCGGTTACGCCGATTTCGCTTAAGTTTACCATGGCCACACTGAAATCCAGTTCACCAGCCAAGGCCTGAATGAAGGAGCTCTTACCACTGCCGGGCGGCCCGTAAAGAAGATACCCTCTACGATAGGGGATCCCACGATCCACATACCATTGCCGTCGCGCGAGGAAGTCCCTCGCATCGTTGACAATGTCCTCCTTGACTCCTTGGTCAAGTATCACACTACCCAATGGCCGTTTTCTCCGTGGCTCGCCCAGCGGGACCCAATCAAAGTTTCTCACCGAATATACCACCGTCTTCCCCTCATTGGCCTGGAGCGCAAGAGCGCGAGCCTCGGTAAAGACGTCCTCGAAGATGTGTCGGTGCGAATACAATGTCGTGAGCTCCACTGTCTCATGTGGTTCACCCGTATTTGTCTTCGCCGTAGACTGCTTTTCCCTATTCACCGCAATATACGCATGCTTGTACTTGACAATATGGCGGCCGTATCCCGGTTGCAAAAAGAAGCTCGCCTTCGTAGGACCATTCGGCGTGACGCTGGTGGACGTAGTGACGGACAGTTTATTGATGCGCGTTAGCTTCTTCGCAAAAAAAGAAGTCTGCTCTCGGGGTTGCGATAGCCATGCAAGAACCCAAGGATAGGAGGGATCCTGTCTGCTAATCTCGACATTGACGAGCATGCGGCGCCGAATCATACCACCGGCAGTGATAACACCTCGGCGAGCAAAGGCCAGGACAGCGCCAAGGGACGCGAGGCCAAAGCCCCCGGCGAAGACGGGGTTATCGAGCAGCGCATTGATGTTGAGAAGCGACTGCGTTGCGGCGGGATCGGACATGACGTCGCAGAAAGAAGTTGAAAAGACATCGAGAGCTTTTCATTTTTTTTATGAAATTCAAAGGGCCAAACTCCAAGGTATGTCTGCTGACTAAGAAGTGCTACATATTTTTGCCGTTGTTTAACCAGCTGGTTTACTGCATAGTACCCGATAGCGCCCCGGTAGAGACATGTCCATGAACCTATGTTCACGTATTATGAAGTCATCTTGAAATTGGAGATGCCATCATGACGATTCAGACCAGGTACATAGTACTTGAATCATTTCATTATGTAGTTCAAACTACATATGACATATGTAATTTTAACAAAGTTTAAAGTGTTTCCATGTTTTTACATCCTTACATTAGTTATGTTGCCCTCATAAGCATATACAACGCAGTCGTAACTAACTACTACTACTCACCTATAAGCCAGAACAGTATCAAAATTCATCATGCCTTCTGGGACACAGAGCGCTAATCAGAAGTTCATGGCCGGTGTTAAACAAACCCGCGCTGCTGCAAATAGTATGTCATACCTCAACGTCTCATTGAAGGCCGTGATTGACATTGAGCTCAGACAAGTCGGAAGAGTCTGGTTTGAACGCACTGTCGACAACAGGAGGAGACAATCCAAAGGCAGGTGGCTCATCCCTCAGGCCAATTGCCAAGGGAGATGTCAACTCAACAAGTTACAATCCCGCCAAAGGGCCTTCCACCTAGCTATGACACGAGAGTAACTTCGAATTTTTATGAATAGCATAAAGGGCGGTATCGAATGTCAATGCTTGACACCGAACAGCCCTGGAGATTATATTTACAAATTGCTACCATTCATGGCAGGATCGCCGCGTGTTTCTTCGGAAAGTTATCTGTACGTTTATGATCCATTTGTCCTTGGAAATATGGTCACATCAGACGTCATAGCCAACTGGAATTTGGAATTATCGATCCAAGAGTACCAAGATCGAGAAGCTTCTCACGACTAACCCTGTTCTTCTTATTCGCTTAACTTATATTGAGCTTTCCTGCGCCCCTGGCTCTGAATGTTCCGAAAGAAAATTCCAGTTGGGCAACCCAAATATACCTAGCTATCACATGGACAACCGCCGATGCTCGAGTGCGAGTGTGCTCCTCTTTAGTGCTAAGGTCCATTGTTGCCTTTCAAGACGAACCTCCATCTTCCCGGCCAATCATCTTAGATCTCCATGCTATAAAAAGCCTATTCGGGCAAGTCTTGGTCAAGCTAGTACTACCATATCTAAAGTAGCAACACATCTCAAGCGTGACTACTGACCTATGTGCCTACCTAGGTAGGCATAATAAATCAAGTCGTATCGAAGTCGGTTATTCCTTATATCATGTCCCAGGAAGTAGTATTATCTATGAATGTAATATGAAGATCACGTATAAGCACGATCTTGTTATTTGGTCTGTAGGCCTTCTCATCTCCCAAACCATCTTCAGATCTCGATCATTTCATCTCTACAACGGGACAATCTAAAAATAACAGGCAACCTTTTTCTTCTTCTTCTCAAATTACAATTATAGTTGTCTCTAAAGTCCCGGGGTATCGATTTGCCGCCGTGTTCACTTCGCAGCATCCCACAGTTCTGTTTACAGAATCAGGAGTACTTCCCGGCAGAATTCAATTTGGCTAAATGACATACACGTTCCACACTTAATCTCAGAACTCCTGACGATTCGACAGTATATTTATACCTCGATCGGTCTAGAGGACCTGACTCCCCCCTCCCCCCTGCTCAACAACCTAGATGGCCGAGAGAGACACATGGGTTGAAAGGTGCGTAGGATCGTCGGCAGTTGTGTGGCCGTCGGAGTCCAACCGAACGTTGGGATGCGACATAAAACCCATCCAGCGATTCCCAACTTTTAAAAACGGGCTGAGTCTCCGTTTGGGGTCTTGAAGCGACGTGTGACAGTCAGTATCTACGATAAAAAGAGGAAAAGCCACCATCTGCCCGCCATCAACATGCAGTTGAGGAACTTCGCACTCCTTGCCGCCGCTGGCATCGCGCCTAGCGTCAATGCCGCAGCGACTCTCCGTTTCTCGTGCTCGCAGCTCGTTGTCGAGCGACTAGACCCGTAAGCCGACTTTCGAAACTCAAGAAAAAGATCAAAAAGAAAAAGGGAGAGAATAAGGCGAAAATCTTTCTAACCAATTCCCTATCTCTAGTCTCGTCAACCCCGGAGAAAGCCCATCCCCCCATCTACACCAAGTCGTCGGAGGAAATGCCTTCAACGTCTCGATGGACCCCGCCGTGCATGACCTCCCCACGACGGCAACCTGCACATCATGCACGCCCACCGAAGATTTCTCCAACTACTGGACCGCCGTCCTCTTCTTTAAGTATGATACTACCACCCAACTCTTTCTCCACTGAAAAGCCTACATACATACCTATCATCTCTAGTAGACAAATTCACTAACCAACGGTCCCCCCTCCCACTTAGAGCCAAGAACGGCACCCTCCACCGCGTGAACACCTTCGGCAACGAGCTCGGCTTCACGCAGGCCAAGGGCGGGCAGACGGTGTACTACCTGACCTCGGGCAAGGCGACGGCCTTCAAGCCCGGCTTCCGCATGACGGTCGGCGACCCCAAGATCCGCACCGCCGAGGAGCTCAACCGGCGCTACAAGTACATGGACTTCACCTGCCTTCAGTCGTCCATGACCCGCGGCGGCCAGACCACCTACTTCCCCAAGCAGCCCTGCGCCGCCGGCATCATGGTCAGCATCCGCTTCCCGACGTGAGTTTTTCCCAGCCCACCTTATCCTTTGCCTTGTGCCTTGTGACTTATTTCCCCTTACCTTACTTTACCCCACAACATGGGTAAATACATGGATTAAGTAGCTAACACCTCCCCCCCCCAACCAGCTGCTGGGACGGCAAAAACGTCGACAGCCCAGACCACCAAAGCCACGTCGCCTACCCCTCGGGGACCTCCTGCCCATCCACACACCCCGTCGTGATCCCCCAAGTCTTCTACGAAACCTACTGGGACACGCGCCCTTTCAACAACAAAGCCGAGTGGCCCGCCGACGGATCGCAGCCGTTCGTGTGGTCGTTCGGGGACCAGACGGGGTACGGGATCCACGGGGACTACGTGTTCGGGTGGAAGGGGGACGCGCTGCAGCGCGCGCTCGACGCCAACTGCAACTCGGACCTCTTCGCCAACCGCATCAACTGCCCCACGCTGCAGACGCAGTCGCTCGAGCAGGCCAACACGTGCACCAAGACGAGGACTGTCGACGAGGAGTTGGATGGGTGGTTGGCGCAGTTGCCGGGTGGCATGCCTATCTCGTAAAGGGGGGTTCGGGGCTCATGAGGAAAAATACCTAGATGGGAGGACTCTCCTCTTGCCTCAACCAAAGCTACCTACCTAGCTAGCCGGGTAGTTTCTTCATACCTAACTACTCACCCTACTACCCGATGGATATCTACTTAAATGCCTAACCTCTAGGCACTTGACAGTTGGCATTTTTATCTTATCTTATTTTACTTACCTATTCATTGCATATACCTTACCTATAGCTCAATAGATTGAATACACTGTTCAGTGTTTTGATCTCCCATCGAAATTATAAATGCCCTTGTGTTTGACTGAAAGAGGTAGATAGGTAGGTAGGTAGGTAGGTAGTGGGCAGCAAATAAGGGCTGTTCGGAATGGCTTCTATTCTACTTGTGCGCCTAGATAGGTACCTAGGTACGTAGGTAGGTATTTTAGTAAATCGCATTCAACAATAGGGCGGAGCTATAGAATTAGAAATTACTACGTTATTATCATTGGGTATATGGTGCATAGGGAGCTATCTACTGTAAAGGTTATAAATTGACAGCCCTACAAGTACAAAATCATCCATAGCTGACTCAATCACAACATCTTGCGTGATTCGTGAGCTCCATATTATCTTCTGCGTCCCAAATTAGTTGACGCATCGTATGTCCCAAAAAGAGGTTGGCCAGGCAGGTAGTAATCGAGTCCCCTGACCCTCCGATGCTTAGGATGATGCCTCTCCCGTATCATACAGAGCCGTTTCTCAACCCGGTAGCCTCTCTCAATTGCCCAAAACCATTAAGGATACAACCAACCCCCTTAATCAGCAAAAGCCACATGACCTCTCCGTTTCGGCAGCGGTCCATGCGCCTTGCCATCATCACTTTCGCTCCATGGGTCCACAGTAGTCGACGAAGGTCGTTTAACGCCTCTAGGCGCCTTAAACAGCGTGCGTGCCACCGCCAGTGCCCCATTCGTAGTGTTATTATTCTTACCCTCCGGGCTCCCCTTGACCAGCCCTTCATCAGGATGAAGCTCGCGACCAAATCCTCTGCCGAAGACGAATTGCGGGGTCTCCAGCATCGCGGTCTGCGGAACGCCGTCTTCTTCATCAGACATGGGGTTGATCTTTGCGTTCTTGATCCACTGGTACATCAAGCGGTCCTCGAGAACGGATTTCACCTTGTTGTGTTCTGCGGGCGTCATCTGTTTGCGGCGGTTGACGATGACTTCTTCGATGCTGTTGCGCAACACCAGCGTCTCAACCGACACCGGCTTTTGCTGGCTGATTCGTCGTGCTCGTCCGATGGCCTGTGCCTCGACCTGGGGGTTTAGGACAGGGCTTATGAAGTATATTCGTGATGCGCTACGCATATCTAGACCGAAGGCTGCCTGGCTTATGTCCATCAGCAGAACTCGAAAGTTCGAGTTATGTGTGAAGGTAGCAACGTATTGTGCCCGTCTGTCTGCACTGAGACCGGCTCTGGCATAGATCAAGTGTTGGATTTGCAGCTGGGATGATGATCAGCAGGTATTGTTATAGGGGGTGAAACGAGAGATCCTTACGATTTCTAGCACGCCGGCTAAATAATATGCAATGTTATCGTTGTCATAGAATATAATAATCTGTTCATTATCTTGATACTTGATTATAGAGTCAATGAGGTAGGATAATTTAGCAGAGACGGTCGATATAATTCTAGTCTTCGCCAATTGTTCGGCGATCTTAACGTGGCCTTCTGGGAATGGATTGATGCTCTGTGTTCCCTCATCAGATGGCAATATCGCTTTGTCCAATATGCCAGACTTCGGTTTCGAGTGACGGTCATTACCCAGTGGAGTGTTTCCAGCTAGAGACACAGCATTTGCCGTCTGCGTTGTGGCGCCACCGGAAGCTTCTGTTGCTGCTGTCAGTGCCTGTGCGCGTTCTGCTGCCCCTTGTTGATCGAGCCGGCCGGTTTCTATCATTAGCTGCAAAGACGTCGGTGCATCGATACAAGGATTTAAGAACTTCTGAAGCGCGAGAATCATCCCCGCATCAGTACAGATAGGCTGGTCGTCGGCCTCTTGCTCGTCAAGGGACCAATTCCTCCCACTATCACCGGGGAAATTTTCTACGTATAACGGCATTGAGTGAAACTTGTTGCTTATGTTTTTCAAGCGGTTCTTCACTGCCAGATTTCCAAATGATATCGCTTGCTTGAGCAGAACCCTATCTTCATCGCTGATCGGGAACTCCTTCTTATCGAGAAATTCTTTTGCAGTATCCAGTGATTTCGCGATGTCTTCCACGGAGTAGAAGACACCACCAAAGAAGCACGCTTGTCTTAGGTTCTTGACGAGCTGGATGAGGCTTTTGCGCTGCCTTTCGTGAAAGAAATAATCCTGATCAGTCCGTTGTGATTGTACTGAGTTGAAAATTATCATCATCGAGAATAGGTTCAGGGACAATCTATCCTGAAAGGATCCATCCAGTAATACGATCTTCTCATCTACTGGGGGAAGCAACGAGCTAACATCCGAAAGCCGATGACGAATTATCAGCGAGTTCAAAGTAGACTCTAGGCAGTCTCTGCGGTTATGACCGTTACTGTGTTGTTCTTTGTCCATGACGTATATGTTCCAGTTGGCTACAGTATCGCCAAACTCCTCCTTGGTATTGGCCCAAGGCCGCACCTTGAGATACTTCGATGCCATATTGCCAATTCTCCGTAGATCTTCTCGCTCCTGCTTCATGGTAGATGTCGATCTTACTGTGGGACTCGTGCTATTTGAGTTATCATTCGTCTCACTTGACTTATCCTGAACACCGTAAAGCCCCTGCGAAGGCGTCCCAGTGACAACCCATCGAGCGGCGATCTCAAGGCGGTCGAGAACTCTCATGATGTCACTCTTCCATGCTTGACTTCTATTTCCTAGTTTGTGGCCTTCATCGATGATGCACCGCTTGAATCTAATGTGCTCCAGCGGGCAATAAATATTCAATGCTGAACCTTCGCCATTGGAACGTTCTTTCTGTATCCACTCGAAACGACTTACGGAAAATAGAATCAAATCGTAGTCTAACAGTACGGTTACTGGCGGAATCTCTTGTTTCTCTACGAGAACAAGCACATTCAGACCAGACGTATGCTTCTTGATTTCATTTTGCCACTGCTTGACAAGGTTATTAGGGACGATGATGAGCGTTACATAACTGAGGTATACTTCCCGAGACAGCGGGGTTAGAGGCGCATTCCTGTCACTTCTTCGGGTTTCTACCAATATGTTCTCAACTTTGTATAGAGCCCGGTTTTGTGGCCGTGATAGGGCTCGTAAACAGTTCCGGTATTCGTAGCCATGTTGAGCGGCCTTAAAGTCAAACCACGGTTTCCAAGGTATAGAACCTTTGTTTGCCACAGCGGCGGCCATGTCAACTAGGCTGGCTATTCCAGACCTAGGCGGTATCTCCGCAACGAATGGTTCGGGGGCTTTAGTTGGTTCGCCTTTCGTACAGAGAATTAAGGCCAAGCAGATGAGTGTTTTACCAGTACCCACTATAGCACAGTGTCAGCGATTTCATCTATGATTCATCTCATCAGTGATGGCGGGTCGTCGGATAGGCGCTTCTGGGGTCATTATTGCCAAGACTGTGTGAGGATGTTCTCTCTGGACCAAGGTATAGATAAGGGAATACTATGAATATACTTACTCTCCTCGGCGAGAATTCCGCCACATACTCCATCATAGTATCTAGGCTCTTTGATAACCAGGCCTGATACAGTATCATAATACCACGGTTTACCTTCGTGGTCAACAGCTGAGATAAACCGAGGGTCAATAATCCTGCCAGGATTCTCCTCCCGTTGAAACATAAAAGCAGCCGATCTGCCTTGGTAAGGGTAGAGCTTCGTATTCAGGCCTTGTATTTGGCTCTCTAATAGACATTGAATCCCGTCACGGATATCTAGGTTGTTCTCCTTTTCCGGGCGAGGATCCGGAGAAGGAACGTTGTTAAACATGGATAAGAGAGGTGTTTCGTTTCCGGCGCGCGTCCGTAAATTACAGGCTTCATAGTCAACTTCCCCATTCCAGCATGCTGGCGAACTTTCGAGCAGAGATAGAAGATTTGATGTTACGCCCGTCAGTTCAGTTCTGAGACTGCTGCTGCCCCTGTCGACGCCCCTGTCGACATCTTGGGGAAGGATATAGACTCGAACACGCCATGTGTCGTCACATCTAGAGTAACCGGAAGACATCTGAATCCATCCATTTTGCCAAAGTCCAGAGAATGATGATAAGGAGGCAGATTGGATAAGTGCTTGCTGGACCGCGGGCGGGAGAGACTCTGATATGGGAAAGTCAAGAGACCTTCGAGTCAGAAATTTGAAATCTGGCAGATTAGGTAAAGATTCTAGGGAATGTTGAATTTCTAGACGCAGCGGGCCTATTATTAAACATCCGGCGTGGATGTATTTGCTGAGCCACGAAGTGTCCATGCTGTTTCCTCATGTCGTGACCTGCAAGCGGGCGATCATGGAGGTGCTTCTATAATGACGAATTCATCATATCAAGGCTTGAAAGTGTTTCGCGTGAGACCCAAGAATGTCCAGGTATCTAGGTACCTAGGTAGTAGTTATTTGGGGGGGAAATTAGATAAGAGTAAAAGAACAATGAAGCACGGGATGGTTTGTAGAAAGTTGAGATTGACTGAGACAAGGGTGTTATGTAGATGTCGGTGCCTACCCCGCTATAAGCATTTGATTTGATTTACTAGGGAGAAATAACGGGTATATTGCATATGCCAACATTAAGATATGTTCTTAACAGGTATTATCTAACTATTAGGTGTATGTCTCACATGGAATACATTAATTACACAACACGCAAACTCAACAACATTCAGCTTCAAACATAAATAAGAAACGCTATATACATAATGATAGCATGGACTTATGCATCAACAAATTACCTAACCTAGATATTATATATACAATCCACTGCCAACCTACCACCTTCAAATATACAAGCTGTAAAAGAACACAAGCATGTTTTATAATACAATAGAAGAAATCGTAAATTTCTCATAATCGTTCTTTATTTGTAAGGCTTTAACAGGTAGCTAACAACACTGAGACTAAAAAAGACATATTGTCTTTTCTGCATAAAAAGGGGGAAAACTCTTAAGACTCCAAAATCCTTTTGCGCAATGATAAGCACACGCACGCCCGTCAAATGGTATAATCCGCAAACGCCTAATCGGGTAAGTAGATAGACATTAAAAATTACATGGACTCGTCCAAGCTCTCCAAGGCACGACGAGCCGCCTCAATTTTCCTTCGGTACGCTCGGTAATCGGGTGAACCACGTCCAGATTCACCTAGGCCGAGCACGCATTGACCAAGACTCGCGACTAGTCGATCAACAAGTATTCGGTCGTCCTTCTGCAGCATGTCGATAGAAACTGCCTTACTATCATCACTCTGGGCGCTGTGGAAGGTCTCGTCCATCAGACTCTCCGATATTTGTGACAAGTCTCGATCTGGTGAATCTCGAGGGGTCAGGATGCCTCCGTTGATCTTCGGTTTGTTGACTAGGGGGAAGCTTCTGTGGGTTTTGCTGGAATCAAAAGATGACACCGAGGGCCGATGCATAAATGCTGCAGCACTACTCTGCGGCCGACGGATGTTCGCCGGTTGGAACCGGCTCTTGTCGGAACCGGAATCACTCGTTTCGGCGGTCGAAAAGCCGGACCGTCTTGCCATATCCGGTGTATGGGCCCAAGAGCGCTTGGGCACTATCACACCATGTTCGAGATATACCTCCGCAGCTTCATTTTCTGCTCTTGTGCTCCTACCCTCCGTGGCCGTTGCAAATGATTCCACCGACGAGACGGAACCCACACTAGCTCTACGGGAACGAGCCGGTCTCGCGTTAGCAGATGCAGCTGGTCCTCGAGTTGTTTCCACCGAATCTTCGGAGCTAAAGCTGCCCTGGCTATCGCTCCTTTTCTTCCGGCTCATGCTACCCATTGCACTGTGTAGGAAAAAGTGTTCGTAGTCGAAGGCATCTTCACGATCTTCGTGAGATAGTTGGTTTTGAAGGGTATCGTAGTACGAAGATGCATCACTCTCGCTCGCACCATCGTCTATTACATCCTCCTCGCTTTCCTCACTTCCAATCACTGACTCGGTGAGTTCTTCTGCTTCGAAATCTTCATCATCTTCCAGCTCCACCTCATTATCATCTTGCTCATAGCCATCCTCGGTCCTCATGTCGTCGAGGTCGTCTTCCGCCGAATTGGGGATCGACGAATTATCGCCTTCGATTGAATGTACGATTTTCTCATTATCGTTTGACTTCACCGAGGTCTCGTCCTCAGAATATGAGTGTCCGTTGGGCACCAATCGTTCATCAACCTCAACTGCCATCTGTTTGGCTACCAAGTTGCTCTCGCCCCCGTTAACACTCAAGGCAATACCATTTGACAGCTGCGATTTAGATTCACTGGTGACCGAGCCACTGCCCTCATTTTTAGATCCATCTACATACCACTGATCAACACGAGCATGCGTGAAAGGACTGGGTGTACGTAGGCTCTGAAGACTCCTGCGCTTTAGACTATCTGCCCGAGCCTGGTCTCTTAGTGTTGACAAGCGACCCTTCAGATCATTCATTTGGTCTTTCAGATCTCGCATCTGCGCCGTTGATGCTGATCTCTTCAGCCCTTTCTCTGAGTAAGACCCGAACGTTGGGCTCAAGAAAGTATCAAACCTAGAATTTTCCAGGCTCGGCCTCGAAGAGCCCACGCTCTCGGAGACATTATCTTCGTCTAGCGGCTCAAGCGCATGCTCTCTCACATGTAGCGATGTTTTACTCCTGGCGAAACTCGAGCTGCTATATAATAGGCCTTCTCTCGAACTATTTTTCGCGCTTTCATGAGCTGCATCGGCACCGAGGGGGCTGTGGAGAGGTGGTCGATATCCACCTGCCGCGCCTAAAGCACTCGAAGATCTCGGAATGAACATGCCTGGCTTCATAATATCGGGTGGGAGTGTCGGGATATTGCTCTCGCTGGATATTCTGGTGTGCCCATGTGTGCTCTGACGATTATTGCTTTCATGCTGGCCACGTTGGATCGCAGTAGTGGGTCTAGCTATAGGTGGTGAGGGTGTCGAGCCTGACCCATCGGATGTTGGGGAGTAGAGAGATGTGCGTGCCCGACTTAAATTGCCTTCCATGGTCTATCGTATGTTAGCTAGACCTCTAAGCAAGGTGGCAATCGGAATATCATTCTCACCGTCAACCTCCGCTTGGCATTTGCCAGAATCTCCTCGGCTCTTCGGCTCAGCTCATTCGAGTACCGGTCTTCTTGAGACTTTGTACGTGTCCTGACTGGCGCAGCGTATTTCTTAGCATACGCCTCGTCAAAAAACGAGTCGGCAACGCTTTCTTCGTCGTCGCCTTGAAAAACGCTGTCATCGACACTAACAGCATCATCAAAATCTGCGAAAGGAGCTGGGTGGTCACTAATAGTGATAGTACTTGTTGATTCCATCGACAATCTCCTTTCGCGATTGATTTTTGAATCCTTCTTCTGTAACGTCTCGTGGAGCCCCATGGAAGCCTGTTGTGTTGAGCCGTCGTTACGTGGGAGCCTTCGACGCGGCTTGTCCGGGCAAGTGCTCTCGACTTCGGTGACCTCGCCAATATCTGACAACATTGTTCCGTTCCCATAGATGATAGGTGTGATGGGAGTGGTGGGAGTGACGGGTCCGGTGAAGGCCTGGGGGGTCAGGTCAAAGCCCATTTGAGCAATATGTGAATTCTTCCACATTGTCAAGGGGGATTGTGATCTATCCGGCGAAGAGAAAGTATCATCGTAATCGGGTAATATCATATCCGGGTTAGTCAGAGTCGGCGACGCTGGTAGAGGCGGGTAGGACGTAGAGCCCGCACCAGGCTTTGACCCCGATGCCTGGGGCGGCGGAGTAGAGGCCGTATGCATTCGCGGCATGGGAGGATATGGCTACTCTGGGTATATTTTAAAAGTTACGGTAGTTAGTTTGTGAGCCTCGTAAGTCTCGTGGGCACCAATGTAAAGTTGTGTGAATGTTAAAAAGGGTGTCCGTCTGAGAAAATCTGTTCAGTGTAGTGAAAACGAGGCGGACGAATCAACTCCCACCATCCACTGCAATTAGCCGCACCGTTTCTTGCAGGGAACCGGAACAGGCGAGAGGCAAGAGGCAAGAGGCAATAGTAACAGTTGAGTTGGAAGTTCGTATATCCAAAGTTCCCAAAAAGAGCTTGGGGGAATTGAGTCAAGTATAAGGCTCCAAGTTATGAAGCCCGAAGCAAAGAGCCACGATATTGGCTATTGGCCAAACGACTATTGGGAAATAGCTTTGAGGGCGAATCCGATCACATGTAAGTTCGTCTGTAGACCATGCTCGTCTGGCTATTCGAGGTAAAGTTCATTCGCAAAAGCGATTGCGAAACCTTATTTCAAGTCGAAGTGGTCGCGACAAAGCAGGAGGGAGGTTAGGACGAGGAAGTGTGTTGTAAGGTATGTACATAAAGAGGTCGGGGAAGATCGATCTTGGAATAGATCTTGTGTAGATCTAACTAAATGCGCCAGGTCGAGAAGTTTTAAAGATTATCATGATGAAAAAGGAAAGAGAAGGCCAATTGCGCGTTCTTGAGATAGGTATTCGGAAATAATAGATGGTCTAGTTCCTCAACTCGAAGTTGCCTTGCCTTCTATGCCAATACCAACACAAATGCCAACGCCGCGCTTGGGTGCGCTTGATTCCCTAGACTAAAATCACAATTGCTTCGGTGTTCTCGTCAGATGGTTGGGGCCGTTGGGGGGGGGGGTTATTGTGAATGTAGGTACAGTAGGTAGTTACATTCAAGGATGTACTTATTAATTAAAGGTGGGTAAGGCTCATGTGCAACTTCAAGTTAGAAATGTTCAGTGCATGTGCTAGGTACGTTAGACGTCGTTAGTAGCTTATGTACAGGTACAACCTAGAAACATCGTACCTGGCTTATCCTTCCAAGGTTCTAAGGTTTCTCACCAGAGGTTGGCGCAACAGCTTTGATTGGATGAATCGATATTTTATTACAAGCCCGCTCCCGCTAATTCTGATAATTCTGGGACTCTAGATGTTCGGGAAGGTGGGCCACAATTGAAATGACGAAACCTCCTTTCTTAGTGAATGATTAATAGTGAGGCCGACCATCACGCTTGCCGGCTCTTGCACTCTTCGAGTCCAATATTTTGGAGACTAGGCGTACTAAAGTACATAAGTACCATCTAATATTGAAGTACGGCGTAGTAGAGCAAAACTGCTTCTTCCGATGGCGTAATGAAATCTGATCGATGTTGGGCCCTTCACTTAAACAAGCACAAATTCATCGCAACAAAAATTAAGAAAGCAACACTAACTATGTATTGTACAATACATACCATGTAACCTAGTTATGTATATACTATACATAGTTATAGTATGTACATACGTACCAGGGCTGCCAGGTTGTTCTGGTCATCAGCCCAGTCCAGGAATGAGCTTCCACATTCATGCATTGACCAGGATGGTCAAATTTCGCAGAATTTCTTCCTACCTACCATAACAAGTTGTGAATAGGGGATTGCGGTTACCAGTCCTCCCCTAGTCACGTTTCAGTGCGGTTGCCGCATACACTATGTAGAGATGAGCCAGGTCGAGGACCCCAACTACGTGTTTACCTACCTATTAGTACATACTACGTAGGTATGCAGGTCATATAAGTAGTGTAGTACAATTGTGCGGTTACTAATTAATATTTTAGTTACTGCATTCTGCAAGTAAAGGACTTCAACATCCCCAGGGCTCCATAACCGGTAATACGGAAGAAAGAAGGTTCAGGGATGTCGTATTGTATGAAAGGCCTGTTCATTGTCCAGTGTCCACTAACTATCCACCACCCACCTGGCAGTGTCCACCATGTGGAATGTCTCAAAAGGCTTCTAGAGAAATTGAAATAATAGTCCACCTACCATTTGCCCTCACTCAACTACAAGTCTACAACAGACATACCACAGTAATGGTGATCGATCGACTAACCTAGGTATTATCAATATCATACATATAATGTGACTCATTTTTCTATTCTTTTGCAATACTATCCATCTAGTTAGAATACTTTACCTGCCCTAGGTATGTAACGACATGGCATCTGAACTTTTAAGTAAATGGGGATATCCAATACACTGGAACGATCCGCTCACTATAATCTGGATAATCCACTTAAAGTTAATGAAGCTTTCTCGCTTCGCTTCGTTTCTAAAATAATTGATTGCTCGGGTAGGTACAATAAGAGTGGACACTAGCATGTGGTTTGCACCTGTAAGCATTTTATGATTGGACAGTCCCAGAGCCCCGCTATCAAACTCGATGGGATGAATTTTCCTCTGCAATTTCACATCCTGCTAAAAGTTAATCCTCTTAATAAAATCATCTACTTTTTTATGTTGCGTTTCAGCGTGAGATTCGTAAACGAGATTGGCTCTCCATTGCTTAGAAACCACACAATATCTTGTCAAAATAGCTTCGGAAGCGACAGTGCTCGGAATATTTCCTTCATTCTTCTATCCTATTCCATCAACGAGGTCCATCAATATTGCCCTCCGGATGGAGCTACAACATTACGCTGTAGAGAACGAGTGTTCAGCATCCGTCATATCATAAAAGAGTATCACATGGTACACCTTGGCGGGATTCTAAGTCCTGCCTAAACCCACTAAGTGATGATTATTTCAAGAATTCTGCAATGCTGAGGACGAGCCTCCGGGCTCGTCACATGCTGAGACCTTTCTTGCCTGATAGTGGTATGCAATGAGACAGTTGATATGTTACTGAACGACGACTATGCATTTCTTCGATACTGTAGCCGGGCATGGATGATATCGAGTGGAAGCCTATCCCATAAACGCCTAGAAAATGTCAAAAACATCTTGCTGTACACGCTTGCTAAGCTTCCAAAAGATGATGGAATGTCTTCAAACTGCAATGCCAAGAAAAGAAGAGAAGCAACTGGGTACTACATATGTAGGTGGGTTACATTGAATGAATAGCATATATAATATTAAGCAAGCATACGATCGTAGAATATATTCAGTTTGTGAAAAGGATAAGCATAAAATCCAAAAAGAAAAGAAGAAAAAAAACATGGCCACCAAAGGAATCGAACCTTTAGACTACGGCGCACCTATTACAATACTCATACAGAGGCTAGACAGGATTCAAGTACACTACTAAGTCATGGCCACATGCGGCCTTCCATGCTGTTTGTTAATATAGAAATCGTTAAATTATTTTATATTTCTACTATTATAGTAGGCAGACGCACGAACCAGGTAATCGTGACCACGTGGATGGAAGATAGGAGGTAATGAATTGCAAGCAGTTGCTACCCGGATTCGTAGATACCACGTAGGGCATGTACTGTACGTCAGGTGCACTTGCCTAATCGCAACATACTTAGGTCCATACATAACCACAATACATAACCACAGCTTCCTCTTTCCCCCTCTTTCTCCATATTCGATCTAAGTGTCAAAAGGTATATCGTCAGGGTACCTAGGCCCAGCTCTGGGGGTCTTTGCAATGAGCTCGTCCAGCTGCTTCATCTCGTCATCGGTGATCTCAACATCCACCGCATTCTCCGCCACTCGGGCAGGCCCCGTGGATCCGGGGATAGGGATGATGGTCTTGGGGGCGCCCTTGCGCCAGGACGGCACGCGCTTAGTCCAGCTGATGGCGAATTGGGCAGGCGTGGCACCCTTGGCCCGAGCCATCTGCTCGATGCGCTGCACCAGGTTCAGGTTGGCCTCCCAGTTGCCCGGCTCGAACCACGGCCAGTGCGCTATCTCTGGCGAGAACTTCTTCACGTCCTCGGGCGTCTTGAACTTGCCCGACAGGAAGCCGCGCCCCATTGGCGAATACGCGACCAGTGGGATATCGTACTGCGCACAGGCATCCGCAACACCGTGCTCCAGGGTTTCTCTAGAAAATCTGCGTCGTTTGCATTAGCCATATATGCTATGTGTCTTGTTATTTCCTTGAAGTAAAGTGACATACATAGAGAGCTCGGCCTCGACCGCGACGATCTTGGTAAGCTTTACTGCCTCGTGGATAGTCTCGGCCCTCACTTCTGAGAGGCCGATACCGCCAATCTTTCCGGTTTGGACATCTAAGACATGTCAGCATCTGAGATCATTCTGACCATTGAAATTTGGGAACAGTTATCGGTGCGTGGAAAAGGGGCATCTCATAACGTACACTCCTTCTCGAGCACTTCAAAGGTCGTCTTCAAGGGCACATTTGGATCGCGGCGGGCAAATTCGAAAATGTCAATCTTCTTGCGGCCATTAAGCTGAGCAATAGCCTTATCAAGACTTCGGCGCGTAGCTTCGGGTGAGCCATCGGGTTCTTTGCCGACATCGTTCGTGCCACCCTTGATGCTGATTACAACCTTGTCAGCATCCTCGGGGTATTTGGCAAAGTAACGCTCCAACAGCACAAGGCTGTTGTACTCAGGCTTCCCGTAGAAGGTGCCACCGACCCAGAAATTCATCCCATGATTGAGAGCAGTCTTCATGGCCTCGAACGCCTGCTCTTGCGGTAGTGGAGTGATTCTCCATGTTAGTCTCATCAGTCCAAATCCAGTAGACCCAATCTCCTTTCCGAGTAGAGTAGGCATTTCGTTTTATTTTGGAAGGGATTCTCCAGATATCGTTTGTACTTGTTGTTTGTGAGCTAATTACCAAGAGAGAAAGGGTGGTTAATATGGAGCTTTTGGTGATCTGTATGGTGCTTGGTAAGTTGGGGCAAGAGTGTTATTTATCCTACAGCCCACTTCCCTTTATTTCCAGTATGCAACCAAGCAAACCATCCGAGACTCGATATGTATGTAACATGATGTATCCATGTCTATCAGTGTTTACAACCCCAGTTTAACATTCAGTACTACGTCAGAGAAAGGCCGTGGGTATCTGGCAGCTATTTCCATCGGATATCAGGTAGCTCCAGGTTGCACAAAACCGATAACTAGCCGTGAGGGGTTGGATGGTTTGGTGCTAAAATGCCAAAATAAACGTCGAAGCTCGGGGTCTAGTTCCGGTCTTAAGCGGGAGTTCTCATATGGCCAGCTTCAAGCCGAGTTTTGCTTTTCGGGAATGATCATGATGGGCTTTATTGCCTTAAGCATACGCTGCCAACTTCGCTGCCTACTGTGTAGATGCCCAGGCAGCTATGAAGATGCTGTCACTGCCTGTCAGACAAGGAAAAAGAAAGTATTGGTATCTTTCTGAGACATCGATTTAGCAAAACCCGTTAAGTCCGTTTACCAATCCCCGAGATATACATGTACACACCGTGTGGTACAGATCGTAAGCAAGGTTTATGAAAGAAATACTACTAGTAGGTGCATAACTTGAAGTGACGTAATGCTTAATTGCATACATAGCTAATTCTAATACCTCATAATTCAGCACCCCACCACTCAACCTACCCCACCATGATATTTTTATTGTCACGTTCTTCATCTCATCCAGATCACATTTCGACTTATGAAAGAATGCTTACCCTAGACTCTATACATGAACTATAACGGCGAGCTTGATATTCCCTATGTTTTGTTAGATGTATCAAAAATGACGCCTTGAACTCCCACATGAAGTCTTATACCTAGCAACCGCAATATGTATCCCATCATACACTGCCAGTCAAGCAGGTGACCAAGATGGATTCGGAAGAGCTCCAATATGAGCTCTTCCAGCCTAAGATCCAGTATGTACTCCTCTACAACCCCTTTACATCACCCCCTAAGGAATACACCTTCTAACCCTGTGATAATATAGCCCCCTAAAGCTCTTCGACATCGCCAAATCCCAAAACCGGCTCCTCTACGCCTGCGCCCCCATGGTGCGGTACAGCAAGCTCGCCTTCCGCCAGACCGTCCACCGCTTCGGCACCGACCTGTGCTGGACGCCCATGATCCTGGCCAAGGAGTTCAACCGCAACCAGTTCGCGCGGGACAGCGACCTAACCGTATCCTCCTCCACAGCGCAGCAGCAACAAGAGGTCCCGACCATCGCCCAGTTCGGCGCCAACGTGCCCCTGGAACTCGAGCGCGCCGCCTCCCTCGCCGCCCCCTTTGTCAACGGCGTCGACCTCAACTGCGGGTGTCCGCAGAGCTGGGCCTGCGCCGAGGTCCTCGGCGCCGCGCTCATGGAGCGCCGGGAGCTGGTGCGGGACATGGTCGTCGCGACGCGGGGGCGGCTCGCGCGGGACGGGTGGGCGGTAGACCTCGGCCATCCCAGCGGCATAGAAAGCGAAGGTCTCGGGCGCAGCGTTAGCGTCAAGATCCGCGTGCACAAAGATCTCCGGAAAACAATGGACTTCATCACGACCGTCATCGGCGACGAGCACCGCCGCAACATCGACTGGCTCACGATCCACCCGCGCACGCGGAACACGCCCAGCAGCACGCCCATCAACCTCGAGGCCCTCGAGATCTTGACCTCGACTTTTGGCCCCAAGCTCCCCATCCTCGTGTCCGGGGACGTCTTCACCCTGTCCACGCTGCCCTATACATCGCACCTGCTGATCCCACAGCCCACTTTCACTATCACATCCGACACCACCAGTACCACCAGCAGCAATACTACCACAGCATCTTCCCCCCAGCGCAACCTTCACCTCCCCCACCTCTCAGGCCTCATGTCCGCGCGCGCCCTCCTCGCCAACCCCGCCCTATTCGCCGGCCACGACACCTGTCCCTGGTCCGCCGTCGACGTCTTCATGAACGCCGTCGCCCGCGCCCCCTTGCCGCTCAAACTCGGCATCCACCACCTAACCGAGATGTGCGGCCCCGGCTTCGGCCCGGACCGCGGCGCGGCGCTGCTGGCGAAGAAGGAGCGCATAAAGCTGGCGGAGATGGGGAATTGGGTTGATGTGGTGGATTTTATGGATGAGGCTCGGAGGGGTAGTGATGGGAGGGGTGGAGTAGTGAGGTTTGTTTGATTTGTGTGGCAGATAGGGGCAAGGTGTGTATACCCAGTAGGTATATGACTAGTATGTGCCTCCACAACTAGATATTCATGTTGGATAGCAACCAATAGCCAAATAACCAGACAAACCCAAAAACACATCAAAACACTGATAACCATCATCATCTTACCTACACAACCCGTGGGTATAAGTAAAAATAGAGATCCACATTGGTTTGGTATCAATTAAGAATATCAGTTCCTCAAAGGACAGTATCTATCACATAGAGACACTAACTACTTCTTTCCCCTTATCCCCTTCCTCTCTAGGTTACTCTCTTCTCCCCTTCTCATCACCATGCGATATATGCTCCCCACATTTACCTCCTCCCCCCCCTCCCCCCCTCTCGCGTCCCCTTCTTCCTAGCCAACATTCCTAATGTACAAACACGCACAACAACACATCGATTTGGTACATATACATACATATGCTATGAAGGTGTGGCGTATTGCGCGGCTGCCTTTAGCTAGAAGAAAACGATGACTGACAACATGAAAGAAGAAGAAGAACGAAGATGGTGTTTAATTGGTAATGGCAATGATATTGACGATTATGATGGTGCATAGCACGTCACGTCGTGAGTGACGCCCCCATTCCTCCCGCCTATTCGGCCCCTTAGGGCTGGCTTCCCTCTGTCCCTTTATCTGGAGATATTCCAGAAGTTCATGGGCATGGGAATGTGCCAACGAACCGACAAACTCCCCCATTGACCGGCCCTCCTTGAGCCGAGAACGCCATAAACAAGTATAGGACTGGACTCCTTGGGTTGTTGGGCTCCGCCGGGAAAACAAATGTCAAATGTTACGTTTGTGAAAACATAGGTTGAGACTATACTGTCTCTTGCCTCATTGGGAATCGGTTTGCCCGTTTTTCCCTCGTAGCCTCTCTCTAGAGGCTAGCTATTTGCTGGATATAATTGTTAGGTCGGTAGTTAAGTGTGCTCGTATAGTATCTAGTCGCCTGGAGGAAATGGTTGTTCTTCGCATTTGCCGTCCTTGCAACCGAGACTGTTTCGTAAGACTAAGAATGTATGCATGCATACTGACTGCCCAGTAGGCAACGTATGACTGCATATTGAATAATCACATCCCGTGAGGATCGAAATGATAGACGGGAAATTAAGTATTGAAGCGTGTCCCGAATCAATGTTCTTTAGTTCCAGGAATCGTCTGTCCCATCAGATTCGCCCATTGTTGAGGAACCTATTTCTTCCGAATCTTCCGCTTCGTCACAGGCTAGTTCTCCCGAATCGTCCTCTATTGCCTCATCTATTACCTCAGGTTCTGTTGAGCTTCTTTCTCTGGGCTCAGGCGAGTCCCCCGCGTTCGTATAATACGGTCCGAAAGAACGTGTGGAAGATGCACTCTCCTATTCATGGACCTCACCCTCATCGTCATCGGAGCTGAGGCGTCGTCGCTTCTGATCCTGTTCCTCAAGAATCGATGACCCCGGTTCCTTTCGTTTGATACCATTAGTACCTGCATGCACAACAGGATTATTTGCTGCCTCTTTAAGTACAGCATCCGAATCGCCCGGAGCAGCTTGAGAGGCAGACTCGGCAGCAGCAGTTTCAGCCTCTCGTTCGGTATTATCGTCAATGCCGTTTATCCTGCCTCTGGGGCTTTGGGTGGCGCTGTCTGTTCCAGGTGTGCCATTGGCCGAACGAACACTAATATCTTCGCCTCTCCTTCGTGTGTTATCCAGAATGAAGACGGGCGATTGCGAATACGGGTTTTCGTTCTTGCGCAATGGGTTTTCGACGTAGAATTCCTTCAGAACTTTTATCGCCTTAACGCAGTGGTCCTCGTTGCCGTTCAACGCTTTCCACCAAGGCTCGCCATTTACATCTTCTAATCTCTCTCCAGTAAATGTGCTCGAGAAGAAGATCGATGCAATGGCAATGTCGCGGACGTCCATGAGAAGTGGTAGAATAGTCAGGCACGCGTCGTTGCAGAACGCCCAGGCGGCGTGTCGTAGATTTTTGTTGTGAATTGCTTGTAGATGCCCGAGGAAATCGTATAATTTGAAATGCGGGCTATCAATCATGAGATCGAATGTCAAATTCTCAAGCATGACTTCCTCGAACATGAGAATGCTGTCTCGCCATCTCCAATATTCCTTAGATTGTTCGTCCACGACGAGTTTGGCATTCTTCTGGGCGACTTTTGCGACCGCGATAATGATGTCTTTGGTTTTACGGCAATTCTCTTGGGTCTTGTTGGCAAGAAACAGAGCGGTAGCTGCGATATTCTGTACAATTGTCATGGTTAGCGATGGACTGTCGGTCTGTTCTTTCTCCCTCGCCTGCCTTTCACTTGGATGAACTTAGAATCACTTACGTAGTGATGTATTCCATGCTTCTCCTCGACCATGCTGCATCGCATGAAAAATCGGTGAAAGAATACTCCGGCAACAAAAAGGGTAGTTTGGGGAAGTTCGAGTAGAATGCCGGCTTGGTAAATGAAGTTCACGCCTTTCGCTCGCCTCAACCTTTCTTCGACTGGTGACAATCCATCTATGATACTTGGACTGCTGAGAACCTCGTCCTGAGTAAAGTGCCACTGGTTCGCCATTGCGAGAGGTGTTCGAGGTGTAGAGCGAGTAGGAGAAGGCACGGGTCGTCGCGACTGTGGTCCGGGTGGCGAGGTACGCGACGAATTTGTAGGAGGCGATGGTACGGGGGGAGGTATGTCGCGTCTTCTAGATGGCGACTTTGAAGAGTTGTTTGAAGTATTGGTATTATTGGTATTATTGGTATTATTGGTAGGATGTGTTGGTGGAAGTTGGTAAGCTTCTCGGTACGGTGGCCGGTATCTGTCGATGCTCGCCATGGTGATGCGGTAACTGTAAGTACCAGGTATTTCCGTAACCAAGGCACCTGGGGTCGAAGGTTAGAGCCCAGACGTTTGTTTAAGCTTCGTGTGGCGTTTTTAAGCCTAAGAAGGGTTCGCCTAAAAAGAACTTGAGCTTGGAACCATTTAAGTGGCGTCGATAAATCGGGTCATGTCTTTTTTTTACTTTTTTTACTTTTTTTGGTCCTTTGTCTTTCTGAATTTCTTACAGGCAAAATACCTGGTAGTTGAAATGTTGAAATGTTGAAAGAATGAAGTTGACGTGCTTGCTATCGTTGCAGTTGCATTTGCACTTGTAGTTAAAGCTTAAATTCCAATTATGTATGTATAAAGGGATGATAATCTGAATGAACTTGAAATTGGAGGTAAGTATGTACTTACCTAAGGTTAGTACATATGTATGTACCTTAATATGTACCTTAAATCGCTTATGTACATATGTACCTCGGTACCGTTCTTTCCTTATCGGCCTGGGATTCATGACTGCATGTGGATTAAACCGGACGGGTGCGAGAATATTGATGATTACATCATCACCGTGTGTTAAATATTGGTATACTGTAGTTACATAACACTATCATGCATAAAGGGTAGACGCAACACATCTGGTTAGGGACATGTACACAGAATCTGAATTGGGTATCGTCGTTTTTCTTCATCTTCTCATGTCTCCTCTCCAGCTTCTACCTTAACTTTCACTTCATGAATTACACCTACTAAACTGACTCGCCATCGTTTCGACCCCATAGCTTGACAGTCCTATCATGTCCTCCACTGACTATCCACTTCGCGTCTCTGCTAATGTCTACGCTTGCAACCGGTCCTGTGTGTCCCTCTAGAGTTTGTATGAGGGTCCAGTCATCAGCAGAAAACACATTGACTTTGCGATCAAACCCGCTGGACACGAAGAACGTGCTCGATTTCTTGGGCAGCTGGTTCCCCTTTTCATCAAGCCCCGGAGGAGTGCCTATGAGAGGGTCGTCCAGTCCCTTGTACCACCGTAGATCCGAAACCGCACTGGTGTGAGCTCCAATGCCGCCAGTTCTCTGGACCTTCCTGACATCCCAGCATTTGATCCAACCGTCGGCCGAACCGGTCAGAACTCGGTAACCGTCAGAACCCCAATCAATTCCGTGAATTGGTTTGATGTGTCCATCTCCGTGACCATCCAAGATCATGACCGTTCTGCCTGACCTCAAGTCCCATATTCTACCAATGCTGTCAAGGCCTGCACTAGCTAATAGCGAGCCATCCGTGTTAAAGCTAATAGCGAAGACTCCTCTAGAATGTCCTTCTTGGAGGAGTAATTCCGTTGTCGTCTCAACATCCCATAAGCGCCATGTCGTATCTTCCGATGCCGAAGCGAGGTAGCGTCCGGAGGGGTGAAACTCAACTCGACATACTCGCTGGCCGTGCCCCTCGAGTGTTGAGAGCGGCGTGTCTTTGTTCAGGGACCAAAGGTTTACCTGCCCCTCGGCACCGCCCGAAGCTAGATTAACCGTATCCGGTGAAATGTTACCTTCTGGTAAAGTTGCGTTCGGTAACCACGAGATACCGCTAACTCTGGTAGTATGTCCTCGTAACGTCATCTTCTCTTCCAGTGTCGGTATTTCAATCAGCTTGATCGAGCCGCCCCAATTGCCGGCAGCAATAAGTTGGCCATTGGGCGATATCCTTGTCATGCTAACGTTTCTGTCTCCCACAGTCTGACTACCTTGAAGTTCAAATGCTTGCAAACGCTCTTTGACCTGTTTGCGAAATTTGACGTGTGTTCGTAGAGGAATTGACGCCTCTTCTTTCTGAACGGCTAACCTCCGCTTCGCCCGTGGCAGGGAGAATCGAGCAATGTCTTGTCTCGCCTGTAGTAACTCATCGCTGCCGTTGGTGTAGAATTCTTCCTCTTGATCTTCCTGGTCCTCTTCTGCCGCATCCTCCATGGTCACATCGGGGGAATCTGCTGGTGCTTGTTCGGCTTGTAATGTCAAGAGCTCTCTTAACCTGTCTCGTCGATCTGCGGGGCCTTCGCCGAAAAGAGTGATAGGTTGGCCGAGTTCTCGTAACCTGGCACGTACTCGACCGTCATCTGTAGGTACTGCCATCGTTGCCGCTCGTCTCTTTCGCTCGAATTGGGAGAGTATAGCGGATGCCTTCTCCGGTGCAATACCGGCAGTGACCGAAGGCATATCATAGTCTCGATCTACCGGTACCTCATCCAAGGCCATACCACGGTCCTGTACACGATAATTATTAGATGGAAGATGGCATGAAGATAGTTGGGGTTGTGCAAGCTCACCTCTTCGGCCTCCTCCACATAAGCCTGCCGCGACGGGTGCATCATGATGGGCGAAGGCGGTTGAGAGCGAAGTCTCTAGTGAGAGATGTATGTATATGTAAGCGATATTATAGACCTTTTGATACGTAAAACGGTTTCGATATTTCACAGAAGGTTGCTGCTACATAAGTCTGTTATGATTAACTGGTAGTTGGTTGATTTGAGGCAGGGAATTTGATAGGCAGAAAAGTAAGAGCAAATCATTTTCATTGAACTTTGAAGCTTCAAAGACGCGCTAGCTGGCTAACTCAGCCTAAAAGATAAAAAGCTGAAAGTGGGGCAGTTTACCTATCATTTGTGGTCAAAGCTTCCAACTGCCCAGTGCCTAGTTACTTTAGACTTTTGACAATCTTTAATTATTTTAATACATAACTATGTACCCAATGATGGCGTTCAATGTTCAAATGTCAAATGTCAAATGTTCCTACAGCCCTATTGCTACTTTAGTATGCCTACATAGGTAGATATGCATAATAGAGTTATAACTACACAAAGGTAAGAAGTAAAGATTAAATTCCAACTTTTCTTTACACACATATAGTTGCTTAGGTAGTATGTATTCAATACCACGTTTTGAAGTAACGTCGTACACAACTACATACCTACACAGGCCTGCGTTGTTCTGCCAGCTACACGGGTATGCACATGTAGCATGACTTTGTGAAACTGCATATCAAATGTACCCTAGGTAGTTAGATGTCTAACCTACATATAGGTGTCTACCTATATTATGAAATGTCGAGGGTTGAAAATGCATGTGAATGTATATAAATATACGTCTTTATGTATGTATTAGCCTGAGAGTCTGAGACGGTGTCACGGTGGTATAATAACTCCGGACTCTGTAGATCGGCATCAAGTTATGGAGTCTCTTCTTGGCATGTGCATAAATAAAATAAATATGCTGAACATTGAATGTAACTAATCACTTCGGCAAGTAATTCGGGTTGTCACGTTTAAATTCCTTGTGTTAGTGAGAACCATGCAAGCAATCATGTCATGCGTCGAAGGGTCTTGACGCGATTACAAACTTGAGATGAATATTTGACTGGAATGAGTTCACGAGAACATTTCTTGTTTAGCTCTGGTGACTTTTACTACACAGTCTACACTACATACGTATAAGGTTGCATTCCATGATTACGGGTATTGGATTAAATTGATTGCAGCGAACACGGGGTTTAGTACCTGATCCATAGAATCATAGGGCGTAGGATCCATCAGGTCAGCTGCGACTAATCAAGTTAGCAGGTTAGGCAGGCATCTAAGTTAGTGTAGAGTCTGTAGACAGCCTGAAGCCTTAAGGAGCCTTATGTGTTAGTGCTTGGCGTGCCTGATATTGTACTACGCAGTAGGGTGGTTCGTACTGTAGTAGGCTAAAACTGGGCTGGACCTGTAAAATTTAATACAATGACCAAGCTGAAAATAGAAAGTGCCCAAAATTTTGACTTTAATGGGTAAAATTGAGATCCGCTCGCTAACACCCCACACATTCACAACCATGAATCCCCCTGTCTGCCCTGTCCGGGCCCTTGGCTAGGCGCAATGATTTTTTTTTGGCTCAAACCCTGAAGACTTTAAAAAGTTCCCTAGTCTCGTCTCACGCTTTCTTACTACTCTTTTTTCTCTTCCCTTTCCTTTAATCCACCACCATCAAGGTGAAATCAATCCCTCAACTCCTCAAAAAACAGACTTACGACATCTGGCGAAATATCCAGAAGACTGCCAATGCATCAGCAAAACAATCACGACAATTTCTCTTCATCTCTAGGCCGCAACCAGATGCTTACTCCGACCCTTCAGCCAGCACATCCAGATCACCTTCGTGAAGCACGCTCAGACGCTGAGCGCCGACGCGGCACCCGCCTGCCTTGAATCGGGGCGGGTTGAGAGAGAAGAAGAAGAAGAGAGGCAGTCTCTTTTAGACGACAGAAATTCACCTTACACATTAATTACTAGATACCTACTTACTTAGTAGACCTAGTCGACCCAATAGACATTATAGAAGATTACAGAGACGGGACAAGAAAACATTTAACCGTATACAATGTTGCCACCCGCAGCCCCTGCGCTTACCACCGTCCGCGGTTTTGCGCCCACTCCAATCGTTTCCGGCGACGATGACTCGGATCATTGCAATACCCCACCCTTGTCTGCGCGACGTGGCCGTCCTGCTCGTCTGGACGATGTCGTTAGCGCAAACTGTAGTCCTGTTCTACGCGCAACTAACTCGCCTGGAATCGGTGGTATCGCCAAATTGCGCATGCAACTCGACCCCCTTAGTTTGAATGGCTCTCGCGCTAGTACTATGATGCGAACCCGAAGCAGCAGTCGACGCCGTTGCATGAGTCGAAGCGACGATGAGATCTCTGAGATTGGATCGACCAGTTATGAAGTCCAACTAGAGCATGACTTTGTGAGCGAAAGTGTGCGGGAGAAGCCCCGGTATGGCGCCATTGAAGGCGGGTTGGTACCTCGTAAGATGGAAGCCGATGACTTTGAGCCCCTGCGTTGTCTCGGCAAGGGAACCTATGGCACCGTTCTACTGGTCAAGCAGCGTGCGACAGGTCGTCTATACGCGCAAAAGCAGTTCAAGAAGGCTTCTGTCGTGGTGCACAAGAAGCTCGTCGAGCAGACCAAAACGGAGCGCCAAATCCTCGAGTCTGTCAATAGGCACCCGTTTGTCGTCAAGCTATTTTACGCATTCCAGGACCATGAGAAGCTATACCTCATTCTTGAGTATGGAGAAGGCGGCGAATTATTCACCCATCTCAATACCGAAAAGATGTTTCCGGAGCCAGTTGCCGCATTTTACATGGCAGAGATGGTTCTAGCTCTATCCCATCTACACGATACGCTCGGCGTAGTCTACAGGGATTTGAAGCCCGAGAATTGTCTGCTAGACTCCCAAGGTCACCTTCTACTCACCGACTTTGGTCTTTCAAAGGTCGCGATAGATGGAGAAGATGGTGCTTGCAAGTCGATACTTGGAACTGTCGAATACATGGCACCCGAAGTTGTTCAGGGTCAAAAATATGGCAAGGCGGTAGACTGGTGGTCGTTGGGTGCGCTGGGTTACGACCTCATGACTGGTAACCCACCATTCCGAGGTGGCAATCATGCCAAGATCCAACAGAATATTGTCAAGCAGAAGGTTGTACTTCCGTACTTCCTAGGTCCTGATGCCAAGGATCTGCTTACGCGGTTTTTGAAGAAGGACCCTTCGAAGCGTCTCGGCTCGAACATGCCCCGAGATCTTCAGATTATCAAGAAGCACAGGTTCTTCCGCAAGATCGATTGGAAGAAGCTGGCGGCCAGAGAGATGGAACCACCAATTCAGCCCATGATCACCGACCCTGAGCTTGCCGAGAACTTTTCCGCCGAATTCACCGATCTGTCTCTGAGTCCGGTTGTTACGAAGAACCCATGGAACGATATGTCACCAAAGGAGGGCTGTAAGGAAGACCCCTTTGGTGGATTCAGCTTCGTGGCTTCCAGTAGCTTGCTGGAGCATAGCAGGTTCATGAACATCGAGGCATAAGTATTGAAGCGACGGAACGCATAACTGGTGAAAGCGCAGGCGTCAGAGCAAATTTCGGAATAGAGACAGTACTAGGTATGGAATGAATTGTAAAGTAATGGGGTTCAAGTTGGTTGAGAAAGGTCCCTTGGGATGATTGGTATGACGACTCTAGATGTCCGAAGGTCTCTTGATGATTCCTAAATCAATAGATATGGCGTTCGAGAGGGTTTGATTTTACAAGCATAAAGGACTTCTTATCAGCTGCGTATCGTGTAGTCTAATGCTACGACTGGGGCTCGCGAGCTTGAGCCTTGTTGTATCGTACCTAGATTATGCTTAATCACAGCGAATGGTTGGAATACACGATCGGTAATAAACACGCAGCGGTATCCATACGTGCCATCTTATCGCTCGGGGGATTGTGATGGTGATTGTGATAATGTGCCTGTTTGGTTATGGGGAGATGTGGCTATGCCACGACTTCATGGCCTACCTACCTATATACTACTATATGCACGCAACTCATTGAAGGGACAAGGACACGCAAGCAACTGTCATCTCGAGTCGCGTACGGTGCATCATGCAGATACCAATCAATGTCGTATCAACTCCCGAGTCTGTATACCCCATATCCAGCTGAACCCGTCCACTTTTTCTTTTCAGTAAACCTGGGCTCGTAAAGTTGGCCAAGCCAGGCGATGCTGTTATGGTAGTAGTTGTTTTCAGATTGATTAAGAAGATTCATATTTCTCCTCTTCTTTTCCAATGTTACATATGTACCAATCATGACACCGGCGATCATGACGACGTCTCTTTTCTGGTTGATCTACACGGTCTAGAACGTGGCATCTGTAGTGTTAGTGTATATATACGGTATACCTAGTGCCCATGTTTAGGGCAGGGACTTGGGCTGGCAGGTTTAGTAGGAAGTTAGTTAATAGTGTAAGTCTGTTGAAGATCTTCCCTCCTCCACCCCACCGCTACTAGTTATATAAGAATTATTTGTGTGGGGGGGCTGTTAAGTAAGCTGGGGTGAAGATCGGGAGATACGGGCGGTAGTGGCAGTTAGCAGGCTAGTTGGTTGGTTGTTTGGGATGGGAGGCTGTGTAGGTAGTTAGTGGGAGGTAGGTAGGTAGGGAGGGAGGTAGATTCTAGGTCAGGGGAATGTGGGCATTCACGTGGGTGTTGATCGGTGAAGCTATACCTCCTAGCAATACAAGGCAAAAACCTTCATCTAGGTAGATGAGCGTGAGGCTGAACCCGTTGCATTCGGTTCAGACACTGCCCAATACCATCCATGGATAAGAGTATGTTCGAAAGGCGAGTTTCCCTATGCGAATCTGTACCTTGGTAGGTAGGTCGGTATAGGTATGATAGCAAGCAAGCAAGCAAGCTGGTAAACCCAGCCCAAAGCTAAGATGAAGTTATAGTTTAGTAAGACGACGGAACGAGGAGTAATGGGACAAGTTTGTGGCTTAGACGTTCTTCTTCTTCTTCTTCTTCTTCTTCTTCTTCTTCTTGCCCTTCTTATTGCTTAGGTGTATTTCTCTTTCCTACGTATTTATGAACAAATATAATAGTTACTCACATATCATAGCCCTAGAAGTAATATATTGATATTGATATGCCTTAACTTAAACACAGCTTACTATCTGCATACATAGCAACCCCCGTGTTATTGACTCGATTTCACGTCAGCCGGCCACCCCTAGGCTCCGGGTCACGGGTCATTCCCGCCGTATATACGGGCATACACATACACACACACACACAGTCGCCGGGTACCATGAACCACACACAATTGGGTAAGGCAGAATACCGGTACGAATAGCGAAGTTTCTTCGTATGTAAGTCAAGAATGAAAAGCCAAGATATCTAGAAATATATAAACTTGTATCAAAAACGTATTAGATCAGCAGAGCTCTACTGCGTATAGACTATTGGTAGTTCGAAAGACGTTGCGATGAGCCACAACGTGCTAGCCTACCTAGGTAGGTAGCTCTATCTTAGCTTTCTCATTTCGTCCATTAGCAGCAATCCGATTACGAAATAGGACGGCGGCGCGGCGCGGCGTTGGTGTGGACGGCTAGCTAGGTATGTATGGTACTTGTCTGTTTTCTACCCTCTAACTGCCTACCTAGGTAGATGGTCTAATCAGGTGAGACCTCAGTAAGTACGAATGAATAGCATCAAAGCAGGCCACAGCAATTTGGCGTCAGGCTGATTGTACACGGGAACTCGATTTCCTGATATCAAAGCCGGAAACAAGTGACATAACCTAAATACTTACACATAATGTTACCCATACATTACCAAGCTATACCCGCCACAGCACTGGGCTCAGCATCTTCTAACATTAAATCATCACCAGAGACACCGTTACTCTAGTTAGTACCTACCTCATCTCCCCAGCAACGCCAAGCCTCTTCACGGAACCCCAGCCCCTGGCCAAGGTTGCAAGATACGGTACCTACCTACCCTTACCTAGCAAGATCAATCCCGGGCCCAAGTCCCGACTAGAACTAACTAACTCCCAAGTGCCGCTTGCGTTACGTAGGTAGTTATTGTACATACTGTAGTTATCAACCCTGCCCTGCCAAACCAACCTGCTTAGAAAGCACAAGCACCATAACCCAACGAATCACAACCACCACAATTCAAAGCTTCCGGCTCTCACAATCCCAACCATCTTATCTAACTATCCCACCACATCTATCCCATCTCACTACCCCCATTCCCCTCCTTCCCCCCCCTCCCATATCTCCAAAACACAGCCTCACACGGATACTTCCTGGGCGAGCCAATCAAGGCGTGCTGTCGTCAGCGATCGAAGACATGAAACTTCATACACACGTAGGCAGGTAGGTAATTAGGTACCTGCTTAAGCAGGTGAATTCCAACATCAGGATGTGTTTCCTATCCCATTACCCTATCATGCCGGGCGGGCGGGGGGTTTAGATTGCTATAATAGATGAGGTCGAGCAACAGAGAAGAGAGGATGGAAGGGGAAACCTTGCGAACATGCATGAACCCTGCCCTTTCTGCCCCGTTGAAGAGCATACCAAACATTAGACATCTCTGGGAGTCTGGGAATTACCTCTCCCCAGAAAGCTTTACGCGGAACATGTACCAAGTACCGTACATGCACCGGTAAGAAGCTTCTTGGCCTTCACTACGTGTACTTCTAACAGCCATGAGCTCTTAACAAAAAGGTAAAAAAAGGTATATGACAAATCGGCCTGGGCGCGGTGTGAACAAGATGCATGGCGCCAAGGTGCTGCATCAGCTGGATCCAAGCATACCTAGATACCTAAGGTAACACGGCCACGATACAGTAATAAGCTTAAGTCGGGCAGTATGAAGCTTGGGGGGTAGTTCACAGATCTATATCTGTGTGTAGCATCGGCCGATTATACCTGCCTACCTGCCTACCTGTGTAAAAAGCAAAGGACTGTCCTGGTAATCCAACGACTTTGATAAGTTCAAAGTTTTCATAGACGCCAACTTGAACGAAGCCCTTGGTCTACTTGCTCTACGATATCCCGTTTTCTGTGGTCCATAATTATAACCATCCCCCCGGGATTTCCCCTTTTTCTTACTGCCGTTTCGAAGGCCATCACGAAGGTCTAGCGTCTAGGGCTACCTGCGCCAAGGTCGAAGGGCCAAGCTAATTTGACTTCCGCAGCAGCAAGCTCAAAACACTAAACACCAGTAGCTCGGCGCCGAAGCCTGCACAGTACTTGCAAAAGCGGATTACATCATATTGTCTGAGGGTGAGGAGAGACGTGTAACTCGCCGAGCGTCCTCGTCTGATAACTTAAAACTGTCCATCGGCGCACACTTCGATATCAAACGGCCGGGATTTTTTGATCTTTCTCTCTCACAAGACATAAATGTAACCGGGGTAAACTCGCTCGCCATCAACGCAGACCTTGTTGATATAAGAATATTATACGGATAGGATACCTCACAGATATCTTTAGAGAAGCCGTAAAAGTTATTCTCAAAATGATGAAGTCGCTTTTGACCTATGCGGCATTGTGTGAGTCTCTTCTCTAACCTACTATCCTTAAAACATCACTAATATTTCCTCACCAGCTGCCATCACGTACAGCTCACCGGCATCTGCTGAATCGGTTCAGTACTGTCCAATAGAAAATGTATGCTACCAAGTAGCAGTGCCACAGGCTTCTGCCTCCACCAACGGAGGCAATATATACCTACAGCTCCGCGCGCCGACCTCGTACTCATGGGTGGCCTTCGGTACGGGAGATATGATGGCCGAGTCCAATATCTTCATCTTATACACAGACGGGGCAAATAATGTGACGATATCGGCCCGACAGGGCACAGGCCACTCTATGCCGCAGTATAATTCCATTGTCCAGCTCGAGCTTCTCGAAGGCAGTGGAGTTTTCAACGATGGCGCCACCATGATCGCCAACGTGCGTTGTGGTAATTGTGGTGTATGGCCAGGAGGCACTATGAGTCTCTCTAGCGACTCGGCGGACTGGATCGCGGCGTGGAAAGAGGGTGATGCCATCGACAGCGATGACCTGAATGCCGCAATCCGATACCACGATGCCCACGATCAATGGCAATTTGACTTAACGCAAGGCACAGTGGCCGATGACACGAATCCGTTCCTTACGGCGACGCAATTTGACAACAACAATAGGGGTGTAGGTAAGGGTAGCTTTGCCGATCCTAAGACCTTGATTTTGGGTCATGGAATCGTGATGGCTATCGTGATGGTTATTCTTTACCCTGTGGGTTCATCACTCATGCCGTTGCTCGGGAAATGGGTTCTGCACGCCTCTTGGCAATTTCTTGCATTTCTGCTCATGTGGGCTGGATTCGGACTGGGCATTGTTGCTACACAGCGCATTCAACTTGTAAGTCTGCTTATTGAGTTTGCACATCTGCAAGATAATTCCCCGTAAGCACGCTTCATCGAGAACTAACGTGGGTGATCTTGGTAGGATTTCAACTCGAATCACACCATCTTAGGCACTGCGGTTGTCTGCTTGATGGGTTTACAGCCTGTTCTTGGCTGGTTTCACCACAGAAACTTTGTGAAGCATCAGTCTCGTACCATCGTATCCCATATCCACATCTGGTATGGTCGTGCTCTGATGATCTTGGGCATAATAAACGGTGGCCTCGGTCTGATGCTGGCATGCGCTTCCCAGACTTATATAATCGTTTACTCAGTGCTTTCTGGTGTGAGTTTTATCATATACACCGGCACCGTTGTATTCGGCGAGGTCCGGCGACGCCGACTGTCAGGGGTTTATGTGCAGAAAGATTGATAGAGTTGATAACAATATTGTTTCAAAGATCTTGGATACATAAACTTTCTGGTGTTTGGGTTAAGAAGAGGGTTAATTGTGGATGGTACAGACGCGTTGATGCGTTATATACTTGTCCATGGTTCATGTCCAGTTTCCAGTATAGCTGGACTGTTGATTACTGAACCAATGGCTTTGGATTAGGTGTTCGGGATAGATATAGCTGGGTTTTACTTGACGATACATACCTCGGTCTTTACCGATAATCAAAACTCATCGCTTCCTGAATGTTTCATGCTTATTCACTTCAGCATTGCCTAGGAGACCAAGGGGGTTGCTAGCGATTAGCAGATATATCTAGATCCAACACTGAATGATGGACGAAGAACTAGTTCGTATATAAGAAGTATATATGATCTCCACACTGTATATGTGTAAGTGCAAGATATATATATTTCAGGCTGTATTTCGTATCTTTACTGTGAATGTGTGTGTGAATGTGTGTGTGAATGTGTGTGTGAATAGTGGAGGTGAGAAAAAGGAGAGAAGAGAGGGGAAAGTAATTAGATTGAGTTTAATTGATGTCTGTTGTGAGTCGATAGTCGAACGTTGTTGCCTTCAATGTTGGAAGATTGTAGCAGTGTAAAGTGTAAAGATGTCAGTTACATATCCGGGGTAACTACTACTTACAGTGGCAAATGCAATTATGCGCTTAGATAGCATCACGTGACTTATGCATATACCCGGTAGTAGATTACTCCACTTCCAAGCACCAGCTTCGGCGCTAAAGGACATAATGAACATTTGAACCCCCCAAAAGAATCAATCGAGCGAAGCGACGAAGGAAAAACCTCAATTCCTCAATTCGCAAATTCGCAAATTCGCAAAGCGTTTTGCAATCCTCATCACCCACCACCTCAATTAACTATACTCTACCCTCTACAACCTCAATCAATTGAGCATTCTCCCCTCATCCGACACCATGTTCAGAGCCACGGTAAGTAAATATTTTTGTAATAATACACAAGTTTGTAAAAAAAGCTCGCTCTAGAGAACACTTTTTGCTGACTTCAAATTTTTTTCCAATTTTCCAGCATACTGCTCGATCGGCCGCTACGGCTTTTACCCGCGCAGCCAAGGTCAGCGCTGTCAGAGGATTCATCGCCCCAACAGTTTCGCGACGAGGTAAGAAACCCATAAATTTTTATTTTTTATCCATTTTCGGAGCTCCAAATAAAATGAGGAGTTGCCATAAAATACGACCGAGCTTGGGAGGGGAAAAAATTAATAAAGTGTGGCGGTAATCGGGGAGAAGAGGGGAGGGGGGAGAAACGTTCTAGCGGTGGACCGACACCGCCTCATTATCGTCGACGATTCTTGTTTACTAACATGATTCTCTTAAATTATAGCCGACTTCGTTCAAGAATTATACCTTAAAGAACTCAAGGCCTACAAGCCAACACCTATCAAAGACTCAGACTCAGTTGGCCAAGTCCAAACCTTCAGCGCACCCAAGGCCCCCAAATCACCCGAAGAGACCGACCTAGCCAGCAGCCTAAAAGAGTACGAGAGCATGGCCGTCGAGGTCGAGGGTAACGAAGGTGCTACTGCCTCGTCGACGCCTGCTGTCATTGAGGACTGGCTCGTCGAGGAAGAGGAAGAGGAGGCTGGTGCTCACCACTAGATACCTATCTATATACCTACGAGGCAGGTAGATAGATAGATATCCGTATCATGACTAAAGACTAAGACAAAAGGCAATAAGCTATAAGATCACTGCGAGCGAAGAGAGAACGAAGAGGCATGTACGAAGATGTGGACCATACTTAGGTAGGTCACATCAAACATTTGAGGGAGGAAGGAGGGCTGAGGAGGGGAGTAATCCACACGTGTACATTTATTCCTAGGGTCGCCGGCACCGAATCGTAAAAGATCCTTCACTTCATACCTCTAGTAGCCTGCCATGATGTCCCATTTCTGTGATATGATTCTTATCGCCACCTAGGTATGTTCCCATATCTACTTAAGAGCACACTGACTCGCACACCCTTCCACGGTGTTACATCTACCCAGTAGATGCCAGCTACCTCCCTAGGTGCATACCTATTATCAAGCTTCTCTTTGTTGCATCATCCTATTCGAGGTCCGAACACTCCGCTGCGTTATATGCTGAGCTGAACGGGGCTATAGTCGCCGCATTGACGTAATCCGTCCAATGCTATGAGCTCTCTTCCCCTATTCGTACCGATATCTAGGAAGAAGAACCAATAATCAGTGGCACTGATTTTATAGGTTGCATACCTGCTAAGCAGATACTTAGGCACACGTGTTTACTACGTCCATTGGAACCTTTTGTGGCCCCTGGGTTGGTACCGAGTCGGTAGATATCTGCATGCGTTCAGCATCACGCCTCGTTAGCTACGCCTCGATAACCAGACAACGAAATCATTGTCGCTCACCACTATAGAACATTACCCAGTAGCTTAGCTACCTCTTCGTACGGGGCAGGCAAGGAAATGTACAAATATAAATATCCCCAACAACCCCCCTTTTCTCGTACCTACGTCATTATAGCTACTGCTGCTACTACCTACTACTACACTGACATCCCTTCCTTTCCGGCCGCCTCTTTATAGAATGACTGCGTCAAAGTAACCTACCTACAACGCTGAGCAGATATGTATACCAGATGGAAAGCGCAACGCACCGTAACACTGTGTACCTATATCAAGAACGTCTTAAAAGAGCCAGCCATCAGCTGGAACCATCTCTTCTAATAGGTATAGGTCCGTCACCACTTTATCTCATGCCTACATAGGTACCCAGGTAGGTAGGTAGGTAGATAGATATACATCCATACGAATACGTGAGGTTCCTAGCATCTCTAGGTTCATCATTCTACAAAGAGACTTCCATAGGTACTCGCACGAAAATACAAAGCATCCCCGTTCCTTTTTCAAAGGCCCGAATGTTGGAATATGAAACTTATGTATCCCACCCCCTCTCCCACCTCTATCACTTTCCTCGCCTCGCCTCAGCCCCCCTTTCTACCTCCAGCACTAAATACGTCCGTAGGTACTTAGTAGACACACACTTGGATATATGCATTGTAGGCTAGACCCCCCCTTCCCCTTTCCCACCGCCAAAGCTATACATACGTACGTGTAGCCTAGATATCTACATAGTAGGCACCTTACCTAGCTCCCCACTCCACCTACATCCAACCTAGCTATATCACCCCCTATCTCCGCATACCTAGGTACCTACCTACCTACCTACCGTAGCGGGAACCCCCTACCTGGGAGAATCATGCTAAACTTCATCCGATGAATCCATACCTACCTCCCAATGACAGACATTGGGAGAAATTACTTCAACTTTGAGGAGCTCTTCTCGATATTGCAATGATTCCTCCCAATTTCCATCATCGGGATGCATGGATTCATTCTCTAATAAACGAACGTAGGAAATCATTCCTTTTACGACTACAATTCTTGTAGGCCAGGCAAGTACCTAGGTAGGTAGGTATGTATATCGGACCGAGGATATAGCTCGCAGAGACCTGACGACAAGCTGTTTGGTCTGAGTTGCAAGAAGCTCTGATCTGGGCAATTCCAGGACTGGAGACATATGCTTAGGAATAAGTAAGTGTAGGTATGGGAGTAGCCAACGGCCCGATGTATGAGGTTTGTTAAAGGTCTACATGAACCCTACATAGGTACTACTGGTATATTTGTTGAACAATATATGGGTACCTACCTACCTGGGTAGCTATCCGAGTACTCAAAAAGTCCACAATATATATAGCTTGCTATGTTCGGCATCTTCCCGCCAACTCCACTTCCCGAGTATACGTAAGAGTAGGATGGAAGAATAATTGCTAGATAAGTTGGTTGAAATATTATGTACCTCTGGCAAGAGCCGGTCTACAGGGCCGTACAGATTATAATCTGGCCACAACTATTACTAAGGAGGTAAAAGGGTAAGTGTTATATAAGCCAGACATTACATCAAAGCACCAAGGACAGTTTGCATCATGGTTCACAAGGCAAATAAAGTCAAATAAGATATTCATAAACAACCTGTGTAATTTTATTTTACTTTCTCTCTCGATTCTCATTAAGAAGGCGCCTGTATCAGTACCTTTATGTACCTATGTACGGTTTTCCCATGCCAATTTCCTCCCACAACGTGCCTCGTGCAAGTTTGGGAACGCTTGTATAAAGGTAGTAGGTAGCAAGCCATCAGAATCAAAAGCAGATCCTTAGGCGAATACAGGAGCCAATCGAATTGCGCCTAATCCACTTGTTGTTTCGCCGACAGCTCTCTGCTGGCCCGCTAGCATATCGTGCACCATTGTAGTAGGCTGTCGATCTACTCGATCACCATTGCGGACGAACCGTCCACATAGGGGTCAAGCAGCTAGCTCGTCGATGGCAGATGCTTTCTCAGTGGCCTTATAGCCAGCATCCAACGTCTTTGCCTAAGAATCCCAAACTGGAGTGACAAAAAATCAGGACCGTGTGAACTGTAAGGGTCCTTCCTGACCTAAATAGGACGTGATGTAGAATGAGCACTTTCGGAAGTATCCCGTAACCTCGTGTACGTATGTGTCATAATTCCAGACTATTTGCATCAGCCAAACAGCCAAACGCCCTACCACTCCGCTTGTGGCTGAGCAACCTCAGCCAAACCCGTCACCGCATGCAATATGCCACCCCATGCAATGATGCCGTGGACAGAAACTCAGAGTAACGAGGAAACCAAATATGAATGCCGAGAAAGAATGTGCAAGTTCATTCTTATGTCGTAAGATTTCGGAAGCAGAAACAAAAACAGAAAAGTATTGTCATATGTCGAAATGGGATTGACCAAATGCCTCCTCATTGTGACCAGTCTTCACAATACCACTCATCCTATTGCCTTTCCGGAGGTCGATATCCTCCAAATCATCCCAGTCATTGTCCCGACGGTCTGCATCATCCATATCCTCGTCACCGAATCTTGCCCGCATGTGGTCGTCCAATGAGCTCTCATCGACAAACGTGAAACCTTGAAAGTTGGCTTGTGTGGTCGGGGAAAGTGGTGTGGATGTGGCAAAGCCGGCCGCCAGCTGTTGAGCACGTTCATTCAACGACCCATTCGTATTCAAGGCATTGGTAAATTCGGGATCAAAGTACGAGACGTCTGTCTCGGACTTTAACTTAGGCTTGAAGGGTGGCGTGATAAGCTTCTTAGTCAAAATATCCCAATCAACGTCGCCAAAGAATGGGTGACGCTTCAACTCTTCGGCATCGTCAATAGCGCCAAGCCGATGCTTCGGGTTTCTGTTAAGTAGTCCTTTGACAAAGTTTCTGCCCTCTTGGGAGAGCGTGTCGCGCGGGAATCGGACTTTGCCGAACGCAATGTTCTTGTACATCTGCTGCGTATCTTCCGCGTAGAAGGGGCTCCAGCCACAGCACATCTCAAAGACGAGAACTCCAAGAGACCAGAAGTCAACCATCTTGGTATATCCTGCCTCATCTAGCAGCACTTCTGGGGCTAGATATTCCGTGGTTCCGCAGAATGTATTGGTCGTATCATTCTGTGTCAAGTTTGCCTTAGACAATCCGAAATCGCAAAGTGCGATGTGGCCATTGGCGTCGAGGAGAATGTTCTCGGGCTTCAGATCGCGGTAGACGATATCGTTATTGTGAAGATGCTGGATGGCGAGGATGAGCTCGGCAATATAGAACTTGGCTCGCTTTTCGTCGAATCGTCCTTCCTTCTGAAGATGCCAGAAGAGTTCGCCACCCGACATATAATCAGTCACTAGGAAGAGGTCATTCTGTGTTTGGAATGAGAACTTCAATCCAACAATGAAGGGCGACTCGGACATCGCAGTTCGGACTAGGATATTTCGTTCGCCAACTGTGTGCGCCACCTCTTTCTTCTGAACAATAACCTTCTTCGACAGCACCTTCATAGCATATATTCGGCCGGTATCCTTCTTCCGTACCTGGTAAACTTGACCGAAGGTGCCCTTTCCAATTAAACGTAAAATCTGGAAGTCGTCTGGTCCATAATGCTTCTTCTCAGTTCTCTGGAAACTCGCTTCAACGAATATCTCGCCGGTCGGTGTCTTCTCGGGTGTGGTATCAACGTTTCCTCTCAATGGGAACCAGCCTCGCACAGGCTCGTCCTTTCCTGGAATGATAGCTTGGAAGTCAACATGTCCCAAGAACTCTTCTCCTTGTGTACCGTGATCGTAAATCGAGATATCAACTAGCATGTCTGAATCCACAACGTCACTATTCAAGTTAGTCGGCTACATCTAAAGGGCTCAATTGACTAGTATTACTCACAATTCTGCTTCGGCGTCCCACTTAGGGCTTGTGAAGGACTTGCGGGGGCGATTCCGCCAGGTATTGTAGTCAGAGATGCTGGTGTTGCTGCTCTGACGGCTGCGCATAGGGATCGCCATCGAGCGGCCAGGGTCACTGCCTTGGCGCTGTATGGGAAGGCCACCCATCCCACTCATAGGGACAGGTTGAGCGGCTGGTTCCTCTTCATCCTCAAATGTTCGAGGTCCGTGTGAAATCAGCTCACTCCTCTGAAAGACCGCAACAACATAGGGATCCCGACTCTTTCGTAATCCCCGAGCTTCCAGAATCTTGATGGTCAACTTGCCCCTCTGGGGTGGCGCTTGCGCGCCAGTATTGCTGGCAGCGCTGCCACTCGAGGATGAGGCCGGTGTTTGCCTGCCGCCTGTCTCCGCGCTGTCCCCACCAAGCTTCGACGGCGATCGTTCTTCGACGGCGGCGGCGGGGGGGTGGGACGCGTGGGTTGCGGAAAGCGTTCTAGTAGGTGTCGATGGACCGCTCTTTTTGGATCCACCTTCAGTTAGCTTCTTGAGTCGATCAATCGAGGCTGACTGAGAGAGAAAATTGCTAGAATCGCCTGCAGGGGGTTGGGTGTCCGGGGGAGAAGTAGGGGTGGCTGTAGAGGTACGATCGATAGGGATGGACATGTGACTCGTGTGAACGCTAGATGTAGTGACAATGCTCGTGAGAGGAGATGCAAGGGTGGCCCTCCGAACCTTCAACTGCGTGAGATCCGTAGCGCTTTTGTTATTCAAAGAGGATCGAGTCGATGAACCGCTGGCAGCCGTGTCCGAATCGCCACTCGCGTCAGACAACTTGACCCCCTTCTCTGACGGTGTTTGTGAAGAGGGAGGCGTAGGGTAGGGGTCAGATGGCTGCGAGGATTGCGCATTTACCAGAGGTTCGATCCTCTCATGTGGAAGGAGAGGCGAAATTTCCGGCGACAGATCCTTGCTGCTCAATTCCGACTCCGGGCTCGGTAGTTGTTGCTGGGCGCTATCCGTTTCCTTCTTTTCCTGGGGAGAGGCAGGGTGGGTCGACTCAGTCTCTGGTGTTCGGGAAAAAGAGGAAGAACCTAAGGAAGAAGGTAAAGAGGGTGTACGAACCTGGCCAAAGTAACTCGCAATACCAGGTAGTCGCTTGTCAGTCAGATCAGGTTGAGGTGTAGCGATGCCGGATCGAGGAGTATCGTATCCAATCTGATCCGCTCCATCCTCCTCCGTTGATGTCCTATTTGGCGGGTTAATGACAATCATTTTGACTATTGAAGTACAGCCAAAGATATTCTCCAGACTGAAAAAGTAAATGAAGTAAATAAAATTGTGACTCGTTGGCGGAGGGGGACAAAATGTTGGAATGATTATCAAGATGTGTATATCATAAGAAAAGTGCCAGGAAATTCAAGGGGGAATCTTGGTAAGAGCACATTTCGACACAAGGCATGCCCAATAAACGTAATGCAAATGAGGTCCAATAGTCCCGTAACGTATCCTGGTATCCATGGATTGAAATAAACAGGCGAAACGAAGCGAGGCGGAAGGCGGAAGATGGAAAAGCAAATGATTAAAAAAAAAACAATAAAAAAAGACGAGAATTTCACGAGCTATTTCGTCTAGCCGAACCCCATGCTGCTTCATAGTGACTACCCATGACACTCGCCATGTGGTAAGCTAGAGGAGGGGAGGGTTGAAGTGGGGGGCAAAGGGGGGTGTAGTGCGCTGGAGATGGATCGGCGCGAGGGTGGGGTGGCCGCAGCAGAGAGAGAGACAGAGGAACAGCCAGCCCAGTAATTGTGAACAAGTAACATTGGGCTCCTCTGCGGATTGTTGTGCCGGCGAGTCAGGAGTCAGGCTTCAATATGATAGTAATTATAAGCCTCGTCCAGACCCCGCGCTTCTCATTCGCCGTGGTACGGAGCTGGACCAAATAATATGGGGTTCTTGTCCTTGCGAGTATCGGTGGCCATCCAGAGCTGTACAACGCAGATGAACTAGAAGCAATATATGTGTTGGGCGAATGCATCTCATAAGTTCCCTCGTACTTCGTATCGTCTTAAGGCTGGTGACATGATATGTTCGATATGTTTCAACCGTCACAAACTAGCCTAGTCGAATGCTCGGTTGATGAATGAATGTACGGCCGCTGGGCCGATGGATTGAATAGTGGCCCCTTCACATCATTGCTGAATGGTTGACTAGGAGAGGGGGCTGTGACGAAAGAAGCAGCTTCTGTTTTCTGAAATCCAGACTGTAAAGAACGGTCCTAATGCGGTCGAGCTTCGGTACCTAAAAGCTAGGGTCCTAAGGTCCGAACTTTACAATAATCCTTGGGCAGTGATCCGTGATTCGTAATCCGCAATCCGCAATCCGAAAGTAAATACTGGCTAAACGGAAAAGAGAACCTTGTGGGAAATTGGAGGGAGATCGCGACTTGCGAGATCACAAGCAAAGTCTCGTAACGAGCAAGGTAACCAGGTAGGAAAGAAGGAAGATATAGACAGTGATAGTACATCGTTCTATCGTTTTTTGGAGCGATTGAATTCGATCAATGATAGGGTTATATGATATGAACATATGAGGGGAAGGGCATGGGATGGATGTTGGGGAATGTTCCGAACTTGGTGATGAACTGAAAAAAACAGCTGAACGGAGAATAGAACTTGAATAAAATAGTAACTTACTTTGACATCATTGCCTGCGTTGCTCGCCGAAGCAGGTCAAATCCTCCCTCCGAACCTGACATGATGATGATGATAGACCAAGGGCAGTCGATCTCTCATACCAATGTCAGGTTCTTTTCCAAACGGGTTCCTGAAACTTAATCGTCAGCCACCAGTAAGTTAGTTTTGTAGTGGTGGTTATGGTTCGTGTGTGGCAGACGTTGGATGTGTTCGTTGCTTGGGGTTCGAAGTGAGATTGGGAAATTACAGTAAATAAATAAAAAAATAAAAAAAAATAAAATTACCAGATGAAAGAACAAACCTCGTTTGGTTGGAGATCTGAGGTTTGACGTCGAGCGTGGGGGTTTCTTGAGAAAATAGAGAAGAAAATAAAAAATTAAAAAAAGAGAGAAAAAAAACACAAAACTTAGATGGAGGAGAAATTGATTTGCGTGAGGGGGGTAAGGTAAGTATTTTTCTGATGTCAAATGTGGTTTGATGCGGTTTGGATTTGAAGTGGCAGAAGTGGTTTGGTCTTGGTCTTGGTCTGGTTTGGTTTGTGGTTAAATGATGTTGCGGTTGACGAGGACGGGTACAGGATGGGCAGAATGGGTACGGTACAGCTTTGAGAATGGTGAAGGGGACGTTGCGGTTGTAAGTGTAAGGTAAGTGTAAGGTAAAATCAATTGAATGTCTTGCTTGCTGGGGACTATGTACATAGCAACTGGAGACTTGCACACTGCAGCACTGCTACATGGGACTGCTACAAGGTACCTAGGAAAAAGGCGGGCTTCAAGTTCTGATTTGAGCTTGGAAGGGCATTCTTGTTAGTGGAGGGGTCTGGTGCGAAATCCCAAAAATGGTAACTACCTAGGGGACCTAGTACTATAATACTGTTGATACTACTAGTAGTATTGTATTGTACAATACATCCTAGCAGCGTAGATAATAGGTAAAAAAAAATCAATCGGGACAGTCTACTAAAAAGGCCCGGGAACGCCTAGTGGCTGGCTGGTTTAAACAGTTTTTGGCTAAGCCCCGCCCGCGCCGGTACAGCGTGAACTGGGTCCCATTGAATAGCTCGTGTACGGCGAATGTATACTGTGACAAGAAAATGGCTGAAGATGAGGGGTAGAGATACTTACAGTATACATTTTTACCGGCTTATAAGAGGGTCCAACGGGTCTCAACGGCGGGGTTTCCTGCTCGTGTACGATTTCAATAGGTGAGGTAATTCACCATTTATTTTTGATGGATACAATTGATACAAAACAGTACTATGTACAATACAAATATACAAGAGGTACCTACTACATGTACCTACCGTCTACAATACACTACCTAGTAAACATCCATCATGATGTACATCTTAGTATAGTATTATATATATTATATACATACTAGGTAGTATAATATGTACTACGTATGTACATGTATGCATATAAGGGAGGTACAGTATCCGTATCGCCGTCGCCGTTGCCGTCCTCCTCCTCTTCATCGTGGTGGTCAGGGTCCAAGAATTTCAAGACTACCTACTTTTAGTACTGAATAGGATGTATGTAGGCTCTGACGATATTAATAGGTACTTACATGTACGTAGGAACATTGAAGGCAAGATACTAGACCAACATTGAACGTGAACCGCATGTGCATGTGTATGTACGTATACATACATATATGTACCTACGTGGCAATGCTAGATACACCGGCCCTTCTCAAGGCTTGGGTGTCTTGATGTATGTACATATGTATGTACATATCTCCTTGGTGTGCCTATGTAGAAAGCTATCATTCATTCATGTGCTTGCTACATGATAGGTATAATATCTACCCAGACATGGTTGACATTGACATTGACATTGGCATTGACAGGTAATGTATACAGATCGAGAAGGAATACCCTCATTATTATTTCAGCTTGTCTTGTTCAAGTTGCCGATACCGAAATCAGCCGACCATCAGGAGCTCCTGATATGATTCGGTGTGTCCTCCTCAAGAAATCCTAGAGAATCCGGCGAGCTTCGGGTGATGATTGCTCAAGATTAACTTGAGTTTGTCGAGGCCTCCCCTCTTCTCTTCTTACATACTACATAGGTAGAGGTAGATTACCCTTCTAAGATCTCCGGGAACTGTTCTCTCTTTTCCTTTCTATCTTTTCTATCTAAACGTTGCGGGTGTAATCTAATACCGTGTCCGGCGGCATACCTGAACGGGAAGGCGATCGTATCTATAGTAGGTCTAGCTAGCCCAGCAAAAAGGGTGCTAACCACTAACCTTAGTAGGTTCCAAGGTCCAGCTAGATCTATGTCGCAATTGTCTGAAACTAGCCGCGATGCGATGCGCCTGCGAGTGCGATGTGCAAGATGTGCAATGTGCGATGTGATGTGATGGATGGATGGAACTATCAAGGTCGAAATCGAATATGAAATCAACCATTACCAACCTATGATGAATCCGGTTCCAAATTTACAGGTACGAGAGGCATTACACTGACAGGTATTAGATGTCCATGATTTCTAATACGACAGAGATACTAGATAGGAGGTAAAACGGCCAAATTGTGACGAAAAATCCAGATTATCGGTCGCCCCTAGTGGAGAATTCCAAGTCTTCGTCCACGAATATTCGCCGGAGCGGGCAGAACTCGTTTTCGTCCCTTTTTTATTTTTCTTAACCAACTAACTATGTAAGTACCGGTAGTATTATGTAGTGATCTGATCTGAGACTTGCTGATCTTACATTTATTTCAACAACCCCTCTACCCCTACGAGTTATTACATATGTTAAAACAAGTTTCTCTAGAGCAACTAAGGGGTTTCATACCTACATCTCTAGCTGGTACAGTATTCATATGGGTTTCTACGGCAATGCCGCAAGGCCAAAGCAACAAGCGGTAGAATCTATGAGGATACCTCCACTACCTACCAGTCCAGTCTACATAACCTGGGTACCTAATAGATACCACGATTCGATGACACGACATCCCAATGAAGCCAAAGAGAGCAGAGAGGGCCCCATTTTAACTATCCCTACACTACATACTAGCCACCTAGTATCTAAGTAGCTATTACCTAAGACGGACCCCTAAATATTCCTTGGAAGAAAACAATCCTTAGGACGGGCTGAACCAGCTACGACACAACCTTCTAGAAAACTCGAATTGCGGTGTCGAGGCTGCTCCTTGTTCATTGATTATCATAAGCCCGAAATTACTAGCTTACCTGTCTACCTGCCTACTTGCTTGACAAGTCTTGACTACTTATTACCTACACAGAATCCTTCTAGCCTTCATACATATATTCCTGCATACTAACCTAGTACATAAGAGATAGATAGTCACAAAAGTTAGGTTAAACGTCGTCACAGCGGCACAGATTTCACCTATTTAGGTGGAGAAAGCCTGATAGGGTACCCGTTATTCCTCGAACTGGCGGCGGCGTCTACCACTAGCACCAATCTCTAATGTCGGGTCCTCCTCTATCCCCCTCCCCTTATTATTCCAAACTATCGATGACCTGACGATTCCCCCAGATGTCGTTTCCAACTATAATAAAAATAGCCATGGGCGAAACAAATGTTGCTTCGTATCCATTATATCCATAAATAACAAGACATATACATTACTACCTATACATACCTACATACATGTAGGCATTCTCCAGTCTGGAGTCAAGACTGGCACCATGTGGCAGTCCCCAGGTTGCCAACCTGCATCTGTTCGCCGGTTGGCCCTTTTTACAACATAGTAACAACAACCACCTCCAATCTAGCGTACAAGAGACACATTGACTACTGCCATTGGCTCATCAGCAACATACACTAGTACTGTATGTTAAACTACCTATTAGGTAGGTTACTTTAGTATCCATGTACTTGGATAGGTAGGTACCTTTGAACAAAGAGAGCCAATTTGAATTCAATGTTCACTCTGCATGGTAGTACGGATTACTTTTTCAGCTTGTGAGATTAACATGGGAGTTCGGAAAGGAGCATTTACCCTTACCCTTGCTTACCTACCTAGGTCCTAGGTACCTAGCTTTCATGACGAGCCGGTAGGTAAATCACGTAAGGTCCAAGACTTTTGCACAGCGTCGATCTCCCTGACCCTTTCTTTACCAGGTAGGTAGACCCAATCTTCACCCCGGAGGAATTGAGGAGCTCATTGAAATATATTCACACAATATAGATGACGATGATTAAGATAAGTAACGCATTTACCTATGTCATCGGGAGATGAACCAAGGCCAACAGTTGGTGCGTTGGGAATGAAAGGCATACCTACCTGTACCTACTTAGCTACCTACCGACCTACATAGCTACATAGCTACCTACATGTCTAGACATGCACCTGCTGCATCTCCATGCTGTTACCAATGAAGCATGTACCGCTGCACAGTCTGACAAGAGGGAGTCCGTATTTCCCCAAACCAGAACCATGCGCATGGTGCCTTGTTGCGTGTCTCAGTCTTAAAAATTCCCATGATAGGTTCGCCATAGCGAATGGCTTTGATCCATCCATTCATATCTACCTACCTACCTATTTACCTACCTTATATATCCCCGTTTGGCTGTGGGAAAAAAAAGGCCACACACAGTCCTCGTCTCTTTGGAATACCGATGGATGCAGCCGAACTGTCACTCCTGCACAAGACAAGCCACTCGATCTCAAACGTTGGACCAGATGCCGGGAATGGGCGGACGGGATAATAAGTAAAGGCAAGGCGAGGTAGGTCGTAGATCGTGGTGGTGAACAAATGCGAGTCATGCGATTTCCTTTTTCTCACCCCCCCCCCTTTCCCCCTCCACCCTTCATTCTCCCTATTACCCCCTACTTTCTTCTTTCGGATCCTGCAGCCCGCAACTTCTATCTATGTATATCCGGGGTTTCATTGCGAACGAAAAAAAAGAGAGAGACAAAAACTGTAACCCAACCCCAAACGTAGCTGTAGGGTTTTTTTGGGGTGCGGTGCGTGTCGCCAACGAAAACATACATACCTATTAAGATCGTGCGACCTTAAGCTCTGCCCTGTCTGGCAACGCAAGAAATGGTCGTTTTTATTATGAGGTAGCACGCAGAACCAACAGCGCGGATGCCAAGGTACCAAGCTTCACGGATATCCGAATACATAATATATTGTTCTTCCTCGTTTTCTTTTTATATACCTCTTCTAAGCGTACCGATATGACTTACATATCGAGGTCTTTTATATCCCATCACCCACAGGAGAAAAACGGGACTACCCCATATGGGGAGAAAGAGAGGAAGAGAAAAAGAAAAGAAAAAAAAAACTCTGAGCCGGGATACATTCTCTGCTTGCCAACCTCACGACCTACCGTACATAGGTCCCGTCCCACCGCGTCAACCCGAACCGACGGATCGAAAAGGGCCCCCAACCCGCGCGGCCCCATCCGCATATACATATACATATCTAACTCCATAACCCCCCGGGTTAAAAAGCAACGAAAATCCTTTCCTCCCTCCCCCCCTCCCCCTTTCTGATTTAAGGAAGAGATTTTTTTTTTCTTTCTTGCTTTTGGTAATCTCACCTACATAATATGGCATCCATACCCCCAAGGGCGCGGCTATGGATGGACAAGCACCTAGTAGTAAGCAAACCGGCGATCTCAAGGGATGTAGGTAGGTGGGTAGGCAGGTAGGTAGGTAGAAGGTACCTTACCCATGATCCTCGGGTTAAGCCTTTTCGGAAATTATCAGGCAGAATACAGACATGCCTACACTGCTACAGAGAAAAAAATAACATAAAAAGAAAAAGAAAAAGACCCAGACAAGGAGGGCCAAGGTGGATGGAAGGATGGATGGACGGAATGGGAAACAGACACCCTTGTCGCCATGTGGTAGCCGGGCCATACCCATACCCACCTTCAGCAACCCGTTCTCCAAGATCAGCGGACGGCGCAGTCCCGTCCTCCTAGTTTCTACCTTACATTGCCACATATAGGCCAAGTTGGGGTTTTAAAGGTAAGGAAGAGAGGAGCGAACGGGGGTGTGCAAACAAGCAAAGCAAGCAAGCAAGACCGGGACGGGAAGATCGGGTATCGGACGCGTCGCTCATCCATCCATCCCCGCCAAAAAGCTTGTCCATCACGCACAAACTGGTAGGGGTTTTTTTTTACTTCTTGATAAATAACTATATATTTCCCTGATTCTGCGACTACATAGGTATATATACGTACCTACCTACCTGCTCATAAACGTACATATTCCTCCCCTACCCCCCCTGCTGCTACATGCACGATATACGCCCAGTCCCTAACGCGTGGAAGCGGATGCGTAAGTAGGTAAGTAATCGAGTGAAACCCCGAAGCGGAAAGTCTAGAACTCGATTCGTAAGGAGCCGGGGATGGCCAACGAACGAACAATGGTATGTATACGTCCAAAAGAAATTATCAGTCTATATAATTTACGATCGCTACACGCCATCATAATCGAACGTGCCTACGTAGCTACCACGTTTTTGTATGCATATTTCTTTTCTTCTTTTTTGTAGTTTTCCCGCGTCCTTTCCTTCCCTCTTAAGCATCCATCTCATCCCATGCCCTATCTTTCCCGTGTAGGTAGCATACAGTGCCCTCGTGTGAGAGGTGCCCGAATCCCCCGTCTGCTACGCCGTCGTGTAGGTACCTTACCTACATAGATACTACATCCTAAGATGAATTACTACTCAGGTAAAGCACATTCATACGTACTTAACCCATACTTCAGCTATTCTTAGGCCACCCGTGGTCCGCCTCGACCCGGCTATGCTCGTCGAATGGACAGAACAAGAGATCCGAAACGTACCTACCTACGCCCCTGCCTGCCAAGGTGGGTAGGTAGTATATATCACCCACCGTCGTGCCGTGCATAATCGCGACCCCACGGATTGGATTACCTAACTACACGCGTTCTCCTCCTCCTGTCTCGTGTCGAAACACAGCCTCTTAGTGCAAGTAGATAGGCGGCGTGCCCGTTTTGTACGACACAGCGAGGCTAAACATCAAGCTTTCGATGCGCGCCAATGAAACGGTGAGGCATGAGACAATACTCTGCCTAAGCCACTAGGTATAAGGATGCTGACATTCATATCATGATGACTAATATTCAGCTCCGGTGAGCAATAAAGTGTCAGTAAAAATATCAAGAGAAGCTTCCAGGTGGGAGACGTCATTTGGTACCAAAAAGGCGCTGATGTAAGGGTAGGACTGTGTGGCGAAGCAGGCTGATATTATAATCGTTATTATACCGAAACAGCAATAACAGCTTCGGATCTGGAAATATACATCGCGCTGGCCGTGCTCACTCATGAGGTTCCCTCTCGGGAGGACAGAGTATTACTCGGGAAAGGGAAGGAAGGCTATTGTTTGCTCCGTTGGACCAGGTGGTTGTGAACCCATCCATGACTTATGAATCAACAGTGGTTTTGTACTCATCTGCTCAGACGAGGATAGGGGAATGATAGATTCGACGCTGAGCTAAAACTGGAAATCATGTCGTAGCTCCTATACTTAAAACCTGTCTTCGTCTCGCCAGCCTACCTACAGATGAAAGCATCAATGTCATATATGGATGATATACCATAGTTGCTATGATTGTATAGGACCTAGGTAGGTAGCTCCAAGTAAGAGATATGTACCTACATGAGTACTACTATCATAGAGCGTTCTGAAAGACTGGACTAAATGGTCAAAATTAGGTGGTTTGAAACGTCACGGGGGGTTAAAGTCCATTGAATTTACCTCCGTAACAGCATCTACTCTATCAAGTCTTATCCTATGCAAACTGAATTTTTCAAAAAGCTGTCCCGGGACGAATTTGGTATCCTGCTTCATTATTTCCTCCTGGGTGCATACTGGGTATGCGTCAGCGAGTAACATCACGATACGTTTTCCAATTCCGGGACAGGCTCAGGCCTTCTTTGGTCTCCCCTTCCTCCCTTCAGGTGTATGACCTTCCAACCCGTCTGGTCCTGCCCATATATCGCGGCGGTGTTGTCATTGCCAATTTGTCCGTGGCCCTCCCAGCCCTTTGCCAACTTAAACTCGTCGGGGGAGAGCTTATTGGCTCTGCCGTGCCTCTCCGTCAACTCATGCAGCTTGGTTCAATGGGTTCGTTTGCAATGTTTGGGGATATTGGTTTGCTAATCGTTTTTCAACTGGACTCGCATCCACTCTTTTTGTGGTACTCGTGCGAGGCCTGTGTCCGTGAAAATGTCTTGGAATTCCGTCAATACTTCTCCGATTTTCGTACTAGCTGTAGGTTTCTTTGGGTCTTCATATACAGTCACGCCCGTATGATGTTTGGTGGAGGAGGAGCAGTCATGTATATATAACCTCCATAGTCTCCGAGGAGATGTTGGAGATCCCTGCACAACAGCGATGTTGTTATGCATCTTCTAGGTTCCGCCCCGTGACACCAGCGGTTTCCTTTGGCCAGCTCGTTTTTCGTTAGTCATTTGGAGAACTCGTCCCTTGGAGGTAAAGGGTAAGCGTCAGGGACTACGTAGGAATCGCTTTAGATCCCCTTTCGACTATTCAGGGCTTGCTTTTGTGCTCGACGTATCTCATGGTCTGCCCTCACGTTTCCGGGACAGGACTGTACTCTCGCAACGTGTCTCATGACCAGGTCATTCTATTCTGGACCCCGCGGGGTGAGGAAGGAACATTTGGTAAATGACAAACTCGTCGAATTTGTCCTTTTCAAGATTCGTAAATAAGGTTGTTGCGTCCATGATGTGCTCTCTAAGGCTGAGCAGTGCCAGACCGTTTGCAAGTATTGTTCAAGGTCTTATGCTCACCAAGCATGAGCAAGACAGACAACATCATGCTCGCAAAATCTCGACGCTAGTCCTCACCGTAGACCTCAGAGATGTACCTTTTAGCATCAATCGAGTCTTTGTGCTTCTTTTCCCCAACTTAAAGAGTTTGGTCATCGAATACCGCATTGAAAAGGGTTCATGACGTCTGCCAATAACAGTGATTGGGAATCCCGCTGCTATTTACTAGGCCTCATGTGGAAGCATGCTAGTTGTCCCCATCTCAGCACAAGGTCCCGTAGGGCGCGAGTACGATGAGGTATCCTCATGCCCTAGGTAAAGCAGAATTAGCTTGCAAGTGGGGATTTGACGATGTTTCAGTTGTGAAGTGTAGTATCATAGTACACTAATCTCCTGATTCCAATGGAACTTGTGTATCTGTGCTTCTTAAAGGGACTGGTGATGGGTGTTCATTTTGGATATGGAAGCCCTTAGAGAGATTTGTGCAACTTGCTTAATAGTATATATGATAATAAAAATTAAAGAATTTACTTACTTGATTCTCTCATTGTTATGTTGGACAGAAAGGTGAAGGAAGCTATTGCTAGGTCCAATAGTGAGATGAAGAGTACATAGTATATGTGGTTTAGATATATTTGTACCTAGAACGGAGTACTATATCTTGGGTATATTCCTGGGTATGTGATGAGATATCTCGTTGGCATTATTCTACATTGTGAGAATGCCCAGGTGTTGTTGTGACGAAATAAAACTTGAAAGTTGTGTGAGTTTTGAGAAAGAATGGTTCCAGGGTTACGATGTGGATGAAACAATGATGCCTGGCCTAGAATATGGAAAAATGCACAAGGTGAGAAAGTAGATGAACCCTATTACCAACATGCATGTGTCTCCTTCCCGAAGTATAAAATACTTCTGCCATTTTTTAATGCTCATTACTAATATCTTCCGTGGTAGAATGAGAGAAGGTACATCTGATAACCTTGGAAGAGTCGTAACCTCCTCAATTTGAAGTATGCTGACAATCTTGGGACCCTTTGGAGAACACACACATATTTTTTGACCTATATGGGGCCCCTCATAGCTTGGTACTCATGCCATGGGATGAACAAAGTGTCGTTTTATATTTCATAGGGTTATATATAGCACTCCACTGCGCATGTGATAGATAACCTAGCCCCTTTCCCAAAGATACCTACAGATCAGTTGGAGTTTAAAAGATGTTACGCTGATACGATAACATTTCAACATGTTCTCTTTATTCCAAGAATATATCCAAACTCTCACTACATAATTAGAAATAGTGATCTAGTCAGATTTTGTGACAAACACAAAAGGGGTACGCTCTTTGCCGTGTAGTATGTCGGGTGGTTTCTATCATAGCATTTGCTACGGAAATTGTGACTAATCAGACAGTTTTCATTACTCCTGTTCGACTCTGTTCATAAGATGACTACCTTAGCAAATATTTGCGCAGTGAGTTGATCAATACACTTAGGCAGAGGCTGATGATACCGTATCTACACGATCCATTCAGATATTGCCGTAAAATATATGGTAGCAAGTCACAAAAAAGTGACGAATCGAATCTCAAAGATGCTAGGATTGACTTTCGTAACTCATATTAGCGCTATGTTAGGAGAGAAATGGACGTATTTAAAATACATCAACTGGTGGTAAAGACAACGCTATTTAGTTGAGAACATCCATGTGATAATCTTCAATTCGTGGAATCCTTCACCTCGGCAATGAGATTTGCCAAACGGGCTTCCATCTCTTGTGTAACGCCCTTAGGATAGTAGTAAGAAGGTGGATGCTGTCGTGGAAGAAGAGGATCCTCATAGTCCTCTATAATGATAGTCAGTGTACAAGTCGTCCTGTGCTGAAGTCCGTGAACGGCACAGGTAGCTAGATTGAGAGGCACTTACTGATATTGAACCTCTGGTCAGCAAGCCTCGCCTTGGCCAATTCTAAATCATCCTTAGCCTTCTGCTCGTTCCAGGCAGTTAGCTTCACATCCATGGTGGATTCTGGAGTGAAGGCGGCGTCACTAAAGGACTGGGTGGGGGTGTGCAACTGGCTTGGCAGGCTAGTAAGTGGACGAGATGAACCAGAATTGCTGTTTTGCATGGCTGAAATATCCTCCTCTATGTATTCGATAAATGTGTAGTGAGTATTTTACTGCCTCGGAGTTAGCGATGTTGTGTTCAATGTATTTTGTGAGTATGGAGTTGACTTACAAATCACACCCCACTTGGAGGAGTATAAAGGTGATTCTGTGTGAATCTACTAGGTTATGTACCTACTGTACTTTCAGTATTGATAGGTACGTTGAACCAAACCTAAAGTTTAATATCTGAGTGACAGTGTATACCCGGCTAGTAGCGCGTATGTAGTTGGTAGGAGGTATCGAGGTTAGGTTCAACTTAGAAGGCAGCTTCAAGTTCAGTGTTGTAAAAGGCGTTGAGGGAAATGGGGTGCCCCACTATAGATCCCTTGGTGAGCTGCAATGTGGAGAAGGCGCTTTATGTGGTGTACTATTACTAGTACCTAGTAGTATCATGCTTGCTACAACTGTTGTGCTGCGTACAACCTCATTGGCCAAACCAGAATTGCTCAGGCGGTCCACGTTAGGTAAGCCGCACACTAATGCACTGTAACCCCACGTTGATTTTTTATTTCGAGGTACTTGGGTACTTCAGTGGGTATGTCTCGGTTCGCGAAAATCTCCCCTCCCTTTCTTCCACGCCCGGAAACTTTATAAGCCCCTACTTACACTTTACAACGCGACGGTGTTTCCTTAAACATAACTACTTTTCTCTTCTGACCGCCAAGAAGCCACAGCATCTGAGTTTTTAGACATTTCTTGGACTATTAAATTACAATCTATCATACCCAACCAGCAAAACAAAGTCACAATGGCACGACGAACAACACCCAACGTCCCAGATGCATGGGAAGATGACTGGGAGGTGCAAGCTGACAAGGCCGCCTCAGCTGAAGAAACAAGACAACCATTACCACCACCAGCACGACAACCACAGCCCATGAGCAAAGCAGAACGTCTTGCAAAGCATGCCGAATCCAACCGTAAGCTCTGGGAGTCAGCGTATGTCTTTTGGTTCCCCCCTCCACCAACCCAATATAATTGGGTAGAAACTAACACCTCCCCCCCTCCCTAGCGAAGCACCCCTGGACACATTCCACTACCTCGCCGCCCGCTCCGACCCGCCCCTCGCAACCGGCTTCAAGCCCGCCGTCAAGGTTCTCAGCCGCAAGCCCGCGCCGGACCCTTCTGCGGGCGGTGCCGACGACGACGAAGACGACGAGTCTAAGAAGGCGCCCCAGCTCTCCCCCGAGGAGATGCTCGCCAAGCGCCAGCGCGAGCGCGAGGAGAAGCAGCGTCGGTACGACGAGGCCCGAGCCAAGATCTTCGGCACCACCACCACCCCCAACAACGCAACTGCCGGCACGGGACTAGGCACAGGATGGGGCAACTCGAACCCATCCTCCGGCACTTCTACGCCCGGCGCCGTAACACCCCCCTTACGCTCCGCCGATGGCCGTGGGCCACGAGGCAGAGGGGGGAGAGGAGGGAGAGGGGGCGGGGCACCGCACAGACGCAACGAGAGCCGCGGAGATCGAGATCGAGATCGAGACAACAACAACAACAACCAGCGTCCGGGCAGCCAGTCTAGCACCGGTGGTGGTGGGCGGGAACTCTACGACCCGAACTACTCGTCCAAGCCCGGACTCCAGTTCGAGCGAAGAGGAGGGAGCTACAACAATAACAACCACGATGGCGGAGCACCGCTGTCGCGACGCTCGACCCCGCGGGAGGAGGACCAAGTCGTCCGTGCCCCTCGTGGCCCTGACGGATCTGGAAGAGGTGGTTTTGGGTTTGCGAAGCGTGGGGCGAGAGGTGGCTGAAGGCCTCGTCTCGCCTAACACAATGAAACAAAGAAAGAAAGAAAAGTCAACTACTATGAGGAATATTGGTTACTTAATTGTTTAATTCTTAATTTTTACCGGACTAGCCCGTGGAGGACCTAACTAGCTTAGCTACCTACGGTAGATTTCGCCAGTAACAAGGGCTACCACCCGCCGCCGATCTTGCCGGCTAGTTGCACCACCCTTTCCGTGGCGTTGCCGCCCGACGCCTTGTCCTTGCCGACGTCGCTCATCACCTCCCGGTAGCTCGTGTACGCTAGTTTATCTACCCCTATGTCCGTTATGGCCGCCCAGTGCGCCAGGATATCAAAAATGTACGAAGGGGAAATGCCACCTACTTCGTCACTCCGGCTCTTATCTCCATTCACAGCCCCGTTTTCTAGCCTCGCGGAGGTCTTGCCCCCCTCGGACTCTGATAAGTCCGATTCTGAGTCCTCGGCTGAGAAGTACGCCTCATCCACCTGCGCAAGCCATAGCTTCTGCTCCTGAGGCCCGGGTTTCGTTCCTGCCTCCGAAACCCTTCTCCTCTCCAGCACAATGGGATCGTCTACCTTGACCTGACCCCCGCCGTTTGTACAGCCTCCGGGACACGCCATGACCTCAACATATGCGTACTCCAACCCGGCCGCTTTACTTCCCACTGCCTTGCGCGCAGCTCCTGGCATTCGTGACGGTCTTGCCGGTCGAAGCTTCCGTACGAGGTTCTGTATGTTCCGGAACCCGTAGTACCGCGCTGCTTTGAAGATGGGATCACCCGCTGCAGATCTCACGGTGTACTCTACAACATCGGCATTGCGGCCCCGTATGTTCTCAATGCGGGACCCGGGATGTCGCGCCGCCACATACTGTAGCGTGTAGTACAGGTTACCGCCTGAAGTGCCTGCCAGAGGGTCTGGGCACCCGCTTCTTGAGCGTGGAGGAAACAGGAACCGGCGGATAATGGGATCGGGGAAGGAAGTCTGTTGGACTGTGGGGATGGGGATTCTGGGGAGGCTGAAGAAATCAATGTTCCGCGACTCCGTCAACATGAGGATCTCTTTGCTCGTGATCACACAGTCTACATCTCGTACGCCCCGACCAGGCTGGCCACTACCATTCCATACCGCATCCGTCAGCTCTTCGCGGCTCGCTTCCAGTTTCTTGTCGAAGCATGGCATGACGGCGAGATGCCATATACGGTCCGGAGAAATCCCCAGAATTCGGCTCAGCGTAGTCTTGAGCAGCGTGCCTGTGACAGCCTGCGGCGACTTGACGCGCGATATGTGCGGCAACACATACGGGTGTGTCTTTTCTGCGTAGCATACCCACCCAGGACAACTTGATGTTAAGATGGGCTTTGCGACACTGGTGCTACTGGAGTTTAACGCTTCCTCCGCACCGAGCACTAAACACGCTTCTCGCCCCGCGTTCGTATCAACCACCCACGTAAACCCGTTGTTCCACTTTCCACTCGTGCGCAGGCCCTCGGTACCCATAAGCAGTTGCTCAATCATACGTCCGGCATCGCGCTCGCTCACACCAGCAACAGCCGCTAGACTTGCGCGCGTCTGTGGCGATACACTGGCGACGAAGAGCTTTGCATCCGGGTTCTCGAGACCTTCGACTTTGAAATTCTCCTTCTCAACTACTCCATTGCCGTTGACGTGGCCATTGATTTGTGGTTGTGGTACCACGCGCAAAGCTGGCGCGCCGTCGAGAACGGATAGCAGCTCTGCATGGCTTTGTAGGCTGACGAGCACGGCCTCGGCGGAGGTCACGCATCCGGAGCATGCGAGGCAGTCTGTCAACGAGATCTGTGCTGGTTCATTGCCATTTTGTCCCTGCGATGCTTGTTGGCCGTCGAGAATAACTTCGTGCTCGAGATCGTTTGAGGAGTAGTTCTGCGGAGGAGCAGCGGGGAGGGTCTCGACAGGCTTGATGCAGGCTACGCCTGGCGAGATGAAGTCGTTCAGGTCGTCGGCTGAGAGAATTGCTGACATTGTGTTCCGTGCGCGCGGTTGGTAGGGAAGGCGACGAGAGAGGAATGGAGGGAAAGTCGGGGGCTCCGACTAGGCCTCTGGAAATCGTGTCTCGCTCTCGATTGTTGTTCTCTTGTTATACTCGCAGGATAGATATTCTATAGAAATTCGTATATAAAGACCTAAATAGGCAGTAGGGTAGAAAAAAGTTCGATAGAAATCGAGGTTCGGCGCCTGCGTAGGGTAGTAACGAAGGTACTTTTTAATAACTTTCTTGCCTTGCTTGTACTTCGGATCTTTAGGGATTAGGTTAGATGGGTAGAAACGGTAACCGTCGAAAGTGAGAAAACGGCTAGGTTATGGTGTGTTTCTTTTGAATGTGGTTAATCGATGGTTGTAGGGAGTCCAGACAGAATTTGTGAATCGTATCGTATGTGAATACGTAGGTAAGAACGTCTCCAAAGCCAAGATTGATAATAGGATTGGTTAATACTGTAGGTTCCTAGGCCGAGTTTGAGTTATGTGCGCGCGAGAAAAAGTTGAGCAGTTCCAAGGTAATGCTGCTTTGAAATACAATACAATACAATACTATAATTAATCACATGTAGCACATCCCTTAGGTAAGTTAGGTCAATACATAGGTTTGGTTTGTTCTTTCTTTCTTTCTTTCTTTCTTCCGCGGGCGATTTTTTTTTTCATTTCTGTCATGCGAAATCGGCTCCGTAGTATTGGTCGGGTGGCGGCATTCTTTGGAGGGCGGGGGGGGGGGGACCCCTCTAATACTACCGTACACTGTGGGGCTACACTAGCTAGATATCCATGGATGTACGTTGTAGTTATGCTTATGCAGTACTACTAGAGGTAACTATGTATGCACTAAAATTATTAATGTTGAAGGTCCGTAACTTGCTGGAAAGTGCTTATGTACTGTACTGTACATAAATGTGGGTATTGCGAACGGCGACGGACGGGAAGAAAAAAAGAAAAAAAGAAAAAAAAAGAAGAGACAGGTGACGTAGTCGTCCGAGCCGAGCCTTCAAGTTGTCACTCACCTGGCAAGGCAGTGCCTACACTTTCGAGTCCTTATGTAACTACCTAGTAACTCACCATTAATGCTAACCTTACTTCTGAACGATGAAGCTTACACTCACAAGCTGCGTAGAAAATTTGAAGTTATTCACAATTTCACATGTGACTGACCACCAACCAACTAACCAACCAACCAACCAACCAACCAACCAGTCAATGCTCTCTTAAAATATATATATGGTCTGCTATTTTTAGTAGCACGTTGCACTGTTCATGGGGTCTTTGGTCCGTCCATTCAGTGGTGTATCGCGCATGAATCGCATGCATCGCGTCCCCAAGGTAACGAAACATATTGTAAAGAAAATGGCGCCGGGAAAAGGCATTATTAAAGGACGTTGCAAAGTAACTATAACAGAACAAATATACTTTGCCCTCTGGAGTCTTAACTCGAATACGTCCACCATTAATTACTTGAACCGGCTTGCCAGATTGATATCCACGGACCCTTAGCACACTACTACCTAGTATGCTAGGTACAATACCTAACTACTTATGTAGGCTATTAGCTCTAATTACGGTAATTAAAGCCTCCAGGGCTAGCACCTCGAAATTGTCAAGAGTTGTCATTGTCACTGCAGTCAACAGAAAAATAACACGGTTTGCAACAGAAGAAATTTCGTATAAGGCGAACGAGACCTCTGCTTCGCCCCTATGTCGTGAAGCCAAAGAAGCTCATCGTACAGTATCGTCAGAAACTAATCTTGAAAACCAGTTTTAATCCCCTGAACTGAAATAAGCCTGTACGTCCGTAGGGAAGACGCCAGGTAGTATCGTAAAGTCACAATGCCATCCTCAAAACCCCCCATTACTCTCCTGTTGAGTATCCTTGTTGTTTGCGTTTTTTGGAGCGCGTTTTCGAAGTGCGAGTCGACCTGAATAGTATTATTCGGCTCTCCCTCTTACGCAACCCAAATCCCCAAAAGGCCACCGATTTGCCATCCTATTTCCTTATGGCCACATCATCGCATGGGTTTCTGGAGGTCCATCCATCCACCTTAACACATCTCAAAGCAGCACTCGCAGCAGTCGGCGCAGCATTCGCATCCTTCCTCGCACACGAAGCAGCAGCACAGCGCAGCTAGACACCCCTTAAGACAGCCACCACCGCCTGACTTGCGCTCTTGTGGGGGAGGTTGCTGCTGGTATTGCATTTGCGGCTGGCCTTGTGGCGGGTAGTACTGGCCGGGAGGAGGACCGTAAGCCTATTCATCATCAAGTTAGCCTTTTAAGAAGAAGAAAAGGTAAAAACTAGAGTGAATAGATGGATGCGCGCGTCGCGTCGCGGTTGGTGGTTGACGTATAATTAGCTAATATGGGATTATGTGGTAGCTCGGTAGTTTAGAAATCATGAGGTACAGGCAAGGGGTGGGTGGCATGATAGGATGCAGGATGCGATCTTGGCAGTGTTTGCGATGCTTCCCATATGGCAATGGTGAAGCAGTTCATTTCGATTGAACGTACCGGCTGAGGCTGTTGCGGGTAGCCGCCATAGCCCTGTTGAGGGTGCTGCTGGCCGTAATACTCGTTGCTGGCCATCGAGAAGGATTGACAGGATCGACGGTATTGATTGAGAGTGTCTGCGACGATTAGCTAAGAGTTAGCCAAGAGATCTAGCGGTAGGGAAAGGAAGCTTGTTCAAAAATGCGCAAGCTCGAGAACCGCTCAATTGAGTCCCATTAATTTTACCGATGCGAAATACGTACTTTGGCTTTGTTTTTGTCGAGATGGGTAGTTTCTTTGCTCACTTCTCAGAAGTAGGCGGACAAAATAGTACGAACTTGTGTTGTTGCAAGGTCGAAATTAACGAAAGTTGAAAGGTGACGATGAGAAGAGTTAAGTTAATAATAATTATTGAGATCAAGAACCAAGAACACGAACGAGGAAGAAAGGCGGTGGGTCAAATACATATGTAAAAAGAGTTCAATGCGGCAGACCTGCATATGGGCAGGTACTGACAGTACATACTATGTATTGTAATTGTACATTGTACTTCGTACATGCCTGTTATGTAACTTTTAGCGCATGTACCTGTGGTTACAACATTAATCTGGCGCTCCTTCTTTCTCTATTGAGTTTCAGGGAGGCGCAATGTACCCCATAAGCTACAATTGGTTAGCTATTGCAAGTGTGCTGTTGTACTATTTCCGGCGCATCTTTTGTTGTTTCGGATAACGGCCATTGTATGGGTACAGTCAAGTATGGGTACATTTAAATGGATATTTTGGTACCTACATGTACTTTAATGCTCCCCAAATTCCCCAAATTCCAATGCTCACCTTACATAGCTGGCAAGGTACATAGTGCGTTTTACCGTACACACATGTAGCTGCTGCGGCAATCCGGCACGCAATGCAAAGTGGCTCAGCCGGATGTACATAAACTGAAATACTGAAAATATGTACATCAATGATACACCAGATGTTGGCCTGCCATCATGTATTTTGCCTCGGAACGCGTCACATGGCATGAACTGAATATCAATCATTGATTCAACGTTGAAACTTCATCAGCCCCCTTATTCACAAGCCCCAAGTTTGGGGGGGCCCTTCTTCATTCGTGAATTCGTCCCAGCGCTAGTTGCACAAGATCCCCCTTCTTGCGACTTGAGATAACTACATGTACATACATATAATTCTTCCTTCCACTCTGAACGTACGCTGATTCGAGATGTTATACTTGAATCTTGGCTAAAGTGACCACCATCAACATACATACATACATACATACATACATACATGTAGCTATCTACTAGCGTAGTAAGGTTAGTAGTTGAACAGCGCATCGCATAGCATCCAACTACTACCTAGACCGCTATATTCTGAGAACAAAATGTTTGAGGTGTCGTACGGCAGCGCATGTAGATGACCATTTCCATATGGGATTCGGCATATCCCATTGGCGGCCTCCCTGCCATCTCCCATCAGCCACGTATGGGAAATATTTTATCGACTGTGCGATGTGTAACCGTCCCCACAAGCCTCAGCCATCTTAAAAGTTCCCAATGCCGATTCCATACTCCGTAAAAAAGAAATCATTCAATGATTGTAATAATAATAGTAATAATAATAGTTCGCGCTAAAATGGCCGATATACCCGACCATACTGGGATGTTGTGGCCTGTCAGTTCTAACTTCTAAGTTCTAAACCCAGCAGCAACAGCCCAGCCAACATAACTGCCTTACAAGGGATAGTTATGATAATTGAATATCAGCCGCAACGCAGGCTGGCAGCTGCCAAGGTTAGCGGCCTAGCCCGCCTCGAGCTATTGAAGTTAACGACGCTCCAATAGTTAGCATATACCTTGTATATATAGTAGCAGCGGCTATTTAATTTTGGTCGATTCTCAATGTTAACTATGTAGCATCAAGACATATACCCGCTTTTTGTTCAATGCTCAATGTTCAATTTTCAACATTAATTACAATTTTCTTAGACTTGGCAATCTCCAGGTACTCTTGTGTCTAGGTACACTCAGACCTCATCACGATAGTTACATCATATGTATCTGTAAGTCCAGATCTAAGCACCGTGCTCTAATCGCAACACGGCAGATGCCATGAAACACCAAAAGCACATCATAGGGCTGATAAGTTAATTGCCAAGAGTCTCGGCTCCCGAAGACCCTTTCCTTTATAATATAGACAAGCCGAAGTGACTCTCTTCACTACCATAAGACACTTTTGTTTTCTCGTTCAACTACCTAGGTACAAAAATAAAGACAAACTCTTCGTTTCACGTCTCCACGTTATAGTCAGACTACTCATTTTGGTCTGGTCTAGATACTCCAAATTAACTGCTTACTCTGCTACCGCCTTTTTGAGGTGGGCATGTTTGATGGAGGCCAGATGGTAGATCACTGATCCAGTTGCACATAGTTGGCGGGGAAAAGACCGGAATCCCCCTTGTAGTGACCGAACCACCAGTCCTCGTCAGGGAACTCCACATTGGTGACTGTAGCTCCTTCAGGGAAGCTCAGTTCTACGATTCTCGTTAGTTCTACCGTCATCTGGGGTATATTAGTTTTGGATAAGGTTGCTTACCGTTGTCCTCAGCAGCCTCGTAGTCATATTGGGCTGTTGCCGTCTGACCAGTTGCCGCCTCCGGCTCAGCCGCCGGGGGAGGCGGAGGAGCGGCGTGGCCAGCTGCCGGGGCAGGGGCAGGGGCAGGCGGAGCTTCCTCCGCCTCATCTTCGACAAGTTCAACGTAATTGCTAGGGAATAATCCCGACTCGCCTTGCGAGTTAGTACCCATCCACCAATCTTCGTCTACCATCTCGATGTTGGTGACGTATTCGCCTTCTCGCAGCTCCAACTCGTTGTCCTCGGCCTTCTCGTAGTCATATTGGATCAACGCACGTCTGCCGCCGCTTGAAGCCGCTGCCGCCTCGGCCACTGGTGCATGGCCAAACTGAGACTCGGCAACCGCAGTGGCAGCAGCGCGGGGATCGTAAGCCTCCTCTTCTCTTGGCAGATCTTCCTCTCTCGGAAGTTCCTGCTCAATTTGGCGAACTGGGAGAGATCGGGGAGGCTCTTGTGCTGGTTCGAACTCGGGTTCGGGTCCGCGAGGAACGGGCACCGCCATACGAATGGGGGAAGTGTCCCGTTCGGGCTCCTCCTCCTCGTCCGTAACCGGTGGTGGGCGAGGAGGCATACCAGGAAGTGCAAATCCTCCCGTAGGAGCACCGTCCGAAGGTCGAGAAGCCAAAGGAGGTGGCGGCGGTGCTCGGTCGTTTTCGTCAGCAGGTGAAGGAATCTTAGGTGCCGACGGAGCTCGGGCAGCAATAGGCTGTGCCTCCTTGAAGCGGTCGCGTAGAGCACCGACACTTCCTGCCGGGGACGCTGGAGGTTCTTGGCTAGTCTCAGTCTCGCCAGTCTTCTGCCCTGATAGGCCACGGCTGTATCCTGCGGGATTAACCGGAGCCCAGCTCTTGCCCGTGTAGCCGCTCTGCCATCCTGCTCCTCCACTCTTCTGTGCTGTAACAGGAGAAGTTGCAGGCTTCCCAGCGGCGGAACCACCACCTTGCTGGGCCTTCTTCTCGGCCCAAATCTGAGCCGGGGTCTTTCCTCCTTGGTCAGCAAAGGTTCGGCTAGCAGATCCAACGGGAGGAGCTCCGGCTGCCGGTGAAGGACTTCCAAGGCCCGCGGCTGTAGGAGTCGGTGCCTTGGTGCCTGTGAATGTCGACGCGCCTCCCCATTTCTTAGCAACCTTGGGCTTGGGAAGCTCCGTAATGCGTTCGGCCTGGTGGAATGCTGCGCTTCGCTCTGCCAGAGATTTCGGCTGTTCGGCCTCGGGTTCAGGCTCGGAGTCGGCAGGCTTCTGAGCCTTAGCTCGGATAGCAGCAATGTCTACTTTGCCTACTGGCTCATAAGAGCCCTTGACGGGCGTTGGTCGATCATCTTTCTTTTCTCTAGCCGCAGCTCGAATAGCAGCAATATCAACTTTCCCAACCGGCTGGTAACCACCTCCAATCACGTCCCTAGGCCTATCGTCTTGTTGACTTGAGCCATTAAATCTTGAAGGCTCTTGCCTCTGGCTTGTCAACTCGGCCATATTGACCTTGGTCGGTTTGTATGCCGATTCGACCTTCTGGATTTCGGACCGAGAAACCTGCGGTGCATCTCCCCAGCCATCATCATCTTTTTGTCTCAAGCTTGCGTTTCGCGCAGCGACTATGGGGTTGAAAGAGCTAGACGAAGTCGTGGTGGAGAAAACGGGCTTCGATTTTACCGGTGGGGGGGCCCCTCCAGTGTGCACAGGCGCACTCCCACCAGCTGTATATTTGGCACCAGAAGCATCAGATATTTTCTGGAGAATGTTTGCAGGTTCAATGTCGGTGTCGGAGCGAGCGGTAATTTGTACGTGGTATCCCTATATCAAGTCAGTATCAGGCTTCAATGCTAACGTTCAGTTTACGCACATGGAGGATTTTAGAAACAGCGTTCAAATGACTGGTGAAGTAACCTTTCGTTCTCTCAGGAACGCCACCGCCGCACTGCAAACTGTTAGCCAAATTATGATAACCCAAGTTCGAAAGGGGGAAAAACAAACCCATGCAATCAAGGCATGTTTAGGTAGGCCAGTATTTGGATCCTTGATCTTCAGGAAGGCGAATTGGATGCGACCTTCATTAAAATCTTCGATAAGTTCTTCTAGTTCACCAGATCCAGTAGATTGGACCTTCAGGACACTCTCCTTATTCCCACTATCTTGGAAGGCATTTGCTAAAGGAGCTTGCACGTAGAAGAGAGCCCATTGACCGTAAGTAGAAGAGCTGCCCGACGGCGGAGCAGGGGCATTGATGACTCCTTGGTAGCTACTCTTGATCGAGGGACCATTTATAGAAAGATTCAGCGAAGCCATTTCGAGTGTATGTGTGTGTATGTTCAAGGAGACCCGTCTTTCGTGGTCGAATTGTGTAAGAATAAATAAAATGAAAAAAAATAAAGAGAAAGAAATCTGGTTGAAAGTGTCAAGATGAAAATGACAAGAACAAGTTGAGAATAAAACCAGAGCTGGACTGGGTGGGGGTGATGTCACAGCAACAACCAGGTACCTAGAATAGATAGCACCCTTTGGTCCCTTTAGTACTAAGTACTAGGTAGGCAGATAGAGAGGTAGGTAAGCAAGTAGGTATGAAGACCCAGAAGCTTCAAGCCTGTACAAACTTAGACAGCTATACTATGAATTTCCGAGATGAAGTTTATGGAAATTTATCTTGAATGCGAATGTGAATGTAGGGGATTGACAAACATTGAGCATGTCAGAGAAGGAAGAGAGAGAAGGTTGAAGCCTTTGAAGAGTTCCAATTTATCGATACGTAGCAGCAAAGCCCACTGTAGAGCCCACTGTAGCCCACTGCAGCCCAGTAGTTTCGATTCGTGCCTGGCGAACAATTGCTAGCCAAATGCTGGGCAATCGTTGGCCATTACGAAAGAAAGTGGGCTGTGTTTCGTTTCGAGCCCGGTCCTCGGGGTCGCCTTTTTCCTTTTCTCTACATCCAAATGCCAGTAAACCATAGGAAGTAAGGTGTACCTACAGTAGTACGAAGTAGTCAGCTTCAACGTTGGTACTGAGCTGTACCTAGTTGATTGCATGTATTACCCTACCTATATACATATAATCTATAAATGCATTCATACCTACATTCACGGCGCTGATACTCACGCGTTACATGCATACTCATACACAGTATATATACTGTACTTGAGCTAGTAAACGCCTTTAGGCACATAATATCCTATTCATCCCCAAACAATCCAATACATACAGTATCTTTTACATAGTTGTACCTTTTATTCGCATCATATCATCCAACACAACGCGGCTGCCCTTGCGCGCGGCAGGAAGCATCAAATAATTTAACGTTTGAGTTAATTAGGTGGTTTAACACCTAAAGTCACCAATTGTTTGCCGTCTAAGTCAGCTAAGTCTGTCATGACCACCAAATTCCTTTCTTCACATCTCACTTAACTACTTCCATCTTCATCTTCATCTTCATCTTTTAATACTCTTTCCATCTTCAAATCCCAATATATTCTTCACCTTAATCTAAGCATCGCGACACAAGATCAACATTGGATGGACACAATTAAATACCCTTTCCACCAAACGTCATACCGTCTCTCCTTGTTCGATATTCTTCGCGTTTTTGTGCCTTGGTTGCGACCTTCGACTTTCAACCACCTACCATCCCTACCTAAGGTACGAACCAAAAATGGTTCTACTATCGGATTCTTCGTCGATAAGCTCCTTGTCGTCTGACTCGCCTGAAGCTGATAATGATTTCGACGATACCATTGTCGACGAGCCAGCACCACCCCCCTCAAAGCGACAGAAGCTAGGCGACATATCCAGAGCCTCATCTGCCGTCCATGTTGAACCTGAGCCAGAGCAAGAGTCGGATCGCGACCTGGACGGTGACATCTCGTCGGACACTTCAGGCGAAATCCCAAATTCTCCAATCAATGCTAAGCTCGATGAGGATGAATTTCAGGAGCAAGTCACGGTGTGTGCTTGGGATGGTTGCCGAGCAGGTGACCTGGGAAATATGGACAGGCTGGTCGACCACATACACAACGATCACATCGAGAGTCGCCAAAAGAAATACACTTGCGAGTGGAATGGCTGTTCCAGGAAGAGCATGCCACACGCCAGCGGGTATGCCCTGAAGGCGCACATGCGCAGCCATACGCGAGAGAAGCCGTTTTATTGTTACCTTCCAGGTGAGCCTACCAATCCCCCCAAATCTTTGGACGGTAATATCTAACCACACCTCTAGAATGCGATCGCGCTTTCACTAGATCCGATGCACTGGCGAAGCACATGCGAACTGTCCATGAAACCGAAGCATTACGACCCTCTGACCCAGTACCCAAGTCTATGCAGACACAGTCCGGCCCGAAGTCTGGAAAATTAAAGATTATTATTAAGACACCTCAATCTCACGCTGCCGGCCAGGACGACGCTGTGGATGACGGTGATACTGCTTCGGACATGGCTGATTTCTTCACGCAACTGACAGAACATCAGGGCTTTTCCCCCCAGGAGTTAAATATGAGCATCAAGTCACTATACAGACTTTGTGTTGGAGAACTCAAGTGGACAAAGAAGGACCGCGATTCATTAAAGCGACGGTGCAAGGAAATGGAGGAGGCATATCGGCAGGAATGGCTGGAGAAGGAGACGCTGTTAGACCAAGTCATCCAGATCGAAGATGGCTGGTGGCAACGACGCGAACTGGTTCTCGAAGCTGAAGCCAAGGCTCAACTTTCCAAGAAGGATGAAGCTCAAGCATCGACAGAAGATAACCAGGCCCATGTCAACGGGTCGCAGGCTACGGCGGCTAGTGTCAGCCAACTCACAGATTAAATATATCTGATAAGACTTGCAATGGTATAATGAAATGCCACAACGCTGATTTATACGAGATCCTGGATGTAGGAGGCGTTTGAGGAGTCATGGGTGATATTTTGTGCGTTATATCAAATGTTAGGTTGGGAAGGTTCCAGGCTATTTGTGGTCTTTATGAGTGATATCAAAGTAAAGACACCTAGCGATAATGGATGGTATCTCAGCATTTCGACAACTGGCCGGATTCAGATTTGCTTTGACTGGAAACATGCAGGATCACTTATGTCTAGAAGCGAACTGGCTGTAAATAACAATGAGCTGACTTCCATATAATGTTAACTTAGGATGTGCTTATATAGTAGTACTACTTAAGAGATGGGACATCAACATTAAAATGAAAGGCGAGCTTCACGTTATGCATAAAGTTCGTTAAGTAAAGGGGGAGGTGATTCGAGATAGCTACTATGTACTACTATGTATGTACAGTAGGCACATGCATACAGTACATACTACCTAGGGTACATAACATTACTAGGTAACGTTCGACCATCAATGTTGTGGTTCCGAAAGTGACCAGCTGTCAAGTGGGTCAACCCCAGAACTCTCATCATCTTAGTCACTAAAAAAATGACGCAATAGGTTGCCGAAGTTTCGACGAAGTTGATTGATAAGATCTTTTTTTTTAAAGTGGTAATCAACTGCCCCTCCATTGGACTGACTCCATTTGTTGCCGTCCAAAACCCACATCTGCTGCACCTTGCCTTGAACTTGACAAGCCATCCGGCAACCGGCGTATTTACTGGAGGTACTCTCCATCTCTTCAGTTCACTCGTCGATATCGTCACTTGGAATATTCTTTATTATTTCCTCCTTTTTTTTTTCGCTATCGATATCGATAACTACGCCTACTCCAGTGTCTAACTCGAAAGAAACCCAAGATTCTCTTCCAGAGCCTTAAGAATTCCAATTTCTATTCCTACCAACCCCACAAGAGAGATGGCTGTGGTAAAAGATATTACCACCATCGACGAGTGGCAAGCTCACATCGGCTCTCTACCTAAGACCACACTTCTCATCATTTATTTCCACGCGCCATGGGCTGCCCCTTGTGCGCAGATGGCAGCTGTCATTAAGGCTCTAGCCGAGGAACAAAAAGACACTTCAGACTCAAGCTGGGTGTCCATCAACGCTGAGGATTTAAGCGACGTATCCGAGACTTACGATGTAGTCGCCGTGCCTTACGTCGTCCTCCAGCGCAACGACCAAGTCGTTGAGACTGTTAGCGGTAGCAACCCCGCCCTGGTCCGCAAAGCCATCGAGACCCATACCTCCTCCTCCACCACTTCCTCCAAGCCCAACGGCACCACCGCGATTGCCAGCAATGCTGAGACTGGCCCGGAAATAAACGGGAAGAGCGAGGAAGACCAACTCACACCGGAAGAGGATATGCATAAGAGACTTGAGGGACTCGTCAACGCTGCCCCCGTCATGCTGTTCATGAAGGGCACCCCCAGTGCCCCGCAGTGTGGATTCTCTCGCCAAATGGTGGCGATCCTGCGTGAGCGCAGCGTTAAGTACGGATTCTTTAACATCCTAGCCGACGACGATGTGCGCCAAGGCCTGAAGAAGTTTGCGGATTGGCCCACATACCCCCAGTTATGGGTATCGGGTGAACTTGTAGGCGGACTGGATATTGTAAGTGTCTTCCATACATCCGTAGTTACTTTGCTTTTACGCAAATATGCTAATAAGGACGGTTTGGTATAGGTCAAGGAGGAGTTGGAGAATGATCCTGATTACTTCAAGAAATTCAGTGTCCCTAAGGAGGAAGGTACTGCGGCGGCATAATACAGATGTTGAATATTCATGAAAAAAAAGAATTAAAAGAAGAAAAAAGGAGAAAAAAGGAGCCCCGCGACTAAGATAGCATACGATACCACCGCTGTTCTTACTTGATTCTATGTGCGAATGGATGGCTACGATTTATGTGATTCACGGCAATGCCTACGAAGAACCGTGGTAATCTAATCGGGCAACCCAAACTCTGGTGTGGGCTGAGTTCCATATGTTAGGGGACCCCCTCCCCTGGGGAGTCCTTTCATTCCTAGGTAGACCTTACTTACATTCCGCGGTTATTTTGCGTAACTCGACGTTTCTTCTCCTTCACAGGGCAAGGAAATATGGGGGGTTCGGGCATAAAGGGCGTAATGCTGGTGGGATATCACGGCGTTTTTTTTATAAAAGAAACCCCGGATATAGTTTCTCGTCGCAGTGCAGGATTAAAATACCAATGAATTAAACCAAGTCAGTTTGTGGATGGCCATGCTTAGGTACTGTGCATGTCTCTGAAGTGTGAACTAGGAGTTGTGGGCTGTGAAGTGGTGTGTTTGAGTACCTTATCTAGGTGCCTAGATCCTAGGTATCGTCGATGTGTTGCTATCGTCTTTCAGAGTACCTATTCTAAATACTGTATGACTATGGCTTTTATTACCATAGGGGAGCTTATGGCTTTTAGTCTGGCTATGTTAAGACGGCCGCGTTTCAATTTGTCGAAGGTCTGAGTCGTTATAATAATCCCCCTTTGGGAGATTTTATTTCGTGTTATGTACAGGCACATTGAGGCAGTTAACACAACCAAGCTATTAACTATGTATGTATGTTTTCTTGTACGTATATGACGAACCATCCCAAGATATATCTATACACTCCTCCCTCACCCCCCAAATCCCTACCTACTCTCATCATCACCGTGAAAACCAACAAACTCCTCATCCCCCGGCACCGCCCCCTTCCCTAGCTCCTCCCCGGGAACCTCGCACAACGCCCTCGCGTCCCCGGGGATCTCCCACCCCCGCATCTCCTCCACGCGCGACAGGAACAGCATCCCCATCCCCGCCTCCGAGTGCCACAGCACGTGGCAGTGGAAGAGCCAGATCCCCGGGTTGTCGGCGACGAAGCGGAGGAGCACCCATCCGAAGCCTTCGGCGGTGGCGGTGTCGCGTTTTAGGGGGTTGGCGATGATGGTGGTGGTTATTGGGGGGAGCAGTCCCTTGCCGTCGGGCTGAAACCCGAGGGCCTCGTAACCTGGGAAGTAGCCGTGCCCGGAGGCGAGGACCCAGGTCTGCGCGCCGTGCAGGTGGAAGGGGTGGCTGTTCTCGTCCATGTTCTGCAGGACGATGTCGACGGTCTCGGGGGCGCCGTTGTTGCTGTTGGAGACGACGAGCTCGGAGGTTGGGTCGAAGGCGGTGCTGAGGATCCCGGGCGGCGTGAAGGAGTCGTTGGTTTGGGAGAGGCCGTCGACGATGCGGTGGAGTGTGGGCGATTCCAGGTTCGGGCGGAGGGAGGAGGAGTTCATGACGCCGCGTTGGAGGCGCCAGTCGCCGATCGCGAGGTTCACGCGCAGGTGCCAGGAGTGGTCGGCGTGGGCTGGTGCTGGGAGTGCTGGGGAGGGGGAGAAGGAGGTTGTGGAGGACATGTCTTTGCAGGTTGGGAGGTATTCGAGTTTAGAAGCTGTGGTGGGTAGGGGTGGGGGTGCGTGGTCCCCGTGTCTTGCCGAAGGGACGTGGTAGCGTATGATGGCTTTTGCCTCGTCGATGCCGTCTTCGGGTAGAGTCTGAGTTGCGAAGCAGGACTTGATCATCCGGGCTCGAAGCCAGAAAGCCTCTTTGCTTTGTTGGTCGGTGGTTAATACTGCGCTATACCGCTGCCCAGGAGCGATTACCAGTGAAGACGTGTTGGTGGGCTCGACGGTGGTGCCATCCACCTCAATGACCGGCAGAGAATCATGTTCATCTACGGCGACCTGGAACCAGGCGAAGCCCCCGACATTCAGGAACCGCAGTCTGTGGCCTTGGTAAGGGGCTAGGTCTAGACTTGGGAAAGGCTTATTATCCGCATTCGAGCATAGCCGAGTGGGATGGCTCGAGCAGTCAGCTCGGTTCACGCCGTTCAGCAAGGCCGTGTTGGGCACCGGCGCGTCCTCGACGCCCGGAGATAGGACGTCGCGCATTAGCCCATCGCTGGAGTCGTAGTACCAGTCCTGGAGCAGGACTACGCGGTCAGACGAATAGCGGATGGGTTGGTGCGCTGCTTCATCTCGGCTGTGGATTACGAGTGGCCCTACGAGTCCGCTGAGGGCTTGTACCCCCTGGTGGCCGTGGTAGAAATCTGCAGGATATGAATCAGCATTGTGGTCGTGATGGGATATAAAATTACATTTTTCTTAGAATACTGATGGCACAATACTTACATGTACCAGCTTGGCCAGTTACGTTGAACTTGTAGCTGTACGAACCCCCAGAGGCGATGGGGCATTGAGTCACGCCCGCAGCTCCATCCATCCAGTTTGTGCCGTTTTGAAAAATGCCGTGCCAGTGGATGGTAGTGGCGTTGGAAGCCCTGTTATGTACGTTGACTTGTATGATATCGCCCTCGTTCACCTCGATCAGGGGGCCCGGGAACTGGCCATTGATTGTCATCATGTCTTTGCGGACGCCATCTGGGTCACCTTCTATATCAATGATAGTCCAATTATACGTCCGTAACTGCCTGGGAGCTGCGAAATCCCAGTTCTTGTCCAGTATGTAGTCTTCATCTGGACGTCGAAGAGGCACGCTAGGTGTCTCCTTGGAAGAGGATGGGCTAGAAATCCCGGAAATGTCTACAGATAGTGCTAACCATGCGAGACAGAAAATCGTACCGACGCAGGCGAAAGCGAAAACACAAATTGGCCAATATGGTCGGCGTTGGCGTTGCCCGACGTTACGTTGCCTCGATGAGAATAAGCCAGCTTGCTCATCTATGTCGTCTTCCTCACTATGACTCCATTCATCTTCGCTATTGCCAACACCAGGGCCTCGAGTTTCTACCTCATCGCGACGATTCTCCGTCGGCGATAAGGCCTGTACCGGGAAGTAGCTAGTCATCGTTACATAACGCCGAAAACATCTAACAATGAATTCTTTGTTATTGCCGCTTCCTGACTACCTTATAGTATTATAGAAAGTTATTATTAGGGGTTCATGTCAGCGTCGATCGCTACTAAAGATATACTTTATAGGAATGCATTGGAATGGATCATTTCTAGAAACAAGACAAGACTCCAGTGAAGTAAGCTTATAGCTCAAGAAAACTTCGTAAGAGTACTAGTTAATGGAGGTAAGTGAAATAGTCGAGGTGGTATACAGCAAGGCGCAAAGCCGTTTGCGACGATCAATCTACTATCAAGCACTTGGTACCTGCCTACCCTAGATTAGTCTATTTATCTAGGTTAGCTACCTACTTTGACCCTCGGAAGTAACCGTCGATCTGATTGGATCAGATCTTGAAGGATGCAGGTCCAGACTAGATGTTCTAGAGGAGGTACATAGTACTTATGTAGCTTGCCATACATGTAGGTATGTATCATAATGTATGTAGGTAGTAGGTACGCATACATGCGCCATTCGTTCGGAGTACCGCTTAGGCAAAAGATGGGCAGCTTTAATGTATTGTTTGTCCGGTGAACGGCCCCGATCCTTCTCGGCGCCCGTTGCTTGATTAAAGGTTCGGCACGGCCCGCCTCGGAAGCCGGACGTCTTCCCTTTACCTATTCATGTAGTTATTGGGGTGTTACGAGTGACTCGTCTCGAAGATATGAGGTTAGTTTTGTAATAAGTGGCTGTAATACCAACCGTACATTAGGTATGTATGTGCATTGGATACATACCTACTTATATATAGTATATACTACTAGGTACGTCGTATGAGAGGAAGTGAGATAGTACCTAGGTAGGCACTGCTATGTATATATATGTGTGTGTTAATATCAACATGAATAAATATCATGATTCAAATCAACCGATAAACAGCAAAAAGTATTTGAACCCGGCAATAACGGCTAAAGTCCGTTCAATATTTTAATGATCTCACTTGCAATATTGAAGTTGTACCAAAGGTACCCATTCAATGTAGGCAGCAACCGTACGTACTGTCATGACGACTGGATATCCATGTAGTTATGTATTTATATGCGGTCGAGTGACTCACACTTGATTAGTACTAGGTACATGTGCCTATATCCCATACATACCTAGGTTAGGTAGGTACATGTAACTACTAGTAGTACATATATGTAGTACTTATATCTATCCATGATATGTAAGCTTGAATACTGGGTCCTGTATGGCTAGAATGTGCGACTGGTCAATTTCATGCTTCTTTTACGACCCTAAGCCGATTCAAGTGCAACATTCACTCCCCCACCATCCATTTTTGGTTTAGTGCTTGGTCTTCAATGTTCTCTATCATCGAGGAAACCCCCGAGGCGCTTGCTTTAACGTCGCAATTCTTTCGACTCTTGAACTTTTTAACGTTCTCGATCTTACCTAACAAACCACAACCTTCTCTCTTACAAACCTCACCAACTTCTCATACATTCCCTTCTTGTTCTTCTTCACTCTCTCATATTGCGATCGAGGGATGTTAAGAGAAACCTTGCCATTTATCAAATATTAGCATTACATATGTAGCAACTACCTCATCACTTCATATACATAGTACGTATGAACCGTTGCACTATAAGCAATCCTGCTCGTGATCCCCCTCATTCGTGATTTCACCTACCATTAAAATGTAACTTGCCCAATTCTTTTTTCCCTTTCTGTCTCTCTTTCTACTCTTCTCCTTCTCCTTTCTCCTTTCTCCTTTTAGCTATTTTTTCAACATTTGTACCTGTGCCACTTGCATTGCTTACATCGCCAACGTAGCGCAAGTCAGAGTAGCAAAGCATCTGCTTACCAAGAAATAGAGCATCATCTCCAATATATCTCGCTGTTCCCGAGACAGAAACACTGGCATATCGTGACTGCTTCACCTGATTCGAGTTTCTGCCTTACACTCCACGAAAAGAAACCACACATTTTCGCCATTTCTACTGTTCAGTTCTGTCACCTGTGACCACCTTGTAACTACCTTACGCCTACGATCTGAGCATTACTAGCTTGGTTGGTAGACTACGCCTTGGCAACAGCGGCACCGTTATACCTCTAGACTTCCTACAAGAGACTTCTTATCTCCGCTACCGCTACCGCTCTTGACGTGAACGAGCAATCTTTCCAGCAGGCTGTCGACGCTGACTCACTGACCTGTCGTCTGCGCCCATCCCTGCTCTATAATTCGCCATACTAGAAAGCGATTGCTTGGTGTGGGTGAAAGAGCTAGCCGCTTATAAGTCACCTTCTTCCCAAGTCCGGCATACGTCTTCGATACAAGAGCAGGCACCCTAAATTGGATTGCCATCACCTGTTTGATTCATATCGTTTCAAGATGACCCCCACACCTCCGTCTGCCGCGACATCATCCTCGGGCCACTCGCCCGAGGAGCAGTTTAGGGTGGTTCGTCGCCGAAACAGGGTACCGCTCAGCTGCTATCCGTGCCGAACGAGAAAGTGAGTCAAACTTATCCTCCATAGCGTCAACTTGATTCCCTAATTCAATGATTCGCAGTTAAATATGATGCGGCGTCGCTGACCTGCTCAACAGGTTGAAATGTAACAGGGGAGCACCAAGCTGTGAGAATTGCGTCAAACGGGGCGACACACAGTCGTGCGTGTATGCTACTCCATCGAGCCGGAGGAAGAATCAAAGTAGTGCTGGAGCTTCTGCAACTCCCGATGACATGCAGAATCGTATTGACCGCTTGGAAGGTTTAGTGCTAAGCTTGATGCATGGCGGTGCAACGATAGAAGCTCACGGTTCGTCAAACACCGTGCCTACAGTATCGTCCGCGACAGACGGCTCATCGGCAAATATCGAACAAGATGATGAAGAGACGATGAAAGATAATGCTGGCGACGCTAGCGATGGCGGCGACAGCGACATAGATGACGGGCTAGCCACCTCCCTAGGTGTGCTTAAAGTCGATGCTGATAAGGGAAAGTCCATGTACATTGGACAGGAGCATTGGCATACACTCCTAACTGACATTGCCGAAGTCAAGAACTTTTATTCTTCTCATAAGAAAGAACTTGAGAATAGTTATGCTCAAGTTATGTCCTCGAAGCCTGCGACAGCTCGTGACTCGCCTATATTCCTTCTATCTGCCCCACCAGCATCAGAAGTTGAGTTAAGAGCCGAGTTGCCTTCGAGAACAGCGATAATGACGTTGGTGTCGAGATACTTCAACTCGTTAGATACAGCAGCAAGTATAGTCCACGGACCTACACTTCAGCATGAGCTGCGAAATCACTGGCAGGATCCGTCCAAGTCAGGTATCATGTGGATCGGCCGGCTCTACGCAATGCTGTGTCTCGCAATGCTTAGTTACCATAAGGTAGGGGATGAACCCGCTGAGTGGAAAGGTAGGTCTCTGGAGCTGGCTGCGGAATATCGATTGCGAACAGTCCAGTGTTTAATTGTCGCGGACTACACCAAGCCGGTCGAGCATACCGTGGAAACCTTGTTGCTTTACCTTTTCGGTGAGTATTCTTCACGCTGGGATGCGGAACTTTCACTCTGGATTATCGTGGGCATCATCACGAGGCTGGCCTTCCGAATGGGCTACCACCGAGATGCAGACTGGTTTCCGTCGATCACCCCATTTCAAGGAGTAAGTTGAATTACGCATATTTGAAGCTTCGCGATGTAAGGCACCTTGAAAACTAATATTACTGCCTACTTTTACAGGAGATGCGAAGACGAACGTGGGCTTTACTACGCATGGCCGACATTATATTTTCGTATCAGGTGAGTTGTCAGCTGACAGAACGTGTTTTACCGCAGTAATTAACTCTCATGTCAAGGTTTCTTTGCCTACAATGATATATGACCACAATACCGACACAAAACTTCCGCACAACCTATATGATGAGGAATTTGGCTCCAATACCAAGATATTCCCTCCATCGAAACCTATGACAGAACCGAGTCCTATGGCTTATATGATCAGTAAAACCAAACTCTGTATAGAGTTTGGGAATATCCTCCAAGCGGTCACGAAGGTAGGTAAGCAAGCAAGCTACGATGATATCTTACATCACGACCGAAAGCTACGCGAGATCATGGACGAATTTCCGCCACATTTGAAAATGCGTTCATTGGAGGGGTCACACGACCCTGTTACCCTCATAATGGCAAGATTTAATGTAGATATACTGTACCAGAAGGTCATGTGTATGCTGCATAGGAAGCACATGATACGTGCTCGGCAGAATCCACGATACGCTCATTCTCGGCGTAGCGCGATCGAAGCTTCGCTCGAGATCCTAGGACATCTGATGACTATATATCGTGAATGCCAGCCCAATGGCCGGCTTCGTTCTATGAGATGGTATGTCTCAGCTACGTCAAAGGATACATTACTTCCCACAATGTTGATCATCCTCGACCTCCACCATGATCGTCTTGCTGCTGCATCTGGCAAGCGTCAGGACTCCCAAGCCGCATCTTTTTGGACACCTGAGCAACGACAGGCGATGATAAATGCTTTGGATGGTGTTAAGGAGGTTTGGAAATCGCTATCTCATGAGTCCGTTGAGGCCTACAAGGCCGCAAACATCCTTAATATTATGTTGGAAAGATTCAAGGCCCCAGAACCGACCCCGGCTGATGCGGGAATACCACCGACCCCATCCGAGAACCTTTTCCAAAATTTTGGCGCTGAAATGCTTCCTGAGCATTCTGCAGCTGTAACTCTTGATATGCTCTCGAGAGGTTTAACGCCTGCCGTCCAGTCTCCTGGTGGGACAGCTTACCCGAATCCATATCTAGAGACAAATTTAGGATTGGGAGCAGGACCTCCACCCGAATTTACACCTGATTTTGGTGGTGGCATTAATAACGCCGCCTCGCCATTCTCTATGTTTACGACTCTTGGTGGGGGAGGCAATATGGCAGTCGATAATCACTTTGACTGGGTATGTTATCAGACCACTCAAGATGGGGTTGAAATTTCAAAACACATCATGCTAACCATAGTGTAATAGGACGCGTTCGAGAATTACGCTCAGACAGCAACCTGGGGACCAGATCAATCATCTTTCAATTTTTTCGCGGGTAATCCCGAACAGCAGTCCCAACAGGGATCATCAGACGGTTCCTTCACGCTCTTAAATCCAGACACGCCGAACCCATAGTCTTAAGGCTGTACGGTCTTGTGGAAATAGTAATGATGAATTCGGACGAAGTATCAGATACCCGGTGATGAGCCCATTATGTCTCGATACGGCTAAGAGTATAGCATCTATGAGTTTTAAGACTATTAGGGGATATATAAAAATTACCAAACTTGGAGGAAATTATGGAGGAAAATATGTCCTTGTATTTTACGACAACGGCCACAGCATATAGTTATTGACTACAACTCTCCTCCGGAGGGGTGAAGGCCACCCCCACATCATACTGTCCCTAGAAAGTCGATGTTGAGGTTCGATTGGGTGAGAAGGGACTATCATTTTGATCTTGTGTCTTGAAGCGGATCCATCTGCCAAATTTCGAAGATCTAGGCCACCCCCCAAATATCATCTACAAATCAAATGGGGTTCATTTTTGACTTTAAGCGACGATGTTGCCAAATCTTTCTATAAAAAATTAGAGACATGGCATATACTTATGACATTCCCTAGCCTTTACCCGTATCTTTCAGCCACCCAACGCCGATACCCTATATTTTACAAACTAGGCATTTATATGATAACCACCCTCACGCCCCTACCATCTTTAGTCATGGGTACTTGCATGTCATGGTCATACCTGATATCTTCCTCCGTAGTGTCATGCAAGCGCATGCGTGGGAACACTCGCAGTGTGAGTGCCGCGAGCATGAGATATAGCTCGCACTGACCGAGACTAGTTGGCGGGTTCGATGTGGTTAGCATATCTTTGCGCCATAGTTTTAAGGGGGAAGAATAAGAAGAGGGAAAGACTTACTTCATCCCCACACACGCCCGACTCCCCTTGCCAAACGCCATGAACCCCTTATCCAGGTCCCGGCGCCTCGTGACCCCATCGGCCTCGAGCCACCGCTCCGGCAGAAACGCGTGCGAGTCTGGAAAGATGCTCTCGTCGTGGTGCATGATGGCGGCCGACATGCCGATCGCGTAGCCCCGCGGGATCACGTACTCGAGCTCTACTCCTCCCTCACATTCCTTCTCGTTGCTCTTGCTGCTGCTGTTGCTGCTTCTGTTAGGACCACCCCTCCTCCTCCACCGCCCCCTCCACACGATCGCCTCCTCCACCGGCACCCGCGCCGTCCGCGACGACACCCCGTACGACAGCCTCAGCGCCTCGCTGACCACCGCGCCCGCGTACGGCAGCTTCTCGAACACCGTCCACGAGGGCAACCTCAACGGATCGTCGACAACAGTCTTTAGCTCGGAGGTCAGGCGCGCCAAGACGTCGGGTTTGGTGAGGAGGTGGTAGGTTGCGACGGATAGCGCCCAGCTGACGGTCTCGGTGCCGCCGCCGATCAACGCGGCGGCTTCGGCGGTCAGGCGCGCGACGCGCTTCTCGCGGGCGGGGAGGGGGGAGGTTAGGAGGGAGGCGAAGACGGTGGGGCGGGGGTGGGAAGGGGAGGGGGAGGGGGAGTTGTCGGAGGAGAGGTCGGACTTGGCTTTGTTTACGAGAAGGGGGATGTCGGTCTAGGGGAGGTTAGTTTGGTGCCTCGTTTGATAGGAAGAAAAGGGGGGTATACGAACCCCCAGAGTACGAAGGAATATCGCCGTGTCCTCGGGCATGAACCTCATGAACCTGCGATGCATCACGTTTCCCGTTAGTCTCGTCTCCATCTCATAAGCTAGGTACTTAATACCCAACTCAACCCAAACCCCCGACGGGTTGCAGTATAATAGTACACCTAGGTAGGTAGGTAGGGGTTAACTCACATCCCACTCAAAGGAACCAAATACTTAACCCACGCAAAAAAGCGAAAGAAGAATATCGTGCGCAGCATCGAGTACAGCGGGCGCCGGAAATTCGGCTCCCACCCTTCCTGCGCGAGGAAGCCGAAGCTGTCGCCGAAGCAGTACGCCGAGATGGCGTCGGTCGTGCAGCAGCTGTAGGCCGTCTGCACGTCGAAGGGGCCCGCGCCCGCTCTCGTGCCCAGCTTCAGCATCTTGTCGCACAGCGTCTGCACCATCCGCTCGACCTCGGGCTCGAGCCGCGCGATCTGCGCGCGCGAGAAGAACTTGGCGAGGGGGCCGCGCCGCTGACGGTGCAGGTCGTGGTCCACGGTGTTGAAGCCGGCGAATTGGGTGCTGTGTTAAGGTTAATAAAAAAAAAAGAAGAAGAATAAAAGAAAGAAGAAGGCGAAGGGGGGGTTAGTTGGGCCTGGGTCTCGCTGGCTTCTTTTTTTTTTTTTTTTGATGGAGTTTTGTAACCCAAAAAGGGGGGAGGGGAAAAGAGAAAAGGGGTATAACTTACACCATGCTGACTTGATGGGCCGGCTTATTACGCTTTCGGCCGCCCACCGCGTAGATCTCGTCGACGAAGCGCGAGTCGTTGCAGTGGACTTCGTCGGGGTTGATGCGGACGATAGGGCCTGGAGTATGTGTATGGTGTATTAGTTTCTAGAACTACCAGACTGCCTAGGTACACACGCCGTCTTCCTCCGCCCTTGGCTTGGGTAACAAGAATCTTCGACATTCCCCCGAGATGGAAAGGGAAAAGGGAAAAGGAGAGAAAAAACGCACCGTATATATCATGCCACCTCGCGATCTGGGAGGTATAGCGCCCGAACTTGACACAGTCGTACCAGAACTCCGGGAGGTACGTCGCGGCCGCCAGCCTCGGGCCCGGGATGTGGCTCAGCGGGTGGAACGGCGAGATGTGCCAGACGGCTCGGGATACCTGGTACACCACCCATCCGTAGACCAGGAGCAGGGCGCCGTGGAGGATCTGCGTGGATGCCGCGTCTTCGCGAGACGGCAGGAGGGTCTGCGCGGTGGAGAGGAAGGCCATGGCTTTTGAAGAGCGTCCTCTTATACAGTAACTAAAAATGTCGATGACTCGTTCTTAGGTTAGGGAGGTAGGTAGGTAGGTAGGTACTTGGAAAGGCGAAGGGGGAGAAGGGGGTATAGGGGATGGGGGATGGAAGGGGTCGATGATCTTTTATTTAAACCATCGAATCGATCAAACACTGGACCTATCAGACTGACTCTAAACTCTCATATCATGTTCCTAAATATGTATGTATAACTCTTAGTATTAGCTAACCCGTTTTCTGTCTAGACCTCTCCACCGAGAGGGCTCCTTCGCGGGTATGATAGGTATGATGGATATTACACTACCCTACACTACCCTAGGTACGCTACACCCAGGCTTGAAATAGAACGATGGGTTAGGAGCTTGGGATCTCCAGTTGTGGGTTCAGTATTGGGACTTTAGAGATACCGGTAGGAGAACCTTGGCCAAACCACGTTGCAATATCCTAGCGAGTTTGTGAATATATCTATATATACATGTCTGACTACCTACCTACCTAGTTACGTAGAAGAAGAAAAAGTCCTCACGAAGTTAACAACACCTCAACAACAGCAGCAACCGCCCTACCAATACCAATACCAACAAGCGGTGGGACATTCCAACCCAACCCAACCCAGTGTCCCTCGCATTCTCCGTCCGTCCGTCCGTCCATAGTGGGCAAAAATCCGGAATATGGTCTGTTCATTCGTGCCGTGCCGCTCATGCTATATTAGCTAGTGACATACAACAAGTTTAAAGCACTGGGCAGGTAAGGTAGGTAAGGCCGTGCCTCAGTACCTAGCCCATTTGCCGTACACTATAAGACGATCAAGACTTTCTTTTTTTCCTTGTCTATAGGTATGTAAGTATGTAGTAGAGTACTTGGGTTACAATGCTATATCTATATGTAGATTGCTATATAGTTAGCATCGAAGGACGTTGGGAGACATGGCCAGTAACTACGTATGTAGTATACTAGGTTAGCAATTACCTACCCACCTTGATGTCTACTAGGTTAGGTACCTAGGTACATAGGTATCGTACGAACTTTTCCTGTCTCTTCATTATACTAGGTTAGAATAACAGCCGCTAAAGCCTTCTCGGCATCTGTATAAATATATCTGGAACTTATCCATGGATGCCATTCGTTTCAACAAACATAGAATCCATTAGGTATAGTGTATAAACCATACTACCTACACCATACTACGACATCGTCAGAAAGCTTGAAACCAGCAAGCGAGGGGGGTCCGCGGGGAAGGCGAGGGCATATCGTATACATACATAGTACCTACTATTCTGGAAGGAGACAGGAATAACCACATACCTAGGTAACTACATAACACATTATATAATAGCTCAAAAAAGCTTTAGATCCAATCCCATAAGGTCATATTAGGTTAGAGGGGGGTCTGGTGGTTGGGTGGTTGGTTTCCCCGATGTCACGATGTTTGAATCCACTCCTTGAATCCTTCCTGCTCTGCTTTGCATAACTAGGGGCAACCACAAACTAAAACTTCAGCTCCAAGCGCTACTTATAGACTTAAAAAGTGGATAGATTTAGTTGTCGGATTTCATGCACATGTGCTTAATTACTTACTTAGATACTATTTGGGTCCTGGGCAACAGGCTGGGTTACATCGTGGGTAGGATAGGTAGTATCTAACCTAGGGGTCTTACATATTACACATCCATGGATACGAACCTGATTCTTACCTAGTAGCAGTCACAGCTAACGATTCTATAAAAAGGAGAGGAACCAAAAAAAGGACAGTCATTCAAAACATTTCGATTTGCGAAACTTATGGTAGCGAATACTTGAGCGTGCAATGCTAAGGTAAAACGCCAAGCCAAGAAGAATGTAAAAAAAGAAGCAAGACAAATAAAGAAGCTTTTGTCAAGACCAGGTCAAACCAAGAGACCTTTTTACGCCATGCCTGCCTGTCGATGCAAACCCCTATCCCAAGCTGTCATGCATTTTTAAAACCCGTGACGAAAAGCCTCCTTATGTTGTTGACTGTTAATTTACAGATGTTTCGACAACGCAGTATTGCCCACTTTGTACTTTGTAAAACCCTGACTTTCCCTACAGTTGCCTACACGAAATGCATGTGACTTCCCATGCTGCCGTTCCGCTTACGACACACTTAATGGGGGCCCTAAAGTAATCGAAGAAGTCTTGTACGGTTCGGTGCCAAATCCTATAGTCGTCGCCGTCTGATCGGCTCGAGTCGCATTGGAGCTGTTAGTGATGTCCGCAAGGGCAGAACTGGCCGTTTGCGTAGGTGTAGGCGTTCGCTCAAGCGGCGCCCCGCTTGCCGGCACATTCTCCTTTGAGTCTCTATCATTTTCTTGCGAGCTTGATATCGGTTGCAACGTCGGTTGTCTCGCCACTCTCCTGCCCCGCCCAAACGAATCTGAGCTCTGTAAGAAATAGCTTTCGTCGTCAGATGAGTCAAAGTCTGCCGGGACCTGCTGCCTCGCTCGATGGCTTCTACGCCTTCGGGGTGCGTCTGAGGCTTCCGAACCTATCGATAGACTTCTACTTCTTGAAAGGCGGTGTTTTCGGCTTGAGACGGTATTTTTCCTGGTGATGGTTTTATGTAATGTCGTCGTCGAGTCAAAGAAAGCCGGCGACTCGCCATTCCTAAGTTTAGCTTCCACCGTCCTCTCGTGAACCAGTCGGCCCAAGTTGGTACCGTCACTTGTTGCTGTCCTACGGCTTACGTGACTCGCCATACTTCCACTCCTACTAACTGGCACCTTTCCTTCCATAATCTTTGCAGCCGGTGGTGGCTGCAACATCCATTTGTTGGCATCTCTGTGGGCGGGCTTCTGTCGTACAATCGGAGGGTGATATTCGTTGACAGGAGGGTTCCGAGGTGCGAAATAAAAGTCATGCCTTTCTTCTGGAGTAACCTGTTTTGGTTCCTTCCCCAAACTTGCTTCGAGTAATCGACCAGCCGATGATCCCGCCTGCTTAATTGCGTCCATCAACTTATGACCTGTACGGTTGTTGCCCCACAGCTCTTCGTCTTCTCTTTGATAGCGTCTCCGATTCCAATCGTCTGATAGCGAGGGCGAAAAGCTCAGTTTACCATCATCTGCCACGTCTCCCATGTCCGCCACAACCGTATTATGGCTGCTGCCTGGACTCATGCTATTGACCATGGTACTGCTTCCGGCACTCGTGCTTTCTTTGCCTGAACTGTGTAAGCGTTTTTGGCTTGTGGTCTTGTGCTTTTTATTTTTAGGCTCCATCCGGGGGCCCATCATAATCTCCTCGGACCAGTATGGATTTGTGTTGAATGGATCCGGGTGCTGGTACGTCCCAGGATTCTCGGCTTGTATACGGGCTTTCTCCTCACGCTCCTTTTTGGCCTTCGCCTTGGATTGTTGGTGGTGCCTTGCCTGAAGACATGGTGCACAAGATACAACGTAAAACACAGCAGACTGGAAAGCAACACCAAGCGACATGATAAGCGTAAAGCTTTAGCAATGCCTATCACGGCCTAGGTTGAAGACGAAGATAATATCCTAGCAAACAACCGCATTGGCAATACGCTCTTCGTCGATATATGTCGCGGGTTATCTTACGGAGAAAGGTTTCGGCGGGATACTACCGAATCGTGCACGACGAGGCAATTCTTGGTTCGTACGACGTAGGTTTGAGTTTAGCCAAGCAAACAATACAAGACGAATAAGTCGAATTCTACACGTGAGAAAGTTAATTCCCACAGATCCTAGTTCGTCTTCGGTAAGCCAAGCCGAGAGGGGGGTTGTCGGTAGAAAAGAGAGGAAGGAGTCGTCGAACGTCAATACGCGGTACAATCCACGAGGAATTTGAAATATGATTCTATGCTATAGAGAAAAAGGAATACTATAGACTGCGTATCTAACAAGTGCTATAGAAAAGTTGTCCTGGGAACGAAGGTAGAAAAGAAAATATAATGAAAGCAAAGAGATGTGTGGTCAGGTGGTAAGGAGTTAGGTAGTAGAGTAGAGAGAGGTATGGTACGGTAAGATTTGGTAGGGCAAAGGAAGATATGTTGTCCGTGCTGGATTTAAAGTGAAGTTATCATGAATAATGCAATATAATAATTTGCCCCTGTTGGAATTGAAGGTTCGAGAAGAGTAAGAAGAAGAAGGAAGAAGAAGAAGACGTAGAGAAGAGAAGTGTGGTCTGATTTTTTGCAACAACCTAAGAAAGATGACGACTTGAAAGTTTGAAACAACGACCAGCAAGCCAGCAGTAAACCAGCAAACCAGCAAAACCAGTTAAACCAGTCAGATGGGAATAGTCGACAAAAGGGAAAACAGTTGACTAGATTGTAACGAGTGAGTTGAGATGAGCGAGTGGAGAGTAATCGGACAAGTCAAACCAAATAAACTTCCAATACTGCATCTACTGCGTAAAGCTGCAGTGGTTTGCGTTACCTAGGGAGTCTAGGAATTGGGGAATTGGGTTTGATGGGTTGTAGCAGTCCCACGCAGCGCATGGATTTGCAGGTAATTGCATGTATTCCCTGCATCTTACATTGGGGGGACGAACCAATTGTGGCTAGCCGCGGAGCATGGGGGGGTTTGCTTAACATCACTCGTTGTTTCATAGTACCTGGGTACCTAAGACTTGGGGTCTGACTTCGAGTCTTCGACTACTAGGTACTAATAATGTACCTAGAATCCGCCTAGAATCCGTCCCTTCCGTTTTAACAACGCCTGAACTCTAACTAGTACCTAACTATGTACATACACACACAACATAGTTGCCTTAGGTAATCGTAGATTAGAGGAACCATCATCTGATTTGTTCTCCGTAGCCCCACTAACTTATTTAAGTAATGTATTATGTACCTAGTGTAGTACCGGATACACAAGCGATCCACTGTCGTGGCACGTTCATTTACGCCAGATGTAACTATCAATGGCTCGCCTCATTCGTTTGGGTCTTTCAATGAGGCCCAGGCTTTTGGAGATTTTTTGGAGCTTCTGGAGCCCCTCCCCTCTCTTCCTGCACCCTCGAATTGGAATTTGGATAATCACCTCCTACGCAATGTCACGTTTTACCCTTGCTTAGCTTTAGCTCGAACCCCCTATTGCCCTGTGCTCTGGGCTTCAAATGGATTATGTATGCATATCTGCTATATGTACATAGTATTATGTACCTTAATCCCCCTTTGGCCCCGCACGAATCCCCAGCTAACCTACAAGTACCTGCTCCAAAGGGACACTGCATGCATGCATATCTCCAGATGTATCCGAATGCACTGCATAATGCATGCCATGTGCAGTTTATTAACAATCAAGAACTTGGAATTCTCTCATCATGACTTCTTCATTTTAATTGCCTCGTGTTTCCTTTTTTTTTTTTTTCTTTTTTTTTTCCCATATTAAATATTATGATATGAGTGTATGAGTGTATGAGTAAGTAGGTATGGATAGATTCAAACTCTCACCTATCCGCAACTCACACGTATAAAATTCACGAAGTGGCTTAGCTGTGATAGCTCAACAGATACCTATGTAGGCACCCAACTTCCCTACATAGACACATATTAGAACACAGCCATGATACATAGTAGATAATTCCACAATTGACCCATGTTACGATATTATACGTCAGAACTTTTCGTGATCTAGGAACTTCGCCTCCGATGCAAAGGCGAAGCCTATCCCCTCCAATTGCATCAACAGCAACTTACCAAACATGGCCCGGTGCATCGGATCGCGGAGCAGAGAGATATATATATAAGTCACACCAATCCAGATTTCGAGTCACCAACTTTGGCTATGATCCCAGGTACTGACACGTATCACCAAAAATAAAAATAAAATGGTATTACCCGGTTCCAGAATATTCATCTGACTAAGATTAGGTACCTAGTCACTAATATCAACCGTCTTAACATGTTCGAGTTGTGAATCCTGGGTGACAGACAACCCTTAAACTACCTTTTGATTGTATATGATAGTTTCGACGTCAAATAATACTCATCTACCTACCCCTTAAAATGATCTGTAGCTCGCATCAAACTAACACATATGTATGTATAACATCTCAGGTAAATCAGATGCCCTACATATAGGTACGCTCACCGATGGCCGAACATCGCTCGAACAACTTACAAGGCGGCTTAGCACGTGAAGGGAACTCTTCTTTACGAGCGAACCACCACTTGTCCAGCCCTTGCCCTACATGTAAGTAAACGAAAGCAGAAATGCCGTATTATTGGCATCTGATGTTTGCTATGGGGAGGCGGGATCTTGGAATAGTCAAGAAGGTAACCTATATGTGCCACCATAGGACAACTTCTTAGTCGACTAGGTTAGGCTATCGGTATACTTGCCTAGTTACGTGACCTGGCGAACGTGGGAACCAGAGAGCTCTTTACCACTTCTCTTCAAGGGAGGGAAAAGGAGAGGAGTAATGGCTTTTCATTCGACATCAGATCTGTCGAGTGGAACAGTGAGTAGCACTAAGCAGGAGATCGAGGTCTTTCCCACGTCTCGTATAAAACAGTACTCAGGTAACTATCTGAGTGAGCAAGACATTGATCTTAAACCGAGCCTTCTACCTAGGCTTTCCATTGCTACATAAGTGCGTGAGTTGGTCTTCACTACATGACTAGGTTCTAGTACTTACCCAGGTAGGCAAGTAGGCATGCACACAAGGCCCAAGCCACATATTCAGCGACAGCATCAAACTTGCAAATAGGTTTCATGTTCGATCATTATTATAGTAGTATCTCAAGTAATAGATGCTTACCCTAGTAGGTAAGCACCTACTGCCTATACTATCCATGACCCAAAGCCACCCGAATCCCTTAATTATCATTAACGGCGACATTATACCTCTCACGTATTTCGATAAGCAATTCGTCTTATGTATCTCATTACACCAATAGAAAAAAGGTAGCACAGGCAACAGGAGAACTGGACTAATAACGGGGAGTGAAGAAAAAAAAAGAAAATATGTGCATTCATCGAGCTACTCAGACTTCATAGCAAACTAACCACTACAAAAAAAGAGGCGCTCATTGCCCCGTCCTTGGACAGCGAACGCAAAACACACGAAGCAACAATATATTTCCCAAACACAAAGCATTATTTTTTCATCGTTCGTTGTAATAAGGAGGAAATATCATCTTGTTGTCCGCGTGGAGATTCAGCTAACTCCAGCCTGTAGAAAAAACATAAGACGCACACATTCAGAGCAGGGGGGGTTTGGACCGATCTACATCAGCCCGGGCGTCCAGCTTCAAAAAAGAGGCCCTTCCCCCCCACCGCTCCTTTGCCCGATCCAAGCCCGAGCCCCTTTTTTTTTGTCAAAGATAAAAGTAAAGAAGCTTAGTGTCCATGCCCATCAAGTGAATCGAAACGATAAAGTGTGAGTATTGTACAACAGTGAGAACGACCGTTGAAAGGGAAACGAGTTTGCGAGAGTTGATGGCGGGTGTTCGAGGTTGGTGATAAGCAGTATTAACGGACGAAAAAATGTATAACGAAGCAAAATGAACACTTCAAAGCGTCCTTGGGCTTAACATCTCGACTGATCATACATCCCACTCTTGCTCTTCTTCCTCATTGTCATCTGTCTCTTCTGGGGTGAGAGCAGCAAAGGACGAGTTATTGCTGGTCAGGATGGGTTTCTTGGTACCATTGACCGCAGCTGAAGGCTTAACGGTCGGTGTGCTACCACCGTTGGTGGCAGGGGCTGATGTCTCGACAGGAGTATGATTCTTCTTGCCCTTCTTCTTCGTCTTGACCTCATTCCACGAGTCCTCTTGTCGGAGCATCTCCATCTGCTCTTCCTCTGACGGCATGCTAGACAACCAAGGATCCGACTTGCCCTTGGTGGTTTGGGTAGCACCAGTATTCTTTGGCTTTGCGGATTCCACCTTGGGTTGCTGCTCACGGGTGTCCAAAGGTTGGATAATGTCGCCACCATTGGTACCATTGGTTCCGTTGGTAGACTTGCCATTCCAGGCATTTGAGGCATTGGCTACGGAGGCAGAGCCGTCCTTGGCAGCTCGTCCTTCAGCGATACGGGCAGCCCGTCGTTGTTGTTCCATCTTTACTTTGCGCTCTTTCTCATCCTCCTCACGGGCAGCCTTGGCAGCCTCCGCCTTCTTTCGGTTCTGGCGCTGCTTCTTCGACTCGACGACTTCGGGTGCCTTAGTCTTTCGCTCCTTGGGCTTCTTAACAGAGTCAACATCGGTAAGGCGGAGAACAGACGGGCCGGAGGGTGTTGCTTCGAGCATGTCGGATACATCGTGGCCATTTACAGCAGCAACAACAGGGGAGGCCTGGGAGGACAAGTCATCGTCGGCATCGCCAGCGTGAGAGGAGGGAACCGAGGTTCCGCCAGGTAGCTCTTGCGCCTTGGATTGCTTGATGGACTTTTGTCGCTTTTCATCCGACTTCTTGGCGCTGAGCTGGGTTCCAGCGTGGGCATTGGCCAGTTGACGCGCGAACTCTCGATCGGCCTTCTTGTCGGCTGCCTCATCTACTTCTCGATTGTAGTTGACGCTTGGTGGCACAACTTCATCCGAAGCTGCGGGGGCCTTCGGCTTGGGTTTTGGCTTCGCGGCCTTTTCTAGCTTCTTCTTACTATCATTTCCTGAGCCAAGATCGGCGGGTTTCGCGGATTGTCTAGTAAAAGAGCCGCGACGGATTGGAGGAGTAGTCTTCTTCTTTAGTTGACTGCGATACCAGATAATTCCGCTGATACCCAGAATGATCGCCCACCCACCAATAGTGGTGACAGTCGAATGGGTATCCATGTTTCGGAAGTTGAAATTGGTGTGTCGCGCGTAGTGAAGGTTTGCCGATGGGGTTCAATGATTTGGCAGGATGAAGAGAGGGAATGGCAACACAAGATGTTTCGAAAAGATGGCGCCTTTGTAATATTGAGGCTTACGAAGAGCTCGGAGAAGCTAAACCAGTGACGGAAGGTCGTATACCGGTTATGCTGGAAACTGACAGGTACCTTGAATGCTCACCGTATTGTACAGTGTCAATACGAATGAGAATGAGTGTGGACAACTATAACCGAGACCAAAAGAGTTGGCGATAGGTGATGGCGATGGCGATGCCACTCGGAGGTGAACCGGGCGTTGTGGCAACTTGTCCTGAATAAAATAAAAAGGTAGGCCGGGTCTCAATACATATCCTTATTTTATTGTAAAAAGACGTTCAGATTTATTAACGTATGGAAACTGAGGGAAAATAAAAAAAAGAGGGAACAAAGTGAATGTGAGTATATGTAGTTTGACCACTGTGGCTTTTTTTTTTTTACTCCTTCTGTGTGGTTCACTGGAGTGTAAGTGGGCAGTGAATGTTCAATGTTTAATGTTCAATGGGATGGATGGACATGGACAGATATGTAATATGTAAGGTGGTCGCCGCGTGTAAGGGAATTGGATTGGGATAAGGTTGTGCTGTCATTAACAATAATGAACCAATCGGCGCTAAGAGTTTGCGTTCTAGAAGTAGAAGGTTATCCGCTTAAAGGGGTCAATGCTGGTCTGCGGCCGTCTGCCAGGCCTAGAAATCCCCCTAAGAATACTTGCCAAGGTCGTACAAGGGTTGTGCAAGTTGTTCAATAGTCTCAAATACAGTGTAAGTACGGTGGGGCCTTTTAATGTGCAGTTCAGTTCACCCTCATAACAAGAGTCTTATTATATTACCTTTTAGGTACATACATTATAAGGTGAGTAACCTTTTAAAAACACCAACCCCCTTTTTTCTTTGACCGAATTGCAAAAAAAGATTAATGACAATTCTGAAATTTACTCCCTTAGTTCAATGTTAAGAAACAAACATACTTTACGCCCAGATTTATAAAGGGGTTAACAGTGGCAGCATATCATGTTCAGCTAAGCAATGGATGTTTCGGTTGGTTTAAAAACTCCCGTGAAGTTGTGCCTGGAGCAATTCGCCAGTTATAACTTATAAGCTTGGTTATTACTATGAAAGTTGTTACCCCTCACATATCTTGTGCAGATCCTAGATCTTCAACCAAGATTCATAGGCATTTTGTTGGGTATCATCACGGACAGTTCACTGTCAACACATAAGACGAATGCTGTTAACTTTGATGCATATTATATGATTGCTTGGATTCCCCTGAATTAATTAGCCACCATTAAGCTTGGATTTCGCTAACGCACCTGGGCTTAGATAGAACATTATCTAGTTGCCTACATACATAATAATACCTAGTAATCCACGGACAATATCTACCTATGTACCTACTACCTACACTAAGCAGCTGCTAAGTATGATATTTGAAGCATCATGCTTTTAAACATTTGTAGAGTAAATATGGGCATTAATGGAGCGACAATCGATATCTGTTCAACAAACGTGAATCGGTAAGGTAACAGGTACATATAAATAATTGCGACAAACATAGGTACATATTATCGTTCCCAATGAGCAACGAATCCAATGATTCCATTGTCATGTTCTCCATGAAAAAAAGGGGTGACCCCAATGATGCGGGGTGTGACTAGTACAAAGCACAAATCACTATGTAGTATGTACTATGTATTCCGGTAGCCGGAGTCTAACATGGATACAGTGGGATCGGTTCTCGCAGGTGACCGGCGGCACGAACCCGCTGCCACGCCGCCTTCCTTATTGAATTGAATTGTTACCCAACGTTGGCTAGGTAGGTACAGTCACTACAACGTATAGTGAGCCTTGTAGGTATTTTAGAGCCGCAACCTTATCGATCTAATAAATATCTACTATCTATTCTAGCGCTTCCTCCTCCAAATTCAACAACTACAACAATCTTACGCTAGGCCAATATACTATAATATACCTTACTCTTATATTATTACCCGATTTTCCAAGTACCCATAGGTACTTTAGTCTTGCAATCATGGCTCCCAGAAAGATCATTATAGACACCGATCCAGGTAAGTAAAGAGAGAAGATAAGACTTAGCTTCTAGTCTTACTGCTGATAACGTGACATCATAGGCGCCGACGATGTCATGGCCATACTATTGGCTCTAGCTTCCTCGCCCGAAGAGCTAGAGGTGGTGCTAATCTCGGTAACATACGGTAATGTAGCTTTGGATAGCTGCCTTCGAAACGTGGTTGGCATGTTCAAAGTCCTGTATCACGAGATGGAGTGGCGTAAGTCCCAAGGGAAACCACTAGGGTTCGAGGCTTTGCGAACGTATAAACCGATCGTGGCTGTCGGCCCCGAGCATGCTCTAGAGGAAGAATTCCTAATGGCAGATAATTTCCGTACGTTATCCCGGGCCTGTTCGTGTACTATTGATTTGTTGTACCGTAACTGACGAAATATCCTTCAACAGATGGTTCCGATGGTTTGCATGGCGTTCACGAAGCGGTAAATTGGAAAGTCCTCACCTACTGAAAATCAGAGTTGGCTAACATGGACTCGCAGCACCCTCATTTATCACCGGCCGACACCTGGAAAGCCCTGTTCAAGGAAGGGCTTCCAAACGGGGCCGAAGAACAGGAACACCCTTATCTCCAGTACTTCAAGCCGTCGAAAACACCGGCCCACCGAGAGATACTCCGAATCTTGAGGGAGGAGCCAGCCGACACAATCTCGATCTGTGCCGTTGGTCCATTGACAAACCTGGCATTAGCCGCTTCGGAGGACCCCGAAACCTTCCTTAGAGTAAAGGAAGTGGCTGTAATGGGTGGAGCTGTAGAATGTGAGGGTAATGTTACCCCGGTTGCCGAATTCAACACCTATGCCGATGCGGTCGCTACTGCTCGTGTGTTTGCCTTGACGTCGCCAACACCAGCCTCAACCATGCCTCCCGTGCCCAAGGAAAAGGGAACCCTGCCACCGTACCCAGAGAAGCTCTCTAAGCAACTGGACTTGAGGTTATTTCCACTTGACATAACCACGCCCCACCTCCTGAACATGGGCTACTTCCTAGAGACGATTGAGCCGCAGCTCTCGGCGGGCAGCCCCCTGGGTACATGGGTCAACACTTTCATGGGTGGCATCTTCCGCCAAATCGTCTCGATGATTGGTAACGAGGTGGAGCCAGGATTGTCCCTCCACGACCCATTGACCATCTGGTACATGCTCTCGCAATCGGATCCGGCCTGGAAGCTAGCCAAGGGTGCACCAGAGGACATTCGAATCGAGACTTCGGGACAATGGACCCATGGAATGCATGTCTCGGATCGTCGTGGTCGAACCCGGCCCGATGGTATCACTACTTCTGAGGTTCCAGGAGACCATGATGGCTGGTTGAGCTTGAAGAGGGGCAACAGAATAAATAGACTAGTAAGCAGCCCAGGTGAAATGGCGTTTGCGCCGTTGCTTATGGAGCGTTTATTCGGATAAGGGGGTGTTTAAGAAGTAGAAGGAGATGATCACATGTATCATATATAGATGGTAGATATGAGGCGAAGAGGAGGACAATATAGGTGTCAGCAAGAATGCAAACGTGGTATCATCAAGGCAAAAGCATACCCTATATGAAGAAAGCCTTTGGGATATTTTCTCCCCTTTATGCAAATGCAAATAATATCCCACCCACGCCCTCAAACGCCGTTTGTACCAACCCTCAATTAATTTTCTAGACCTAGCTGTCCATTGGGATCCCAGTCGTTTGTTTATACGTGCTTTATTCCTCCAATTGCCGAACCCTTCACCTCTTGCCAGTTGATGCTCTCGTCGAGCGGCTCGTCCACCAGGCCTACCACGCAAACGTTGTCGCCTCGCACAAGGTACAGGCCAAGTGGGACTTCCGTCGAGGGCTCCGGGTCATCGGTTGTTCGAATAACGCGTTCGACTGCCTGTGCCAGAACCTAGATAGACAGATAATTAGTCAGCTGGGATGTTTCGAGCGTGGGATGAGAGTGATTGAGGATTCATTCGGTCTTACCAAGTTGGTCATCTGGTCGCAACTTAACAGGTTTCCCACCAAGGTTCGCGAGTCGGCCGTGATTATCAGCACCTTTTCTACGAGGCTGTCAGATGGATTGCGCTGTGAGCTTTGCCCATGGCGAAAGGCTAGTGATTAATGCGAATAAAGAGAGAGAGAGAGAGAGAGAGAGAGAGAGAATAAGGAAGGAGGGAAGAATAAGAAAAGGTTGTGAATATAGTGCGACTCACTATTGATATAACTCCCGAGGTTCGACATCTTGACGGGTTGCAAAGCGGTTGGATATGAAGCTTTGCGCTAGCTTGTAATAAGGATGTCGATGGTTCGACGTTGTTCAATGTGCAACCGATTATAACTGTGGCCGAAGGAAGCGAAGCATTCAGCTTTGGTTGCGGCTGTAAGGTTGGGCAGCTCTTCTCTTGGTGGTACCGTAGCTTGAAGCTTTGGACCATAGAAATTACTGCTTAACGTGATACGACCTTGAAGATGCTGGGTGCAGTGTGGCAGTTGTGGCAGTGGGCCTGGGAAAAAAGAATGCTGAGCCACATCTGAGTGAAGTAATCATCGATTAGTTATTGTGGCTAGGTAGTTAGTTCTCATTCTCCACTTATAGTCCGAGTCCCTTACCCACATTCTTACTACTAGTGTAGTGTAGTAACTAGTACTTTATCTGATCTAGTTTCAATACGAGATCTAACAAATCAAGATAGTTAGAGTAATTTTAGGCATTTGCATTATTTCATAACCGCATGTGCAAGTCCCACAGGGCCGCAGCAGTTGCCTACTGTACAATATCCACCAAATGCATCTCCACATCAGGCACATTGAAGCTCAAGTTGTACTTCCGGGTGGCACAGGTCTTCCTTAAACCTTGAACTTTGCTTTTTTGACACAGCCCTTAATTAATTTTGATCCCTTAAAAATCTATCTTACTAGTGCTACTATGTACCTATCTATTACTACATACGTCACAAACTAGTCCAGTAAAGATCTATCTATTCGAAGGTGCCTGGGTATCTAGATAGATCACAACATTGAAGCCATTCCAGATATTTGTTGGTACTCACTTTGAGGACATTTTAACGTTGCATTTGTGATATCTGTGACTTCTACTACTTCTACAGTCACTTCCTACTTCCAACAATCTTGGTCACCGACCAGGCTTCCATATTTGGTCGTACAGCAGCTGCTTGTAGCCAATCGGTTTGAGTCGTCGGCTTTGAAACATTGCACCAATTCAGCCCGTTTGTTTTAGACCACAAGTTCGTAAGAACTTCTCAACTAGTAATTGGTTCCCTCTTTCGCCCCTGAGTCTACATATGTACCCTGTCACAGCCGCACATCACTGCTGCTCTGTCGCTCTAGCCTCTCCGTATGCACTACCCAGTCAACATCAGACGGCATGATTGGCATGATAGGTTCAAAGCGGTCCTCCACAACGAATTGTTCGGAATTCAGGGGTACATGATGTGCTTGAACGGGCAGGTTCTTTGACCGTCATGTATTCACTACCTACCTAAGGTACCAACATAATTAAGGGAACTGCCTACATATGTATGAACATATGTATGAAAAAGGAAGAAAAAAGAGAGCCAGTAAGCACACAGTACGTGATGAGATCTACAATATTCAATGTTCCTTTGTTCCCCAATGCTTGTTCTTCCGTGATATATCTTGGACTTGTCCCCGCCCAGCCATTCATAGATTCCATTCCCTTATCCTGACCTTTTCCCTCCTTTTTTTGATTCGTGACGTGCAACAACAACCATTCACTCTCTTTCTTTCTTTGCTACTAATTCCCTTGTGGAAACTTAGCCATCCTTTTCTCCAGAACAATTACTTTCTTTAAATATCAAACCCTTGGCGGTTCTTTCTCTGCATTCTATTTTCACAAATAAGCACAAAGGTATTATCCATTTACAGGGCGAAGCCAATAAACCGACGACAGCTGAACAACACATACAAATTGACTTAGCCTCAATTTAAATAGCTGCCTGAAGCCCAACAATCATTTTTCACGAAGTGAAAAAGAGTGAAAAAGACTCGTTGATCAGTTACTATTTTCTGATCACATTTACAATTTATCGCTTTTTGCACCATCAACCAAACGAAACAAAAACTCTTAGAGCTAGTCTCTCTCTTCATCATCAACAAGTAAATATGAGGTTCTACGCAGCTACCGGCGCTAGCCTCCTTCTAGCTGGCCAAGCCTTGGCCGCTCCCCTCCAGGCCCGAGACGATGTCAAGACGTCAGCACAGATCGTCGCCGAGATCGCGCCCCTGTCTGCATCCTGCGCTAATACGGATGAATGCCGCACTGCAGAGCAGGCTGGACCTCTCCTCGCTCAAGCCATGAACCAGTATGGCCTCTCAAGCGCAGGCCAAATCGCTGCTGTACTCGCCCTTACAGCCTACGAATCCCTCGAGTACCAGAACAAGATCAATCTATCCAAGAACCCGGGCCAAGGCACCTCGAACATGCAACAGTTCCCCTCCAATCTCAAATACGCGCAGTCCATCGAGGAACTTAAAGGTCACGTTGCGGGTGTTACCGAGGCCACTGCGACCGACGACAAGAAGAACGAGATTCTCCATCTTGTCATCGATGACAAATACAACTTCGGCAGCGGCCCCTGGTATCTGACCACCCAATGCAAACCTGATGTCGTGGAGGGCCTCAAGAGCGCCAGCGACGAGAGCTTCCTCGCTTACATGGCCTGTGTCGGTATCCAAGATGTCAACCCGAAGAGACTCGGATACTGGACCGCTGCTAAGAAGGCTTTCAACCTGTAAATTGTAACTGCTGGTTGACAAAGCAGAGGAGGTCTTTAGGCTAAACTATCTATCTATCACGTGGGCTGCATGACAGGGAGAGCATTTGAGTCACGACTTCGTATCGTACTGGCGTTTATCGGCGATGCATTTGCAATTCAATCAAAAAAAGCTCATCTGGTTCATCTGCATCTGCTAAGGAAAGGAGATGGGGGAAAAGTCCCTCTTATTTTATTTTTTTAAGGCTTTCAACTTATTATTGAAGGTCATGGATTGCGATTCGATTCTCTATATGTGTATACAATTGACTTTTATTTATTTTTACCCCCTTCTTCATTCATGAAGTTATTCTATGATTTGGCGAGGTGTTGCGGTTAAGGTGTTATGGATGCGTTGGTAAAAGTGCATACGAAGTACAGGTCAACATACATAGCTCGATACCTATATGTAGGAATACTATATAGGTAGCTACATAAGTAGGGTAGCAGAGGTTAGGACTTCAACTATATGCCCAGATAGGTACCTACTGGGTATACTTGAATGTACGAAACTTCTTGCAGTATAATGTTGGTTCTCGCATCTGTTGTCTTGTTGTAAACCTGAAGTGTAGTCCTAGGCTTGGTGTGGTCTACCATGTGGAAGTATTTCATGTCGCTATTCCGAACGCTGTTCATAAGTGATAAAGTAGGTGCCTCCGTAGATAGGTAGGTAAAATTGATATGACCTGTGAATAATCATGATTATTACGCAACCTCGTACTTGAATATCACACAAAACGTGTCCTCAGCCAGCTGTCTTCTCAAAGCCACTAGATTATGTCTCCAAAGGCTTGCGTCGTGCATAGCAACTCTTAAAGTATGATATCTTTCTATGACCGTGCCATTCGTTCATTTAGAATAATTCCGCAAAAATACAATACAGCTCCTGCCGATTTTGCAATCCCACCCGTGGGCTTTTCCTTACATACCTAGATAGTAAACATGTCCCTTTTCCCGTAACGCCGTTGCCGCTTGCCTGCTTGTTTTTTTTGAGCGCAAAATGAAGTTCGTTCACGCGCACTTCTCCCCCCCTAAACATCTCGCCATCATTATAGCATCAAATAAATTAAGCTTGTATCGGTGCTCCCCTCTCCTTGTCAAGGCCAGGTAGATAGGTAGGTAGGTAGGTCATAGATGCATGCCGCCCTCCGGATCATCAGTATCATCGTTCTCGGGCGGCATCCGGCCCAGCAACTGCCTCAACAGCTCCTCGTCCGACAAACCTCCGGCTCCGTTGATCGTCCCGGTCTGGAACGTCCCGTCTTGCCACGCCGGATGCTGCTGCTGCTGCCCACTACCACTGCTATGGCCATTCACCCCATTCACCGAGCTCCCCGCGGTAGTACCATTAGTGCCATTAGTACCCCGCTCCCGCAGCGCCATCTCCGCCAACACCCTCGCCGCCTCATCCTGCTCGTCCCCCACCACCACCACCTCCTCCTCCTCCTCTCCCGTCTTCCCCATAAACTCGCTCCAGACCAAGCCGCGGTTCGTCTCGACCTCGGCGCGGATGAGCTCGATGCGCTGCTGCATGCGCGCGATCACGGCCTCGTTCTCGGCGATCGCGTCGATGCAGTCCTGGTCTGGCTCCACCGCACCACTAGTGCCGCTGGGATTAGGAAGGGCGGAGGCTCGGCCCTCCGCGAACGGCTTTAGCTCGGCGTTGGAGTAGTCGAGGTGCGCGATGGAGTTGCGCAGCTCGGCGATCTTGAGCGCGAGGGTGGTGGCGGGCAGGTCGCGGAGGGCTGAGGCGAAGCGCGCGGGGTTTATGGGCTGCGATTCTGAGGACATGGTGGGTGGGTGTGGGTGTGTGTGTGTGTGTGAAGGGGTTGTAAGGGGGTGTTGATGAGGGCGCCTAAGTTTTATGTTGTTGGTGTCAGAGGTTATATTTGGGTTGGATGCTGTTTGCTTGCTTGCTTGCTTGCTGCAGCTGCAGTGCTTGTCGTATTATTTGTAATGGTGAAAGTTGCCTGGATGGAAATATTGTACTAGGTACTTTGGTGGGGTTGAAGATGCTTATCGATAAGACTGTCAAGGTACTAGTTATCCATAGTTAACTATTACGAATTATTCTTTTATGGGGATTTTCAAAGAAGCTTGGGCCACTTTGATATCTTTGTTCCTTATTCAAGCTTTCGATGCGGGGCACGCGGGGCAAACCCTGCTTAAACCGATATTCGGAAGAGGAACCTTGAAAGCTTAAAGCATTAATGCTCAATGTTTCCCAAAACGGATCATCCTGACGAACGTCCTATCTTTCCCTCTCTCCACTTTGCCCATCACCTTGCCCATATTGGAACAATTGCAACTTTCAAGGTTCGGCTGTTTGTCCAAAGCTACGTGAAAATGATGCGATAAGGGCCCTGTAGCTCGGCATCGAGCCTATTCTGTATTACGTACAATACCCCCTTATCTCCTTCCGGATACATTACTCCTCCCGGTACAAGCACTTATCGTAGCGATTCGTTGCCATCGGAGCTTGAAGTAGCTTGAAGTAGCTTGTTTTAAGTGAGGTGAAATGAAGTGAAGTAAATAAGAAAAATAAGTCCTTTTCAAATTGCTTTCTGCTTTTACTCCTGATCAGAGTTATTGACTATCGATTGTGTCATATATACTCACCTAACTATATGATCTTGGGTATCATGATCGTACCCAACTTGGCTCTCGTAGCCGCCGCCTGGTCTACGGCTACTCAAGCTCGATCTATTTCTCAAAATGGAGCTCAAACGATACTCCAAGATGTATCAGCGGAACACTTCAATTGTGATATCCCGTCAGCTTTAGACCCTTCGAAAGACGGACTACCCGCTTCTAAGGATATCTTCTCCGGTGACGAAGCTCTACTGCTCCAGGTGAAGAGACATGGTACCATTGTAAAGATCCCTACTGTATCATATGATGACGAGGGAGAACCCGGCGAGGACCCTCGATGGGAAATCTTTTATGATTTACAGAAAGCCTTTGCGACCTTGTACCCAAATCTGTAAGATTTATCCACTTCCATCCACTGACCCCTTAAATTGATCTCGTTTCATAGACACCTTCGAATGACTCGGGAAACCGTGAATACGTTTGGTTTAGTATACACAATCAAGGGGACGGACACCAAGCTAAAGCCACTCATGCTCACTGCTCATCAAGATGTCGTTCCTGTGGCTGATGTATCAACCTGGAAATACCCTCCATTCTCTGCCCATTTCGATGGACAATGGCTATGGAGCAGAGGTGCATCAGACGATAAGAACAGTCTGTCAGCCCTCATGTCCGCCTTGGAGACATTGTTATCGCATGAATCTTGGATACCGAAACGAACAATAATTCTCGCCCTTGGATTTGACGAGGAATGCTCCGGTCGCCGAGGAGCCGGTGAAATTGGCAAATACCTCGAAGAACTGTATGGCCCAGACTCGATGGCCTTGCTTCTCGACGAAGGAGGGATGGGGCTGGAGTCACTTGGAAATGATACACTATGTGCGTAATATGCTATATAGCTACCCGAATTCCCATACTAACTGTTTGTTATAGACGCCCTCCCTGCGGTTATGGAGAAGGGTCATGTCGATATCTGGTTGGAGCTTTCTGTCAATGGAGGCCACTCATCGGCCCCATTCCCCCACACAGGTATCGGCATAATGGCCGAGTTTGTTAACCAGCTAGAGTCTAACCCGTGGAAACCTAAGCTCATCAAGGGCTCGCCAATTTATAATCACTTCGTCTGTCAGGCAAGATACTCACCCGATGCGGCACCAAATATCACCAAGTTAATAAACAAGGGAGACTTGGAGACTTTGACCGAGGAGTTAGCAACGCTCGATCGACCTACACAATATCGGATACAAACTTCTCAGGCCGTTGACTACTTTTTTGGCGGTGTGAAGATCAACGCCATGCCCGAGTACATCAAGATTGGCGTCAACCATCGTATTGCGCCCCAGGATTCGATACCGGCTGTCAAGGCAAACATCCTTAAGCAAATCAAGCCCATCGTGAAGAAATTCGGGCTGAGTGTCAGCGCGTTCAAAGGAGAAAACAATAACCCCGAAATTGAGCTAGATGAAAGTCTTGATGGTGACGTGGACGCGATGTATGAGGTGGAATATAACGGCTCGCTTGTGCTCACGTCTTCCCAAACTACCAAGGTTGCTCCAATCTCACCTGCATCCGGACCGGTCTGGGACGTGTTTTCCGGGACCATTCAACATAGTTTTGCCTTCGACGGTGGGAAAGTCATCCCGGTGGGAGAATTGATGACGGGTAACACAGACACTCGCCATTACTTGAGTAAGTGATGCCTACCTATTTGGCCATTATGTTGGCCATTATGTTGGTCAAAGTCGTCAATTTATGCTAACATTTAACCCCTTTAGACTTGACTAGCCATATCTATCGATGGACACCTACGCGCCAAGGACACACTTTTGATGCCCATACTGTCAATGAACGGATTGATATGTATGCGCACATGGAAGCCCTGCGGTTTTATTACGATTTGATTCGGAATTTTGATGCTTCGCCTGTAGCAACCGTCGAGGAACAGCAAGGCGTTGAAGAGTTGTAGGTAGTTTGTGTATGGTAAGATACTTTTGTAAGGGGTTGTCTGGTCCGGTATTGGACTTGGATGTAGCATGGGAATGGAAGTTTATATGAGAAACTTGGGCCGTATACCTAGTAGTCAGCCATTTGCCTTAGAGAAGGTAGTATGGTATCTGAGTGCCTTGGCTGTTGATATAAGGCTCGTTAGGTAGTGGTGGATTTCGAGGTTATCACTTGAGGATGAAACTTTACGACTAAAAGTTATTTTATACACTTTTTTTTTACATGAGAATTCCTACAACGCTTCGAACTACCTAGCCGAGGTATATTACTATGTATTAGTGACAGGAACGAATAACGAGGTTGTATTACTAACACGTAGCGTCGCATCACGACATGCACTTAACCTACCTAGTACCTTAGGTAGGTATATTGCCACTACTCACCACCTACACAAAATAGATTGAACTTTGAACTATCTTTGATTAAAGTTCGAAGTTGTACATGCGATAAATAATTTGCCCATGTCACCTATCTACATATCTTCATATCTACATAATCATCTGTCTCTTTAACAAGCCTGTTTCCATTTCCATGCTATTTGAATCTTAGACGATTCAAATAAAACATAGTGGGCATGATGTTATGACTGATGTACCATGCCTATTCTCCCCTCACTCTCCCCGCCGTCAAGTTTACGCCTTGGCTTGCGGGCGATCGCGGGCAAGTCCGGAAATTCGTTGATATCTTCAGCTGCTCGCTCCTTTTCCACAAGACATTCTCCCATACCACCATGCCTCCAATATAGTAACGGGGGCCTAGGCGCTTACAGCCCTTCTAGGATTCAGCCAAAGCATCGCACCGAAAGCCACTTACCTAGGATACAAGTTCGAACACTATTTCGGTTCCGCGCAATCACAAATTACGTGAACCTACCTGAATCTTACCAAGATGATACCGGGCTGCCCTTTCGAAGAGAAGATCTGAACCAAAGGGAAATCAATGTGATATTTGGCCCGCACCTTGAGGCCGAGCGAGGAAACAGACTGCTAAGGATAATACATGGTCGTCGGGTAGCAGGAACTCTGGATGACCCGAATCTTTCAGTCAACACCGATGCGTTCAGTGATGCCGACCGAGCAAAAGCCCTGGAATATCTGCGTGCCAATATTCCCGTAGACGAGATCGTTAATGCTGGCCTACGGGCCGAGGATGAGCTCAGGTATCTCGAGGAGCAGGAGCAACAAGAGCAACAAGAACGAGAAAAGGAAGCCATCGATCAACCAGTCGAAGAGAGTAGTCCGGAACGGCCAGCGCCACAGTCACCAGCACAACCCCCCGCCGTGGTAGAAAAGGTGAATGTACCCATCGGCCAGCTTCCGAAAAAGCCCAAGTCTGACTCCCCGTACGGAGAAAGTCTATTTGACAAAATCCGAGCGCGCAATACCGCACGGCGCGAAGCTGAGGAGAAAAAGGCAGAGGAAGAGCGGTTGAAGCGCGAGGAGGAAGATGCCAAGAACAATATTGGAACCCTACAGACGCAAGTGAATAAGCCTAGGGAGTTAAGCCCTTTCATGCAGAAATGGGCTGCCCACGCGACTTCCGATCTCAAAGAACCGCCCCCATTGAAGCCTTGGGAGCGACTACTACCTTCCGTGGCCATGACCGTCTTGGTTCTCGCCGGATGCGCCATCTTTGCTGTTATGTATACGCCCCCAAGGCTATCCCAGAGAGCATGGCCGGATATACCTCCAGCTGCCGCGACTTGTCTCACTCTGATCGGACTCAACTTGTCCGTTTACTTTTTGTGGAAAGTCCCAATGCTCTGGAAATTCCTTAACCGGTATTTCATCGTGGTAGCTGCGACGCCGCGGCCCTTTCAGTTGGTTGGAGCCATATTTTCGCACCAGAAGTTTAGCCATGCCATTATGAACATGGTGGGGTTTTGGTTCTTCGGTACTCGGCTCCACGACGACATTGGCAGAGGAAATTTCCTGGCGATCTACTTTTCATCGGGAGTGCTGGGCTTCATGACTAGTCTGTCATATCTGGTTTTTACTAAAGCGTTGGATTGTACAACACTCGGTGCGTCGGGCGCAATCTACGGCGTCGCTGCTGCGTTCTTCTGGTTGCATAAGTACGACGAGTTCAAATTGTTCGGATACCCGCCAGACCCATTGTCGGGACCGCAAGGCTTAGCGTTCATCGGCCTGATGTTGGGCCTACATATCTTCCCACTTTTCTCGAAGAGGGCGCGTAGTGTCGACATACCGTCACATTTGGGAGGCTTGGTGGCTGGCGTGATCGGGGCGGATCTCGTTAAGAGGCACATGGATGAGAAGGCGAGGGTAAGGGCCGAAAAACTGAAAACCATGGGAGTGCTGGAGAAGACTATACAAGTCAAGGATGCTGAAAAGGCACTGTAACCAGCTGCTGGGTATTGAGCTAACCTGGAAGTATCTATGAAGGAAGATGTTTGCTCGTTGGATACTTGGTAACTCTCCATTCACCCTGTATACTAGATAGTATAGAGTAAACTTGTGTACCTAATAGGCACAAAAGACAAACACACATAAATATGAAGACCAATACATACAATGAAGACTTAATACCGAAAGATCCAATGTTCTAATAACCTACATGAAACCTATACATTAAGTACCTATACCTCTTAGTATCTTGACTCGCGAAGCAGCTGTCCCAACTCGGTGGCACTTACGTCATTTCTTGGAGTAACAGGTCTAATTAGGGAATTAACTTGCGTACAGTATGTTATGCAAGCCATTTTAGGCCAACAGAGAACCTTGGAAACTTGATCTTAAAATACACGAATGCGCATTGTGTATTCTTTTGGTCTTCCTAGTTGGGTAAGTTGGGTAAGTTGGGTTGGCTCTTGATGGTGTGTTGTTAGTGTAGAGGCCTAACAATAACGATATATATAATTAGTGTCTACGATTCATTGGTGAGCTGGAAGTTTAACAGAGACTGGAGGCTTCAATGTTCGAATGTTCCCCTGTTAGATAGTACCTAGGTAGTACTACGCCGTACATTAGTACCCTGCATCGACATTCCCTGTGCATACCAGGCAGCTGCCAGGGCGGCTGGGCGGTCAGCAATGAAGCATATCAAGCCCATACTAAAAAGGGTAGGTACTGCATAGTACTCGACACATTTAATGTTAGCGTCAAATTAGGATGAGCTGGCGGGATGGAGAGCATTGACCACTCATTTTAGTCGATCGGGGCATATTTGGACCAGTCGTCATCAATGTATAACAGTCCCGCGCCCCACTATGATCCAATGAAACACTGCGGCGCTAGGGCAGCTGCATGCTTAAAGGCCAGGCTAGCTGTAGCTTGTTGTAGCTTATTCGAAGACTGGCCGGCTTACCCTGGGTAGGTCGGCAAGGAAGGATCGTCATTGCTATAACGGGAAACTGCTGATCGTGAGATTAAGATTCCTAGGTTATGTACAATACAAAATTCTATGTACAGTAGTTAACTAGCATGATTTTTTCTTTTATTTGTTCGGAATCGGCACATTGGTTTTTGTCTCACAATCTATCATCTGCCATCTACCAAATCTCACCCTTTTTTTTTGTCCTTGGCCAACTTGTGGCTCATCAGGTTACGTTTTATTACAATCCCTAGTTTTCTTTGGTTCGCAAAGGGTGGAATTTGGGTATAGGTAATTGTTAATTACCATATATTGATTCCTGAATTGGTCCCTTTTATTTTTTTCCCACTTCTGTTCGTACGATTTTATGTCGAGGGTTCCCCTTCTTGGCGTACGTCGGAGCCTTGTTTAGTACATATTAGAACGATATACCCTGATCCCTCGAAACTTGTTGCGTCGTCTGAACAACACAACGCCTCTTTATTCCAAGCTTTTATGGTGCATGTAACCGTAATTGGAATTGGAATTTTTTCAATCATCTTCTTATCGTGAAACATCCTACAGTAGGCTTTAGTTTGAACAACAGCAATTTGTCACGTCACGCTCCAAATTCCTCGAGCTGTGTGTGTCGAGCTCGACAGATCAGGTTCGTGATTCCTAGTCCTGAACATCAACCTACCCACTTTGCCAGCACCAACACCAGCACCACTAGTCACACCGACTTGCGAATTATATTTCCGAGCCTACTTTTCCTTCTTCGAATATAGACAACTTGAAAAAAAAAACCCTGGACCTAACCTAGTAAAGTCAAACTTAAAAGTGAAAGGCACTGCAGAAACGTAAAGCATCATGGCTGCCAACGAAAACCACCACGCCCACCCTGACGACGACCCACGAAACCCTTACGCTTCGGCCAATAGATGGAGGCATCAAGAATCATCTGCCTATGCGCGCGCTGCCGTTGCCCGAGACCCTCATAGTTCAATCTCGGAGACCCAAGACCTATCTCACTACTTAAACTCCACGCGTGTCGAGGGCGAACATGACCCCAATGAGGCAGGAAGCTACCAGCCAATTGTTGTTGGTAACACTGATGGCGTACACGACGGACTAGCTGATGATGGGAAAGAAGTTGTATGTGGTCCTCTGCTGAATTATCGACGCATGGATGGCAGGACTTGGTATGGCAGTGTTTTGCTAGTCACCAAGGGCGGTGGCAAGACACAGAACTTTCACCCGGTGTTGAAGCTCGAGCGCGCAGAAACTAGTGGTACGGGTAACGGCCATGGCACCAACATTGAGGGTATTTGCCTCTATTCGGATCCGAGAAACACGTTTTGGCAATTCCCCTTAGCCTGTGATATCGCCGATACTGAAACGAAATGGGCCTACTCCATTGCCGATGTGCGTTATAAGAGCCCCACTCAACACAAGATGAACTACTTCTTCGCTCCTGCTATCAATGAGTCGATGCGAATCATGTTCCATTCATGCAATGGTTTCAGCGTTGGTACAGACGAAGAGGCGTGGAGTGGACTAGCATTATGGAATGACGTTATGAGAAATCATGCTCAAGCACCATTCCACGTTATGATAGGGGGTGGAGATCAAATCTACAATGATGGCATCCGAGTAAGCGGGCCTCTGCGTGAATGGACGGATATTGGGAATCCGAAGAAGCGGCGCGACTTCCCCTTCCCTGAAAGTCTACGAGCAGCTTGTGACGACTACTACCTGAACAACTACATTCGGTGGTACTCGATGGAGCCCTTCGCATCCGCGAATGGGCAAATTCCACAACTGAACATATGGGATGACCACGATATTATTGATGGCTTTGGATCATATATCAACGATTTCATGAAGTGTGATGTTTTCCGAGGCATTGGCGGCACTGCGCACAAGTATTATATGTTATTCCAACACCACCTAGCACCACCTGCTTCGACATATACGTCAGATGCCCCTGAGGCGTCGGCGCCTGGTACTACAGAGGACCCGAAGCAACTGGTCGACACTTTTGTTCGACAACAAACCTATGATTCATCTTATATCATCGGTAGCAAGCCTGGTCCATACGTGACCCAGCACTCGATGAACATGTTTAGCAAACTTGGCGCTCGAATTGCCTTTATGGGCATCGATGCGCGTACTGAGCGTACTAGACATCAAGTCAACTACCCAGAGACCTATGATCTCATCTTTAATCGCGTGAAAGATGAGCTAGGAGCTGCGGCTGCTGCTGGCCAACCCTTCCGACACTTGATCTTGTTATTGGGTATTCCAATTGCCTATCCGGTAAAGTGCCCCAATTCCTTGGACTATGACAGTCAATTAACAGTATTAGCGTCTCACCTGGTTGGAGAACGTTTTCAGCAGCCCGCTGATTGCACCCGTCAAATTTTTGAACCGAAGATTCGGATTTGGTAAGTAATACATTTGAGAAATGTGGATATTATGATTTATTAATGATATGATAGGCGGTGGTGTTTTCAACCACTTCGACGGCAGTGTAGATCTTCTCGATGATTTGGACGATCATTACACAGCTAGAACCCACAAGAAGGAGCGAAATGCTCTAATTCAACGTCTTCAAACCGTCTGCTCGGAATTCTCAGTTCGGCTAACCATTCTTGGAGGCGATGTCCATTTGGCAGCTTTAGGGCGCTTCTACTCCAACCCGAATCTGCATATTCCCGTTGAGGAGGACCATCGTTACATAGTTAACGTGGTCTCTTCTGCAATCGTCAACAAACCACCACCAGCGGCAATTGCCAATCTCTTGGCGAGCCGCAACAAGATACATCATCTTGACGCCGATACGGATGAGACCCTGATGGCTCTATTCGATAAGGATCCCGGCAACACTAGCAAAACGCGAGCATCGAACAATGTCACTATGCCGAGTCGAAATTATGCCATTCTTACAGAGAACTCGCCAAACAACTATATCCCTTCTAATGGGCATGCAGACCCAGATGCTAATCCAGCAGAGACGCAGTTTGATGGCAAGGACGGCCACTCATTCCTGTCTAAAGGTGAATATGGCGCGGGCACGAAACACAGGGCGGCTAATTTTGATACCCACGGCCAAAATAATGACGGCAGTCTTGACGTTTGTATTCGGGTTGAGATCGATCAGCACGATAAAGACGGCAAGACTGAGCCGTACGGTCTAACTATTCCAGCTCTGAACTATGAACCCGGGAAGTTCAGCACTAATGCGCACACCCATCATCTTCGCCATCACCGAAGTAGACCAGACACTGTGGGAAACATGAGTACTGCCCCAAGTACCGCCCCATCGTTACCACTCTCAGCACCGGAGGCTAGTCGCTAGCGACAACTAGTTTGTCAACCATGCCCTAATAAGCGCGCTTGAACGCGTGTCTAGAATCGGTGGTGGTATAAAAGATGTAAAAGATGGAACGTGCTTGTGGGGACGTGAATTTTCGTCGTCCTTGGCGAGAGGATGAGAATATGGAGATTTGATTTGCGCGTGCTTAGATGGAAAGGAAGGAGAAAAAACAATACCCAAGAGGATGAACGCACTGCATTTGTTGATTCCCCCTTTTTACATGTAATACTCTGACCTAGACTATACTCGGCTGCGATAAACCCAGGAGCAGTGTGTTCCCTTCAATGGCAAAGGCTTACTTTTTCCCCTTGTTTCCCACCCATGTGATGATCTAACCTAGGATGGCTTTCGTGTCTAGTTGAAAATCCCCCACAAAGTTCAAGACTATTACGTAGGAATCGAACAGGTGCATGGGTTAATTAGATACATACCTAGGGGACCAGGCCCCAGGGGCACAATGGTAACCGTTCGGCGTGCCGATAAACTGGCCTTAGTCAAGTGCAAGTCGGAGACGGAGGGCGGCCTAAGAGGTGATGCCGAATTCGGCTGTTCCACAGCAAATGCGGAGGGTTTCATTGGTCGTATCCTTTCAATTGGAACTCGAACGATTTGCCCCGCAGAGGTTATTTGAGTTATGCCGCGACAAAGCGAGGGCATAGCATCATTGCAAAGTAAAATATCGGCCTTGGAACGCCGATGAAGCTTCATTTATTTGAACTTCAGTCGCATAGATTTTCTAAATTCACTGTAGTACTTCTACCCAGTCACAATTCAGTTGAACATACCTCGTCACGTCTTTTCGAACCTTCAAGATACCCATTCCCTTAACTACCAGTCTAGGTACTTTACATACTTCCTACCATTTCAATTTTTCATCATACCAAGATTCTTCGGGCATCACTTTGTTGATTGGATCTTACGTTTATAACTCATATCCCTATACATACCTACATTCAACATGGCGACTGCCAACAATAGCCGCGGCCTCTTGAGGGCGTTACAGCAGGGCTCGAGTGTATCTTCAAGAGTCTGCTCAAGATGTCTACCAGCTCTTCGATCACCGAGAAATGCGAGGATGTTGAGCACGACAAACACCAGGATGGCAACGTTGGCCTCTTTTAAGATACCAAAAGTCTCCAATGAGCCTAACGTAAGTCTAGCTGTCTAGTTATTTGCGTGCTTTCTGAAAATTTCAGGCGTTTCATATTATTTCGAGAGACTAACGGCAAATATCTAGCACCACTATGCAAAGGGCTCGGCGCAAAGAGAAGCCCTCCTTGCTACAGTCAAGAAACAGCAACAGAAGGGCACAGTAGAAATCCCGCTAGTAATAGGAGGAAAGGAGGTATGCATAGTTCCATTATTCACGATAATACTCAACCACTTACCCATTGGTTAGGTTAAAACTGCACATAAATCCACGCAGTACAACCCGGCCGATCATGCTACTGCGATAGCAAACTACTCTCTGGCTGGCCCCTCCGAAGTCAAGCAAGCCATCAGCGCTGCGCTGGCAGCGAAGCCAGAATGGGAGGCGCTTCCTTTCGCCGACAGAGCAGCCGTCTTCTTGAAGGCAGCAGATCTGATTTCTACCAAATATCGATACGAGATCATGGCTACAACCATGCTCGGCCAAGGCAAGAACGCATGGCAAGCCGAGATTGACGCCGCCGCCGAGCTGTGTGACTTTCTCCGCTTCAGCGTTCAGTACGCCGAAGAGCTATACGCTCAACAGCCCGCCCACAACTCCCCCGGCGTATGGAACCGCACTGAATACCGACCTCTCGAGGGTTTCGTGTACGCCGTCAGCCCCTTTAACTTCACTGCCATCGGTGGTAACCTAGCGGCATTGCCTGCACTCCTAGGCAATGTCGTAGTATGGAAGCCATCCGACTCCGCCGTTGCCGTAGGCCATCTGCTTCACAAGATCCTGCTCGAGTCGGGTCTACCGGAGAACGTGATTCAGTTTGTACCTGGTAACCCCGAAGAGGTGACCAAGACGGTGCTGGCGGACAAGCAGTTCGCCGCGCTGCATTATACCGGCAGCACCGCTGTGTTCCGTAAGCTGTTTGGACAGATTGGACAAGGCATCGCCGAGGGTAGATACCGAGGATACCCGCGCATTGTTGGCGAGACGGGCGGCAAGAACTTCCACATTGTGCACCCATCTGCTGATGTTCAAAACGCCGTCGTCCACACGGTCCGCGGTGCGTTCGAGTACTCGGGCCAGAAGTGCAGCGCCACCAGTCGCGTGTACGTGGCCAAGTCCATCTGGCCAGAGTTCAAGGAGCGTCTCGTCAGCGAGACCAACAAGCTCAAGGTCGGCTCTCCCTGGGAACCCGAGACCTTCATCGGCCCCGTAATCCACGAGCCCAGCTTCAAGAAGCTGTCGGGCGTCATCGACAGCGCCAAGAACGACTCGGAGCTTGAGCTCCTCGCCGGCGGCAAGTACGACAGCTCCAAGGGCTACTTCATCCACCCGACCGTCTACCAGGCGCTCACCCCGACGCACAAGCTGCTCTCGACGGAGCTATTCGGCCCGATCCTAACGGTATACGTGTACGACGACGCAGCGGGCGACAGCGCGTTCCTCGACACGTGCAAGCTCGTCGACGAGACGAGCGAGTACGGGCTCACGGGCTCCGTCTTCGCCAGCGACCGCACGGCCATCCGCAAAGCCGAGGACGCCCTCCGTAATGCGGCGGGTAACTTCTACGTCAACTGCAAGAGCACCGGCGCCGTGGTGGGCCAGCAGCCGTTTGGCGGCGCGAGGGCCAGCGGGACAAATGATAAGGCGGGGAGCGTCAATATTGTTAGTAGATTCGTTAGTCTGAGGAGTATCAAGGAGGAGTTCTTGGCGAGTGAGGAGGTGGGGTATCCTAGTAATGAGATTTAAGGGAGAGGGGAAGATGGGAGATGGGAGATGGGGGGGAGGGGAATGAAAAGTAGGTACTTTATTGTACGGACCGGAAAAGTTTAGGCAGGCATTTCACACATGCTGGATGACATGCCTCGTGTTGAACATTAGACTGACCTATATGATTTGAGGCAAAGTGTGCTTGGCTAAGTACTGAAGATCATGTGCGGATACAGGCACTAGGTATATATTTATTGTGGTATATGAATTGAGACTTTACGATTGAGACGAAGTTACGCTATGGATTATAGTGATTTGTAATAGGGGAGGGGACATGGCATTATGCGATAACCCCTTATTGTTGATGAGATGATGCTATTTTTCGTCGTCCGATCGCTCAATTTTGGCTGCTATCTATGGTACCGGACTGCAGATATAGGTGATGCGTTTTTGTTTTGGATTTGGTAGTCTGTAGGGTGTATGAGAGGGCGAGTGTATAAGCTCAGGGGAGTCACGTGATCCTCAGTGCAGTAAAACGAAATGATAGAAGCCTTTATTTGTGGGTATGATTTATGAACAGGACAGATGAATAGGTAAGTTACGAAATACTTACCTAGGTCAATAGTACATTGTGCTGATTGAGTCTGTTATAAACAGCGTTAAAGTAAATATGAAGGGATAGGGAGTTTGGTATTAACTGTCTGGTAAGTTTTGGACACTTTCCAGTCTGTCTGTAAGAGCCAAAGAAAAAAAAAAGATACCATCACGGGGGATCGAACCCCGGTCTCCAGGGGATTCAAATCTCTTTGATTGTTGAAAACCTGGCATCCTAACCTCTGGACGATGATGGTGAATGTAGGTAGAGTGTCTCCTTGTGCTGGTTTGTGTGTTAATTACCGCTTATAAGGCGTGCTTAGGAAGGCAGGCAGGCGCGTGTGTTAGATGTTGTGTTTGCGAGGCTCCTGCCAAACAAAAAGTAGAGGTTGGATACCTAGGTATGGAAGGAAGGTACGCTTATGTAAATGGGAAATGTTGGGTTGATGTTTGTAGGTACTCAGGTACCAACTCCCCTGCCGACATACATAGTACATAGTACCTAGTATGTATACCTAGTATAGTACCTAGTATACCTACCTACATCTTAAAGATGCCAGCTGTCTAAAAGAGTTGAAGTTATCATGAGTATTTACTCCATTATCAAGTTCTACATGATCCAACAGCATGTAAGTGGCACGTAGCACACAAACATCGTAGGTAGGTTACAGGGCACAATGCCTCCTGGTGCGAGGGCTATCCTCTTTATCAACCTAGACATTTCGGCTGATCTTGCCGTTGTGTACCTGGCTTGAAACGGGCTCTGTGTTGAGATACATCTTGTACCGGGTGTCCAATCCGGCACCTGTTCATGTTACCGATCGTGAAGATCCCGTGTCGTAAGGCGAGATGACGATCTGAGTACGACATGGCATGTACACCGTTACTACCATATGGGTACCTAAGGTTGGATGGGATACCAGAGTCTTATATCTTCATCTTCAGGAGGGCTAATGCGTCTCGGGTCTGGCTATGGTATATCGTCTTTAGTCCGCACGGGAAGATGGCGTGAGTATCTGAAGTTGACAATCCACCCCTCCCCTATATCCCATTCATGTTTCCAGCAGTGGATCGTGTCAGCACCTGGTAATAGTTGTATGTCACTAAGATATATCTTCCTACTTACTCATCCTCCACCTACTAAACTCGGCTCTACTTCTTTGGCACTGTTTTCGAGATGTTGAAACTTTCAGTTTGGGTCCAACAACGACTAGGAAATGGCGGATACCGCCCCCTTAAGAATAAAGTCGATTTATCAGAAAAAGTCGACGAAGCAGATTCGTCTGAACTTGACGAGTATGTCGAGGTTCACGAGGTCGAGATACCCCATAGGCATCTCTCATGGGTGAAACATCTCAAGAAGCTGGTGGTGCTTTTGCCCAGCTTTCTTCACCCCAGCAGCCCTACCGAGAAACCTGCAGACCTCCATCGAACAGCTTGGCTAGGTAAGCACGCACATTACCCTTGCCGAACGATTCCTTCCCAATAACAGACCCCACATAGATGGCCTCAGGGGCGTAGCCGCCTTCTTCGTAGTCTGGCACCACATGTCGCTCATCTGGTTCCCCTGGTCCATCCACAACGGGTGGACCAGCTTCCGGGACCCTCTCATCCGCTTCCCCATCGTCCGACTCGCGATATCAGGCCTGCCCAACGTCATGGTGTTCTTCGTCATATCCGGATACGCCCTCAGCCACAAGCCCCTGCGCCTCCTGCGCCAGGACCGCCGCGCCGAGGCGTACGACGCCCTCGCCTCGTCCACGTTCCGCCGCCACCCGCGCCTCTTCCTCCCGGCCGTGCTGCTGTGTCTCCCCTGCATCCTCGCGGCGTACGCGGGGGCATACGGAGACGGCGCCCGCATGCCCGGCGCCGCGGTGCCGACGCAGAACCCCCCGCGCTGCGCCACGCCATGGCAGCAGGCCCTCGACTTTGCCGCCGCGGCCGCGCGGCTCTGCGACCCCTTTTCCGGCGGCGCCATAGGCTGGGCCTACAACAACGCCCTCTGGACGCTGCCGGTCGAGTTCCGCGGCTCGCTCGTCGTGTTCGGCTTGCTGCTGGCGCTGGCGCGCGTCCGCAGTGCTGCTCGCTTGTCGCTGGTCTTGCTCGTGGCGATCTACTGTCTATGCTTCGCTCACTGGGCGGAGTTTCTCTTTGTCGGGGGAATGCTGGTGGCGGATTTGCAGTTCGCGACCGCGGAGACTGGGGAGGATTGGGGGTTGGGGTTGGGGTTAGGGTTGGGGTTGGTACTACCCGAGGGCCACGGGGCGGGAAGCAAACGGCCCCGGCGGATACGGGCCATAGTCGCAGTAGCGCTTCGGTGGTGGAGACGTGTGCTCGAGTGCCGTGCGTTGCAGCACGCGGCCTCTTTACTTTCCTTCTTGGGCGCTCTCTACGTCCTGGGCATGCCAAAGCTAGACAGGGGCGGGGCGGACACGCCTGGGTACCGGGCTCTGGCCGCGCTGATCCCCGAGCGCTGGAGAACGGCTGGGTCGCCCGATCACTTCTGGCCTGCCATCGCAGCGGTCTGGCTCGTGTGGACAATCGGCCACGCCCCGTTCCTCCAGCGCGCGTTCACGTGTCGTTTTGCGCAGTACCTCGGGCGCATATCGTACCCGCTCTATCTTGTGCACTTGCCCATGCTGCACAGTTTTGGGTTCAGGATGGGGAAGGCATTTCTCGGGCTCACGGGGTCGGACACGGAGGTTCGCTATCTTGTAGGGGTGGCTATGGCGGCGGCTGTGGTCTGGGTTATGGTGGTTTGGGTCGCGGATCTGGGGTGGCGGTTCGTGGATGTTAAGGTGGTTGGGTTTGCGGCGTGGGGGTATGGGAGGTTGGGTAAGAGGACGGGTGGGAGGTGATAAAGGAGTCGGGGTTGCTGAGGTTAAATCTAACTCCAAAGGGATCATGAACCTGTGGAAGTGTAGGAGGCTATGCCCCTATCCAAAACCTACTAGGTAATTATTAGCCCGTAGGGGAACAGGGTTGAGTGAATCACGACGTAGCAAAGTATGATTATTGACAGCGATTTACGAAAGGTTAATACGCAATAATTTGAAATTTGAAAGTGCTTTTACAGCACCTATACCATTATCATGGAATGCGTAGTTCGTCCGAGCTTAAGGTAGGGTCCAGGGGTTCAGGGGCACCGTGAAAGATGGATCATTGAGTGGTGATATATTCAGTGCTACCTAGACGGATATCCGATTACAAGCATCTCTTAAATATAATCCTATTATACCCCATTCCATCGTCAACCTAAAACTTATTGACTGCGTCGTTCACGACGTTGTTGATCATCGGGTCAGCACCGCTGGGGATGCCTTTCTTCTGAGCTTCCTGATCAACTCCTATACGACTCCCATGTTATTTGTTATCCAAGCTGTGCGTCTCTTAAGATTCGAAGGCTTTGACATACCAGAGTCGATGAGAGTGTCCTTGGTGCTGTTGCTCTTGCCGGGTTGGGCGTTTTGGTTGGCCGAGCTGTTGTTGTTGTTGCTGTTAGTCTGCTGGTCTGGATGTATGGGTGGATGATGGTATTGGAGGTGGGAACGCGTACGCCTGGCCGGTGAGGGCGTTCTTTGCTTTCTTCAATTTATCCATGGTGGTTGCCACTTGTTGGTGTATGTACGTTTGCAGTTGTTTTCAGTAAACAAAGTATTGGTTGTGATGCACGTATCGTTAAATGTATCCGGAATTGAATGTGACAGGGCACGGCTAGAGTCATATATATATTCTGTAGGTCTGCATGTGAATATGACTTCACTATGCGTTCCTGTAATCATGTATATTATAACTACACTGCCATACTTTGGTCTAGGATACTCCCGGAAGCTTATCTTATTACATGGGAGCATAACCGAAACTCTACCCAATAGCCTTAGATGTAGCCCTGGATGAGAATCTCAAGCTTATGATGCCATATATCTACACATACATATGTAGTAGTGGATATCTCGCATAGCTGGCTCTTGCCGAGAAAGTGCGTATTAGATGGGTGATTTGATAGTTCTGAGTCAAGCTTTTTAAACCGGGTATAGTAGATCCCCCCCCTTATTAATTTGGCCTAAAAAGAACATGAATCTGACATAGAATTGACATGTATATTGCGATATCAACTCCCAGGTCCGTAGAAATAGAGGCCGCTACCGCGTCCAGGCTCAAGAGCCCGGATATTCGGCAGTCAGGTACTATTACCAATTACCTACTGGAGGTTGAAGAGAACTTGGTAATGTAATGTAATGAATCTTAGTTGTGCTGTGAAAATAGCAAACGTAACCGATATATCCATGATGTAATACCTCTTATTTTCTCTCATAAACGTAGATTAGCTTTGGCTAGTCTTATAGGCATGTCATGGCCGTATCTTGCCTTATGACAACGTCACGGGTGCCATAGTCGGCCTACTAGGTACTAGGTAAGCTAATAAGAGGAACCACATAATCATCCCAAACGAATAGGGGTAACCAAATAGCACAAGATGGTCCTGGTAACGTTGTTATATTGCCAGATAGGAATATGGCAGACACGCTTTGTGGGATAATTGCAGTGGTGAAGCCTTGGGACGCACGAGATTCCCCTTTAAGTCACCCTCACCATACGCTCAACTAACCCCTGAATAAATTAAATAGGCTATTATGTTATTATTATACCGTCTTTCCATCTTCTAATAGCGAAGCCACACCTCAAGGTACATATATCCTTGGCCTTTTGCCTTCAGCAACAGTGTGCTTCCCCTGTGCAACCCGCTTGTTATGTATAATGTAAATCGTCGTCTGCAAGATTGCGAATACCATTCCAATCCCTACCGCGATAGTCTGCGTTCGTAGCCCGTTACTATAGCTTTTTATCGTGTTAGTTTAGGTTAACAGCTTCTAAATGTGGGACAAAGGAACGTACAATGGCGTATCATCTCCGCGGTAGTATTGCGTCCCTACCATGAGGCCGGTAATCGCAGACATTACCCACATTCTGTCACGACGCATGTTAGTATGGATTGGTTACTGGAGTCCTCTACATTCATCGGGGAGGCATTCCATAACTGTTAGGTAGGTACTCACGCAATAGCGATGCTTTTCTCACGCGGATCCCGACAGTTCAGCTGCACCCAAGAGAGGGCCACTGGGTGGTAACCGACAGCGAAGCTGTTAACAGCCGTCCACAGGCCCCAGCGAGACCACTTCCCAACGTGCGGATGAAGGGATCGCGCGACGATGAGGGTGATCAGGTAGCATGCGTGGGCAGAAATCACCGACAGGCCGCGCTTGTTCGTCCAGTCGCTGAAATACGCGAAGAGGAATACCACGACACAGGCTAGCGAGGCACCCACGGCGGCTAGCGCATTGGCTGTAATGCGGTCGAATCCTAGGGCCCTGGGTATTGTAAGTCGCTATCTGGTCGTACACATCATATAATCGGTGATAATCTAAGGGGAAATGACCTACATGATAATGGATGGCGTATAGGTTGTTAGCGGACTCCAGGTGGAGAAGACCGCAAACGTCGATACATAGTGCGGCCAGCGGCGGTAATGGCGAACGGTCTTCCACACAACACTGAGCGGGATATGCATACCTTGAGCTCCCGGGCGCCTCTCCTTGTCATCGAGCTCGAGCCGTTTCTGGAGGACCTCCTGCTCACTCTCTGAGAAGCGGATGAAGCCTTTGCTTCCGAGGGGCTTGGGTACGTCTGGCGAGCCAGGGAGGAGAAGGAAGAGCATGATGGAGACTACCATAGTGAAAAGGCCTTCCACTATAATGGCATCAGTAAGTGAAAAGCGGGTGTTAAGGACTATGTATTCGGATACGCACGTAGAAAGAGCCATTGCCACCCCTTGATTCCCTGCTTGCCATCCAGCTTCAATATTCCCGATGCGAGTAAGGGGCTTAGAGCATTGCCGCCAAACATGCCGAAGAACAGTATTGCCACCCTCTTGGATAATTCACGTTTCGTGTACCATGTTGAAAGGGTGTAGTTTGCACCCGGAATATACTATATAGGTGTTCGCTTATCAGTATTCCTCGACAGCAATCATAAACGTGAACCGCATCTCTCTATGAGGTCGCCGTGAAGGTAAATTCCTTTCTTGAAAACAGCCTCAACGAATAGATAGCACGGGGGAGAGTTGACCTACTCCTGCCTCGGCAAGCCCCAGGAACATGCGAGAGGCCAGAAACCCCTTTCGATCTTTGATAAACACCTGCATGACCGCGATGAGGCCGAACACGAATACTTGAGCGGAGATCCATTTCCGCGGACCAATCTACTCGATGTTAGCCCAAGCTCGTGAGCACAAGTTTTTATTGATAAAAGATGGAAGCACCTTCTGTAACAGCATATTCGACGGAATCTCCAGCACGACGATCCCCAGGAACATGAGCTGGTTGCCGAGGTTGATGGTGTCTTGGTTGACCCGGATATCGGTTGCAAAGCCACCCGTCAGCGCGCTCGCGAGGTTCATACGGTCGAGTTGGAAGACCAGCAAGCCGAGGAAGAGTAATGGAAGGACCGACGAGTCAACCCTTGAAGATATAATGTTAGCAGAGGTTTTCTCTCTTCTTCACTCTTCTTGAACATTTTTTTTAAAGAAAAAGAAAGAAGCCATCGCATTGCATGTCCGTCTTACTTGTGTCGTGCCTGTAATTCCTCTTGCCGTGTCCATGGAGCATCTGAATTGAAACTTGACACCCCCTGGTCAGGAGATACATCTCCAAACCCGGCCTTCTCGTCTTCTTTGCTGTCGCTCATGATGTTGTTGTTTCTGATACTGTGGCGCGCGCTGGAACGAAATACCTAAGACGAAATGCAGATGTCACGAACTCTTCGCCAAGGTCTAACACCGTGATATAGATTCCCTACTAATAGCCCCCCGATCTACCATGCATCTATCTAGGTAACCATATATGACCATATAACTTACACATAACGCTTATAGCTGGGCAAACCAATTAATTCGTCATTCCATCCCAAGCCCGACTTAATCCCATCCATTCGAACATACTAACTACATCGTAACATCCAAGGCCGGTCAATTGTCACCTATCTACTACTAGGTAGGGTTAGATAGCGAGGTTCCAGTTGCAACCTGCGATGGCGTCAAATGATGCCATTCACGCTAAGCACTTCATCGTGCATCCCTAGACCGACGAACCCCTGAGGCTCCCTTCCCTATCGGAAAACCACCCATTGGCTCACTTGGTAAAATGCAGGTAGAATAGTATGTAGGGGACCCCAGAGAGGTTTATCTATCCCAGTCTCGCTTCCGCCCTCTTGGGAGGTGGGGTGGTGCTTTGTTTTCTTTTTTTCGGCTCGATGCGATGGATGGCATGTTTTTTTTTTTCCATCCATTACACCGTACATGATTATCTTTAATTGGGCCAGCGATCCTCTCTCCAAACCCCGAAGTAACGTCCTCGGCATTTGTGCACTGCTTACCGACGGCTCGCGAAACGATTAAAACACAGCTGCCTAGAGTCTAGAGCTTCGTGAGAGAAAGTGTCAGGCGTCTAAAAGGAAGCTCGTCATCTTGGTAATTCTTGAGTGCGCCGAGGTGAATTGGATCAGATTGTTTGTTGTTTGCGGAATCCACAATGGCACCCGTGAAGCGCGTTGCTGTTATCGGCGCTGGCCCCGCTGGCGCCATCACGATAGATGCTCTGGCGCAAGAGAAGGCATTTGACGTCACACGGGTGTTTGAGCGCCGAGAAGGCCCAGGAGGAACTTGGTAAGCTTTTTTTTAAAGGCTTTCTGTCTCGCTTTAAGCAGAAGAACTGACCCCCGTGCTGAGGATCGGCGACAAAACTCCACCTCCGCACCTCTCCGAGTTCACCTCCCTCGCAGCGCGGTCGGCTGACCAGCCGGTACCAATCCCGCGCACCCTCCCTGCCTACGCTCCCAAGCCATCACAGCCGCGGTATACGGACTCGTCAGTATACCCGTACCTCGAGACCAACGTCGACGCGCTGCCCATGCAATTTTCCCAAGAGCCCATCCCGGTCGAGCGCAGCGAGGCGTCCATCGCCGTCCACGGTCCGGAGACGCCGTTCCGGCACTGGCACGTACTGCGACGGTACGTCGAGGGCCTTGTCAACCGTCAAGGCTACCAGGACCTCGTGTCGTATAACACTACGGTGGAGCTGGTGGAGAAGGTTGGCAAGGAGTGGAAGGTGGTGCTGCGGAGAGAGGGCGAGAAGACAGACTACTGGTGGGTGGAGTGGTTCGACGCTGTTGTGGTGGCGAGTGGGCATTACTACGTACCGTATATACCGCAGATAGAGGGATTGGAAGAGTTCGAGAGGAGGAGGCCGGGAAGCGTGATCCATAGTAAGCAGTACAGGGGCAGAGAAACGTTTAAGGGCAAGGTATATATATCTACACATCCAGCACCACCACCTAGCATCACATCCTTACCTATCAGGGCCTCTACTAACTTCTCTACTTCTAGCGCGTAGTAACCGTCGGAGCCTCAGTCTCAGCCGCCGACATCGCCTTCGACCTCGCGCAAAACACTCAAACCCCCGTGGACGCCGTCATGCTCGGGCACACCGCGAACGGCTACTTCGGCGTCGAGGCCTTCAACCACCCGCTCATCACCCAGCGCCCATCCATATCGCGAGTCGACGCCGCAACGGGAACCGTGCACTTCGTCGACGGCAGCTCGGTGGCCAGCGTCGACGGCATCATCTTCGGCACGGGGTACACGTGGACGCTGCCGTTCCTGCCCAGCGTCAAGGTCCGCAACAACCGCGTGCCGGGCTTGTACCAGCACGTCGCGTGGGTCGAGGACCCGAGTTTGCTATTTGTGGGCGCGGTGGGCGCCGGGCTGACGTTCAAGATCTTCGAGTGGCAGGCCGTGTTGGCCGCGCGGCTTCTCGCGGGCAGGGCGACGCTACCGCCGGTGGCGGAGCAGAGGAAGTGGGAGGAGGAAAGGATTACGGAGCGAGGGGACGGGCCGAAGTTCACGCTTATCTTCCCCGAGTTCGAGGAGTACTTCGAAACAGTGCGCAAGCTTGCGGGGGTGGGTGAGAAGGGTAAGGGCAGGCAGTTGCCACCGTTTGATAAAAAGTGGTATGAGACGTTCATGAGCGGCCATGAAAGGAGGAAGAATATGTGGAGGAGACTGAATGCTGCGGCCCGGGAACAGCTGCAACTTCAGGCGAAGTTATGAGTACTAGGTACCTACTTCTGGAATTAAGAGCGAGACAATATTTTCTGAACATTGCAGATAGGGACCTAGATAATGTGTATTTTTAAGGCTACTTGTTAAGGCTTGCTATGACTTCTAGATTACATGCTCGGGACGCTCTCCTAAGAATCCAACTATCTATTTAGAATTATTACTTGCCCTCGGGAAACCGCACGTAGATTCGCTGCCTTGGCAAACGTCAAATAACTGCTAAAGTTGAATGTAACCGCAACGAAGAAAATGATAAGTTCAAGATGAAAGGATTATAACTTGTATTAGGCATATAAGGGGGTACATTAGATTACCGGGAGAGGGGGAGTGGGAAGCGGGGACAATACTCCCTCCCATTCGTGGATAGGGGAGATAAATAGGTGGGCCTGCCGATTCCTTATCATAGATGAATGCGCCTGGGAAGTCTGTCGGAGCTCGCGACATACCTACAACAAAACAACCCTCCGAGCAGTTAATGTAGTACACCATGCCCAACCGTCCCATAATCGCCATAGCCGGCCTCGCCATCGAGACCTCCACCTTCACCCCCTCCCGCACCCTCGCCCCCGCCTTCCACCCACAGCGGGGCACCTCCGAAATCCTCGCCAAGCACCCCTTCCTGCACCCCTCCACCCCCCTCGGCTCCGCCGCCTCCTGGCACGGCGCCCTGATCGGACACGCCCTGCCGGGCGGCATCGTAACCCTCGACGCCTTCGAATCCCTCTCCGCCGAGATCATGTCGCGCCTCGCCACAACGGGAAAGGAAAAAATCGACGGCCTCTGGTTCGACATCCACGGCGCCATGTGCGTCGCCGGCCTCGACGACGCCGAGTCCGAGCTGCTGCGGCGGTGCCGCGACGTCGTGGGGCCAGAGGTACTAGTATCGGCATCGATGGACCTGCACGGCAATGTGTCGCGCGCGCTGGCGCACCAGCTGGATTTGATCACGTGCTACCGCACGGCGCCGCACGTGGATGTCGTCGAGACGAGGGAGCGCGCGTGTCGGAATCTGGTGGAGGCCCTGCAACGGCGGCGGGCAGGTGATGATGAGGCGGGGGGCAGGCCGTTTAAGGCGTGGGTGCCGATCCCGATTCTGCTTCCCGGCGAGCAGACGTCTACGCGGGATGAGCCGGCGGCGCATATATACGCCGCTGTTCCCGAGGTTGAGGCGGAAGAGGGGGTTCTCGATGCAGCGATATGGGTCGGATATGCGTGGGCCGACGAGCCTCGGAACCACGCCGTGGTCGTGGTGACCGGATGGGACAAGGACGTTGCTGTGCGGGGTGCCGAGAAGCTGGCGCGCTTGTTCTGGGACGCGCGTAAGGATTTCAAGTTCGTTGCGCCGACCGGTTCGTTTCGAGAATGTCTCGATACGGCGCTGGCGTCTGATAAGCGGCCGTACTTCATCTCGGACTCGGGGGATAATCCTACGGCGGGAGGGTCGGGAGACGTGACCTGGGGTCTCACGCAGCTACTTGCGCGTCCGGAGTTCAAATCGGAATCTGGTCCCAAGGTCATCTACGCCAGTGTTCCTGGACCTGAAGCGGTCCAAAGGGCCGTTGATGCAGGTATTGGGGCAACTATCACTGTAACGGCTGGAGCAGAAGTGGACGATATTCACGCGGGACCGATCACCATGACGGGCAAGGTCCACTCCATCAAACACGGCGATCAATACGCCGAGATCGAAGTGGTGCTGCAAGTCGGCAGCGTCTTCGCCATCTTGACGAAGCTGCGTAAGCCTTACCACCGCGAGAGCGACTTCACAGAACTCGATCTTGCGCCCCGGTCAGCTGACATAGTGATTGTGAAAATTGGTTACCTGGAGCCGGAGCTGTACGACATGGCCTCAGACTGGATGCTTGGTCTTACGCCCGGCGGAGTTGACCAGGACTTGCAGAGACTTGGTCATAAGCGGATCGGTCGTCCGATGTGGCCGTTTGACCGCGAATTCGATAAGCCTGATCTGTCCGCGAGAGTGATTCCCATGTCTAACGAACCGCTAGAACCATAGCCTTGGTCATTTTCAAATCTAACTTTTGCTCCGAGGATCTGTAATGGCTTGATCCTGATTGATTACCCACTACTAATGCACTTTTTTCTTTTTTTTTTTTTGACAATATCGGAGTTGCCTACTATACCATACGCCTACGTAAGCACGTGTAGCCCATGCCACTGAGCTGCATTTCCGGCAGTCCGGATGGCTGCCTCTTGAATTAAAGGGGTTGGATGTCTTATTCAGAAAAAAGAAAAAAAGGAAAAATGAGGACTCGCGTCTGATTATCCTGATAATTCAACAGAAGAGCGCTATGATCCATTTCGGCAAGATTCTCGAAGAAAAGGAAATCAATAAATAACTTATCTGAGTCAGATTGCCATGCATAACACATAACGCCGCGGGGATGCGACGCTCTGCTTACCATACATTGCGAATCTCTTCCCCATCAAGGATAAGGATTATTTTGGCATGTTATTTCAACCATAGATCTAGAAAGAAAAAGCCATTGATCTACGCATTTTCCGGATGCGGCTGAGGGGAAACTCCTTTGCCATGTGGCATTAGGCTTGGGTACGGTAGCATCCAGGGGAAGCTGAATGAGAAAGGATAGGTATCCGCTCCCTGACGTTAAGTTTCAGCTTTACAGCTATAATAATAATAAACCTACCCGGCATATAGTTACAGCATAAGTACATACCTACCTAGGTAGGCATGTAATTATTCCATGTGCGTTTGTGTACGAATCTCGTGGGGGTTGTTGGGCTGCTATGAAATACTATTGGCTCACCATCGTACTGGGCTAGGCCAAGTGCCTGCCGGCCTACAGCATTGATCTAGACTTCTATCAATCAACAAGATCTAAGCAGCCGCTAAGCCCTGTGTCTGTTACCAACTAGACCACAAGGGAGGTTCATAATCAGCCAAACTAAACAGCCACCCAGAGCCTCGGACAGCCCAGCTAGAACCAAAACCTGCTTGGCTGACATTTGCCAGGTAAGGATCATGGATGGGTAGGACATCTTACCGGCGTTGAGGACAACGCTAGGACACTCTCCATTCATACATCTGCCAAGCGCTGCCCGACCAGACTATCCTAGATAGATAGGTAGGTACCTATCTTATATCGTCGTTTAAGCCCAACAGTTAGATTCATCGATCTCCTGAACTGCCGACCCGAATTTCGCCCCACGAACTCGCTAGTACGCATCGACTCACAATAGGTATAAGTACTGGTGCTCATAAAAACTCCGAAACGTAGGTCCCGACATGTAGGTACCCTATCGACGTGCTGTGATCAACTAATTACCTCGCCTTGATGTGCTATACATGGAGACATACACCTATTCCCAAACAAGGGGGATGACTTTGGAACACAGGACGGACCATGATGACTTCCACGAGACTTCCGAAAATGTGGGCGATGATAAGATCGTTGCCCATGATCCTCGCCTGGGCCCTAGCGTGAAGATCGAGAGTCTAAGTCCTAGTACTAGTCTAGGCCAGTACGACCCCATGACCGGCGGCCCGTCAACTTCACCAGAGAGTTATACTACCGGGACGAGCCAACAAGCCTCATTCATTCATAGCCAAAGCCCAGATTCAGCAGCGTTGCCGTATACCTAGATACCTCACTGCACCAGAACGTGAGCAGAGACATAGAAGACACGATGAACATCACTATGTATCAGGTTCATCAGCCCATCTCGGCCAGTCTTCCGAACAAGCGCAATATTCCCCAAGCCCAACCCGTTTGCTGCCGGGAGCATGGGAGCATCACAAGGAGAAGATACAAGAACTCTACATCGAGCGAAACATGTCGTTGAACGAGGTGGTAGAGGCGATGCAAAAAAAGGGTTTCACGGCGACGTGAGTTATCACCCATCTATCCTCTATTGGTGTATAACACGAGGAAAGCCGCGCGCTAATTTATCAACAGCCCTCGGATGTATAAAGCCAAGTTCTCGCAATGGGGCTTCGTGAAGAACAACAAAAAGAAGGACGTAGCCATGATGCTTCGACTGCAACGCCAACGAGGCGCCGTCGGCAAGCCCACGGCCTTCCACCGCCACGGAAGGTCCGTGGACATCGAAACCTACATGAAGCGCAAGGGTGTCTCGAGCCTTGACCTCGTTGCCGCGCCTGCAGTCGACGCCACCAACAACCTGCCGGGCTACCTTCGCGTGCTGACGCCGCCACCGTCGGCTCATCCTCAGTACATGACTTTGCCCTCGCACCTCCACGCGCAGGAAGTGCTCGTTTCGTGTTTCAAGGACCTGACACTAAGTTGGCGAGATTCGATAGCGTCTTCTATATCCACGTCTTTTGAGGCCGATTTTGACGTCTATTTTGATGGTGAACTATGCGAGGCCACACGGGACTTCAGCAGAGCATGCTGGTTCTTCTCCCGAGGCCACAACCCCCTCGGTGCTTTGCTCAGCCAACGCGCCTTCTCCTCTCTACACCTTCTAATAAAAAAGCCATCCGCGCTCGGTTTATTCGACTTGTTAATAGCCAGCGTGATATCCCCGGACCATGGCCTCGCCAAGGAACTGTGGAAATACTTGGCGGGCTACGCGGAGGCAACCATTGGGGCGTCGAGTACCTTGCACCGACTGTTCAAGGCGCTGGACGAAGTATTTCGTGCCAACACGCTAGCAACGGCGGTTGACTTCGTCTTCAGCTGCATGGAGAGCATCCTCGGGATGCTACTCGAGACGAATGAGTTTTCGAAGACCATCGCGCCGTGCCTTGGCATTTTCCTGCTAGGCGGCTTGATCCTCTTTGGCTCCACCAGAACCAATCTCCCATCGCTTCGCAAAGCGGTGGCTTCCACTTCCTCGACCCTATCATCCTCACAAGACAGTAGAAGTGGCCGAAGTGGCCGCGCGCCAGACATAATGAGGCTAATCGAGCCAGCCGCGTATCTTTGGCAGAATGGGCCCACGGACGAACACTCCGCTCGACTAGCCTACGCCTCACTACAGCTAGTCGACGAAGTATCAAACCGGTACGACTGGACGTACTGGGTTTCGTGGCGCGTGATCGCGTACTTCCACAGGAGCCGGTGCGGGGATGTCAAGGACAACAATCCGCGACACGCGCTCGCGCGCTATGCCTTAAGAATGGCCATCGACGCCGCGGAAAGCCGACGCGGGTTCCGCGAGTCGCAAATCTTTGAGAACATGCAGACGTTGGAAGCTTGGCATCGAGAGGCGGGGGATACGGCGCAGGAGCTCGCGGTTCGGCGTAGGAGAGAGAAGGGGTTGCGAGATTATTTTGACATGTTGCAGCAAGGTGCCGGAGCAGACATATCCGGAACTCCGAATTCGCAATGATTCCTAATTACGTGTATAAGCCACCTTTTAGATAACGGAAGCTCACGGGCCCTTTCAAATTTTTCCTGACTTGCCGTGAATCATGCATGCCTCTACCCCTGATATATCGAATTGCCCCTGACTGCTGTATGATTAGGTGCCCGGGTAGTCACGAATCCACACAACACGCAATATGTCAAGACGAATTCTCGAGATCGATATGTAGGATATCCGCGCAAACACTATAAGCAGGTCATTAACTTTCATTTCTAAGAACAAAATCGTTATCATAATCTGCCAGGGGGTGTCGCTGTCCTTAACCGCCCGACCTACTGTTGAGATGCGACAACCCCGAGCGCCAAGACGCCCATCGTTCTCCAGCGCTCATCAATACTATTATGTCGTTGGAATGGAACCACTTGCCATGGAAAACATTTGAAAAATTCCGAAAATATAGTGAGCGAGTGTATAGGTCCACTAGCTCGATATTGAACCAACTTTCTCCTCCCACCAGCTCTTCCAATCAACGATCTTCCGACCCGTGCGCGCCTCCTCGGCCGCGAACACCATGGCATGGCTTCGAATAATCTCCTCAAGGCTACATCCGATGAATTCACGCTGGGCGCGCGGGGCAGGCCACCCATGGTTCTTGACGCGGTCAACCGCCAGTATAAACTGTTGGGTAATACCATGGTCGCCGCCACCATGGCCTAGACTCTCAAGCTTAGGGCGGTACGACCGCTGCGTGCCGTCTCGGAAGTCTTCTATGGTTATCGTCCGTGAGTCGGCATATATCTCGCCCCACGTCCCGTACACGTACGTAAAGCGATGGCATTGCCGCTTTGTCTGCGCAATCATGTGGAAAGTTGCTTGCTTGGCACCGCGGTTACCTACTTCGTCTTTATATGCGCTTTGCCGTTGTGAGGGTGGGAGCGGGTCTTCGTCCCAGCGTATCGTGACGACTTGCTCATCGCACACATCGTTGTCGGACTCGAAGACGCACCGCCCAAACCAATTTTGCGAATCAATTTCTTCTTGTGTTGTCGACTCATTGTAGTCCTCGGCTAAGCGTCGTAGTAATTCCGGCCGCGCTTGCTCAATGTCACCTCCGAAACTTTCGATGTCCGGTAACACGACACTCATCGGCCACCGCGTATTCCCCGTTTCAAGGCCTTGGTGCCGTGCACTCTCATACACACGTTTGCTCGAGTACATGCACTCGGGCTCAATAGGACAACTCAGACAATTGGTAGCAGAACCGGCAGCTTTAGGCTTCCGGCTCCGTCGAAAAAACTGTAATGATCCCGTAGAGGCGATTTCAGAAGGGATATGCGGGGGTTCATCAGATCCGGGGTCGGCCGGTGAGCAAAGTAGCCACATGATGATATCCATGTCATGACAGCTTTTAGTCAGGAGGGAAGGTGCGGTGCTGGACTCCTTGCGCCAGTTTCCACGTACGTAGGAGTGAGCGAAGTGCCAAAAACCAACAGGCTCAGTGTGTACAATACTGAGAATTTCGCCGATGGCTTGGTCCTCGAGCAATAGCTTCCGTAGCATTATGTTATGCGGAGAGTATCGTAGGACATGGCCGACAGAAAAGACCTTGGTGCTTTGCAAAGGTGCCATGGCTCGATACATGCTGACGCAGTCGTCGAGAGTAGTGGCGAGAGGCTTCTCGCACATAATATGTAGATTGAGCGGGGCGAGAGCCATGACAACGCCATGGTGCATCTCATCGCGAACGCACACGAAAGCAGCATCGACACCCTCAGGTACATCCTTTTCGCCAGCAGCTTCTCGCTCGCGGCGTCGGAGTTCCCACTCAACGAAGTCACGCCAGCCAGCAAAGCTAGAGCCCTCGGGCGCATGCTGTGCTTTGTCATGCCAGATGAAGGTGCGGACGAACTCGTCACGCTTATAGGGGTCAGGCTCGCAGACAGTGGTGACGATACCGTTGCTGGACTGGATGGTGCAACGACCATAGACACGGCCGCGAGATCCAGCGCCAATGATGAGAACTCGAGGTGGTCTTGCGGACATAGGCGGTGGTGTGGGCGGCCTGACCTCAGTGCCTGCCGGCTCATTCTCGAGGTCTGCCGGGCCCTCGTCTTGAATATTGTGGGGGGCCATAGTGATCAAGGTGACGTATAGAAATGAGAATATATCTTGAAGATCAGTCTTCACTATGCAATGCTAGCTTATGGCAAATATACAAGACTATAGAGCCTCATGAGAGAGTAGACGTGTGTGAGGTCTGGAGGTGAGGCATGGAGGGAAAGCCTAATAGAACCTGGAACTTAAAGATTCCCAGTGCCCATCGAGCCTATCGGACAAGATCTGATTTGGTACCGAGTCCCTCTCACTGGCTCCTTCCCAGAGATAACATTGAAAAGGTAACCTATGTATCCATGGATGCTAGGCTAGTACCCAGATTTAAGCGCTAATTTTAGAGGTTAGAGACATCAACCCTGACCCCCATCCCGATGATAGGGATCTATCTGGATTCGATGGAAGGAGCTTCCCCAAATACACCTACAAAGAATACACGACATCGAAAGTGATGCGATAAGGCAAGTGCTACTATGTACTTATTGGAAATGTAGTACAATGCGACTTGAGTACATATTAATAAAACGAAGAATGTAGGGAGAGAAATAAAATTACGGTTGATAGATCGTGAATAGGAATGACATATTAAAATGAAAAGGAGTAAGAAGAGATGCACGAAAATAATTAATTTTTGTAGAACAATCTGCAATGTTGTACTACCACGAATGTGGGAATGGAATATATACTATCATACGACGGCAAAATTCATCGAACAGTTCTGACACAGGACTATTTCACAGGGCGCGTAACTCAGTGGTAGAGTGCTCGCTTTGCACCTAGCGTGATTAACTCACATGCGAGAAGTCCAGGGTTCGATCCCCTGCCCGTCCATACTTTTGGTTCCCCCACAAATTAATAACCTTATTCTTTTTTTCTTTTTGCCCTCCCCTTTAACCTCTTTCTATGCCTCCATTATCCATACCCAACCTAGGATAATTATAGCATCGTTCCTCTTTCATACCTACATATGTACGTATCAGTTCTTTCAGGGCATCTTACAATCAATGGTATTGTCCTTTCAACTGCATAGCCATGAAACAAGACCCAGCGTAAGAACAATACTGACTCCTAGGAACAATGTGCAAATCGGGGTATTAATTAACTGCTCAATCGCGCAGTTACCCCTGTATCTTCTCTTGTTTCCATGAGTTCAATAAAAATTATTTTTTGAAGAATAACATGATTGTTAGCCTATCTAGGTGAGTGAGTGATCTCTAGCAGTGCACTGATTACCTAGATAAAGAACGATACTGCAAGGATGATGTACTGCAGACTTATCCCGAATGTTTTCTACTTTCCTTGGGGATGCTTCATGGAACTTGATGATATAGGCCTACCCGCTCATTGTCGCATCGAACACAACGAGTTTTCTTGCGCCTGTACGCAGCAAGACGATCTCTTTGTTCAATTCTTAGAGGACTGGCGCGCATCTAGAGCAGAGCTTCTCCAAATCGACCCAGAGTGCGCCGTCATTGTCGTCATCGAGTTAATGACGAGGTGGGGACTGGATACGACAGGCTTGTTCGAGGGTTACAGCGAAAGTATCGAGGAGTGGAGGGAAAATATGGCGAAGCAGGCGATGCCATATAGTCCCATTGCGAAGGGCAGAATCGTAAAGAGGAGGTGTAACGGTCGAGGTAGCAAAGCCAGGTCTGCTCTGCTCGCTTACCGCATCAACGGGACTTGAAGGTGGAACAGGTACACGAATCCGCAAATTACCTACCTACCTACCTACCCACCCACCTCATGATGCGGCCTCCGAGTTAACGAAAATTGGCGTCATGGTGTGATCTGCTGGATTTCAGTCACGTCACGTTTCCTCTGTAATGTGTGGTTCTTGGTCATTTATCACTGTTGGAATTTAATGGAGGCGAAAAGGGGGATTTTTATTAAGGAATGAGGAGCGCAACCAATATCTACCGAGGAAAGATGTGTGTTTCTATTGAGGAATTACTTCATGAATATACCTATGGATGTAGATGTATTTGCTTGCTCATCATCATTGGCATTACCTTGTATTGTAAAGGTGATTACGTTTCACTGCTAACCTAGGAAAGAAGACCAGAAGGCACCCCATGAGGCCCCAGGCATATGTATAACCCCCACTGGAAAGCTCGGAGGCACTTACCATGCCAAGTTGCCCCAAGTCAAGTCGCTGGTTATTGGAAAGTGTCAGAGTCAAGCTTGCGCAATAAGCAACTTGAGCAAATGGCAGAAACGAACCATGAGAAACATGGAGACAGCCTAGTGCTACCTAATCTCATATCACAAGAAAAATGGGATGATAGGAGTCTCCTTTACATACTCTTTGCGGTACAACTTTGGCGCAGCGATTTCCATGTAATCAAAGACGTTGGAAATGTGCCCAACTCGCTAACTTGCACATAATAGGTATCATAGTTACTAACAATGGACAGTCTGAAGTTCTTTCCCAGAGAAATTATCGAAATCTACGGATGTAGGGTTCAGTTAGTCCTTCTTAATGGATTAGGTAACCATGAGTTGGAAAAGGGAGAGGGGCTTAGGGGAGGAAAGTAAAGAGGGACAAGGGTGAGAATGCTAGGTAGTGTATGTATTTCAACTATTAATAAGTAGGACGAGTGGGCAAATATCGGCATATATAAATAGATCACATTTCCTATAAGATACTTAAACTCACAGCTGTAGGCTAGAGTCGTAACTTATGAAGTCGTTTGCTTAAGTGAAGTTTCAGGTGAGTACATATGGCACTGATTTAAAATTGTGGCCCTCCCTTCATATCCTCTCCCTTGTGTCAAGCTATGTAACTAACATGTGTGAATCTAGATGAGCCCATGGATTTTGAGGCTGAGAGGCTATTTCTCTACCACATGTGCATATGAGGCAGGTAGTTATTTCTACTTATTAGTATCCATAGGTAGTTAGGCCTAGTGCGAATGCTCCAGTATCAATGCTACTGAGGTGTTCATGACGTCGAGAATCTTCAGAACATTTTATTTGCTGATTATTGTCTATCAAATTGAACCAATTCCCTAATTATGTGTAACTATTGAATGAGTCTTTTCATACAACATTCAATGTTGCAATAGGTGAGTGAAGGTAAGTACTACTAGGTACATGTACATGTGTGTATGTAACTTGAAATCCCCCCTTTTTTCGTTTACATAATTGCAAAGATAGCTACATATGTAGTTAAGTACATACGTATCACATTTTTTAGGTACGCGTAATCTTTCACTAAAGCTTTGACTATCATAATCTGTGCATAAGAGCCGGTTGCAGTGCAAAGACTACAGCGGGACGTGGCTGCATATAAGACCCATACTTTCTATTTGATTGGTTCTAAACGGCTTTTCACTCTCGATAGCGCCCATCATATACCGCGAATGGATTTCCTTGGTGAGATCAGTAGCCAAATTTAGCTCACCATCAAGTAAAATCTGCTAACCCCCGCATGTTCCAAGCTTGTGAGCTCAATTACCTCGCTTTTACTTCTAAATAACTTGATTTTGAAAAAATAAAGCACAAAACTTCTCGTCTTTTTCGTTTTCATTTTCCTACTTTGGAGTTCCTATCCGAGAGACCGGATCTCCCTCCCCTTTTCTAATTCTCCCCCTTAAGAAAAGTAACAGCACAGCTTTACGCTGTCAGACCATAATACAAACATTTGCCATCCCTCTTACTCTACGTTCGTTTTACTATTCGCATGTTTCGCGTCCCGTTTACCGGTTTCCTTTCGGTTGTTAGGTCCTGTTGCACAACCGCAAACCCACAACAAAAATCGGCAAACAACCGTGACAATGGGGATAGCTGAGCGGAGGTCCCTTCGCTCCTGTATTACACGGCCAACTCGCCCACAGAAAACAATACTCGCTGTTTTCGCCTTTCTATTCATATTCTATAGTTTGACTCCATCCGATAGTCCGCTAAGATCATTTTTTCGGTTCCAACATAACGTTATCCAAGATTATTACCAGAATAACCACCCGAGCGATTCTTGGCTCTTTAAGCCGCAGCCTTACCCGGTCGACCCAATTAACGATGTCGCCATAATTATAAAAACTGGGTTTGGTACCAGAAATCGAGTTTCAAAGGCGTTGCAAGCGTTGGGCAACGAGTCCTTCTTTGCCGATACCGTTGTCGTCCAGGACTTTCCACTACTCCCCGACCAGACGAATTTGACATTGGCAAATGGCAAAAAGGTGCCGGTTGTTGATATTATTAGGTGGAACCTAGAGCGAGGCGCATTGAAGGGCCATGAGCATGATGAACGGATAATGAAATATTCAACTCTTTGCGAGGCCATCGAGGGCGAAGAATGGATGCTCGCGGATGGGCTGGGGAAAAACATGGGTTGGGAAATTGATGCAATGAAGGTTTGAATTGGAAAATATACATCTCGACCAAGCATAAATCAGCTAACTTGGACTTAGTTTCTTCCCAGCCTCGAGTATGTCTGGCAGAACCTACCAAAGAAGAAGTGGTATATTATGGCAGATGATGACACCTACATCATCAAATCCTCCCTGCTCCTTTTATTAGGGCATCTAAATTACGGAAAGCCACACTTCATCGGGAACCCGGTCGGAGATTACAAAGGCCGTTTCCCACATGGTGGGTCATCCGTGGCCATGTCCGGCGCCGCTCTCAGCAAACTATTCGATCAACACCCCGAGGTTGTAGCCGAAGGTCATCAGGAGTCACCAACGGCGATCTGGGGCGACAAACTGCTTTCTACGACGTTCATGAAAGTTGGTATCTACCTTGATGAGAGCTACCGACGCTTCTTTAACGGTGAGCCCCCATGGATGACCCGGATGTGGATCGACCGGTTCTGTCTCCCATTACTTTCATTCCACAGCCTAGGAAGTGGCGACACTATGCTCCATGTTGGCGAGACATTCAAGGATATGACAGAACCTGTATTCTGGGGGCAATTGGGGAAGATTTACGGTGCACCTGATTTCAAGTCGTTTATTGCCGAGCCGATCCGAAGTAATATTGACTTTGTTGGGCGACTCGACGAATACAGCACGACTGTCGATGAAGTCAAAGAAGTAGACGCGTGCGTCAAAATTTGCCACGAGCATCCAAACGATTGCCTGGCCTGGACTTTCGATCTTGGACGTGAAAAATGCCATTTTGCGCGATGGGCGATCGTTGGAGATCACGTTGAGGGGAGGTTTTCGGGCGTGAATGGACAGCTTGGTCAGAAGTTAGAAACCTCGTGTCATTCACCACGATAGAGCAACTTCTTCCGTTTTTTTTTCTTTTTCTTTCTGAGCTTCTTCTATGTATATATTATATGGATTGGGATGAAGCAAATTACGGGCCTCACGCATGTACTATCCGGGTGGATAGTGTTATAGAATTGTCAAGAGGAAAGGGAGACAAGAGGAGTATGAATTGGAATGATACCCGGGTGGGCTATAATCTGTAATGAATCCTAGATGAACATACATTAATCCTAATTGGACTCAAGAACATTTTTAGACTACCTAACTTTGGATATACCGGTATTTGGTAATGATGCTGCTGAGTGAGCAAATCCTTATCCCCCTCCATATCCCGTATGTAGCCGTCTAATCCAGTAAACACTTCTAACCTAATCAAATGCACGTTATAATGCAGTGTGACGCTGCAAGATTGCCAGCCGCCGCACGCCGACATACAGTACCTACTACATAGTAGGTGCCAAGTACATAGGAAAAGGAGTAAAGGTTTAGATACCTACTGATAAGTTATCTAGAATTGGGGTCCTTGGGGAGTTGGGCACGCGATTCAATGTTTGGGCAGGCGGTCCATGCTCCTACCTCAAAGCGCTGAGCTTGCCGCTAATCTCCACCAAGACAAGCTTAGTAGGGTCGATGACGTGTGGGGAAACTTTGGGACCTTGGGACTTTCTGTATTTTCCCAGGTTTTGACGTCAAAATTCTGGACTCTGCATGTGGTGTTCGCCCCTCTATTAAACTTAAAAAGGGTATTGTATTGATACATCAAAACTCACTAAAAACAATTCATACTAAATACAAAGCCAAACCTCCGCATAAAGAAAGATCACAATCCGCTTTTTGTTCTAACACCAACCATTCCCCCCGTGTTTTCCGAAAAAGAAAACAAAGAACTTCTTCGACTTCTGCTTCAGCTTCTATCCTGAAACTGCAGGCGATAAGATCTAAATCCGACCGAGTCCATCGAATATCCCGTATTCCGCATACCGTATACCGCATCCCGTATCACGTAACCTTAGCTCCGAGTCCTCTACGGAACCTGATCCCCGCCAATCTGCCCAGTAACCTTCCCTCGGTCCCGTTACTCCTTTACGGACTCGAAACCAGCTTTTGGACTTGATTTTGGCTATTCATATAACGCACCCCCTAAGTTTCGTGGAGTATAAACCTGTAGGCGATCATTGTACAGTGTTACAATAATGGCAGAGGCTACTACACCTAACGCCCAGGCTTCTGGTTCTAGTTGGACCGCCTTCCTCAAGGTTAGTTAACATGTCATCCCCTCCTGTTCTATACCCCGCTGACGAACTTGGGACTAGTCTATTGCTTCATTCAACGGCGATCTTTCCTCCCTAACAGCCCCGCCCTTTATCCTCTCCTCCACGAGTCTCACCGAGTTTAGCTCGTATTGGGCTGAACATCCTACCGTTTTTGCTGCGCCAGCAAAAGAGCCCGATCCGGCGAAGAGAGCTCTACTTGTTCTAAAGTGGTTCTTGACTACATTAAAGCAGCAGTACGCGAGCCGAAGCGAGCAATATGGCAATGAGAAGAAGCCGCTGAATCCCTTCCTTGGCGAGTTATTCCTGGGTAAATGGGAAGACGAGGCGGGTATAACCGATTTGGTCAGCGAACAAGTGAAGTAAGTCAGGTGAAAGTGATTTTATTGATATTGAAAAAGTCATGGCTGACAAACGACCCAGCCACCACCCACCTGCAACTGCATACAGTATCATCAACCAATCGAGCGGTGTTCATCTTCAGGGATACAATGCTCAGAAGGCCAGTTTCTCCAAAACGATCAACATCAAGCAGATTGGACATGCTGTACTCTCAGTCCCGGATCCCTCCAAGCCGGGAGAGAAGGACACTTTCTTGATCACGCTACCATCACTCCACGTGGAAGGGTTGATTTTTGGTGCGCCATTTATTGAGCTGGACGGCGCATCTTACATCACTTCGTCGTCAGGATACACAGCCAAGATTGATTATAGCGGGAAGGGATGGATAGGCGGCAAGAAGAATTCGTTCACGGCTAGTCTATATCCCACGGGCAAGGAGAAGGAAGTTGTTTATAATTGCTCCGGACAATGGACCAAGGCCTTTGAGATCCACACCGGCCCCGCAAAGCAAAACTCTACCAAGACCCTTATCGAGAACTGGGATCCTACCAACGTCCCTATTTCGGAGTTAATCGTTGCGCCTATCGAGAAGCAGCACCCACTTGAGTCTCGACGCGCATGGGCTAACGTCGCGGCGGGTATTGCCAAGGGTGACATGGATTACGTCGGCAAGGAGAAGACCAAGATTGAGCAGGCGCAGCGGACGATGCGGAAGAAGGAGCAAGATGAAGGCCGCAAGTGGGAGAGGAGATACTTTGTTGCTCTCCCGGAATCGGAGACAGACGCAACACTCCAGAGTCTAGCTCCCAATGTCGGTCTAAACACGAATGGCGATGCGGATAAGACGGGCGGCCTATGGCGTTATGATGCTGCCAAAGCTGACAAGGTCAAGGGCCAAGAGTTAACTGAAGATGAGAAGAGCAAGCTCGCCCTGGAGCTGCTTGGTCAGTAAGCGCCATTTATCGTATATGCATACAGAAGGTTGAGAGCACTTGCACAAAGACGGTGTGGTTGGAGTTGTTTATACATAGATAATCAAGTAATGCTAGGGCCCGAAGACAAAGCTTGATGGCAGGGGTAGAGGTAGAAGTAAAGGCAGTGGTGGTACCTGATTGTGTTCGAATTGGCTACGACGTAAATAGGGGGAAGTTGGGCAAACAATACAGCGTAATACTGCTCACTTGCTTGCTCTGTGACAGGTAGTGCTGGTCAATATATAGGTTATATGTAGTTGATTAAATCCATTTAGATTATTAGTATGTTTAGAAGCAGTTCGTCTTGGGTGTGACAAAATCACATGGTAGAGATTGCATAGAGACTATCATCTACTATGTATATGATCAATCCACATGTCATTGAAAAGGGGTATCCGTTTGGGCTCTGCCACCATGCTCAACAAGATCCATCAACAGTGCTATTCCAAGCATCCATTAGTACTTCCCAGATGCACAAATACAGATTCAAGCATTATAATGAATCTTTTTGACTAGGCCATCTAACAAGGAGCTTTTCATGATTCTCCTCACCGTGAATGAGCCGACCCAGCACGCCCAAGCACAATACTTACGATAGTCAAATATCTTGACCTTCGTGTTTATTCTCAGCCCTCTAGTTCCAATACGTCTTTGTAACTGTTCACGACTCTAGGAACTGGAGAACATGGTAGTGCCTTGACTAGGTATCTACCTAGGTAGGTAGATATGCTGCTTTAGGCTCATAGGCAGGTGACATCCCTAACAGCAGAGAGTCGATTGTTTCGGTCTTTCGAGCTCGTAGATATATGCCTATGCCTACCTATGGAGACAACCTACTGTGCTCCCTTCTCCGTTTCGAAGTATGTAGGTACCTAGGTAGGTAGATATCGACTTTCGACTGCAGGTAGCTAGACAGAATAATTATATGTTTACTTCTACTTTTTTTTTCTTTTCCTTCCTTCCCTTCCTCTACCTACCTCCTCTACTGCTCACCCACACACTGCAAATGGTGTACTTGCTTTAACCATGTCTTGCCTTGAAACACCAGCATCACTTTGCACAGCTACTCAACACGCTCTCAAGATGTCTCCCTTTAAGACGGCTGATATTTTATTGAAAGCTATGAAACAACTCGACATCATGGAGTCAACCGTCACCGTCGAGAAAGCCAACGCTATGAAGCTAGCCAGCACCTCCGAGACAGTCGACACTGCCGAGCCAGTCAACACCGCTGAGCTAGTTAACACGACGAAGTTAGTCGCCGCCATGAAGTCAATCAACGCCACAAAGTCGGCCAAAACCATGGATCTAGTCGAGCAAGAACAAATGAGCATGGACCTCCTTTGCGACCAGTTTTCCAAGATGAAGATTATCCAAGAGCCCGACGACTGCCACAAGCCCGTCCACCACGGCCCGAAAGAGTGCCAGCTAACATACTCACCCCCCTACCGCATGCCCGAGCGCGACAGCAAGCCGCCAAACTACATGATCAAGTTCGACCTGGCCCCGGGCCACATCGCCCTCCCGCGCATCTACCGCACGCTCTCGTGCCCCGCCCACGCGACCTTCGCCTCGCTACACCTGGCGCTCCAAGTAGCCTTCGAGTGGACCGGAACCCACCTTTACGATTTCGGGGTCGTGGACCCTACGTTCGTGGACTACACTCCGGTAGAGGACGAGAACGCGGCCGCGTGGCTCATTCACGCGGCGCAGAATACGCCGGATGGAGAGCCGCTGCCGCCGTTCCCGGAGCGAGAGGAGGGGGCGTCGAGGCGCTTTTTGCTGCGCTTGGTGGATCCTACGAGTGATGCGTTTTATCGACGCGCGGATCGTCTGTGTGAGGGACTGAGAGGACATCCTAGAACGCTGGAGAGCGGCGCGGATGAGGTGGAGTTGTGTGAGGTCTTTGAGGATCCTGAGTATCGAGGTAAGTAAATATTTTTATAGCTGAAATCCTTTCTTTCTTACACTCCAATCTGTGGATAGGTATGCCCTTCATAGCAAGGTATGTACTAACTATAGAAACCATCTACCAGGCAAGCAATTCACTTATACCTACGACTTTCACGATAAGTGGGACCACCACATGACAATCCTGGGACGCGGAGAGGCGACAGAAAAGTTCGCGTGCATCGACGGCCTCGGCCACTGCGTTGCCGAGGAGTGCGGCGGCCCGCGAGGATGGGCTAATCTCAAGGAGGTGTACAGCGCCGAGCACCCGAACCAGGAACAGCTCAGCTACCGCTTTCTCTACGAGCACGGATGTCCCAACGGCGACCCGAACGGCCTCGCTGGCACCCGCACGTATGAGTGGGATAGGAACACAGTAAACACTGTTCTCGCGGATTATGACCTCGCCGACTTCGTCCAGGGATTCGGAAACCCGAACTATCAGTCGCAGCCAAGGGACGTGCACATGGCATCCACTAGCCTATGGGTCACTGCGGCCATGAACATGAACCATATCATGGAATGAAGCTGGGATGAATACTGAGATTTACGGCTCGGATTTGGTTGGGTGAAAAGGGAAACGTGACAGGGGATGGATTAGGTGCCTATACTAGTAGATAGAGACTATGATCCTCTGAGAAGAAAATGGGATATGCCAATGATGAATGATGAAAAACTACACGAATATTGAATCTTATGTGGGATAAGTGCTTTGTTCTGCGTAACTCGTGTCGGCAGTAATGGTTTGGTAAGAATCTTCTGAAACAGGCGATATATATAGCTGGTTGTGTTTCTTGAGTAAAGGACCTTGCTCAGGAGGGCCACGATGATAAGTCAGAGTGATGAAGCTCGTATTAGTTGTGTCTGCACTCAACTGCGTAGCGGGATAGGTTGTATAGCTGAACTTCATAGCTATTTCTTCGAGATGTAAGAAAAGGCCTAGGACAGCACGGCGATTTACTGGATATATGCATACAGCTGATGTATAAATTCCATACTTCAGAAGTTAGGACATGATACATCTGATACAAGTTCAAACATTTGAAGCTACATATGTACAGTAAAAGTGGTTCAAAAGATTATGACATCACAGCATATACAGTGAGAAAGATGTGGCTTGTCTTGGAGGTTGGAAATGTGGCTAATGCATAGAACCCAGGCCCAGTGACGGGTGGATCTAGGTACGTATGTACTATGTAACTTCCAAGGCTTAGCCGAAATCTGGGATGCAACTCAAATCTTATGGATCAAATGTTTGCTGCTCTGGCTCATTGACCCGCTAAACTAAACCATACAACTTGCGCAAGACAACTCCGATTTCTTAAAGCTCTCTTAAAAGCTGGTCACTCTTGGTTTGCCGCAGGCTCTTCCTGTAACTGCAGCTGGTCATCCTATTTCACGAACCTCCACGTCGACCCAATGACTTGAACGACATACATATGTATCATTGACCTTTCCTACGGCGTTAATCTCCCATAATACCCTCCCTTCCTACCCGTCTACGCAACGCCCATCATGTCAACAACACCTGTACCACCCGAGGACCAGGCCAGGTTGCTGGAAGATGCCTTGGTAGCTGTGCGCCAGCAGACCGCGCTTATGCGCAAATGTCTTGATACCCCTGGCAAGCTTATGGATGCTCTTAAGTGCTGGTAAGTTTCCATCAAGTTCAATTACTTGTTGACTTGCTATCTAGTAGCTATCTATCTGCCTGCCTCCCTCGTAGCTAACCCATATCACATAGCTCTACTCTGGTCGCCGAGCTGCGGACAAGTAGTCTGGGACCAAAGCAATACTATGAGCTATACATGGCCATATTCGACGCCTTGCGCTACCTTTCCATGCATCTACGAGAGAACCACCCCCACAATCACCTTGCCGATCTCTACGAACTTGTCCAGTATGCCGGTAACATTGTGCCCCGTCTATATCTCATGATAACCGTGGGAACGGCATACATGTCCATACCCGAAGCACCCGTAAAAGAGCTGATGAAGGACATGATGGATATGAGCCGTGGTGTCCAGCATCCCATTCGGGGTCTGTTCCTACGTTACTACTTATCTGGCCAAGCCAGAGACTATCTACCTACTGGCGACGGCGATGGCCCCGAAGGGAATCTCCAGGACTCCATTAACTTCATCCTGACGAATTTTGTCGAGATGAACAAGCTCTGGGTGCGACTACAACACCAAGGTCATTCGAGGGAGAGGGAACAGAGAACCAAGGAGCGCAAGGAGCTACAGCTTCTGGTCGGCAGCAACATCGTGCGGTTGAGCCAGTTAGTAGATCTCGAAACGTACAAGAACGGTATCTTGGGCCCGCTACTCGAGCAAGTAGTTCAGTGTCGTGATGTTCTAGCTCAAGAGTATCTCCTGGAGATCATTACGCAAGTTTTCCCGGACGAGTTTCATTTGCATACCCTGGACCAGTTCCTCGCTGCTGTATCACGGCTCAACCCTCACGTCAATGTCAAGGCTATTGTTATTGGTTTGATGGACAGGTTGTCGGCCTATGCTGAACGGGAATCCCAAGAGGAAGTGTCGGACGACAGAGCAAAACTTGAGGAAGACGCTTTGGCTACTCTTCTTGAGAAGGTCCGTTTGACCAAGGACCAGCAAGAAGCGAAGCCAACTCCAGATGAAGCGTCCACTGAGCCTAATGGAGACCATGCTAATGCCGAACCTGCCGAGCATGCAGAAGGAAGCACTTCGGCAGAATCAGAATCGAATTTGCCAGACACACCAGCCACAGATGCTGAGACGACGGCAAATGAAAACGATTCGGACGAATCATCTCAAACGACCAAGAAACAGCGTGGGATTCCTCCTAATATTAAACTCTATGAAGTCTTCTTTGACCAAGTCAACAATCTCGTCAACGCGCAACACCTCCCCATCCAGGACACGATTGCGTTGCTAGTTTCTCTTACTAATCTTGCTTTGAATATATATCCCGGTCGACTCGACTATGTCGATCAGATTCTGGACTATGCGAATCGCAAAGTCAAGGAGCATGCCAATAGTGCTGATCTTCACTCCACTCCAGCACAGCAGAGTTTACTGGCATTACTACAAGCTCCCCTCAAGCGATACATTTCCATTTTTACGGCCCTATCCCTTCCCACCTATGTGCCTCTTTTCCAATCCCAAACCTATCCAACAAGACGGGCCGTAGCTGGAGAAGTTGTCAGAACCCTCTTACGCAATGAAACTAAGATATCAACTACTATTCAACTTGAGAACGTTCTTGAAATTCTAAAAGTGTTAATTAAAGAGGGCTCGCAGCCCCCTGCTGGCTATCCCGGTGGCCCACAACGAAGAGCCTTGGAAACCGACGAAACGATGGAGGAGCAAGGCTGGTTAGCACGGATCGTTCACTTGCTCGACGGCGTAGATAACGATACACAATTTAGCCTACTCCAAATGGTGCGAAAGGCGTTCGCCGAAGGAAATGAGAGGATTCGCACGACGACCCCTCCTCTAATCACGGCCGGCATGAAGCTCGCACGCCGGTTCAAGGCTAGAGAGCACTACGAGGATAACTGGGAAACGCAATTGAGTGCCCTATATAAGTTTATGCACTCCGCAATATCCGGCATATATACCAGGGTCAATGGCTCTGGTGCTGCCGAACTCTCGCTGCGGTTGTTTTGTGCCTGTGGACAGAGCGCCGACATGACGAGCTTTGAAGAGGTCGCATACGAATTTTTTGCGCAAGCTTTCACCGTATACGAAGAGGCAATTTCTGACTCAAAAGCTCAATTTCAAGCCGTATGTATCATTGCCAATGCACTACATCAAACAAGACATTTCGGTAAGGAGAACTACGATACCCTGATTACGAAGTGTGCTCTACATGGTAGTAAGCTCCTACGGAAGCCGGACCAGTGCCGAGCAGTGTACTTGGCGAGCCATCTATGGTGGGCCATGCCAATCGCGGCCATTGAAGAGTCAGATGAAGGTGTAAGTTTTATATCAACTGCTGTACTTACTTATATGTTAGCTAATATCTTTGCCACAGCTCTACCGAGATGGAAAGCGTGTGCTGGAATGCCTGCAGCGAGCCCTGCGTGTTGCCGACTCCTGCATGGAACAGGCAACCTCAATCGAGTTGTTTGTTGAAATCCTTGATCGCTATGTATATTACTTTGATCAGCAAAACGAATCGGTAAGAAATATCCCAATATTAGTTTCGACATGTACGTTACTAAAGCTTACTTGTCTAGGTCACTACCAAATACATCAATGGGCTCATCGAACTTATTCACTCAAACCTCGCAACGAACCAGCAAGACTCGGCAAGTGTGGAGAGTAGCAAGCGACACTTCCAACACACTTTGGATAACATTGCATCGAGGCAATATGAAGGGATTGTTCTATACCCGCAAAAGTGATGAGGACACATATCAAAGCATAGTAATGTGGTAGGTTAGAGAAGTCATGTAGTCAGTACCAACACATTTACTCAACGACGCGCACGAGATGGAGGAATTAAGGGCTTGCACCAAGGCTAAATAATGATGCCCTTACTTAGGACGAGAACACCGCAACGACTGATGAGTTGAGTGAGTTGGAGATTTATCGTGTACATATGTATATTCTTGGTGGTTTAAGACGATGCGTTGGGCTTCCGACTAAGGAGTCTAGGCGTCTTTTGAAGAGCTGCAGTTACTAGTTACCTTTAGTTAGTTGCCATTGGGCCCTTGTACGAATTCTCAAGTTACCTGCCTAGTCGAATTTCCGAATGAAGACTTGTCTGTTTCTTTGAGAGTATTTGCATTAATTCTCTAGTATTATTTTAGATGGTTTACGTTACTTGTATTCATTAATAGATCCTATCATGTAGGTGTTACCTAACCTTACTACAGTACAAAGGTTGTGGCCAAAAGTTTAGACCAAGATATACCTCCGCCCCACAGTGCGCTACTCTTTTTTAGGCCTCTACCAATAATAGATATACATTTAACGTCAAATCCCCCACAACCCTTAAAAGTATAGCACCTTAAAGCACACTTAAACACTATAATATGCTATAAACTTAAAGCCTTTAATCCTAAACAACCTTAGATTATTATATAAATATTTACATTAATATAATAAAGAAAAAAAATTACAGAAATTTCTATTATTAAATACATTAATTAAATAACGTAATAACATATTTAATATTTATTAAATAAATTTATAAGGCTTTATAAATAAGTAAATATGTTAGCGATAATATTTCTTACAGTAATAGAAAAGTAAAGGAACTGTAGGGCTGAGGTATATCTTGGTCTAAACTTTTGGCCACAACCTTCGTATGTTGGTAGGTAAATACTACTACATAGTTAGTAGTACTATACTATATAAATACATATATTCGTTATCGTCCAATCAGTTGCCAATTTGACAAGTTGAATCCTATGCCCCCTTGGCAGCTTGGCGTATTCAGGGGTTAGGGGGGGCTGACAATCCTTGCTTGTTGATTGTACTAAGTACTAGTACTACTGACCTTAGCGTAAGGTGCGATATACTTTTATGTAGCACCCCTGATTGTGGCAGTGTTAAGAATCCGTGATGACTAAGAAAAGGCAATTCCCAGTTGGCCCGCATGCTCCGCAACTACGCAGTACCAACATCTTGAGATGGGAATCTGGACCATCGAAATCATCGAAATTATTGAAACAAACCTCACACTTACCCTCACAACCATAACCTGGATGTCTGTTTAACTTTAGTTTTCTTTTTTCACAAAAGCTCCATGTCGTTTGATGATACCCTACATATTCACTCAATTTTCTTAACTTAACTACTTAACTACTTACCTAACTCATAACTCGTGTCTTTTGTCCTTCCCATGACGACTCATGTGGTAGTTGGACTGATGCGTACCTCATTCCCTTAATTAACAATACTTCCTTCTTCGAATCATCTCTGCCTCTGCTTTGCACTCCTTTATCGTGGCCTCAAATAGTAATCACTCGTTTAAAACCCACTTAACCAAACCACTAATAATCAAATGCACCTACCTCACCTTTTCTCCATATAGTGAATTTCATTAACAATCTTGACCCAACTTTTTATACTATCCCTTTTAAATATCAATGCCGTTGTACAGCCAAGATGCCCTCCGAAAAGTCTCAGTATATACCACCACCACCTATACCTACCTACGATGAAGCCACCGGTGGCAACTCCTCAAATTCCCGACAAGACTGGCCCCCTCCTCATTCACCCATAGACACGAGACCCGATCACGAAACCGAAGCGCAGTCACTCCTTTTCTCACGCTCTAGACAGCCGGACTCTTCCAGGCATGCGCCCGACGGTTACCGACCCCCGTACGTGGAATCAGACGACGAAGGGTCGCAATGGACGCTAGAAGATGACGATGATGACAGCAATGATGGAGGACATGCGCGGGTGCGACGTGATATGGAGGAGCTGGAAGTGGAAGACCCCTTAGACGAATCGAGTTCACGATCATCATCATCATCGTGGAGGAAACGAATTGCCTCCTCGTTACCCCAGTGGAAGTGGAAGTGGCGATTGCGGCTACCTAGAATCACTGTTCGACTACCTCGCCAAAGTGACGCGGCAAGCCCCGATACTGATGATTCAAGGGAGATCAGGAGGAGATGGAAGTTGCCGAATTTCAACAGTGCTGCTGCCATACTGCTCGTTGGCAGACTACTCGCAGTTTTCCTTATCCTCGGTTTCCTATACCTACTATTCATGAGCGATCTTTTCACCAATATGACGAGGCGCATTGGTGGCCAAATGTTCGACCCCGAGGCCGTGCGACAATACGTACAAGACCACGTCGATGCAGGTAGAATGAGGAAAACGCTACGGCACGTTACGAACTATGCGCATCTCGCAGGGTCAGAAGGCGACTATGCGCTGGCGATGGATGTACGGAATGATTTCATAAAGTATGGCTTGGAGGACGTTACGGTGGACGAATACTTTGTGTACCTGAACTATCCGAAAGAAGACGGTAGAGCCGTGCAGATCATGTCCGAGGATGGGAAAAAAGCCAAGTGGACGGCGGCACTCGAGGAGAAGGAAATTGGTGGAGCAACAGCAGGTCACCAGACCTTTGCGTTCCACGGCCTCTCGAAGGCAGGTGACGTGAAGGGGCCGTTGATTTATGTTAATTATGGATCGAGAGAGGACTTTAAGAGAATCGCCAGCAAGGGAATCGATACGAAGGGCGCGATCGCACTTGTGCGCTATTATGGCACACAAAGCAATAGGGGTCTCAAGGTGAAGGCGGCAGAGTTGGCGGGATTCGCTGGTTGTATCATATACAGCGATCCGGCAGACGACGGCTTCCTAAGGGGAGATACGGCACCGAATGGACGATTCATGCCCGCAGATGGTGTACAAAGAGGATCTGTTGGCTTAATGAACTGGGTTGTTGGTGACGTACTGACGCCTGGCTGGGAAAGCAAAGAAGGTCAACCTCGGATGACGAAAGAACAAACCTCAGGCTTGGTCAAGATCCCAAGTATACCAGTCTCCTGGCGGGATGCCCAAGTGCTTCTCCAACATATTCAAGGGTTTGGTGAGCCTTGCCCTTCGGATTGGCACGGTGGTGTGCCTGACGTGGAGTGGTGGTCGGGTAACTCCTCATCGCCCATCGTACGACTGAAGAATGAACAAGATGAAAATGAACGCCAGGAAATCTGGAATGTTTACGGAAAGATTATCGGCATCGAACAGAGTGAAAAATCCATCATCATCGGCAACCACCGGGATTCCTGGTCTTTTGGCGCAAGTGATCCCGGTGTGGGGACAGCCATTATGTTGGAAGTCTCGCGCATTTTTGGTGACCTGGTATCCAGGGGCTGGCGACCACTCCGCACCATCGAATTCATGAGTTGGGATGCCGAAGAGTATAACGCAATTGGCAGCACCGAATTCGTTGAAAACAACCTGGAGGTCTTACAGAAGAATGCTTTTGCATACATTAATCTTGATGTCCCTGTGTCCGGTCAGGAATTCCACGCTGCCGCATCCCCGATGTTCCGTAAAGTCCTCTACAAGGTACTTGATAGAGTCATCGACCCCAATTTCAACACTTCGTTGCGAATGCTATGGGAAGACCGCAAAGCAGAGCTTGAAGGATTGGGTGGTGGCAGCGATTACGTCGGCTTCCTAGACATGGCTGGCACCAGCTCCATTGATATTCGCTTTGATGGGGCAGCGCATCCTTATCATTCTGCATATGATAACTTCGATTGGATGTATCATGTTGGAGACCCTGGCTTCGTTTATCACACCCTCCTCGGCCAAGTTCTTGCTCTTCTCATTCTAGAGCTAGCTGATCGACCTGTTTTGCCTTTTGACATGGGCAACTATGCGCTGTCCCTTGGCCGCTATCTAGGAAACCTATGGCAACTGGGCCAAGATAAAGGTGTCAATGATCGGTATAACCTCGACCCCATCAAGGATGCCATCAATGAAGCCGAGAAGTCAATCTTGGAGTTTGAAAAATGGGAGATTAGCTGGGAGCAAACTGTCGTGTCCTCAGGCGGTTGGGAACCTGTCGGTTTAGGCCAAAAGAGGTGTGACTATAACAATCGCATGGCGAATTTCGAAACCGGGTTATTAGACCTGGAGTTCGGTGGTGGAGTAAGTCTGGCTTTCTTTTTCTTCGACATATGCATGCCTTGATCTTGTACTAATACGCTAAAACAGATACCCAACCGAACACAATTTAAACATGTCGTCTTTGGCCCTCAGCTATGGTCTAGCTCAAATGAGGCCAATTTTCCAGGTATCCGGGATGCCATCGATGCAGAAGACTGGCCCTTGACCCAAAAGCTTATCGACAAAACCGCTGATATCATAAAGAAAGCCGCCCATGGGTTGCTGCAATAATGGAGTGCTCAGGGGCAGCGTCTGAGCTTTTAAAGAAGTTTTGCGGATTACATATGAATGCATTGCTCGGCGTCATCGGATTTCAGGGACCATGTTGTTGTATTATACCTATAGATGGTTGATGGTTGACTCCTGTACCCTTTCACTCTATAGTATTTCAGGGTATCATCACGTAGCTTAGGTACCTAGGGTCAGGCACTCGGACATAAGGAATGAAAGAGATCTTGTTCAAGTATGAGTTTATTTATTTGTAAAGTGCTGTATGAAGACTTATATTGCTCATTTTCTAGAATTTATGGCACATAGAAGAAGTTCCCGAGGCAGGCCGTCTATTCAATCCTTCATTCACTAATCATAATTACCTAAGTTAGGTACATACAAGCAGCATTTTTATGAGTACATGGGTAGGTATCTTAAGAGTATAGGATGTTCAGAAGTAAAAAGAAAGGAAATCTTGAAGAATATGAGCCCATCCGACTGTCAGGTTCACCCACCCCCCTTTTCCTCCCTCCCTCCAACCACGCCCCCCCCATAACAAACAACGCAGCACACACAGCCCGACACATGCCCATCAAACGCATCAAAGCATATACACCCGCCTCCCACAAAACCGATTCACCTCCTCCGCACTCAGCGGGTCATCCCACTCGAACCTCCGAAACGCGCACGCGTTCGTGGCGCACTTGTAGAACAGCACGTCGCTCACGGTCGCGGCGTCCCCCGTGATGTCCTCCCGCGCCGGGTGCCCGCAGTCGCAGCGCGGGTTGTCGGCGCGCACGCGCAGGGCGTCGGCCCAGCAGATGAAGTTCCCGAAGCCGGCGGCGCACTCCCCGCACCGGAAGTACACCCGGTCGTGGTTCCGCGCGGAGGAGGACTGCGCGGTGCTGATGGTCGTGTGCGAGCGGTTGCGCTGCGGGCATCTGAGGGGGGGCCGCGAGGGGAAGGAGGGGTGCACGAAGGGGGAGGGGAAGGTGGAGGGCACGGGGATGTGGGTTGTGGGGGCGGAGGGAGATGGGGAGGGGGAGCGCGAGGGGGAGGGGGAGGGGGAGAGCTTGATGGATGGGGAGAGGGATGGCGAGCGTGCTCGTGTTTGTGCTTGTGCTGATGAGGATAGGGGGGCGAGCGGAATCGCGGAGAGGTCGGTGTACGTGGAGGTTCGCTGGCGCTTGAAGGGGGATATCTCTGGTTCGTCGTCATCGTCGTCATTATCGTCGGAATCAGGGTCTTCTTCCTTTTTGGGGGGGTGAGGCAGGGAGTTGTGGAGGTGCCTGTGGTTGTTGGGGTAGTCGTAGTTGTCGTCGTCGTCGTCGTCCTCCGGCTCGTCTTTGATCTCGATGGTGTGCTGAGTGTCTGAGCTTCGCTTACGAGATGATGGCGCGGGTTCGGCAGTTGCGGTGATGCTTAGGCTTCGCTTGCGAGACGACGGGTCGGGTTCTGCAGCGGCGGTGGCACTTAGGCTGCGTTCTGGGGCTGCGGAACGCTGCTCCTGCTGCTGTCTGGTAGCATTGGCGCTTCGGGCACTACTGCTGGTACTACTTGCTTCCGCCGTCATCGTTTCCCGGGATGATCTGGCGGTGCTAGCTTCGGGCCGGGTTTTTGGCATATCGGCCGGATATGGTGGCCGGCACGGCTCCTTGCCCTTCTCTTTCCGCGTGGTGGCCGGCGATCCCGGACTATTAGGCCCGGGCGTCGCCTCTCTTGACGAAGCACTCATAGTCCTCGAAAGCTCTCGCTCGCTACGGCGGTCGCTTTTGACCCTAGCCGGAACCGGGGCCGTGGCGGGCTTGGTCTGCGGCGTGGGAGATGCGTACGGCGTTGTCAGGTCGATAACCTCACGCTCCCGTTTCACTTTCGTCTCGACGCGTACGATGATGGTGGCCCTGCGAAGTTTGCGGATGAGGGCCTTTATCGAGATAATGCACGGCATGGTTATAGATAAATAGAACGTTCAGACGACTTACATCTTATAATAAGGAGGAGGGGGGGAGGGGAGGGGGGAGATCCGCGGATTCCCCCAAGCTATGGGGATGGTTTCTGGTTTTAAAACTGCAAGCAACCGAGCGCAAACTCGGGAGTAGACGTCAATGATGACTAGATACTAGATACCTAGGTTAGGTAGGTAGGTAGGTAGGTAATTATGATTAAAGGGCTTCTGTGCGTCTGCAAGTATGGATCAAATATTCAGGGGTTGAGTGAGTACGCGTATGTAAGTCATGAGCTGACGGATGCTTACGGTATACATTGGATAGGTATATAGGTAGTACAAACGACAAACCTCCTCTTAATATACATATTGCCGTTTTCCTTCTCGTTTGTAACTCTTGCCACATATTCCCCTTCCCATATTCGTAACTACCTATACATCATGAGTGGCACACATTCTGCCTTGCTGATCGCCCATCTATATGCCATCACCCAAGCTGCAGGTTGAATCTTCAGCTGGCTGTCAGGGGGGCACGGTTAGGGCTAGCTCCATGCAGGTGCGCTTAGGCCGGCGCGTCTATTGGGCGTTCCATTTGATAACGAACGCCAGAGCTGAAAAGAGTTGGGCTGCGGTTTGGCTCCCGACCCCGCGAACACTTGTCTGGGGTTGTTGGAATGATATCGAAGCAGATTGAATGTTATCAGGGAACTGAACAGTGCGTATCTGTTACTCCACGCGACAAATGAATATAGGTATGAACCCCCAGCATGTGTCCAAGATCTATATTCATTCAGTGGCCTGCGAAGCTCGAAGTTGTGGTGTGTGATAAAAATCAAGCCAACTTCGAAGAAGGCGTTTTGGGAAGAGGGGAGTATGTAGGTGCCTAGATCATGAAGTGGCTTTTGATGTAGGTTCACGCAGACGCCCAGGAGCTTGTTGGCATCCCTACTCCGTAGTCGGCTTGGTTCATAGACAGAAGTGCAACACAGCCACTACTTATCAATTATAACCAGAGTGAATGAACAGATTAAACCAAACACGGTTAATCTGGGCATACTCGACCTTGGCTTTGCTTGGAGAATCACAATGTACCTAGTAGGCAAGATCTCTGCGTTTCTGTTGTTCTAGGCAGTTTCCAGGCAGGAAAAGGTCAACCTTGTTTAGTGCACAGGTGTAGTTTATTGTAGTCGTATTAGGGCTGAGGTGGATTTGAGTTAATCCTACCATATTAGCGGCCGGGGCGGCAGTGATAATACTGCAGACTGGCCGATTCTCCGAAGGAAAAAAAGATTTCCAGGTACATCTTGATCCTTATGCAGGCTATTTAAATAGGAGTGCATTGAAAATCGTCGTAATCGAGATCGAAAGCGCTGTGGCGGCTGCAAGTATCATTGCAGCTCATGCATGTCTTGCGGTGGAATCATATGAGGTGAGCGAAGCCAAAAAGCTACCTGCATCATCAAAGCAATCCAATGGTATGTAGCGAATGGCTTATCGTTGGTGAGACTGAGCTGCTCATGCCACAAAAAGAATTTGTAGTAAGGGGGTAAGACAATATTCGTATCTTGTATGCGATATTCATAACCCCCTTCTAGCCCGAGATCATGGCAAATTGTGCTGAACTGAGGGGGTCACGTGATCGCCCCTTTTTACGCTCCAAGTCGAGGATTCATCTCGAGATCCCAGATCAAGAGTAAGTTAATTGCGCGACAATACACGAATTCAACTATAATCAGTATACTTAAGAGATTATTTGAACATTTCTTGTTGATCTTATGAGTGATTGTCGATTAATTGGTCTCATACTTTAGGTCCCTACTAGGTAGTCATAGCTTTTGTCTCTGCTAGGTAGTAGATGCATTCCGAATTTTCATCCCATCTCAGCAGAGAAGCCTAATCAAGTGACAAGACTATTCAAATGGGAATGTCTAGAGAGATTTCTGCAAGTGGTGAGTTTACTATCAGTGAGTCAGATAAATATGCTGAAAATGCCCTTCATAATCGTAATCTAATCACCCATGCTTCGTTATTGAGAAAGTACCAGAGCCAGCATGTCCCCATCTTCGAAATAATATATGAAGAAGGGCTACGAGTCCCCTTTTTTGGACACTCTTCTTACGCCTCAGCGCAACTGTCTTGTCTTACACCAAGCGATTTACGCAAAGGTACAACTATTACTACCATAGACAGCCATTAACACGACAACCTTAACACAATCCAACTACGCTATTATTAGTCCTACCTCAGGATACAATGCAGCATTTCTGGGAGAAACACAAGGGCATGCCGGCCCGTAAGCCTCTGCCAAGCCATAAGCCTTCGCCGAGCCGTAAGCCCTTGCCGGGCTCAGACGTTCGGCCCACGGTCTCCGACCCGAACCCAAGCCCCCTGGATGATGAAAAAGTACGCAAGCCCGCTCCCGGGCTCCCGAACAACGCGATTATGGAGATCATGGTGAATCTTCCAGACTTGGAGAGCCTGAAGAGTTTTGTTAAGGCCTCTCCCGACGCTCTTCGTGTCTTCCAGGCCGATCAAGGAGCTGTCTGCCAGAAAATACTCATCAAGCATATCGGCCACAATCTGCCAATTGCCGTTGCGCGACACGAAGCAGCCAAAGCGAAGTGGAAGCCGCGAAAGCCCTTGTCCACCAAGGCGGATCGCAACGCAGCATCTCACAAATTCAATGTTGAGGATTTCTGCGACGCCCATCTCAGCAAGCAAGGAACCGAATTAAGCGTACTTACCAGTTACTTCACTCTCGAGACAGCGGCTGAGCTGTGGTCTTTCCACAACACGGTTTTGAAGTTCGTCGATGGCTTCCTTGCCTATATAGAGGACAAGTACGATAACGCGAGTACCAACTGGCAAGCAGAGATGCCCGCTTATCCTTGGTCCCGACACGACTTTTATGAGGTTGAGAAGAGTCGTCTGGGTAAGATGTTGTATGTAACGGAGATTGTCAGCATTCTAATTCCCGTCGAATACGCTCACCCTAAGTCGCCTGATCGATCTGGAGACTGGAAGGCTTTCTGGTCTTGCTTTGCACCTTGGGAGTTCCTGGGCTATGTTGAAATGCAGTCGGTGCTAAAGGACTTTGCCAGGAATGGTACGTATTTTGAAAGCTGAGATACTCTCCCCTATTTCCTTAAAAAGTAAATTCCTACATAACTAACCCCGATTAGGACTGTGGGAACTTATACACGTTTCCAGATCGAACACTGCGGAGTCCCTACGTGCTGCGAGCCCAGAGGACAGAGACCGTGTTGCGGAAGTTCTTGCGCTTCAGGGAGGTCTAGAGTGTCTTAAGCCAGGAATCCCCGAAAGCGTCGATGAGAATCACAAAACCCCCAAGTCGACGGATGCTCTCGCAAAGGTCCTGCGATACTTTCCAACCCAGCCAAGTGTTCTACCCCCAGCCTGCTGGAGATCCGTCCGACCGGCCCTTGACGGCATCCTGGACGAATACAAGGACATATGGCTTATTAAGCTATCCAAGGGGGATGGTTCCACGGTCCATGCTCTGGATGTCATGCATATCCTCGCGAAGTACGACGACTTCGACCTCGGTCCTCTGGCATGCTGGCTTTTCGATTTGCTACGTTACGGCGACCCCAAGAGTGATATTGCCGAAGAAATCAAGCACCGCGCTACCTCTAAGTATGTCTTGAGCTCGTTCTGGAGCGAGGGCCGCTGGAAGCAGAAAGGCAGACGACTGATTCCACGTACTGCGGAAATGATCGCGGAGGCTGCGAAACACGTCTTGGCCGAGGATAATCAGATGAAGCCTTTGTAGGAAGGCTATCGGTAAGAATAGGACAGCGCGGGGATCGAGAAGCAACGGGGTTATGATAAATAGATCAGGTAGCAGCTTACTAGGAGGCATAGAGTCGGAGAAGCTGAGGGACATCTGTGGCTATTCTCATGTAAATTATTTCTTTAGAGGAGGATAACTTCCCACTTCGTAACGCAATTAATACATTCTTACACTATCCATTTGACCTATGTGAAGCCTCTAATACAATAGTTTCCTAAATATACCTAGTAAGTAACACGTAATGAATATTAAGCACTTAGTACTTAATATGTTGTACATGATGGAAGATAATTCCCGTATTAAACTCCGCCCCCTTTCCCCTATTACGGCAAGCACAGCTGCATCCTAAGAAACTGCGTCAACCCCTTCTCAATCGAGGCCGAAATAGCCGCAAACACAATCATATTCGTCGACGCCGGCGGCGGGCAATGATGGACATCCGGTATGATCTCGAGCTCCTCGATCCCCTTAATCCGCGCCAAGTCCCCAACCCAGTCCAGACTCTCGTGCTTGATATCGTACAGCAGCTTCAGGTCCGCAGCCGTGAACTCCTTCGGCCCCTCCCACGCGGAGCTCGGGATCCCGCCCTCGACCACCAGCCGCAGCTTCCTGACAGACCCGTGGCCCCCCAGGAAGCGACACACGCTGCGCCACTCGCTGCGGTCGTGGTCGTACGGCGGCACAGGGCCCCGCTTGTACAGCGAGAGCTCCTGCACGAGCATCCGGCTCTGCGGCGTCAGGTCCGAGAGGAACGGCTCGACGGCCTCGATGTGGCTGCCGAAGTCGAACGTGTGGCCGCCGTAGACCAGGTACGCCGTCTCCTCGTAGATCCGCCTGTTGACGCGCATGATGGCGGGCCAGAAGCGGACGTCCGGCATGGCGAGGCAGTACGTCGTCTCGTAGCAGCGCCGGTGGAACGACCGCTCGATCACGTAGTACCGACTCCGGATCCTGGAGTCAGACTTGGGCAGTTTCCCGGCCCAGGCGCTCTCGATGTGCAGCTGCTTGTGCCCGTTGTCGTCGAAGAGGTAGGTGTAGATTAGCATCCGCACCTCGGCTGGCACGCGCATCAGGATCGGGCATTCCATTATGTTTTCCTTTTTATTTTCTGGATTTTGGCCAGTGCCCCTTAAACTAGTAAGTGACTAGTAAGTAGGTGAGTTGTGAGGATCGATTTCAAGAGAGCGGCGGTTCATAAAAACGCAAATTAGACGAAGCGAGAGGAAACAGACGGAGATAAGAATGTTGAGATTAATGATATGTATGTTGGCTTTCTCCCCCTTGTCTGTCAGCAGCTGTGGTCAGCGGTGTGGTTCTTATTATACATTTGGCCTGCCGGGTTCTCAATTGGGCCAACAAGGTCTCCCCACAAGTAACGACGTCAGCAAGGGGATTTAAACACGATCTATCCGTCTTCTTATTCGATGGTTCTTATATTCGATGAAGCCCATATTGGGCTATTCACCCGCTTACATTCTTTTCGCGGCCTGGTGTTTTAGGTCTTACTCAGTCGTCTCTACCTATACTCGAAAAGGAAACACTCGCTTGGTAGATACGAAGTAGCCTAGAATATTTCTGCCAATTGGAGGTGGCTAGGTATTATATAGGACCCCGAAGAACAAGCATGGCAATTAATAATCTCATCCCTAGTTAGGTATTTGAGATATCACCATTTCAATAAATCCTTCAAGTAACTTGCTTTGTACCTATTGTGCATGTCGTTGGTGACGGAGTCCCTCCTATACCATTCATTATAGCCACTATTCACGCTAAGTGTGGGCATACAACCTTGTTAACCTAGGAAGATAGTAGTACTCACACTTTTGACGTTCATGAGCACCAAGCTATTTTCCCTGAGAAACATACCAAATAGATAGTTATAGAAATAGTAGAGATACCTAAGCATTGATACCAATACGAAATACAAAGCCCAAGTACCTAGCCTGCCTCCTATATAGGTTGGCATCCAGGACCCCAATGTCAAGATGGACCTTAATCTAGTCCCTACCTAGGTAGCAGTAAACTGTTGCAGGTGCCTCAGGCACCATAGGCTCCACTAGAGCCATATGGCCCATATGGCCATATGTTGGCACTCCGCCACTGTAGTTAGGAATCAAGCAAGCTTTCTTCCTTTCCTCTTCTTCTTAGTTGCCGCATTAGCTACAACATAAACGAATCCCGATAAATAATAACACAAATATCCCTACAGACTAGGTCTATCTCCCTAATCCCCTTCTCGACAGATGCCGAGTCTGCAGCCCTCACAGAACTCGCGCAGATGCGGCTTGCCTTGCTTTTCGTTGTACGGCGGCTTCTCACACTTGATCCCTTTCCACTTCTTAAGCCGGTAGGAAACTCGCTCGGCGTACGAGTCCGTGTTCAGGTCAAAGCCGCCGAACTCATTGCACGCCCGGCAGCGCTGGCCAAACACGGTAGCGTTGTACCCGTTCCCGGAGTACCACCTTATCTCGATGGCCACCATCTTGCTGGACCAGCCTTGGCTCAGACAGCCGATGTTGCGGCACTGGAAATCGCCCATGACGTGGGTCGCGTATGTCTCGATGGCGCAGCCGTCGTCTTTGCGCTTGAACCATGTGTCCGTGATCTCGTTGGGCGCCGCCTTTACGACCGCCGGATGGAGTGATGGGTACGTATAGGATGACTGTCCTGGGAGCCCTTTATGTCCGAAGAAAATGCCAGGCATTTTCCGCCTTGGGACTAGGTAAGAAGATGGTAAGTTGGGTGACTAGAAAGACAGTGATGACAACCAAAATAAACGCTAGAAATGAGACGATGCCATACTTCCCATGCTGTGATATGTTCAGACGTGTGGACTTCAAAATATGTAGTTGATCTGATGAATGAAATTGTCAAGATGATACTTCTTTTTTTTTTTCTGTCTTTTTTGTGATGAGTGAGAGAGCATGCATTTCAATGAATCCCCTGTCTCCATTAAAAGGCAGAAAACATTGACACGTTTGTAGGGATACTTTTCTCCAAAAGCTGAGTTATGGCTTTCTATGCATCCTGCACGTAGCCTTCATTCATATATGATGACCCCTTTATTGACCAGTTGCTATCTATCGTCCGCCTCACCTATTGGCGAAAAGTGACACGTCAACCTGTACAGAGACCAAACCGTGATGTTTCCTACTGAGCATTTGAATTTTTCCTTTTCCATTGGAAGATGCTCTGTTGGGGTTAGATGCGGTCTCGTTGCTGCCGTGGAACGACATCGATCTAGTAGCCAACTTCATCTATTGCTGGTGCGCGTGGTCTCGCGACTCAGGCCATGTCCGAATGTGCTATGTAGGTACTAAACTCCCAATATTAAATAGCGAGATCCAGGAATACGGCCATTGATTCGATGACCACATATGATACAGGTCTGGGTCTCTGTTAAGTACCTGGGTACACATCGAATCAGTCTTTGTGACGTCTTCTTCCTGCTTCCCTTCCCGTCTGGAGAATTTGGTTATGCATAGGTCTCAAAACATTCAGAAACAATCACTAACAACAAACGAGCAATCTTTCGAACTCGGGGTAACATTGAATTCTTGCGAGTCCACTCGAGTACTCAGGGGTGATCACGTGATAACCCTGGGGCTAGCCAATGGTATCAACCCCCTCCCCCTTCCCCTCTTAAACCTCCTTCTATTTCCTGCATGATATCTGACATGTGACTGTAGTTCTATCCTTGAAGCTAGTTTTCGACGCCGCACTTCCTTACATGTCTAATGTGATCTTGGTAAGGTACTTGTTGGTGTGAAGGACCTTCTCAGGAAGGACGACGCGGGGTAAGAAGCTCCCATAAGAATAAGGGGCGGTATATAATAAGTTTCGGTAGGTACGGGTGTAATTACTATACCTAAGAAGGGTGGGGAGATATAGAATACTACTACGGTATAAAATCAAGATATACAGGAAGATAATTCGGTCACACGAAAGGATATCTACTATGCAAGTAGCTATGTTGGGATACAGTCATTGTATTGCATTGAATCAAACTACCTAGTACCATGGTCACTGAACGATGTCGTGGCTATGTTGTAGTGGTCGTCGACCACTGCACTAAACCCATTAAACTACCTAGGCAAGCAATCATCACATCAACGAGGCAACTGTTCGTCCCCAAATCATTCATTCGTGCGTTAGCTTTTCTTCAATTATTGAAATGGCGGACATTAGATGAGCAGGTGGCTGAGGCCACGGGGCTCACACACGAAACCATCGTCAAATTAGACATCACACGCAGTCGTCAGGTTTGGCACATGGGTAAGCTGAGCTACCATTATTCATCCCGAGTTGCATCTTTCACCCCCTGTTGGTTGCGCTGGAGATTGTAGAATCCAGTGGTGTTTGTGCGCACGTGTATCGCTAGGTCCGCGATGGCAGCTTTGACACACCAATTCTCTCCCAAATGTGTATTCTAACACCTTCAGGTTAGCGAGCGCTTTGCGCTCATATCGGCTCGTATCTTAGGAACCAGAGGTCCGTCGTCAGGGTCGATTATTCGCATTCTGGCAAGACAGGACTGGGGGGTCTTTGCACGAGCCTCATTGACTTGATGATCGTCTGAATCAGATGAAACTGTGATGATCTGAAATTGAGTTGGAGTCATGGGGGCCACCCCTTTGCCGCTGGAAGATCTTTCAAACAGCGATTGCCGGCTATTAGTGCCACGAGCCTTGGAAGTACGCCGAGGAGTGGATTTAGTTCTCTTGATGGACGGGGAGTCTGGTTCGTCTTCGTCTGAGCTGTCGGTGACATGCCCACGCTTGGCGGATCGGGGATTGCTGACGGGGGTCGTGAGGAAAGCTCGAGAAGCTCGGGGGGCTCGAGAGGGTGTAGCCAACGGCGTTTTGGGGCTGAGTAGGCTATCGTTGCGTCTTTGTGTAGATTTCACAGATCGTATGATCTCGTCTAGAGACGGCAATGAACTGTCTGAGTCGTTGGCCTCAGGATCATCGTGATCTTGAGAACGGTTGGCCGATATGTTGTCTTTAATTGCCTCGCCCGTTTCCTCCTCTTCACTAGACAGTGGCTCTTCCGGGCCCTCGTAACCGTCGTCGTATTCAATCTCATCGTCACTTTGCATCACGAAGCCGTCATCTGGGTCATAGTCCTCATCGTTGTCTAATGCGGGTAGGTCATCGCGCCAGCCAAGCCTCATCCCCACTGGATTCATGATTACCGGACGAGCCTGGCGAGTGAGCGCCCGTCTTCGGTAGGCTCGATGCCGCCGCTCAAGGTCCTTGAGTTCGGGACCCCATACCGTGTTGTTTACCAACCAGGTCCATCTCCGCGATCTAGTATATAGAACTCGTATCTCTAGGCCTTTGGAAATTCCAAACCATACCTTGGTGGAGAATGGATCTTGTCTCTCGTCCAACCATCTGCAATAGGCATCATGCAGTATCTTGAACATGTCCCCCTGAGTGAAAGTGAGCGACTATTATCGATACCAAGGGTGCTTCTCTGTTTATTGGGTGGGTATTCGTACTTACATTGTCAGACGGGTTCTCTCGGGCCATTCGGACGATAGTCCATCGATAATTGTCATCAAGTTCATCAAGTCGCATTCCTTGGTGTCGTCCAAACCACATAATTACCGAGCCGGGGTCTTCCAAGTGTAATTCACCGAGGTCATCGTTGTCGTTTTCTTGCGACATGATGTGTTGGGGTTTGAAGGGCCTTGCCCCTTCCGAAAGTTACTGCTAAATTATTGACTGTTCTTGGTATGTATTGAGAAAAGAAAGAGAGGGTTGGTTTTTGGTAACGGAGGAAATATTTGGGCAGAAAAGGAAAGGCACCTACCTAGGTAGGCACCAAAAACCAACAGGCAAGTAAGAGTTGGATGATTTGTTCCTAGGGAACTACATATGTACTACCTAGTAGGTAAAGTACCTCGCCTAGGTACCTACCTATGTACCTATGTGGGCAAGCAGATCGTAAAACCCCCACATGAATGCGCTCGATTCCAATACCTATAATGTAAGGATGTTGCAGTAACGCCATGAAATGTTCTGAAAGGTACCTAGGTCCCTAGGTTAGATACATATACACTGCCAGGCTCGGGAAGTTACATGTCGCTGGTGCTATCCTTCTATAGGTTGTTGGTACTGCCGCAGTTCAGAGCTGTTGTGACACGATGATACAAGCCTTACGGGCTATGCATGTTCATTAGTCTGTTCAACTCGAGAAAGATGAGGCCATTAGCGGATATAATCGTCGATGAAATGAACACTGTAGGTTATTCTGTGATCATGTAAAATGATAATGCTTGTAATCGCGGCATGAGGGGTCCGAACATGACTGACAATTTGGAAGCCAATCTTTACATGGTGCATAACTGAGCCCTCTTCCTCTGTATGTTGAAAGCACATACGCCGTTCGCCCATACCGGCCCGCCTCCTGGCAAACCCGTTGCATCATCATAGAACTGATCCCTTGCCGCTGGTAGCATACATACCTAACGTTGGCCGCCTAACGACAAATATCATCAAGGTACTCTCCGAGACCTGGCTACGTTCCGCTCCCAACGCATTAGATGTAGTGATCTGCCCATCTACATCAAGTGTCTCGGGTACCTACCGAGCCATGTGGCCCTTTTACCCCTTTCCTCTTTTGGGGAGCCATTAATACATCACCGCCACTCCCCTCAACTGCATGCTCCCGTTTGAGTTCCTCCACGGTCCACACGCAGAGGAACCAACGCAAGCCTTAACAGCGCAGGATACTCTCAAGGGGTCTCCCATCGCTCTTGGAAAGCATCCTCTAGCATCTCCGCATACTGGAGGATTATTTCTTTTCTTGGCAATCTTGTTCCTGATGGCCTGGGGAAGCATGGCCCACTTAAACGGACCACCATTTTACATGGCACACACCCTTCCATGCAGCGAAATGCTTCCAGCATCGGAGACATCGTCATTAGAGAGACACTGAAGAACATTCTCGATGTCAACTAGGTAGATTTGGCTTGCTGGGTGGTGCTTCCGAGCCAGATAAGACCGGAGCAGGCGTCTAATAGGTACACAGGCAGACACCTCGCTGTTTCGAAGCTGTTGACTTGGACATGTGACAGAGGCCGCATATTAGCCGCAACTCCATTTCGAGGGTGCAGCCTGGAAGCGTCAAAAAGTCGACCTCAAGTCAGCCATTTAACCTGTCAGGTTCACGTGAAAACCACAGGATTAGGGGGAAAAAACACGAAAAACTCCCGAAGGCATGATGATCAAAGACATAAAAATTCCTATCGACTCTTAAATATATGTATGAAAAGAATAAAAATAGAAAGCCGGTGCAGCTGACCTAAGCTGCTTATGAGATACAGCTACATACATCACATCACGTGCTCAACAAGCTCCGAGTCCAAACCACACCGGCTAAACATCGGCCCCCAGTGCTGCGGGGTATCCGGGCACATCACAGTATAGTATATGTACTACAATCAGCAGCACTAATGTCACCAACAGCTGGCGGTCTTATCCAAAAGAAGAGGTGGTATAGTATAGTGGATAGTACAACACGTTGTGGTTAGTCACACTTACTTGTACCGTGTAGACCTGGGTTCGATTCCCAGTACCGCCATCAGCTCAATAACTTTTTGTGTTTCTTTTTTACTATTTTTGGCTTGCGTGATGATTTAGGCCTAGGTGGAGTAGGTACCTACATAACCGATTGCTAATTTGTTTCTTTCCTTTTTTCATCTTTTCTTTTTTTAAATTTTCATTTTTTTTCCTCTCCCCGAATCTATTCGACTAGCAAACCTCTCTAGCAACTAAGGGAATCATATCACCCAACTTAACAGCTGAAAAATTTAAACCAATGAGAATGGTGGTATAGTATAGTGGATAGTACAACACGTTGTGGATGTATGGACTATACTAATACCGTGTAAACCTGGGTTCGATTCCCAGTACCGCCAGCGATGTTTCTTTTTGTGCATGTGCATTTCTTTTATATTTTACTTTTTAGTTACTCTTCTTTCTTCTGCTGTTATTTGCCCATGTTCTATCAGAAATCTCGCCCATGTGCGCTTCCTTGGCAAGCGTAAAGCCAACTGACCCTACACACTTCTCAAGTTCCTGTATTATGGTTAAATCGACATATGGCAAAGGTGCTACGTTATTTCACTCTTTGACACACGATACAGACTTTACTAAATGCAAATTGATCTTATCATGATTTATATGGATAGGGATCTAATATTCAAATCATGAGATATAATCTAAATCGCTTTGGAACAAAGCAAATCTAGCTGGGGGATACGCTAATAGACCTCCAACACATATCGGCCATTCTCCTTGAGACGGTCGATCTCCTTCTTTGCGTCCACCTTTTTCCCATTCGTCTTTGCCTCAAAAGTGATGGCTTCCTTGAGAACGTCCGTCACATCAGGCACGGGCCAAGTAGGACCGCAGAGATAGAAGGAACCTTCCTGCTCGATGTATGCTTTGACGATATCGCCCATGGTCTGCCGCATACGGTCCTGGATATAGATCTTCTGGGGCTGGTCTCGGGAGAAAGCAGCGCCAAGAAGTGTGATAACGCCCGCATCAACGTATGCCTCCCATTCCTCGCCATACAGGTACTCCTCACGTTTATGACGGGAACCAAGATACAGAAGAATAGCACCAATATCCTTGCCCTGTGCCTTCTGCATGGCTCGGTATTGAATAAAAGCTCTAAAGGGGGCCAGTCCAGTTCCGAGGCCGGCCATGATGAGGGGTGCATCGTCACGCGTTGGCAACTTCATTACCGACGGTTTAACGGAGGCAGTAACCGTGGCCCCGACCGGGAGACGACTGAGATATCGAGTTGCCTGACCATAGCGTGTGCGTCCCTTAGAGTCGACCCAGTCCACGACAACAATCATGAGGGCGACGGCATTGGGAGTCACGGCTTGAGCCGAGGCAATCGAGTACTCCCGACGCTTCAGAGGTCCAATGAGGCGAATAAGCTCTGGAAAGCTAGGGTGAGCAGACTTGAATTCTTCCAACACATCGGCGAAGGTGACCATGTCAACCTCTGCGCGCCGCTTGAAATCCTCAGCTCCTTCCGGGGTGCCCAGGGAAGCAAGCTTCTTCTTTTCAAAGTCATTGGTAGCAAATTCGGCCAAAGACTCGTAGAACCGCTTCGGAGGTTTTCCAAATATGTCGATGTTCTGTACCAGTGATTGGTAAACAGTTCTTGTTTCTAAAATGTTTGGGTCCTCCCTGGATGGCACCTGGACAAGATCATCCGCATCTAAGCCATAGGATGCAATGAATTCGCGAACCCAGCACTCATCGTTATCAGCATGAATTCCGAGAGCTTCTCCTATCTTGTATGTCAAGCCTGAATTGCCGAGATCGAATTCAATGTGGAATATGTTTCGGTCATAGGTCGCAGGCGTGAGTCTTCGGTTCTCCTTTACACGAATCGTGTAAGTCTCAACTGTCAGATCAGGGCGTAGGTTAATGCCAGTATCATATGCCTCCTTGAAAACAAGACCCTTGGCAGCAGATTCCCAATCACTGAGTTGAAGCTCCTGCTCTGTTTCTTGCTTCTCGAACGGCGCAAAGCTGTTTGTTTTCAGTGCCTGGGGAAGACTTCGAGATATTTCCTCGGCAGCGTCAACCCAAGATTCGGGAACCTCAAGCTGTTTGAGACACTTGCCCAATGCGTCAATGCATTCTTCTAAGGTTGGGATATTGGCTTCTAGTACAGCTAACCTCTCTAGAATATCATGCTCGATGTCTGGCTGAGCAATCTTAAGGAAAGCAAGCTCGACAAGCAGTCGAGCAGTACTGGGGTCGGTTTCAAATGCCGGAGACTGAGCTGAGTCTAGAATGTAGAGTGCAATGTTCCTCTCTTGCACGTCTCTGCGGATTGCGGCAGGTATCCGCTTTTCCACGTCCTCGTCCTTAAAATTCGGCAATTTCAAAACCAACTTCCCATTATTCTTTACACTCTGAGAAGCAGCCACTTCTTTCAGAAGTTTCTCTTCCCCAACTAGGACAACGTCGGCTTCCTCGATTATGTAAGGGGCATCGAGTGTCTTTTTGCATGTCCTCAAGTCAGATCGGATGACGCCCCCCTGCGTCTGGTTGTCATGAGACTCATTCAGGTACACATTGCTAGTGGAATCTTGAGATAGCACTTCACCAACAACAGTAGGAGCAAAGAGGGCGACAGAATCATCAGTGTCCCACAGTATGTACTGCTGCGCCGACTCAAGATGAGGAAGTTGGATGCGAGAAGTTGTTGCTTTTCCGGTAGCCTGAGTAATAACAGCGGCAAAGGCTGATGGAGTGAATGCTTGCGAAACTGGATACTTGATGTCGGTGACTGCAGGGATTGAGGTCCACTTGCTAGAAAATGACACCGCAGTCAAAACGTCCGAGTATAAGACAGATTGTACTGAGGCATCCAACACCGCAGACTCATTGGCAACCTGACCAATGACTGCAACGTTTTGAACAGAGGCAGGTAAGGACTTGATGAAGGCTTCCTCAATGAAAGGTCGATATATTCTCACATTCACAGCCCCAACTTTCGCGCCATCGCGCGCCAGTTTCGATACAACTTGCTTAGCAAGCTGAGCCTCCACACTGCCGAAGACCACATAAACAGTCTCAGCAGTATCGTGGCCAAAATACTCAAAGGGTTCATAATCAGTCCCAAGTTCATCATTGAAAGTCTGGAGGAGCTCGAGGACTTTCCCAGCGTTATCGAGTCGCTGATTCAAGGTTTCTGCTGTCTTAGAGACCTTGTTAAAGATGTCGGCGACGCCGACTTGGCTTAAAACATCGATGACTCTCAAGGTCTCACGGGACGTGCGAACACCGTCATAAATATGAACGGTTGGTAAAACCTTGGCCATAAGTGTGGCGAAGAGAGAGATGTGCTGAGCCTCGTAAGGAGAAGCACTCGACACAAGACCCAACCCAAGTTCTTCGGACAGTTGTAAAGCAGTACCATACTCCGCGACAAGGCCAGCATCGGCTGTGTAATCAGTAGCGGCTACGTGAGCGACGAAAGGACTAGCAACGCCATATAGGAGAGCTAATTGGTCCAAGGCAGAGCGAAGATGGCGCAAGCTAAGTGACGGTGCCAGCAAAGTCTGAGGAACATGCCTTTTGCTTAGGTCAAAATCTTTCGAGAAGATGTATCCGAGGGCAAACGCGCCGGCACCAGACCGAGTTTGGAGGGGCAAAAGCGAAGTAGCATATCCGTGAATGTTTTTCTCTCCATCCTTGGCCCATTCCTTCGCGGCGACGTCGAGGTCGAATGTCTCGGGCGAGTAGGAAAATATTTTGTCGGACAAGATATAGGCGATTTGCTGAACGAGCAGTTGACCGGTAACATAGGTAGGTCCGGATATCGAAGGTAGGGAAACTGGCTGGCCGAAGGGTAGCGTCGACGACCTCTTGGTAAATTCGGCGCGAGAGGTCTTAGATTCCGGCATCGTTACTTGATCGGCAAGCGAGCCACCGCCACTCTCGTCTTGCTTCAATTGCATCCTAGCCTCTTTAGTCGGGCTCTCTGGAAGCCTAAACTAAAGGAAGTAAGAATTTACGAAACCCTCCAGATAATATGAATAAAATTTGTGGTAGATTCAATCGGGCTTAATGGTAATTCGACTTATAACTAAGATACCTCCAAGTTGATATAGGAGGGTTGACTTCGAAACGGACAATACCGAGGACTGATTACAGATTGAAGACCAACACAGCCTGGCCTCTTTAACGAAGAGTAAGAAGATATACGAGATACCGGGTCGTAGGTAGGTATCAATATACTTCTCGAGCAGCGCGAAAAGGAGGCAACTCTAACAGAAAGAAGACCAGCTGCACGGTTTTTATTTTTATTTTGCCCCTTGAAGGAGAGTAGGAAGAAAAAAAAGGAAAAAAAGGGCGTTAAAAAACCATGATAGACCTACCTCTACGCCAAATACGCTCCATACTGTCCGGGAGTCCATTTTCCCCGTCTTCGCCTACACTGGCGGTTCTCGGTGGTTGAACCGGACGGCGAAAAGGCGGGTGTCGAAGGAAAAGGATGGCGTGAAAGGATTCAAAAATCGCGTTTGAAAAGGGAAAAATGCGTTATTCGTCTTCTAGAAAGCCGATCACGCAATCTACCACTAACATGTAATAGGCTTAGCGTAAGATATATGCTAGATTGCACCACTAAAATGCCGCGACCGGGTCCCGAAACACCCTAAATAAGGCTAGAGGCCGCATAATCAATTAAGCACGTCACTTAGAACCGCGTTGGCCGGCGGGACAGCAGTCGGGTTTCTTTTTAAATTCCAGGTTATGTGCATACTTGACTACCTAGTACCTATCATTGATGCAAGTACTATGTAGGTACCTACCTAATACCCTAGGTGCATACGTCAATAGTATCAATTGATGGAACTACAGCTTAGGTACTTCATCCCTCATCCGAGTATAAGCATAATGCCATCCTTCATTCTTCATATCCTTCCTAACCTTATAGTTGTCTTCCGCAATCTTCAGCACATTCATATCCAATTCCACAATAGACATACCTTCAGAACGTCCCATCTTCCCAAGCGCACCCACATGTGGCACACCAATTTGGCTTAACCCCGCAAAATTCGTCTTCTCTCCCTTTCCCGGCGGGCCGCCCGCGTTGACAAACACGATGGCGCATGTGTTTTCGAATGCGCGACTGATGACAGTGCTATTCAAGAACAACGCCTCGCCGTCCGGGTTAAGGGCGTAGCCTTCGTCGGACACATCCTTCATGCTCCAGAAAGTAGGGACGCATATTATCTGTGCGCCATCGGAGATGAGCTCCCGGAATGCCTCGGGGAAGGCCATGTCCCAACATATCAGCAGCCCCACCCGCCCTAACGGCGTATCGAAGGCTTTATGTGGCTCTTGAGCTGATGACACCAGATGCCGCCGCTCTGGGTGCCAGAGATTCTTCTTCTGATATCGACCTAGCACTTCGCCGTCCGAGGATATGAAATATGCGATATTGTGCAAGAAATTGTCCACTACCTCGACGATCGTGCCAGGTACAATGCAAATGCGAAATTCCTTGGCTAGCTCCTGGTACCTTTTCAGGTAAGAAGCTGACTCCGCACATGACTCCTTGAAAGTTGGTTCATCTGGAACCCATGAGGTAAGGTGATATTCGGGCAGAACAGCCAGGTGGCATCCCTCGCGGGCAGCTTCTTTGATGAAAGATTCGGCTTTGGCAAAATTCTCAGCGGCTGAGAGAGGCTATAGAGTAGTAAGTCACCACACGCTCTAGACACTGTTAAGAAGCACCGCGTCATAGAAAACATCGAAGCCTACTAGGTACCTAGTTAAGCTCAACAATTTTCCGACGGCCCGGCGAGATGTGCTGTGAAAAAAGGAAGAAAGAAAGAAAGAAAGCCATGCTGCCGTGGATTCAGCCTGGGACTCAACCTCGGACTCTAACCTAGGTAGTGGAGGATTGAATTTGAATTTGAATGTGCAACGGACCTGAGGATAAAGCTGAATAAGGGCTATTTTATGACATGGTGTCATTTCAGCATTTGTACTCCGAGAACTACCTATGGAATGCTATCCTTTTTTTGAGAGCTTCAAATATTTTGATTGTCAGAAAAATAGATAAAGGAAGCGGGTAGGCTGGCAGCATTACAATTTACTAGGTTAGGACCGTTAGGTAGGTTAAAAAGAGTATCTACTATCTACTTAGTACTACCATAGGTATGTATTATGTAATCTTTGTACAGTACTTGAAAGATGCATACCTAGGTACATATACGGTATGTAGGTACCTGTGTGCATTAGGTAGCCACCGTAACTTCAAGAAGCCACATGCAGGTATGTAAATAATACCTCCAAGGCTGCCTACATGTATTGATATACACGATGAAAAATGCACCTACCTGAAAATACATAGGCAGGTATCTACCTAGGTTAGGGTAGTTGTGTAGAATGGTAACGTCGGTTAGATCCATACCTACTACTTATGTAGGTTAGGTATATATACAAATGCGCAGTGGTAATGTTGGTGAGGTGAAAGTACCTAGTACTTATGTATTTACATGGAGCTATTTATGGACCTAACAGAGGGCCTAAAAAGCGCTGGAGGTTACATACATGTAGGTACTGAACGGTGCTGGGGGGCAATGGAAGCCTCAGAAACCAATCAGATAACATATCTAACCTAGGTACATAGATGGATGTCTGGCAGCTGGCTTGATAGTAAAATATCCAGTATCCAACAGATGTCCAACAAGAATTGCTACCTACCTACATGTACCTACCTACCTAACCTTAGTAGTATTCAGCAAATCCAGAGCTGAACCCATATCTTGATATTACCCACCAGGCCAGCATTTTGTATCAAATTTTCTGTTTATCTACCTATGACTACTGGTGTTTCGACACGGTGGTAGACGATTGGAATAGTGAAAACGAACGCAAAGTCACAGTCCGTGAATTTCCTGCCCAGACGGCTCTCGGTTGTCACGCCAAATATAAGTTAAGGAGCAGAATGCCTAATACGTTTTACACATACGTTGATCCACGGAAGGCGGAGAGAGGAGGACGGTTCCGCATATAGCGCAAACCACCTAGGTGGTATCTTAGTTGTGGTGGCATTGACGTCGATGAACTGACCGTGCCGGACGATTTTCTCTATAACTATAACAATTGGATGACAAAACGATACATACTTATATTGGAGAAAAGGGGGTATCGTCAGATACGAGCCCATATGGAAGGTGAATTACCTAAATAAGTAGCTTAGCATTAATACTACCTAGTTATATTATATACAAATACATATCCTATACAACTTGATTGCTTTGGATGATATAAGAATGAGTTCGCAGTTCATATTTTGAGGCTATGGAAATAACCTATGGTTTAATGTTTTCAAAGTTATTATATTCAGCCTACCTACCTACCTAGGTATTGCTTTGTAATGCTATTAGGCGGCCATAGTTTGATGGGTGGTAGTAGGGTTGGCGATATCAATCACAGCATCACGTGATGCCCTTAAGAGCACATGAGTTTTCACACAGCCCTGGAGTACAAAGCATGTATTAGTTACCTAGGTAGGTATGGTTATGTCCTTCTTAAACACATTTAGACTTGGCAGGTAGTTTTCCAACAAACTACTAGGTACCTAGGTAGAGCTGGCCTTCACCTTAGCCTAACTGTTGGGTAGCGAAGCCCACGGCGAATGTTGCAAGTGGGCATTAACATAGGTAGTTCATATTTCCAACATAACCCCTAAATCCTACACACCTAGAGGTAGCTACTAAGTTGCTGCCGTAGACTTTCTATCACCCAATGCAACACCTCTTATCACGAAACAGAGCCTGGCACTAAAGTTGGCTTCGGTGTACAATACTGCTCCAAGGTCACAGCGATCTTATGTAGTACACTCCCAACTTCAATAAATTGCGCCGCCACGCAAAGTTGAAAGGCCTGTGCCAATAAATAACTTCAACCGGAATCGAGTACCGCTCGTTGGGGCCATACATACCCAGTTAGTAAGCGCCTTCCGGCCCCTGTTCGCACTGAGGCTCCGCCCTAACCTAGGACTTTACGATGGTAACATGAATTGAAGACATGAGGGTCAGAAAGTGTTTGAGGGCCCGACGAATAAAATAATTCAAGCATTCACTTTAACGTCCCAACGATGGAAGCTGCATGCTTTAGATCAAGAACGACGTTAACACAAAACTCAATGCCAAAACACGTTGGTTTTTATAAGATGGCCGTAGGCCTGACGGTCAAGATAAACTGTATTAACGCTGTTAAGAAGAAGAAAAGACGACTGATGCCAGAAGGACATACATACCAGTACATACCTACCTATACATAAGATACCTACATTAGGTAGATTTAGCATAAATACGATAACGTTTTCCCTCTTCAACAAGGAGAAAACCAAGGGCCTTGAGACCAAAGAGAATTATTACTTGAATTTGAATCATCATTCCAGGCCCCTCAGGTCTTTTCACGCCAATCATAGCCACAATGAATTCAAACAAGACACTACGAGACTTACTCACCCAACAGAAGCCGGTTTTTGAAAATTATGTAAGACGTCCTAGCTACGATTCATATGATGAGAATTTTCCAACTATCAATGATGTCCGCCTGTGGAACGCTTTCAACATGGACTATCTTAAGAATAGCGACCTCTCCCTCATCCTCGACTACGAAATACCCCATCAGAAAGAAAGTCACATTACGAATCAACAAGACGATGATGACAACAGTCCTGACACAGCCTATTTTTATAATCAGCCTCTTATAGCCCAGAATGCTGCGTTGATGGAACAAGCTCTCACTACTGTCATAAGCCATCACAAAGGCTCAGCAGGGAAAAGACTTTGGAACACATGGCAAGATGGTTATCATACGACCGTATTCAACATCCCAGGTGTGGAAGATTCCCTACTGGATCACATCATTGCGCTTGACTCCGATGGCTCGCGGCGGGCCCTGGTGGCTGGCATTGGGAGGCCGAATAGGAGATTCCAGGCAAATCAACTTCTAAGTCCAAATTCGCAGAGGAGGAAATTGCAACAAAACTGTGTACATATTCTTGCGCAGCTTGCACACGTGTGTGCTGCTGTAGACATTACGTATGGGTACATTCAAACAGAAGCACAATTGGTCGTATGCCACTTCATAAAGTCCGAAAAAGCGAATACGATGGACGTGGAGATCATGCCCATCCCAATGTCTCCGTATGAAAAAAAAGAGTTCACTGCAGACCTTGGTCTGTTTTGGCTCTGCATGATGTCGTTTTCGGATGACTATCAACCCCTTACATGTGAAGCTAAGGTTGAACAGCTTCTTTCAGGTCCCCAGGAGAAATATGGGGCTGTTAACGCCGCCATAGAGCTGCTACATAATGTAGCCTCGCGCTCAGACGGACAAGCGGCTGAGACTATCAGAGTCGCTATAAATAAGCTCAGGGGGTTGACCTTGCACCCAAAGGATGCAACTTTTACAAATGCTATAAAACTGCTAGAGCTTATAGCGAAAATCCCAACCCAAAAAGAGACCAACACCACGGACCAAGAAAGGGCTGGGATATTCAACCATTCTACCGCTGAGCCACAGAATGCAGGCCCGTCCATGAACTATCCAATGACTGGAATGTTCGGCACTTTTACTGCGCAGCCAGAGAATATGAGCCCGTCCATGAACTATCCAATGACTGGAATGTTCGGTACTTTTACTGCGCAGCCAGACAATATGGGCCCGTCCATGAACCATCCAATGAGTGGGACGTTCAACACTTTTACTGCGCAGCCAGAAAATGCAGCCTCGTTCCCTTATCAAGGAAATCAAGGAATGGCCTGGAGTCCCGTGACTCCCATAACTCCTATGTTCGGGACGGGGGGCGGATATCCTGCGGTTTGAACCACGATCAAATATCGGAGCAGCTAAGAAGAGGAAACTTGGAGGAGAGGAAGGGTTGATAGTACTTTTGGGCAATGCTGGCTTGGAAGAAGGAATCTCATAAATATCTATGTTTTGTTGATTTTGTTGATTTTGTTGATTTTGTTTACCAGGTAGCTTCTCGTATAGGTAAACAGGTACCTACATACAAATGCACATTCATTTTCTATATTCTCAAAAATAAAACAAAAAGAAAGAAAAAAAAGGATTGCTGGTACTACGTAAACTAATGGGAGTTAGCCTTAGGTGTCTCCTATTATTTCTTGCCCGTTACGTTTCTAAAGTAACGACAATTAGGTAAACTACCTTGGTATTTATCATGTAGTAATGGTTAACCTTGGAAGGAATAAAATAGATAGAGTAGTTACTCGGTATGTAGGCACCTATCGAATGATACTCAGACGATATCGCTGTCGTTTTGTAGGCTAAGTATTTCGTTAGTTTGCTCATTGCGTAGGTAGATGTCCTTATAAAGCCCCCCTTAAGATATGTATCACTAACCAAACTACGTTAATTTACGTCAATCTGGCAATCAGCTTATAAATCAATACCAGGCAACGGGAAGATAGTTACACCAATTTACTATGAAGTCGGGGATGAAGTGAGGAGAAGTCCCGGCCGGAACCGGCCCAGTGAGTATTGCGTGATTCGCGGGCAGCTGTCGCCATCAGCGTCGTCATACTACCTACCACACCCCGTATAAAGCACCACCGCATGAACTGTCCCCCGAAAGAAGCAGACCTCTGATCTCATAACCCACCCCCCCCTTAATAGTCCTCGAACGTGCTTTACCTCGAGGTAAGCCGCCCCTGCCAAGAAGATGCCTACAGAATTCATCAGCCTCACGTTTCCCAACCCCTCCACGGAGATCGACCCGATCCCCAACGCCTCCATCGACCCGGACTTCCTGAAGCGGTATGCCCGGAACCTGGACGATTATGACTTCAACTACACGCTCGTGCCGTACGACTCCTCGTCCTACGACCCGTTCACCATCGGCGCCACCATCGCCGCCGCGACCCAGAACCTCAAGATCATCATCGCCCTGCGCCCCAACACGCTGTACCCCACCGTGGCCGCCAAGGCGCTCGCGACGCTGGACCAGCTCAGCCGCGGGCGCGCCGTCGTGCACTTCATCGCGGGCGGCAGCGACGTCGAGCAGGCGCGGGAGGGCGACTTCCTCAACAAGGAGGAGCGGTACGCGCGGCTGGAGGAGTACATCCGGATCCTGAAGCGCGCCTGGGCCTCGCCCGAGCCCTTCGACTGGGACGGCAAGTACTACCAGTTCAAGCAGTTCCGGAACCTGGTGCGGCCCGTGAACGGGACGCACATACCGGTGTCGGTGGGCGGGTCCTCCGCCGAGGCGTACCGGGTCGGCGGCAGCCTCGCCGACATCTTCGGGCTCTGGGGCGAGCCCTTGAAGGAGACCAAGGAGCAGATCGACCGCATCTACGCCGAGGCCGAGAAGGCCGGCCGCCAGGACAGGCCCCGCATCTGGGTCACCTTCCGCCCCATCGTCGCCGAGACCGACGACCTCGCCTGGGCCAAGGCCCACCGCTACCTCGACCTGCTGAAGGAGAACCGCGCCGAGGGCAAGAGCCGCGTCCCCGCCGGCGCCCCGCCCCCGCAGAACGTCGGCTCCCAGCGCCTGCTGGAGATCGCCAAGCGCGGCGAGGTCCAGGACCGCGCGCTGTGGTACCCCACTGTCACGGCTACGGGCGCGCGCGGCGCGTCCACGGCGCTGGTCGGCTCCCACCAGACCATCGTCGATTCGCTGCTGGACTACGTTGATCTCGGGGCCGAGCTGATCTCGATCCGTGGGTATGATAACTTGAACGATGCCATCGACTACGGGCGTTATATCCTACCCAAGGTGCGGGGGGTTCTGAAGGAGAGGGAAGGGAAGACTAATGGGACCAATGGAACCAATGGGACTCATTAGTATCATCCGTTCTCATGTTGGGATTGATGATCGGATGTGGCTTTACTGAGCATTAGCGCATGATTGTGATGGTTTGTGGTTTACAATAGCGAGTTGGAAAATTCAAGCAATGAGCGAATAGGAGGGGGACACAATACTATCGAATAGGGGTGAAAGCCGTACAGATCTCTCCCAAAAATATCCCTCCACGGGCACAAGAATAAAAGAAACGATTGAATACGTTTGTATGGTCTTAAAATTGTTGCCAGATGTGATTACAATGTTTATTAAGCCGTAGGCCCCCTGGTTGCAAACATACCTCTAACACTGCTGCGGCCCGTTTTCAGTACCTACCAACAGATGCCATCTAACCCGCGATCGGCGGCACACTCACCACAACCGTCTCCCCCATCCCCCCACCCCGATACGCATACGTGAACGTCCAGCCACTCCCCGCGCCACCATGCGCTCCCTCATTATCCACCACCACAATCCCGCTCTGCACATCGGGGTACTTCCTCAGCATCCGGCGCACCGCGTCCTCGGCCGCACTTTGGGGACTCATGCCAAGCCGCAGGTTCTCGACCGCCTGGTAGCAGGGGAGGAAGCGCATCATGATGTCTCCATCACCGGTGGCGCCGCACCCGCCGACGTCGCCGTCGACGTAGGATCCGCTGCCCGTGATGGGGCCGTCGCCCACGCGCCCGGGAACCTTGCGCCCGGCGCCGTTGGTCGAGGTGCCGGCTGCCATGACGCCGGAGGAGTGCAGGGCGATCATGGAGATGGTGTCGTGGCCTTCTGGGCTGCCCCGCGACTGGTAAGCTGCTGCTGCGGAGCTCGAGCTCGAGTTTAAGCTCGTCGGCGCGTAAGGGCCGCAAGACTGAGCAGGGTCAGGCGTGACGTTGATGCGGTAGTTCGGCTGACACCCGCCGGCCTTCCACTGCGCGCACGACGCGGCTGAGGCTTCGGTGGTCAGGTTTTGCGCGACGAAGCCGTTGGCGATGGCGAAGTCCGTCGCGAAGTCGCCCGCGAGTAGGGTGTGCGTCGTGTGCTCTAGCACGGCGCGCGCCACCGAGATGGCGTCTTTGATGCGCCGGAGAGCGGCGACGGCACCGGATTTCATGGTGGTCCCGTCCATGATCATGGCGTCGAGAGTTGTCTGTTTGGTTTATTATTAGAACTTAGGTAGGTACTTGGTAGGTGGCTTGCGATAAAATGGGGCTTGGAGGAGAAAAGGGGGGTGGGGATATTGGTGTTGGTGTCTCACCTCACAGTTTTCGTCGGGAGAGCCTCCGTATCCGACGCTACCATCGCATTGATTGGCTTCACACGTAGAACAGCCGATCTCAACAGCATCGAGCGCCGATGTCTCGGACTCTAGCAGAGCTAGGTATGCTGCGTCTGTCGCTGCAGTAAAGGGACCGCCCCATGTGTTTATGACCATCGGCAAACCCGGTGAATTACCGGTATCAGCTGCGCATCTTGTGATAGTTGATGTTGTCAGCCAGAGCAAGGGATACGTCAATGTGAAGCCACGCAGATACGCCATAGTAACAATGGCAAAGAAGACTAAGGGGAGAAGATATCGAGGCTTTGCGAGTGACGCAGTCCCCTTAGGACCGGAGGTTATTGACATTGGAGCATACCGTTTAGCATACCTAGTACCTAATAGGTAGGTAGATAACTAATTACTAATATGTATACTGAAGTTGATATCAATGTTGCAAATAGCCAAGCTTTCACCAATTCGTTATCATTTGTTGGTAAAGAGTACTACTCGCTAACTTTCCTGGGCAGCTGTAAATAAAAAGCCCCCGAGTTTCTTGCCCCGCAACCAATTTAAAAGCCTTGATGAGACCTCTTTATCTTGACTCTGTTATACGCAGTACTACTAGTAGTACCTAACCTACTGTTATACAATTGTGTTATGTATGACACAGCCCTACAAGAATCAGAATAAAATTTGAATATCTTATGAGTAGATTCGGATTTCATCTGCTTTAATTAACCGAGGTACCAATAAACATAATTTACCTCATTGTTCAATGATTGTTGACGGTCATCCCATTGAATTGCTTTCTCTTCCGAGGTTGGTTTGGGTTTAGTGTCCGAGACCGCTATCGATCGAGCCTATTGAGCTTCATTAATTGAAAACCTGGAATGGTCTCGGGAAAATAATTATTACGTCGCCAGTGTAACCAGTGTAAGCACTATTTTATAATAGGTAAGCAATAGGTAAGCAATGAGAACCTCATCTCTATCCAACAATCAGAATGCGACTTGGGTATATTTTTTCAAAGATATAGATATGGTGTAAATTTCTTATTCCCGCTTAGTCCAATTCAACATTAGCAAGCGCTTCGCTAATGAACAAGTCATTGACGATGGCTAGTTTGCCTTCATTTTGGGGATTTGCTGACCCAGGCGTGCCGGGGATCGATTCTCGAGACTCGACGCTGGCCCAATCCACCTCCTCATCAATATCGCTTCTGCTAGCTTCGCTATCGGTCTCAGGGGGTGTTTGAATTCCACGATGTCCCATGTTGCGTTTCAAAATGCACATCTCAATAGCGATTCCAGGCCCAAACGCGCATCCGACAACGTATTCCCGGGGTCGGCCACCAGGAGCTATTGCGTCCATTTCTTTCCTTCGTAAGCGATCCATGACACTGAAAATCGTCGCCGAACTCGAGTTTCCGTGATTCATATATCGGTCGTAACTAGCACGCATATGCTCTGAAGAAATGCTCAACGCTTTTTCGGCGCCCGTCAAAATGGTCAAGCCACCGGGGTGCATTGCCCAATCAAAGTGATGCGCCTCTCGACATTCAACCGGCACTCTCGAAACACCTTCGAGCAGCTCAACAAAACTTGGCCTCAATATTTCAGTTGCTAGCTTCGGTACTCTTGGCGAGAGCACCACCTTCCAACCGACCGGATCCACGTCGAAGCCAAGATCGCCTTCGGTGTCGGGAATGATCTTGTGCTCCCACCCAAGCAATTCATAAACTGGCTCAGCTGTTGGCTCTCCAATCCCGTTGCTGAGGACCAAGGCGGAAGCACAATCTGAAAACAAGCAAGCCCCGATACGGGTTTCTTGTAGCTCATTGATGCTGTTTAGCTCGCTGCGGACCATCGTTGTGCTCACTTCGAGGGTAACACATAAGACCCTTGCGGGTTTCCGCCTCATGGAGTGACCGAGTGCTAAATTGGCCGCTGTGCGTAGCGTCGCTAATCCACCTGCACAGCCGACCCCATGCAACAAAACCTTTTCTACTTGCTGCGTGATACCTAACCCCTTTGCAACATAATGATCAAATCCGGGGTTAGCGCTATCGGTGCATGTCGTGGAAACTATGTGAGTGATCTGAGATAGATCAATGCCGGCTTCTGCAATTGCTTTCCTAGAAGCCTCGACAGCAAGCGGAACGCCATCAGATATAAAGACTTTGTGAAGATCCGCTATTGAAGGCGCATCTGGCAGATTCACCACGGGATGATCTGAAGTGCCAATAGATGAACGAGTGTCGATACCAGTGAACTTGTTTATTGAAAGCACCTTTTGCATACTACAAGATATATCAGCAACGTGATACTCATACCTTTCCAGGAGATGGATACCTACGCAGGGGAGTCGGGATAATATTTGGTGGCCAGCTTATTTACTTCATCTGGCTTTAGAGAATTTGGAGGATACTGTGCTCCTAAGCCGACAATAGAGAGGCCTAGCTCCCCAAATGAGTCTTGAGATGCCATCGTATTTGATACCTACTCAAGTAGGTGTGTAGGTCGACTGGAGGTTAAGGGATTTGATTAGAAGCTTAAAGGTTTCGATGTATAACCTTGTTTGGTAAGACTTGGTATTATTGTGTAAGTGCAAAATGCAAAATGCAAAGAGAAGAATTAATCAACAACGTCACCGTACCGCGCTGTACATAAAAAAAAGTAAAAGGTAAAATGTTGAGAAAGAGAGAGGACGCCAAACGTTCCCGGCACCTTGCACCGACAATCTCCAAGTTAAGGAAGGCGGTTGGTGTTTCGTGGGTCCAGTGTTACATAAGAAGCCTATGATAATGGAGGTAATCAGCTCGTTGATCAGGGTTCCTGGTTAAGAGATCAAGGTATGACGCCCGAGAGTTTGAAACGATCATGACACAACTAAAATACCTAACAGTTGATAGTAATGAGTACTTATAACTACATGTATACAATACTTGCAATTCATCCAATGGATAGATGTATGTATGGTTAGCTACTTGGCCACATGCAGGTTTGTGGTGCAGGTTCCAGATTTTGAACCTCGGAAGGTCATATAATAGGTACCCATATCATGTACCTTATGTAGTACCTACCTAAGGTTAGTACTAGGTACTAGGTAGTGTTCAAAGTCATCCAATTAATTCAATCGTTATTTAAGTATGTACAGCTTTAGCCCGTAGATTTCAAGTTAGTTCTAACGTTTAACTTCTGTCAATCGTGTAGATATTACCTACTAATAGTGAAGTGTTAAGCCCCCCAGGGCTGTTTTGCACAGCCCTACGTCTACCAACTTTGTTTTAAATCCCACCAATGTAAACTCATGATTCATTACTACAGCTACTCTACTACGTAGTAGAACCCGGCATAGCTTCAATCCGAAATCATAGGAAGGTTTTAGCGCAAATGGTTAGGTTGGTAGTACTTGGTACGCTACATGGGTTTATGCAAGGGCTGACTGTTTGACATGTGCTTATCTGCATATTCTGTACGTGTATTCTTCCAATCTAACTTATTAAACTTTGGTGGGATTTCGTCTGATTTCTTTGCCTTAGCGTAACTACATGTAACTACCTGGTCCTAACTTTGAATTCTTTCTGGAAATACTACATACATACTAGTAGTAGTAACTTTGACAATTGTTTCGGGCACAATGACCTTAATCAAGTTACCGTTTGCCATACATGCCCTCATCGAGACAGCTGCAGCTTTCTCATTCATCCTCAATCCGGATAAGCAGCTCCCCGGATGCAACGAGGCAGCAAAGCTCATCTTACGACAGTATGGTGGCTTATTGCTGTCGACGAATTTAGTTTGCCTTGGAATTCTGATCGAGCCTGGCTTCACTAACAGGACCCGTCTGTTCGCCGCCGCCCTGGGTTCATACCACATCTGGCCCTGCTATAGAGCCTATGCTCGTATTCGCTACAATATGGACGCGCCGATCAAGGGGAAACCTCCTTTGGGTGGCCCTTCATTCCATTTGGCTGTGCATCTAGTCTGCTTGATGCTGTTCTCATGGACCGTCGCATCTCCTGAAATGTTACCGGAAGCAATTTGACCATTGGGCACCATTGAATTATTGCAAAGTGGCAATATCATCATTTGAGAGTTTTCAATGTTCACGAAGCAAGCTCCCGAGGTGTAACGCAGCATGATCAAAATAGGGGATGTATTTCATAGTCTACACGGCGACATCTGAAGTTTCTTAGTTTATGTACTTCAAGTTCTATCCATAATGTGTACCTAGGTACCTAGTACCAGCTTACCTAGTAGGCAAGGTACCTTGCCTGTTCTCCTCGCCAGAGTCCAAGATCACGATGTTTGGGCTACTGCTCCTCCAGCTTCCCCATCAAGATACAGCTTCCTCAATTCCCCCTTCCACTGATCCAACGATATCCATCTCCCCGTCTTTTCCTTGCTGTCCGGCAGGGGCACGTACGCTCTTGGCATGCCCTCCGTCAAGCTTGGGTCCCAGCTAGGCACCTCTATGAAGGCCTTTTCATGTGCCTGCTTGCACGCGAGCCCTGTCTTCTTTAGCTCGCCCCGCGTTAGGAGCCCATAGCACTCCTTGCAGAGCTGCACTTGGCCGAGGCAGTCAGAGCACGTGTATAGAGGCACGTCTGTGAACGTCCATTCCTTGTCGCAGCCGTCACAGATGACCATCGGGTCCGGCTTTACGGGCTCGTCGCTACTGGAGGTTGTATCAGTCGTTGTGGATCGAGATATGGGCTTCGCTTTGCTATCGTCTACAGCCCCGTTGATAGAACCGTTCGTGTTTCCGTTTGCGCTAGTCTCTCCATTGGCGGAGATCTGGCCAGCGGTCATCCAATTCTGCCATTTTAGTTGCGCAACATACTGCGCCATGTTACGGAGGGTCCAGGTAATTCGCGTGTTCTTCACATCGCCGACTACCGTCAATAGCCTAGCGAGTAGCAGATAGGCAAAATTATCGTTTTCTTCGTCTGCATCAGAGAGGAGCTCTAGTCCCGTTCGTACTATTATCTGTACACACTCTTTCGCTAGGTCCGAGTTACTCTGACGTTTGTGGTGATAGCGTATAAGGGAACATATTGCACCGTTGTTCATACTAATATCCAAGTCACCAATATCCGGTAGTAGATTCGCGATGAGAGTTCCGTACTGGTCGACTTTTTCAAGGGATACATTTGGTTGGAATGCTTTGTCGAGATAGGTCTGGGCAAGAGAGTTCGCCATGGCGTCTATCATAGGACGGGACAGGCTATCAGTACGATGAAGTTTAACATGTTCAAGCGCTGTCTCCTGGATAGCGATAACCCTGTCCTCAAATTCTTCGCTATTACTATACGCCAGAGTCTTTGCGAAGTTGTCTCGTAGGAGAAAGATTAGATCGTGGGTCTCTTTCTGGATCCCGATGTTGATAGCAAGTGTGAAAAAGGCCTCGATCACGTCCCAGCGATTAGTCGCAATCGCAGCTTGAGCGAACATGTCGGAACCGCGGACAGTTATAATATTGACGACGAACTGGTTGACCAGCTCATCGAAATAAGCCACCCACGTCTCGCTGGTGTCGTTCAACGTCTCGATGAATGCGATAAACTCGGCCCAGGCCTCGCGTTTTTGGTACCGATTAAGGACATCAGTGTAATTCACAAAGTGGACATAGTCGTATTTCAGACTCTCCCGGTGGGTACGAGCTGCTAGTTGATAGTCCTGGCCGAGATCCCATAGACGGTCACCCAAGTCCAGCGTGATACGTGCAAGCAATGACGTGTTCGCGTGGTCTTTCATCCACGCTTTATTGCCGTGCCGCAGCTCGTCGACGGCCTGCTTAGCTCGGGAGAGAAGCTCGACAGACTCCTCGTTCCTAGTGTTCGATTGCTTAGCAATGAAATGGCAAGCATGCCAGTTCTTCGGGTTAAGCTCAATCGCCTTCCGTGCACGTCCTTGATAAATATCAAGCGCGCCCTCCTCAGAAGCACACAGCTGAAATGTGATAAGCGCTCCATGGATTTCCCAACTCGAAGTCTGGATTGGCGAATCATCGGCCTTTTTAAGCACCTCTGCTGCCCACGCCTCGATCTCCCGTATCTCCTCCAATTTGAATTTCCTATTTTCAAATTGCTCCTGCTCAGGTGTCCCTTCGACGTAATACGGATCTGGGTCATTTGTCATTTGGGCCGACTTTTCTGGGTCGAGCTAGATGAATTCGTCAGTAAAACCTCACTATCATAAAGCAGCTATAACAGATCTAAAACTCACCCGTGCTAAGTATCCCCGAATAAACCAGCATGCGCACCAAAAGTGGCGAGGGGTGAATTCTACACGGCGGAATAGATGATCGGCCATAACTCTCGCTGCGAATGAAAACACTACTTCGTGTAGATTTGCCGACGATGATTTCGCAGCTGCGACAATAGAGGCGCCTGGCTCGCTAGTTATATACTTGGTAACTGAGGAGTCATGAAACCACCTGGATATCTCTTTGACGCCCGCGGTAGAGTAGAGCCAATCAATCCTAGTTGCGTGCAAGTAAGTGTACTCGCCTTGATCCCAAGTTTTTAAGCTAACGTTCATGTCGAATGGCCAGAACATGGAGTCGATCCCGCACTCCTCCGTAAATAGCTTGATAAGAAGCGGGCCAACTTGGGCCTTCAAGTCTCTGCCGGCAGCCGAGAGGTCGACTTCCTGCAGGTGATCCAGGAGCCAGTACATGGCATAATAGCGTAGATTCTCATTGTTTCTGAGCTCGACTTCGGTGAGAATGACCAGACAGGTCCGCACTATCTTGATGCTTGCGTTGTCGGGGTCAAGGCTAATGTACTCCTTCTGTCTGGCGCCAAGCTTCGCGTCAAAGAATTGCTCGAATTCGAATCGTTGGAATAGCTCAGGCGGGCACACATTGTTAAGAAAATGACGAACGATGGAGATCTCGGACTCCTGGATAATCTGTGGGCCAGAGAGGGCAGCGTTGAACATAGCCTCCTGATCGAAGCCCTTGGAGGGAATTCGATCTATAATTTCCGGGGATCGCCAGTCCACGGCCCCCGAATCTGTCACGGTGAAAATAGGGTACTTATCCGCTAGCTTTTGAGTAAAGGGCAGCAATGATATAGTTAGAGACGCCGGTGGTGTCTCTTTCGGGGGGGAACTCCCGAGACGGGGAGAGCCAGTCTTACGCCTTGGGAGTGCGACATCCTGGGTTGGAACAGGGGCGACGGGGTTGCCCCAATGCTTCACGGATAAAATGGCCTCCATCATCTCGATAGAGAGCCAGCGTCTACCGGTCTCAATCCAGATAATAATCTCATTTATCTCTCGGATTTCCTTGAGAGTACGCACATTGTTGAGCCGCCGAATTTCGGCATCGATCTGGTCTGTCCGAGTCTTATCCGCATCTGCAAGCACTTCGTTGATATCGTCCACGAGATCGACCTTGGCTAGGGCATTGAGACTGGTGTTTAGCTTGAAGTAATCGCCGGCACACTTGACCCGCAGCGTTTCCAAGATCCTTTTTCTCCATTCGGAAATTCCTGTGCGCTGAGGATCTTTGAGAATCGGCATATTATCCATCCGGTACGTGATGTATTTGTCAATGTCATCGCCATTGTAATCAGAAATCGGAATAGTGTCGTACAAAACTCCGTCTTCTTGATCGAGCCAATCTGAGACCATCTGCGGCCGGGCGCTCAAAAGAATGCGAGCTTTCTTGTTGTCATGAACTGAAGTTAACTTCTGAACCAGCTGCACAATATCCATATCCAGGCCATCAATGAATAGGAAGAAGGTAGTATCCAGGTTCAGGCGCTCCTTGTTATTTATGAATAGTTGCTGCCAGAGATCAAGAGATCCGTCGAAGTACGGTGTTCGCTCAACGATTTGGAAGACCGCCTTGGTCATCGCTTCATACGAGGTCGCTATCTGCCAGAGCAGCGTCCGCGTAACCAATTCCAGCGTGGTGTTGGCATCTTCGCCGTCAGGCTTCCTTTTTTCGCCCTCCATGAAGAAATAGGCCGTAACAGCACGTGAAGTTGGGCCAGCTCGACTCATCTTCCTGAGGTGTCTTAAGGTGTTGGCTAGCATAGATGTCTTGCCTGAGCCGTTTTTGCCTCCCAATACCACGACAGGTTTCATCGGGGAGGTCGACTTCGTCCATTCTAAGAAGACTTTGTTTTCTAGAATCCACTTGCCAGTCTCATCAACTAACGTGTTCTTGCGAGCATCGAAAGCTTTTTGCCAAGTTGGAATGGGCTCCCCGTCTCCGTCAAGAGTCGTGCCGGGGAAACCCAACGCTTTGGCAATGGTCCTGCGCCACTTCTTCGCTTCGTCTTCTTTCTTCGACTCTCTCTGGCTGTCAAGTATCAATTTGATATCTCCGGCGCTATCACTCACTAGCTTATACGTTTGGGCGTTTACCAGAAGCGACTCTTTGGCATTGAGCCGTTCCATCATGCCGAGAAGGTCCTGGATGCCATTGTCGTTCAGGAACAGCTGCTTCGTGAAGGCGAGGAACCTGGTGTGCTTCTTGCGCAGTCGAATCGTGCGGTCACATATCTCGACGAATAGCCGGAGATTCTGGACCGCCACGCGCTTGAGCCTGGAGTCCATCCGTCCATCGTAGGACTCGAGGCGCTCGAGGAACTCGGTGCATTTCTCGAGCAGCTCGGAGAGGTTCTCAAACATCCCATCGTAGCCCTGCCAGGCTTGTATGACAAAGGTCAGCGCATTGTAACACATACCTGCCGGAGCGAAAACCTGTAAATTTGTTTTTTAGTGAGCCGTGAATAACAAACAGTAAAACGTTTGATGAGTTGAACACTTACCTCCGAGGCGCCGGCAGCGACTATTCCGCCTACGGTGTTGATGCATTGTAATGTCCTGCTTACGATGTGTTTGAAGGTGCCGAGCTTCTCCGACTTCTTTTTGTCGGACTCTTGTATGTTGTCGATGTACTTGAGCACGGTGTTGATGTCGAGGCCCTTCTCGACTTTGCTGGGGTCGCCACCGGCCAGCTCGATGACTTTGCTGTTAACTTCTTTCCAGATTGCGTCGATTTCCCTTTGCTCGGACAGATCCGCCGCCTTCTCGGCTGTGGAGCTTGTGCTCAACACACTGGCCGACGATTGCAGCGCTGGAGGCGCCATTTTCACATGTAATGCCTAATAGATAGGTATATATACTAATCAAGTGTATCTCATACAATGGTGAGGGTTCAAGCAAGGCGTAAGGCCAAGCGTCATATTTCTTCTGTCTCCAGTTTCTATTTTCTCTACTTTTTTTCCACTTCTCTTTTAACTCTACCTCGTCCTTTATGTGCTCTTTAAGGAAAGAAATCTGGCCCTTCAAGCGGCTCTTTAGGGAACCACGGAATACCCATAAATGCAGCTCAGCTCTCAGCTCGTCCAATTCGAGCGATGGAATCCGGTTGTACGCAAGCCACTAGTCAGATAGCCCACACAGGAATAGTGACGATGATTGGCATGAGGGACCACAGTTTTGCGCAAGGCCCCCTGTCGGTCCTAAACAGAGGATTCTACCCCACGGTACCACTTGCGTATGGGTCAGTCAGGGGGGCAACGAAAGGCGCCTAACAAGTCCAACACATATTATGCCCTAGGTATCCAGAATCAATGCCCCGATGGCGCATTCTTCCCTCGTGGAGTCTCCGATTGTAGGTGCCTACCTATCCTACCTAGTAGGAGGTTTAGTCTTGCCATCCCCATCAATCATCTCTCGCAGACAATTGTTCCTTTGCCAGGCAGCCACGCCGCAAGCCTGTCCCTGTTCCTTTTCCTGTTCCTGAAAGGATCCTACCCGCAAAGTGGCATTAGTGTAGTTTAAAAAGGTAAGAAAAAGGAAACAGTCAAAGTCAGAAGGGGATTTGTCGATGAAACGCTGTTGGTAACTCATCCCTGAACTCGGGAATGCGGCTAAGCGGCAGCATGGATTCCCAAAAAAAATCCACCCAGTTACATATCTTACCGGGTTGGCTGACTGTTGGTAGTTAGCTACTAGCCACCTTCACATCGTCGAGTTGAGTGCTACTTGAACCTCAATGGATATGCTGTGCGACTTCATATTCAGCCACCGAAGTAGTACAGCGTACCAACACAATTATGATTGGGACCAATAGCATCGTAGCTTAAGCTTGCAAACGGCCGAATATAGAAAGAATTCTGGATTTTTTTTCTAGTAACCGCAATTATGCATTGAGATATTTATAGTCGTGTTACATAAGGTAGGCAGTGATATGGGCAAGTTCAGCTTATTGCAAACTTGCGAGACTATACCATATATCATATATACAGCGCTAAGGTTGGGCGAATACAATACAAATGCAAACACCAACTTCATTTCCGTATATGCTCCCCATCGAAGCGCCGAAGCTAGCAACTGAATGTTTACCGGCTTCTCTTACCTCCTTCTCTGCCTATTGTCTAGGTATCTAGGTATCTAGGTATGCTGATTATCTCATCTAGCACTGGATAACCGGAACATTACCAGGCGCACTATACGCCTTGCCGCCGTTGTCAGGCTGACCAGTAAGGCCGTAGATATTGACCACGATACTCGGGTCGCTCTTCTGGTACGCGCCGGGAAAGCTAACCGTCTGCGACGGCGTAAAGGTTCCGGAGCCGGAGACCTTGATCTGGGCGCAGGACATGTAGAACTGCGCGCCGTTGGCGGCCTTGGCGCTGTGCAGGGCGAGGATCTCGACGCGCAGCAGGTACTCCCCCGGCGCCACGCACGCCGGCAGCTCGAAGTTGACCCACCCCTGGTTCGCGATCATGTGGTCGACCCCCCACTGTTTGCTCGCCGCGTCGAACGTGTCCTCCCAGACTTTGAACCACTTCAGACCAGTCTTGCTCGCGGAGGCGGCGCTGTCGACTTTGGCGAGCCACGCGGTCACGGGCCCCTTGTGCGACTTCGCGATCGGGTTGTCCGGGTCGTTGGCGAATTGCGCGCCGCCGATCACGTGCCCGAAGTAGGCGCCGAGTTTGGCGCCGGCGGGGACGTCGATCACTTTGGAGGAGGTCGTGCCTTGCTTTTGGCAGATTATGTCTAGCGGTGGGTGGGGTTGGTGTTAGCAAGCTACTAGGTACCTAACCTATATGCCAACTCGCGCCAGCTTCAACAAAAGGATCGAGGCTTTTTAATATGAGGCTGAGTCTTACCCTGCGAGGTCACGTCGTAGACGGGGTTGTTGTCGCTCGGGGCCCGGAGACCGACTAGCGAGCCTTGCTTTTGCCCGTTGACGGAGAGTTCCTAGGTAGGCCGTGTGTTAGAAAAGGTATTAAAAAAAAAGGGGGGGGGAGGCTATTGGCCCTCATGAGGTGTGTATCTCGGCGAGCCTTACCTGGAAGATGCAGTGGGCCTCGGCCGACAAGGCAAATGCCGCGGTCGCAAGCAAAGAGAACTTCATCGTGTCTAGGTGGCCTGCAGACTTGATATAATGTAACGAGTTTTTGAAAGTGGCTCGAGGTGGCAAGTCAAAAACTCATGTTGCTAGAGTACCACTGCGCGAACGCATACACACGCATATATATATACCTACCTAGATACCATCGCATGTGGTATGACCTATGCACTTTTCACACCTCTCAATGTGCCGAACAGGATAGAGTAGAGGCAGGGGCGGCCGATACTAGCAGCCCTCCCACTTCTACATACGTGATACGCAGAGTCCTCAGTAGCCCGCAGCACGGAAAAGCTCTCGGAACAGACTTGATCGCTACTAGGTAGTCAAACACACATATTAGACGGGCTGCAGGCAGGTAGCGGGCTCCGGTGGGTTTTCTGGGGTAAAGGTAATATAGCCGGTAAAAGCCAGAATTTCATATCGAGGCTCGGCCTGATTGGCTGAGAGTAAATGCGGATGCTGTAAATGGCAAGGGTTCCGCAACTGGGAAATCCCAGGAGTAGAGAACTGGGTATGGGGAAGGTTGTTGTGGGAGGGTTCTGGCATGTCTGGGGAATCCGGGGCGCATGAGGATTGTCACTGGGTTGGAGGTAGGTTAGGTACCTGTTAGCCGGGACGATAACCCTACACTCCGAATGCCAAGCGAGTCTGCGTGGCCATATGACAGGATGGATATGAGGGATGACGGTGTCGTGCGTGTATCGTGAGAGTTGTAGTGGTCCTATGGGGAATGGAAAACGGCAGTCGGCCTGGGTGGTTGTTACATAACACATAAGTAAAGGGGTGCTCATCGTGCGTATATATAGAGCCAAGAACATTCTAAGATTTCAATACCTTCTCACCGCACACAACTGCTGCAAGAAGGGCCGATTACATTTGGAACTGCAGATAATAAATATATCACTCCTCAGTCTGGCATTGGTTGACATCGTGATCTCAGGGGTCAACTTTGAACCTGACTGTTTTCTGAGTTTTTAACTAGGTACAATACTAGCTTACTAGGTAGGTAGACCTCGATCTCTGAGTAAAAAGAGGGCGCATTCAAGGTTACGAAATAGATAGGTACCTAGGTAAACGATATTCCTAGGTCAGGTTGGAGAAGCTGTGGTCGGTCGAGTCTACCAGGTAAATTCGAGTCGGTACTATAAATTGGGTAGGGTAGGTATAACGGGTCCATCCTGTCATATCTATTGGTAGGTAAATGGATATATTGTCTACCTAGGTCCTACGTACCTAGTGAAATCATTTTTTGATCTCGCAATAATTCTCCAAGTTGGAATAATTTCTCTCATTTACTATCATTTGGATGGATGGATTCATTGGATGAAGTTTAGAATGATTCTTGCGAGTAAGGGGTCCCGCTATGGTAGGTTCCTACATAGCCTTATAAAGGGGGTCTTGCAATACATGCCTACTACCTAGGTGCCTATAGGTTTCATTTTTCTACTGCCATCTTCAATCTATCAGGAAGCATCTGATTGAAAATGCGTAGTCCTGTATTTTTGGACGTATGATGCCTATGTCACTACTAGGTACCTACCTACTAGTAGGCAGAAACGAGGTGAGCTTGATCGCGCGAAGTCATACATAGATATTAGATAGGTAATATGTATAGACGGCCTCCTTTTGAAACTAGATAGGGGTGATCACCAGAGTTACTTATGTCGAACCTTTCCAGGAAGATAGCAATGCCCATGATTTGAGGATACCTACCTGCATCCAAACCCCCTTTCACGACCTAAACTTAGCGTTTAATGAAGCCTTGTTGGAAAATTAGGCAGTGATTGGCTACTACATTTATATTGCCCTCAGAATATAAACATCTAAATTAAGGTATTCTTAATCCCGCGAAATTCATGCCGACAGACACGGGCCGTGATATTCTATTATTCTTAGTGCGCCTCCTTAGGTGTATATTGAGATTGACAAACAATAACTAACGCTGTACTACCTAGTGCGAAGCCATTTGTCATGATATGTAGCCCGGCAAAGTCCTACCGATCTCCTTACATGATATTACAAAGTCGAAGTTGCTGCGTACGTCCATATAAGCATACGGCACCTTACACTATCTAAGGTTTATATTTTGTAAATGTTATGTACATCCTCCTAAAGATCATATATAGATGTACAACGTTGAGTGGAAATACTATGATACTTCATTTCTTCATATTCCCCCCCTCATGTGAGATCATGGCCAGTACCAGGCAGCATATTTTGGGGAAAGGCGTTTACCCACCGTTGGTATCTTCCAGGGTTCTATTTTAAGTATCCAAGATCTGAGCTGGCCGAGACTCACCGATAATGTCGTACAACATGCTTTTTAGACCTGTGTTGGGGCGCGAGCTCAAGTCGTGCGCTTGCTTCAGGGGAAGGATGGGAAAAGCCGCTACATAAGGCTATGGCCTTACAGCTTCCCTAGCCCTGCATATTCCAATCATCTCTTGTGTGGCCGTGGCCGTGAAATCTAGGTAATCTAAATGGTTGGAAACCCTGAGTTCGGTGAGTGTGTATAATAGGTACCTTAGGTGGAAACTTGATATGTTAGCTGGGTGAGGTCACGTGACCCCCTTATGATTCACACTGCACCAACTCATCATTTTCATCGTTCCTTACAGCCTCTCTTTAATCTAACAACGCTAACTTCCGAAACAGAGCGAAATATGGTAGGTCTACTTCTTTCATGAAAGTAACCCCTGAGTAAGGACATGGGACTCTCGACCTAACAGTACAGATGGACGGCGCGGCCTGCGTGCCCCTAAAAGACACTCCAACCAACACCACAGTATCTAAGGTTACCAACTGAGTAGATACAACGTATTGAAAATATCTCATGACTGGAAGTCTACGGGATGTTCCCATCGCCATTAGGTTGCTTTCCCAGAACCGAAACCGAAACTGTCGGCCCGAGGCGGCTGATTGTACCTGGATATTAGGCACACTAGGCAGGCAGCAAGACCAATTGCACTATCGTGTTCCTACTGCGCATAATTGGTACGCTTAATATGGCTGCTTTCCCCTTTCCTATCACCAGCCTAACGCCCTAGCCGTTGTTAGTCATATCGTCAAGCTCCCTGGCTGTCATGTACGTTATATCGCTTGGTCTTTGGCCAGATGGCTGATTCCCCAATAATGTTTTCTCGACATGAGAGGCCTCACACAGGGCTGTACGATATGTTAGGCCCACGAGGCGTAGCCTAGAAGACGCACAACAGCATTGTTATCGCGCGGCAAGTCCCCAACCTGCCTAAGATCTGCTCGGAGCCTGCGGAAGCTTTCTATACATGTAACCCTCTTTGCTCTAGCTACCCCTTAGCTAGGCCGCAGAGAGACCTTTCGCACATAGAGTGGCCAAGGCCCACGTCAGAAGCCTCGTCGCGACGTGGGTTAAGCAAAAGGATTCGTGAAGGCCTCGACAGACCTCACACTGGCTCGGTTGCGGGATATTGGACACTGGTAGGTTGGTCGTCGTCCTGCGTGACAGCGGCCTATGTAACTCACCGTCTCGTACGTAGGTGCCCATGCTAGTAAAATCCATCAAGCCATTCATGTGTACTACCTACGTTAGTTAGGTTAGGTAAGTAAGCCACGCAAGATGATTGCTGCCGGCCCAGGTAGGGTGCCTGCGTAATGCATTCATATCCTCGGTCACCCTATTGGCCGTCTACCAGACTGTCATCTTTTAGTAGACCGCCCGGGCGGTGCAGACATCATCGGTATGGGGTAGATACCTGTTACGTAAGCTGGTGAAATTGGAATCATTCCAAGGTTATTTGTTATTGCAGTATAATTGCAACCAAGAAGAAGAAAAAGGAAAGGAAGAAAGTTTGTTTTATTCTTAAATTACGGATGGCGGAGTGCCAATATATGGCTATAAGGGCCATATGGCTAAAAATGCCTAAAACATTTGTAACATATTTTTATTAGCATAAAGTTATACAACTATTGCCACATTTACTATCGGTAAATGGTTTTGAAGTTATATAGTCAAATAATTAAAGTATAATTTTCTATTTTTTTTTAAAATAATAATCGTTTTTTTTTTTAATTTTTTGAAGTAATATCCGTAAGTTTATTTTTTTTATTTGCATTTTCTTAAACTTATTAATTAAATAAAAGCCTTATATTTCTTCTTTATTAATAATTTAGTTAATTTATTTATTATTATTTCTTTAGTTTTAATGTGTTAAATTTTAATATTTCCACGTTAAATTTTATTAATAATTTATTTATATTAAGTATCGATATAACGGGTTTTTATTATATTTAAGAAATTAATAAAGCCATTTATTATATGCCTTTAAACGTTCCTTTTATTAGAAGTAATTAAATATATAAATAAATAATTAAGATTTTTAAATCTTAATTAATTTTTTTAATATAAGTTTTTTTAATTTAATCTTACGATACTTATATTAAAACTAATATTTAATAACTTTATTTTATTTTTTTTAAATTTATTTTTACCTTGCCGATAACTTTAATCGTCGTAAAAAAGTTAATAAATTCCTTAAAAAGCTTATAACCTTTTCCTATTTTATTATTTTTCTTACCCACTTACTTTTCTTTTACTAAGATTTCGCTTTACCGGTTATATGCCGAAAAGGGGTTTCTTAATTTATTATTATTATTACTTATTTTATTATTACTATTTTCTTTTATAACGATCTTAAATTATTAAAACCTTTGTTAAGCCGTAACCTTTATCGTTAAAAATAAGGACTTATTATAAGTGTATTAATTAAACTTAGAAATTATAAATTACATACTTTTTAAGGTTATTAACTTACTACTTTATATTAAATAAAAGTTCTAAGCGTCTTTACTTTCTTAATATTATATTATTTAAAATTAAAGTATAAACGCATTATTATTCCCTAATAAATGGCGCGTTAATTAGTTTAAAATTAAATAAATAATTATTTACGTTAATAAGTTAGTTTTTAGCGTTACCCGATTTAACCGTTTAAGGTTTTTAACATTAATATGATAAGAATCCTTTTAAAAAACCCCTTTATCCCCCAGATTTAAGCGTTTTAAATATAAATTTATAAAGCTTATATCTTTAATAACGGTAAGAATTTTACAAATTTTGTAAATTTTGAAAATCGCATTATAAATTTTAGAAAACGCGTCGTTTTTTAGCATTAAAATCCTTATATTATAATTAAAGGCAATTTTCTGGTTTATTAAGTTACGATTATTTTAACGTATTTTTTAATATAATTTAAGAGATAATTAAGTAATTACACTTTCCTTTTTTAATAATTATAACTTACAAAACTTTTTTAATAATTTATTAAATTTAAATAATACTTTTATTAAAACGAACATTAATATTTTTAACTTTTTCGATATAAATTTTAATTTTAAGAAAAAGAATAAAAGGTATGTTTATTTTTCTAAAAAGCCGAGCTATTTATAATAAAGCTTATTAAATTTATTACTTTCTTAATTTCTTAATTTAATTTTATTTTTTCCTTTTTCTATTAAATTTTTTAATAAGTTTTTAAGGTTATTTACGTTTGGCTTTACGATAATTATTTATGGAATTTTATAAAACATTAAATTATTATTTTTAAACTCCCTTAAACCATAATTATTATTCTTACCTTTATTATTACATATTTATTTATTACTTTTATCTTATTTATTACTATCGTTATTATTATTATTAACAATATTACTAATAATATTATTATTGTAGCCATTATTAACAGCTTTTTTTATATTACCTTAATTATTATTATTAATAATGTTATTAATAATATTATTATTATAATTATTATTAATAGCTTTTTTTATATTATTTTAATTATTATTATTAATATTATTAATAATATTATTACCGTAATTACCTATAACAACCCCCTTAATACCACCTTAATTATTATTATTATTAATAACCCCTTTTATATTATAATTACAACCACGATTAATAGCTTTTTTAATAACATTATTTTTATCGATAAAATCTTTTTTATTATCTTATTAACCCCTACGTCCATTACCTTTATTATCGCCTAAAGAGCCATCTTATTTTTTTCTATTAAAAACGAATATTATTTATATTAACGCATAAAAACTTTCTAAATTTATAATAAACAAAAATTAATAAAGGCATGTTATAAAGCTAGTTGCTATAATTAAAATCATCCTCTAAAATAATATTATCTAAGAGATTTTAAGGAACATTAACACCGTTATAAACGCTATTTTTAAGAAAGGTAAAAATCTTTACGATTAAAAGTTATAACACGTAAAGTATTTTTATTTTAACGTTTTTATATTTATTAGCGTTAGAAATTACGTGATTATTAGATTTAATATGCACTGGTATAACGTTAATTTATTTTATAATATATATCGTAATTATTTTTTTTATTTAATTAAAACTAACATTATTTTTATTAATTTTATTTAATTATTTTAAGGTGACGTATTTATTTAATTTTAAGCTTGTTTTACGCTAAATAAGTAAGTTTTTTACCGTAATAATTTTAAGTTTATTTTAATTAAGATTATTTAAGCTTATAAGTTTAATTTTATCGACGTTTTTAAGAAAATATAAGTAATAATATATAATAAAATAAAACTTATTTAAAATGCAGATATAATATTTTAAGTTATAAAATTTATAAGATATATTAAAAATTATAGGTTTATTATTGCCGATTAATAAGCCGTTTAAATATATAATTCTTTAATAATCGATTTTTATAAATTTATTAATAAATTAAAAAACAAAGTTATTTTAAATAATTATTTACGATATATTTAAAAAAAGTAACGTTTTTATTAAAATAAGGTTATATTAATTAAACTATATTATTAAGTTTTTAATTTTCTTATTATCCTTATAACTTTCGTTATTAAAACCGGTTAAAAGTTAATCATTATTAACGCTGCCTTTAACGAAAAAAACGCTAATTAAAACATAAGATTTTATTTTTTAAATAATTAATGCGGACGTATTAATTATAAATATAATTATATTATATAAGGTTATATTAGCCGAGGCTATTATAATAATTTTATCTTATAAAATAATTATTATCGTTTAATTTATTTTTTAAGTTTTAATTATTTAATTAAATCTTAAAATTGCGGCAATCGATTGGTTAATATTTAAAAAGGTTTTTACGATTACGATTAAAAATTTAATTCTCGTTTTAAATATAGTTTTTATCGTGGTTAAAAACTATAAATTTAACGTTTTTAACGTTAAATTTATTTTATTAAATACATTAATAAATACATTAAAATTTAAAATAAAGTTTAAATCGAAGTTAATAATTTAAATACGAAGGTAACCAAATATAAATTATAAAAAGCTAAATATATTATATTTAAAAAAGAGTAAAAAAAAGATTACGAAAAGGTATATATAAAACTTAATAACGAAATTAAGGAAATTATTAACGTTTACTTAAGTTATAAAAGTAATTTTTTTATTAAAAACGTAGCCTTTTATGTATATAATATTTGTTTTAAAATATTTTAAAACGTTATTAGTTTTTTTATACATATTATCGGTTATATTTATAAAAATTATCTAATTTCGTAAGCCGTTAATCCTTAAATTTATATTAATAATAAAAATATATTTATAATAAATGACTTTTTTAATATAATTATAACTTAATTATTAAACGGGTATTTAAATATCGATAATAAATTAATACCGTATATATATATGTAATTTCTTATAATTTTTAAGGATTTTAAAGAAACGATAATATATGTTAATATCGGTTATTTAAGTGTGATAATATTTAAAAATTAACTTATTATTTATATGCTTAGCGTATAAATTATTATAATATTATTAATTAGCGTTAAAAAAATTAATAACATAATTAAAATAATAAAAAAAGCTATTTTTAATTTTATAATTAATGGTTTATGCGATAACAAAAATAAATAAAGGATTTTTATCGTTAATATATAAATTAACTTTAATCCGTTAAAACTAAATTTCCTTTTAAAAATATCTTTTTTATATTTTTATAAAGTTAATATAAATTATTTTAAACTTATTATAACTTTCGCTTCTTACGTTAATATTATAATACTTATTATAATATTTTATAAATAAAATTCCATACGTAAAAAGGTATTAAACGCCGCGAAAATAATTGTCCCGCTTAAAACGCTTATATAAATTTTTATGTTATATGCTAAATTATTATTTTTAAATAATTTTAATTTTATTTAAGATTATGTTTTTATAAGGATATATAACGAAACAATTAACGTATTTATTAATATAAATATTATTAAAGTTATTTCTTATTTAAATATAATAAATAATATTATAATAATATTTAAGAATTTTACTATGTGTATTACTTATTTTTGTTATTAGGGCCTTAGGTATATTATTATCAGGTATTATACATCTTATAAGTTTTTTAAAACTTTAAATCTAAAGTTGTTTTAAGCTTTTTAACCCTTTAATCTTAAATAACTTTTTAACCATATATTATATTATAATGTAATTAGATTTAATTAAAAAAGAATTTAATTCTTAATTAATTAATATAAGTTTTAAATTAAGGTAATATATAGTTATAAAGTTATTTAAATAAATAAGATGGTAAGTTAAGGTTATATAACTACCCTTAAGGCTATATTAAGAGTTTTTAAGCTATGTTAAAAGCTTTTAAGCCATTTAAAACCAAACCTTATTTAACAATTTTAATTTTAAATAATTTTATGAAATATATGGTTATAAGCTTATAACTAGATTTAATTAAAAAAGAATTTAATTATTAATTAATTAATATTAACTGTAATTTAAGGCGATATGTGGTAGAAAAGTTATATTAATATTTATTTTAAAAATAATTACATGATATTTATTAGCGTGGCTTTAAGCAGCTTTAAGGTTTTTTAATAGTTTTAAAGATTTTTAATATAGCCTTAAGGGTTTTTAATATAGCTTTAAAAGTTTTTAATATAGTTTTAAGGGTGATTATATGTCTTTTAGGCTATTATTTATTTATTTAAATAACTTCGTAACTATATATCGTTTTAATTTAAAACTTATATTAATTAATTAAGAATTAAATTCCCTTTTAATTAAATTTAATTACATTATAATATAATATATGGTTAAAAAGTTATATGAATTAAATTAATATTAGCAGTTAAAGGCATTAAATTAAGGCCGGATTTTAAAATTTAAGGCATATATTAATACTTAAAGTAATACACTTAAAGCCTTAATAATAAAAATAAATAGTACACATAACAAACCTCATATTTAAACGTATTTTTTTAAGACATTTATACGATTATATTAATAATGGCATAATTTAAACTTTTTAAGAAAAAGTTTTTTTTACTTAAATAGTTATAACGTTAATTAAGAAAAACAAATACAACGCTTATTATATCGGTTTATAATTTAACGTCGATATAATTATTTTTAATAAATTAACGTATATTTTTATTGCTTAATAAACCATTTTTTAAGACGTTTAAGCCGTGTTTAAAGTTAAGGAGGTTTTTATAATCCTTTTTTTTAAAACCTAACGACTCGATTTATTATTTATTAAAATTAAATAAAAGGTTTTTATATACAAAAAAGATTTAAATATTAAGTTTATTAAAAAAATTAAAAAGTTAATTAAACGCTACAATATTTAGGATTAATTTAATTACGTTAATATATAAAAAAACGAAATAATAAAAGTTTTTTTTATCGAAAGTTAATAAAACCAAATTAATTTAATTACGAAAGTTTATTTATTTAATATTAAGGATAAAAAAATAATCGATAAAGTTTTTAACGATATATATTAAAACAAAAAAATTAACTAAATAAAGGATTTTATATCGTTTAATTATTTTATTTTTATTTTATGGAAAAATATTAACGGATAATATAAAAGCTATATAATGGTGGATTTTAAAGTTTTAAATAAAGTTATAATATTAAATTTTTACTTATTATTTTCTTAAAACGAAATAATAAATAAAATACGCGGTAAAAAATATATTATTATTATTAACGGATTAAAATTTTTTTACCAATTTTAGGTTTAACCTTTATATTAAAACCAAATAATAATTATATTATTAAAGAAGTTAAAAATATTAAAAGTTATTTTTATAGGTTTTCGTAATAATATATTTTTTACGTAAAAATTTATAAATTAAAAATTATAAACGTTTTAAGACTTCGTTTATATATATATAAACGATATTACGATTAGTTTTATTTTTGCAAATATTTATTTAAAATATTTAAATAAGTTATTTATCCGTTTTTAAAATTTAAATTTATAATTAATTACGGCAAAATCTTTTATTAAATATCCGATTATTTAATTATTTAAGTTTATAATTAACAACATTAGCATAAGCTTAACGTAAGGCTAGATAAACGTTTTACGAAAAATTGCCTAACTTATAAATTTTTATAATTTAAAAACGTATATTAAAATAACCAAATTTTTAAAACGTTATATTATTTGATATAATTAAAAAGCCGAACCGTTGTAAAAGCGGAAGACGAAATTAATTATTAATTACCGAAATAATGTTAAAGGCGTTTTGAAAATATCGATAATTAAAAAATGATGGGCGAAGAATGTTATATTTAAACTTACGGTAATAAAAAGGGAAGTTTTTTACCTTTTTTAAGTTTAATTTATAAATTTAATTTATTTAATGTATTAGAATTATAACGTGATTATATTTTTTAAAATAAATGTTTTTTTAAAATAAGGTTATAACGTTATAGTTTTTTATTATAAGGATAAATAAAACGGTAATACACTTAACGTGGATAATATATATCTAATTTAATTCTTAAGTAAAATACTTATTAAAGCGGAGACTAATTATTAAGTTATAAAATTAAAAGTATTTTACCTAGTATAAATTTACCGGTATTTTCAAATATAAGTTTAATCGTGTAAATATTTCGTAATAGTTTTAACGGATTATAAGTTTATTTATAACATAATAAATTAAAGTTTTTTACGTTTTATCGATTTAATTATACGTTTTATCGATTTAATTAAATTAAATATATAACTTATATTAACTTTAATATATTTATCTTAATTTTCCTTAAACATTTAATATATCCTTAATTAATTAAATTTAATGTTAAACGCTTTATCTTATTTACCGATATTACCCAGCCTTAATAACAAAAAAGAAATTATTAAAGAAACTAAAAACGTTTTAAACAATATTATCGATAATTTTAATTATATTTTTTAACACCACACACCTTTTATCTTTAATTTAAAACCTCTTATACCTTCCCGCTTAATACCTAATAACGTTAGATAATATGGTTATAATTTTAATATAAAAAATAATAATTATAACAAATATTCCTCGCCCTTACCGCTAAATTTTAATTATATAATAAAAATATACATTTAAATAAATAATGTTAAAAAGTAAGCTATAACGGTTAAATACGTTAACGACTTTTATTTTATTAAAATTATTATTAAATTAAAAGTTTAAAAATAAGCGTAACATTTAGCTTAAAATTTTACATATATATTTAAAAATAATAACTTTCTTTAAATAAAAAGATAAAATAACCGTTAAAAATTATACATTCCTAAAAACTAAATATAAATATTTTTTAAAACGGTTTATAATAAAAAACACCATTTTAAATTATATCATATAACATATAACTTAAACGGCTTTAACGTTTAATATTTAATAAAGAAATTATATTAATACCTCGCTTATTATCCGTATTATTAACTTAATTAAATAAATTATTAAAAGGTTTTAAAAAAACTAAAATTAATTATAAAGCTTAATATCCCTTACCATACGATTTATATAAACTTTATAATCAACTTACTTAAAATCGACGCTAAAAAAACCATATGGCATATATTAAATTATAATTATTATAATTCTTTTATAATAATTATTAATAAATTTAATAAAAAAACCTTATTAATTCTTGAACATTTAATATACACCGCTAAAAATTAAGCTAAGGTATTTCATAAAATACTTATCGTAATAAACTAAGGTTTTTTAGCAAAAATAATTATAAATAAGGACCGGAAGTTTACTAATAAAATATAGTAAATGTTTTAACGTTATAATAATATTAAAACCGTTATAATAATAAGCTATTATATTTAAATAAACGGCGTAAATAAAAGGTATAATTAAAACGTTAAAATCGCAATAAAATTTTAATACGTTACCTTTTTTAACATTCCCTAGGATAAAATATTAAACATTTTTTAACATAACCTTAATAACTTTTACCATTTAATACTTAAGAAATCGCCGAACGAAATCGTATTAAACTTTAAGCCTTATACCCCACTATTTATTTTAAAAGTAAACACCGGCATAATAAACTTTGAAATTTAAAAAAATATATATTAATAAAAAATTTAAATTATTATTAATTATGCCGTAATTAATATTAAAATCCGCTATAATATTAAACGAAATCCCTAATAATTTAACGTTAAAGAAAAGGTTTTCCTTAGATTTTATAAAAGCTATTATTTACTTAAGAAACTAAAATAAAAATAGTTTAAATAACGCGTAAATTTTTTTACAATTATAAAAAAGATTAAAGATTTAACTTATAAACTAAATTTTTCACAACATTAATAAATTCACCGCATTATTTTAATTATTTATTTTATTTTTATACTTATTAATGCAAACCCTTAATTAAGGCGTTAGTTAAAGCCGGGTTAAGTTTTTATTAACAAAAATAATAATAATTTAATTTTATATAAAATTAAAAAACTTAAAAAACGTTAAGTTAACTACGTTAAAAGGCGTTTTATATTAAAATATTTAATATCTTAAAAAAACTACAATTTAAAATTTAATAAATGATATTTAAAATTACTTTTAATATAAAATATCATATAACTTATCGAGGAGTTTAATAAGAATTACCAACTCACCCTTAACAAGTTAAAACTAATTAAGGAATTAAATTTAATCGATAAATTAACCCTTACGCATAATATTAATACCCTTACCGTGGTTTTTTTAAATAGCTAATAAACCAATTAAAAAATAATCCACATCGTTAAAAAAAGGTGGGGGAGGCTAAGAAAGGTTAAGTAAATTAAATAAATACTTAGATCGATAGTTTTAATTAAATCGTGATAATTTTTAGTTACGGGTAAATAAAAAAAAAAAAAAATAAAAAAAATAAAAAAAAAAAAAACGCGGGGGTAATAATAAAATTACTTATTATATGCCCTTAAACGCTCCTTCTATTAAAAGTAATAAATATATAAATAAATAATTAAAATCTTTAAATCTTAATTAATTTTTTTAATATAAGTTTTTTTAATTTAATCTTATAATACTTATATTAAAATTAACAGGAATTAAAAGTTATAATAATTATATTAATTAAATCTAAAAAAAATAGTAAAGGCTTTAATTAAAGATATCTTAATTCTTAAAAAAGTTTTAATATTTATATTTTTAATAGTTTTATTAGAGATAAATTAATAAATTTTATTTTTATATTATTTAATATAACTAATAATTATTTTTTTAAATTTTAATGTATAAGGTTTTTTATTAAAGTTATTAAATAAACTCCCGTTAATTTTCTTAATCTTAAATAGTTTATAAAAATAACATTTACCTAAATTATTAACTTTAAATTCCTAAAATTATATTTATTACCTAGCGTTATTCTAAAATCTTATATAATATTAATATATTTTTATAAGTGTTTTTTTAATTTAAAATAAATCTTATTAAATCTTATATTAACTTTTATAAAGGCTAATACCATTTTAATTATATCTAAGCAAATCTTAATAAATAATTAATTTAAAAATCCTATTTCTTTAATATATTTAACACATTTAAATTTAATAATCTTCTCTTATATTAATAAGATTATAATATTAAATCTTTATAACGACTTTATTCTTTTTAATATTTTAATATTATACTTTAAAAGAATTTTTCTAATAAATTTAGATTAATTAAGGAATATTTAACATAATTCCTTATTTTATTTAATTTTAAATCTAACAAATTTAGCCATTTTACCCATTTTATTAAACTTAAAAATATCGTTTAAATTAATCTTTATTTTCTTAATAATTTTAAATGTGTTATTTATAATTAATAAGTTATTAATATATATTAATATAAAAACTCCTAATTCTTCATTCTTAAATAAATAATATTTTATAAATATATTTTTAAACTTTATTTTTTTTATTATTTTTAAGAGGTTTGCTATATGCATTACCTATTTTTGCTATTAAGGCCTTAAATACATTACCTTAAATACCAATATATACCCTAAATTTTAAAATCCAGCCTTAATTTAACACCCTTAATTACTAACATTAATTTAATTTATATAACTTTTTAACCATATATCACACCATAATATAATTAAATTTAATTAAAAAGGAATTTAATTCCTAATTAATTAATATAAATCTTAGATTAAAACAATATATAATCGCAAAATTATTTAAGTAAATAAGTAATAACTTAAAAAACATATAATCACCCTTAAAGCCACATTAAAAACTTTTAAGGCCACATTAAAAACCTTTAAAGCCATATTAAAAACCTTTAAAACCGTTAAAAAACCCTAAAACCACCTAAAACCATACTAATAAATATCATATAACTATTTTTAAAATAAATATTAACATAACTTTTTTATTATATATCGCCTTAAATTACAGCTAATATTAATTAATTAATAATTAAATTCTTTTTTAATTAAATCCAGTTATAAACTTATAATCATATATTTTATAAAGCTATTTAAGATTAAAATTATTAAATAAAGTTTAACTTCAAATGGCTTAAAAGCTTTTAACATAGCTTAAAAGCTTTTAATATAGCTTTAAGGGTAATTATATAACCTTAATTTACTATTTTATTTATTTAAATAACTTTATAACCACATATTGCCTTAATTTAAAATCTATATTAATTAATTAAGAATTAAATTCCCTTTTAATTAAATCTAATTACATTATAATATAACATATAATTAAAAAGTTATTTAAGATTAAAAGGTTAAAAAACTTAAAGCGGCTTTAAATTTAAAGTTTTAAAAGATTTATAAGATATATAATATTTAATGGTAATATATTTAAGGCCTTAATAGTAAAAATAAGTAATGCATATAGCAAAACTCATTTTTAATATATTTTTAAACCATTATATTAGGACATGGCCATAGACGTAGATGGCCACCATAGCTATTGCCATGTAGGCATCCCCATGGTTATTGCTGCCACAACTAGCTGAATCTTATCTATATATATATAACTAACCTAAGACACTAAAAGCTTAACTCTCTTCTTCTCTTCTACATTCTCTATTAACTAATTATTTAACCTCCTAAGTCCCATCATCTAATAACACCTCTTGTTATGGTTGGAAGACCTCCAACCCCTATATTATCCCGGTTCATCCAAAAGGTGAGTAATATGCTCATCTAGAAAATCCTCAGACCTTTTGGTTATTGAAGGGTTAATCAACAACCCCATCCTTATCCATTGCCCATATCGTTATTCATCCATGGACCCCATCCTTATTCATTGATCAACCATAGATCCCATCCTCATCCATTGCCCATATCGTTATTGATTGCCCATCCATGGACCCCATCCTTATTCATTGATCAACCATGGACCCCATCCTTATCCATTGACCACATCTTTAATCATAGACCAACCATAACCCCATCCTTATTCATTGACCATATCCCTATTTGCCCATCCTTATTCATTGACCATATCCCTATTCATATCCTATTCTTACTCATTGACCACATCCTTATTAATTAACCATATCTCTTATCCATTGCTATATGGATACCTACGCCCTTGGGACAACTTTTATATCATTTATCCATTACTGTCCAACTACCTCTCTTCAATCCAACCAACCCCCATAGATATATCAATCTATTTCAGCATATCCGGCGCCAGTCTGACACCCACCAAACGCAACATCTCTCCCTGGCCAGGAAACACATGGCTAAGATATTTAACTCTCGATCCCCCCAACCGACAAGATTAACCTTCAATTCTCGATCACTTTAACCAACAAAACCCTCCAACATAATTATTTAACATAATTATCTTGGAAATACTTATCCCCTTATATCCTTATCCCTATATATCAACAAAGCCACAAAAACCTTAACGCACAGGCCATCAACAAAACCTCAAGGTAACCCAACACCACCCGACAACTAAGACCACATATATCCCACTAGGAGGATTATCTAAAGTTATTTTAATTATTGAAGCAACACAGGTCTGCTTAGAGATTTATATCAGGGATCAACACACATATATGTATATAAGTTATTAGATTTAGATAACATAAACATTATCCTTTCCATTAAAAGGGGGGTGATGTTAGGACATAGCCATAGACATAGATGGCCACCATAGCTACTACTATATGGACATCCTTATGGTTGCTGCTGCCATAGCTAGCTAAACCTTATCTATATATATATAACTAGCCTGAAACGCTGGGAGCTTAGCTCTCTTCTTCTCTTCTACATTCTCTATTAACTAATTGTTTAACCTCTTGAGTCCCATCACATTAAATCAAAGTTTGTTTTAAGTTATAAAATGTTTACTTAAGTTTCCACACTTAATTTATTTCATCTTTATAACCAGCTATTTATCTAATATAAATTTTGGTTTTTTTTAAAATTATATTATTTAAAAACGCAATAACAATATTAAATTATAAATATTTAAGGTTAAAAGTTATTATTAAGGTAAAAAAGATTTTAATTATAATTAAGTTTATAATTATAATATAAACGTTTTAAATTACTTAGGAATTATTAATCTTAAAATTACCATATATAATTAATTTTACTCGATTACGTATAAATTTATTTTTCTCGTTAAACTTTTAATTTAAAACTTATTTAATTAATAATAATTTCTTTTTTAAAGGAAAATTAATTAATTTAAAGATTTTTTATTTTATAAAATTATTAAATTATTTATTAAAAGCTAATTTTTATTATTTCTATATCTTTAAATTATTTTTAATTTATTTAAGTAATTTAACTAATAATGAAGTTATAATTTATTTAATTTTAATATTTATTAAGGTGTAAGCTAGCAAATCTTTCTTAATTTAACTTTTATAACGGTAATAAACTTTAAGCTTTATTAACGCAAAAAAAAACTTTCCTTTTCCTTTTATAAAGTTTAATTTATTATAAAATATCGGAGCTTTTTTTTCTTTAAAAGATTATTTTAATTATGGAAATTCTAAAAATTAAAATAATAGTTAAAATAATTGTTAAGCTTATATTAATTAAAAAGGTTAAAAAAATTAAGAAAATTAAACGAAAAATTAAAAAAAAGACTAAATTTATTTAATAATATATATATTTTTTATTTACTATTATAATTAATTTTTTTTATTTTCTTCCTTTTTATCCTTTTCTTCGTTAATTAAATTTCTATAATCGTTAAAATTAATATTTTTTTCTTTATTTTCTTAATTTTCTTTAATTTATTTAATTTTATTATCTTTTTTATTAAGTTTTTCTTTTAAATTTTAACCTTTTTAAGAGATTTTTTTTTAATTTTTGTGATTTTTATTAAGATTAAGGTTAACTTAAACCACTATTATATTTAAGATTAAATTTTTATTTATATTATTATTTTTAAAAGGTTTGTTATATGCATTACCTATTTTTACTATTAAGGCCTTAGGTGTACTACCTTAAGTATTAATATATGTTTTAAATTTTAAAATTTAGCCTTAATTTAACGCCTTTAATTACTAACATTAATTTAATTTATATAATTTTTTAATTATATATCGTATCATAATGTAATTAAATTTAATTAAAAAAGAATTTAATTTTTAATTAATTAATATAAGTCTTAGATTAAGGCGATATGTGGTTGTAAAATTATTTAAGTAAATAAGTGGTGGCTTAAAAAGCATATAATTACCTTTAAAGCCATATTAAAAGCTTTTAAAGCTACATTAAAAACCTTTAAAGCCACATTAAAAGCCTTTAAAGCTGTTAAAGAACTTTAGAGCTGCTTAAGGCCACATTAGTAAATATTATATGATTATTTTCGAAATAAATATTAACATAACTTTTCTATTACGTATCGCCTCAAATTACAACTAGTATTAATTAATTAATAATTAAATTTTTTTTTAATTAAATCTAATTATATGTTTATAGCTATATATTTTATGAAACTATTTAAAATTAAAATTATTAAATAAGGTTTAGCTTTAAATGGCTTAAAGGTTCTTAACATAGCCTAAAAACTCCTAATATAACCTTAAAAATAATTACATAACCTTAACTTACTATCTTATTTACTTAAATAACTTCGCAACCACATATTACCTTAATCCAAAACCTATATTAATTAATTAAGAATTAAATTCCCTTTTAATTAAATCCAATTATATTATGATATAACATATGGTTAAAAAATTATTTAAGATTAAAAAGCTGGAAAGCCTAAGGCAGCTCCGGATTTAAAGTTTTAAAAGACTTATAAAATATATAATACTTGATAATAATGCACTTAAAGCCCTAATAATAAAAATAAGTAATGCACATAACAAAACTCATTTTTAATTATGTTTTATATTATATTTTAAAAGTTGTTATTTTTATTTTAATTTTTAATTTTATTTTAAATTATGCTTTTAAAAACTCTTTAAAAATTATAATAGGTATAACCTTTTTAAGTATTTAAATTAATATATAGGTTAAAGTTAAAGTAACTTTTAAGGTAATTTTCAACGTAATATTAAGTGTTAAAATAATTTTTAAGGTTATTTTTAATGAAATAATAAATGTAATTATTAATAGTATTAATATCGGTGATTAACTTAGTTTAAGATTTAATTTACGATTTAATTTAAGGTTTAATTTATAACTTAGTTTAAGGCTTAATTTATGGGTGGATTTAAGGCTATTATAATTTAATTATTATTATATTAAAAATATTATCGATTTTTTTTATTATTACACTTATAAATTAAACTTTATACTTTTTAAATAATCTTAAGTTTTAAATTTTTTAAAACTAATTTCAGTTTTAAATTTACTTAACTTCATTAAATTTAAATTAGTTAAAATAATCTTATATTTTAAATTTTTTAATTTATCTCCATCGTAACATCTTTTTTCGTTAAATTTAATATTTTTTACAAAAATAACTTAATTAAATTATAACATTTAAATCTTATATATCTTTAATCGTTTATCTTTATATCTTATTATATAATTTTTAATTATTTAAGATATTTGCTTTTTTTTACGTGGGATTTATTTCTTTTATATCCAGGTAATTATTTTAAAGGTTTATAGATTTAATAAATATTCCTTTTTTATTTTTTTAAAAAGTTTAAAGTAATTATAAAAATAGTTATAAGGGGATTTATAATTTTTATTAATTTTTATAAAAAGTAAATTTATAATTGTAATAATTATCTTTTTAACTTATAATTAAAAGAATATTAATAACTTAAATTTAATTATAACAACCTTTATTAAAATAATTACCAAATTATTAACTTTCTTAACTTATTCGTTTTATTTTAATATATAATTAATTATCACTTTAAATTATATACCGGCTTTTTTAAATTTATTTTTTATAACTCCTTTCTTTCTTAAGAATTCCTTTCCTTTATTAAAATAAAAAATTTAGATTTTAAATCCAATTTAAAATTTAACTTCTTTTTAAAAATTAAATATTAATCGGTAAATTACTTCCTTATTTCTTAAAAACTTCACCTATCGATAATTATTATATCTATCCGTGAATATATATAAATACTTAAAGCTTATATGGCTTTTTTAATTATAAGATAAGACATTTATATAAATAATTTAAAAAGATTATAATGTTAAGATTAAAGGTACTTTTTAAATAAGTTTTTTTGCTTTTATTTATATATATATATTATAAAATTCTAACTTAAATAAGATTTTTAATTTTAATCCACATTTTTTATAAGTTAGTTTAATTTTTAAAAAGCTTATATACATTAAACGTTTATATATTAAATTAATATTAACTATTATAAAAATAGTTTAAGGTTTATATTAATTATTAAAAATTTCAAATAATTAAAATACTTTTAATCTTTATAACCACTTAATCTTTACCATTTTTTAGGTTATTAAATCCTTTAAACGTAAAATATTTATTATTTTATTAAATATAATATCGTTATCTTTTAATTATCTCATACTTATTAAATTCACAAACATTTTTAAATAATAACTTACATTTAAAAATCATAAATTAGTTATATTTTCGTTATTTTAATAAACTTTTATTATTATTATATTATAACTTAAAACTTTAACTTTATTACCATTTAAAACTATTATACCTAATAATATTAAAAAAGGTTAATAAATTTTAAACTATTTGAAATTATTAAATATATAATTTATATAACTTAAATCGTTAACACATATATTTTAAAAGAGGTTTTTAATTTAATTAAAGTTTATAATTACGGCTAAAAAGGTATTTATTAATAAAAAATCGTTATTTATTTGTTTATATAATAAGGCTTTAATATTAATATTTAATAAGCCTTTAAATACTTCACTTTTTCTTAATTTAATTATTACTTTACCCTTTAAAACTGGTTTTAGCTTTAAATGAAAAACGTAACACTTTTTAATTCCTTTTATATGGCACTTTTTACATTAAATACACCATTATTAAATTAAATAATATTTCTTTTTATATATTATGAGTTTTGCTATCCGCACCCCATAAAATTGCTATCGGAGGCTTATTCGCACCCCAGTACATCTGGAACTAGCGTTTAAACGCCGCTGTTCCGAGCTTTCCAGCTAGCTTTAATCAAAAGATCCAGCACAACTTCCAATCCAAGACTCTGATTGAAGTGCATCCTGTATCATTCGAATCAGCTCAATTAGACGGTCCAAATGATATATGTTTCAAATTGATGCGACCGGTGGTTGCGAAGTTATTTGAATTCAAAGATCAAGAAGCACCTTGAAAATGGTACAGGTTGAAGTGGTCCGTGCATAGCGTAGTGCCGGCTAGCGCTATACTAGCGGCAAAGCGTCTATTTCACTCTTTTCTGAATAACTTTACAATTACCGGTCGCATTAGTTTGAAACATATATCGTTTGGAAGCCCTAATTGAGACGGTTCTAATGGTGCTAGATGCACTTCAATCCAATGTTTCAATTGGAAGTTATTGGAAGTTGTGTTGGATCTTTTGATTGAAGCTAGGTGGAGAGCTCGGACCAACGGCCCTTGAACGCTAAGCTTTCAATGTACTGGGGTGCGGATAAGCTCCGATAGCAATTTTATGGGGTGCGAATAGCAAGACTCTATATTATATAATCGATAAATTATTTCTTTTTTAATTTTAATAACTTACCCCTTTTAATATTTAAATTTAACGATTTAAATAAAAATGTGATTATTATTAAATCTTTATTATTTACTTTTTATATAAATTTTTTTAAAAATAATTACTAAGTTAAAACTCCTTTTTAATAATCTCATTTTAAAAATTAATATTAATTTAAATATTATTTCTTAATAACTTTTATTATATTAAATATTTTTATAATTTTAAATAAATTAAGATTTAATTATTTAAATTTATTAAACACTTTTTTAAATTTAATTATATAGTTACGTAAAGTTATTTCATTTTTAAAAATAAGGTTTTTTAATTAATAATATAATTAAGATATTAATTATAAGTAACATTAAATCCGTAATAAAAGTATTTAACTTTTTATTCGTAATATGGCGTTAATAATGCAGCTTTAACGGCTTTAATATATATTAAGTTATTAATTAATTACGATTAATTTAAACTATTTTTAAATTTTTAATTAAAAGTATTAATTTAAAGGTTTTAATTTAAGGAGTAAATTAATTTTAATTATACGATTATATTTATTTTATTATAAAAGTTATTAATAATTAAAGTTATAATTAATATTATATATAAGCTATTTTCCTTACCATTTTAATTTAAGATATTATATAATAAGGTTTAATAAGATTAATTAAAAATTAATTAATATTTCGATTAATTAAATTTTCTAAGATTTAAAATATATATTAATTAATTTATTTTATCGAAGCGAAAAAAATAACCGTCTTTAAAGATTTTTAAAAAATTATTTAAATAAGTTAAAGTGGGTTTAATATAGCGTTAAATTAAGCGTGGCAAAGGTATTTATACGCGTATTTAAATTTGTATAAAAGATTAAGTAATATTACGGATAAAATATATATATTTTTATTACGGATTTAATGTTACTTTTAATTATTTAAAGATTTTAGGTATTATTTTTAAAGTAATATTAAATTTACAATAAAAGTATATGTATTTTATCTATAATATTATTTAGTTTTTTATATAAATTTAAATGCGTGTATAAGTATTTTTATTACGTTTAATTTAACGTTATATTAAACTTATTTTAACTTATTTAAATAATTTTTTAAAAATCTTTAAAAACGGTTATTTTTTTCGTTTTAACGAGACGAATTAATTAATATATGTTTTAAATCTTAGAAAATTTAATTAATCGAGATATTAATTAATCTTTAATTAATTTTATCGGGTTTTATTATATGGTGTTTTAAATTAAAGTGGTAAGGGAGGTGGTTTATATATAATATTAGTTATAACTTTAATTATTAATAACTTTTATAATAAAATAGGTGTAATTATGTAACCGGGGTTAATTTATTTTTTAAATTAAAACTTTTAAATTAATATTTTTAATTAAAGATTTAAAAATGATTTAAATTAATTGCAATTAATTAATAATTTAATGTGTATTAAAACTGCTAAAGCTGCGTTATTAATGCTATATTATAAATAAAAAGTTAAATACTTTTATTACGGATTTAATGTTACTTTATTTTTAATATTAAATTATAAACCACTTTAAGATCGTTTTTTTTATTTTTTTAACTAATTATTTTTAATTAAATAATCACGTTTAAATTACATAATAAACTTATTAATAAAGTTATATAATAAACTTTTTCCTTATAATATTTTTATTTTATTTTATCGAATATTTCTTATAAAGGCGTTTATTATATATTATTAATAAATTTATTAAGTTTATAATATTAGTAATATTAATATATTAATCTTTTTTATTCTTTAAGTTTATACTTATTAAAAAGTAATGAAATTAATAAGAAATGTAATAAGTTTTCCGCTATTTTAGCAAATTTCTTAATTAATTTTAATACTTATATAATATTATATTTTATCGTTAATTTTTTATTATTATTAATAATTAAAAGGTTTATTATTTTAAGATTTTTCCCATCGTATTAATATTTTAAATATTTTAATAACCTCGTTTAAAACTTTATTTGATAAGCTTTTTTTAAAATAAATAAGTATAATACTTAATTTTAATATTTTTTTAAGCTTTTTTTTTAATGATTTTATTTTTTAATTTAGTTTTATATTAAATAGGTTTTTTGCCTATATTTTATTAGTTTAATCTTGGTTTTATAAAAATTAAAAAAAACAATATTTTATAATATTTCCTTTAATTATTTAATATCTTTTAACATTAAATCGGCGCTTTTTAAACGACACAAAACTCATAACTTATTATAATACAACTACAACTAAGAAAAAGAAAGAGGAAAGGAAGAAAGTTTGTTTTATTCTTAAATTATGGATGGTGGAGTGTTAATATATGGCCATAAGGGCTATATGGCTAAGGATGCTTAAGGCACTTGTAACATTTGTTAATAAAGTTTATTCGGAGTAGGAAAAAACGATGCCACCATTTCCGGTGTTAACAAATTTTATTCAAAGGAAAATATGTCCCTATCCAGTTAATAGGGTACTGGTTATGTAGGGAGGTGATTTGTTAGGTACCGGTACCTAGTTATTCTTAACTTCACAGCAAGGGGGTGGGCCCTACTATACGGCGTGAAGCCATCCCATATCTCTTGAGTCTTTACTTGTTCTAAAGTATAAAGATCCTATTAATGATTTCCTAGTACGTACCTATTTAATACAGATTAAACCTTAAACGCTATACTATGATCCTTCACCTATTCCTTTTGTCTCCTCTAGGTTAGGTGAGCTGTCTGGCGTACATGATTCGAGAATACATTGCTGCTTCTGTAGGCATTTTACCACAGGTTTCCTGACAGGGATCTCGGAGCTGAATTACTCCCTCACAGCATGCTAATAGCAGATTCTTACCAATCAGCCAGATGGCAAGGGCCTTTAGCTGGGTGTCAATCCCGCAATATCTGGGGCAAACTCGGGAATATTACTCATTTATACCCACGCTCATCGAAACAAACTCATGTACGAGGTTTATTTGTCAGGGACTCAGGGTACCTACTAGGTAGGCATGCTTAAGTTCGGCGGGCATCTATTGTAGTTCTAGCAGAGAAAGATAGGAAGGTTTCTCGCCTTTTCTGGTGGCGTAACTATGCAGTATTCTAGAAAATACCCAAATGTCACCGTTTTCAAAGAGGCGTGAACTGTCTAACCTAGCTGAAAGACTCCAACCAAGCTGCTGTGCCGCATCGTGGCGTAGCTGATGGATGAGACCATGTGACGATGTCTTAGATATACAAGCCATAAGCTATGTACTGTACCTATGCATGCATATCTGATAACATCAAGTTTCACCAGCTGCTGGCATAGATAAAATCACAGCCCCAGGTAACTACCTTTACTAATAATACATTTTGTCACCTTCCCTGTTACAGTGAGTCTTGCGATTGTATTCAGTCAAGTTTTTGAGATTTGAATCAGGCTGCAGCTCATTGAAGCAGACTTAGTTGAGGGATCGTCCCAAGGTTCGTTGCTGAGAAGCGGCTCACATCCGAGCGTGCCAATCCGATGTTAGTTCGACTTTGGATGATGGGGCACATACTAGTGTACTTAGCTGGCTCGATAGATATCCACGATGTTGGATAAAAATAGAGCTCGCATTACCCAGGCCGTTGTTCTTTTAACAATTGCATATTGTCGTCGCCTGTATCATGATGTATTGTACCCAGTACCTAGGTACCCTCCCTATGTTAGGGCAGGTAGTGCCAGATGTTAGTCAAACTCGAATCCGAATACGGCAAGTCTTTCTAGCGACAGAGACTCTGATTGGCTGGATTGTTTAGGCAACGACAAAGGGGAAGGAAGAAACGAAGGTTACATATGTATGTAGTGTAGCTAGACGTATCCAATCACATAACTACTGCTAGTAATCATGTTTCTTTCTTCACAGACCATGCATAGTTACCACCCATCATGCGGATGTGTCCAGCTATTGATGCTAATAAGTTAATAACTACTATTACCCTAGCATCCTTGAATGTCCGAACATCAATTGAAACAACATTAAGCACATGCCTTAATAACAACATTCTCTCCCTACCTAAGTACATACTACTAGGTACATCAATTAATATTGCATACAGCGGCAAGGGAGGCGTGACAGTTAGCCAATTAGACAATACCAATTTGATTTCGTCTTGAAAACTTGCTATTTGCTATTTTGTTCTTATTACCTAAACAAATGGCACATGTATTCCTTTGTTTAGTTAGGCACACCGCACTATGCATTTACGGCGTAGATGGACGATGTCCATGGTATTACATACCTGACACGATTTCAATTGCCAAACGTGATGGATGTATCATGGTACTTAGAAGTTAGGTAATAGGTAGTCTAGGACCCTACTGTAGGTACCGATAATGGATCTAGGACCGGGATTGAGCTAACCGAAGGGCAACCTGGCAGGGCTGTAGGTTCCAAATTACAGATCAGATCCGAGATGCCGGTGACAGGCCACTTTCTTCAATGTTCTTTATTACACTAGTTATCTTCTAGATCGTGGAATTACTTAGTTACATGTACATAAGTACGGAGGACGCTCACAGAATATTACACCCCAGTCAGCTGCTTGGTAGCTCTGCCACCTGCCACAGCAGTTACCTTACCGCCTGGCTGGCATCTGTACTAGCCCCTAATTTACTCTGATCTATTATGTATTTATTGAGCTATTAAGGGGCCCCCGCAAATTACTAAGTAAGTCATAAGATGTCGGCACAGGTGGCGAGGGAAAAGCGGGCCAGATGGTAGATCTACCTGGCAGCCGACAAGGTTCTGGTAGGGGTCCTGACAGGGGTATGGTATAGAAAATATTCTGAAAACCACCTCCGTACATCATAGTAGCAAGGATACCATCTCCAACTTGAAGTCTCCCAGTGCTGTCTTCTACATACATGTAACTAGTCTTTACATTTGTATTGTACTTGTACAATACTTCAAGTTACACTACACTAGGGTAGGTATGTACCTGATATGCAGGTAGGCAACCGAATTACATGGCTACATAGTCTATGCACCTAGTTTAGCTTGTTCTGACACTCCCCACACCACGCTTCTACGCTTCCACGCTTCCACTCCTCCCAAATACTTGGTTCTACACGTTCAACTTCCAATAGGATCACACATATTTGCGTGATAGCTACTCGTTTTCGTATATGAATATACCCGCACATAATCAGTACATACATATGACTTATCCCTTTGATCAAACGATACCAATAGTGTATTTAAGTGGGTAATATCTAATGTAACGCTGAGGCGTAGGTCCTTACCTACTTAGGGTACATAATATTGACACACGCCCACTCGTCCATCTGTTCTCTTTCTCTCTTATTAGTTGTACATATTGTCAAATAACAACTATACTCGAACATCGCGGACTGGCAGCAATGGATCAAGTCGCGAACATAGTCCAGGAACGGGCTCCCATCCTGGCCTCCATCGCCGTGATCCTCGTCACCGTGTTTACGGCCTCTATACTACTTAACAGCAGCGGGGCATCGAAGCTGCCCTTGGTCGGCGAGGAGATTGGAAATGCAGAGAAGCGAAGGAAGGCCTTCATAACGAATGGCATAGACTTTTACCAGAAGGGTTACGAGCTGTTCAAGTCCAAGGCGTTCAGGTTAACTGCACTAGATGGTAAGGGAGGGAGAAACCAAATCTGGGTTGAATGGATGGGTGAAAAGAGATGCTAATATTGCTCCTCTTTTTTTTTTAACGTAGGCGACAAAATCGTTCTCCCTCGACATCTCATGGAGGAAGTGAGACAGCTTCCGGATGACATCATTAATATCGACAAGGCATTCACAATAGTACGATCTTTCCGATTTCCTATCATGAGTGATACCCTAGGCGATCGGTTCTACCAGAAGACTAACGCGATATAACCAGATGAACGAGCAGCACCTCCTCGGCATGGAACACCCCACGCGAGGCAAGTTCCTCGTCCATGTCATACAAAGCGATCTCACTCGTGCGTTGGGTAAGTCATCATCTACCTTGTATCTCCCCTAACTTAGATATATCCAAGTCCCGTCTGCTGAACAAAATCGACTTTTAAGTGCGCATCAACCCTCGACTGTCGGAGGAGTCATCGCGGACTATTCAGGAAGAGATAGGGGCCTGCGAAGACTGGTCTGAGAAGGTCGCTTACTCAACGCTCCTGCGCATTGTGGCCATCGTCTCGGGCGCCATCTTCATCGGAGGCGACCTCTGCCGCTCAGAGGAATACCTCAAGTCGAGCATCGGGTACACGCTCGACTTCGTTGGTGCCGTGTCCGGGCTCAAGCGATGGAGTAAGCGGTGGAGGTGGCTCGGGAGCTACTTCGTCCCTGAGGTCAAGAAGCTATTCGCAGAGCGCAAGAAGGCGCACGACTTCCTGGAACCCATCATCGCCAAGCGCCGTGTGGCCATGAAGGCTGGGGAGGATATGCCCGACGACACGCTCCAATGGATGATAGAAAAGGCAGCCAAGTTCAACCTATCCGACGATGAGCTCGCCGAGTCACAACTCAACCTGAGCATGGCCGCTATCCACACCACCACGCTTACCGTTACCATGATGTTAGTTTCACTCACCCCGTCTACTTACATCTAAGTGGTAGTGGTCGTTGCTCTTGCCAAGACACAGATACGCTAACATGAATCTCACAGCCTCTACGACCTCGTAGTGCGCCCCGACGTAGTCGAGGAGCTGCGCGAGGAAATCACCCGTGTCCTGGCCGCCAACGACGGCGTCATGACGACGCACGCCCTCTTCGAGATGAAGCTGCTCGACAGCGTCATGAAGGAGTCGCAGCGTGTGAACCCGGGCAGTCTGATCCGCTTCCAGCGCTACGTCGACAAGCCCGTCACCCTAAGCGACGGCACCCACCTCCCCTCCGGCTACCTCATCGAGACCGCGCACGCCCTTACCGTGAATGACCCGGAGGTGTACCGAAACCCTGAAGTGAGTTTTATCACGTCCCGTTTTTATTTATTTATCTATTTATTTATTCAATTTCTTTTTTCCTGTCCTCGAATCACATGGGACCAAACAAACACTAACCCCTCCCCCAAGCAATTCGACGCCCACCGCTTCCTCGACCTCCGCAACGGCACCTCCGAGGACCTGCTCAAGTATAAGAACCGCGAGCAGCACCAGTTCGTGACCGTGACCAAGGACTTCATGCACTTCGGCTACGGCCGCCACGCCTGCCCCGGCCGCTTCTTCGCCGCCAACGAGATCAAGCTCATCCTCGCCCGCATCCTCCTCGACTACGACATCCGCACTCCCGACGGCGTCACCGAGCGCTACGCTAACCTTAGCATGGGCACTGATGCTTTCCCCGATCCCACCAAGACGGTGCTGTTTAAGAGGGTTAAGAAGACTGCGTAGGTAGGTAACCTCGGAAGGTTAGGTAGCCTGGGTGGTTTTATGTATGTATGTATGTATGTAGGTGGGTGGGATAAGCTAGTGGCCGAGGAGCCAGGTGCTTAGGGGTACCTATCTATAAGTATATAGGTACCTATTTGTACCTACCTTACATATGAAAAATGCGTAAATATAATGAATTACCTTTTACATGCTTTCATCTCGGTGTCCGCCTGCTATTATATATATGTAGATGCCTTTATATATTTGTGCCTATGTCTTGTGTAACTTCCTTTCCTTAGCATTCCAAAGATAATGGATACGTACCTATATCTAGCCTTCCTAGACATATTTTCCATATATACTTAGCAACTAGGTATAATATCATCGTACCTGGCTTACGACACCTCACAAATTCAGACCAACTTTTCTCCTTTCCCTCCCCTCCCCTCCCATTCCCTTTACACCCCCAACCCTACCCTCAAGCCTTCCACCTCCACCCCGGATGCCTCCACTCCAGACTCTCAATCTCCGCCTGCGACAACCCTTCAAGCTCCTTCTCCGTATCCAGACGATCACGCCTCTTATTGTCCATGCGCATCCAGACCAGAGCGGCGGTAGAGACAAGCAAGACCATGGTGGCGGAGGCGAGGTTGAGGCCGTTGCCGATAGGGTAGTTGGGAGCGTCGCGGCTGAGGTAGGACCAGGTGGCGACGAGGCCGCCGATATTGCCGAACATCATGTTGGTGGCGAGGGACATGGAGCGCGCTGAGTCGCTGATGACCTGCGCTGAGGCTTGGGCGTTCGTGAGCGCGCCGACCGCGAAGCAGCTGATGGCCGTGAAGAAGGTCGCCGCGTATCGCACCGTGGGGTTGTGGCTGGCTAGGAACATGATGTAGCCCATCATGGTAAGCGGCGCGGTGGAGATGAGGAAGATCTGCCGCTTGTCGAGACGCCAGCTCATCAGCGGAATGATGAGCTCGAAGAGAGCCCCGACTACGTACGGCGGGACTGTGTATAGCTGCTGCTGGATTATTGAGTACGAGGGGTAGATGCTCGCAACAATGGTGGGCGCAAAGACAGCTAGTCCTTGTACGGTAATGCTATAAAAACATGGAGTCAGTTATTGTGATAAGGGAAAAGGCCCCTTCGAAGGATCTTTACAATCCGCAGCAAACATGCCCGATAAAGGGGGAAACAAAGTACGTACTTGTTAAAGAGAAAGATCACACCAGTAGATATAACGACGGGGTTATAGAACCCTAGCCACAGTTTCCTACGGTTAGTCTTGTCGAGAACAACAGTTTGTGCCAAACGTTCTGATTTGACACGTGCAATAGCCAAGGCTTTCTCCTCTTGTGTAAGCCAGCGAGCTGTTTCCGGACGGTCGGTGAGCGTCACGAAGGCGATCAGCGATAGCCCTATCGTGATGATTCCCTCGACCAAGAATATCATGCGCCAGGAGTGAATACTACCGATGTTAGGTAGAGTTAAGATACTGTTACATTAGTAAGTTAGTGGTAGTAGGTTAATGAATTCCTATATATTCCAAGGCTGTTTTAAAGTCTCTGGTACTGATAGACTATGAAGCCAAAGCCTTCACGATGAATGCTCACAGACTAAGCGAGAATAAGTAATAAGCCGAAATACACTTACCCCGAAGCCAGCAGGCCTCCGAAGGCACCAGCCAACGGTGCCGCGACGATAAATAGAGAAATACGAAAAACCAACTCGGAGCGGCGGTACCATCGCGAAAGATAGTAAGACATGGCGGGCATCATCCCGGACTCAAAGATGCCGAGGAGAAAACGGACGCCACAAGCTGCCGGCAGATCATGAACGAAGGCGGTGCCGAGAGAGCACACGCCGAAGCTGAAAGAGATGAAGGGTATGAACCAGCCGGGGCCAATCCGCTTGCAGAGAAGGTTAGACGGGATTTCCATGGTGATGTAGCTGACGAAGAAAACGGAGAGCAGCAAGTTGTAGTCGTTGCCGTGCATGTTTAGATCCCTCTCCAGCCCGGCCAATCTTGCATTGCCTGGACCTGATCAGTTTTCCGAAAGTAGGAAGGTAGGGAGGTATACGACCTAAACTAGTGCTGTTCAGGGGTTGGACATACCGACATTTGCGCGGTCGATGAAACAGAAGAGGTACAGTAGAGATATTGTCGGCACGACCATAATATCAATCTTATTCCGGAGCTTTCTCTCGGCCACCTCGTCGAACTGGACGATGGGCACGCCTTGGCTATGTAGTTGAGGCTCACTTAGCAATTGCTATAAAAGTTTACGGTCTTTTGGATAGTAGGTACCCACCTATCTGTTACGGCAAACCCCTCTTCAGCAGCGAGATGGACATCTTTCTCGACAGCATGTTCATGTAGTGAGGTTGACCCTTCGATATCGGTTTTCTGGCCAGCAGAGCTTGTGATCTCGTCAGGTTTGGCCATGTCGACAGGCTTATTTTCCCATTGAGGGGAATGTCAATGAGGAGAGAGAGATTTGAAGATTTGCGAGAGCTACATACATTGATGTAGTTAAGAAATAATGGGGCTGGGAAAGGAAGCTGTTCTCGCCTACGGGTAGCTACAGGGCTATTTATCACCCTTTATGTGACTACCCCATCGAAGACGCAGGGTGGCTTCTGGTTGATGGAGAACTTTTCTTCGGCTCTTTGTTCAACACGACCTTACCTGTAGTGGTGGACGCGATATGATAGGACGCCAATCAAGCAAGCTCTAGACCGGCTCTTTGTGACTACGACGATATGCGAGTATATACATACTAGGCAAGGTACCTAACGCAAGGGAAAAGAAGACGCAGGGGGGCATCTGGACCGAATGGCGCTCGGAGGTAGCGGGGAAGTGACGGTATACATGTCATGCAGGGCGTTGTGAAGATTGAAACGGTCAGACGAGGGTGTGTTGTAGTAATCGGCGTTATAGAGTAACAACGCAGATTCCATGATGGCACTTGCTTGCGTCACCCCTTACCTGTAACATGCAACTGCCTACAATACCATAGCACTTGCCCCAAGATTCGGCATTTTGTATCCGGGAAGTTGAGAGGTACATGTAGGCTAGCCTTAGTAGGGACGATACAATACTACCTAAGAAGTACCTAGCAGGTAGTCCACAACGGCCCGCAGATGCCAAGCCTGGGGCTCAAGGATGCTATTCTGATTTGTCCCGATCGAATCCCCCATATAAATACTACAACTTGGCAGATACTTGGCACCGATTTATCCTATACTACGCCGTACTGTGAAAAGGGCGTCATACACAGTAACCTTAGAGTAGTACATTCAAGGCCCGAGGGTATGGTACCGATCGTTGAATATTTCTTTCTTCAAGGTAACACCTAAATCGTGTAGGTAACACAGCAGTAGAAAAGCCAGCACTCGGCTGAACACTGCCAGTCCCAGTGTATGAAGATCGATTGATGCTCAACAGAGGCGCGGAGTCGCTATCTACTATGATATATCTCAAGGTTAAATTTCGGCGGTAGGTAACAAGCCTATCATCGTATACACGAGCCGCAAGAGAGCCGCCGTGGAATTTAGATAGGACAAAGCAACAGTCGGGGGACGGGAGTCAAGAGTTACCTAATTGTGGAAGAGCGCATCCCGCATCCGAAGTTTGCTTTGGTCTTATGAAGTCTGGCCCGCCACTTCGGCGTAACTACTTGTATTACCTACGAGAGAAGGCGTTCCGGATTAATAATCCGATAGTCACGCTGTAAAAAGTACAAGCGCTAGATGGTCACTAGAAGGCTCGGTTTAATATAGTATTCGAAGAGTTTAGGTAATGTGTTCAAGAGCCAGCTTACGGCGTTCCTTGCAGCCTGTCCCGTGATTCAAAGTCTTCCAAAAAGCGATGGAAAGCTAGTAACACCAGCTTATAACGGGCTAGAGGTTGCTAGTATGTTGAGGTGTAAGAGGTAGATACCGAGCCATTCCATCTGGATAGCAAACCCCAGCTTATTCTCTTCGGCAACTTTACTCACGAGCTGACATTTCGGTCTCGGCCTCCTACCTATTACGCAACCCACTAAGTCAGTTCTGCCAGCGTTTTCCAAACCCACCCGAGAGTGCCCATTTAGGCATGATGCATAGCCTCGTCACATGAGTAGACGATCTGGGTAGCATGCCCGGCGGCGTTGAGAAAGAAAGGTCTAGATATGTGAATTTCAACCCTGATACTATTTGTATCTACCTAAGGACGACACAAATATATCTCCTTTTTTCACACATACCTACTCAACTCATATCTATCCTAGATACCCATTACCCCTGGAAACCAGAAACTCCCTACCTAAATCTTCAAATCTTTTCACGAAAACAACGATAAGTCATTAAGTAAAAAGCCTTAGCAAGTGTATATATCATCAAGTATAATCTATTATTTATCTACCGCTGGATATTAGGCTGGATAAATACCTAAGTAGATAGATGGGGCATTCCTCTTTTGAACACCAAATCTAGGCTGCCCACGATCTTGCACGACCCCCATTCAAAATTGTCCTGGGTACCTGAGTAGTGAGTATATCTTCTACCTCGATACCTAGGCAAACCCGGCCCCTACGAATTCATTGGCTCGCCATATTGGTCCGTGTAAATGTCCTGCTGAAGTCGATTATGGCCTTGACCTGAATGGCCCCCATTTGCCTTTTTTTCCCACTCATTCTTGTTGGCTACGATGGTAGGATAGTTAAGTGATATAGTATCGCGACTTATCCATTGCCACTTCATGATACACCTGCCGCCTTGCCCAGGCTGCCGGAACCTCGACTGCTGAAGATGCTCATGATGCCGAAGCCGACGTAGAATAGCATCAGAGGGTAGGCTACCAGAGCTCTCATCTGTCTCATCCGGCCCACGGCGCAGAACATGCCACTTGCACTCGTCGTGCACCAGACAATCGCCCCGATGGTCAAGAGATAGCCCAGAGGTCCATCCATCGGCATCACGATGCCTACCAAGCTCGTCACCACCAGCGGGAGGAGGCAGTATCCGAGCACACTGGCGCTCCTTGCGAGTGTTAAAGTGCTGCTTAGGTGCCCCTTGTCAGTACCACCTGCGCTGGGGTCGCCAGGGTACCCTGAGCCGGAAGCATACGCGGGGGAGGCGTGGGCGGGTGTCGGAGATTCAGGGCCCTCGGGGGACATCAGAGATAGAATCGTGTGTAAGGCAACGGACCCTATAAGTGCGAGTCCGTAGATGTATCCGAAGTGCACTTTGCCGCTGAAGAGTAGGAAGGTGCCGAATAGGAGAAAGAAGAGGATCGGGCCTCCAAGATCCGAGTCGTCCATGATGTGTTGATCTATACGTACAAAGGGGTTGAGTACTGCCAAGGTCTACAGCATCGCATTATTAGTTGCCGTTGCCAGTAGTAATAATGGAAGAGGATGTCGCTGGGGTTGAGGAAACTCACCTTCATTTGGATATGGCCAAAGTTGACCCCTAGCTCTTCTAATAAAGGCGGCTCTCCATCATAACCTTCTGTCGAGAATGCAGCTAGCCAGCCCGTCCGTAGACCGCCTTGTTCGCCCATCCTCCCGCTCACGCCCGGTGCGCCGCCAAACCCGCCAAACCCAGCCGAGCCTGGCGTAGGCGCGCCATATCCATATGGTTGCGCCGGGGCTGGTTGGCTAGGGACGCCGGGCGAATATGTAGAAGGATAGAATTGGAGGTTCTGCGCAGCTGATGCACTACCTCCTACGAACTGATTCGGAGGGGGCGCGCCGTAGTATTGCGACATGTTTTGCGTGTTTAGCGTGCCAGTATATCGAAGTATCGCGGGATTCGTGATGGTTGGGGGGTTATTCGATTCTTTTAATGAGTGATAGGTAGGAAGGAGAGAAAAATATGAATGACGACAAAGAAAAGCGGTTTGAGAGGTAAGAGGGTTGCGGTGGTGTTATGGGCGTTTCATATGGTGGCGGCTAGAAATAAACGTGTTTTCACTGATGTGGCATTGTGAAGCTTGGAAGTTCAAATAACTAGTTAATAGGATTCGGAAGTTTAGGACAGGCAACGTACGTATGTATTGTACAATACATGAACTGCTACTAAATTAGCTGGAACCTTGGAACCTCACATAGTAACTTAAACCCTTGTTAAGTACTACCGTGGACATAACTACATATGTAACCCATCGCATTTAATTTGTGGCTCAAGAAGAACAGATTGTGGCTGGTGCACCAATGTCAACGGTTAACTATGGCGTTTGTCGCACTATCACCTGCCATCTGGTTGTCAGCCGTTAACCGCAAGCCTTTCAATTCGCCCCACCATATCCATCTTCAAAAAAAAAAAAAGTCGGAGCAATCGGGGGCTCTAATTCCGGCATGATCTTTCCATTGAATCTTCAAGGTTCTAAGGTTAGTGTAAACCGTTCCATTAATATCACGACAATTTTCAATACCTACAGTACGTCTCTTTTCTTTCTCTCAGCCGCCTTCCGATCAAGGAATAAAAAACAAAAAAACTCAAAACTCACTTCGTCGTTTTTTGATCGCCAGTCAGTTAGTTACCGGTCGGTTTACCTATTGCTCTGCGTATTCCCAAAGAGAGCATACAGCGAAGATGGTACGTGCAAATCCAATCTTCAATTTTTCCCGTCCCAATCATTTTCACCCATGCGCAACCCAAAACTTTCCGCCGCCAAATCCCAGACAACTAGTTAACTAACCAACAACCCACAGGCGCACCGGATCCTCACGCAAGTCGTCGTGATCGGCAGCCGCGTCCTCGGGCGCGCCTTCGTCGAAGCCTACAAGCAAGCGCAAGCCTCGACCAACTACGCGCGCGCGCAGGCCAAGCTGAACCCCAACGGCGTCTCGGGGCGCAGCGTCACGGGCTCCGGCAACATGACGCTGGACGAGGCGTGCCAGATCCTCAACGTCAAACCCCCCCAGGGAGGACAGGCGAACATGGAGGACGTGATGACCCGTTTTAAAAAGCTGTTCGACGCCAACGACCCGCAGAAGGGCGGCAGCTTCTACCTCCAGAGCAAGGTGCTGCGCGCGCGCGAGCGCATAGAGGCCGAGGTGCGGCCCGCGATGGAGAAGGCCGCGCAGGAGGCCGAGCTGAAAGAGGGCTGGAAGCCGAAGGTGTATAAGGACCGGTAGTCGATAGCCGGTAGCCGGTCCAATTTGACATATGAAAGGAATCAAGGAGTTCTGATTTCGGAAGTATGGGGATGGGAGTGTTCAAGAGTTGGGAAAATCTGGACGCTCATCACCCACACCTTCCAACGACCCACAACATCCTAAATTGGGGGGGAGGGGGGGTGAAAAATAGGAGGAAACAAAAAAGCATCTTCACTCGAATGTAGCATGGCCCGGCGTTATTTTGGAGTTTTTGCAGGCTCATTTTCATGGTTTAGGCTGTTTCCCGGTCTTTGAGAACACTAGACACGGGGCAAGGCAAGGCGAGGCGAGGCTGCGTGTACTAGTATAATCATTGCATGGATAACACCAGTACAAAAAAAGGGGGGGAAGAGCAACGAGAAACGGCTTGTTATGTTACCCCATAAACGTCTATACCCAATGGAAAGGACATATTTTATCTACTGGACGGGACAGCGCGGCCAAGACAGGAAAGCGTCTGTTCCATAAGTCCTGGAAGGCACCTACGCAAGGGGAACAAATAAATATCTCTTGAATATAAGAATTCCGAAAAAAAAAAAGAATTCCTGTATATCTGAACCTCGGAATAGATCTCCCCTCCCTTCCCATAAGAGTTGGGTTTGCACCTCCTCATTCTAGCATCCCACGAAGACAAGGAGCTCAAATCTTCCTCTTCACCAGACCCCTAAAGAAATCAAAGCTATTCTCATCGCTCTGCAGCGCCCACATCTTGCCGGTCGGCCTATCGCCACTCCCCAGCTCCTCCACCTTCAGCATGCCCCAGTCCCTCGTGATACCCACGATCCTTGCTCTCACACCACCCTGAGCCTCGAGATTCACGATCTGCCGCCCGTGCAGCCAGTGCGCATAGTACGCGCCCTCCATGTCCCTCGTGAAGCCGCGGTCGGCGAAGGCCTTGTACAGAGCTTCGAGACGGACTATTATCCCCGCCAGGAGCTTCTCGATCCGGAACGGTGCCAGGTGGGGAGGGAGCAGGGCGTCGAGAGAGGTTGTGGGGCGCCGGTTGGTGGCGTTGATGCCGATGCCGAGGACGATTTGGTACGATCCCGAGGAGTAGGAGCAGTTAGATAGGATGCCGCCGATCTTAACGTACGATGGTGACGAAGACGAGGACGAGCCCTGTCTGGGGTCGAGCGCGTAGATGTCATTGGGCCATTTCAGTTTCACGGGCACCTCTTCGTAACCCTTATCGTAGGACTTGACGGCCTCGACGATGGCGATGGCTGCGAGGTACTGGATAAATACGATTGGCCGGCTTGGCGCGAGGTGTGCTGGGTGGTTGATGACAGTGGACATGATTAACGATCCAGCCGGGGATACCCAAACGTTGTTTCCGCGTCCTCGTCCGGCCACCTGTGTTGTGGCGGCGAGGGTAAACCCGGAAGGCAACTTGGAAAGGAGTTTGTAGTTTTTCTCGAGTAGGGTGTTGGTACTTGTGACGACTTCTCCATACATGAAAAAGTCGCCCCATTCCTCTGCCTCGGGCTCTGTCCTTCGATACTCTTGCAGACTAGAGTAAAAAGCGTGGTGGTTGAAATAGGGCGTTGCCTTGGCTTCCGGCCAGGAGTCTTGATGTGTCACAATATGTTTAACGATCGTACTATAGTCGATAATTCCCGCTCCGTCTCCGCTCAAGCTAGACGACTTTTGATCTGGGCTATCATCGGGAGTTAGTGCCTCTTTCAAGCCGGTCACAGACCATATAGTCTCGGGTTTCTGTAAATGAAATGTGTCGTTTTCCGCCCTGATGTATTCCTCGTTATCTTCCTTGCTGATGATATCTTCCCATGTGTGTAGCAAGTCATCAACATCGCTACCAGAAATGGATGACAAGTGAATTCGGGATAGGGACGGCACACCTGATGTCTCCTGGCTGACCTCTAGCCCAAGTTTAGCTAAACACGCCTTCAGGAAACTTGTCCGCGCATCGTCGTCAGCTTGAAGGGTAGCGATTAGCTGGTCGTATCCCTCTACACTGTGTTGCGGACTCAAATTTGCCGCAGCAAATTCAGGATGAGGTCCTGTGAGGATGGCAGCACCTTGGCCAACCTTGCAGTATACCAAGGCCGCCTTATCACGGCCCCCGTCGACATCAATATCGGTTGCGTAGCTTGCCAATACCTCGACGTCGTTATTTCCATCTATGGAGTCAACGAAGACGCCACCACCATTGTAATAAGATGTGAAGACTTCGGGGACTAACCCTGCGCCCCTGAATGCGTCTTTCACAACGTTTACACGAATTGCGCGGGCTCCTTTCTCGCTTTGATACTGAAACCCCTTAAAGGCTCCTCCCCTACATGTGCCAGGGAAGAATGCCAGTTCTCTAGACCCGATGACTTCCATGGCCTTGTTGCCGACCTCGAATTCGCACCTCTTGGATCCATAGTAGCCGCCAGCGCAAAAGCCCAAGTATGAGCCACCTCGTCGTACATACTGAGCTATAATCGAGTTTCCTTGGCCGTTGAGTGCGCGGCAATACCCGAGATCAGCACCACCTGGAAATACCAGGAGCGCGCAAGTAGGTGCCCATGGCTCGTTTAATAGCGCATTCTCGGCAATGGGAATTACTGCGTAATTTGGAGAGAGAAGTCGACGTAGTGAGTATATTGCGTGTTTGACTGATTCAACTGTGGATCCTGCACCCGTGTAAACCAGCACGTTGAGTTTACGTGGGGTCATGATGAGATAGTTGGTTGATATCCCTTCCAAAAATTGATGCGATTCGTAGTTTTCTATCTAACCTTAGGTAGATAGTGGTTCGAGTTCAGGGGGCAGGGGGGATGAATAGAGGCAATTCAGCGACTTTCAGAACCCCAAATTTCCACTTTTACACCGCCCTAGCGAGGTTTAGTCCACTGAACCACAAATTCAAGGCAACGTCAGATTTGACGTCAAACCAATTACAAGAGACTTCGATTTCCTTAACGACAACGCTCTTTCCCGCAAATAGAAAGACGAACGTTGCGTGCAATGTCTAAAGAAGAAACTGCAGCTCAACAGAAGAATGTCCCGGACGATGATGAGCCGGATGACTGGTAAGATTTCTGTAAGATCCGTATTAGTTGTCAGGAATTGTTTTGAGCTGACTTTTTTATCTTGTAATCCTGTAGGGACAAAAGAATATTCAGCACCGGATGTGCAGGTAATTGGTCCCGGCGGCAATATGGTGTTCAATGTTGTGTTAATGTGAACTTCTCCCGTACTAGATGAGAATTCCAAGTTGACAGACTGCTACTTCGAAAAGAAAGACTGGCGTGCTTGCAAGAAGGAGGCAAGTGATTCAATTATATTTCGTTTTTTTCTTTTCATAAATATGGTTAACAATATTTATTAACGGACTTCACCAATGAAACAGATGGAGATTTTCAGGGCTTGCTGGAAAAAGCATCACAACGACGACAGAACATCGACCAAGGATGCATGACTCACGGCCACTTATGAAGAAAGTGAACGTATTTTATGAGAACATGATGGACTACATAGACCTTGAGTAATTGAGGTATTAATACGCACAATAATTGACGCTCTGAAGATGAGGTAACTTTACGCATAAGAGAATCTATCATCCAAACTTCAAAGTTCTGAGTTGGGGGCTACAGAAATTCAACACTGTGACAGGTGCATAGACATCCATGTGCCAAGAACAAAGTAGTTAACCTTAGGTTAGAACAGTCCTATCAGGCACTATCGATAACATCGTGTTAGCAGTAGGCGAAACAACCCCTCATAGGCTGCTACAGTGTAGAGTGGTATCTACTAGGGTAGCCGATTGAGCTTGTGGTTAATTTTTTAGTTGAAAAAGAAAGAAAAAAAGGTACTAACTATAACCACCGAAATTTTCCAAACGCTTCGTTCCCATATTCGTTTGTACCCCTGTCGATGATAAACTTCCTTCCTTTCCTATCAAAACACAACAACAACCTTGGAAATCCCCCCTCCACCACATTATATAGTCACATTATATAGTACATCCCTCCCAAACCTCAAACCCCAAACCCCAAATCCTCAACCTCAACCTAAACAACACAACACGAGCACCATGGCTTCAAGAACATTAACCCCGTTACGGGCGATATCCCGATCGCTGCGCACGCCCACGAATTCCCAGACCTGGGCAGCAACAACCCCCCACGCGCGAACCATCAGCACCACACTCAAGCCAAAGCTTGCCTCCACCCCATACACCCGAGCCGCCTCCCCCACGGCAACGACGCCCTACAAAGCAGCACCCGCCACCACGAAACCAGCAACCTCATCCAGTAGTACCAAACCCACATCCACCGACACCCGGACGCCCATCCCCCCCACCTCAGGCGACCCCTTACCGGAGGCGCCTCCGTACGAGGAAGGCGACGGGCCGATCGACTGGTCGCAGTCGTTCCACGGGCTAGGCGAGTCGACCTTCTCGCCGGAGGCGGCGGCGACGCTGCAGGCCCCGCTGGACCCCGAGGACGTCGAGGTCAAGCCCGACGGCGTCATCTACCTGCCCGAGATCAAGTACCGCCGCATCCTCAACGCCGCCTTCGGCCCCGGCGCCTGGGGCCTCGCCCCCCGCGGCCAGCTCACCGTTCATGAGCGCCTCGTCACGCGCGAGTATGCGCTGATCGTGCAGGGAAAGTACGTCTACCCCCCCCCCCTCTCTCTCTTTTTTCCAGCACACCCCCCACGAAAGCCTCGTCACTAACCCTCCTCCCCCAAATCCAGATTCGTAGCCCAAGCGCGCGGCGAGCAGCAGTACTTCAACGAGGAGGGGATATCCACCGCGGCCGAAGGGGCCAAGTCGAACGCGCTGATGCGGTGCTGCAAGGACCTCGGCGTCGCCTCGGAGCTGTGGGACCCCCGCTTCATCCGCAAGTTCACCAAGGAGCACGCCGTCCAGCAGTGGGCCGAGCACGTCACCACCAAGAAGCGGAAGCAGGTCTGGCTGCGCAAGGACGACGAGCTCCGCTACCCCTTCAAAAAGGTGTAAAAGTAAGTACCTGGGAAAAGGAACTCTCGAACAAAACAGGAAGACAAAGGCGCAAGGCAGATGGATACTTAAATGGATGGATAGGTGGATGGATGTACGGGAAAAGGGAGGGAATGTGGGGAAAAGCTGGTGTCTCCAAGACAAGACCTACTCTACTATCTCAGCTTCTACCTTGAAACTCGTGCTTGGCGAGTTCAAGTTGAATAGATGGCTAGTTGCTGGCTAGTTCGTTAGGTACCTACGTATAAGACAAGCAGGGGGAGGAGGAAGGGAGGGGGTCTGATGTACGATAAACCGAAACGCGGGCGGGAGAGATACCCTACTACACTACAAACTTATATACTACGGGGAAGCTTAAGGGGGGGGCGGCTCAGCTGAGCTGGAAAGGAAAACAAGAAAGACCTACCTACCTAGCCATAAGCCAGCACATAGACATATACATTGCTCCACTTAAGTCACTCACCTATACCATACCATGAGAGAGACTGGAGCACCAAGAATGGCAGGGTTAAACGTGAATCATAAAAAGGAAAGATGAACGGGATGACGAAGAGCTTCACGCGCAGATTTCTAGAAGAAAAAAGGTATATGTATCCGTCACGCTCGCATACATAGCGTACAGCCCACAAAGGGGGAGTAGGTAGGAGGTAAGTAAGGTTTCCACGATTTATAGTGGGTTTCGCGACTTTTCTAGAGTCTAGGTAAGGTGCCTATACCTAAGGTTATGCAATCCAGACAAAAAAAGGAGCTGTGGTTTGTTTGTTTGTTTTGTTTAGTTATTGGAGAAGAAGAACAGCAACATAAAAAATGAAGCTCCCATCCTGTAAAAAAAAACTCCCAAGTCAACTTTCCTAGTTCTAAATAGATAGATACCTGATAAGCCGTTTGCTGTTCCACCTCCCCGTCCCCGCTTTATGCCAAATCAACCGCAAGAGAATGAAGAAAGAGAGAGAGAGGGAAAGAGAGAAAGAAATGACACATACACCAAACCCTTTAACTCCATGCCCCATCGAACCCAATGCCTTGGTTCGACTATTTCTCAACGCCGGAGCTGAGTCCCGTGTTTGGCTGATCTGGCTCTGATTGCCCGGAGGAGGCTCCCCCCCAACCTAGGAAGCTCCAGCTGCTGTTTCTGGCGCCACCGCCCGGACTCGATGCAATAATGGATGCTCTCTGGCGTAAGCTGCCGTCGTCCTCAGCTCCGCTCTCGGCGTCGATCTTTTCGAAATCGACTTCGCTCCGGCTCTTACTTAGGCCGCTCCACACGCTGTGCCCGCTTGGCGGCCGAGAAGCCGGGCTCTCCTGTCCGTCCAAGCTCATGCTGCTGGGCCGTAGGTCCTTCCTTGCCTGCTCAGCTATCTTGCGCTCTTCTTCGGCTCTTTGAAGCTCCAGGGCCTCCTTTTCTAGCGCTCCCATCATGAACGCTAGCTTCTCCTTCTGCGCGGTGATGAAGGTCATCTTCTCTTCCGCGCCGCCGATATTCCCCGGGATTAAAGTCGCCGTTGACGACGAAATGTTCGCCGCCGACGATGTCGATGCTCCGCCAGCCATCAGATTACCAGTGGCAGCGCCCACGGCACTAGTTAACATGTTAAAGAAATCTTGTCCCGAGCTCCCGGCATTGTTCGAGCCCCATCGCGCCGCCGGCATGTTGAATCTAGCAAGCAACGCTTGGGTGTATCCTTGCGGTGCGGCGGCGGCTCGAGTCTCTTCTCGCTCCTCGCTGGGCGGCAGGCCCAAGACTTGAGTCCGGAGAAGCTCGATGGCGCGTTTCAGATACGCCATGCCGGCAGCCCGGAGTCTATCATGGGAGCTAGCGATGAAGTCTTCAATCGCGGTTTCATTCTCCTCAAGGTACGGGTTGAGGTACGTCTCGTATAGCACGCGTGCGCCCTGGGTTTGGGGTAAAACGAGGTAGAGTAAGAAGAAAAATCGGATATAAGAGTAGAACGGTATCCAAACGAGGATGAACTCGGTCCAGGACTCGGCGAGGAGGGCGCAGGAAACGACGGACCAGTACATCAGCCATGGTGTCAGCTGCGCGGGGTCGGAGGTCTTGAGAGCCTTGTACGAAGCAAAGAGGGGAAAGAGAAAGGATGCTACGGAGCTATCGTGTTTGAGAAGAAATATTAGCGGTTAATTTTTCCCTTCGCATTTTAGACAAGGGGATTGGGATTGTTTGACGTACGAGAGAAGCTTCGGAATAAGATCAAACATGGCGACGGCTTTAGCTCGGAAGCGCAGAAGTGATTGTAGTATGTAAAATAGAAATCGATTCCTCGATTCCTGGTAATGACCTAGTTCGGCTTTCGGACAATGTCAACTTTTTCGAGTTCGAGAGAAGGTATTCAGGTTTGTAGAGTTATGGTTACGTAGTACGGAGGTAGGGTGTGTCTTAGTCTCGTTTGGGTAGATCTGATGCCGTGGAAAACGGGGACAGTCTAAACAAAGAAAAGGAAAAGCAAAAAAGGGAAACGGGAAAAGGAAAAAGAAAGAAAAAGGAAAGGGGCCGAGATGCCGGCTCAGACGGCGTCGTTCGTTTTACGTCGAACAAGTTAGTTTAGGTAAGGTAAGATACAACGAAGTAAGATACAATACAATTACAATAGGCACTAGGGCTTTAAAATAAGTTGAAGTATTGTGAATAACTGCAGTGACTGCAATGACTGCAATGATGAAGAAAGATGCGCCCCTTTTACTTTGGAGCTAAAATGGTGAATGACGATTGAAAGAGATCACGACCGATGACCCCACTAACTCCAAGAGACAAGAGACGTCACAAGTCGTAGCCCTGGAGGGAAAGCAATCACCTGTGACTTTGCGGCCTGAAGCGTGCGTAGGTAAGATAAGCACTGGTGCCTTATTTAGTCGCGCGGGGCTTTGCGGGGGCTTTCCTTGGTCTTTCCAAGGTTCTTTTTTTGGTTTATCAGGCTATTCGAACTGCCTAGGGTACCAAATGGGTCACTAACCCAATTTATTTGTTAGTGCCTTCGCGGGGGACCGCAGCGCTAGTGCGTACCTGGGTAAAGGAAACCTCAAACTATAAAACTTGTCGAGCTCGCACCTTCAATGTTCAACTTTCAATTGACTTTTTGTTCGAATTGGTTTCAATCGTCTGGTGTTTCAAGTTAAAATTTATGTACTAAGTACTAAGTACTAAGGACTTACATGTATTTGTGACTATTGATTGTCGGAGTTCGGCCCAACTCATAAATATAACACAGTTGAAGGATTCAGGTTGCCGAGGGTAGTGATTTGTAAGTTGCGCAGGTGTTCAATGTTGTCTCGGAATACAAAATCATGACTTTCTCATCGTACAACCCCCTTTTTATATATCTGCTACTTACTTGGTACCTACCAACTAATTCAGTCCAAAAAATAGTTGAATTCCTTATAACCACGTTGCACATCTTTAAATAGTTACCTGGCCTTCCACGTTTTCGTCTCCTGAGTCATATCACACAGTGACGCGGCCATTGAGATCTGTTCTATCTGCCTTGTCGACCTCATAACACCTGATGCACCTAGGATTACTAACCACGTGTTCTCAGGTTACTCAATTTACAGCTCGTCAACTTCGTTTAACATTTTATTTCACTTTCGAATTATATGAATCCTGGATTGGTTACAATACATTAGGCTTTCATGTAGTTGTCCCCAGAGAATTGTATTCTTTTGTATTCTAGTGTAACGTACATGGCGGCCTAAAACGTTGCTTGGGTTGATTGATGGTCCATGAAACTTCTATCTTATTCCATATTCTCTTTCTTATCATGCCTTCAAATTGGTCAATATGAAAATTCCCTGCTTGCGGACAGAGGAGCTAGCTAATAGGATCTGGTATTTACCATGAGATAGGATACCTACTCAGGGGTAATGATTGATCGATTTGGCTAAACCCCTGAATTATTAAATGTACGTTTGGATCAAAATCAAGCACGTAGGGGATCTATATGAGCCTATAAACTCAACTGCTTATTTAGGTAGTCTGTAAGTATATATGTAGTACCTAGACCAGAACATTGGAAGTTGCTATTTTTTGCTCGCACTATGAGAATGTTAAGTGTTGATTTTGCTATAGATCATGAGATGTGTCAAGGGTCTACCTGGAAGCACATGGGGGTTCACATGGAACAAAGACGACTTACGTGTATATGTAGCTTCCATAGTCTCCGGGTGATGTTAAGAGATTTTCGCACAACAACGATGTTGTTCTACGTCTTCTAGGTTCCGCCTCGTGACATGATGGAACTTTCTTATGGCATTCAAGTTCAGTCCGCAGCGAATACAGGTTATTATACATTATGAGATATAGTAAATTTTCAGCAGCTACTAGGTACTATGTAGCTAATCTTGTCGTTCTGGAAAAGTCAAGCTATGAGCTTTGGAAGCTGTCATTCGGGTATTTTTGTGAAGACTACTCAAGTAGATTTGTTCATATTTGAGTCTCAAAAAAGATCTCAACATTAGAATTAGACTTGTCAGTTTCTTGTTAATGGGTACTGTTGCAGGGTGAACTGCAACCAAACGGAAGGAAGAAGGACGGAAGAAAGCTTGGTTTATTCCAGACCACGATGGCGGAGTGCCAATATCTATAGCAGGCCTAATGGAGCCATAGGCATTAACCTACATAAGTATTGCAGATTTCCTCTACGTAGGTACTGGCTAGTATCTACCTGTATAATGCATATATCATAGCACTTTCTCTAGAGCTCGTATCCTAATGATTGAGATACTCAAGTTTGTTTATAGATTCTTGAGTACCTAGGCATAAAGCAAAGTCTATGTAATACAGTAGGGTTAACCTATAAAGAAAGGAAAAGTAGAAGTATCTAAAGAATTCAAGCCAGTCTAAACCAAGCCCCTTGTTGCCAAACCGATGCGGCTACTTATGATAGCCTAGCATTGCGCTTTCCATATCTGTCACATCCCTAATCATACAAGCTCCAACTGTTGAGTGTAGGTAGTGTTACACTTAGTTCACAGAGAAGTCGTCTCCAGGGTCGTTGAAGGAGAAAAAGTCAGGCGGCGAAACATAGGCTCCGGAGCCACTGTCTTGACCCTGGCCTGATGTGTTGTCCTTCTTGCTATCAGAGGATTTATCTTTCGAAGACTATGATACTGAGTCAGAGCTTAAAACTAGGTAGGTAGGTAGGCATATAGATTTCAGGGGGCATATATAGGTACCTTTGAAGATCGTTTTTTATCGTCTTTTGACTTCTTAGAGTTGGCTGGCTTCTCTTCTCTCTTGTTAGTCTTTGCTTCCAAGTTCCGCTCGTTCGTTCTTACTGCCTGATTTATCAGAAGAGTCTCCAGACGCCATGCTTGCTGTTCAGTATAAATATATTTTTGCTGCTTGTCGTCGAATTACTTTGTTGGAGTGAATGTTCATCCAGTACTAGTGCTTCGGCCCCTTTCCATCCTTATATACCTCCCTAGGTAGAGTGGTTCACGTATCCTATCTTTAGCATGAACCTCTTCTCATCTGAAGCAGTGGTGGTCTTCCATCTCTCGATTGGTAAGTTATCTGTGACTTCTTCATGACGGCATAGCTGCCTTTCGGATGATCCAAACGGCTCAGTGGTCTGGAAATTGTAGTTGACTATAGGATTCCATGCCAATCAAGTTGAGTTCTGTGCCATTGAAAAACCCCCCTTTAGTTCATCGTTCGCGAGAACCGAGGCATCGTGCGTTAGTCTGAACCATAGTTTGCGGGCCGCCTCCTTGAGGAATAAGGTAGGCAGGCAGATATTGTCCTCATCCTCGCTTAAACCGTAACGTCAACTTAAGAACTTCTGATTTACCAACGCTGTGATATGTTAGATCTGAGTGAGCTACGAGCGCTGAGCCGCATGCATCATAACCAATTCAGATTTCAGATGCGAGCTATCGATGAGACTCATCCATTTTAAGCGATTTGAACCGGCTCGATCGATATTGCATGCCGCTATATCTTCCTTAGGGCTGAGAATACTACCCACCTATGCCTGAGCCTCATCTTTAATGTAGGTAAGCAAGTAGTGTTTTAAAATCATCGTGTTTCCGAAGAATCCCATAGGTAGATCAACATCGTGCACATTATTTCAAAATCTAGGTAACTACATTAATTATACAAGACTTGCTGTATTGTAGGAACGCTATCTCTTACCACCTGCGACTGTACTCCCGGTTTAGTAATATTGTATATCATCTCGAAGTACTCGGAACTAGTTACGAAAACGGCGCCGAGCACTTACGTGAGGCTCCGAGAATAAGAATATTGCTGCCTACACTCTTTCACCGATGGTGTTCTCGGTGTTACCATCAGTTGGGTATACTCGAACCAATCTTCAAAATTGCTACTGCCTACCTGCCTGGTACTTAGCGAACACGCCGTAGTCGGGCATACTGCATGAATTAAATTCTCGAATAATATATCTGTCTTTCGATTACTACGATGAAGCCGAGCCTCCCTGTAGTAAATGAGGATTCTCGAACCGAACAAGTACCGTCTTATCGTAAATTGGATGGAAATCAGAATACCCTCCCATTGGAAAGGTCCGGGTTTCATAGACAAGGCTTTTATGTCATGTGCTGGGAATTAAGTAGCTTAGTTACACTCCAATCGCGCTTTTTAGCCGCTGCTTCAACCCATCCTACACTCACTTAGGTATATATGAACAGCTAGATATCGTGTCCGATATTATATAGTATGGGATATCCTTCCTAGATCTCGCCGATTAAGTTTCTGGTGGTAGTTATATACATAACCAGCCACTGGCATTACTCGGTAGGAGATAGAGCCCATAATCAGGGGTCTCCCCTCATTCTTTTCTCTTTTAGGTGATAGGTCTATTATGTGGTTGCCTTCAATGGTTAAAACTGCTGTCATCTGTGGCTGTGACCTTACAATGTTCGCCTAAACCTGCAGGATCCCTCTCAGCTCAAGTCATCATATTTGGTTCCAATAGGTTGGAAATACCGCCCCCATGCAGAGATTTCCCGTCAAGGCAGACTGGCAGATGTCTATTATTTCCTTCCCTCCCACTCTTTTGATGGTAAAGGTAAGATGAATCGCTACACTACTCCTTCACATCACAGATCGGCGGAAAGAAGTCCGCGTGATGTCGGATCCCTTGAGTGTTGCGGCATCAGTCGCGGGATTGATCGCATTATCCGGCAGCATATACGTGACTATATCGAACTTCGTTGCTGAATTCAACGAGGCCCCCCAATCCGCTTACTCGCTACTTCTTAGTGTTTCCGAGATGAGACTAGCCCTCACAGCTGTATCGAAGTTAATAGACTCTTTTCGGAATATATCGCCAACTAGAAGAGCGATGGTTCAGCTAGACCATCTTGTCATGTGCTTAACACAGCTGGTAATCACCTTTGACGAATTGAAACAATTCGTCAGCACTTGGCCCGAGAAGATACAGTCTGGGCTATGGAATAGATGGCGGTTCTCTTACATGAAAGAAAGGATGTTGAAGCTGAGTACAAAAATTCAGGAACATAAAACTTCTACAAGTTTGCTACTAAACATCCTTCAATGGTAGGTATATATATACACACCACCTCCCATTACCCTGAGACACACCCCTCGCCCAGGAGCCAGCCATGTACTAACAGTTAATTGGTTCGTCATTTAGTGAGTCTGACATTGAAGCCCGAAGATCTGGAGATTCACTTCATGTTATGATGGAAAGGGCGCTACAGGAGAATCAGAATCTTCAAGACCAGATAAGGGATCTTGGAGGTATGGTAAGGAGTACGGCTCAATCGGTGAGAAGCCTCACGGTATCCGAGCCTCCTCACCGTAACCCTGGTTACAGGAGTACACCGGTTGGCTTGGAGGACATCGAAGAAGACGATGCATCTACAATCCGATATGCACCGAAGCTGGCAGACACACTCAGCATTTCCAATAGTACTCGTCAAACCACTAGGACACGTTCAATCTCCGATACACTGATGACGCGCAAGCTGAGACCAAGGCGGTTCAGTGCGCCTAAAGAATTCAACCTAGTCAACAACACCATATTCGAACGGCCCTTCGAGAATGAGTTGGCACATTCCCCAGTATATGCTCGAATAAGAGGAAATGAATGTGATGTGTCATTCACGACCAGTCAGCCAATGAGTGGCTTCTGGAGTATGCTGTCAGGCCTAAGTCTAAGCCAGATATCCAACATATCAGTCATTGCCCTACCAATAAGTTCAGGAGACATCGCAAGCATTTCGTGGTATGAGACAGAGCCGAAGAAGGTCTTCATTACGGGTCCTCGATATATTTTCAAGATAGCGATTCTCGGACTGAGAAAGTCTGGGAAGTCTGCCTTAACAACTAGGGTATGTGTTCGCAGATTGCTTGTACGCAGAAGCTCACCATTCTATAGTTTTGCTTCGACCATTTTTATGAGACGATTCAAGTTAACATGATAGGTGTTCACAAGAAGACCACCATCGTCGATGAGAGTCACTGTCTTATCCGCGTAATCGATACGCCAGCGTGGACTGGTACACCAGCGTGGACTAATATGCTAGCATTGTCCGACCTTGCTCCGACTGGTCCTCAATACACCATTTTTAAGGCAATAAAAGAAGCCGATGGCTTCATAATCGCATGCCCGGTGTTTATCAAAGATTCTGACTCCCAATACACCCAGCTCGCTTCGCTGCATGATTTCATCCTTCGAGTTAAGGGGGAAGCCTGGACGGTGAACAAAGCAATAGCTATTGTGGGAACTATGTCCGATCTAAGACACAAATCATATGGTACAGCCAGGGAGTTTGCAGACGAAACTCGCTGTGACTACTTTAGTTGCTCAGCTCAGGAAGGTACAGATATTGAGGAACCTTTTTATCATCTCGTAAGGAAGATGTCTCAGTGTAGATGATCACCACCAGCTTTATCACCCACTCCAGTTGTGGAATCACCTCTTCAAAGCTAAGTCTCTTGGACATTAGACTAAAGAGAGCATGACTGTATAACCCTATGACCTCATTAGCATAGGTCCCTATCCGAGGCGTCTTGATGAGACCACACACGTGTAGAAGAAGGAGCACTGGGTACTAAGATATGTATCTAACCTACTACCATACCCGAGCTACACGAAGTACCGCTATAAATCAAACTACCTAACCTACTTATATTTCAGGATGGGTTGCAGTGGCATGTGCTGTCACCAAATGAGACCAGCCTTCCGGCCTCATCAAGCCGTACATACCGCATCAGTGACATCACGCCATTGCAAAACCCTCGGCGAAACCCATTGCGCCCGAGTAAACTGTCTATTGTAAGAGGTAGAGGGTAGTACCAAAATTGATAAAACAGGAAGCAGGCAGACAGGCTTGAAAAGGGGGAGGTGGGGCTTAGCTAGGACAAGCCTCTGCTGATTACCTACCCTCGATATTCCTCCATACCTAGTAGTCTAGACTCTAGTCCTGCATGGTAAGAGACAAATGGATCTCCTTATCAGTGTAAGCCGGAACAATCCATCTGCAGGTCGAGACCGCTCGGAGCGGTCTGGGTCGAATCGAGTTTCGGAATACGGAAATCAAGAGCGCTACGGACCGAACGGCCTCGGCTGTTGCCGTGATGTGCCCCTTAGAAATTCCACTTATAAATACCCCGCTGTAGTGGCTGAACCCATACTGCATGTAGGCTGCAACTATTAATTCTCCAACTTCCAATATTGAACATTGAAGCTTCATAAGAGTACCTATATTAAGAGTGCCTAGTATGTACCTAGTAGACATTCAAAAGCCTACTAGGTAGGTATGTTTCCAGATGTGATTGGAAACAGATGAAATATGCTTACTGTGACGACCTTTTTCTTCCTTTCCAGAGCCTTGTTCACCTACCTAGTAGCCAACAGCTCTGAAAATTTCTCAATGTAGCTTCTGACAGCTTACTTACATTTCAAATATACCTACCTCTGCCTAACCTACCAACTACCAACTACGAATCCATTGACGAATCAATTATCTGGAATTCAAAAGCACAACCCGTCGCGACGAAGTCCAGAAAATGTTCTGGGGCGGATTGTGACAAAGAAGCCAGCGCTTTGCAATGTCCAACATGTCTCAAGCTAGGTATCAAGGATAGTTACTTCTGCTCTCAAGACTGCTTCAAAAAGAATTGGGTAAATACCTTGTATCTATGCAACCAGCTCCACGGGCCATCAGTCTGACATAGAACGAATCTAGTCTACACACAAGGCAGAGCATAAGATTCAAAATGGTAAGCCCCTCTTTTATAGCCATTCCAAACAATGGACGATTTAGTATTCTGAGTATTAGGACACAGGCGATGCAGGTACCGGACTCTACAACCCCTTCCCGACATTCCCCTATGTTGGCTCTGTTAGACCCGTATATCCACTTTCCCCGCGACGACCTGTACCTCAAACCATCCTACATCCCGATTGGGCCGAGACTGGCATCCCGAGGCGTGAAATGCGCCTGAGCAGGTCTAAGTGGGACTTGTTGGATGCGAAAGGTCAGGAGGGTATGCGCAAGGTATGCAGGCTAGCCCGAGAAGTGCTCGATATCACGGCTGCTGCCATGAAACCTGGTGTGACCACGGATTATCTAGACGAAATATGCCACAATGCTTGCGTTGAGCGAGATGTGAGTCGAGGTCCACTCTCCCGTTGAACTTATCAAGTCTCAAGTCTAGGTATTTACTAAACTTGATGTAGTCGTATCCATCTCCACTCAACTATAACAACTTTCCCAAGTCATTGTGCACCTCCCCTAACGAGGTTGTATGCCACGGCATCCCTGACCAACGAGTTCTTCTCGATGGCGATATCCTCAACCTCGACATTTCCATATACCATGGCGTGTATCATGCCGATCTGAACGAGACCTATTATGTTGGCGATAAGGCCAAAGCGGATGCAGATTTGGTCAGACTAATCGAAACAACGCGCGAGGCCTTGGACATGGCCATCGAGATTATAAAACCAGGTGTACCGATTCGGCAGTTCGGCAAGATCATTGAGAAGCACGCAGCTTCTAGAAACCTTGTCGTCATGAAGACTTGGGGTGGTCACGGTATCAATTCGGAATTCCATCCTCCCCCCTGGATTCCCCATTATGCAAAAAACAAGACCGTCGGAACTTGTAAGCCTGGGATGACTTTCACGATCGAACCGATTTTGGCTCTGGGGAACAATGGAGAAGTCAGTTGGCCGGATAACTGGACCAACGTAACGGCGGACGGCAAATGGACAGCACAGTTTGGTAGGTAACGATAAACTGATCAAAGGCCAATTGCAAGTTCCGAATATATGCTAATATGGTGTTTCGTAGAACATACCTTGCTCGTCACCGAAACAGGCGTCGAAGTTTTGACAGCTAGATTGGAAAATTCTCCAGGGGGGCCAATCCCCATGCCTGAGGCTGCGAGCGGAAATGCTGAATAAATTATAGCAGTGGGCCAGGAAGATCCATGGATTTATTCAGCTGGCTCCTAAATATATATTGGCTTGATGCATCTAGTTAACCCTATAAATTGTAGGTTCAATTTTCAATAGATCTTCACCCCTCTCATCTCTTGGCGTTAAATGAGCGAGACAGCTTACTGAATGGATCTCAGTGGGCGCCCCTTTTCAAAGCTGGGCTTTGTCTGCGGATCGAAGCCATAGATCTCCCCGCCAAATAGTCTAACCTAGGTCAGAGCTTTTATGCTTAAGAATAGCTGGCGGCATCCATTAAGTTAATGAATCTAATCGTACTTCACATACCAGTACGCGCGGAGGTGATCCGGTAGATTAGTCTAACCTAATTATTACCTTAGGTACCTGGCCAGGTTCGTCCGCTCTGCAGATCCCGTCATTGTGTTCGAAGATCCTAAATGCATCGTCACTCTCATGCTCATGCTCATGCTAAAACTTCACCCATAGATCTAAGGAAGACTTCATCGTTAACATGATAGAACTCATCATTAGTACTAGGTACATAGTATTTTTGACATTCTTGTTCAGCATCATCGACTTTCAACAGCAACAAATGTGCGCTAGGCTTTTCTCGAACCCTGACTTGGAGATAAAGCAAATTTATTGATCGTGAGTTGTATTTAGTATTTATTGGCGTGACATTCCAGCATTGTATGCTACGAGACAGCCCCTTTTACGTATAACTGTTCCAATCGCATCCCTGATAAAAAAACTCTTATTTGCTTAGGTGATATGAGCTATTCGAGGTATTGTACAGCATTGAATCTCAGGGGTTCCAACTGCGGTTGGCTGCAGCACACAGTATCTTGGGTTTATTGTTTCTTCCCAGGCGGCTTGTTGGCCAGGTCGGATTCGCTAAGAGGTTCAACCTAGCCGATCACGGTGTTAAATATGGGTATATGGCAAATTATTTCATACAAAGGGAAATATGTTGGTAATGCCTACCTAAGTTCTGAAGACCCTGACGGCACGGCGGCATGGTACGGCGGCATGATACGATGAAGATTCAAGTACTACCTAGTAGGTACCTACTACTAGTAGTACATAGCATAGTACGGGCCTGTACGGCATAGTATTGATAGCCTGAGCGTCGCTATCGATAACTTTTGATTCCAAAACTGGTATGAGATGAACCGCTGATTCGATACATCAAATTTAAAGTTACCTAGCGTATTAATTATACCACATATGATTGGACACATCGCCTCGACCCCGGTCGTTGCTCTATTCCGGACCGCTCCCGAGGTGACGTTACTAGGGCTAGCCAATCAAAACACCTTGTCCGCCCCCTGCAGTGTTAGTTGCATACTACATAAGTACATACCCTACTTACATGGATACCTGCATACATACTTACATACTGTATGGTGCCTAGCATTTCTCACTTCTTTGTAGTTGTCAGCAACAGATTAGAGAGATCTATGGATTTTCTTTATTTTCTGTTTCCCTCTTCATCCAACTGGCACATACCCCCAAAGATAAAACCTGGGTAAAAAAAAAAAGAAAATCACAAGAAATGACTGTCGATCCAGTGAAGAAACAACCTGAAATAGACGGCGCCGACCGAAATGGAGCTGACATCTCCGATGACGATGCTGACCAATACCCTCTAGGAGAGGTAGCCATTGAGGATGGTGTTGCCACAGCAAAGAAGCGGAAGAACAGAAAGAGGAAGACTAAAAAGACGAAAACCAAAGTTCAAACTGATCCCCCGTCCATCCCCTTATCTCAACTTTTCCCTAATGGCGCCTATCCGAAAGGGGAGGAGGTGGAATACCAGAATGAGAACCGCTACCGAACCACCGACGAAGAAAAACGATACCTTGACAACCTCAACGCCGACTTTCTCTCGGACTACCGCCAAGCGGCTGAGACACATCGACAGGTCCGTCAGTGGGCCCAGAGAAACATCAAGCCGGGCCAAACCCTCCTGGAGATAGCCAACGGGATCGAGGATAGTGCGAGGCGGCTCGTCGGCCACGACGGCTTGACGGAAGGCGACTCCTTGATAGCCGGCATGGGGTTCCCCACCGGCCTGAACATCGACAACGTCGTAGCGCACTACAGCCCGAACGCCGGGTGCAAGTCTGTGCTTGCCGCGAGCAACGTGCTCAAAGTCGACATCGGCGTGCACGTGGGCGGGCGGATCGTGGACAGCGCCTTCACGATGGCGTTCGACCCCGTCTACGACAACCTGCTGGCGGCCGTCAAGGACGCGACGAACACGGGCGTGCGAGAAGCCGGGATCGACGTGCGGGTCGGCGAGCTCGGCGGCTACATCCAGGAGGCGATGGAGAGCTACGAGTGCGAGATCGCCGGCACGGTGCACCCCGTGCGCGCGATCCGCAACCTGTGCGGGCACACCATCCTGCCGTACTCCATCCACGGCACCAAGAGCGTGCCGTTCATACGCACGAACGACATGACCAAGATGGAGGAGGGGGATGTTTTTGCGATCGAGACCTTCGGCAGCACCGGCATCGGCCGCTACGTCGAGTGCGGCGAGGTCTCCCACTATGCGCTGCGTCGGAACCCGAGGAGGACGGATTTTTCGTTGTCCTCGACGAAGTCGCTGCTGAGCACGATCAAGAAGAACTTTAGCACGATTCCGTTTTGCAGGAGGTATTTGGACAGGATTGGGCAGGAGAAGTATCTCTTTAGCGTACGAGATTTTCATTATCATCTATCTACATCACGGCGTACATTCCGGCGTACTAGGCATATTTGGAGCTACCAGCTTGGATCTTACTGACAGAGGCAATAGCTGAACAAATTAGTGAAAACCGGCATCGTGGCAGACTACCCGCCGTTGATCGAGAAGCCAGGGGCTTATACGGCCCAGTTTGAGCACGTGAGTTATATACACCTACCTACTATGCATTATATTCCCCAACAGACTCCAGGTAACTAATCTGGCCCTACCTATTGCAGACAATCCTCCTTCGACCAACCGTCAAAGAAGTTATTAGCCGTGGAGACGACTTCTAAAAATCTAGACATGCGAGATATCGGATCAGATCGATGCCCTCCTCACGCTTTAAATCGCATCCAATCGCTCGAAATTGGCATACGAAGACAATGAACAAAATACCAACAATAGAAATGATTATTTATCCCTAGTCCCAGCTGTCTTCCTACTACTTCCGCTGTATCGTGAACTCTACACGCCCCCCTTAATTCTCCATGGGCTCCAAACACTCGGAATCTTCGGGATCTCGGCAAAAAACGAATAGTATGTATGTATATTGGCTTGGAGTGGATCGATCGGCCTTCGGTGAACAGTTAGATGCGAATCCTTGGCGATTAATTATCTTTTTCGTCAGATATAGGCCGCTATATATACCCCTTACGTCCGGCTTCGCAGGGAAACCGGCATTGATATTGAGCATCTAGAGTTTCAGCCAGAGGGGGTGTTTACTCTAGACCCGACCGGAGAAGATCTTTTTCAGTGCTGTTTGTAAAGCCTAGCTACCCTACGTATGTGCATATAGGTATGCTTTGCATGCGCAAACGCTCGGGATCTACGGGATCTGGCTTTCGTCTGGAGGGCAATGGAATGGACGCTAAAAGGTTGTTAAGCATTGACTTCGCTATACTGTTTTGTTTCATCGCGCCCATAATTATCGCTGTGGCGGTGGGTACGGGGTTTAAAGGGGTAAAGAATATGTCTGAGACAAACACCGAGGTACACTACTGGGCAACATACTGCATATCCAGGATGATTCACTTTACGCACATTATCTACTAACTCAAATCACGAAACAATAGATGTCCTCCCCGTGCGCAGCTTGTGAGAAATGGATGGGTATATTGTATATATAGGTTGGTAAGTAGCTAGCTGAGTTACTTGAATCTATATCCGAAGAGATTTTTGTTTGTTAAAATATTAAGTAGGTACCTAGGTAGGTGTGTGCCTGTTGGGAAATCTATATACGAGAAAGCAAATAACCAGACAACTGAACAGAAGTATTTTTCCAACTATGCTCCTGGAAAAAGAGATGAACGCGAGGGAGTTTATTACACCATCATCATCATCAACGCATGAAAGCTCTTAACTCCTTAAGGTAGGTAGGGAAAGGAATGGGAGAGGAGGGCAGGTAAATCATTCCAGTCCGCTCCTAAGGCCCAGACGTAATGACCTTCGCCACACCCGGCAGCGTCCCCTTGTCGAAGCTACACACATTCGCGCAATGATTATAGCGAGACGGCTCCTCGGTGTTGTTGTAGATGAGCTGTATCCACTGTATCTGCATCTCCGCGCTCTGCCCGGACGCCATGATGCCGCTCCAGCTGCCGCCGTCGGACCAGGAGTTGAACAGCAAGGAGACAGGGTCAACGGGGGTCTGGTACTGGATCGTCGCGACGTTTTTCCCGTTGAGGTACCAGTTGCTGGAGCCGGCGGACCAGTCGTAGCGGTGGTTCTGCCACGCCGACCACACCGCCGGCGTCGTCGTCACCTTCTTTGTCCCGTTCGTCTGCACCACGCCGCCCTTGATCGTCGGCTGGTTCGTGTAGTGTATGATGTTGGTCGCGTCGCGCGTCAGCACCTCCAGGTCCGCCTCCTGCACGAGGTCGGCCGTCGAGCCGCCCCGGTACGTGAACATGGCCGTCACGCCGCCCGAGGACCCCCGCGTCCGCGCGTACATGCGCATCGACACGTACTGGTAGGCGGCGGAGGCGGACTCGAGCTCGGCGGAGGACTGGAAGTTGCCGTTGGCGGCGGGGTGGCGGTAGGTGCGGAGGTCGAGGTAGGTCTTGGACCCCGCGTTGGAGTCGGTGTTGGAGGCGATGTAGACGTCGTTCTTGGACCAGACGTTGTAGACGAGGCCGTTGTCGTCGGGGCGCGCGGAGATGCCCCAGGTGTCGGTGAAGTTGGTGCTGTTGAAGTAGGCGTGCGTGACGCCGGCGTTCTGCGCGAGCGTGCGGTTGTTGATGGCCGCGGGCACGCGCGGGTTCGCGATGTTGCGGAAGTCGAAGAAGCGCGTGTTGGTCAGGTATTGTGGTGCTGTGCCGTTCGTCAGGTAGCAGTGGCAGTTCTGCGCCGACGCGCTCTTGGGGGCTAGGAACGACACCGACGCCAGCATCAGTGACCAGACTTGGAAGTGGGTGGCCACCATGGTTAAGGGGGTGAAAGTGAGATCGGAGAACCTGTGTTTTCTCTTTTCCGATTTTTTCTCTTCCTTTTTCCCTTCCTTTTTCTTCTTCTTCTTCCTCCCTCCTCTTCGTCTTCTTTTACTCTCTCGCTTTAGGGATGAATATTATGATCCAGGGATAGGAGATATGATAAGACGATAGATACCTACTAATAGAAAGGCAAGTATGCAGTTCAATACGTAAGGAATGTAGGAGTAAACGAGTGTTTCAAGGTTGTCGACATATTTGGGAATGGCAACTCTATCGCTCTTATACTACATACCTAGCAGTACACCTAGAAGTATACTACTACGTAGGTAGGCAGGTAGGCAGGTAGGCAACTCCTAGTATCCTCGTACTTCTCTTAGAACTCACGACAGTGGAGTCCGCTCGACCTGAGCCATCCCCCTCTTCCGCCCTCTCCATAGAGCAGCTACTCGCAGAGTCCATGTCGAGACCAACGAACCCCTAGCAAGTTTTGTGTACGGTAACAGACGGGTTATTGGCTAGGTGCCTAGTTCTGTAGAGTGTAGGTACCTAGCATCTGTTTCTACTAGGTTAGGTACTTCACGAACGTTTATGATTTCTTTTCTTTCGTCCCCTCTTATTTTTTTTATTTAACAGACCATGTATGGTACGAGTCAGTTTGTAGCGGTTAGCCGTGGGGAATAAAAAAAGATCATAGCTACCATCGGCGCACTAGGGGGATAGCTCGTAAAGCTGCCGTAGACTCGGGTCTGTAAAGCGGAGCAACCGCACTATGCAGTGGTCACCAGCTCACCCTGTCTTTACAGTGCTTCTTTTTGCTGGTTACTTGCCGTTTTTCCTTGCTATGGGAGAGTGGGAGAGCGAGAGTGAAAGTTTAAAAAGACGATGAAAATACATCACCTATATGCCATGCATCGCCATGCCATGCCACACCCAACGTTGAATGTTTCCAAGCTGCCAGAAGTAACTTACTGCAAGTATCATTGAGTCCTTACTGGTCTCTTCATGTCTGTTCCCAATTCATCCGTACAGTACCTATGCAGTATGTATGTAGTAGGTGAGTAGATATGCCTTTCCCTTGCCCCTGTCCTCCAAACCTACTGCCTACCTACCTTCAAAAATGCACGTGTGATATTTCCCGTTGTATCCGTCTAGGTACGTAAGGCTCAAGGCCGTTACGCCAGGCTAAGCAGCTGCCAAGGAGTTGAGTTTATGGCCCCTATACTAGCCACGCCATAGCAAGACAAATTGCCGTCTTTGCCCGAATAAGAAGTTGAGTCAAGCTCATATGAACATTGGCATTACGCAAAGCTCGTGCGGTAGCTCGTGCCTGGTCGTCGCGTGCCTCTTGCCAGTTCACCTTTAGCACCGTTCTCATACGTCAACAGTTTGCCTGGGTGGATAATGGCCTTATGTACATAAGTCGGGCCATGTGGGGAAAAGGAGGCGATCGTGGTAGTTATTTTAGTCTGCGGGCTTTAAAATAGTCTCGCTGTTAGTGCAGATCTTGAACCCGTCTTTGCCACCTCGCTGGGACACACACACAGAGTTCACGATGACTTCAAGTGTCGGGCTTTTTAAGTCCCGAGTATATATATCCTACCTAAGTAGGTGCTGACGAAAATGCTCCAAAACTCAATTTTTAATGATTCATCTAATGGTAAGGTGGTATAAGTATAAGGACTCTCCAGTGCCGCTTACATTCTTCGCGATCTACGTTTACGCGAAGAGCAAGGAATAACCTTGATCGGCTACATTTCTTAACGTAACGAATATATATGTCTCGAGCTCCTGATCAGAACTCTTGTGTACATCCCTGGCCAGCCAACATGTGGGATACCGTGAGAGCCAATTCACATTTTAGTCCGGCCAGCATGCAGATCTATCGTAGCGTACAAAGAACGTCTGGAATGAGGGCTGAAGCTTAAACCCTTCATCACCCTATAAATTCCATCAGCCCGTCTTATAATAGCCTTGTTAACTACGCGACATGAGTGATGTGGCTTGACGAGTATTGTACTCGCCCAAAAAGATACCTACTAGGTAATTTTTACGAAATAGCAATAGGTTTAACTAGATTATGAAAAAGCTGTACTAGGGAGTAAGCATCCTATACGAAGTGTGTGCTGTTTTAACACGAAGATTCACCTGCGACGCGAAACTCTTGTTTACTCTTCACATTATTCTGTAATATGAGTTTCTCGGACCTCGATAATTTAATTCCTCGTACTTACCCCTGAACAACGTTATCGAGGACTGTCATTGTACATGAGACCTCGATGTTTAACTTTTTAGCCTCTAACGTTCCAAGTCCGCATGTCTGTTACTGACTGTTACCCAGACACAGGCCCATATATGTCCGTATATCCTAGCCAAAGTTCATCGGGGACATAACTCGGGGATGCATTCGGGGAAGTTGCCATTAGCAAGGAACAAAGCTCCCGCCCTATTGGGGTCGAGGCAGTTTTTCCCTGTTTAGCTCGAGTGTCATCGCCAACCATGCTCATTTATTCCCCCATCTTTACCTACATGTTATGTAGCCCTGGAGATCTAGACTGCTGCCACAAAGTCACTTCCATCATCTCCATGCTCTTCTACAGAAGCAACAGGGTTCCAGCTTCCGGCTTCCAAACTGCCAGGCCTGCATAAAGCGTGTCCGTCCGTTGGCGTGTGTGCCAAGATCTTTTCTTTTTTTTTCTTTTTCTTTCTGCGGTCTCGCCCACACCCCCCTAGCCCTAATTACGAGCTTCCCAAGCCTTGAATAAGAAAAGAAAAGAAAAGAAAAGAAAAGGGGAAGACGGCTTTGTATGTCGGGGCCGCTCATAACCTGTGTGGATTATCCCTGACTCCTGTAGAGGAACGTCTTTTTAGCCACTGCTAACTGCTCCTGTTGCAGTTAGATCCGGCACCGGACCATCTCCCAAGTCAAAAGTTCTCTGACTTACATAGGTAATTTTCCTTACCTACTTAGGTAGCTTGAGCCAGTTATCATGACTCGCGACCCAGGGGAAATTTCCGCTTTTGAGGGGAGAAACGACGACAACGATGATGAGGGAAGGAGGGTCCAGGGCTAGCACTACTAAGGCTAATCACTTGGCAGGATCCCCTTTCTCTGGGTTAGGTACCTAGGATGGTTTTTGCTTATGTTTCTCCATGTGCTGATGATGCCATTGTGCAATCCCATAGACCAACGTCTAGACCTCGTAGGGCTCTTTGCTCTATGGGCCTAGGTTATTGCTTGAAGTGAAAAGTAGGGACTCGATAGAGCACGTTTTGTTATCTTGATGATCTAGGTGTAGGTTCTGTGCGAAAGCCTAGGCTCCCCGCAACGCCGTAATTGTCACGATGTTGACTACCTAGGTGATTAGACGGCGAGAAACACGCAATGCTGTTACCCCCTAAGTAGTACTTTCAGGAAAAATTTATAACGACTAACTCAGAGAGCAACACCTGAGGAACATAGTTGAGAGATGTAATAAGTATTACTAAAATTTCATGACAGTGAGAAATTTGGAGCTAGGGATTTTCTCTATATCGAAGCTAAGTTGGTACCTAATATCTATTAGGTAAATAGACAGGTACTTGCCGAATTGTTAGATTTGGAAGGGGGTTATGATGGTGATACCTAGTATAGGTCACTACTATATACTATTATATCGTCGGAGAGAAGGAAAATAATGCTATGTTTTCTCTGTAGTGTAAGGAAACGTCGACTACCGAGACGATAAATGGGCTATCATTGTTATTGTCAACGTACCTACTTAGCTCGACGCATTCTTAACATCCAGCGTCGTAAGCTCTGCCGCCCATGATGTACGTAACCACTTTCATAGAATATGATAAGTGAATTTGTCGTGTGGAGCCGCATCGGTTAAGGCGTACTTAGCTCCTTTGCTAACCACACACACACACACACACGATCAAAGCAGACATAGTTCGCATGTATAGCTGCATAATCATTACTCCGATACTCACTTGTAATGATTCCTCGTGTCTGGCGGGGATAAGACGGCGCCGTGACTTCGGATAGCAGTCGGATTTCAAAGCTGTTGAAGATCCCGGCGCAACCCCGTTCGCTTTGCAGATCCTCCACGAAGTTGAAGCCTGTGTTAGTGCCGCCGTAGTTCATGACCGTTCAGTATGTAGGTACTAGGTAGCGAACAGCTCGGGTCCATGGGTTGAATATGATGGTTGTCGTTGTGAAGCGTCCTTTTAGTAGTCTTTAGGTACTTACACAAGAGGAGCCTGGTTGGTTTCTCTCCAAATACCCAGGTCGCGTGACCTTCTCTCCCCCTTATTTCCAGTCTGTAATAAAGCTTGAGGGTTGCCAGAGTCAACTGCTGTCACGTTAGTAGGTAGTACAGCATCATGGTCCTCGTAGATGTCCTTCTCGACGATTTCAAGCTTTCCGAGTATCTTCGGTACCTAGCCAACTGTTCGGGGTGTCTCAATCACTGTCAGTGGAACGTAATAGGCAACCTTGGAAATTAACAGAATTAACAGCACTGTATCAATCGACTTAGGTACCTACCATAGAAAAATACAAATCATAGGCATTGATAACCCCGGCGAATGAGGTCAACAAGTTTGATTGATTTGTAGCTAGGTGACAGTCTTCCCCAGGATATAAACCTATCCACCCAGCCATGCATCCGCCCATATAACCTAAAATATGCTCCCTTTTTTGATGGTATACCTCCAACCCAGTCAATGAACACTGTCCGCAATGCAAGATATCCAGTACCGGCATGACATCGCACAGCCCAATAGTTGCAAAGCAGATGATCTCCAGACAGGGTATCCCAGATGAGAGAAAGAAAGAAAGAAATATAAACAGAAAGCCATAAAGGAGGATGTCAGAATTATTCCTATATCTGAACAATCCACGCCCAAGATGTGTACGTAGGTATAAATGTTGATGGAGTAAATGATTCATGGACGCAGTTATTCGTGAGATTTCGTGCATATGGCGTGACCTTGCCTCATCTCAGTCTTTTCGATTCCTACTTCATTCGCCAGCCCCCATTCTACCAAGACTCCAAAAAAGTTAAAGAGATCAGAGAGACTAAAGTAGGATATACCTAGGTACTCAGTCGCCCATCGACGCCATCCCAGCCATCGGAGCGAATGTGTCGTAGTCTTCGTCACTACTATCGATTGGACTTTCTGGACTTTGCATGTTGCTGATGTCGGCACTGGCGATACTGCTATATGTTTCGCCTCCCGCACTCCCAAATCCCATGGAGAGAATACTTTGGCGTCTACCCGCATCGAATTCAATGGTACTTCCGCTCTGACTCAACTCTGGCTTCTCCGGGAGTTTCTTCAGCAGCCCGGTCGATATATCCAGCATACCCATCGCAAATTCGGTAAGGCCTTTGAATTCGCCAGGTTTGCTGCTGACGCTCAGCGTCCAACGATATTCCCCAAGTCTACGGCGATACCATTCAGCCTCCTCGCGCCCCGGAGAGGTAGCCCATAGAAGCGACCCAAAGGTGCCGATTAAGGCAAAATTTGTTTTGGATGCGAAGTACCAGAACGCTCGGAGATGTTGAGGCGTCAGACGGTTAACGAAGTCCATGGCCGATATCAGGCGGGCCTTCGCAGCGCTCCGGCAGATATGTTGAACATAAGGATCAACGGCCTGTGTGTCTGTCTCAAGAGAGCGTATAATTCGGCGATGGAGGGTGATCTCTGTCGCAAAATAAGCCAAGTGCAGGTATCCGATGCTCGACAAACGAGTTAATGCGACATTGCCAGACTGGAACGAAGAGTCCATGCGGATTACGGTTGGCAGAGCAGCATACCACTCTTTGAGCTTTAGCTGGATAGGTTTCGCCATCGCTAGAACAAGATGAGTGCCTTGCGAACCAGCGTTGGTAACGTTCTGCATAGCCTCAAGAGTGTAGAAGGTCTCGAGAATCTCGGCCAAAATCTGTGTGAGACAGATCATCTGAACAAACAGGGTCCGACCCCTTTCGATCTCCACCTTCTCCTCCGGATTCTGGTCGTCCAACTCGGTCTCCGGGAAATCATTCGCCGCTAAAGGCTGCACGATCCAGTTAGAGCTAAAGATGTGAGACGGTCGTCCATGGACCAAAGCTCCCCATTTATCTTGCATATACAGTGCCCAAGCGAGCCTCTTCCTCAACCCCTTCTCCCAAGGCGGGATTTTCCAATGCGTGCAATCTAGGTGGAGGCCGAGCTCTTGAGCAATGGCCACGATCTGTGCAGTCGGGGCCCATTGATCCCCTTCGGGACGTTGCGACAATAGAAGTGCAGCCTGCACGGTAGAAAGTTTGGGGCGCCACATGGCATCAGCCAGAGAAGATCGTATTAATCTCTCAATTTCTCGCACGTTTGGTCGCGGGGATTTAGAGAGTTCATCCGAGTGCTCCCACCAATTGATAGCGAGTATGTAAACGGCAGCGAGCAGAGGGGGTGAAAATTCCCGGTAGTTTCGATCGTATTTCTCGTAAAAGACGTTCTTCTGCACGATGGGAAAGGCGGGGTGTACGACCTCGAAATAGAGATCGATCAATTTGCGTCCGTAGGGTGCCACGAGCCGTTGGACCTCGTCGACATCTTCGAATTGATGCTCGTGACCGGGCGTGGTACTATCAGGTAAGAGTAAAAAGGTATCATGATCGCTAACCTTTCGAAGAGTGCCTCGCGCAAGAAGGCTTTCATCTTGAGGGTCGAATGGGGATAAGTTGATCAACGATGGCTCAAAGTCAGTGGTAGGGCCAATATATTGGCTATACCGATCTTCTTGAAGGCCGAGGGTGCGCTTTAGCAAAGTTGGACCACCGAAATTAGCCATCTCCTCAATCAAAGAAGTGCTAGCAGTTGTACTTGACAAGCTTGCTTGACGTTGCCGCCTTCTTCTGTTATCAGACCTACCAGGCGAGCTATATTGGCCAATGGCATGTCAGCAATTTTTCTTCCAAGAAACGGTTTATCACGCTGCAAGGTGATAACGTAAGGATGGGGGTCTAACTAATGAAAGTATCGGTGAGCACTCACCCTCTTTTCCCGTTTCTCTCTTCGGTCGAGTCACACACCAACTTCCTTTTAAGGGGCTGAGGACTCTGGTTTAAAGAGCATGGAATGCCGTGAACTTGACAAGATGCGCAACTCTCCTCGTCTTCACCAACAACGCACTTGAGCCGCCTTCTTAGGCAAGACTCACAAGGCGTTCCAGTTCCACTTACGGGAGAATCCGAGTCGGTTGAGTCATTACTGTTCACACTATTCAATGAGAAATTTGCGTCATTGGTGTGATAGCGGCCAGGGAATATGAGTGAGGGTTTGGGTGCAATGGCAATAGGTACCGTCCTGGGAACGGTAACAAGGTTAGACATGACTGAAGGAATAGGTAACTAGGTAATCTTGAGCGGGTGGTAGGTACCCGACACCGCTAGGTATCTTGCGCGTTCTTGCAGAAGTCTCTTGGTGGCCCGTTCCGTATCACTACCCGGGATTGAGATTCGGTCTAGACGCCAAATGATGATGTCTCGCTCCTAGGTCCGTACTACGAGGTGATGTAATAGTCTGTTTTCGGCCAGAGGGGACGATGGGGTTGGCCTAATAGAGAATCTGCAATAGTTTCTGAACAAGGAGGATACAAGGAGGATCCGCTGTCACGATACAACCTCGAATCGTAGCCAGGGGTGCTGATCTCTGTACTCTGTACGGGTTCCAGAAAGTGCCCGAGGGATGGCCTAGATAAGAGGGGGGTTGGGATAGGAGATAAGGCTGTTGGTGGGCACGGGAGGCGTGAAAGAGACGCAGGTGAGCCCACGCGAGTTACCGTGTGTTTCACCAATCTGGTGGAATACCTGAGTTTTTATCGGGAACGAAGACCGGGGAAATCAGAGATGGTGCAAGTTAAGGCTGGGTCCTGCAGGTTTCTGGTAAATGACGGTTAAGATAGAGGCCGCATGCATAGACAAATGGCGCATGTGCTTGTTGATTGTTCCAGTCAGATGGGTGCCAGGGCCTAGAATCCAAAGCTATCTCACGATAGGTCAGGTTGATGTTGTTTATAGATTTGATTGCTCCGGGTCCGATCCGATGGCGACACTTTCAGCAGGGTTGGGATATTAGGTGATGACAGAAGCGAGTATAAGATAAGCTTGGCCTATCTTCGTCATTGAAGTGAGCAATCCGTTTTACGCAGAACTAAGCTACTAGGAAATGAGCTTGAGTTGATAAGGAGATAGGTATGTGATTTTCTATAAGAGTAGTTGAAGTGAGGTAATGGAGCTTGGGAGTATGTGTGTGCCATGTGTGTGTGTAGCAATACCTACTATATAGGTACCTGGATAGGTACTAGGTATGTAGGAATTGATAATATGGGTGTAAGTATAATGGATGTATGTAGGTCAGTACATATGTACGTAAGTATGTATATATTGATGCCAAGGTACGATATGTAGATTTAAGTAGGAGTAGATGCAGGAGATGCAAGGAGGCTCCGATTCAACTGGGAAGGGAAGCTGGTAACAACCTGAACGAATTGAGACAGCGAAGAATTACCGACCACATGCAACACCTTGTCAAACAGACTTCATGTTGCTTAGGATATGACAATTGAAGTTGTACAGAATTATTAATAGGTATTGCATTATGTTTATGTTAAATGTACTAAAGTATTTTTTGAAAAGAATAAAGTTAAAAGGCGACAAGACACAAGACTCAACGGGGACCATCATAGCAGCGTAGTTGAGGAAGGAAGTTCAGGGAACAAATGACATGTCATTTGGCTTGCGAACAAAAACCCAACCAACGAATTATATTGGAGCAATTGATAACCTAAAGATAATCTTATCTTTGAATTAAATGACAGAAAACAAATTGTAATCATTAAAGTTTTGGAATGTCTTGTATGAAGTTGGATCTATGAGTATCATGTACATTGTATGCACCTTACCCGTGTTAGTCAACTTTAGTCTCATCCAAAGTCGACAGTACAAAACGACGACAAGGATGGGTGTAACCTACTTGGTACTGACTGGTACTAAAGGTACATTACATACTGCATAGTAACCATAGTTATATGTACGTTAGCCTGGAGAAGGAACAGCCTCAACTTCAATGGGTCTTGGACTTTGCCTGGCTAATAAAATGCAAGCGGAGTTCAAGAATACATCAATATGGATATCTACTAACTTAGTACTAAGTAAGCATGTATGACGAAGATGGCAAGAGTAAAGTCAGATCGGAACCCTCATCCCCCCCCTTACCCGTAGTACCGTACCCTTCAACTTTATGCACCAGTACCTCGGCCGTACCGGGTACATATGCGGACTGATCTAATCTTCAAGCATTTTTGGATTTCAACGATACATACATAAATTAGGGGAGCCCAAGGGACAGGCTTTGGCCTGCTTGAGATGCGTACCATTACCAAATAGAAAAGATATCTTTGGCGGAATACGGCTAGCAGCGAAGAATACCTAGTACATTTAACGTAATCGTTCGACTATCCCGAATCTATGCAGGGTTCCTGGGGGAGAAGAGAAAGTTAGAGAAGTGGGACAAGATGGGACAAGATGGAACAATTAGGTACGAGACTGTCGAGACAGCGGGAATAGGATTTTAGAATGGAGGGAAAAAAGGTAAAACAGATTAAAAAGATGGATAACTTTATCGATTTCGGGTTTAGTAAATGCTAAACAATACCCTAGGTACCTAACAAGTACGCCATCTACGACTATCTACGACATCTTGACAACTCAAACTCTTAAAACACCCCGTATCCGTCCGGACCGGAGGCTTGTGATGTTGTACCCTTCATCTTATTCCTACACTTCATACTATTTCTGCTTTTTTCTTTACAAATCGCTTTGTCGGGGTTATATATATTATATATAAAATTACCTAGTAGTTTGAATAAGTGCGGCTTCTTATCTTTCATGAACCCTACAAGAACCCTACAAGTTCATACCAACCTTGCACATGCTTACCATAAGTATGTATAAACATCTAAAGGAAAAAAGAAAGGGAAAAGGGTTGGGTTGCAAGAGGAGAAAAGAAATGCATACGTATCTTCCATTGGGTGGGTAAGGGTTCATCAATGATTGACCCTCTTAACCAACCTAGGTAGGTATCGGTAGGTAGGTACCTAACTTAGTCGTATATCACGAATCCTCACCTTACATCATACCGGCACAACGGTTCCACATGATTCAAAGGGGAAAGCGAAAAGCACGCAATAAAGAAAGATAAGATATGAGATACAGCATATCTATATCTACAATTCTTAGCCCTGGAGGTATAAAATGCCTGATGAAGTTCACGATTATCCGAATCATATCCATTTTATTCTCTTCCCGTTCCTACCAACTTACCTAGTAACCTACCTAAGTCAGATGTAGGTACCTAACGTATGCACCACGAGTTTTCATCGGCTGCAAGTCAGCAACCAGCAACGTCGGTTCCGGAGGATTCGGTTACATCCATCGGAAGTCTAATGCTCTAACCTAGCCTCTTATACCTAAGCAGCAAGGAATTATATCACCGTCTCGGGGGCTAATAAGACATGGTCATGGCATCTCTTGGGACGTCACCGCATCGACGGTAAAAAAAAAAAAAGGGGGGGGGGGGGGGGGGGAGAGAAGATGGGAGGAGAGAAAGAAAAAGAGTGAGGGAAGTATGTTGCCTGCCCGCCCGTCCGTCTACACACGAACGAACGAACGAACGAACGACCCTAGCCCTAAGCAGGGTCTAAGTGCATCCATGATATATATTTTCTGGGTCCCCCACGATCCACTACTACGTATTCACTACCATCTCTATCTCCCGCCTATGATCTTTCTCCCCGCGTGCCAACCTAGTCGCCCGAGCCATGCGATCCCGCCTCACCTAGTAGCTTACGAGGGGCCGGTACGAAAATTTATCCCTGTCCCGGACTCCTCCCAACCTTTTGGACATGCGACATAATTATACCATGTACGACCTACCTACATAATATAAAAAATAACAGAAAAAAAAAGGACCCGTCTCCATCTCCTTGCATCATTAATAGAGATATATATGCGCTGTTCCTACCTATGTAACACGCGACTCTAGGCTGGCAGTTTAATATATTGCACGCCTAGCGAGAACTTTTATCCTCGACCCATGCCCGTTGAGCCTCTTGGCGCTAACGGTTTGCCGGCCGGAACGGTCGCAAAAGTCCTGAACCGGCCCAGAGCCAACTGACACGTGCGATAATACCGCAAAGTACGAAGTTTGATGTCAAATAAAAGAGACAACCTTGGAACATCATGTTGTGCCATGCCAGCGACCTATAGGAATCTTGACCGGTCTGGTAGTTCCCGCTTTGACAGCGGCAGCTCTTCATGTGTGTAAGATTTCCTCGCCGTCATATATCACAATATGCCACCTTGGAACATACATGTATGTGGGCGTTGTACCTTGGTAGGTAGGTAGGTAAGCACTGTATGAATGTACACCACGAAATTTGAACGGCGATGATCGATATTCGTGGGGTAAGGCAGGTTAGGTGCTAGGTAGGTTAGGTAGGTACATACATGCCCAGTGTCCATGTTGGTTCAGCCTATAAGGCACCAAAGCAGCTTATATCTCCAAAGTCATCCGACGCGATCAATGGCACCACAAAAATATGTTCGACACACTGTCCTTATTGCCGGCCGTTCTGCATGGTTGTGGCTGAGCCATCTCTTGGGTTTCTTGGCTTCCCTCCATCTTACTTCGGCAGTAAGATTCTAAAAGGAATAGCCCACATCTAACTAACCCCAGACTACCTAGGGCATGTCCTTTTTAGATATTAAAGAGGCTATCGTGGTTGTCTTCCTACATAGCTAGCCTCCAAAGTGCCTAGGTTAGGTAGGTAATTACCTCGTGGCCATTGAACTAGTATCGTGATGGAATCTAGGTTAGGTATGTATCACCTGACAGTCGACTGCATCTGAAACTTAAAGCTTCGCTGTCCGCGGCCCGGCTACTATTAAACACAGAGGAGGATAACAATATCCATCTAACCTAACCTAACCTAACCTAACATGTGATCGTTCCCTTCCAAGATATGACTTACATACATGTAGCGGCCCGAGGTTAATAATATGCCAGATTTTGGTGCTCGACAATGACGTAGGTGAATCGACGGTCTATACCTACCTAGGTTATCGTCTATTATATATAAGTATATGACCCCTCTTGGACCTCTACAGACCTTCCCGATCTTAACCACAGTGTGAATCCGTGTTGTGTGTGTCCTCACAGACAATACAGGTGCTAGGTTGGGCAACGTAGCATGCTAGGTCCAGAATGTAATAGCAAGAATAGGTAACAAGTCGATAGGACCTAAGTTAGGTAACCTTAGAGAGATCAACCAAAACCCCCAATATGTTGCGGACCAAAGGCTCGTTGCTCTTAGATGCTTCAGGTTTTCCAGAAGGCTTCTTCTGGTCTTCTTCGGGACTAACCGAGCGAGCTTTGGAAATTCATAAGTCCGTATGACGAATTATCTCCCATTATAAAAAAATAAAATAAAAAAAACACTCATATATTAGGTACTTTGGAGTAAACTAGTTCAGGGAATAAGAGAAGTGAACGTGAGTAGATAAAATAAATTACAAGCCATATAGAGGCGGGCATATAAAAACAACTTGGCACTTTCATATTGTCGGAATATGATTTCCAGATATATCAGAGCAGTTGGTCGCAGCCTTGTTTTAGACCTTTAGAATCACTACTAGGCGTTGGGGCGACAGAAACAGGTTGAAGTGTGATACTTAAGGTCTTTCTACAATGACTTTGGTTGCTATTAATCTGATGCCAGCAACGTACCTAGAGTATCTCTGGAAAACGCCTTCAAGACAAATGAGGCACCAAGAAGTCGTATATTAGGATATTATAAAGGGGCCAAAATAATAGCCAATCATGTTCAGCAAAGGTCGTGGAACAAAAGGGGGGGTTGTGAAGGGGAAGATGGCGACATCTATAAACAAGAAATGCAAGAAAGCCAAACGTTCATTTTCCCCTATTTCACTTTAAGACTTTCACGACGCCGAACTACCATCCATCCATCTTCAATATCCATATCTAGGTAGGTACGACACACCGAGAGTATGACATTCATAGGAATCTAACAATGTATCACTGCCTACTACCCCTAGGCAACATACCCAAGCTTTGCTTAGGTATATAAAGAAATCTCCCAAGTGAGTCTTCAGAAATATTACCGACGTCTTCTTCGGACATAAGCATATAGGTAAGGTACCTTAAGCACATAGTTTTTCCCCCATAAGCTTCATCAAGATCCTACTAGCTCACCTATACCTAGCTTCGTAGACACCAAGGTCCCTTAGATAAATCCTATAACCTTACATCACCTGGGCAGTCAGCCAGCCAACCACCAGCCAAGTTCCCCTAAAGCCATCACCTCCCTTCTCGAATATCGGCAAGTACCCACATAAGAGCCCACCAGCTTCATACTCATATAGCTACCGGGTCTCACCGCCTAGATATTGCTAGAATCGTATTCGTGGTCGAGTGGAGGGAGGCTCGAAAAACATACCGTGCCGTGCAGGATGCCTACTCACTTTTAGGGGGGAGAGAGGGGAGAAAGGCGGGGCTTTGGTTCCGACAGGCAGGCATGCAGGGAGGTAAGCCACAGTGACGGAGGACTTGTTCGGATTTCCGTAGATGCTCTTCTTTTACTTTCCCCTTCTATTACCAGACATGGACATATTTCACGGTCGTAAACATGAAAACCTACCACCAACACCCAAAGCACTGCGTAGGTAGATACACCGCGGACATGAAAGAATATAGTCCAGTCGACCCAGTATTATACAAGTAATGAGTGAATACAAACATTACAATTACAAAAACAAAGCACCTTCATCTACCTGTATCGCTAATGTGTCAATGGCCCTCTCGAGTTCCCAGCCCACTCGAGATTATGCCCAAATCATAACGCCTCCCAACAAAAATCCCAACTTAGTCCTGACTTGCACTGAGATCCGTATTCTTATCCCAGAGATTGCGGAGGATTGCGGCAATGCTGCTGTCCTCCTCATCTACGTAGCTAGTCCCATTCAGCCGGTCGTGGTGCCTTCCATCCACGCCATCGAAGCTGGAATTTGCGCCGTTGGCTCGTATAGACATCTCTTTCCGTGGCGTCGTAGGTCTAGACCTTGTCCGGTCTGTAAGGCTTCGGCTTAAGCCGGGGCGGCCTGCATTGCCCAATGCCGACGTCCTTTTCCCATTCGCCATATTGCTATTTCCATTCTGGGCAGGTATGTGTCGGTTCTTATTTGCGACAGACAGCTGCGACAGCCTTGCTATCGAACGAGCTATGGGGTTTTGGTATCGTCGGACTACGAGATATTCCATGCCTGTACGCTCAAGTAATTTGCCTATACGCGGATCCCTATTATCATAGCCACTGCCACCAACCAAGGGGCTCACACCCACGACTCCGACCCCACCGACTGGTTGGGCCGGTTCGATGGACGAGCTCGCACGTTGGAGGTTCAATTTTTGCTGTGTTCGCGACTTTTCCGCGGGCGCGGCTCTGTACACTGATCTTCTTGTTCGAGGCGCTAAGGCGCTGTCACTTTCGTCATCGCTTATTGAACTACGATAATTTTGGTTCAAGTTACTAAGCGATTGAGGCCGCCGTACAACCTCGCCGCGTTGGGTTTGCGCGCGCGCGGGGTTGTAATACGAAACGCTGTCGGGTATGCCCCCGGAGCTAGGGCCATTGACAAAACGAGAAGTGAGGTCTTCTTGTCCACTGCCTACCAGAGCACCATTCCCGGGGGTTCCGAATAGACTTGACGGGCCACGGCTCGCTTGGGATTCGGGAGAGCCCGAATTGTGACGTACAGATACTGTCTCAGTAGTCATCTGGGGTGGTGCGCCGCTAGAAGGCGTACGTTGCAATAGACGGGATGTTAAATATTGGTTGTGCTGCGCGGTTTCGCGATTAGGTGAAGATTCTTGTTTGGGGGCCGACGGTTCTTCGTAGGGGGTTTGGGGTCGCGAGTTCTCCCGACTCTGCGCCGCCTTCGCTGAAGCAGGTTCACTACTAACAGCGGAGCCGCGTCTGGATAGGTAAGGAGAGGCAGATGCGCTTGCGTCAACCCACTCGTCTTCTTGGTCGCTACCGAGATCGAAATGAACCTGACCTTTTGCGCCTTTTAGCTTGTTGACCTCTTTGTGAGACGAAGATCGCTTGATATTCGTGTTTGATTTGGGCCGCTTCGCTATTTCGGCATGGGAACGATTGCGCTTTAGACTCGACTGGGAAGAGTTATCCTTAAGGTTAGGCGGGGACGAATCCCGCTGCAGCTTTACGTCTGAAGCGGTACGGCGGTGTGATTCGGCGACCACCATAGGTGTACGTTCGGGGGAGGGGGAAGGGAGTCGTCGTGTCAGCTTAGTTGTGTTGGTGGTTGAATGATGCTTCTGTAAGGCCTTGGAGGACGGTGCGCGAGCATGGAAACGTGGGCCAGCTCCTCCGCCTACGACGTGTTTCTGGGCCTTGGATCGGTGGGAATCGCTGTCATGGCGGTTGACGGCTGGTCGTTTTGATTGGGCGGTATTTGCGGTAGAATTGTCCGTCTCCTTAGCCATAATACCATATAATAATTGCTTATTCTGTCAGCCAGAAGTGTTTCAGCTGCCCGAATGGGCGTGGGTGTGGGCGTAGGCGTCTACGTTCGGTGTACAGCTAGGCGGGCTGGGGGTTTATGGGGGAGGGGTCTCCGGGGATAAGATCTCGGAGGTCAGGATTTGGGGGATGTTGGGGGTAATTGGGGGGGGGGGGTGTGTTAGAACGGTAGGTTGGGTATGAGGAGAGGATGGATGTGGACTTGGATATTGTGGCGTGGTAAGTAGTATCGCGCAAATATCCTTGGATGGTTGTACATACAATACAACACCAACGACGTATTGTACAATCTCCTAAACTTGGAAACCTGGGTGCTACTTAGTACCCCGTACTCAGCCCGTACTGTGAGCCGGGTTTAAACTGTATGACGGAGCGATGTGTCGGCGGGGGAATGGTCGAGTGGCTTGACAGTTGTCTCAAATCTCTTCTAACTGGAAGCTTTGTATTGATCCTAGCCTGTCTACCTAGATGAGGGTTATGAGTACTTAGCTGGGCATTACGAAATGGGAGAATTAATATGTATATGTGGGAAGGAAGATCAAGGTAACGTGCAGTATATGCAATGCAGCTCTATTTAGTATTAGGGTGGTTAACGTACCTAAAGAGATTGTATCGTATGTCGTCTGTCACAGTGAATTTTCTTGATCTTTTTCAAACTATTTCTTTTCTCAAGGAAGAAATGGGAATTTCCACACGAAGGAGTTGATGTATCAAAGTTGATGGACGAGAAGATTGGTGATGGTGGAAAAAGGAATTAACTAAAAAGATAGACCAATTACATAAGGTTGATGTCTACAAGACGGGAAAGTACGCACGCACTGTTCGCGTCGACGATTAAATTTTAAGGTTTGCCGTATTAAAGCCCTTCATGTAAGGTCCATATGGATCTTAATACATGGAGGTACTAGGTACTGCACCTAGTTTGGAGGTACCGCCTAGGTACACACTACCTACGGTAACCTACGAACAAATTACAATACCGTTGACATGTATGTATCCAGCCTAGTCCGGTTATCGGTTCCGGAATATGTACACACTACATACCTAACTATGTACTTACACAATGATGCATCATTGATGCACATTGATGTCTGGTACTAATAACTACTATAGATATAAGGTGATATGTATGGATGAAGCAACATGAACGCAGACTACGTAAAGGTCCAATGTTTGTAGAATGTACACATACACTAACAGAGGAACGATTGTGCCACCACTGAAAATACCTCAAAGTCATCAACATTGAATGAAAATAATAAATTTCACAAGTAGCGGTGAGTCTGCCGTTTTCTGGTACCGATTGGAGATGTTGATTTCACTATTGAAAGTCATTGATAGGTGGAATAGACTAGACGGGGTTTGCAAGCTGCAATCGCCCCAAGTGCATGTGGATAACGCGTGGGGAATTTGGCCTACATCATGTATAGATGTTACTAGGTAGGTACCTAGCATGTATTCAGTACCTACCGACCGTTGACATGACATAAGGTTCAACATTGAATGTTTCCAACGTCAATTGAAACAGTTCTAAGAACTTGAAGGGGTGGGGTGGGGTTTGCAGCCCAGAGGCCAGAGCACTTCCCCCGTATTTTCCTCTTTCGGCAAAATACCAATTTTGTGTTTCGTTTCTCTCTTCACATCTTCAAACCTTCACCTTCATATTCATATGTACCTAGGACAGGTAAGCTTTCAATACAAGGTTATCTGTTCCTAACAATAGTCGGCTGAATACGTAGAGCCTCATCTGTTATGCGATCTACCTTTTTTCTATAAGGCTCCCTACCGATTCATCTAAATCAGATCACGGATATAGTATATTGCCTGTAACCATGAACCAGCATCTCCCTTCAATATGGGGCAACATTTTGCAGCTCTCGAACGTGTTTCGTCGCAGCCCGTCGCGCTCGACCCTCAAGTCCGGGTAATATCAAACAAACGACAAGTGTCAATTTCGTCACTGTTTAATCACTACAAAGACGTATTCATCAGCACCATTGCTTTGCTGTAAGAATGTGCTTAGAGAATTAACCTATTTGTCAATTTCTTTTTTTGTGAATGACATTACATTAGGCATCTAATATCTAAATATATGTCAAAATATATACAGCTTGTTGATAAGGCAATCTTGACGATTTATATATCCAAGCTACCATCAAAATGGGCTATTACGAAAGTAGCTTCTACGGCTTACTTGCCTTATGTACATGCCTGCTTGTTTCTCAGCCTACTCGGCGAGGCCAGTTGAAAAAACAGACTGACGACTCGTACAAGCCGGCAACACGAGATGACAGACACCCTGAGGGTTACTGGTACAAGGTCTACGCCCTCGTCATGGGCGCTGACTGGCTTCAAGTAAGGGAAAACGTGACACGATGACGTACCAGGTTGACTAACTAGGACCTTCTCAGGGACCGTACTTATATTCATTATATCGCGATGAGCATGGACTTTCAGAGCGTTTAGTGTCGACTCTCTTCGCCACAGGTTTCCTGTCCGGCGCTATTAGTGCCTACTTTGTTGGCGCTCTGGCTGATAAACAGGGCCGGAAAGCTGTCTGCATGACCTTTTGCCTGCTTTATGCTATGTCTTGCGTGTTCACCGTCGTTCCGGTTGTCCCTTTGCTTTTCCTAGGCAGGATCCTCGGTGGTATCAGCACAAGCATCCTGTTCAGCGTCTTCGACAGCTGGATGGTAACTAACTTCCGAAAGAATAAACTCGTTGAACATGGGTGCGACCTATCTAGGACATATGCCACAACCAGCATTGTTAATAGCCTCACAGCCATTGTGAGTGGTGTCACAAGCGAGTGGTTAGTTAACGTTACTGGTACCAAAAAGGCCCCCTTTCTGCTTAGTGCTGCTTTACTATGGTGTGCTCTCCAGCTCATCTGGGCTCATTGGGTACGAAGCTCCCGCTGTGTGATAACAACCAAAAGTTTCAAAGCTAATAAGTGAGCAGGTTGAAAACTATGGTGAAAAGGCATCGACGTCAGAAGGCGCTTCCAAAAAACCTTCTAACCTTTGGGCAACGTTGAAGAGGCCGTCGATTTTAGCTCTCGGTTTTGCATCTACTATGTTTGAGGGGTCTATGTACCTATTCGTCTTCTTCTGGACACCCACCATGAAATCTGTTCAGAAGTCTGCCGGGGAGCTTCCATACGGGTTTATATTCGCCAGCTTCATGGCATCCTCAATGGCAGCTGCGTTGATCTTCAACATTGCCATGCAGAGGCGGCCAGTCAAATATTCCCGACTTCTCATCGGCATCTTATTGACTGCAAACTTTTGCTTTGTCAAGCTGGCTGGCCCTAAGACTGAGGATGCCACTTTCTGGCTCTTTTGCCTTTTCGAAGCATGTGTTGGTATTTATTGGCCCTGTACCGGCTATCTGAAGGGCCGCCTTGTGGAGGACGATGTCCGCGCCAAAGTTTACAGCATTCTTCGAATTCCGTTGAATATATTTGTCGTGTCATTCCTCTTCCTTGCGGGGGATAGCAAACAGTTCGCGAAAGTCTTTGGAGCATGTTCCATGTTCTTGACAGCGTCTTTCGGTGCGGTCTGGGCCGCTAGCATGAAAGAGAGCATGCCTTAGGATCGGGAGTTATGAGCAGGTACCTATGCTGGTATCAATCGCTTTCAATCATATCATCAGTTCGAAAGGAGACACAGCGATCATCGGCCTAAACTTGCAGCAGTACAGATAACAATTCAGATATTAAACTCATCTCACACTTCCAAGTGCGCGTGTAGGAAATACATCTAGACGTCACTATGCCGCATATCAGGACTGAGCAATGTCATACCTTAGCCATATCAAGCTTCCTGGACGAAATTATATCCTAGTATTTTGCACTCGCAGAAGTTACAATTTCTATACGCATCTTTCCACGCGCGACACGTCATGGGTGTTGTTAGCCACCTAGAAAATCGAACCCCAAGGCTTAGCAGTTGTTATAGTGATGCTTGAGGCTTTATGTTCCTTCGAACTCTTCGATTTACCGCTAGGCCATGCCAATCTGACTGTTGTTTCTAAAGTCATTCTGGTCTATATATGTGTCTTTGCCAGCCGAGCCGGCATTTAGTTTCCATGGTTATGGGGCTTGTTGGTGCTTGTAGTGATGGCTGGGTGGATGTCATGGAGAGACTCCTGGGTGTTGGGGTGTTAGGGGTAAGGGCTTTGAGCATCGGGTCTAAGGGTATCAGAGACATGTTAAAGGGGATTGAAATGATGAGATGGGCAGACCACTACGACATCAAGAGATCGAGGTCAGTGTATTGACAAGGAGTGTGTATAGGTAGACTAGTTGATCGATACTTATAGCCATTATAGTGAGGTGGTAGAGGATCGTAAATATGACTTAGTTCCAAGAGTGTATATATATCTACCTACACAGCTATTATACAGTCTCCTATTCCAAAATAACTTGGGACTCCCCCCCAGATCATCCCCCCCTCCAAATCATACGTGACGTATGAGGGCCTTTTACTGTTAGTCTATTCAATGCCTGCCACTAGTCATCGTGTTAGTGATGGATCACATCTCAAGTCAAGCTATACACCCGCTATTGCTATTGCTGATGGTGATAGTATAAGATAGGAACTTAGACAGACTATTAAGAATCTGTAAGACCAGGTACTCGTCATCTACTCCTTCTGATTCTTATGACCCTGAATTTGAACAAGTCACGTCAAGTCCCCCATGGGCCACGTCTTCGGTAGTCTATCTAACCGGTAAGTCCTACAATGGTTTCCAGGCCTGGAGCATATATCGAACCAAGGCACAGAAACTACATATCAAGTCAACTACGCTCTAGGCTTAATATAAGACGTTCTCCTACATACGCCATACCTTTCCACCTTTAATAGGTACACGCAAACACCAAGAAAATGCTTACTAACCTTGGAAATCTGAAAAAAGGAGAGAACAAGAAAAAAAAGAACGCAATTGCTTACATACAATATTTCACTAATAAAATTCTAGATCATCGTCATTTCTCGCATAGATCATCAGGCTACCATGCCATATGCAATCAGTTCGGTTCCATGAGACTCAGAGGGATCAACCTTCGATCTAGTACCTAGGCATCTACCTGATTACCACCCAAACAGCTACCAATAGTTACCTACCTAGGTAGGTAAGGTAAGGTTATGTGTATATCGTTCGTATCCACAGCCCAAAACCCAGACAGAGATCTCTCGATCATCTAGTTATCTCTCTTATTAATCTACCTAAGGAGGTAGTTAAAAATCAATTCGAACAACGTAGGGTAGAATGAGAAGAATCAAGAAATCCCATCCCATCTCATCCCCAATGACGTAGCCTCGAGAGCCCCAAAAATATTAACCACATTCCATCACCCATCACCCATCCCCCGAGCGCCGGATCAAAATAGGGATCATCAATTATCGTATTTTTCCGGAATATTCTTTTTGATGTACAGTAACTACACGGCATAGTGTAGTGTACATGCCCTATGTACCTAGATACAGTATCTACGTAGATCCAACGGGGCCTACACACTGTAAATCCAACCAACCTGAAGTTCTGAACACCATCCATCACCAACGAAACCCTCCCCCCCCCCCAAAAAAAAGCCAAAAAGCACAAGCCTCATAACAGCCAGTTACCTAACTACCAGAACACAAACCTTCCCTAGTTAACTAGTTATTCCTTCCAGTTCGTAAACCACAAACCACAAACCACAAACCCCAGAGTCCCACTTCACTTCACCTTGCATACCTTACCTTACCTATCCACCTCCCTACCTCCCTACCCACATGTTCCCCAATTATCCCATCCAAGCAACCAGAATCTCGGGTCCAGAACTCCAGATACATAGTTATGTAGACCGACCACAAGCAACCAGCTGCCAAGCAATAAAATACAACTACCTGACCTAGGGTAGATTACATAACTAACAACAGGGATCCAAAAATTCGACGATCCTCAAAAAAAAGAAAAACAAACTCCCCCAGACTTGAACTTGGACCTCCGACCCCCCCCTGCTCCAGTATATCCATCCAGTTAGCCCAGTCAATAGCCTATTCCAGCTAACCGGCACCCATCACCCATCATCCACCTCCAATTGTAGGTATGTAGTTATTGGTACAATTAGCGTAGTAGACCAAAAAAAAAAACCCCCCCCATGAACGAAATTCGCTTCATCTCATTAGCCAAGCTCGCCCTATCACCTATCATCGCGCCAATGCGTCTAACTAGTGTAGTGTGTAGTCTATTCTATTCGGGATTCGGGACGTGACCTGACCGAAACGAGGCGAGTCGGAAGCCCACGTTAGGGCTAAATGAACCCTTGCGATTGGGTGGCAAGCCCCCTTTTCTGTTCTCTTTCCATTCAGCTAGACTCGCTGAGCTGAATCCAAACTGAGCTAACGGTTAGGTAATAACTAAACTGGGCCACTTACTGTATGGGTTCGTGTCAACAAATGACGAGTCATGTTCACGGTTTAGAAGAAAAAATCACCAAATCGTCAAGCAATATTCGAGATATCAATTGTAAAAAAAAACCGCAAAACTGTAAATTTTCTCTACCTTTTGGTATCATGCATTGGATGGCGAAGCCACAAAAGCTTACAAGATCTCCCTCACGATCCTTATGTATATATGTCACTCATGCTCCAACGTTCTCCTTAACTTCTCCTCCCACTCCCTGTACATGCAATTAATCGTTCCGGTAACTGACCCATCCCGCTCGCCGGACTATCATCAAGGTTGGTAGGCAGTTGGACATCAAGCCTCAAGCGTAACCGGGGAATCCACGTGAACCGTAATTAAAAGCAGTATTATAGATATAAAGGGGTAAATTCGACATACTTAGCGTCCTCTGTACGGACGGACGATAAGTGTCTGGTTTGATTTATGTGCAAAGGATGATCAAGAAGAAGTGAATAGTAGGTTCATCGAAGTGGAAACCACAGATTACCGATTCGCCAATGCTGAAAAAATGACACTAACTCATATAACACATGCAACTGATTTCATAGCTTTATAGCATGAGAGCGGCCAAGAGAATGGCAGCACCGCTGAAGCCGACCTTGAAAGCACCACCGGTCTGGACGGGGGCGCTGGTCTCAGAAGCACCGGCACTGGTGCTAGCTGAGGCTGCGGTGTCCTCGTTTCCAGTGGGGGCAGCGGTCGCAGAGGCGCCAGAGCTGGCAGAGGCAGAGCCGGAAGCAGAGTTGGTGGACGTAGCAGTAGATAGGGTAGTCTTGGAGCTGTCCGAGCTCTTAGTCGCAGAGGTAGCATCCGAAGAAGCAGTCTTGGTAGACTTAGCAGTGCTGGAAGCGGAGCTGCTAGTGGTCTCATCGTCGTCGGAGTCATCGTCAGTGACGACCTTGATGCTACCATAGGAACCGTCAGATCCTTCAGCCCAGACGTACTCCTCGGCGTTCTTGACACCGTTGCTGTAGTCGGCGATGGTGAGAGACTTGTAGTGAGCGATGAAGGGAGCCTGGCTGAAGTCGGTGTAACCTCCAGCCCATTCTCGGGTTCCTTCGGCAGATTTGGAGCCACCGGCAACCCAAGTACCGAGCTTGACTTGCATGGGGGTCTGGGGGAATCGGGTACCGCCCTGAGCGTCGGCATACTTCAGCTCACGGACGAGCTTATCGTTGATCGACCAGTGGACGTAGTCCTTAGTCCACTCAATGGTGTACTTGTACACCTGGTCCTGAGGGTTGGCAACCTGGTGATAGGCACCTCGGTCGTAGGTAGTCGTGTCTCCCTTGCCGAAGTAGTTGGTCTGCACCTGAGCCTTGTCACCACCAAGCCACTCCCAATCAATCTCATCCAAGTCATCAGATTGTAGCACGAAGCTGGTAACCACACCAACACCGGGCGCAGCCTGAAGCTCTACGTCAACCTTTCCGAAGAAGATGTACTCCTTGCTAGTGATGGTAGGGGCATCTGTCTCCTTGTTGATAGTGAAAACGGCACCTTCGCCGTCGTAGGTGAGGGTGGTGCCGTCGGCGATCTTGAAATGATCGCTCTCGCCCTTGGTGAAATCGATGGTGACAGTCTTGCCAAAAGCAGGGTCGGCAGGGCAGCCTGATATCTAATGTTAGTAATTGGGTCTTGAAAAAAATAAAAGTGCTAAATGTTCCCATAGCAGGTAGCAGATAGCATGATAAACTCACTCTTCTCCATAGGATTGCAGTCAGTGTGGGTCTGAGCAGAGACCATCCGGCTGGCAGCCAGGACCACCGCGGTGGTAGATAGAAGTCTGGAGAACATTTTTGTTTGGTGTTACGTAGCGACAAAAACAGATGGCTAAAAGGAAAGCTCAAGTTTGTATATTTGAGCAGGAGGGTGCGGGTGGGGGTTATTAAAGAAGATTCAATTAAGAGTTCTGCGTTAACGAGAGACAGAAACTGTTGCGAGTAAAAACGAAGGAGGTCAGCCTACGCTTGTATACGTAAGAGAAACAGTTTTCAGCAGAGGAATGCGTGTATGTGGTAAACGAAGGTGTGGGAATAAAGGTGAAAGAAGGGGTTTGTTTGCAGGGAAGAGGGAGCCGCTGTGGTTTTATTTACAAGCCAACGACCAAGTAACCAGTGCTTTCCATCGAATATCCTTACTCGTTCTTGCTCAGCTTACCCAGTCCTGCCAGTCCAAACTCGTACTACAGCGCCGAGCCTACTCGTTTGGGTAGGTGTCTCCCCTAGGGCCCCTGTTTATCGCTTGTCTGGGAAGCCAGTCCAGACTCGACCTGCCAGCTAAACTATACGCCGTTAGACCCGAGACGGCCGAGCAGGAATGCTCCAAATTTGTGGCTCTGCTGAGGCAACTGGGCCAATCAGTGTGGATTAGTACACTCAAGTCGCCCAATGTAGTAGCAGGGGTCGCAGGGATAACTAGGGTCTCCTTGCACTGCGCCCCATCATCTCGCATCGTGATAATCCCCCGTTCGCATCCCAGGGGCCATCAGGGCCACACGAAAAATGGAAGAGATCGTACCACCCCATCTCTCCAAGAAGTCTGGAAGTGACGTTGCGCGTGCACGTCCAGTATCTTCCACGATCATCGATGATCATTGATCGTGACCTTTTTTCCTCTTCGTTCAAAGTTTAGCTGTGTGAGTGGCTGTGTTAAAGATCAAGTGGGTATGATAGTGATAAGAGAGAACACTACGGAGGAGAATACGGATCTATTTAGGGATCAAAGAGCGACATCTGTATGTGACTGACGACATATCTGCTGTGTTACACGGCCCCGGTGTGCTCGCTTTTCCGGGACTAATACTGTACACTATGAGATGCAAGTGCTGGTAAAAAAAAAAAAGACGCGCTACGTAAATGAAATAAGGGGAACTGGGGCAAGCTACAGTTGGGCTAGGGCTGTTGGCAATGGGCAATGGGCATAGTGTATTGTACATAGGAGTTCGAAATTCGAATGTTCAATGTTGTATAACATTGTATAACAGTTAAGGCATTAGCCGCGCCGCAGCTTGCTCCTTCGATGTTTGGTTCACAGGAATTGATTGATTCTTGGTTCTTTTTAATGGGGTCATCTAGGGTAAATTGACTGGATCATATTAGCATATACCGAATAGACTGGAGTGGTGGATGGATGCCTAGCAAGCGAGCAAGCGAGGAAGCAATAAGAAAATCCATCCGTATTTCAACCCATGTTTTCCCACCGAAAGTCGCTTTGGCAGTTTAAGTTAATAGTTCATTTTTTATTTTATTTTTTCAGGCCCCTCTCTCTCTCTCTCTTTCTTTCTTTCTCTATCTTAAAAATCCTATTAACGTTTTGCTTCACTTTTACTAGAACGTCTCATCTTAATGCTACATGTAAAGTTAATTCTACGGATACACGGCAAACCCATCAAGTAGCCTATTGGCTCATTACCTACGTAGTAGCCTTAACGTGCATAGGGGTCTTTATTTCGCACCTACATACTATGTATGATTAGTATGTACCTGCCTGCATACCTAGTACTAGCCTACTAGTGTAGGTAGAGTTGCTACCTACGTAAGGTACCTAGGTACCCAACATATTGGATGCAGCTACCTGATGCCTACCCTGTCTGCCAGCCTACATAGTCGGTAATTTCTGTCAGGTACGGGGGAAATGCAATGAGGAGCAAGGATGTGTGGTAAGGCGAAATGAGCCAATGCAGAGTTAAAAAATTAATGTCCTGGGCGACAGCAACGGTAAAGGCGCTAAGGGCTATTCAATACGCACATACGTCCGAGTCCTCCAATACATACGCCCGTATAGTAGTACTCATAACACTAATAATGCTAATAATATAATAATACAATAATACAATACATATCCTACTATAAAATAGTAGCCTATTGTAAACCTTCGGACCCTCAATCACTAATACACCAAATAATCTTTACGATTTGGGCCCATGCCTAATACCTACATGCTAAGCTTCTAGACTGCTTGACTAGGTAGTATACTCGACATACTCGACATACTCGACATACTCGATTCAATGCTGTCAGCGACTGGGGACAACACTGTCCAATAGTCAATTGATTGTACGTACTGAGTTGAGTATAGGACTTCCTTCAAGTGCCACGACTTAAATTATCAGTTGTGCGTCCAAGATGATGCATGCGGCCCGGCAACCAACACTGCTGTTGAAACAACAAATTGGCTGTAATAGTTAGTTAGGTACCACTCCATTGATTCCCTTCAAGAGGAATTGTTGTTGGCGGTCTGGTCCGAAACAACTTTCAGGCGTCAAGGACTCTCCATTACCTACATGTACTGTATGTGCATATACACTATGTATTGCAGTATTGCAATGCTTGAGTTCGCTTTGTCGCCAAGTGATGGGTTGATTGAGTGAGCGGTATGTCATTGAATAGATCCATTGTCTCGAGATGCCGAGCGGCCATTTGACGATACCAAGGGGAAATGCTCGTATTCGACATCCGCATGACCAGATCTGGAGCTTGCAAGGCTACGGAGGGTCCGACACGAATTTTGGACAGCTTCAACTTAGCTTAGTGCTTATTGAATCGCTTAAGCCGGTGTGCAGCCGTTGTCACCGCCGTTGTCACCGCCGTGAAAGCGGGAAGAGCCTTGTGTGGACTCCCCAAATCTCCCAAATCTGATTGTTTATCGGCTCATTCCGATCCCTACGGTCATAGTTCAACCAAGGAGAAGAAAACCACAGTACTATACTATATAGTATTTATCACTCAGTCGTCGCTAATACCTAATTCAACAACATTGAAGACCAATATACAAGTCCTTGACCACTTACTTGTATATTACATAATACACAAATACCGGATAATAGGCATTTCATGATCCTATTCCCAGTCTTGATCAGCTCCCCGCTTAACCTTATAACAAAGCTTATCCCATTCCTTGCTCGAGCTTTGTTCAGGCCGTGCCACGTTGTTCGCAAATTCCCTAGGTTAGATCCGAACGAACGACGTATCACATGCCTCTCATACTATGTAAGTACAGCTCGGCTGCCTAATCTAGGTAACAACTGATTTGAATATGTTGTATGCATGTAAATGTATGTAGGAAGACATATGGAAGATGGAATGCTGTAAGGTCAAGTCGAGTATACTCAGTGGAGATGACTAGCCCGTTCACTATAACGTTCGAGCTTAGTTAATGTCTATTATTAGATTCATTCCGTTGGAATCAACCATCTCACTCGCTACTCTCGACAACACCCCGCGACCCAACGGAGACCAGTGTCATAAATTTCCATTGGACTAAGCAGCCACTTAAGCCATGTTGCTAGGATAATAATATATACCACGTGGTATAACCCGACTTATTGGCCGTGAGAGGTCTGTAAGGCTGCATCGGGCGCTCTGCTATTAAATGTACGACGCCATGGTCGGGTGGCTAGGACCACACAGAAGCCGTTGCGATTTCAATAGAACGGAAACAGAATTCCTACCTTCTTCAGCCCTAGTAAACTATTCCCTATCCCGCATTTCACTTTTCCCCATGGGCCCTTTTTCAGCCTTAGCAAAAGTAATGTACGTATACAGATACCCCCTTATACCTATCTAATCAACGATCACGCTATCACGGAACACATCATTCTAGAAGCTAGTATCATGAGTAGCAGCGGTAGGGATGTTCCGTTGACGTCTGTTTTGTTTTTCTTTTTCTAACTAACCTTTTACCAGTGTAGAGGGGCTGAGACAATCCCACTCTGTCGAGGCGCAGGGTCAAACTAAACAGTGTAGGCTAGCTAGTCTAGTCACTGGTAAATAGCATGCGGCTTCCGCCAAGTCATTCGATCCAAGCTAGAACATTACATCTGAATCGCTATTCTGGCAGTTCCCAAGGCTAGGCATTGCTTTCCAAAACAAATGGGATCATGCCGGCCTCCGAGTGACAGAAATTCCCGTCCTGGCTTTTGATAAACTCGGATGCTGGCATTGTAGTAATAGTTATGTTGTATGTGCAGGTATGTGTGTTTTGGCAACTGACCGAAGGTCTTGGCTCTAAATGCATAACAGTGATTGTTTCATCGCGGCACGCCACTAAAAAAACAAAAAGTCGTATCTTCCAATTGGAGGTGAGGGCACCGACACCTGCCTCGACATTTGGACCAGTCAGCTGAGCTGGGTGGTCAGCCAAGTAATATCTGGTAACCCCTTGGAGGTCTTGCTACGTTACAGAAGTGGCTTTGATGTTTTTTTTTTTTTTTTCCTTCCAAGAGGGCAAAAAGGCTATCAAACGGCTATGAATAATATATTCAAGTATACCCAGGCATGACAGGCAGATTAATGGCCGGAAACAGTAGCTTACCTCCGTGGCGGTTTAAGGTTAATGTGATCTATACCGAATGTTATCTGATTCTGATGATCCTCTATAGTTGCCTAGGTTAGGTACATTCGGGAGTAAACATATCAATTTGGCGGAGAGTGCCAAATGATGGAATTTGAAGAGCCGTCTTCAATTCGCGAGACTTTCGCAAGTCAGCTCAAGTAGGTATGCATTATTCTCTCTCAAGTCAGATCGCGATTGAATCCAATCACTAGCTCTCGTGACTTATACCTAATGGATCACGCATATAAGTAGGTGGCTATCTACTCAGGTAGTTAGTAGATAATTGCCTTGTGCATGTTCTCTGATGGGTAGGACAGCATCGAGGCAAACATAGGTAAATGAAAAGGGGGGTTACCTAAACCTATCAGTCATAAAAGTAATACCGACTCTCGATAAACATGAACTGATCGGTCACGACCTGCATACACAGTCCTTGAACTTGGTGGCTTCGGGCATAACTCGTCAATTCTGACATCGTAAATCATTATGATATTAGGTAGTAGGTAGGGGAGGTTATCAGCGGCCCAACCCGGCTTCCGTTAAGGAGTTAGGGATATCTATCACATTAGCAAGAACATCGAACTACATAATGGCTTGCTTGTTTTATGTAACTCGCGAGGCGTAGATGTAGTCGCCCGAACCTATTGACACCACAGCGAAGAGCGCCAACGGCTATCGGTAGGAGGCTGGTATGTCCTCGAAAGTTTCAGTGATATAATAAGAAAGCTCTACCTACATACGTTCGTGATGAAGTTGAAGACCGAGACTACAAAGAGCGGCGGCGAGTCAGTGCACCGGATCGAGTGCCCCAATTGTAGAGGAAACTTTTCCTCTTGCTGATGCAAGATTAACATGCATGTGTGTATCTAGCAGCTATTGTGGTTATTTACACTTCACAAATCGCGCATGGGTAGATCGATCATGTATATCCCTGTTAGAGCACCTACATACCTGCGCAAGTAAAGTAAGTACGTATCTAACCTAGATCTAGATCTAGATATGTATGTACCTACATGCCTGGAGCTTAAAAAAGGGGAGAGGAGGCATAAATCCATGTGTTTGCATGAAAGATAAAAACCAGTGCCGATGAAGCCGTTCCCCTTTCTTTTCCCTGCCTTGCCTACCGGTAAATATAACTCAGCGAGGGGCATCACGTCGAGAGTACCGGATGCCAGCGCGCTTGTAGAACTTCCATCCCCCATCGCAGCAGCAGCAGCAGCAGCAGCAAGCCACTCGACAGGCGAATAAGGGAAGACTCCCCATCCGCGCCACGCAGGTGTAAAGTTGAGAAGACAGCAGCCCATCTACCGCCCATAAGCCGCCGCAATCCTCTCCGCAACCCCCTGCCCCGACAGATACGCGCCCGCCACCGTCCCGCACTCCTCGAACGGCGCCGCATGCTCGCCGCAGAACCACAGCCCCCTCCCCCCGCACCCCGCCCGCAGCGCCAGGATGTCCTGGTCCGCCGCCTCCACGCCCACCTGGAAGTTGCAGTAGCTCGCGTTGCCGGCGAGGTCGTCCTTCAGCCACGCGCTGGCGAGGAAGGCGGTGGGCTGGCACTCCGGGAGGGAGGCGTCGTAGTGTGGGAGGCGGCTGTAGTAGGGGGAGAAGAAGGCGCGGAGGAAGGCGGTTGCGGTGGGGGAGGAGGTGGGGGAAGTGGAGGGGGAAGATGTGGTGGTGCCGTAGACGCTGTCGACGACGTGGCGCGAGCAGTCGCCGTAGAGGTAGAAGAGGAGGGTTGGATGGGAGTTAGGTGGGGAGAGGGCGGCGAGGTTCCAGAGTTCTTGGGGCCAACCGCAGGGGTTGGTGTCGGGTGCGTAGGCGGGGGTGAGCCAGTTCGTGTAGGCTGGGAAAGTGTCCGAGTTTGGGCCCGAGTCCGAGGTTGAGGTTGAGGTTGAGGCTGGGTCAGGGTCGGGGTCGTCGAGCCAGAAGGCAGAGGGGAAGGTAACAAACACCTTCTCGAGCTGCGACAGCTTCAGGTTGTTGATGGCGGCGCTGAGGCGTGGGGGCAGCGCCGGCTGAAACGTCGTGTGCATGTTCTTCTGCAGCCAGCCGAGCGGCGTCGCCATCACCACCTCGTCGAAGGCGTAGTCCCGCCCGTCCTCGGTCTTGAGCACCACCACCTCCTCGCTATTCCTCGCACTGCGCTCGGGGGCGATCACCGTGACGACCTTGGCGTTGAGCACGATTTCCGCCTTCTCGCGGGCCGGCTTCGAGATCCGTTTCAGGATCGCGGCGTAGCTTGATGCGATGAAGACTTCCTCTAATCATAAGTGAAAAAGAAATCAGGTTAGCGATTTCCTTGCGATTGTTGAGCGAGCGATCCCTTACCGCCTCCGCAGCACTCCTCCATCCACGCGAACCTCAGACTCTGCTTCCAGACGGGCTCGCCGACATAGGCGCCCCACATCTCGCACATCTGGACGAGGATGCGCTGGCTCTCCTCGTCGGCGGGGAGCTGCTTCGCGGCCTCCTTGCTGACGAAATCCCACAGGGACTCCTGGGCAGGGATGCTCTTGCCGCCGTCGGCGTCGCGGGCGGCGGAGCTGGACTCGAAGGCCTTCTCGATGATCTCCCACAGGAGGGTCGAGAGGCGGTCGGTCTTGTCGGTGGGCACGGGGTGGCCCGAGGAGTCGTAGATCAGCTGCTTCCCGTTCCAGTGGTGCAGCGGCGTGTTGGTCTCGATGGCGAGCTTCAGGATCGGGTGCACGTCGCCGCTGTCCCAGGTGTGGATCCAGTTCGGGCCGCTGTGCTTTGGTAACAGGAACTTTTTAGCGAATATTCCTGTTGCATGAAACTACCTGCTAGGCAAAGTGTCTAGGTAGATAGATATAGGAATGCGGCGTGATTGGGAAATTACATGTCAACCGTGTATCCCAACTCATTCGACTGGCAAATCTAGACTACTCAGTTAGTTGGTGATCTCATCTAGTTTTGGCTATGGGTTCTGGTAGGTACTCACTCGCCCGCCGATTCTATTCCTAGCCTCGAGTATCGTTACTTTGAAGCCGCGGGATAGAAGGACATCCGCGCATCGAAGCCCGGAGGCGCCCGCACCGACGATACCTACGTGAGGCATTTTGCCGCTGCGGTCCATTCTGGCAATTGCTCTTAATAGAATATATATACCTAGGTGGTCTTGCTCTCCCTTAGTGAGCCTAAGGTGCCTAAGCAGGGAGGTAGGTAAGAATTAAGAAAGTAAGACAGTAAGACAGTAAAGTAAGTAAGTAGGTGTTGGTGTGAATCTCAACCGTTCGTGCTTCTATTAACATCGGTAAAGCGTGTAGTGTATTAATACTCAACGAACAACGCAAAAAAAACCAAAAGTCCTAGATCTCCAAACAAAAAACAGCTCATTCATTATATGTCCCAAGAAATTATATCGCTCAATGCCCAAACGTAACCGCCAGTATGCGGAAATGGGGTGATCGTGAAGAAAGGCAACTTGCAAGGCAGAATGTATGTAGGTGTATGCTACCTACATAGTATGCTTGCTGGTCACAGTTTCACAGACGGTGTAAGTAGCCCACCCAACCTGATTTATTTCATGTTTTTTTGTTACCTTGGTACGGGAACTAAGGTCAAAGGTACTGGCGCTTATTTTTAAAAAAAATCTCAGAGAGGTTAAGCCGTAGACTGCCGGTGCTACTTGGCTTGCTTTGGCTTTGTTCATGACATTTCAGCTTTGGGGAGCTGTTTGATCACCATCTACTATACGCCGTACTAGGTCATGAATGCATGTACTTCGTAGTATGTAGGCAGAGACTCTGCATACACCAGAACGCCACCATCTGATCTGATTCTACTAGATCTGGCAATCCGCAAATGAGGGAGGAACAAAAATCATGATATAGTTTCCAAGTTTGGAAGACGAATAAATTCTCTTCCGGATATCAATCCGTCCTATGCAATATACACTTTACTCCTTTTACCCCCATGACCCTTTCCTTAGCCTTTTCCTGCAGTGAAACTTACAACCCTTCTCTAGGTATCTTATTTACCTACATTTAATGCAAGCTCTGGAGAAGTTTAATCTACATATGTACATACCATGCCGTAGTTATATGTACCCAATCGCCAGTTCCTTCCCTTTCTTCCCTTCCTTCTATACGCGTAGCCGGCCCCCTACCAGCAGACCAATGTATGCGAGCACCCTGTACGCCGTGCCTATGCAGAACAGAATCAAGACGTTGAACCAGCAGCGATCGAGATGGTAGCCCACCAGCTGCGAGGTGAGCTCGACGTCGTAGAGGTACCTATACGGCTCGATCAGCTGGCCGAAGTACAGCTCGGCGAGCCAGGTGGCGGGAGACGCGCGCCACAGCCACTCCATCTGCCAGTCTTTCACGTTCGACAGCGGCGGCGCCGCGCCGCAGAGGATGCCGACGATGAGGGTGATCATGGTGGCGATGAGCGGCGCGTCCTCGCGGCGCACCACCATCGACACGCAGCTTGCGAGCCCGTAGATCGAGTAGAAGTACACGAGGTTCGTGACGAACGCGACGCCCCACGGTATGATGGGGACCGAGATGAGGAGGATGAGCGTGGTGAAGTGCATGCAGGCGAACACCATGCGCGCCAGCACGGAGAAGTTCTTGGCAACGAAGTACGCGATGCGCGAGTGGCCCGCCTCCGACTCCCGCTTGTACAGCAGCATCTCCTCGGAGAAGACGCGGACGCCGGGCGCGCCCGAGATGAGGCCGATGGCGATGGCCATCAGCAGCGCGAGCTCGGGCACCGACTTGATGTCCGTCGCGAGCGACAGCACCTCGTACGGCGCGTTGTACGTGCCCGTGTACAGGACACCTTTTTTCGAGTTCTGCGCCAAGCCAAGCAGCAGTCCCGCGATCGAGGCCAGCGCCATCTCGAAGAAGAAGGCGGACCGGGTGCGCCACTGCTGCAGCATCGCGCGCTTGAGGCACAGGTGGCACTGCCGCCAGTGCGGGGCGCCGCGCTTGCGCAGCAGCTGGCGGTGCCGCGAGTTGTTCTCGGCGATGAGCGACTTCGACGTGCTGACCGAGGCGTGCTTCTCCCGGATCGACGCGTGCTGCCGCGACTGCGCCCAGTTCGCGATGAGCGAGTCCTTGGAGATGTCGCCCGCGGGCTTGTAGATCCGGCCGTTGCCCGTCACGATGTCCGTCACGACGTCGCCGAAGTTAGAGTGCGCCGGGAAGCTGTACCCGACGTCCTCGAAGAAGTACTGCACGCCGGACTCGGGCCCCTCGTAGATGATCTGCCCGTTGGCGAGTAGGATCAGGTCGTCGAGCATCTCGAATATCTCCATGCGTGGCTGGTGGATGATGACGATGACGGAGATGCCCAGCCGTGCAATCGCCTTGAGCGTCCGCATGATGGACGAGGCGGCATTAGCGTCTAAACCGCTGGTAGGTTCGTCGAGGAAGATGGCCATAGGAGCTGCGGCCAGTTCCATCCCGATGCTTACTCGCTTCCGCTGGCCACCGCTGATAACGGGCTTTCCTACGCTGCCGACCAGAGAGTTGCGCACGTGAGATAGTTCCAAACAGTCAATCACCGAGTTAACATGTGCTTGTATATCCACGTCTTTCCAGGCTCTAGGTAAACGTATCCTCGCCGAGTGGAGGATGTTCTCGTACACCGTTAGCTCGGGCAGCACGATGTCGTCTTGAGGCACGTAGCCAATGAGCTTCTTGTATTTCTTGATCTTCCCAGGCACGTTGTTGATGGTAACCGAGCCGCCTGTATTTTGAGTCTTCCCCATGAGCACATTCACAAACGTACTCTTGCCAGCGCCAGAGCCGCCCATGACGGCCGTGAGAGATCCGCGTTCGATGGAGCCGGTAACATTTTGGAGGATCGGTTTTGCAGTTCCTTTGGGTTGGAAGGAGAGGTCCGAGTACGTAAACGACAGTCCAAAGCGAGCGCCGTCGGTTGCTCTTCTCATAGACTCGACGAATGCCTTGAGCTGGGGAGAGAAGCCACTTTCGGGCATGTCCAGCGTAGAGCTCCGCGGCGTTGGGAATTCCAACGCAGCCTCGAAACCAGTCCAACCCTCTTGTGGGACGTGGTTAGAGCGCGTCTCCTGTGCCTCGTGGTCTGCCTCTCTAGGAACCTCTTCGTAGCCTGTCGTGACCCCCACGAAGGTGCTCTTCTTCTCCACGAATTTACCGTCCATGTGTCGCTCGCGTGTCCTCCAAAACCGCTTGCGAATACGGTACCAGATAAACGCAATGGCAAGGATAACGTCGACGATAACCAATACCAGGATCGGTATCAAAAACATCTCGTACGTCGATTTTGCCGGGCAGTAACTTCCAACGGTACATGCGGTAGGTTGAGGCGCACCCGGTTGACAGTAAGAGCCGGCTGGGCAGGGGAGCATTTCGGTGCCCCCTTTTTCGGGTGGGCAGTAGTATCCTTGCTGGCAGACAACCGGTTCGAATGGTCCCATCCCGATATTTATGCCGTTGAAACTGCAGGTGTAGCCCCCCAATCGCGCTATTTGGCATTCCGTGATAGGAGGACAGTATTGTGGTAAGGAGTTTACGGTATTGTTAGTGCCTAGTCGCTAGAATGTCAGCACACCTTTTCCTCGTCACATATCTCGATATTCTTTGTAATCCCCAACAAAACTTACACAAGAAACCCGGGTTACATCCATTGTCGTTCCAGTTAGTCACATTCTGGATTTGTATCGGGATAGCTCCAGGCCGCCAGCAAGGGGCAGCGTCGATAGGAGTGTCGTTGACCTGAAGAGCTGTCACTGACCCGTAGTAGGACGTCGAGAAGGTGGTGTGGTTTTCACCGGTGCATGCTTGATCCCACACGCTTAGGGTGGAGGGATCGAGGTTCACTAGAGAGTTATCGTCGGGATTCAGCATGAGGGCTTTGCTGGTGTCAGGGCCGCTTGACGCGTCCCATATCGGTAAATTATCCTGCAAACTGGCAGTGCCCAGGTTGTTGAACCACTTCCCACTCTTTACATTGTAGACGCCTTGTGTCTGATTTCCAATACATTGCCAGGCCGCGTCGGTGTCAGCTACGTTTTCTTTTCCTCGCAGAGCACATAGGCACGCTTGTGTGTCAAGGAATAGCGGCCCTTCAGCTGGATCTTGTGGTAGGAAAGGGTCTTGGATCGTAAGGGCACTCTGAAGAAGTTCCTGGTTCGGCATTGTGATGATGTTGCGAGTCACTTCACGCACGCAACTTAGATACTCAAGACTCAAGACAACAACTCCTTCTCGGTAAAAAGGTGAGACATATTGGCGAACATCGTAGAAAACGTCAAGAGACCTGTGGATGAATATACCATCGTAAGACTACATCAGAGACAACTACGTATGGCCCGTGCTGCGGCGTCTTTACCTACGGATGTTCATCTCGAATAGGAAATGACTGATCGTGGCTGCGCAACAAGATGATGTCGAAGGATTTACGCCGTATGCTATTACATGACCGGTTGTCTTCCGAAGCCTGTCCAGCTAGCTACCACAAAGCTCCAGCCACTAAATAGGCTACCGTTTAGGGCTGATATATGTAGGACTAAGGTGAGACTCCCGTCCGTAATGACTTGGCATTGCTAAGCTCGTGGGTCCTATAACGGATACCAGGTGCCTACAAAGGCTTCATTTCATCAGACAAGATAGGGTGCAGAATAGGCTGCTGTAGCATTGTGAATCGTGATAAAGGGGGGATATGCTAATATTATTACTTGCCTAGGTACCTACCTACCTTAGTAGGCACCTATCAACTTGACCAAAATAATGAGAAGGTTATGACGAATGCCTCGAACTGGTGTCAAATCAGATATACTGACTTACCTGACACAACAGTAGGGATCAGTCAAGCGGTATACAAGTTATACTTGTTATCCATAGTTACTTACAAAAATAAAACACGCAGGTAAGCAACCGTGGAGATCAACCCGGCCCGCGTCAGCAGAACCATGCGGCGTAGTATGTAAGGCAGTCATGTAGATCACCCAGACTTATTCTTCCACAAAGCCTCCCAACAGCTAACAAGCTAACAATTTGTGGGACAAAAAAGAGAAGATCGTCATATTTGAAGCCACCTCTTTAATTGTTGCCTTACTCCTCTCCACTACGGTTCAGTATCTAGTTCTCGAGCTAAGCGATCTCTCTCGGCTTGCGATTCATCGAATAGAATAGCCACTTCGGAATGACCACGAGTCGCAGCTATTTGCATTGGAGTGTCGCCATCCACATCCACATTGTATATATCGGCTCCGTGCTCAAGCAGGAGTCGAGCGATAGTAACATGTCCACCATACGCACACATACTGAGAGCTGACCAACTATATATATGATACTGATGTTAGCATGTCTTGAAAGCACTATTGAGTATTGCACACTCTTGAGATTCACTCACCCCCATCGATCGCGTGCATTTACGTCGCACCCGATGCTAAGCAGCTTAGCAACCTTTTCAAGGTTACCATCGCTTGCTGCCTGGACAATTGCATCTTCCTTGACGAAGAGCTTGCGGATAAGCCTAGCAGGGTCTGTGAGAGACTTTTTTCTAACAGACGGCGTAGTGGATTCCACAGTTAGCGGCTTGAAGATCTCTTCTAGAGGTCTTTCAGCTTGCTTCTTGCGCATGTTTAGCTCGAATTCCTCGTTTGCTATATTCATCTCAACACTCGATGACACAATGCTACCGCCGTACCCGGAGTCGGCGGAGATCGTATCGTTCAACTCGATTGGGGCATCTTCATTCGCTAGTCCTTGGGATAGAACCGACTTCATCCAGCTCGAGATATATTCGTGATTCTCTTCCATGATTGCAGGGGATATGCCAACGTCCTCGAGCTCTCGTCGTAGCTGCGCCCACACATCCGGTGATTCGATTGTTTCGACGACATCTGGCACTGTAACGACGGAGCCTTCCCGGTATCCAGCACGCACTTCGCAGATGAACTTATTCAACCTCTTCTCGATTCTTGCCGTCGATGAACTAGGTACCGTGCAACGTCAGTATCACAGAGATAAGGCGCCCTTGTGAGGGTTGCGCACTTAGCTAAAGAGCTGTTGAAAGCAGCTAGCAGCGTCACATTGCTCACCAACCGTGATCGTATATCAGCAAAGTCTTCAAATCCAAACCGCATCCGGTCCCAAGCCCTCTGGGCTTGTGTACCGAGGCGCTCATACGAGTCGAGCAGTTTATCCAAATCGCGAAGCGTTGCATTACATCCATCCGTCAGGATATTCAAGCGATTTCTTCGAGAAGTGTCGAGTTCAGAGTACTCAGCGATAAAGTCCTCAGTTTCTTTTAGTACAACATGTAAAGAAGCAACTTCACTTGATAGGCGCTTGAAGTTATCGCCCGAGTCTTTGCAGGCCTTGTACACCTTCCAGGCCAGCTTAGAAGCAAGCACCAGATCGCCAAAGCCCACACCGAAGCTCATTCTGATTTCGACAACCTAAAAGCTGTATTGCGGTTGGGAGAGGTCGGGGTGTAGTTGATACGCTAATGCACATTCTCTAGACGTTATTCAAGGGTAGTAAATGTTGTCAATTTCTTGCTAAGTATTGGGTTATTGGACTATTGGGTTAAACTGTTGGGCAGGCGACGGTGATTTTCTAGACATTGCAAAAATCTCCTATCTCGCGAACCAGCCCAATTTCAGCTTTCAACCCTGAGCCATCAGTCCTCAGCCACTGGGCAGACCGCGACGAGAGGGGCCAAGGAGTGTGGGCAAGGCATTTGAAAGTTATCACATTCCGTAGCGCATGTGATGGCTTAGTTACCGCCGTGGCGTTCAGCTACAAGGAATATATACAGGCAATGATTCCTGCAGAAAAGAAAGCTAACGCTTGTTGACTAGCCTGGACGATGCAGATAATAGAATACAGAACTGATTTGGCGACAAGGCATATCTCGTCCTGCGAGGACAGAGTCCCACAGATTTGGGAAACTTAGTCTACCTACTCGAGGTTTTGCTGATCACCATTTGGTATTTTCGAGACAATCGGCCTTGTTGGCTGATGAGTAGTCGCGTACATAGTAAGTAAGAGCAAGTAGTGTATGTTGCCAGATGGGTGACGGACTTTACTCAGTACCGGTATGTATCGTAGCCATGAGATCGGCGGCTGGGGGTTGTTCAGCTGGGAGGGGGCAGTGCATGATGATGGTGATGGAATACTACGTATGTAAATGCCTTGAGGGATGAGAGGGTATGTATGAGAGTACCTCATCCTGCAGATTCCAGGTTGTTGATAAAGAAAACAAAAAGGGTTGGCACATAAAGCTAAAATAGCTAAAATAGACGAGCTGAAGTTAATTCAATTTAACTCCAAGTAGTTATTACATGCCGTTTAAGGATATAAATGGTATAAATACATACTAAGATAGATGTGCATCTCTGCACGTGATACATGCAACTATGCACATACTTAGAGTGCCCCGCGTTGAATACGAAAGGTATGTACAGCTACAAACGAGGTGGGGTGATTCAATTCAACGCAATAGTTAAATGAAATAGTTAAGGAAAAAAAAAAAGATTACCCCGCGATCTCGGATTGGATTGAGTCACCAAAGCTAACCTTAACTTCAAATACTCAAAAGATTTATTGGTGGGGGATCATTGCGATAACACCAATTGATTCTTTTCAACTACCAAACTTTGTCACAGATATCTATAGCAATATAGTTATTCACCATGGCAGACCAGGCACCTACAGACCAGGTTGCAAACTTGCACCTGGATGAAGTTACCGGCGAGAAGGTGTCTAAGTCGGAGTTGAAGAAGAGACAGAAGCAGCGCGAGCGAGACGCCAAGAAGCAGGAAAAGGCTGCTACCGCACCACCTAAAGCTGCGAAGAAGACGAATGCTGAGGCAGACGAGAAGGAGTTGACTCCTAACGTACGTTTCTTTATGCTCATGCTCAGATTCAAAATCCAATACAGCTAACACATCTTAGCAATACTTTGAGATTCGATCTCGAGCTATCACCAAGCTCATTGAGTCTAAGGACCCATATCCTTACCCCCACAAATTCAACCGCGATTATGACCTCAACAACCTCGTGAGCGAATATGGTCACCTCAAGTCCGGAGAACACGACAAATCCAAGACTTTGCGTGTGGCCGGCAGAATATACAATAAGCGCGCCTCCGGGAGCAAGCTACTCTTCTACGATATCCGAGGAAACAATGGTGTTAAGGCCCAAATCATGTGCCAGGCCCAGGAGGTTCATGAGGGTGCTCCTGCTTTTGAGAAGCAGCATGATCATATAAGACGTGGTGATATCATCGGAATTATTGGTTATGCCGGACGAACTGCTCCCAAGACCAAGATCGAGAAGGGCGAAGAGGGTGAACTCTCCATCTTTGCCACAGAGGTCATCTTGCTATCGCCGTGTCTACACCAGTTGCCCGACGAATACTACGGATTCAAGGATCAAGAGCAGCGTTACCGCAAGCGCTACCTCGATCTTATCATGAACCCCAAGACCGCCCAGACCTACCGCACTCGCACCAAGATTATCAAGTATATTCGCAGCTACCTTGATAATGCCGGCTTCGAAGAGGTGGAAACTCCCATTCTTAACCAGATCGCTGGTGGTGCTACCGCCAAGCCTTTCCAATCCCACCTCAACGACTACAACATGGACATCTTTTTAAGAATAGCTCCCGAATTACCCCTCAAGATGTTGATCGTCGGAGAGTACGACAAGGTTTACGAGATTGGTCGCCTATTCAGAAATGAAGGTGCCGATTTGACCCACAACCCTGAATTCACCACCTGTGAATTCTACGAAGCCTATGCCGACTTCAACGACCTCATGAAGAGGACCGAAGAGCTGGTTTCGGGTATGGTGAAACAGCTCACTGGTAGTTATGTGACTTCCTTCACCACCCAGCACGGCGAGACATACACTGTGAACTGGGAGGCGCCGTGGCGACGAGTTGAGATGATTCCTGCGCTAGAGGAAGCAACTGGGGAAAAATTCCCGCCCGCCGACCAGCTTCATACTGAGGAGACGAGGGAGTGGCTCAAAGGTGTCATGAAGAAGGTCAAGGTTGTCTGCCCCGAACCGCAGACCACCGCTAGGATGCTCGATAAGTTGACCGGCGAGTTCATCGAGGAAACTGCCGTGAATCCCACTTTTATTACCGAGCATCCCAAGATCATGTCGCCGTTGGCCAAGGACCACCGTGAGAAGGCCGGTCTAACGGAGCGATTCGAGGCGTTCGTTTGCAAGAAGGAGATTGCCAATGCCTACACCGAGTTGAACCAACCGTTCGAACAGAGACTGCGCTTCGAGGAGCAGGCTAACCAGAAGGCGCAAGGAGACGACGAGGCGCAGATGATCGATGAGACCTTCCTCAACGCTCTCGAGTACGGCCTACCCCCCACCGCCGGCTGGGGCTTGGGCATAGACCGACTCGTCATGTTCTTGACCAACAACTACACCATCAAGGAGGTGTTGCTATTCCCGTTCATGAACCCTGAACAGAAGAAAGAGAAGGTTTCGACTGAAGGCGCCGCCGAGGAATCACACGTACATGTCGAGGGAATTCGTAAGTTCTTATAATCTAACTTCGAGCGATGTCTGTCAAATACGTATGCTAACACCTACCTTCACTCTAGCCCACAAATAAGTTATCCCTAAGTAACCAGGTATGGAATGGATTAGAACAAGATTTGCTCTTCATCTTGGGGATGGGACTAGGTTAGGGGGGTTACAACGTGCTGGCTACGAATTGTTTATACAGTACCTAGATTCTCTCTCAGCTAGGAAAATCTAAAAGGAAAAAAAAGGGGGGGCCATGCTCAGTAGCTACTACGTATAGCGTAGGAATGAGAAGAATTGAGTTTCTAATATAGTAGTACATGGTATCTACCCCCAAGTAAAAATCATGCCTGCCCTACCTAGGTATACTACTACTTTTTAAGTTAATCGGTTAGATGATTGAGTGAGTGATCAATTGGGACACTATCGCGGTTTCGCCGCCGCCGCCAGTCTCTTGTGAACCATGGCAACTGTAGACTTGGGCACGCGTAGCCGATGCCCGAGGACCAGGACCCCCGTAAGCAGCGCCAAGCTGCCGGCCTGGTGGGCGGCGGCGAGCGAGATGGGGACCATGTAGATCAGCGTACTGATGCCGAGAGCGACCTGCAGCGAGACGAGGTGCACGACGCCGAGGACGCCCTTCTTCGCGTCCTTGGGCAGGGCGGCGGCGACGCGGCCCGTCCGCGCGTACGCGAACAAGGCGAGCACGGCGCAGAAGGTGGTGGTGGCGAGGATGCGGTGGTCGAGCTGCACGAGGCTCGGGTTCTCGAGCATGTTGCGCCACCAGAGGTCGGAGCGGTCGGCCTCGCGGGAGTAGAAGGCGTCCCAGAGCTCGGCGCGGGGAGGGGAGAGGCCGACGCCCATCTTCGGGAACTCGTTGTAGATTAGTCCGGCGTCGAGGCCGGCGACTAGGGCGCCTGAGAGCACGGTGGTGAAGACGAGGGCGGTGAGGGCGGTTACGGAGCGCCGGAAGGGGGCGATGGCCGGGTTGCTGAGGGCGGAGAGGAGCTTGCTGGCGGAGGTGGGGTCGGCGAGGAGGCGCCGCGTGCGCAGGATGCTGAGGCCCGCGAGCAGCATCCACGAGTAGCAGACGAAGGCGGTGGCAAGGTGGGCGGCGAGGCGGTACTGGGAAACGCGGGGGTGGGATCCCGGGGCGAACAGGTCGTCCTTGAGCCCGGATTTCACCATCCACCAGCCGATGAAGCCCTGGAAGCCGATGAGGGCCGAGATGCCGAGGAGGTGGGCGGCCACGCGGGCGGAGACGCGGCGGCGCGCGATGAAGTAGGCGGTGGGCAGCACGAAGGTCAGCCCGATGACGCGCCCCCACAGCCGGTGCGTCCACTCCATGTAGTAGATCTTCTTGAACTCCTCGACGTCCATGTGCGAGTTCAGCAGCTTGAACTCGGGCGAGGCTCGGTACTTTTCGAACTCGGACTCCCAGTCAGCCTGGGTGATGGGCGGGCGGGAGCCGGTCACGGGCTTCCATTCTGTTATGCTGAGGCTGTTTTATTTAAACGCCCCGCATGATCAGCGTTAGCCGAGGGTGAGAATCAAACAGCAAGGCATACAGATAGATAGGTAGGCATGTAGGTTGGGTAGGAAGATTTAAAGGTAGGGAGCGATATTACCCAGACTCAGTCAACCGTGTAAGACCTCCGAATACCACGATGCCGAAAACGCTGACGGCACTACCAATAAGCCAGTAACCAACCGACTTGGAGCTCGTCTCCGGGAAAGCCTTCTTCCCTTTTGCCTCCGAGGCCGGGGTATTCGCCACCGTTGTCGGAATGCTTGTCGAGGTAAAATAGCGGGCGAAGCGGGCTTGCGACTCGGTGCTGGCGTGCCGTTTGCCCAACGACTGGAGGATACTACTACTATGCGACGGAGCTATCCGGCGTTGTTGGCGGAGGCATTGACGGCAGACAAATTGACTGGGGGTCAGCTTGGATGCCGCCCTGCGTACCCCCGGAATTAGAAGTGACATCCTTCTGGTGTTGGCGAGGAATAAGTATTCCTCTACATTGAAGTAGAAAGTATGTAGAGAAGGCAAATGGGGAATTTTTTATTTCCAATCATACGATACGTAGTACTATGTAAGTACCTACTACTAACTATTGGATGTAACTAACCGTTAGTTAGTTAAGTGTGAGTAAGCACTTAATGTTGAGCGTAGATAGATGTGCTTAGGTAAGTTCTATGTGCTACCCCACATTACGTAATCCCCTATCAAGTGTTTCTTGACTTCAATGAATAAGACTTTGGATTTTCGAAACATTCTGTTCAACTTCAATTTTCTTCATTTTTTTTTAGATTTATTTAAAAGAAAAGAAAGGATTTCGCTCGCTAAATCTATATATACTTTTAATGTAAATCGTTCGCACATTGCTCTATAAGTCAAATCGCATGTAGCACATCCCACGTTTCCCCGTGTACTTTTCACCACCACATTTCTTTTTTTGGGTGTCATCCGTCAAAATCATTCCTCAAGTCTCAGACGTACATATGTATGTCTCAGGTCTGGCCTCCACTCCGGCCTCTCTCCAAACCTCTTGCCTATCATGGGCATCGTAGCGAGTGACAGGGTTCACTTCACGTCTCCGTGTTCTCCACTCGTCGTAATTCGTCCTCACCTTGCTTCTTCCTAAAAAGAAGAATGTCCTTCAGAGTTCGGCTCTGCCTCTTTTCATATAGGGGTTTATGCTCCTCATGCGGATCATGTTCGGCATCGTAATCAACATGGACGAATGCCCGTTCAACGTCGCCCAGGCCTGTAAGGTGATCAGTATTGGACCAATAAGTTTCGAGGTTTCAAGTTATATATATAGGCACTCACCTTCCAGCTTCCTCTGCAGAGATTGGCTCACGTCGTGTGAAATCTTAAGCGGGACATCCTGGTCCATAACAATGTCGACCTCGACGTAGTATTTCTGTCCGGCATGATATGCTCGGCACTGTCCGCATTAGCATTCCTAGGCACCTGGGCATTCTTGGCTTCAGTCCACCTTCACTTACCGTATCCACCTTTCGGATCTGCGGGTCGTGGGTCATGCTCATGTAGATGAGCTTCGATACGAACTCATTTGGAGCCGACTTTCCTACGAGGAGCCACACTTGCTCGAATGCATTGGCAACCCAAGAGAAGAGAATCAGGAGCGCAATGCACATGGCACCAATAGGGTCAAGATACCAAACGAATCGGTCTCCAACGACTGACATAACTAGACCAAAAATATTGACGACGATGTCGTTGCGGTGATCGATCTGCTCCAGGTTAGAAGCGGCACCTACGGGATCTTCGGAAGCCACTTACAAAGAAGACATGGACGGATGGATACTTGCGATATGCAAGACAGTAAAGCATCAAGCTACCCTTCGCGAAGACTGGACATCCCTGTTAGCTCGTGTCCTCCTGCCGAGAAAAAGCATAGGAGGTAGATTGCTTACTAGCGATGCTCACGAAAACAATGGGAATAATATGGAGTTCAGAAGATTCGGAAGGTCCCCCGCCAAGGGCACGTGCAGATTCGACCTGTACGATCCAGGATTAGATTCCTCGGGCCTATCCGGCTGAAACCTCGTGGGGAGCAGACTTACGAGTAATTGGATGGCAACCGTAGTCATCAACGCACAGAAAAGGATGATACCTATGGTTTCGATCCGGGTGCGACCCTACTTGGCTATAAGTACATAGCCACATTCATGGCCATCCAGGTTTACTTACCACTGGGTACTTATAAATGCTGGCCCTAGCTGCAAGGCGGGAAGTTATAAGCATTACAAAAGACGACACGAGGTCCATCTGTCTCCTTGGTCAATGAGGAGCACTTTAATTATAAGATCAAGAGTTCACGAACAAATGCATCTGCAGCAGTGGCAAAGAGCTATCAAGAGTGTCAACTAAGTTCACAGGATGAGAAGATTTCGCACCCGGGGTCATTTACCGATAGCGACCCAGTCGAAACGGCAGCATAAAGCTGAATTACGAAGAGACAGAAGTTGACAGTAAAGGAGGCGTTGACCGCGAACTTAATCTTAGGTGCCACGCGAACGTCTTCCTCTACCTGCAGCCGTTCCTCATCATCGGCACCTAGAAATTGGTCGATGAGATCATTCTGTCTAGTATAAAACTTCTTCAGCTTCTTCTTGTTTCCGTTAGGATGGTCGATTTTCATCTGTCGCTGCGAGACATTTTCGCGGCGATGCCGACCGAAGTTTAATGGATCAGGTGAGCTGAGATCGGTCGCTGAGGTCCTTCCTGGAGGTCCCTCGACGACAGACTCAACAATAGAGTCCGGAACTGTTGTATCTGAAGCCGGCTTCTCGTCTACCTTCTTTGTTGAGCTTGACTCCTCGGATGTAGATGTAGATGTAGAAACAACAGGGTCGGCTACTCCTACTACAGAGTTGTCTTCACCTGAGGTTAGTTTATTCATGTTTCTTAGAAAGGCTATAACCTCAACTGTGATAGGGTCTTGGAAAAGGATGCAAAACACTTTGCCGAGTCCAAACGTGGATGTTTACATGGAGCCTCAAGACATGATCAGACGAGACAAGAGAAAAAAAGTGACCGACCTTGGGGCTGAGCGTTACTTTGCGTATTCTGATTCGCCATTTTTGGCTTGGTGCTTGGTGCTTGGTGCTCTGAAAGGGATACAATACAGAAAATGTTTCCGGGTCCAAGAGAAGAAGGCCGATCGCTGCACAGCAGATTCATATTATATCCAAATGTGGCTCGGAAGAGAAATTTGAGGCAGCCAACCGTGGTCTGACGTTGCAATGTAACCCAGCGCAACTCCACATCATAATGATGATGGAAATCAAGGCATGACCTCGATCGCTTATACCTTCTGCACGTGCTCTACCATTGCTATCATCATAGAAGTCTTAAAGGAGGTGTTGCTTATGTTGGTTATACTACATAGTACTACATAGTAGTATAACACTCCCCCCCCTCCCCAGTCTTGCCAGTCATACCAGTCTTGCTAGTACCAGAAAAAACCTTGCCACTGAGATTGCAAATGCCGGGCTCCTTGGTTTTGACAACTCTGCTTGGACCGCTTCATGCTCCTCTCAATCACTAGCCATCTTGGCATCAGCAAAGGATTGCTAACACCGACAGGGGAGGTGATCATTATCGAAAAAAGGGTATTTCTCATTGGTCTACTGATAGTAGTGATTGTAAATGATTGTTTCGATTCAAAGCGGAGCGCAAAAGTGCCGTGTCTATCACGTCGGAAGCGTTACAATAAAACTGGCTCCCGTCAACGTCGTCGTCCAAACAGAAGGGCTAGAGACGGCCTATGCATGCCTATTGCTTACCTATATTACCCCGGACTTATCCGCCAAGCTCATTGCTTGTTTTGGACAACCTCCATCCGCACACTAAAATGTCAGAGCCGCATTATACTACCCGCAATTCTTGATACTGCCAAGAACAAAATTTTGTTTCCCCCGTGCTGGTTCAACCAGTCTTGCTCGCTGTCAGGCTCTTGAAGGCTAAACTCTACAACCACAGAAACGACATGGTTAGGTATCGTATCGAACATACGTCGTACATACAAATCCCCCGACTTGCTGGAAACCTAGAACAAGGCACCTACTAGTGTATGTACGTAATACACCTGGCAGACAATGCCAGACATACTCCTTTCCTTCCTGCAGATGTGCTTACTGAGTCTACAGTACATAGTAGTAACAGACTACTAACAGTACAGTCTACTGATTTTAGAGTCGTGCTAGGAATAAATTTGGTTAGGGATATAATGGGGAAAGTGGATATCGTTTCAACATTGGTATCCTCTGTATTTGCAAATTGTACGATTGTTTCCAGAAGCCGCCTAAGTCTCTCGCGCTAATGTGATTTGTTTCTAGGTTTTTAGAACGAGCTACGGAGCAGAATGCTACTCGACTGACTCCGTTCATGTACTATTATGTGCGTAGTGCGCCTAGTCTTATTTGTCATGTCAAAGAGGTGGTCTCGTCCGGCCCCTGGTTGATCCGCACAGGTGAGGCTCCCGCCAAGGCTCCGTACACAGAGACCACACAAGCATGATCATCGTCAACATCTTGATGCCGAGCCCGGTACAGATTGCTCTAGTGTATGTAATGTCGTTACATTCGTACATACATACACTGGGCTTGGGATTACTACTGTATGATGCAGACAAAGTCCGCAGTGAAACAGTTTGACGGTATCGACTTGGGCGATCTGTGGTTCAATGCAGATTATTCGATGCCAATAAGACAAGGGTTTACGACTGAAAGAGGCCAGTCCATTATGTTATACGTCCGTCAAGATCTTTAAACGTAAAGTATAGGCGAAGAAAAGAATCTATTTTTGGGGAGGAAGAGTGCCCAGGTGGCTAACAGAGTTGCAGTACGTGGATACCTCTGAAGCTTCGAATATCGAGGATCGTGGGTCTGTCGTCTCAAGGGCCTTATCGGGGATCGTCGGTCCCAGCTCCTGTCCATAGCAATGCATATTAAAAGCGAAGGCCATGCCCGATCTTCCAAGACTTTTTCTGGTTGATATCCTTTTCAGATGTTCCCATCCCGTGCCTGAGAGTGTTTAGGGGTTTGATTTTTTCTCTTTTTCTTCTTTTTTTCCTTTTTGGATTTTTTACTTCTTTTCTATTATTTGACGTTTAAGGATTGACGCCTTACGTTCTCTTATTCCACCTTATACTATCAACTTAGTCGCGGGACGGCTTTCATTATTTTTGTGTCCCATTCTTCGTTGTATTTTCTGAATTCAAGGTTCCCAGTCGCCGGACTATCGACTGTCGGTCTTTATATTCTTCTTTATTTTACCTATTTATAAACGGAAAAAAACTATTACACAATGTCGGAAGAAATTTCAAGCGCGAAGCCTATCTGTGGCGGTGGTAAGGAGGCAGGAGAGTACGATCTTCCTCTACACACAGTTGGTCTTTGTAAGTAATATCCAAGGGGAAGTGGAGATAGTTACTTGAATTCTGGGTTGCTAACAGCGACGATAGTCCTGGTCCTAGCAGCATCCATCTTTGGCGCTGGTTTCCCGGTGGCCGCGAAGAAGATCAGCTGGCTTAAGGTACCTGAGAAGGTATTCTTTGCCTGCAAGCATTTTGGAACGGGTGTCCTAATAGCAACTGCCTTCGTCCATGTATGTCATATCCTGAATCGATGCAAACCTTTGTCTCTAACAGAAGATATCAGCTTCTCCCCACAGCTTGGTTCAGTCTTTCGGACCCATGCCTTCCGGATCTCTTCACCGAACAGTACCCTCCCCTACCCGGTGTCATCATGATGGCCTCCCTGTTCTGCCTCTTCGTCATTGAGATGTGGATGAACAACAAGATGGGCGGCCACTCCCACGGCGGCGCCACCGGCTTCGAGCACCACGCGCCCGCTCCCCCTCGACCCTTCCGCGGCCAGGACCGAAACAGCTTCGAAGCCGTTGACCTTTCCGACGAGAAGGGCATGGCCCAGCGAGCGTTCGACCAGCCCCAGTACCCTCAGCAGGCCCCGTACCCGTACCCGAACCCCGCGGCCGCTGCCACCGATCTCGACCTCCCGCAGTCTGAGATGCCCCCGTGGTTCATCGTCTTCTACGAGCAGTACGTCCGCCAGCGCCTCGAGCTCGTCAACATGATCCGCGCCAACGGCGGGCCCATGCAATCCCAGGGCAAGCAGGAGGTCGAGGTCGCGGAGAAGAGCATGTTCGACGAGGAGGGCCAGCCCGTGGACCCCATGGTCTACAAGCGCATGTCGATGAACATCACCCTGCTCGAGGGCGGTATCCTCTTCCACTCCGTCTTCGTCGGCATGACCGTCTCCATCACCATCGAGGGCTTCGTCGTCCTCCTGGTCGCCATCCTCTTCCACCAGATGTTCGAGGGTCTCGGTCTCGGCTCGCGTATCGCCGCTGTCCCGTACCCCAAGGGCAGCATCCGCCCCTGGCTCCTCGTCTTCGCGTTCGGTACTACTGCTCCCATTGGCCAGGCCATCGGTTTGATTGCCCGCAACAGCTACGACCCCAACAGCGCCTTCGGTCTCATCATCGTTGGTATCTTCAACTCGATGTAAGTTACATATCTTCCCCATTTAGATAGACTATACTAACATCTTATGTCTAAAGCTCCTCCGGTCTGCTTATCTACGCAGCTCTGGTTGACCTACTCGCCGAGGACTTCCTCTCTGAAGAATCCAGCCGCACCCTGACGATGAAGGACAAGAAGGTCGCTTTCGCCTGGGTTCTCCTAGGAGGTATGTATTATATTACTTCCCCCTCCCTTGCCCCTAACCGTGCTAGTTTTTGGCTAACAGGGACACAACAGCTGCTGGCATGTCCATCGTCGGTGCCTTCGCTTAAACAAGGCCAAGCGAGAAAAAGAACAAAAAAACTACGAGCAAAACGAATCTTATGAAAAGTGCGAACTGAATTCTATCCTCCCCTGAAAGACAACAAGAGTTCAGGCCGTGTATTCATCAAACCGACACACACAACACCAAAGTAGTAGCCCCATATCGCCATGTGCTTTACCAAATTTAAAGGAAAGCGCTTTAGTCGAAAAAAACATAATGATTGGTCACAAGAGCGATAATATTACTATACTGAGCGCGTAAATTTTTTTTCTTTTGAGGAAAAAAAAGGGAAAGGTAGCGAAGCGGAATTTTTTATGGAAAAAAAAAGGAGACGGCAGGTTTTATTTTTTTGATACCAAGGAAAATGTGCCGCGAAGTTGTTTTTTTTTTCCATACAAAAAAGTCCCTATGGAGAGAGAGAGAGAGGAGGGAGTACCTAGTTTTTTCCAACAAAACACAGTCCTTACCGCACACTCACGCATCGCAGTTGGCACCATTCATTGGTGGCATCATTATTCTCTTTTGATGCCTATATGATGCCCTCATCTTTTTTTTCTCCCATCTATTTCTGAGCGAAGAAAAAAAAACACACAAGCCAACCGGGCCCAAAAAAGAAGCAGTGCGAAATCTTCTCTCCATATCCTCCCCCTTCCGTAGTCTGTTCAATGGACAGATCGAAACGAAGAATGGGGGGGAGGGAATGCTGGCCGAAAAGACCGGGAAACCGAACGAACAATCGACGAGCGAAAGGATGAACCTACCTCTTCCCTCCCCCGCGCGATAGGAGCAAGCCGTTGGTTGCGTTACGAGAGCAGGAGTGGCAAGGGTTGAAGGATTAATATTAGCCACGGTGAAGACCGGGGTTGAGAGAAAGCGGAAGAGAGGAGAGGAGAGGAGGAAAAAGAAGTCGGAGGGGAAATCCGAATGAAATGAGTGCGCCTTTTCATTAGAGCGAAATATCAATCATCATACATACCTTACTACATGTACAACTATTACCTAGAGCGAATCTTGAGAAACTACTATCAAACCTACCTACCTACCTACTCGTTTGCCTGCCGACCTTGGGGTGAATATCTATGGATTTGATGGAAGTTCTCTCTGTGTATGGCTTCATGATTTAGTTAATTACTGCTAGATTATTATCTTGGGCAAGAGTTACGATACAATTAGTTACTAAGTACGAAATAAAGAACAAAACTACCATTATAAATTTTGAAGATACGATGTGCAAAAAAAAAAAAAAAAAAAAAGAAGAAATGAAATCAAAGACTTCAAAAGAAACCCCGTAAAAGGGGGTAAGATACCTACTTAGATAACACACGCAATCCCGCCAAAAAAAAAAAAAAAAAAAAGGTTTCGTGAGAATAGAGTTCTGCCGCCCTCCCGCAAACTGACACATCTGCCGCGAATCTAGCCGCTATTTAGTTACCTATTTACCCACCCACCCACCTACCCACCAACTAATTAATTACTACTAGGCACGAATACTATTAAACTACTGTACGTGGGTTAGGTGCCTTGGTATTGGACCTACCTAACCGTGGTACTAACTAGTTAATAGTTAAAACAACAAAAAAAAAAAAAAAAAAAAAAAAAAAAAAAAAAAAAAAAAAAAAAGAGAGTGAGCCAAGAAGTTTAAACTCGTAAGACGGGGCGTGTTTGAAACGTGAAACGGGGGCCCCTGGGGCTGGGGTTATACAGGGTATATATGTAGGCTACCTAACTACACTAAAACTTGACACTGACGTTGACGTTGAAACTTGACACCTAACTAACTAACCTAGTACCTGTTAGGTGAGTAGGCCCCAGTAGGGTAGGTAGGTAGGTAGGTGCGTAGGTTAGGTATGTATGTAGGTAAAGACGAAGTAGGCAAGAGGTCACGTTTGAAGTTGCCTGATAGGTATGTATGTAACTATCAATGCTGTGATCTATTATTACCTCTCCATAGTAACTATGTAGGTTGTTGTTTCAACCTCGTCGTCGTCGTCGTCGAGAACCTAGTATATAGTTATCCCTATCCCTCTACCCATCCAAGCAGTAACGTAACGTAACGTAGCAATGCAAACGTAATAGCTACTACCTACGTAAACAGCTTCATGCCACCACCAAGATATCGCCAAGTCAGGAGGTGAAGCATCATTATCGGATTCTAAAACCTGGGGTAAGGTGCCTGTTTGCCTGGGTGTCTATATTTACCTACCTACCTACCTACCTACTTACGTACTCTCTATACATAGACAGGATAATGGGGGAGGGATGTTATCCCGAACCACTCCTATAGCCCAGGATAGAAGCCATGTTTGCCTTGCTTACTCTGCATGTACATAGGTCGTCAATACCTACCAAGGGAAGTTACAATGAATGAGATGGGAGAAACAGGCCGTGTCAAATATATTGGCAATGGGCCAGAGACAATTAATGAGAGATCAACTAACTAATTCACCTTTCGGCCTATGGTAGCGGTACGATGGTCTGACAGGTTGGTCAACAAGCACCGTCTCAACCACCTGCAAATAACCATCACCATAGGTAGAGAACACTATGAGTACCTAATCCAGGTTATCATCTCCTAGATAGTACCTACTTACCCAGTTATCAGAGGCCTCTATCAAATGTATCCCCAAAGGGTATAGACGCCTCAAGATGTACGAGTCTGGAAAAACAACGCCAGCCGCAAGCACCCCTTTATCTCCCAGAGACGCCATGCATGACCATATACATACCTTATCCAGGCAAGACCCAGGCAGGTATCGAGGCGATCAGTTAACCAAGGTCAGTAGTGCATACGTGCATAGCAACTACTGAATACCTCCTCTTCCTCCTTCTACTGCTCTCTTACGAAGCCCGTCCAACCCCCTTCCCTAGTCATACAACACCGTCATTGAAGCAGCCAGCTGATAAGCCCCATACGGCAAAGAAAGCGAGACGAGACGAGTCGAAAATCCAGGCCCCTCCCTATTTAACCTCCTACCTCCTACCTGTCTGCCTACATAGCATTGTAAGCATAGCATTGCCTTCTATACCTTAGGTAGACTCCATCTCACTTTTAGACCAAGAAAAAAGAGCCACGACCGCATCCACCAGGAACGAACGAATCTAGCAAATGCCAGAAAAGGATATCACTTTTATTTTCCCCCTCTCCCTTCCCCCTTAACGTACAAATCAACTATGTAGGGTAGCTAATCTACAAGGTACACAGGGCACACGGCTGACCGAGACGCAACGTGACCACGACCGCAACCACAGGCTTTCCCTTAAAGCAAACATATGCTTTGGGTATGTATACCTTGGCTTGGGAGGTACTAGGTGGGTAGGCCAGTCAGACTTAAAAAAAGGTCAGGTAGTCTGGTCCCAACGTCTTAGCCTCCGGTTCCGTCACCCAACAACGCCTGTCGGTCGGACAGATCTAAAATCTAAGCAACCTTCCCGCAATGAGAGAAAAAAAAGAGAAAAGGACTCAACTCCTTCCTAGGCCGATTACAAGAACCCTAATGCCGCGTTACCATCCACGGCCGAACTCCTAAACATGAGTTTTGGGCAGAAATCGTCTTTCTAGACGAAAGTGGATGTCAGGTAAGATACAAAATGAAAGACGCAGAACCGATTTTCTCTAGAACAGGGGGCTTTTCCTTCGCGCATGAACCAGTAACCTTGAACGCCGCCCTATGTGTAATGTCGTTCGTGTATACGAGTTTTGTTTGGTGATAATCATGTGACCACAGGAAATTTGGGGGAAAAAGACAGGTAAGGGAAAGAAATTATGTACGGTCGTAATTAGATAGATCGATAGCCGAGAAGGTACGCGAGACCTTGGTCGTTCGGATACAAGTGTCGGTTGTCGTCGTCGTTGTCATCGTTAGTATCGTCCTAGCTCCATTTCCGCATATGTAAACATCGATAGCTTCCTTCCATTTTCCAAACCTCGTATATGCTTCTATGCCTCATACCATCCTCCACGAGTAACGAATGAAACACGGTGATTCCAGAGACCGAGAGTATGAATCTCATTTGGAATATGGCCCTCTCTTCACACTCAATAAATCGTAAATAGGTGGCCATTCATAGTTTTCGTACTGAGGCTTTCCCCCTGACCTGAGTCTTTTTAGGGGCTGACGAAAATGAGAGTCCCCCTTGCAACTAATAAAAAAAGGGGCGTATTACGCAACCGAGTCTGCCGAGATACAAGGTTCTCGTTACTTTTGCCACGCTTAGAGATAATGCTCTCTGTACCGCGATATACCTCAGCCATGGGATTTGATATGGTTTGGGGAGCCAGTAAATGAAATCGAAGGGCATAGAATAAATGCGTAGAATTGTGTGTGCTGGTACTTATAAACAGAGGTGTACAAGATAGAGAGTAAGGGTAAGGGTGTGTCGGATGAGATATGAGTATCAACCTTGGTAAGTTAGATAGGTCTCACGATTTCCTAGTGGACTGCCCCCGTACTTGATTCAGCAGGACTAGCTGTGTGAAACTCTGAATAGGTATACCAACCATGGTTGACGCATGATCTGATCTGTTTCATTATGTCCTCTGACAGAGCTACGGAGGTTCCCTTGGTACTTCCTGTTATGAGACACTGATGCAAGCTCTAACCATTAAGGATAAGTGAGAAGGTATTGGTGATTTGATGGCCGGTGCCGTGCAAAAATAACCGTGGCAATTTGTGTTAATCCTGATTGGCTGCAAGTCATCATGTTATACCGTAGGGTTTAGGATTGTCATAGGCCGTGGCCGCTGTTGGTCTCCACGACATTATCAGACAGATTAATAAGCAGCTGAGCAAGGCAACGTTTAGTCGCTGCGTCGTCGCGAAGTACCGAGCTAAAGGTAGCATCGCGAAGAGGCTCTGGCAGGCATTGACGCAGAGCTTCTCTAGCGCGGGCGTTATCACTTAGGCGTAAGAAACAGCGGACGACATGCTTCAAGAGACGGGCGGTCTGCTGCTCGACCAGTTGGGCGACCATGTTGCTCAAAACTGTTCCAACAGCGTAGAATCGTTCGTATGTGGCGCATATGTAATTAAGGCCATTGTCGTCTAGCAGTATCTTCTGAACAATGAATATAGCGACCGTCTTGCTCAATTCCGATCCAGTCTCCATGATCCGTAGGCAAAGAGGGATGATTTCGGTAGTGAGGAGAAAGTTAATCACCTCACTCGAGTCATTCTTCACCAATGCACCAATAACACCAAGAGATGTAAGACGCAGGTACTCGAAGGGTCGCGATTTGGAGGTGGTGTTCAAGAAGGGATATAGGAATAGGGGGATGTGAGCTGTTTTAATCTAGTTAGTATGCCATGGCTAATTAGCATGTCGAGGGCCAACATACCATTCAAGAAAAGCGTTCTTGTGTCATTATGCGATGCTACGCACTGGAGAAGTGCAAGCGCATTGCAAACTCGGTTCGAGGCAGCGGCAGTGAGTTGGGAAGGGTTAAGAAGATTATAGACCGAGATGATCTCTTGCATTAGAGAAGTCATAACGCCTAGTAATTCCCTGTAGCATTAGCCTCGACCTATTTGCACCACAACTCTGGAAAGGAAGAACTAACCGAATGAATGCCACAGAATGAGCGCTAACTCCGGCACCTGTTCGCGCTTCTTACTCAATTCCAGGAGGGCGGCCTCGCGCGTGCTCTCGTTGAGAAGATCGGCAACGAAAGTTAATGTTCGGCGATTATCCTCGGAGACATTCTCTAGCCCATTGTCCTGGACGTGACTAGGCACAGAGTTGTTGATAGATGACGAGACATTATTGTGGGATCTCGTAATGTGATTATAGTGTTGCTGCTGAGCGGCGGCAACAGCAGCGGCTTGTTGAGCCTGGTGCTGAGCCTGGTGCTGAGCCTGATGAGTTGGCTGCATCCATGCCTGTTCAGCATGAGGATTATATGGGTGGTGCCCATAAAGGTTTTGGTTCGGCAACATGGTGTAGTAGTAGACGGCGAGTGTAGTCAATCGAGTTCTTGAGAGTATTCGATTAGGCAAGCTTGTAGTGTCGTTTCTGCTGGCTTGTTTGGTTTCGGAAGATACCGAAAATGAAGATTCCCTTACTAAAGTCCTCGCGCTTGAGGCAGTCGACAAGCTTTAGAACACACTTGAGAATAGTTAGTCTACCTCAACAAGTAATCTCAATGAGGATATTCTGCGTCGTCGGGATCGGCTTGAAAAGGGTCGGGCAATAACAAGCTTGATTTCGCGGGGTGTTGATGCGCTTGTTATTTTATTTTTTTTGGGGGGGACGATGTGGACACGCTATTGTATCTGACAGTTCGGCCGTAGTTGTTGTTTCCTTCCAGAGTGTCGCGTAAGTAGAAGATAGTAGAGTACCTATATGTAAAGGCTTTTGTATTGTATGTAATACCTAGGTACCTAGATTAGGTAGGTAGGCAAAGGGAAGAATAGGTACTGTATGAAGTATGTAGTATGTTTGGTTATAATCAATGATCTTCGACGAGAGGATCAGACGCGATAAAAATTAAAATGAATGGAGCGGAGTTTAAAGGCGCGCGGTGTGGGACGTGTAAAGTGCGAAAGAGCGCTTAACAAGTCTGTGGGAGTGAGGGGTGGACGTTGGAAGATTTGGGTATCGGGCGAAAGAGTTGAAGAGTTGAAGGAAGAAAGTGGATGCGCCGTTTGCCAGTGATGAAGCATCGCATCTTAATTTGCCGACTGGAATGGAAAGTGTAGAATAAAATTGGGGTCAAAGGGGAGCACTGACCATTCAATCGACTTGCATCCTTGAATCCTACTAGGGTGCCTAGTACCTATCTTTATCACTCTTATCAGCCCTAGCTTCCCAAACTTTAACGTTATACCACAGCGGGGTGAAGCACGAGCCACTTTTCTGTCTTTTTCTTTTTGATGCACTCACTTCAATGTTCCTTCAATACCTACAGTAGTATTCTAGGTACTAGTAGTAATAACCTTCAATGTTAGGTTAGAGTCTTTACCTTCAACATCCTAGGTAGCCCCCTTTAAAGATCGCTTTTTCTACATACACTGAGTACATACTACAGATCAACCACTACCTCAACTCAAAACCCTGGGCACTGCTAGTAGTAAGAATCACGTCCTGAGAACCAAATATCAAGTAATACCAATGTCAGACTGCTCTTAAATAAAAGTCATCATGACAAAACGGCCTCAAGCCACACACTTATATACACCTAAGACACCTCCTACAAGGTAATCAGCTTAAATAAGTAAACGTTATAATAAATATAGATTTTTTTTTCTCCCCCCTCCATGCCGTAGATGTTGCTTTCTACATTAGTACTTTGTATTCGCTTTTAAAGGAAAATAAAAAACAGAACATCATGGTCATCAAAGCCCATCTCGCCAGACCCGCCCATTGCTTGATATCTTTACAACAACGACAAGATCCTAGGCTCGGCCTAGCCTTGAAAAAGCGCGATCGATATTAACAGAAGGACTAGTATTCTATAGCGGTAAGAAAGGGAACCTGAGAATCAAAGACGTATTCAACAATACCTAATAAGACAGCTCATGTCTATCCCCATCAACACCGCCGAAATATAGCAGCCAACTTCTTATTACGACAAAGCTGTGTTGCCTAGACACATAGTCGGTCAGATCTGCTTGCCTATACCCCCCCCTGTGACCACAGCTCCTTAACCTTCCCCACACCCGAAGAAAGCAAATCATCTGTCTCTAAAGGACAGTGATCAGAGGTGTAGTTCCTTAAGAATCTGATCCGCCATATTCTTGAATTGCCATGTGTTTCCTTCCATACGCTTAAACTGGATTCCATGCAGCGAGAGTAAAGGAATCTTGACGATGAATATCTCGAATGCCAAGCCTATGTTGTTGCCGAAATCGCTCTGCACATGTGTCGTCGTTTCACCTGGCACTCTTCTCGATGATCCGGCTGTCTCTCGAGGAAGGCTTTCAGGATCAGAGACTTCTGATGCCGAGTCACTTCTATCAAGTCCTCTCCCTGCTGCCCGCGGGGTGGGTGGTACTCGCTCCGAATCTCGGAACTCCTCACGTTCCCGATCCGTCCTGATACCAAAGCTGAACCTACGGCGATGGTTGGGGGCTGGATCGGGGCTACCGGGATCTGCTCCCTTTTTAAGATCGATGCTAGGGGCATGGCGGCAAGAGAAGCCACCGCGGATCTCGGTAAAGTCCACTGCGAGTTGCTTCAACACCTTTCGAATATCTGCACGAATAGCAGGCACTGATTTCGTGGACGTCGTGGACACGCTGAAGAGGCCCTTCAAAAAGACAGGCTTAGCAAGTTCCGAGTCGTCTAGGCGCTCCGCCGAGTTTCCGCTTCCATCGCCAATATCCTGGTCCGTCTCCTCGGGTACTTCAGCAGCATGAGCGACCTCTCTACGCATCCTCCTTGCTTGAATACTCTCCCGGCGAGCGTGGCCCAATGGTCTTGCCCTCATAGACGTAGCGCGAGAATTAAGAGCACTCTTCGGCTCTGGGGGAACCTTATCGGTAGCTGCCGATTGGTCAGAGCCGCTGGTTGGTGGTGGATCTTTGGCAACTCTGTTACTAGAACCAAAAGGCCGTCGCCTGAATTCAGCTGAGCTCACACTGGTCGACCGGCCTAGGCCCTTGTTGCTTCCAGACAGGTTACCGCCGGCAGAAAGCGGAGGGCTGAGCAGATCTCGATGCTGCGGCTGGCTGCTTCCCGACCGCAGCCTAGTTGGTTGGTTCTCGTCTCGTTCACGTTTTGCGCGACGTATACTAAAGCTCTTCCGCGGTGTTGTCGGCTCAGCAGGTGAGTGAACATGAACGGCAGGCGGATGCGAACGGTCCTTATCAAGTCTCTCTGGCTCTTTGCGGCGCCTAGTGCTGAACCTTCTAAGAATTCCAGCAGCAGTGCTTTCCTTTTTGGGTGGTAGGTCCATGGGGATCTCTGGGGGCACAAGGGTGTTCGGCGACGGCTGAGCCTTTTTGAGTTCCTCAGGTGCGTCGTCCTCTCCGTGTGTACGGGCACGAGGTCTTGATCTTCCACCGGTAGCTCTCTCTCCAGCCATTTCGTAGGCTGCAGTATTGGTGTGCGCCTCAGGGGGGGGAGCAATTTCCGGCATCGGTGAATCCGCAGTATTCTTCGGTGTGTGAGACTTGGGTACCGCTTCCACTTTATCCCGCTCTTGTTTCTCTTTTACTAAGTAGTAGATGGAAACTAGAGGGCTGAATGCATTAAGCGGATCAACACCAAGTTGGAGAGCGTCTGAGCTTGGAGCCGTCAAGTTCTCGCGACTGCTCCCGGGGTTGTGTCGTTTGTAAAAGTCAAACCCAAATCCCCGCTTCTTCTCTACGTCTTTAGGAGCGGGTGGCATCTCCTTTTCCTTTTGTAAAAGTGCCACAGCACGTTTGTATTCTTCAGATTCGATTACCTTGGTAAGCTGACCCTCAATTTTATCTGGAGATCCGAAGTTGAAGCCAGTCATGGCGCTGATAACTTCTGGTTCCAATGGGAGCGTCAGAGGCTCGCGAGCAGGTAGGTAATTCTCAGGTGGGCCACCATAACCCTTTATCATCCACGGATGGTTCATGACCTCGTACATGGTCGCTCGGTTTCTCGGGTCGGTGACTAGCATGCGGGATAGGAGATGTCGGCATTCTAAGTTCGTGTTAGCTAGGATAGCCAATCCTGTTGAGGTTAGGGTACTTACCGTTAGATAGCCAGCTAGGATAGTCAACAATTCCCTTCTTGATTTTCGCATGCAGGGCTGGCATGCTCTGGTCATCGAATGGAACCTTACCACAGACTAACACGTATAGAACAATGCCAAAACTCCAAACATCGACTTCGGGGCCTGTATAAGCTCGCGCCTGGAGGAGCTCAGGGGCGGCAAAATATAGACTACCACAGAATGTCTTGAGGTGACTACGAGGGGCGAAAAGGTTGCTAAGGCCAAAATCGATGATCTTGATATCGCCAGTCTTACTGATGAGGATATTCTCGATCTTTAAGTCACGGTGGACTATACTGTTTCGGTGGCAATAGTCGAGGGCGCTTGCGATCTGTCTGCTAAACTTCCTCGCTTGCTTCTCCTTTAACTTGCCGTGGGAGATGATATAATCCAGCATTTGTCCACCGTTAACATACTCGAATAGCATGTACCAATGATAATTCGTACGAACTACATCACGCATGCCGCAGATGTGTGGGTGCTGCAAGAGGGTCACGATAGCAGCCTCGCGCGCGGTTCGTATTTCTTTCGACTGATCAGCTCTCTCTTTATCGGCTCGACTGTGGTGGCCATCTTCGGTGGAACCCCGCGGTATGATTTTGCATGCAACCTAGGTAATCATGATTAGCAAGAAAAGTTTTTCTAGGGGTGACCGACTTGGTGAAGAAAGGAGATAAAAAAATATCATAAATAACGAACCTGTTCTGTGCCATCCTCCTTGCGGGCGAGCTTCACCTTTCCCATACTACCAGCTCCAATTGTCTTACCTAGAATCCATTTTCCTGATTGTGTGGGGATTGAAGTTCTCGATGTCCGCTGCTTAGCACCGGTGGCGCGAGCATCTACTGCTGCTTGCATGACAGGCGGGATAGCAGCAGGACCCGCGTTATTCGCAACAGCAGTAGGGGCAGGCATATCGCTTTGATTGTAGTTTGAGCGGCTGCTGCTTCGGCGATGGACGCCTTTAGAATCGGTACCACGCGAGACCGGAGGAGGGCGGTCTTTGCTGGAACTTCGCTTAGGCTGGTGATGAGCAGCGACTACGTTGGACGTTTCATAGTCCTGCTGGGGTAAAATGTCTTGAATAGGACGGCCAGAAGACGATGTCTGTCGGCTGTGATGGCGAGAATGATTATGGTGATGATGATGCTGCTGCTGCTGTTGGTTTTGTTGGCTTGTTTGATTGTGTTGATTGTGTTGATGCCCAGAAGTAGAAACGGACCGATGTACAGGTTGACCCGAATTAAGATGGGAGGGCGAAGCGGCAGAAGAACTAGTCGGGCGTGAGCGTGTTGAGTGACTTCGCACAGGGATTTGAGACTGATGGTTTTGGTGGTTTTGGTAACTTTGCTGAGATCTCGGAGAGGAAGAGTAAGAAGGATGATGAGAGTGGTGGGAGTGGTGATGATGATGCTGATGATGTTGTTGCTCGGTTGCCGAAGTTGACATTGCTCGGTATTGCTATAGCGATAGCAACAGCAATCCCTTTACGGAATAATACTACAACTGCTATAGTAATCTCAAGTGCTGTATGTGCTGTATTATTCAATAAATTATTCAATAACAAGGAGCTCAAGGGTGACAACCGCCTTGTTCAGTTGATCTTGATCCATAAAAAGTTGAAATTAAGAAATTGGCACTTGCTGCGCTGGGCACTTTCCAAACATTTGGCATTCAGCACTTGGGCAGTGAAGGAAAAAACGAACAAGCCTGGGCAGACGTTGCTCAGTGCTCGGTGCTTTTAGTGCTCAGTGGCTTCAAGTAATGTTCCTTCCATGTTCTTTTTGGTGGTATTGGCCTTGTATTGGTCAAGCATTCATGGATATTGGTGGTACATACATGCATGTGTGTTACATACTACTATGATACTAGTTACTATGTACATATGTAGTAGCATAGTAGGTACATTTATCTACATGTGTTTGTCACAATTGGTTGCACAACACCTTTTACAAGCCTATCGCTGCAAGATAAGTACCTATCTAGTGCTTATCTATCCTATTCAACCCCCTTCCCCCCCTTTAAAAGGTAATTGGATGGGATTGGGATGAGGGGTGCGCTAAGTGTCTTGCTGGCAAGGGCAATTTTGCAACTTGAATGTTCAAGGAAGTGACGGGTGCAACCACATGAATTCCACATCAATTGAATTTGAATTATGTACCTAAACCTACTACTACATATGTACGTGCCTAGGGTAAGGTACATACTACCTACTATCATTGATCACTATACATATGTAGTCAAGTAATTACTTCAAATGTTATTTGCCGTAAATGTACCACAATCTTGTTGACCAAGTTCCCTCTTCCAAGTTCAAATGTGCAAATGTTGTTTTTTTAAACACCATCACCACTTTTAATCCGTTTTAATCCGCATCACTGAGCAACTTGTCACTCTACCACACTTTACCACTCACTCTATTATTATACCACTTTAACTACCACTTTACCAACCATCGCTGCGAGCCATCTTTCAATTTATTACTCGGCACCTACATACCCTACTAGCGTCATAATCTTGGATGGAGATTGGGCACTCTACCTACCATCTCTGCCACTGTCCACTATCTACAGTCTACGTGGAATAATAGAGATGGTCTAATAAGATCTAATAGGTCTAATAAGGGGAGAGGGGACACTTACTCCACCGTACCCTTCGGTACCGGTGATGATTTAGCACCGTTAGCACCTCCTCCTGCCTTCAGCACATGATGTACGTATTGTTTGTATTGCTTGTACTGAGAACACGAGCATTCAAAGTTACATACGAAGTATACCTACATACATACTAGGTATGTAAATTTATGGCGACATCTGGTCAATATAGCGGCCAGAAAAAGTGAAGGAGATCCCAATTGAATTTCACCCCGCAACTTCGCCCCTGTCTTAACACCCCCCCCAAAAAGAACATTGAATGCTACTATAATACGCATTTGTAACCTTGGTTTACACATATTATTTGATATATTCCTAGGGACCTAAGGTAGTATACTCCGTATTCGAAAAGGGGGTAACTAAAGAAAGTGAGTGTAAATATCATTCTTTTGTTGCCTCGTCACCTCGTGGCCCTCGTCACTAATCAAAGTACCTAACCTAGGTAAGTAAGCAAACAAGACCTTGCATTGCGGCATTGCCTCGTTCAGGAATCATCATGTACCTAGGTTAGTGGTGACTTGAGCTGCCTTAGCTGACCCTTTAGCGTATACAAATCTTGGTATATTTAGTCGGTGATGTGGCTTTGGGCTCGAACAAAGATGACGAAATGGAGGGCAGCCCCTGGGACTAACGCACCTCTCTATTCCTTGCAAGCAGGATGTGTATGGTAAGCTCGTTGCGTGATGTGTGTGCGTGTCCGTGCCATGACAACTAATCTGTACGAAGTACATAGTCCTGTTCAACGGCCAAAATAGCAGCACTCATGACATAAGGGACATCACGCAACAACGAAGAAGTCCTAGATAGATCCTAGATCCTCCGCCCCCATTCTCGTCGAGGGAAAAAAAAGCCATATGAAGTTAGATGCCTAGGCACTAAGGTAGGTATAGCCATTATTATTATTAATTGAACGGTTGGAGGTATGACGAATAATGTTAGTTTACTCCCGCCTACTGGCTAACAAGGTTGCATTACAGAAATCAAAGCTTAACAAACCAAGAACTCTCGTCTTTTGAGTCTTCGGGCAGCTAGAGGCTAAGGTCCCGCGGCCATCCCGTTTCTGTCGACCTATTGTATGGGGATGCGGCTCGGCGGCTTGATTGGACGGTGAACCGAAACAGATCCTAAAGAAGCAATCTCGGAAAACGACACTAACCACCTAGGTTCCGTTGAACAACATCACGATATATTACTATGACTATACCTACGAAAGATATCATAACAGATACTGACTGCTCTCAACAGTCGGGAACATCCATCTCCAAGACTCCCTCCCTATCAGCACTCTTTAGGTTTTATAGCACTTCCAACTAATGCCGGCAGCACAGAAGTATATTCCTATAAGTTGCCTGCCTTTTTTACTTCTTTTTTTTTCGTTTGGGTTTTTTTTCCTCTCGCGAAGAGGAGGGGGCTCCTTTTGTGCGGCTTCATTATGAAAGACAATCTTGAAGACGTAGAGAGTCGAACAGCCTTCATGTAGCAATCCTTTGGAATCGAATTTCAAGGCCATTCGGTCGAAGAGAAAGACTAGGATTCTCCAACGTAAACTCTTTCTTACTATCCAAGATCTGGAAGTTCCGAACAAGCTCAGTCAAAATAACCTTCATTTCCATCATGGCCAGCGTCTTTCCGATGCATATACGAGGCCCCTGGGAGAAAGACTCGTAGGCGTAAGGAGATAATTGTTCGCCAGATAAACGATCAAACCGCGTCGGGTCTACTTCGTCGGCGTCGTCTCCCCATATTAAGGGGTTGCGCATAAGCGCTGATATTATCATGTCGAAGTGTGTGCCCTTGGGGATCTTTACTCCTTCGATGGTGACTTCAATTGCTGCCTCACGATTTATACCGTTGGCTTCGACTTGCTATCAATCACTGCTCTGCCTCAAGAATGTCGGCAATGGGGAGATGGATAGTACTGACCTGTGGGGTATAACCGGAGCGACTCCTTGATAAAGTTGTCCAAATACGGCAATCTCTCGATATCACCATATTGCGGATTATCACCTAGATTTAAGAGTTCTTCCCGAAGCCTGGACTGAATTTCGGGGTGCTTGGCCATGATGAAGAGGCTCCACGATATCGCATTTGCAGAAGTCTCATGGCCTCCTAGCATAAACTGAAGAAGCTATAAGAGCAAACAGAGATATATGGTTAGTATACTTCTCTTATATAGTTGGTGGTAGGAAACACTATGTCTTTTCTTTCTTTTTTCTTTCTTTTTTTTTCACATAAAAAAAGCCCACTCACATGGCCCACTAACTGCGACTCTTTGAATCCATCGGCTATCCCACCCGGCATGCTCTCTTCGGCAAGAAAGGTCAGCAGATCGCGAGAGCCACTGCTTTTGAATGTACCGGACTCTTTGGCCACTTTGATTTCGAAGCATCGTTTTCGTAGAAGGTCGGTCAGGCAGTTATCCAGCCACGACGTAGCGAAGAGAAATCTACGGTTCGCTTTAAGGGGAACCCACCGTGTCGGGATGTAGCCGTTGATGAATGTAAGAGCCTTTCCTAACCTTTCTTGCGCAAAAATAATTTTGTAGGCCTCGTGGAAGGTGAACTCAGTATCCGCATCGATCTTATTTTTCAAGCTGTGCAGGTCGACACCGAGAACAGCAATGCCCATTATGTCGAGCGTGGTCTTGGAAATGCTATCAATAATATCGACGGCTCCAGTCTTGCCATCTTCATTTTCTGCAATGGCTTGGTCGAACAACTCCATGACTTCCGCTGCCTTCAACTTGAGCACGGGCTCCAAAGTCCGGAATTTGGATATGGAGAAGGAATTGAGCACCTTCCTATGAGCCCGATGTTGGTCGAACTCCATGACGATCAAGCCATCGCCGGCAAAACTTTTCGTTAATCGGATCCAGAAGGTAGCCTTTCGGAAGGAGTAGCATTGCGTCTGTAGCACATCCTTATAAGCGGCGACGCTGTTGGGCATTATTATCTCCTCGTTCGCAAAGGAGAGGAATCGGATTAGGGGGGCGTCGGGGTGCTCTCGCATCCATTCGATATACGGGCCTGTAGGAGAGTTGGCCCGAAAGAGGTTGATAAATTGACCGAAGAAGAAGTGATTATTCTGTAAAGAGAAGCATCATTAGATTATGGATATTGGATAACATGGTATCTAGGTTAGTTGAGCTGGCAGTCAAGGGGGCCCTCTACTGTGCTACTCGATAGAAAGTAGTAACTCACGGCTGGGCCGGGTAGATGTCGTAGAGGTGAAAAGTACTTGTGATACAGGAATATCCGGTAATACTTCAGCGCAAGGTACTGGGCGAAGAAGAGAATACATCCGACTTGGGTATTTATCAGCCAGCCAAGGTAGCGGGCAACCACGAAAGTCTCAACAGCTGCGAGACTGAAACACTTAAGAATATCCATTGTTAGGTATACGATTATCGACTAGAGGACAGAGCTTGATTTTCTACACTACACTCAGATGAGTTATTATTGCAGTCACTCTCTCCATTTATAGCCATTTCCTACCACGGAGCTCGGAGCTCAAAGCTTGTATCCCACCACCTCGAGATCGAGATAACGAAAATCGACGACTTGGTCGACACCTTCTATCTTCCTAACCTGCCCACCTAGGTAGATAAGTGGTTGCATGACAGCAGCCGGAAGGAACATCATGTAGATTGGATCGTGGAAGTGGGGGAGATCTTTGATTTGATGATGTGAGAAAAGATCGAAGCTACGAAGCTGCAGTCACATGTACAGGTGGCTTCGGGTTCGCATCACGACACCACTGGCTCCCCTCCCCCTTTTTTTGGTTTTGGGCGACAAGATCCAAGCAAGCAGGTAGGTAGGTAGGTAGCATCTAGAGTTACCCTGAGAGCGGATAGTCTAGGCTTTATCGATCGACTGCAGTATCATGGTCCCCAAGAAGGATTAGGTGCATAGGAGGTACCCTATGCTATGGCGGATGTGACTATATGATATCGGTCTTTATATAACACCTATGGAACGGTTTCACAATGCCGCGAGAAATACTACTAGGTAGTGTGTTATTGGACCCTATTCAAGGAGTCCTTCACGAAAAGCCATGGGTACTGACCTAATTGTGTTCTGTCAAGCGAGGACTAAAGACAGATTGAAGATGTACGGCGTACTGTATTAATGAGTTTGTCTGGTGAAAGCTGGATACCTACTACTAGTAGTACTAAATAGGTAATGTATGTAGTATGAGTGGCTGAATTAAAGATTTGCATTACATATTTCCGAGTTATACGAGTTATATAACTTATATAACTCATATATTAGGTATTACATTTATCTGTACATAGTAACCGTAAGTGCCACAGTGTCACCGTATAGCATATTATACTGTGCAAATATACTGTGAAATGATGTTCTTATCGATAAGGGATAACTATTCCCAAACCTTAAGCTTCACGATAATCTTGATCATCTTTATCATCTTTATCATCCCTAGTTTCACATGGCATTTCTTTGAATACGTACAATACACTAATACAATGCAATAACACAATACAATACACTACACTATTCACACCTCCAGTTTCATAAAACCAAGGAAATCATGCTAGAGGTAGAGATAATCCCTTAGGTAAATTCCGCCAGTAGGAACAGGAACTGCCCCATGGCATCATCCAAACGATCCCGCGCCGCCTTCGAAGCCGACCTCCAAGCTCAACAGTCCCCTTACGTCCTCTTCGGCACCCCCCTACCACCCCTCGACCCCGAAGTCCGCGATGACGGCTCTTACGTGCCCATTTGGAAGCAGGAGGTGCGCGACGAACGCGGTAGGAAGCGCCTGCATGGCGCCTTCACCGGAGGCTTCAGCGCCGGCTACTTCAATACCGTAGGCTCTAAGGAAGGATGGACGCCCTCGACCTTCGTGTCGTCGCGCTCCAACCGCCGCAAGGATGACACTTCCGCCCAGAAACAGAACCGGCCCGAGGACTTCATGGACGAGGAGGACCTTGCCGATGCTGCCGAGGCGCAACAGTTGCAGACTGCACAGAGCTTCGCCGGTCTAGGGTCGATGGACGATGATGGATTGGTCCGACGCGGTGGTGGACTTGCGGATATTTTCCGTGTCCAGGGCGAAACCATGGGCGTGAAGCTACTGAGGAGAATGGGCTGGAAGGATGGCCAGGGAATCGGCCCCAAGATTCGTCGAAAAGCGCGATTGGATGTTGGTGGTGTCAAACCGAACAGTAGTGGTAACACTCAAGGAAAGGATGAGACATATCTCTTCGCACCAGATAACGTCTCCATGATATCCTTGACTCGCAAAATGGACCGAAAGGGATTGGGCTACGAGGGTGAATCACGGTTAACGCCCATGAAAATTGGTGCACGAACGGAAGCTGGTGAGAGTTCCGACGACGAGGATTCACTGAAAGGGCCTTTAATACGACCGAATGGGGCAAAGAATAAGAAGAAACCCAACAAATTCGCAAAAGGGGGTATCGGAATGGGTGTCTTGAACGACACGGGATCTGATGACGAGGACCCGTATGAGATCGGGCCCCGAATATCATATAATCGTGTAATAGGGGGCGATAAGAAGAAAAAGAAAGCAGCGAACGTAACCACATCAGTTAATCCAGCTCTACGTTCAGCGCCTGTCTTTATACCCCGCAAGAGCGTTCTTGCTCAGGCCGGGAAGAATCTAAGGAAATGCCACGACGGCCGGTTACCGCTCGACGGCTTCGTCTTCGGCGTGGAGACGGACAACTTATCATCGACTATCAACGCCGAAGTCAACAAATACCCACCCCCTAAAATACCCCCGGGCTGGAAGCCCAAAAACAAGCAGCAAGACCCCGAACCTACTACAAAAGACTACATGTCAACATCCGATGCCGCGAAAGCATCCAAGCTGGACCCCAAATCCCGCGCCCAGCTCCTCGGCGAAGCTCAGCTCCCGGGAAAGTCCGTATTCGACTTCCTCTCGTCGTCAGCGCGCGACCGACTCGCCACCGCGACGGGCAAGACGAACCTGCCCCGCGGCCTAGGCGAGATCCCCGAAGGCTACGCCATGACGGAAGCAGAGCGGCAGCAGGAGCTCGTGCGCCGGGTCCCCGAGCTCGACAAAGCGACGGCCCTGGCAGTCATAGCACGCGGTGCGAGCGGCGCCGGCATGATGCCGTATGCCGACGACGAAGGCAAACGTCGACGGTACCGCGCGTACCTCGAGTGGGCTGGCAGCCTGTCCACGACGCCCCCGACGACAAGAGCCCCCGGCGTCAACGAAGACGACTGGCTCCGCGAACTCCACGAGTTCCGCAACTGCGCGCGCATCTTCAAGCCCATGACCGGCGCCATGGCCTCCCGCTTCACCCCTTCCACCTCCTCATCCTCGCAATTCACCACAACCGGAGGCTCCGATAACAACAACAATCTCCTCACCAAACCGCTCCCGCCGCAGAAACCCCTAGACCCCGCCGAGGAAGCCGCGAGGCTGGGCATGTACGGCTCCATGACGCGGTCGGTAACCGACTTCTACCCGACTAGATTGCTGTGCAAGCGCTTCAATGTTAGGCCGCCTGCGCATGTGCAGCCCGAGGGGCAGGATGGGCAGGAAACGTCTACGTCTGCGTCTACGTTCGGCAAGGGAGCAGCGATGACGACGATGCCGATGCCGACGTTTTCTACTGGAACTGGGACGGCGATCACGCTTGATGAGCTGTTGCGCGAGGCGCAGGGGGAAACAAGCAAGATGCTGGAGCCTCCTCCTCCTCCTCCTCCTCCTCCACAGCCACCGCAGCAGCAGCAGCAGCAGGTGGCGGTGGTTGATGCGGAGGTGAACGAGGCGTTGGAGGGGAAGCGTGCTCAGGATGATGTGCTGAGGGCTATCTTTGGGGATAGTAGTGACGAGGAGGATTAGAGGAGAGGTCGAAAGGATGTGCTGGCTTCAACCTACATAGATTATTATACCCCCTCCTGGCCTTGTTGAATTGTTGAATTGTGGGTTGCCCCAGGTGTGTAGGGGGTGATCGGAAGTGTGCGATAAGTTAGTTACCTGCACAGTAGCAGTAGCAGAAGCAGAAGCAGAAGCAGTAGCTCGGCTGTTTGAAGAGAATATTCACATACATAGTGTAGGTAGGTAGGTACACAAATACCTACCCTACTTACCTACTTGCCTAGGTACCTATAATTGAGACTTTGAATTTAACATCCCGGGTAGGTAGATAGTACCTATCTATCTATCTATCTCAAGTATCAGAGGGCAGGTTCTCAGGATTTAATCTATCTATCGATCTATCGATCTATTTATCTAGGTATCTGGGTATTAGGTAACGTAGGTGCATAACTACCTAGGTATGTAGGTACTATTATTTACTCGCTCGACTCGACAATAGCCCCTTTTCATCTAGGTATCCAACCATCTATCTGCCTATTTACATTTTGCCCCCAAAGCCAACCCATATATGAATAGGCAGGTGGTAGGTTGGTACAAACATTATCACGACCATGATAAAATGAACACCCCAGCAAAACCAAACTCAATGCGAAGGCTTAGCGATAGGCGCAATAATACCCTGCTTCATCAAGATCCTGGGCTTCGTTGCCTCCTGGAACGTCTCCTTGGTCATCCACTCGGGGCCGACGGGCAGGCGGAGGGCGCGCTCGTACTGGAGGCGGGACTCGTAGGGGTGGGGGAGCTGGGAGGCCATGTACTTGTCGTTCTGTTTTTTTTTGTTAGCTATGATACTAATAGGTATGTTTATATGGATTGGTAGGTGGGTAGGTAGGTAGGTGGGTATGCAGGTAGGTATGTAGGTATTTGTGTGCACAGCAAACAATGACTGGAATGTATATATATACATACCTTCTTGGTGCGCTTCTCATTCACAATCACGTTCTGCAGCTTAGCATCCTTGCGGTCCTTCTTCTTGATACCTTCCACCTTGGTGAGGTATCGCCCCTGGTGCTTCTTCTTGTCGCGGGCACTGACGCCGTCGCCGACCCAGCTACCCCAGCCGGGAAGCGTGTTGTCGATGATCTTGTCGTCGTCCTCCTCTGCGATGGCAGCCTTTTCTTGTTCGAACTCGGCCACGACGTCTAGGCCACCGAAAGCCTTCTCGATGAGATCTTGCTCCCGGAATTGGATGGGTAGATGGTCATCCTCATCGTCTGAAGCGTCTTCTACGTTGATGGCTGCTTGCTTCTTACTTGGCTTAGGCTTCTTTATCGGAGCTGTAGATGGTGCTACGGCCACTGAGTCGATTCCAAGCTCTAGTACATCCACGCTCGATCCAGTCTTTTTGTTTTTTTGTTTCTTCGAAGGACCAGCTGCGGAGGGTTGACTCCAAGCACCTGCTACCGAATCCGTGCTTAGGGCTTGCGAAACAGGAGCAGATAGCCCGCTTGACCGCCCCCCTGAGGTAGTGGCATTATGATCTCTAGCGGTTGGAAGACCTGCTTCGTCGAGCTTGCTTTTCTTGCCATTACCGAGGAGTTTCTCGCCCGACTTCCCTGGCTTCTTTCCTGACGGCTGTCCGAATATTCGTCGTCCGACATCCTCAGGTCCGTTATCAGACTCATCGCCAGCCTCATCGTCGGATGCCAGGTCTCGCCGTATTTGTGCCACCAATTCGTCATTGGCTTTCTTCTTAGTCGCCTCGGACTTCTTCATGAATTCCATATTCAGCAACTTCGACCTTGGCTGTGCATCGTCGTCACCAGAAACTTCATCAAGCTGACGAAGAAGTCTCTTCCGCTCATCGACATCATTTGAGCCAGCCGAATCATCGGAATCGTCGTCGGAGTCATCGTTTCCTTTTGACGGCTTTCCGTCGATACGGCGACGTAACTCTTCGTCTCGCCGTGCCATGTCAGCTATGCCCGTTCGAACATCATCATCCCATGCTGCGCGGCCATTCTTGTTCGTCATTTTGGCCCACTTGCTTTCCCGATGCCGAGCGCCCATTCTCTCCATAGCTCGTTGACGGTCCTGAGTCTCGCGTTCCTCCTCCGAGTCGATTTCTCCAGAAGCGGCCATGATTTCACGTTCTTTAATCTCGTCTCTTTCTCTTTGCTTGCGATGCACCCGGTGATACGCTTTGCTCTTGATCTTCTTGATACGTTTGGCCCTTGCCTCTTCTCGAGATTTGAGCTCTCTTTCACGTCGCTTCTCCTGCCATAAAGCCTTCATATTACTCCGCGAAAGACCTTGCACTTCCTCATCTTCCTCATCTTCGTTCTCTTTGGTCTCCTTTTTAGTGCTTGGCCCTAGCCCGCTCTCTTGCATAATGGCCAGAACGGTTTGTTCTAGTTCGGTTCCGGCTGTTTTATGATTCAGGGGCTGGATTTCGGTGTTGTCGTGCCTAGCGAGACCAGTGACCGTCTGGGGTAGCGGAAAGACTAAATGATCCGCTCTTCGGTTCTGCTTCACTGTCTCGGTCCATCGGTCTAGAGACTCGTTCGTCTTCTCGTACGCGACGCCGCGATCCAGTTTTGCTTGCTGCCGTCTTGCAAGGGGCACTTCGAGTTTTTGCGGTTTGCTGGATTTATCCTCCTTGGCCATAAGCTTGAGGGATTTCTTGAGTTCAGGGTCTTTGATTCCCAACAACCCCAAGTCTTTCAGCCCTAGTTTGGGCTTCTTGCTTGTTTGCGCCTCTTCCTCCTTCGCGTCTTTCACTCCAGAAAATTTGGAAACCCATGCGTTGATACCTGATTCCGATTCGTTATCGTCCGCGTCGTCTTCAACGTCGGAAGACTCGTCACCGGATGCGTCATCGTCTTCATCAGATTCTTCCTCATCAGAGCCAGAATCCTCTTGACCGGCGTCGAGCTCCCCATCGTCTTCTGACATAGACATGTCCAGGGCTTGAGCAAGGTCAATAGCGTCTGATCCAAGAGAAGCGCCGTCAGCATCGCTGATATCTTCATCCTCGTCGTCTTCTTCGTCATCGTCATCGTCATCCTATAAGACGTATTAGTCAACGGCCAACGTAGTCTCCTGAATCAACTATCCGTTATTACCTTCTTTTTCTGCTTCGGCTTCTTTGTGCTCCCTCGGAAAGCATAGTCCTCAAATCTCTCCTGGTCGCTCTCGCCAAAAGCATCATCGCTATCAATCTCCGAATCGTCGTCCTCGTCAACACCAATGCGCCACTCGTTTCCGCTGCTGTCGCTGCCATACTCGACCTCCTCATCACGGCCAGCACCTCGTCGCATCTTCCTAGGCGGTCCCTCATTCTCATCGTCGTCTTCATCGTCCTCGTCCTCGCCATCCTCGCCTCTCGCGCGCTTACCACTAAGCGGAATGTCCAGCTCGCGGCTGCGCGGGGTGCGCTTCGGGCGGTCGACGACTTCTTCGGAGGCGATGGCAAACGCATTCATCGCCTTCTTGGTGGACCTCGACTTGGACCTCTTCTTGGCCTTGCCGGTAGCGCCTGGGGCGCCGCCGACGGACCGGCCGTGCGATTGCCGGCCTGGCATCTTTGAATTATTGGGGGGGTTGTTTTTTCGTGGGAATGGAGACGAGCGCTCTATTTTGGCAGATTCGTTGATAGAGGCAGTGTCTTGTCGTTATGTATAATTCTTCCTCGTCAACCTCATCTAACAATGTCACTTTTCTTTTTTTCAACGAAAATTAATGAAATCGATAATCGAAATGCTCTAAAATTTAGGCGGTGACCAAACTTTTTTTCTGCCGCTAGTTTTGGCGGGGAGCTACGTATTAGTTACTTGCGATAACTACTAACTACGTACTAACCTAACCAGTTAGTAGAGTTATCCCAGTAGATTCAGATTGGCCCACTATCGATAAGGTATAGCCACTTGACCCACCATTCTTCAGAGTCAAATCGATTTTCAAGATTCGCGACTTATACATCCCGCACGCAGTCGCATGACCCTTTCCCGACCTTTAAAAAAAAAAAAGGCCACACTACTTCGATATCCGACGGGCAGGAGGCACTCATCCATACGCCTTTGCGCAAAAAATAAATTGCTCTAAATAAATAAGCGAAAGCGATCTAAGAGGGGGCAAAAAAAAAAAGAAAGAAAAGAAAAGAAAAGAAAACCGCCGCGATGCAGCCCACGCAAGCGCTCCAAAAGGCCTTCCGGAAGCTGCCGCTGACGACCAAGGACATCAAGAAGGGCTTCTACAAGGGCACGCGGACGGGCAGCATGGGCCAGCACACCAGGTTCGGAGGGTATATCATCGACTGGAAGAAGGTGCGCACCTACGTCGTGCCCGCCGACATGGAGAGCTTCAAGGTAAGACCCTCCCTTACCCCCTGCCTCACCCCCCCATCCCCTTTTCTCTTTTATTGTGATGTCGTAATGGGAATGATGGGAACTGTTTCGGGAAGCTAAACAAAAACACAGTTGACCCCCTTCGTGGCGAACAGAGTACCCAAGGCAAGAGGTCGGTACGAGGGGTACGCCAAGGGCCCCAAGAGCCCGGAGCTGTACTTAGATCGGTGGAAGGCGGAGAATGGGCTGGATTAAGGCGGGTGGACGGGCACATTGTCAACAATAAAGAGATAAATAGAGCCACCCACAAGGTCCAACTCTAAGCAACGACAGGAGGGGGGGCAATGCGCTGGGTCTATTAGATAGGCACCGAGGGCTGAGTCCCGCTCAACGCTGGCTGTTTGACTATGGATGGATGGATGGATGGATGGATGGGTATAATATCCAAGTTCCCAGGCCATCGACATGGCACATGAGCGTGATCCTAGAGTCTATCAAGGCCGCTGGTAGATCATGCTAACGGGTCTATATAAAAACTGTACCATACTGTTCACATAACATATACTACGCATCTACATAGCCTCAAAGAAAAAAAACTCGCATATATTTATACATTCCATAAACGACCTACCACAATCACACCATCTCATATTCATATTCCTCACAAGCCGATCAAGACGAAGCAAAAATATCAAATTCTACCTATCTTATTAACGACATACTACTAAAGAGGGTATAAACCTATATATATCTCTTTTGTTGCAAGAAAAAGAGTAAAAACGCATTTGTTAAAAATACATCGACATATATATATACCCCTTAACACAAATGAAAATCTGAATAAACTGGGTATATTGCTTGATTGTCACCATTCCCGCTTTGAAAAAACTTGAACACCCGCGATGCGATGCGATGCGATCGATTCGATGTTCCACAAATACAGATAAACACAAAAAACAAGACATCAAAGGATCGAGAATTGAGAAAGAAATTTATTGAGAGAAAAAAAGGATCACTTCTGAGTAGGCAGATCCTCCTGCGCAGTAACAAACGTCTGCATCCTTGGGCGCTCCATGTATCCCGCGCCTCCGCCGAGCAACGACGGCGTAGCCGCGCCGTTCTCACCCATCGGCGTAGCGAACACGTCGCCGAAACCAGGGGTCTCGGGGTCGGCTCTGCTCATGTAGATGTGTTGCGCCTTGAGGGCTTCTGGGTCTATGACCTCGTCCCTCGCTTCCCCGGTGGCGACGGCTCCTGCGGCAGCACTATTCGTTATGAACGCGTCCGTAGTGGGGGTCAGGGGTAGCGGGCTGGCGGTTCGTCCGGGCTGGTCCATTGCGGATGTCAGGGTGATCATGCTGGCTGTCTCCGCATCCTTGTCGAGGCTGAACGGCACGGCGATGCCGCCAACGATGGGCCGCTTGCCCGCAACGCCCATTCTGTGGGGGAGGAAGCCCGACGCCATGCTGCTCTCGCGGGAATGCATCCCAGCTTGCTCAGCCTTGCCTTCCCTTTGAGCCATAAGTATGGAGATCTCGGTGTTTCCATTCGGGTTCTCGTCTTCCATGGCCTGGTTCAAGTCCCGAACGATCTTCGTTCTTGATTTCCTTCGGTTAGCTTTAAGCTCGTCTCTGGCGATATCCTCCTCTTGCGCTTGTATATCCGATGGCGAACGAGCACCTTCTCCCTCTCTGCTAGTAGTGGCTTTGGTATTTGGTGTCTTGTCCATGCCATGCTCCCGATGCATAGTAGCCTCGTCGTGCTTCGAGCCCCAAAGCGACCAAAGAGCGAGACCCATGCTCTTGACCTTCTTCTTCTCTGCAGAGTCACCGCTAGCCTTGCGTCTACCAGCGAGCGCAGCGGGAGGCGGGGTCTCTCCATCGAAGCCCACGTATCCTGCCGCCATCTCCTTAAGCCGTCGCTTATGGATCTTGGTACGAGTGCTCCCATAACGTTTGTTCCATTGCGCGCGTACTTCGAGCCACCTTCGTACTGGCGTTTCCTTGACGACGCCAACTAGTTCACGAGCCATCATGCAACCAGGCAGCTCACTAGGAGGTGCTAATGGACTGATGACTCCGTGCCGGTCGACTCGCTGACGAATCATGTGATTCTTGAAACGGGGTAATGGGTCCCCAGCTTTTCCTACTTCCGCCTTCTCCGTCTCGGTTCCGTCAGGTTCAGCGGGTGTTTTGGCCTCTCCGTTTTCGTTATCACGTTCCGACTCAGAGCTCGCGCTCGAAATCGATATGACCGAAACTGAATCGTCATCTAGAATCTCAATGTCTGTTTTCTGAGCCCTGGCCAAGGCCCAGGCACCAAACTGGGCTATAGAGCGGTACATATATTTTGCGGGTCGGGTGAAACTCAAGGTCGTTGCCACATGGCATAAATCATCCCAGACCTGGAGCTGCACATCGGTTGGTTTGAACCGAGACAGTTGCTCTCGTGCCTCCTCCGTCATGGAAGACTCAGGGGGTAGATATTGCTCTGGATTCGCACATTTGTGAGCGAGGTATACCTGCTCATCTCGAAGAATCTCGCCGCCTCCTGTCATGATCAGTAAGGGTGGCAGTCCACCCAAGCTACCATGCATGATGGGGCTAACTAGAGGATGAGCCAAGAGCTCGTTTGTCGTATACATCTAGGAATACGTTAGCTTGAGCTTTCGGACTCGTAACCGATATTACGTACTTGGATTTGATCCTTGAGCTTGATCTCTTTTCCATCAAGCATAACAGAGATACATCCTGTCTCAGCACGACTATCAGATGGCTCACCACCATCCGTCGCCGTCGTGGCATTCAGCTCTCCGAGATCCTGAGGAAGTTCTTTCGCCTCCATCGCTGCTGGTTTCACCAACTTGGTTTTGCCAGGTTTGGTTTTGTTGGCAACCTGTTCCTGCAATGCCGCGTATTCATCCGCGTTCAAAGGTGGCCAGGCCTTGGAGGGCTTGTGATGAAAGCCGCATTGGGGTATGTAGTCCAGGGGGCAATCGTCAGAGACACTCGGAAAAGAATGCGTCAGATCAACCCAAGGACTGATGAGAATAGCGCCGGCAGGCATAGGGATGCCTCTATCCCTCAGCACGACCAGCATGCTCAGCACCATTCCTCCTCCGGCCGAGTCGCCAGCGAGGACAATTGTTGTTGGGTCCTGGGTCGTAAGCAATTCCAGGTACGCCGCCAGACAATCTTGTAGACCACAGGGAAAGGGGAACTGTGGGGCTAGTCGATATTCGGGGGCAAAGACCTTAGCCTTCAGCTTCCGCGCATGTCGTTGCATCTGGTAGCGATGTTCATCAATACTGCCGAAAAAGTAGGCGCCTCCGTGAACATAGAACATAACCCTCTTGCATGTACCACCAGCTTTCTTGCGTTCATTGTAATCAGACTTCATCTCGATCCATTCCGCTTTCAGGGGGCTCCCGGGTTTCCGCCATTGCCACCAATTCCGGCCGCCTACTTTTTTGATACCGTCCGGTCCTAACTGTTCTTGCAGGATCTCCGCGGCTTCCAAGAGTTTCGCTTCCGGGACCTCGACCGGGTCTACCTTGACCCATTGGGGATGAGGCACCCATTGTGCAGTGAAAGCTTGTAGATCCTCGACGGGGTGGTGCGACGCGAAGGCGAGGAAAGATCGTATTAGGTGTAGGCCCTCGTCGTACGAGAGATGGGCGGTCGGGCGCTCGCGAAGAGGTTTGCGTTTTAGGTACTACGGTATTACCAGACAATCTCGTGTTAGCATGGAATCCCCTTCGCGAACCCAGATTCAGGGTATCAAAACAAACTAGTCGAGGTGTACGAAGAAAGGAAAAAGAGAAAAAAGAGAAGAAAGAGAAGAAAGACAGCAAGGTACCGGTAACAACCTTAATTTTGCGATAAAAGGGGACACATAAGGTTTGGGTTTTGTATAGGAGTCATATACGTACATGAGACAAGAACGTCGACAAGACAGTCGGCGTGACTGCCATAGAAACCGTTGCGGTATTCATGGTTGCGGCCAAGTAATGATTATTGTAGCTGTCGTGAAGCTACCAGGTAGGTATCTAGGTTGAAAGATACGTAGTTATGTAGGAGCAATAAAGGCATTAGACGGCTAAGCCGACGACATTATAAATACTTCAAGTTACAGTTTAGAAAAAAACAGGAGTGCACATGTTGATATTTCGCGACTCAGTGCACACTGTAAGTAGGTAGTAACAATCACTCCTGTAAGTGGATACTTATTCCAAAGTCCGACAGGCTACTGGAGTAGTTTGAACAGTTTGAACGGGTTGAACAGTTGGAATAACTAGTTAGGAGTAACGGTGTTTAATGCTTGCTAAGGTAAGCTTTGAAGCTTATTACCCTGTTTGCTTTGCTGCCCAGCTTCTCAACTTTACACCTCCTACCTCCCTGCTTCCTACCTTAATTTCAAACAAACCACTTTTTATTTGGTGATGTCATCACGCTTGTTTCCCCTTTAGAACGAATTAGAAAGCAGCGAAACAGCTCATTCCCACTAGTTTAGCTTCTAAAATCGGAGAAACCGTCCCAAAACGGGATGGATGTTCAAGGGTATGATAGGTCCCGGCTTATCCATACATAGTACATAGTAGCGTGGATCTGGAATCTTAATTGGGAGCATGGGGCCTCTTCCCGATACGGTGCAATGCGGTCAACCGTGGCAGAAACTGATAGTGCAAGAAATTATTATCGCGAAACTTTTTTGCGCAAATGCCCCTCTACCCATTGCAGCTGTGATCGTCACTATACAAAATGGCGTCCTCGCAAGCAGAACTGTCGCCTGGTATGTATTATCATATTTATATATATAAAATAACCTAAGCGTGTATTATAAAGGCATAATGATCTCATTTACTGACCAAAATGAACAAAACTATTAGAAACCCGGCAGGAGCAATTCGAGCAAGGCGTAGCTATCTCCCTACACCTATGGCTCTCCCTCACAGTCGCCGTGCAGAACAGCCTGGGCGGGCCCGACTCCGACGACAAGCGCGACTGGTTCGCCGGTGCCATCGTGGAGATGTTCCCCAGCATCGTCGACCTAGCCAAGTTTCAGTCCCAGCCGCAGAATAAGAACAAGAGCCCTCCCAAGGACCCCGAAGCCGAGGACGTCGAGGCCACTTTGCTGCAGGTCATGTGGGATGAGTTTGAGACCAACGTTGATGATGACTCGGAGGTCGAGGTTGCTGAGCGCATCATAAAAGCCCGCACCCAGTGCATCGCAGGCGACTTCGAGTTCGTGGAGGAGCTAAGACGGAGGTGGCTGGCTACCAAGGGTAAGACCGTCAAGGTGGAAGAGGTGGACGGCGGGGATCAAGAGACAGATTGGGAAAGCGAAGATGATGACGAAGATGATGATGACGACGTTGAGATGGATGAGGCGCCCGCCTTGGTGGCAGCTCCTAAAGAACGTCCACCTCCAGAAGTGGATGACGATGGCTTTACAAAAGTTACGCGAAAGAAGCGTTGAGAGCAAGCATATGAATTCCGAAGTCGTGAATTACAGACTCTAAATGAATAGGGTCGTTATGGCGACATCATGAATTTGCAATGAAAGTCTGCTTGAAAGGATATACACAGTGACGGACGAGTAATAGCATGCGTACAAAGTCAAAGCCATCCAGAAATACCAACCAACGCCGAAGGGAATTTCGAAATCAGGCAATTCATTCTAGACAAGGCCAGCAAGATTCGTTTCAAACGGTGAAATCACTCCCATTCGTCATCCTCGCTATCACTATCGCTGTCCTCCACCTTCCGAGACTCCTTGGGGCTGCTGGGTGCCTGGCTCGGGTTTCCAGATGCTGCACCAACAACGTCGTAGCTGGTGTCACTGTCGGGTTGCGACTTCTCGTCATTTGACTTGCGCGGCTCGGCTGGCTTCGGCTGACTTTTGTCGGCTGCGGCAGCCTTGGGCGGATGGATGGTGGTGGAGGATTCGGTAGAGGCTGGCCTCGCAGGTCTAGCTATCGACTTGGATGGCGTAGTATCTTCCTCCTCATCATCAGACTCTTCTTCCTCTTCCTCCTCTTCAGAAGACTCTTCCTCATCAGATTCCTCTCCCCATCCGATCTCTTCTTCGGCAGATGCGGCTAGATACTAGTTAGCTAGGCCTTGAAAAAGTTTACAATAAAGGGCAACCAACCCTTTAATAGATCTCGTCGTCGTGCTTCGGAAGTCTCTATGCTGTGTCGGAGGAAGTAGTATCGTTGCCAGAAATCGGCGTAGGGCACCTTGTCAGGAACAAGTCTTTCCATGCTCACCCGCAATTCCGGATACTTGGCCAAATCGGTACTGATGCTCTCTGTCTTACCATCTAAGTCGAACGTCTCTGACCATGTAACATACTCGGCACTCGCTGGGTCTTCGGTAAAGCTCTTCTCAGTTGTGTGAAGAACGTGAATTTGGGCATCGTATCTCGACGTATGAATAACTCGCTTGCCGGAATCATCCTTGCTTTCAAAACGGCGAGCATCGCTGTCCTCGTTGTCGGCGGCAGGCTTTACGATGATAGCATCACGGAAGAAATTTCGAACGTTCCCACCAAACTTCAAGAGAGCGTCATCGGCAGCTTCCTCGGCACGTTGAATATCCTTTAGTCGTTTTGCGGCCTCCGCCTTCAATCGTGATATAACCGTTTCGGACTCCTTAGTCGCTTCGTCAGAGCTACCGGCCTTGGCTGCTGTCGGGGTGGTTTCGGCATCCTTCTCCCTGTCGCCAGAGTGCTGGGGCTGATCTGTGACAATGGGTGGGGTGGTCAAGGAGATAGCTCTTGCGCGAAGGCTCGCAAGACCTCTTGTAGCGTCTGCACTTAGCAAAGTGACTTCTTGCTGTGCCTCTCTGTATACAGATTCGCCCTATTTTGATAAGGAAAGCAATTAGTAAATAGGTACATATAGAGGCTAGAAACAGCTATCGTGACCAATATACCTGCTTAATGACATTGCCAACAGTTCCACCGAGCCAGGTGCCCCAGCTACTGCTAGAGAATGCACGATACGCTTCTTGAAGGTCTTCGTTTAATGAATTCTCGGGTTGCTTGCGGGAGGAGGATTCTGCATTCTGGTTGTTGTCATTGGAATTATTGGCGTTACTGTCCTTGGGGAAAGATTCTTCGGCTATGTGGTCGTATGCGAGATCCATGGTTACGTCAGGTTGTAAGACTCCCTTAAAAATGAACCGGTATACTACCTTGACCAAGCAAGTGTGTTGCTAGCCTAGGATAGGATTCTCTTCAATGTTGCAATATAAGAGGGAGGGGTAATGCGTAAGCCACAAAAAGTGCCCTCGGGCGTGGGATAATACTGTGTTGGTAGTATCTACTAAATGTATGGTTAGGTACTTAGTAGGTATGTTGGGTTAATGGTCGATGGTAAATGATTAATGGTTGATGTTGATGTTCCGGTATTGGGGGTTAGCATTGACGGTGACAAGGTAACGAGGCTGATGGTGGGCATCTGCCGATTGACGTATGGAAACTTGGAGACGCCGCTTAGCACGGAAAGGCTACGCGGTCTCCTATTTTCTGATTAGTGCTGTTTGTACAATACCTATGCGGCGTATTTTAGCGTAGAAGATACCAATCGCCTTGGCCATACCGTATATTTTCGGCATTATGGTCCTCTTGTTAGCTCCACTTATTTGTGCACCTTGCCCAATTTGGTTAGTTCAGTGCTGAGGCTCTGGTACTAGTGTTATCAAAATCCACGTGATCCTAATTTTACCTATCTTATTTCTATGTTTTTTCAATAAGGATAGGTTTAAAGTGTTATGCATTAATTAAGAAGCTTCAAATATTCATATATCTATCAAGAAATAACAGATAAACGTAAATATTGGAGAGCAGGTTTCACGTGCCGACACGTGACATTGCGTGCTAATATTGCTGGAATCGGATAAGAATCCCTCCGAAATGAGGTGTAGTTGAATAAACCTTGGGGTAAATCACCCTAATTAAGTAAAGCGCATTAATAAGTGGAGCTAACAAGAGGACCATAATGCCGAAAATATACGGTACTAGATAGGCCATACTAATAGGCTAACGGCTCCCATTGATCTAATCCGCCAATCATAGTAGATGTGGCTTAGCTTCAACATTTGAACCTTCAATTGTAAAATATGTACCTAGGTAACTACCTACATACATGTATTAATAGTCAACTTCAAAGTTGGATGTTCTACTATAAAATAGCACGTACATCCAACTTTGAACCGTACTATCAATGTACCCTAGGTACACGTAGGTATCCTTCTGGAATGGATGCGGGAACCAACGCCGAAAAGAGCAAGTCCGCAATACATAGGTAGAACTTACCGTAGAAGTTTCCGCCTACGTATCTTGAATGTACCAGATCCCAGTCACCAGCTCATCTACACTATGTATACCTATCGCCTTAAAGCAGCATCTTCTATCCTCAGTATCCTGTCATGCGTGCGCAATTATTTGTACATATGTAGAGCTGCCCTCACGATTTCAAATCAATTACGGTGGTGCATATGTATCTATGTAAGTATTGATGTGAGGTGAGAATTCCGACACTCGGCAGCTTTACAGACCTGTACTATGTGTACTATGGACTTAGACACCTAGGTATAAAAAAGTAACTCCTCGGGCTATATCGATGATATGTACACTATGTACATATCATAGGTGGCCAAATCTCAGCCTAGGGCTTATGCTGCTGCTTAGCGGCACCCATACGATACCCGACCACTAATAAGAACATTGAATCTTTGTTTGGGGGGGGTTCGTACAGGCGAGCCAGTCTGCGATGCATCATGCCTGCAATGCTTCAACTATTTAAATACCTACCTTTCTAGTATGTTCACTGTTTCCAGGCTCGACCAGTCGGTTACCAAAGCTATCCAAGATAGTGCCTTCTCCTAAGAGACACTGCGTGCTGATCATCGGGCACAGACCCGACCGCCAGGCACCGAGCTGACGGGGAGTCGTCATTGGTAGTTAACCCGACAGGCCGAATCCCTAAGCCGAAACCAAATCGGTGATTTCGGTTTGAGTCATAAATAGTCAGAGTCAGAGTTTAGAGCCAAAGACAGACGGTGAAGATATGCAATGCAATGCTGCTTTGCTTTGCTTTAATAACAAGAGACAAGAAACAAGAAACAAGGAATAAGAATCGCTTGGTTCTTATTAACCCCAGTCTTTGATTCCCCTCCCCCACCCAAAAGGCTAAATTCAACCCCCGATAACGTGACTCGGGCCTATCAAACTGACCGTTTCATCTAGTAGCCAGTAGCACAAGTTCTTACCGTACATTTATGATACGTCTATGGATGCATGGTACCGCTGAATGTATCTACTGTGTATCATACCGTATATCAAGTATGTACATATATATACATAGACCGTCTATACCTGTTCTAAGTCTCCGATGTCCCCCCCACGCATCTGTTGCGTAAGAGACTTTCATTGGAGATCTCTCTTGTGAATGTGGCCTTTGTCAACGTATACTGTGACCTATTGGTAGCGAATCTGGTAAGCACTGGGTTGAGGCATGTAGGCACTGGACATGAAACCGGGGTTTGCCCATCAAGGCTTACAACATACACACACGCATGTACAAGTAGGAGCATCTTTCCCGGTAGTAATACCATCTTGAAGTAACCTTACATAGTAGGTACAGCAATATATCATGCGTGGTAGTCACACTACCGTAGACTAAAAACTGGCTTCTAGACAAGGAATGGAATGCTGTCGAGGGTTCGAGACACTCTTCGGTGGATGCAGCCAAATAAAGGATATCGCTCTCAGCGAGAAAGAGAAGAGAAATACATGTACATATGTAGTACTAGTAGTAGACAAACGAAAAAAGACGGCGTGAACGTAACATATATACATATTGATACATAACTATATCTAATAGTTACATAAAGGACAATCAGCCACATTCAAAGTCCGATATGTCCGAAATTCCGAAATCCACTGCAGATATACCGGTACTAGGTACTGTACTGTACATGTAGGCTTCAGCACTTGAGTTGAATTGAATGTTCTTCCCCGCCACATTAAATTCCTTTTTGGCCCATATCCATATAATCTTGCGCTTACAAATCGGAAAATTGCCCGTCTTCTGGTCCCCTCTCTCAAATTCCTTTCCCATCGTGAAAATAGTTCACATCATACACTACATACTTACTTACCTAGTATCTGCAACTTGTTCGTAGATCGCTTTTCTGCATACCTATTACCTACTGCGCAAGCCTCATTTCTCTTTCAACATTAACACGCTGTCCCCATTCCATCCCACATCCCATCCTATCCCATCCTATCCCATCCTATCCCATCCTGTCCCATCCTATCCCTATTCCAATCAGCCAAGTAAACGGGGACCCCGGGTGTGTTAGCAGTGTGATCCCTACGTCAACTGCCACTCGAAAGAAAATTCAGGGCCAGAAACGCCGTTGCCCCATACAGTTCGCTCGCCATCTCAGCCTTAGGGCCCCAGGAGGCGAATTTTGTCTTTCTTTCCTAGTTCTTGCACACAAGGCATCATCTGTACCGGTTTGGATGTGGATAGCTTCGATCATCAGGAATTATCAGCTTCTCAAGCTTCATTATCTTTGAAGCTTTGAGGACCTCGTCGACACTAAGCGCGGCAATCGCTGCGTTTTAACACAACCAACACATACATACGCGAGTCGTCGTCATTGATAGCATCGGCTCACGTCGCTTGACAATTTCCCACCCTACTAAGAGGGGTCACTGACATATATCCAATTCATATCTATTTACTTATCTTTACCTTGCTGTTTCTAACTGTGACTTATTCATATTCATATATTGTTGATTCGTCTTCCTTCCTATCACAGTCGCCATGGCCTCGACTCACGCTCACTCTCTGCCCAACTTCATCCTCACGCCTCAGCAGCAGAACCTGCTCTTTCGCGCGCTTACATCAAACCAGCAAGGCGGCAACAGCAATAACCCAAACAATGCTCTGTCCTTGTCACCTGGTTCTTTGACCAAGTCCCCCGTTGAGAATCAGAATGGTACCCCAAATTTTAATAGTCCTGAGGGCACTTCCAACGGCATCCAAGAGAGCCCCTACCTGGATTATGACTACGACATAGCACCTGATACTAGCTTTGACTTCGACTTCACCCATGATGGTCAAGCCAAGATGATCGGAGATCTTCCTGGTGGCTCGCCCAAGGATGACTCTAAGTCTAGCTCTCCAGAGAACGACACTCCCGACAAGAGAAGCCACCCAGATGATGATGATGAAGATGACATGGAAGATGGTGGAGGCAAGCGAAGAGAGAGTGAAGGAAAGGTTCCCAAGAAGCCAGGTCGCAAGCCACTTACAAATGAGCCAAGCTCGGTGAGTGTTGGCAATCATCCACCTTGGTAGAGTAACTTGATCTAACCATAAAATATAGAAAAGGAAGGCTCAGAATCGCGCGGCCCAGCGAGCATTCCGGGAGCGGAAGGAGAAGCACGTGAAGGATCTTGAGACGAAGGTGGAAGAATTGGAAAAAGTCTCTACGGCCACAAATAACGAGAATTCACAACTGCGCAGCCAGATTGATAAACTAACGATGGAGCTAAGCGAGTACAAGAAAAAACTATCGTTGATGAACAATGTCCATCCAGTCACGAGTATGGCGCAACGAAACCAGGCCTTTGGCAGTGCCGCGCTACAGAATTTGAACGATGTCAATTTTCAATTCGAGTTTCCCAAGTTTGGCGTCCTACCTGGGGCGAACGACTTGAGTGGTGTTAAGTCGATATATCACCAATCATCGTCGTCTAACGGTGCCTCGAATAACCAAACTAGCCCAAAGGGCAAGGGTCAGGGGCTAGCCAGCCCCAACTCGATGAAGAGTCGGGAGAACTCAGATGCTGCACCGAAGAATTCTTCAAATAAGTCATCGACTTCCCCTTACGAAAGTACCTTTGGTGGCAGTGTATCAAGGACCAGCGTGGATTCAAGCCACTACAGCGCGAATGGAGCAAACTCGGATTCTCCCGGCTCGTCAACGGCGAACTCTAATGGAGGTCCTAGTTCTTCTTGCGGAACTTCTCCTGAACCAATTACTCAATCACCGCTAGGGTTCAAGCCCGTTGATACTCTGACCACAATTGGCGAGGAGCAACCATCGCTGACGAGTGACTCCATGTCCCGTACGTCTTCAACGTTCCCGTCATAAATCATCAACTTCTTGATCGCTAATAGGATTAACAGACTTCGCTAATCTCAATAATATGGACTTTTCCAATTTTGACTGGTTGTCACAGCAGAATGGAGGCCAATTTGATCCACAGCTTTTCGGCGAGTATCGAGAACCGCAGGAGAATGTCTTAGCCAACACCACGTTCGATGACAGTTTCTTTAATGACGCTTTCGATGTTGACTTCACAACACCTTTCAATGTGGCGCCAAGCCCAAAGAAGAACTTGATTGCCGAGATTGATGCCCGAAAGGAGTCAGAGGATACCATCATCACGGGCCAGAACGGGAAGCTGCTTACTTGCACTAACATTTGGTACGTGGAAACACTCTTTTCTCGCAGGAATACATAACACAATGAGTGAATAGATTGCTAACATATCATAACAGGGAGAAATTGCAGTCCTGTCCCCGAGTACAAAATGGCGATCTCGACCTTGATGGACTTTGTTCTGACCTCCAAAAGAAGGCTAAGTGTGGCGGCACAGGGGCCGTTGTCGACGAACAAGATTTCAAGGCTGTGATGACAAAGTACCTTGGCTCCGACGCCGGAAACTGTACCACGAGGGCGTAATTACTACCTTTTATCAACACTACCATCATTGTGCCACCACCAGCAACAGCCACGATTCACTGGGTCAAAATAGGAAATATTATTCATTTACGGAAACGACGTGGTAATAGAGGCTACCAATTACCTCTTACAGGCTTACGACGTACATGGCAATGGGATCGGTCATCTAGAAGGTATCACCAGTATCTTCTAGTCTCTTATGTCGTATAAACCACTCATTGGGAACCGGAGTTGCATTTGCGACAGAGAAAGGCGGAAAATCACTGTTATCAACATACACTACTACGCACTATTATTCTCAGCTTATATCCATTTCCTTGCACCGTATCTGCCCACTTCCGGGCACAGGATGGTAAATATTTTGGGGGCAATTGGCCACATTTCACGAAGCCGAGTGTAGCCGAAGCCAAATATTTGGGGTACACGTATCAACAGGTGTTTATTCGTGACAGTTAGGGGGACATGAAATAAGGTGGCACGATGATGATGACAGCTGATGATTTGATGTTCTGGGAGATGGAGGTGTTCACATACACCACTCTCATGAGCAGAGGACTTTCAAGGGACATTTCATTCGAGATGGCATTTGTATGTCTTTCTTTGTATAGTACTCCGCCACACAATTGAAAGTCGTGGATTATACGAAACTTGGGATCATGATTGAGTGCGTAATGTGAATTGTGAGCCTGTTAGATGCACGAAGAGTGAGGGCATTGCTCTCCTATGAAGACGTAAGGTACCACGAACCTTTTCTGAGGCGCCACGCATCTATGATAGATGTATAATCGATTTAATGATGATATTATGAAATAGCTGGATTTTGGACAATTTCTCGGAAATGTCAATATCGTTAAGGTGATGAATATAGGAGGGGCGAATCGTCCCCTCGGGAATAATGATGTCTGAGTTCTTCATACTTGATAATCATGTTGTGCAACTTAATCACTGTATATTTACCCCGTGACGTCTACTGGGAGGGGGAAGGCGATAGTAGATAGCCCCCTACCTATGCCCAGCATATGTAGGTAGGAACCTACCCATCCATGTATCCATCATACAAGCGTAATAGTCCTCACATCCACCCCCCTTGCCTCCAGCGCCTCGGGGAACAGCCTCGGGTCCGAGTTGACGACCTCGCCGGTCCGCGTGTTCCGGAAGCGGCAGCAGTTGTTCGGGTCGACGCGGGTCCGCTCCCACGCGCCGGCTTGCCAGTCGGGCGCCATTGGGATGCCTGTCAGTCGTGGGTCTTGGTCTGTTGAGGTTGTGGTGGTGGTGTGGATGTAGCGAGGTCGTGGGATCCCGTCTTCTTCTTGCGTCATGACGATTCGCCAGGACGGGGGGAGAGGGCCGAGGAGGGCTTCGCCGTCCACTGGGTGGGTGTTGGGTTAGTCAAGTGGAGGGGGGTTAGGGAGATAGGGGGATAAGGGGAGGTATGGATCGGGTATAAAAGGGGTTACTTACTAATTCCGTGGACTAGAAATACGCAGGAGGTAAGTAGGTAAATCGTTGATTTACGCCTGGAGGAAAGGGGACAGGGGAAAAGGGGGTATTATAGGAACAAATTCCAAGGAAAACCACATACCGTAGCAATCCCCCACAACTTGATACTCGCCATCCGACTTGGGGCGCAGAAGCATCGGGACATCGCAGCCTAGTACGACAAAGACTTCGTCGCCTATATCCTCCATTTATTAGCCAAATCATACCAAGCCGTAGCATCCCATTACTCCCCCTATTCTATCCCATCCCATTACATCACATCTACCTACTACAATACCCAAACATCACGCAACAACAACCAAAAAAGGAGGGCCAAAAGCCAAACTCACCTTTCATCGGAAACCCATTAATCACACCCACATACCCGTTCCCCAGCTCGAACCCAAAGTTCCACCGCGCCCACCCCGTAACCAGCGTTCTATACTCAGCCGGCAGCAACTCCTCCCTCTTCTTCTCCGTTATCATCTCCCCATCCCCCGCAATCCCAAAGGCCGCCTTAATAAGCGCCAGACTCGGGAACCCGCACGCGGGGAGTCTGTCCTCGGAGCGGGCGCGCGTCAGCGCGGCAAGCCATGCTTCGGCGTACGTTTCTTTGCCTTCGCTGTTGTTGCTGCTGCTGCTGCTTGGGTATTTTAGGCGGTGCGTATCCTTCCCCCCTTCCCCTGCATCCACCTCTACCTGTGTCGTAGTCGTCGTAGTCGTCGTCGTCGTCGTCGGCAGTGGTGGCGGCGTTGCCACAATCCCCCCCAACACATCCACCAACTCCCCGAAATCCCGCGCCTCGATCTGTTTCCTGACCCCCACCACGCGGGAGAAGCGCAGCGCCTTGACCCGCAATCTCGGAGAGAAGTACTCGCCACAGCCATCCGAGGCAGAAGAAGAAGAAGAAGAAGAAGGAGAAGAAAAGGCCGAAACACCACTAGCGCAGAACCCCAGGCCCCTCGGCAGCGTGACCCGGATCTCGCGCTCCCAGTCCGGGACCCACGACGGCAACCCCTTCTCCCCCGCCTCCCGTCTGAAAATCGCATACCTCAGCCCCCCGTAAACCAGCTGCTCGACCCTCCGCTCGCACTCCGCCCCCGCCCTGAAAGCCTGCGCGTACACCCTCGCCACCGGCAGCTCGTAGTCCACGACGATCCGCGCGCGGACCGCGGGCGCGACGAGGCTGAGCAGCCCGTACACCTTGTCGCGCGGGTCCTGGCACCGGCGGTCGGCATGCTGATGCAGCGTCGCGTCGAGGGTCTTGCCGCCGACGTCGGAGGTGAGCTGTTTGAGGCCGCGCAGGCGCTGCTGCAGGGGGGTGGGGGCGTGCGAGAACTTGGCGTAGATGGCGCGGAGGGCGCGGCGGAAGAGGGGCCAGGGGATCGTTGTTTTTGTCGCAGTGCTGGTGCTGGTGCTGGTGCTGGTGCTGGTGCTGGTGCTGGTGCTGGTGTTGTTGTCGTCGGGGTGGTTGCTGCGCCCGCACTGCAAGACCGAGCGCGCGCTATCGCCCAAGTGAATCTCCTGGATGATCCACAGCCTCGCGAACCACTCGCGCGCGCAGAGCCGGGCAATCGCGTCCCACGCCTGCGCATCGTACGGCAGCGCCGCCCGCGGATCCGCCCAGTTCGGCCCTCCTCCTCCTCCTCCCCCCCATCCGGGCGAGGGAAGCATCCAGTGGTCGCGCGAGCACTCTACCCCTTCGCCGACTCGGGCCATCTCGGACAGCGCGAGTCCGCTGGTGGGGCAGCTGGGGCCGAGCCAGGCGACGACGCGGCGCGCGAGGCGGTAGATATGCCCCATGCGCTTGACCTGCGCGGCCTTTTCGCGGACGTCGGACTGGTTGATGCAGAGCGCGTCGATCCACATGACGCGGGCGCTGTCCTTGAACCGAAGGTTCTGTAGCGCTTCTGCGAGGTTCTTGGAGATGGGTAGGGATGATAGCTGAGACCCCTCATCCCCCACGCGACCACGCTTTTCACCAGATGGTGTGGGTGGTGGTGGTGGTGGCGTCTCGTCTTCCCAGCCTTCTTCGACGATGGCTTCCTGGGGATCTTCAGGGGAGCCCCAGGTGTAAGACAGGGCTTCGTAGGAGGGGACCTGTGATTGCCCATTTTCTCCATCTCCATCTCCATCGACAGGGTCATGGTACGCCTGACGGGGGAAACTCGGGTTCGGATGGATCCAAGACGAGTGCCTCTTCCCCCTATTCCAAAACACGATCCTCCCCTCCAAAGTCTCCAGCGCAGCCCATCCGTTCGGAAGCGTCTTGCGTATCTCCTTCAACGACAGCCTCGGCTTCGGTTTCTGTTTCTCATCGCTGTCTACTGTGATAGGTGGTGGTGGAATGGCGAGCGATGCGTGTGTGATCCGGATCCGGATCGGGTCGCTCGGCTTCCCTGGTAGGATGGTGACCAGACGGATATCATCGGACGAGTGGTCCAAAGGAACATACTGGTATGGCTTCATCGTCATCGAAAGGGTGACGGGCTTGATTGTGGCTTGTATGCTATGCCGGATTCGGTCTGGTAATAAAGGAGTTATACGGTTATAAGACCAGAACCATACATAATCTCGGCTCAGACGGCCATTATTAGTCTATACTTACCTACTTTGTTATCGTCAACAGCCCAAAGTTAAATCCACGCACACTGTTATGTAGATAGTTACCGTTTCATTGGCTTGACGCTACTCCCAAGTGCTTATGGCTGAAGCCTCTTGGAACCTGAAGCCGCAGTTACTCGTGAGGCCTCTAAATCGCGCACGCTTTTGGTAATTCCTATTCCGTCATTTAAGAAGAATCAAATTGAAATCATTGCCAATCTCTTGAACACAGCCATAAGGAAAGGGCTTAGGCATGTGTGTGGCTTGCAAGCTCAGCTAGACCTGCATTAGTCCATCTTCAGCTCATACCACATCACATCACGTCCCCAGTTCGCAGTTTGCTCTAGCATTCGTGCTTATTGCACATGTATCAGCTCTTCCTACCCAGTTACCAGTAAGTTAGTGCAATCACGAGACATATCGTAATTCAATTTAGACACGACACTCATAAAAATATGTATATTCATGCCCTCTGCAGAGCGGTGGCCTGAACACCCCAATACTCCACCACCACTATAGAACATGCCGACTGTACCTAGTAGTAATAGTGTGTCTATACGCCTCCGTTGTTACCCAATATCCTAACCTGCCTACCTACGTCACTGTCTCGTCTCCCTCGCTGATTGCTGCCACCAACGGATCTTGTAAATCCCGTTTCAGCTTGCATCAGCTGTAAGCCGTGAGCCATAACATTGACGTAGCCAATTAGGGAAATTCCATGCGGGCGTCATAACAACTTCATTTCATCTTGAATAGGCCTTCCGTAAACTAAACCGGGGCTTGTCACTGACGAGTCACAAGCTGTATTAAATCCCGACTGAAAATCTCACTCGAAACGGATGGTGATGGTGAGGCCCAGGTGTGTGTGATCCGGCTCGTTGTATGCTTGCAGTCCATGGGTACGGTTTTGCTCTCAATCCATTTAAGAATTGACGAGGATATCGTGACCGCCGGATTGTTTGGTGTGTCGAATTCAGTCTTCTACTAATGAAGACTTGCATATAGTATGCTCGGGGGTTTGGCTTCGGCCCGCAAAAGAAGATCAAACGAGATGTTCTTTCTGCGATGGAAGACGGGTATAACAAGTAAATAGATCCACGAAAGTTCCCGCAAGCTCGCTCGCTCCTCGTACTCAAAGATAATCAATGTACGCTATGATATCAAATGCTGTGATAATATCAACCGACCACTTGTCGAGCTCCTTCTTTACCCAAAACTCCCCTCTCTTTTGGTTTCGGACTGTGGCCCCTCTTCTTTCGACCGAAAATCCCAAAGACGCCGCCGCTCCCTGAGCCTGGCTTATCGTCATTTATAGCATTGGCATCAGCAGGCAAGGTGGCATCCCTACGCGCCAGATCCGACCAGCTGCCAGTGTCATCGAGAGTAACTGACATCCCACCGGTTGGCGACTTGACTTGTATTCCTGACGATTGAGACATGCTCTTATTATTATATGCTCGGTGATAGGACGGTAGCGGTGGCGGCTGCTGTCGTGGTGTGGCCGGTGCTGGTCGGGTGGGATTCGGATAGGCCTTGTCTGGTGGGCTTGATCCCGGAGCAGGTGTGGGTTGATAGGATGGCTGTGGAACCCCATTGCCAGTTGGAGCCGGCTTAACATCGTTCGTGCTAATGGCTTGGGGTTCTTGGTTAGCTGGACCGGGGTTAGAATCGTCATCGCAGATCTCTTCGCCATTTATTCCCGTAAGTCTAATACCAAGTTAGCAAGTACAATGGCTAAGAAAGAAAGACGAAAATGCTCACTTCTTATAGGCCGCCACAGTGTAGTCGAACGGCTGGAATTCTCGCTCTATAGTGAGATACAGTTCCTCTTCCCGAATCTCCTTTTCGGTAGCATCATCCTTTAACCTCTCTCTGGGTTTTTGCCTTCGTGCCCTGGCTTCCAAGGGCGCTTCTTCTAGTAATAATTCTTCTAGGTCGTAGGTAGCATCGAAGTTGGTCTTTTCTGATGATGGGATAAACACGGGCTCCAGCTCCTTCCTTTCCAAAGCTATGAAGTCAATGCATTGGAAAAAGGGCTCGTATATGAAGCTTTCCCATGTATGACCGAGTCTCTTGTCAGGGTTCGGGTTGAGGGCCGCACCAATGGCATACAAACACGGCAGCGAGACGGGGGGTTGGGTGACAGGAAACTTCGGGTTCGCGCCGAGGATGACGTTCGTCAATGTCGCTTCCGAGTTGCCCTCGAACGGTCGCTATCATCTTGGTAAGCACATTTATAGACTAACAGCTTTCGGACCCTTATGAAGTTAGTTTGATATATACCTTGTTATAGATGCATTCGTAGAAGAGGACACCCAATGACCACCAATCGGCTCGAATATCGTAGCCTCTGCCTGCGTAGACTTCGGGGGCGAGATATGCTAGTGTTCCCGATTTGCTCGTAAGAACTCTGCCGGGTACAACGTCCGATGCGACATTCTGGATAGCAAAAGGTTAGCTGTTTAGAGTTATGCTGCCTGGAACCATGCGCCAGGGTGAAAAGACTTACGAAATCAGTCAGATGGACATGACCATCAGCATCCAACAATACGTTGTCCGGCTTTACATCACGATGTATTATACCCTGTCCATGTATATATCTGAGAGCACAACCTAGCTCAGCTATCCAGAACCGCACAGCCTCTTCGGTAAATGTCTTTCTTGAGATGTGGAAACGTAGATCGCCGCCGCTCATTAAATCAACCACGAGGTACCTATTGGAAGTTGTCATATTAGGCAAGCTGCTCCCGTTGACAAGGACAATGTCGGTGTTATGGTGGGGAAAGCATACATGTACTCGATATCTTGAAAGCTGTAACGCAAGTTACAAATAAAGGGATGGTTCACATGTTCGAGCATGCGACGTTCTCGTATGATATTTCGAACACTTTCGGAGCGTACGACTGTAGAAGGGAAGGGATGTTAACATGTGAATATTCTTCTATTATGTATCATGATGGGAATTCTGGCCAGGGATGGCTTTCATTGCCCAGGGTCGACGTACCCTCATCTTTGCGAATATATTTCAGCGCGAAGGATAAGTTTGTATCTTTCCTTTCGACTATCCGTACTTTGCCAAAGGCGCCGCGGCCGACTACTCGTAATAATCGGAAATGGTTGAGGTTTACTAAGAAGCGGTAAAGATGGTAGGTCAGCCAAAGGAGCGCGTTGTTGGTTGGGCAAGTGACAGTTCCGAGACAACGGGCGGAATCCTATATAGCCCCCCTCAAGGGAGAAACAGTAGGTAACAAGTAAGAAACATACCTTCGCCGTTGAGGTCAACGGGCTTGCCTTGATTGTTGCCCATTGCAAGATAGAGTTTAGTGTGTTAAGCCAGTTTGCTTAATTTTGAATTGGTCTTGTATTGGTATTGTTCAATAAGCCAATAGGTCAATAGCATCAAGAACGCTGAAGACGATAACGAGTTAAACGAACGATGGGCAGTTCAGAAAAATACCAAGAGAAGAGGCAGACAAATAATTAAGCGCAAAAAAACGACAGAAAGTAATGATAGGGAGGACCTCGGAATGGGATGTCAGGAGGTCAAGAAGTGATCCACTTCTTCGAAAAGATCCCTACAAAATTCCTAGTCTGGTTGACTGGCGCCGTTATTTCATGTATTAAGTAGTTTAGTTGTATGTGTAAGGAGTTCAATGTTTGTAGAAAATAGTACAAAGTACGTAGTACGTAGTAGACTCAACAGCACTGGGGGCTGGAGTTGAGATATGCGACGGAATAGGAAGAGTCAAAAAAGACGAAAAGAAGGAATGATTTGAAAAAGGTAAGTTGAGTTGAGTTGAGTTAAGTTGAGTAGGTAGAGTTGATTTGAGAGTCGACTAAGAACCAGAGTGCATCTACTAAAGGTAGGTAGGTATGTAATAAGTTGAATGCAACTACTTTCTTGTTGCTACCTCCTACTGCCGCTTGCTTGTTCAATGTTGCTTTCAATGCTTGCAATTGCCAATTGGAACATTGAACTGCGAGCAGATGGATAAGCGTTCAATGTCATGTACATATATGTATTTACATCTTAACATTTGGAATGTACTATGTTTGTATGGAGGTACTACATCACTGCAGCCCGTTGGAGGTACCTCGTAAGAGAAATATTACTAAGTAAATACTCAGGTGCATACTCTGTTACGGTCCGAGTTTATTGGAAACCTCGATGTTTGAGTAGGTACTGTGCATGTATCCTTTTGATTATAAGTACATTCGAAGTCATGTATATATGTACTCAGACAGCCCAGACAATCAAGAACCTTTTGTGGGGCTTGCAGATAGATCGGCGTCGCTCAGCTGCGGAGTCCCATGTGCTCTTTAGCGTGTAGCATCCCACACTTGCCATACTTATAACACTCCACCCTCAATTTCCAACCTTGTCAACCCACGAGTAACCCCATCTCACCCACTTTAAAGAGAATCCATATTTGGAGTACTAAGTACCAAGCAAAGTACCATCTGGCTGAACCAGGTTAGAATTAACTACCTAGTACCTATAGCGTTGAGGTGTGTTTCAACTAATAAGCTGCTAGGTTAGGTACCTATTACCTATAATCTCTTCTTCTTGGATACATACCTTCAAACCTAACCTACCTCGTTACAACAAGCCTTTTATTGATTATATATCAGTCCAATTTTTATGAAAATCGATCGGATGTTTGAGGCTTACATTTCGTGCTAGGAAGACGGCTGGACGGGTACGTCTAACTAACGCCCCTTAGCTGTAAGAGGCTACAGTTATATGCACGGAATGTTCCGCCGAACACGCAAGGTGAGTGCCTCACGTCGATCAGGATCTTGAGCTCAAGGAATCAAGCATATCATAATTCCTCAAGACAATCTTGTAATGCGTTAACAGTACCAGACCAGAGATGAAAGAAGTATTCTCTAAATAACTAACCATGTAGTCAAGTCAGCCAATCAAAGCAGATACCTAACGGGATATTTAAACTTTCGATCCGTAGGGCTACTTCGCGGAGTACGCGATATATCATGACTCGAGTTAGGCGAACAGCTGTCATTTTTTATCCCTTCGTGTTGCCTATGTCAAGTTGCTTTCGGGGATTCCGGCGCCGTTGAAGAACCCTTCTTGGAACTCCCAAGTTATTGACCCATAGGCTTTCTTTTACACACAATATATATATATAGCCTCCAGCGGATAGAACAAGTTCGGAGTTCTAGAATCGATGACAGAGTCGTTCTCCCACCGTTACCTTTTGAGTGTGCTAACCACTACGTAGTTGGTATACCTCCGAGAGGTCGGTCGAAAACATAGCCATGACCCTTCAAACCACATCATTACTTTTGATTGGGAGATAAGTAATGGTCGTCTGAAAGCTGCTGACCTGGCTCAAGCATAGGTAGCTATTTGCTCATAGCTTAAATCTTCGACCCCCAGGGCTAGGCGTCAGACTGAGTCCGGTTCATAACATCTAGCTTCCAGCCTAGATTAAAAGAGCCCCGTTGAGGAATCTGGGTAGGAGCATAACGCTTCTCGTAGATATCGATCCTTCTACCAAGAAGCGATTGCTTAAGTCCTTTAATAGTACCACTCGAAGGTTGAAGGCTTGTCCTAAGATATAATTTGATGTAAGGGGGGGTAGGGTACCATAAAGATCATCGATTTGAGTTGGTAGAAATCGCCTATTGTTCCTCAGGTTAAGATAGCATTATACAATTCTATGGCCATACCACGAATAAAGGCAGATGCACTCTAGTACATGTAGCATCATTGCATCTGACTAACTACTAGGTATACTCTCAACTCGACTCGATTACAAGTAATTGAGTATAGTGGTAGGGTTAGGTCAGAGCCTTTGATTGAAAATATCTACATAAAGTTGATCACTTGTCGAAATTGATCGCCAATCGTAAGATAGACATTAATGCCCTCGGACCAATGTAGGTGTACCAAGGTAGGTAGGTTACTTGTTCCTTCATAGATGGCGAATGAAACTAACCGGGTTTCGATGCCTGCTGGCCACGTTGTTGCACAGATGTAATGTGAGATTGTCATTGTGTTAAGTTGTTCGTCAACCGTGTGCTAAGGTTGAGTAGGGTGGCTGTTCTAATTGTGGGTGTAACCACATAGGTCTCAAAGTTAGGATATCGACCGACGTCACTGAATCAATGATATTATTGCTGATGGTGATACGTCGTATTGGCGAAGGGTCGTGGAATTGTGGACTGGTAGGCATTCTCCTCTACATGTAGGTTACATCACTAGGTTATATCAATTGTCCCCCAATGTGACCCATAACTCGGTGACAACATTGAAGTATAAAACATCTAGTCTCTTGAACTTTTCAAAGGCTTCTAAGGATAAAAAAAAAACAATAGAGAAAAATAAAAATAAAAAGGAAAAGGAAAAGGAAAGAAAAAGACTCCGACATCGATCTGCCGCGGCGGGGAGACAAGAAAAACTAGTACTATTTTAAGTTAGAATTGAGTTTTAGCGCAGGATTTGAATATCTTGTGCAAACAGCCCTACTGCAACATGCAAAAGCAAATAATAACGTTAGGTAACTTAGGTTTAGCAACCTTGTACTACTAGTACACACATGCGCAGTAAGGAACCTTTCCGATCTACACTAAAGACCGCAGTTACTCATCGTCAAAAATTTCTCAACTTTTTTATAATTGCCTTACATTTTTTAAGGAGCAATTGGCAACGTTGATTTAAAACAATTGATCTTAGAATCATCTCAAGATATCTTCACCAACATAGTATCTTCCAATTTTTATATTGAGCGGGTCAGATCGCTCATCCTATATCAACATGGCAGGCGACAAGCATCCTCTGGAGCAGCAACAGGAGCTCCAGAGTGTAAAGGCGCAGAAGACCAGACCTTCGTCTTTCGATACTTACCAGACATCTTTAAGTGTCCGCTACTGTAGCCCTGAGATGATGGGTCTTTTCAGTCAACGTTCGAGGCATTCCATTTGGCGCCGACTGTGGTTGGGTCTCGCAGAGAGTGAAAAGGAGCTCGGCATTACTACTATCACTCCTGAGGCTCTAGATGAAATGAAAGCTCACCTCATAGTCACTGACGACGATTTTGAGACAGCTCGTATTGAAGAGAAGAAGCGTAGACATGTAAATAATAGCCGTCGCATAGCCAGTGCACACTTTCTTCGCTCTATTACTAACTAGATGTGCCACAGGATGTCATGGCCGTAAGCTGCTTCCTTTGCGACATTCCTCTTAGCCACAGCTAATCATGGGCACAGCATGTTCACGCATATGGCCTTGTTGCCCCATCCGCCGCTGGCATTATTCACTTAGGCGCCACTTCATGCTTGTGCTTCTCCCCTTTTCCAAATTGCTTGACTACCAGGAGACTAACGATTCAACAGTGGTAAAGAAAAAGTGTTCAGCTACGCATATAAATGGCAAAGAAATAACTGACATGTACCTTAATAGTCACCGATAATGCCGAATTGATCATCATGCGAGATGCTTTGGATCTCCTACTAAAGAAGCTAGCCAAGGTCATTTCAAACCTATCAGCTTTTGCTCTCCAATGGAAGGGTGAGTGCTCCGATCAATATTACCCCTTTTGGGATTGCAAAACTATGCTGACCGTATCGTAGGCGAACCAACACTCGCGTACACTCATTTGCAAGCGGCCCAGTAAGCATTCTCCTAGTAACCCCCATTTTCTTAGCAGGAGTGACAGAGGCCATCTTTGTTTTACCATTAAAATTTCTTTTTGAGACTGACTGAGATGTTCCTAGGCCACACAGTGTTGGAAAAAGGGGTAAGGCGGAGGGTTCCTAGTTTGCAATTTGTCTTTGGCCAGAAAGCAATGGCTAACAGCTGAAAAGCGGCGCAATGGGTTCAAGACCTTATGGTATGTAAATATTTTAACCGCCCAGTAGAGAGCCTTGTGTTGCGCATATGGGTATCGAGTCATTCGGAAAACATTACTAATTTAGGTACAGCTCGACCTTGAGAGTATTGAGGAAGTACGAAATAAGCTGAAGTTCCGGGGCGCACAAGGTAAGCGATCTAAATCCTTGCGCTTCACGGTGGTTTCAGCGATAGCCCCAAGGCTACGAACCCATTGGCTACGTGCTGGTGCTTAATAATAATGTAGGAACAACTGGAACCCAGGCGTCATTCTTGGAGATGTAAGTCCCTGTATAGGAGGCACCCTCTGGGGACGTGTCAAGATTGAGTATGCCACGCTAATACGTGATCGCTGTAGCTTTCGAGGCGACTCTTCCAAGTGCGACAAGCTCAACGAGCTGCTCTGTAAAAAGTTTGATTTCCCAGGTTGCTATGTAAGTTAGAAATCCTCAGACATCATGTTACATCTCACTAATATCGAACAGGACATTTCTACGCAGACATAGTAAGACTTGCCCTTTTTTGAATTGTGCCTCTTTATTTGATAACTATATTCTATTAGCTAACATAGCAACGAAGTACTCGTAAAGTAGATTTGATCATCGCCAATGCCGTGTCCGGTCTGGGTGCCACCGCGCAGAAGATCTGTGGTGATATTCGGCACCTGGCATCGTGGAAGGAAATCGAGGAGCCATTTGAGAAGTCTCAGATTGGATCTTCGGCTATGGTGTGTTATTCCAGTAATCTTGTTCGTGAACTTTTTCTAATCTCGAGATTATCTAGGCCTTCAAGAGAAATCCCGTAAGAGATTATATTTTTCTACCTATATTGCCCCCCTTTATTGGCTTAGTCATCCATATTCTTGTCTAAGAAGCCCCTAATACGCCCCAGCATACCCAACACCTCAAATATTCTGTTCCTCCGTCCCCCTTCTATAATTTATCCTATCTGCAGCTGTCTAATGTTTATTACAGATGCGTGCGGAAAGATGCTCGGCGTTGGCTCGCGCGCTAATGGCAAAACCGGCAAGTTTCGCTAACACGTTATCGGACCAATGGATGGAACGAACCCTTGATGACTCTGCCATTCGCAGTAAGTGCTCATCGTGAAGTTTCTACTGATTTTGGCGCCCCCAATATCATATTGAAGGGGTTCTCTATAGGGACTAGAGGCTCGAGTCTTTAAGTCCAGAAGCGCAACTATATGCCACATGATAACTAACAAGCGTAACCAGGAATGGATATTCCGGAAATGTTCCTATTGGCTGAAGCCATTCTCATTGGACTGGACAACATTTCAGACGGACTGGTAGTATACCCAAAGAGAATCCAGAATCGTCTGAATGAAGAGCTGCCCTTCATGATCACGGAAACGGTATTTCGCCTTTTTTTTTTTTTGCTACTTTGACAATATTCAAGGCGTTTGCTCACCTCTTACTACTATAGATCATTATGCGTCTTGTAGCTTTAGGGGCTTCCCGACAAGAGTGAGTACTTGCTTCAAATAGACGAATGTGATTGATGCTAAGTTTACTAGGGCACACGAAGAAATTCGAGTCTTATCGCATCAAGCAGCAAGCGTCGTCAAAAATGAGGTATGTAGCTCTTCTACGTATATGCCTCGAAGCGGCCTAGATGAAGTGGCTACTAATGAAAGCCATGGCTTATAGGGCAAGGCAAATGACCTGATTGAGCGAATCCGACAAACAGAGTACTTCAAGCCTATCTGGGGCGAACTGGATTCTATGTTCCAGGCTGATCTGTAAGTTATACTCCTTCTAACAAAGCCCTCGCACGACTCCCCTACGGGATCGTGTTGCTTGTTATAGCACACTAACCGGGTTTTACTACAGTTACATTGGCCGTAGCGTAGAGATTGTGGAGAAGTATTGTGGTGCCGGCGGTCCTGTAGAGAAGGCGTTGTTGCCATACAGGAAGTATATTTCGGAATCTGCTACTGCCGAACTCGATGTCTAGATGGGCCAATCTCACGGTCATATGCGGATATTGTGGGTGACGAAAAGAAAAAAGGATGAAAAGTTCAATGCTCTCTTAAGAATCGGGTTCGATGTCATTGCGTATTTCTTTCGGTGATCTGGGCGCTGTGCGGGAAGAGGAACATGTCTCTCCTTGATCAGTTCTCGTTCCATGACATCCGTGGATTACCTACAGCCCCAGGCGCTGCCGCCGTGTATAATAAAAAGGCTCCCTATTAAGCTGTTCATTCCGAACAGTGCAATAAAATGATTACTGAGTATCTATTTGGAAGATTAAAGATGTGAAAGGAATGAAATAGATCTGGGACAAGGCTGGCTTAGCGGTGAAGGACTCGATAGTCCGCACGAGGTTGCGTAAGCTAAATAGCTTCTCGAAGCAGTCGAAGTTCATGGCCCCTGAAATATTTCGGTAGATGTCCACTGTTTGCTCCTCAAGTGGACCAATTGGTAATACTTTGTACAATACCGGTAGACAGAGAATAGTGAGCCTGCTGTGCCACATGGATGCATGACGTATATGCCTACTAGGTGGGTAGGTAGGGTAGCATTTTTCCAGACGAAGGCTAGAATACCTAGGTAGACAGAATGACGATGATGCGGAGTTTCTAGCTCCTGCGGATACAAATATGCATATAGACGGTGATCCTCATAAAAACCCGCTGCCTACCCATCCTAACCAGCTAGGTTATAGTATTAATAGCATATACCTTAGTGTATGAGTCCTGCATGCATGTGTATGTATGCATGCATCGACCATACCATATTCCAGAACAGGTTACTGGCGCTTCTAGGCAGCTTTCCTGCATGTCAGGTCAGGGCCCTGTACTACTAACCTGTAGACTCGCTGCCATTAGCTATCAGCTATCACACGACGAACCTATACTATATTAGCCAAACTTTGCTACCTACCTAGGTAGGTAGTCTCCATGAGGCTATGAGCTAGGGATAATGATCCCGCGGGGTGTGGTGGTTTTGATGCATGATGAGCAGAAGGTGAAGTCTAAGAAATATTGTTCCTGGTTCATTACTAAGCTTTCTATGCTTTTTGTCGGCCATCGTCGAGTTCACGACGTAGTATGTGCGGGAGAATGATATTCTCAGCTGTAGGTATGCTGAATAATGGCTTGAATTAGAAAGCATCAAAGGGAGGGTATGTGTGACAAGTGAGGAACTATATGCTTTATTTGACTTTTTCCCGTAGCTTGGGGGAGATCTATAAAGTCGAGATCATATCCCAGGAGTAGGTTGATGTTTAGAAAAGTTGATAGAATCAACTAATTGCGACATCCTACTACTATTTGCTCTATCAAAAGCTTCAAGTATATACTTATCTACTACTTGGAACTACCTAAGCAGCAGCAATCTTTTCCATTGCTAGACAATAGTAGCAACTATTGACTTGATCAAAGAAGTACGTTACCAGTTGAAACCACAGACTCTTCCCATAACTGATTTTAATGTTAGCAGAAAGGAAGAGAGAGATAAAAAAAAGAGGAATCTACCACCATGGCAGCTGCCCCTGACAAATCCAAGTCTTACTTCCCTCTAGCCGGCGCCGCCAACGATGGCTGGTCCACGGAGGACGAGGCGACAGCGACCTGTTATTGCGGTGCAGTCCAGCTCGCATTCGTGCGTACATACCCATCCCCCCCTTTTTCTTTCTCACCTCACCTCCACCCCTAACATCCCCTCCCTCCTTTAGCCTCTCCGCGCCCCCGGCCTCGTCACAACCTTCGTCTGCAACTGCACCGACTGCCGCAAAATCACTGCCTCCATGTTCGCGACCAACTTCGTCGTCACCAGCGCCTCCCTGCGGCACCTCCGCGGCGGCCCCAACAACACCCAGCCACAACTAAAAACCTACGGACAATCAAGCACAATCGCCTCCGGCCACCGCATGACGAACTACTTCTGCGCCACCTGCGGCACCCTCATGTACCGCGTCGGCGCCGGTTTCCCGGGCCAGCATATCCTGCGCGTAGGCACGGTGGATGATTTTAGCCTGCACGAGACGGTGTTGAGGCCGAGGGTGGAGCAGTTTGTGAAGGATAGGGTGGGCTGGTTTATGGGGGCGGAAGGGGTGGGGAGGGTTGAGGGGGGGAGTGCGTTTGTTTCGAGGTTGTGAGGGCTTTTGGTGTGCTTAGGTATGTAGGAAGGTACCTACAATGCATCCAGAGTTTCGGTTGAATACATACCTATGTACTTCTCGTGACGTTTTGTGTAAGGTGAAGGTTGGACATACATATGCATGGCGTACGGCACGCGGCATGTGGCATTATGGCACAGTACAGTATATGATGAACTTTACATTTCCAAGGTTCATATGAGTTATAAACAGAAAAATAATAAAAAAGGAAAACAAATACAAACCGGAGATGCAAGATTCTCTAGTGAATCGGGTTCGACATGTGAAAGTGAAACAGCGGAGCGAATCAACACCCGTTATTCTTCTTCTCCGCGGGCGCCAACGGTGAACTTTTTAGTCTTGGAAGTTAGAGCAACTAATAAAATGAATATTGTATACTTCAACATGTTCGTGATTGGTCAGAAATGCCTAGATCTTCCCATCGGATCCCCTTATCGCACTTACACAGTAGTTACCTCCTATCACAACGTCCCCAAAGCCAAGCTCAACAGCTGCGAACCAGCGTGACATTTGCTCCCTGACAAGAAACCCCCCCCCCTCTTATAACATTGAACATATCGGTAGGAATAAGATGTAAATAAATCGCTAGCTAGCTACCCGTCTCCTGGGTATAGATCAGACATGTCCAATATTATCTAGTATCTATTAGTATTATCTTCCCTACCAACACATCTTCCATCCGGAGATGCACATATCTGGCATGGAGAGAGTATATAAAATACCAGCACTTTATGCTACCTATTACTGTTTCTGTGTAACTTCCTATAACACTCCTTGACTACTTCTCAAAGCTTTCGTTTGATACCTATACCTTCATATTCATCTAACCTAGGTTACTATCTTTCTGTAGGATATAGCAGCTGCTTGGTTATACCTACAGGAAACGCGAGGTTGTGATGTAGTCGCCATCAATCATCTTAATCATCTCAATCCCCCTATACAGACAGCCATCATGTCTAGCAACAGTAGAACGAAATTGGTCGTCGTCGGCCTGGGAATGGTCGGCATTGCCTTCATGTAAGCCCATGTCTTAACCCCCCTAGCCCATTGGACCTTTTCTTTTTTTTCTTTCTTTCTTTATTAAATATGAACATTTAGCTGACCCTCCTCAGAGAAAAGCTCCTGAAACTCGACGCCAGAGCCCGCGAATACGACGTCGTCGTCATTGGCGAAGAACCCCACCTCGCCTATAACCGAGTTGGTCTGACGAGTTTCTTCAGCCACCGGGAGGTCGAGAGCTTGTATCTGAATCCGAGAGAATGGGTATGTACCTAATTCCCACCACCCGTCCACCCACACACACATACACACATACACACATACACAAAACTCTAGCCACTCACACAACGATACATGTCCCTAGTATACCCAGCACGCCCGCTCCCACGCCCTAGCCTACCACATAAACACGCTCGTGACATCCATCTCCCCCCCCTCGCAAACCCTAACCTGCGCCAACGGCGACGTCATCCCCTACGACATCCTCGTCCTCGCCACCGGCTCCGCCGCCGTGCTCCCCAGCCCCCAAACCCCCGGCCACGACGCGCGCGGGGTATTCGTCTACCGCACCATCGCGGACCTGGAGCGCCTCATCGCCTTCGGCGACGCCCACCGCGGCACCGTCGGCGCCGTCGTCGGCGGCGGGCTGCTGGGGCTGGAGGCCGCGAACGCGATGATGGGGCTGCGGTGCTACGAGCGGGTGCGGCTCGTCGAGCGCAACCGGTGGGTGCTGAGCCGGCAGCTGGACGCCGAGGCGGGGAGGCTGGTGATGGAGAAGGTGGCGGGCCTGGGGCTCGAGGTCGTGCTGGAAAAGAGAGTGGCGAGGATCGAGACGGACGCGGGGAACAACGTGGCGGGCGTCGTGTTCGAAGACGGTGGGCGGATGGCGTGCTCGACGGTCTGCTTCGCCATCGGCGTCAAGCCCCGCGACCAGCTGGCGAGGAGCGCGGGGATCGAGTGTGCTGACGAGCGAGGAGGAGGAGGAGGAGGGATCATCGTGAACGACGACCTGAGCACGAGCATCCCGAACATCTACGCCGTCGGCGAGTGCGCGAGCTGGCAGAACCAGACATTCGGGCTGATCGCCCCGGGCATCGAGATGGCCGACGTCCTCTCCTTCAACCTCACGCAAGCCAAGCTCCACCGGCCCCGAGCGTTCAAGCGGCCCGACCTGAGCACGAAGCTCAAGCTTCTGGGCGTCGACGTGGCCAGCTTTGGAGACTTCTTCGCCGATAGGGACGGGCCGAGCCAGCTACCGGCGAAGAAGGCAGCGGCGGCGGCGCGGAAGACGGCCAGCAGCGAGGGGGAGGGGGAGCCACAGGTCAAAGCGCTCGTGTACAAGGACCCGTTCGCGCAGGTGTACAAGAAGTACCTCTTCACGCGCGACGGCAAGCGCCTGCTCGGCGGGATGATGATCGGCGACACGCGGGACTACGCGCGCCTCGTGGCCCTGGCCAAGAGCTCCAAAGAGCTCGACATCCCGCCCGCGCAGCTGATCCTCGGCGCCGCGAAGAAGAAGAAGAACAAGGAAGGAGACGACGACGACGACGGCGCGGACGACCTCGACCTCGACGACGACGCGCAGATCTGCTCGTGCCACAACGTCAGCAAGGGGGACGTCGCGCGCCGCGTGCGCGGCGGCGCGTGCAAGACGCTCGGCGACGTCAAGGCGTGCACGAAGGCCGGCACGGGGTGCGGCGGGTGCGTGCCGCTCGTCACCAGCGTCTTCCACCATGCCATGGCCGAGTTGGGCGCCGAGGTGACGAACCACCTGTGCGCGCACTTCAGCTACTCGCGCGCGGACCTGTACAGCATCGCCAAGGTTAAAAAGCTCAAGACGCTGGCCGAGGTGATGCGGGAGGCGGGGAACGACGGGGCGTCGGAGGGGTGCGAGGCGTGCAAGCCGGCCGTGGCCAGCATCTTGGCGTCGCTGTGGAACGCGCACGTGATGGACAAGGCGGTGCACGGGCTGCAGGACACGAACGACCGGTACCTGGGGAACATCCAGCGCAACGGGACGTTCTCGGTGGTGCCGCGGGTGTCGGCCGGGGAGATCACGCCGGAGAAGCTGATCGTGATCGGCGAGGTCGCGAGGGAGTATGGTCTGTACACCAAGATTACCGGCGGGCAGCGCATCGACATGTTTGGTGCGAGGAAGCAGGACTTGCCTGCGATATGGGCGAAGCTGGTCGCGGCGGGGATGGAGAGCGGGCATGCGTACGCGAAGTCCCTGCGCACTGTCAAGAGCTGCGTCGGCACGACGTGGTGCCGTTTTGGTGTTGGTGACAGTGTTGGTATGGCTGTGCGTATCGAGGAGCGGTATAAGAGCATCCGCAGCCCTCATAAGATAAAAGGGGGCGTTAGTGGCTGCGTGCGCGAGTGTGCCGAGGCTCGGAGTAAGGAGTAAGTCCACCCTCCCCTTTCCCTTTTTTTCCCCCTCTACTTTCCTCTCATCCTATACCTACCTATTTACCTCCCTATCTGACCAAAGTAACCAGCTTCGGCCTCATCGCCACCGAAAAAGGCTTCAACATCTTCGTAGCCGGCAACGGCGGCGCGAACCCCAAGCACTCCGTCCTCTTCGCCAAGGACGTGCCGCCCGCCGAGGTTATCCCCATCCTGGACCGGTACCTGATGTTCTACATCCAGACGGCGGACAAGCTGCAGCGCACGGCGCGGTGGCTCGAGAGCTTGCCAGGAGGGTTGAAGTACCTGCAGGCGGTCGTGCTCGAGGACAAGCTCGGGATATGCAAGGAGCTGGAGGCGCAGATGCAGGCGCTTGTCGATTCGTTCTTCGACGAGTGGGCGGCTGCGGTGAGCGATCCGAAGATCGTGAGCAAGTTCCGGCAGTTCGCGAACGACACTCCCATTCTTACCCCGGTTACCACTACGGCCATCGCCAGCAGCAACGGTAATATGGATAACAACACGGACAGCAAAAACAACTGCACCGCCAACGATGAGGTCCTCGTCGAAATAGAATCCCAAACCGAGCGCGGCCAAACCCGCCCCGTCGCCTGGCCCAAGGAATCCGCCCTTGATAACTTCAAGGGCCTACGCTCAACCTGGGCAAGCACGTCCTGGCAGCCGGTCCTCTCAGCCTCCTACTTCGCGGGCGCCGACGACCAGCCCAACGGCATCAGCGCGGCAATCCGGCGCGGGGACACCCAGCTGGCGGTGTGGCGCGTCCGGGGGCGGTACTACGCCACGCAGCAGATGTGTCCGCACAAGCGGACGTTCGCGCTGTCGGATGGGCTGGTTGGGTTGGACGTTGCTTCTCCCCCTTCTCCCACAACCCCCTCCTCCACATTACCCCCATCCTCTTCAACCATCCCTAATACTACCCCTTCCCCCGACCCAAAATCAGCAGCAGCAGCAGCAGCAGGAGAAAAAACACCCTACATATCCTGCCCCTACCACAAACGCAACTTCTCGCTAGCCCGCGGCGACTGCCGCAACGACTCCTCCCTCTCCATCGCCACCTTCGCCGCCGAGGAGCGCCCCGATGGGCTCGTCTACCTCTTGTTACCACCCGTCGCGGAACTAGACGCCGCGCTGGGGACTACGAGGTGGAAGGTGCGGAAGGAGGACGGGGAGGCTGATACAACGGTTGAAACGAAGACACCGCGGCGGGCTGGGAGGAAGGCTGGTGTTAAAGTTCTGGGAGCGGCGATGAATGGGTCGATAGAGGTGCTGCCTGCGGGAGTGGGAGGAGGAGGAGGGTGTGGCGCTGCGCCGGATTGGTAGGGGATGGGAGGGTTTAGTGTACATACCTACAACATATACATACTAAGTTATCAACGACTACATCGAAAATCCCTAAGAATAAAATGATAGTATTAGCTTTACCTACTTGATAATTTTGCTAGGCAGAACATAACCCATCGTCGTGCTTAAGAGTATCGCATCTTGATTTTTAGGTAGGTACTACTAGTAGTATGCAGAAAACCAACACATGTTTCGATCTTCGTGGGATTCTCCCCATCATAGCTTAGTGTAGAGTTATACTAGGGGACATTTGAGCAACCCATCGTACTAGGTATCACGACCTTGTCTATTGTTAGTAACCTAGGCATCTAGGTAGGTACTGAGGTAATAGGTATAGATCTACAGGTACCAGAATTCACAAGCGAAAGGTACGCACCCATCCACATCGAATACTACGGCATGCACTCATCGTAACGATACTAGGTATGTATTAGAATTCCTTAGGTCTGCATTAAAATGCCGAGTTATTCGTACAAGACAATCAATTCTTGTTACTACTAGTAATGAAGTTTTTCTTTTTTCCACAACGAACACCGAAGAGGTATATCTAACGTGCCCAGGGCCGTTCAACTGATCGTTGTTGATCAATTTGCATTAGGTACTTTATATCCATTGAACGTCTGGGCGGCAAAAGGGTACGCGAGAATAGTATAGGGGGCGGAAACCACATTCAACATGACGTGCCTAATCATCCATCCACGCAGTGCCGTTTATGGAAATGGGTATCAGACGGAGCAGCTTTACTCCTCTCCCTCGCCGGGGACCTCCTCCTCATACTCCTCTTCTTCCTCATCAACACCAGCATCCTGGTACTGCTGGTATTCACTGACCAAGTCGTTCATGTTGGACTCAGCCTCAGTGAACTCCATCTCGTCCATACCCTCACCAGTGTACCAATGCAAGAAAGCCTTGCGCCTGAACATGGCAGTGAACTGCTCACCGATACGCTTGAAGAGCTCCTGGATGGCAGTCGAGTTACCGACGAAGGTAGACGACATCTTAAGACCGCGAGGGGGAATGGAGCAGAGGGCGGTCTGAACATTGTTGGGGATCCACTCGACGAAGTACGACGAGTTCTTGTTCTGAACGTTGCGCATCTGGTCCTCAACCTCCTTCATGGAGACCTTACCACGGCTACAAGCAAAAATAGTTAGCAATCGAATTGGGACCAACCTAGTTGGTTAGGGGTTTGGGGGGTAAACGTACAAGATGGCAGAGCACGTCAAGTAACGACCGTTGCGGAAGTCAGAGGCAGCCATCATGTTCTTGGGGTCGAACATCTGCTGAGTCAACTCGGGAACGGTGACAGCACGGAAAGTGTAGGCACCACGGCTGGTAAGAGGAGCGAAGCCGACCATGAAGAAATGCAGACGAGGGAAGGGAACCATGTTGACGGCTAGCTTGCGTAGGTCAGAGTTCAACTGGCCGGGGAAACGCAGGCAAGTAGTAACACCGGACATGACGGCAGAGACCAGGTGGTTCAGGTCGCCATACGAAGGGTTGGACAACTTGAGAGTGCGCATGCAAATGTCGTACAAGGCCTCGTTATCAATGCAGAAGGTCTCGTCTGAGTTCTCGACCAGCTGATGGACAGAGAGAGTGGCGTTGTAAGGTTCAACGACGGTGTCGGAGACCTTGGGAGAGGGAACAACGGAGTAGGTGGACATCATGCGGTCGGGGAACTCCTCGCGGATCTTGGAGATCAACAAAGTACCCATACCGGCACCGGTACCACCACCGAGGGAGTGGGTGATCTGGAAACCCTGAAGGCAGTCACAGCCCTCAGCCTCACGACGAACGACATCGAGAACCTGGTCGACTAGCTCAGCACCCTCAGTGTAATGACCCTTGGCCCAGTTGTTTCCGGCACCGGATTGGCCGAAAACGAAGTTGTCGGGTCGGAAGAGTTGGCCGAAGGGACCAGCACGGACGGCGTCCATGGTACCGGGTTCGAGATCGACGAGGACGGCGCGGGGGACATACTTGTTACCAGATGCCTGTGCATGTTGGGGTGATTAGTAACTATTCCTAACCACATCATTGGGGGCTCTTCGGCTGTGTACCTCATTAAAGTAGACGCTCATGCGCTCGAGCTGGAGCTCTGAAGTGCCATTGTAGCTATTTATTGGCGGTCAGTACAGAGAACACATGTGTATATCGCGTTTTTGGGGAATTGGCGAATTAAAATACGTACACGCCATTGCTGTCAAGACCGTGCTCGCTGGAGATAGTTTGCCAGAAAGCAGCACCGATTTGGTTACCCTACAATACTGTTGTGAGCCCCGCCAAGTTCCTCACTGAAATTCGATATTTGTTGATCGGTAGTGGTGGTTACTTACGCACTGGCCGGTCTGAAGATGAACCTATTGAGATAAAAAAAGACGCGATTAGCTTCAACTCTGCATAATTTTCAATTTGTTGTTATTATTGTTGTTGTTGCGTGTTTTGACAACAGTTCAACATCGGCGATTGTAGAATGAGGTGGTTTATTTTGTGCGTGAGGGGCGAAAATCAGGGGACGTTGGACGCGTTCAGGGGTGGCTGTTCTTTTTTTGAGGGGGAATATGCTTGGTGCTTGGGGGCTGAATCATGTGTAAACATGAAGGAGGAATATATATATTGACTTACGATCTCACGCATTTTGTCGGTGGTTGATTAAAGTGTATCGAACACAACTGAGGGAAACTGGCGAGCAGAGAATAATATGGCAGTGGTTAGAGATTTAAGGGTTTAAGGGAGAAGGAAAAAGAAGAAGAGGAGCGGTGTGGTGTATGTTGCAAGGAAGAGTTGAGTTGAGTTGAGTTGTGCCTGGAGAAGTTGAGGGCAGCTTTTTTTTCTGCTTGGAGATTTCAAAAAAGGAAAGGCACGTTCCAATTCGTTCAATGTTGGCAAGGGGGGGGCCTACAGAGGACCCGCTGTTTCATTTCCAAGGTCACCATATGCCAACCATATGCCAACCATATGCCAGCCGTACTTGCCCGCTGCTTTCAGGGGGACCGAATAAGGCAACAGGGGCAGAAACAAATCATGCACGGACCAGATTTTCGGTATGTTCGATAGAGGACTGCCAGACAAGTGGAGACTTTAAAGATACATGACCTGCTAGTCTAATTACACGCAATTAAACAGGTAATAGTAGGTACCGTTGGTACACGTTGACGCTTGGCAACGGTCCCCTTTATCAACAACTTGACAAGCATACGAGTTAAAATCAACAAGTCAAATCATCATCCAATTATACTATGTACTAGTAGTAGTCCATCCAATTATATTATCTCAAACTAAAGGACAGCATCATGTCAGCATGAGCAAAATCCATATTTTATTCTCATGTAAATTATGTATTTACCAAGAACAGTGTATCTATGCACAGTAGCATTCAAGACAACTAGTGTACAATACATGTACTGTATGTACTGTATATACTGTATATACTGTATATACTGTATATACTGTATATACTGTATATACTGTATATGTATACTAGGTAATTACATAACTTAGGCACATATCTACTCCATCATCCTCCAACCAGGACATAAGATGAGAATCAATGACTTCCATATGCAGACCCAGAACATCATCACAAAACAAGCCCGAGCGAGATCATTGATATTAAAGAACCATAGAATACCATCAGCAGGGTCGACCAGACATTACTACATAGGTAGAGGTATACGCCTGGCCATCTGCTTCTTCTTGTCTTATTTCTACTACTCAAGGCTGTTCTCTTCAATGTTTCTGGCTTAACTATAGGTAGCCCGTCTTAACCTAAGTCGACCTTGTCTACCTGTACAATCAATCAATGCAATTGTATTCATATGCCATATGTTTTTATCGCCTTGCCAATGCCCATGCCGATGCCATGCCCCTTAAAAGAAAAATTTAGGGAAAAAAACGAGAATCTTATTTTCTTTTTTGCTTTGTTCTTTTGTTATCCGAGTTGAACCCAAACAGTAGGTGGATTCATCACAATAAAACTGCTTCAGTATGCAGACTATTCGTAAGCTTAACACCTGTAGACTAAGCTCTATGGCATATGCTAGACAAACGAGAGGCATCAATGATATATCATTGGGACTACCTTATCTTCGGTATCCCTTTCTCTTTTTCCTTCTTTCCCACCCGCCTGGGGAAAGGCCATGAATAATGTGAGAGGGCGGCTGCTTGTGTATAACCCCATCAAGACCGTTTGTCGTGTCCTTTGGGTCTCTACCTCCACTCATGGTCCCCATCTAATGCGTAAAACGAGGAATGCTTCAGATCTATTCTCATGACCCACGACTGGTAGCACCGTGAACTCGTGCGAATGAACCATATATGCAAGTGTCGTTAATTCATATTCGTAATACTCCGTGATTCCATGGCTTTGGGTGTGCCGTCACCCGCAGCCGTTCAGACGTTAGAGGTGTTCGGAGTCGTAGTAGAAGAGTATCAGCCAATATTAATGTTCCTCCAAGCTGATCCACTTAGTAGTGTATCCAGATCTTATCGACAACAACACGAATAAAATATTGTATTAAGTTTATGCTCAGGTCGACCAATGCCCCCTTCCATGTTTTATTTTTCCGGCATCGTCAAACGAAAAAAAAAACGAGTCCTTTTTTGTATGCGGGTCTGGTGCTTAGAAACATCCGAAAACCGATTCCGTGCTATGCAAATCAAATAGACGTCGTCACATATAAATAGCCCCCGTCGAGTGTGAATTGACTAGAACGGAGGAATTAAGGGGGGAATCGAACATTTTATACTAGGGGTATAATTTCTGGCTGGTACCGATTCAGCTAACAGTCATCATCTGCATCCGTTGGCCAAGTCCATTGGACGGAGATGTGCTGACAGAATTGCCACTCAGGATAGAGCTATTGCTATGACTGTTGGGGATTCTTCTTGTCGGACTTAATGACGGTTCATCAAAGACTCGAGTAAATGCAGGGCTTCCATCGGGCCTCGTATGCTTTGGTGTCCGCACCGGGCTCTGTGTCAGGTGATCTGCCTTACGAACGATATCAGATAGACCGTCTCTTAAGTCACTCGCTCGTTTGACCAGCTCCTTTAAACTATTTGTATCGAAATTGAGCTTGCCAGACGAAGGCTCGTGGTTTTCACGGCTTAGCCTTGACTGTCGCGAGTGCATAGCTTCCATAACAGATCTAGCAACGCTGCTTGATCCGCACTCGAGGCTGCTGAGCTGATCCTCAGGAGTTCTTGGCCGATCAGGTATCGTTTCTTCGATCGGAGAAGAATCCCAGGTGCCAAAGATGTCGTCTTCTGGGGAAAAGACCGATCGACGTCGACCGGCGGGACGGTCACGAACAACAACGTTACGTTGGCTTTCCACCGCTCTCGTAGATCCTTGGTCATCAGAGCTAGCCCCATCAAATCCTTGATCAATGAATCGGGCATCAATAGAATTCACAAGCGTACTAGACGAATCACGCTTCGAATCAGTGACCTCTGTTGAATCCTCGTCGTCAGGGGAAGCCAAGGCAATGATGCCCTCAGCCTCTCGCCAAAGTTTTGTAGACGATTCATGGAACATATCCATCTCACGACCAAGTCGACACAATCGCTTGAGGTCATTAACTAGAAGCGAGAGCTCTCGTATCTGTCCGGAGTGAGCTTTGATCGTAGGTTGAGTAGCCTGGATCGATGCAGGTACAACCATCTCAAATCGAGTGTCTTCATTCTCTCCAGCGACTGGTCCAAGATCTCCCCCTTCCTCAAAATCGAAATCGTCATCCCAATCCTCACTCGCGTTCTTCTGACCGAGTCCCCAGGTACCAAATTTGGGAGTCGGATTGGTGGCTTCGGCTTGATCCGGAACAATGGGGACGCTTTGGCTTCTTATATGGGCAGGCACTGGGCCCTTACGGCTCGCGGAACGTCCGCCTCTGATGTCGATTTCCTGCTTACCGTGGACCGTTTTAGGTCGCTGATAAACCCCATCCCCATCATGCTTCTCGTGGGCAGCGGGTTCTGCCCAGTCAAACACGGTGCTCCGAGGTCGTTCACTCGCGGTATCAAAACGCGCATTGGGTCTTCGATTACCGTTGGCAGGACCCAATGCAGTTCGCGAGTTCGGACTGCCACGTCGCGAATTCATGGAGCCTGGTGGAGACAAGTGATTATATATTCCGCTGTCGTCCTCTCTTCCCCAGTCCAGGTCATCGTCATCATCATCTAGTGAAAACCGAGGATGCTCCGCCTGCAAGGTGAAATTAGGGGAAACCGGGCTGGACATAAAATTATTCTCATCCAGGTTCGCAGCACGGAACCGAGCTTCGATATCCTTATATGCTCCTCCTCGGACAGGAGTGGAAAGGCCTTCGTCCTCTTCCATGATCTTGTTTCCGCCGTTGAAAGATGGGCCAAGAATATCCTGAATAGACAATCGCTTTGGCTTTGTGTTATTTCCTCCAGTGCTGGGTGGCGATTCATCAAACATTGACTCCAAGGGGCTGTCGAGGGTTCTCCTCCGTCCTGACGCTACCGTTCGAAAAGAGTCGAATGGTGTATCCGTCTTAAAGTCAGTGTCATCATCATCACCAGACATAAACCCACGATGGTAGTCAGAGCTAGCAACGGTGGAAGCACGTTCCAGCGTCCGAGTATGCGACGTATTCGAGACAGTTCGCGGAACTGTTGTGGGACTAACAGCTCGCTCGTCAAATTGAGAATGGAGGTCGGGTGACAACGAGCCGAGTTTGCTCAAATCAATGTGGAAAGTTGAAAGCCTCGAGATAGGCGGCAAAGGTGACGAGGTATTCCGCTTGCGAGTTGGAGGACGGAATATTGCAGAAAGCTCGGATTCAGCATGGTTCGATTCTTCCTCTTTTGAACCCTCTCCCTCATCAGTTGAACCAACGGCCGATATTGGTTGGGTATTTGCTGTGATAGGCTCAGATGCGTGTCGCCTGGCTCCACCTATAGCATCACCACGCTTACGCCGCCGGAGACTACCTGATTTCGTAATCCAGTTCGAGGGTGAGCTAAAATGCATCGAAATTGATCGACGTGGCAGCTTCGAGGGACTATCTTCCGCAGATACAGAGGATTTATCCGAAGCCTGTGGGCTGCCCTCAGTGCTGGACTGACTTTCTTGCTCGGGAGGAATGTCGATTGGCGCCTCCGCGGCAGAGGAGCCCATGGCGAGAGTCCTTGGTTTGACGAGATAAACCCGCCGACGACCGTGGTGTTCAACACAGATTCGCTTTGCTCCAGGTGAAGTAGAGTTTTCGTTTGTCTTTAGGGGTAAAGGCTTCGTTGCGTTTCGAGTCAAGCGAGAATGCCAAAACGACTTCCACATCGACGATACGTCGGTAACAACACCAAGGACCGGTTCGATTCGGCTTGCTGACGTCTGGGCCCTAGGACGATGGTACTGGTCGAAGGATTCCTCAGGTAAAGTTGGCCGCACCTCGGCATTTATCTGCTGATGCAATGTAGCTGATCGTTGGTGGCTTGTTGCTGGTCTTCGCAATGTCATCTGTGTTCTTGATCCTCGCCGTACTACAGGGCCTGCACTTCCCCCATTGATAGCCGATGCACGCTTGACTAGTTTATTGGGAGGTAGCTGGGGAGGAGAGTGTCCACTAGATAACATGGGCGCGGTGGAACCGTGGGAAAAGGTGATGGAAGGCGAATCGGGGCCCACACTAGATCTCAGGCTCTCGTGCTGGGATAATGGACGTAAAGAAAATCTTCGTATCCAAGAACCGTTCGAGGAGAGGGAATCACGCGAATCTTCTACAATAGGGCTCGTGGGTGCGTAATCGGCTTGTCGACCAGATGGAATTCGGGCGGATGAGGTTCTGGGGGATGTTGTCTGGGTCTGGGAAGACCGCCGAGGAATATGCAGTTGGTTGCTCGCGTTCAAAGAGGGGAGCTGTTGGTTTGAGTCTTGGATGAGGTCGTTATTCGGGGTGGCAGGAGCCATAGTACTCGTTCCAGGTCGGGATGAAAATACGTGAAGGAAGTCTCTGTCACCGAGTATTGACTTTCTCTTGTTTGAGTCTGGGTGCTGTGGGGATTGACCATCCGTCAGTTCGCCAAAGGCCAGACCCGTTGCCGCCGCGGCGACCGCAGAGCCGGCACCAATAAGCTACTTCATATCAGCCATAATTATTATAATTATAGACCACACGGAGGCCGAGAAAATAAGGGGAACCACCAAGGGAATTGGGGAAATTGTCAAAACCCAAAGAAATTCGCCCTGGTAATAAAAAGGAAGGAAGGCAAGTATTACGATATTACAATCGCTCTGACAAGGCCCGAATGTGATGTAGGAAGCGCTGGACTTACACTTGGTACTGTCTGCATATCGAGAAATGGGCGCTAGGAGAACAGAGGAGAGCAGCCTTCGGTGGAGAGGCGGGAAGAAGAAAAGTTAACCCTCTGTGTCGTACTCGTGACCATTGTTCGTTCTCCTAGGACATTGAAATTTAATGTTGGAAAGGTCGAGGAATATCAATAAAATCTGCTCTTCTAGAATTCTGTACGGAATACGTGGGTCCTGCGAGCAGATGGTCGGCGGTCGTAAGTCGAGTGGCCTGGCGCGACGGTGGATAGATACCTAGTATCTTATTATGCCTATGGGGCCAATATTTACTCTGCTAGACATAAAAGTACGAGGGCTAACACGACCAGAGGAAGAGAGCAATAGATTAAAGATTAAGACCTGTTGCAGGTGGAAAGTAGATTAAAACAACAGTGCCTCATAAAAAAAAAGGTTTGTCGTCCAGGGGATGGAAAAGGTGGTCGTCGTTGTCGTCGTTACCGGTGTGGCTACTAGGGACAGTGTGTACTGCGATTCTCCTAATAGAGGCTCCTTATGCAAGCAGGGAAAGCATTGCTGTAGGGAGTATAAGAAGTGAAAAAAAGAGAACCTTCTTAATTCCGAGGTCTGGTGGGAGTAAGCTGCAGCAGGAAGAAACAATCTACGCACAGCATAGCATAGCAAGGTAAATTATTATTGGTCTTAGAACCTGAATGTTGCAGGTTGCAATCTTACCCCGAACCTGAGGAGGAAGAGAGGAAAGAAAGTAGATTGATAAACGAGGATTGGGGTTGGGATGGAAATGGGGATGGGGATGTTTTTGCGATGCGCAAGAGCAAAGGGGAAAAAATAAGAATAAAAAATAATGACAATAATAAAGTCAGGTCAGGTCAGGTCAGATCAAAGTCCCCGGGATGTTTACGGAGCTGGATACTACAAGCGGCCCGGCCTGCGAGTGCACTTTTGACGATGGATCTAAGATTACAAGCCACAGATTCCCCAGGGAAATGAGAATGTACTTGAGATTACAATGCATTGCCTCACTTGCAGTAAGTACCTCCAGCGCTCTATTAATATCGATTAGTGTATAAATTGTACATAGTACCGCTAACTCTACAGGTATCCATTGTATCTACACATGTACCTAGTAGTTACCTGGGTCCTGGGGGCAGGGAACATTGAAAGAAACGCGCCTTGGTCCTTGCAGGCTTGCACCTATTTTATACAGTATGGTAAGGTACAGTGCGGTCCGGCATCGACGTTGTCCGATTGACACTACCAGGTATTACCTGGTACTACCTGGGCGGTACCTACCTGCCTAAGGTAGAGGTATTGGTGCTTAAAACGCTTAATAACCTGGCAACCAGACAGCTATGCCAAGGTTAAGGGCTGTTAAGAATGTTAAAATTGTGTCTCCTGCAATATGTAATGCAAGTTCCCTACGCATATACAGTACAATATGCCTTGCTCACATACAGTGCATAACGCCATTGTAGAATCAATGAAGAACATTCAAGTTGAAAACACACTGGTATGCACTAAAGTAACCATTTCTCAATGCTTTAATCCAAAGTTTCCAAACAAGTAACCTTAGTATGGATCGGTATGCACCAATCAAAAGCGTGATGTCCACATATGTCAAACGATCGATAAACGTTTACATGCTATTATGGTATGTAACTATCTACACATAGGAACATACTAGGTAGAGGCTAGAGCCTCGAGAGAGGAGTCGATACATTAATAGGTATTGTGTTGTAGTAGGCTTCTAGGCGCATTATTGATGGGTCCAGATAACTATTATGCTTAATTATTCTCCAATTCTCTTCTTCTATTGTGGCATCAAGATTGACCGAATGTTTTATTATCAGTCTTGCAAAAAAATAAACTATCAACATTGAATCTTGAACATTGAATGTATTAGGTGAATTCAATGCCTAGTTAGTAGTAGCGCTGGAGGTCCCTAGGAGGCTAGGACAGGTCCGACAGGTACGTACAGTAACATACATACCTATTACCTAGCAACTATCCATGGATGTGTTATGTGTGTTATGTATGGATTGGCCCTTGTCCAACTTCCAAACGCGCAACTCCGCATTGCTGGGCTACAGTATTATCATTATTTTGATTTCTTTTGTTGTTGCCCTTGAATGGATGGATCGATGCAACCTCCTTAGCGCTATTTTGCCATCCGAGACCTTCTAGTCTATGTACGGAGTCCCTGATTGGCCTTTGGTTAGCATTATAATTCTAGACGACGAAACAAGCTGCAGCACACGAGAGCAAGCTACACTAGGGTTGGTTGCATCTCAGTTCTAGTTGGTCTGTCTATAACTATTTACATACCTATCCCTAGGTAGACATGTATGTATACTAAAATCAGCTTCGCCAACTGGTTTGAATTTCAACATCACGTTATCCACATGATATAACCTTGTACATAAGGTTCGCATGGAAGCAAGATAGCTAAGATACAGCCCTATAATGACGATACCTAGCTTATGTAGGTACCTAGGTTAGGAAGTTATGCAACCCTTGTGCTTAGGTGCGGTGGTTCCAGACTCTCGGTTCGTGGCTAAAAAGTCCTATCTCCTAGTAGACCCACGCTAGCTGTGCAGACTACTGCAAGTTTATATACATTCTTGATTTTACCTAGGAAGGAAGTACCTAACGTTAGGCACATAAGGGGAGACTGGAGCAACCTGCAGTCATTTACTACATACTACCTAGTACCTAGGTACCGTACATAGGTAGTACAATGCGTAGATATTAGGTTAAAGTTTTCTTAGCTTTAGTTACATGGTATTGTACTTATATCTTATGATCAATTGATGTTTCGAATATGTAGGTACATATGTACATAATGTAATAGAAGACAATGGCATTCAGTGTCTAGTATCAATAATACTCCGCACATAATCAACATTAAAGTTGCCATAAATACTTCCAAGTTGTTACTTTATCTTGGCATGTCGACGAAGAGAGACTTCAATGTTCAATGTTCTTCTTCCGTTGGGATTACTATTATTATCCTAATTAAAAAAAAAAATCAAAAGAAAGCCCATGTATAAAACAGCAAGGGGAATCTCCCAGCTGCGTCATATGGTTGCTATTACGGCAGTGTACTTGCATTTCCATCATTGATGCTTGCCGCTTCAGCGCCAATGCCTGCTTGTGTTCCCCCCTCCTTAAGAAGCCTCCATAACCAACCACATGCATCCTTCGTTTCCACCAATGGCTTGCTATTTACCGTCATCACTTGTCACGAATCACGACATCAACAAGCTGTGCTCCGTGAGCAATAAGCAGATCGTGCAACCACTCGACAGCGCCTCTCATGTCCCAACTAAGCGGTCTATCCTCACAAGATTTTCTGACTATCGGTACATATGTATATTTCGGTATCCTTCCGCCCGGTAGGTATTTGTATTGTAGGTAGGCACACGCAGGTAGGTTGGTCGTATGTATATATCTATGTAGTATCAAAAGTACATACATATGTAGGTAAGGTAAGTCTTGTGCTTGTTTAGCTCATCCTTTTTCTTATTCTCCGGTTTGCTGTTACTGCCTACCTACATAGTACCTATATTCTCTTCCTCACAACCGCTTCACCAAGGCATGTACCAATGGAAATCGACGTAGGATCTTCTTTACTTATATGTCACAGGGATCTTGCTTGAAGAAGCACTAGGAACATTTCTTAAGAGCTAGTGACGACTTGTACCAAAAAGGCTGTCGAACGACGAGACACAGATACGAGCGAGTGTTGCTTACACACATACATGTGTATGTAGATTGCGGCGCACTTCGCAGTACTACTAAGCATACACTTGTATCGTACAATGTATACAAGACTCATGGTCCACAGCCGTCAAACCGACACACCGACACAACACCTCCGACCTACTGGACTAGGTACATAGTGAGTTGTCATGGATGAGGCATATTGCCGTTCTGTTACGATCCGACGGCTCCCATCACAAGTCACTGCCGTCTCTAATGTGTTGTTTCCGTCATTTATCTACCTACCTAGTACTCGTCTCGGTGTTTACAAGTTCTATTAAACAAACCACAATATCACCATATTCATTTTAACTTCCACAGTTGTAAGTGAATGGTGGAATTGGTGATATCCCCCCAAAAATCTGCTCCCAGCCACGACGGACGGATGCAAACAGCTGATACCCGATATACAATATACTCACGCTGTAGCTCGCCTATCTCCTGCCTAAGCTCTTCCGATGATATGAGCACTGAAGGAAACTGACCTCACAGTTCGTATGTAAGTACGATATAGAATACAGTATCCGATTGTCATCTACATAGCCTGCCGCCTACGATATCGACATGTATGCACCTAATGCAACGGACATAAAAAGCTGGAGATGTGGAGATGCTCTAAAATAGCTCTGGGTACCTATCCCAGTCTTCTTCTTCCTACATAGTACTTCATACGCCGTACATATGCTAGGTATGTAAGTAGGTATTTACTTACCCCTCAGAGAGCCAAATAACGCCCCTCACTCCCGCCATCTAATCAATGTGCAGTGATATAAGTAAGAAAGAGATTTGATGTGATGTGGCTTGAATCGTGACACTCGAAACTCGATCTACCTATCATATCGAGCTCAGATTCGCAGCCACATCTTTAGATATTAAATTTCAAATTTACAGTAATAGGACAACCAACAGTCATAAACGAGTGTACTCGATCTGAACTTCGAACGGGATTGCCGATTAACCATTACGTAGGAAAGCCAGTCCAGAGCCGAGATTGGGGGCCAGAACCAAGAGCAGTGGGCTAACCAAACGAAGGAACGGCTTGGCTACCAGGCTACCAGGCTGCTAGTGAAGAGAAACGCTCCTAGCCAATGGCTCACCTATGCGAGCAACTGTTCCAAGGTTTCTTTTGTTACGGCGTCACACTTGGACTGTAGGTCATAGTCAGGACTTGGAAGTTGGAACAGAACATTCATGATCGCCAATGGAAGATTTACCTAGCAGGAAGACGATACTCTTCGTTGTTGTCTTGAAGCGCCTCCGGAGACTACTTTGTTAAGACATGCATTCTTTTACAAATCTACACGGATATTAGTTAGATGGGAGACCCTTGATTACCACCAACATGTTGCTCACATTATTTATTACGGTACGTAGAAAAACAGCCAGCGGCGCAGGTACAACCGCACCAAGTCCTCCGAACATTAAAGGGCTTAACTATCGACTTATTCCGTCCGGACTCACTTCGAAGGCAATGCTCGGCCCAGCACCTGTTTAACCAACACTGAACCCTCGGCTTTCCCACAATGCAACCAGGAGCAGCATAAACTGACCCAATTTTTTGTGTTTTTAAAAGGTTCTCGATGATTCCCGGCAGAATCACATCATACTACGCCGTATGCGAACCATTCATTAAAGCGAAAAGTGAAACTTGCTCCTCCTTGAAGCAGCGGTGGCATGTCGTCTTTGCCCCCATTACCTAGGATTTGCCCAGACACGCAACTAGTTATACTACAAGTAAAAGTCGGTGTTACTAAGGACAGGTGGAGGACAAGGCCCCTTACCTTTGAACACTAGAGGCTAGGTGCTACGCCGCCCACGACGTATTCATGACCGTGGTATGACTTAGTATGTGCAGTTTACTATGTACATATGTATGTCTGTACGGACTCTATGCACTCGAGCTGCCTGCACTGATCACATATATAGGTATTTATGCTTGTAAACATCCGACATGTTGGTCTTATAAATCATTGAGCATTTGCGGATGGCGTTGCATCATTGCCATGAACATGTTTGAGAGGGGGATTTGCGTGAGGATTTTGCATCTCAAGCCCACTGCTGCCACTGACGGCATGACGTTGGATGCTCCCAAAAAGATAAAAAAAAAAAAAAAGGGGCGGGATGCAAGAATGCCCCACGCGAACAAAGTCCTGTCTAGGAATAACTAAAATGAAGAAGCGCATCAATTGTATGACGAGAATTACACAACGACCCCCGCGTGTCGTAGACTCGTAGGTTACTTACTACACGCATGAAAAGGAGGCTCCCCGATCTAGTTATACAATACTGCAAGAATCAGTATCTCATGATACTACATAACTTAACTGGTAACTACTAACTACCATCGAAAGTGCTATACATCAAACTGTACACGCATATACATACACACATGTGCACATACATACATATAATGTTACATGCAGACCGATCAATCAAAGTAATGATGTTGCATCTGGTAAGAGGACGTGACGGGTCCAGGCGGTGGCCGCATCAATTCAACCCAGCTTGTCTTGCGTTCCAGGGGAGATCTAAGCCAGATAGGGAATATCCAGCAGATACCTATAGTCGGGTGTCGCAGCCCGAACATTGTTGTTAACGAAAAGATCAACAACCTGGAGGTTTTGGTTTTTAAATGCTTCTCACACACAGCTGCTAGTAACTAATGGAAAAAGAATGATTACAGTAGGGTACTGTACTGGCAAGACATTGGCTGGCGGCTGAAGAATCCGTGACCCAAGTAACCTAGGCTAGGTATGTCTGTAACAGGCGGCCGGACAGGCGGGTAGTAATACTATGTAGCACGTAGTGTAGTTAGCTGGGAAACACGCAGGTTTCGTAGGACAGCCAATCAGCGATGAGACGAGAGAGAGCGCGACACGATGAGATGGATGATGCGCGCTTTAACTTTCTCTACTTGTGCATTATCATACCCAAAGCTGGGACAGGAAAGCCTGGGGTTGGGTTGCATATCCACCTACTTAACAAACCCCAGACGCGTTTAGTTATACGCGAGCGGTCTAGTTATGTTTCGTCTTCTTTTCTTCTTCTATGTATCGTTCTGTTTTTTTTTTTTTTTTCTCGCGTCATTCCCACGCGTGGCAACGAGGTAAAAGGGCAATTATCCTATTGGTAGGCACGATACATTGATCGGTCCCAAGCGTGGTCGTGGTCGTGGTCGTGCACGAGCATGAGCAAAAACCCCCCCGTCGATCGTTGGGATGATGTAGTATCGTGTGGTATCGTATTATGTATGTATCATAGCAAACCTTGAAGGCTACATAGATGTTTTTGTGACGATCTACATATGTAGGTGGTGTACGCCGTAGTTATCAACGTGGAGTTTTATTTAAGTTACATAGAGTATTATTAAGCCTGCGCCAGAACAAGAAGAGTAGTTATTCTTAATATTGAATTATTTGAATAACTATGGTTGATAAAGTTATGCTGTTATTGATAGTTATGTACTTACATAATTAGATAATTATTCAAGGCCGAGGATGAACCGATGTCATGGCAGCAGCCTACCAGCAAGTGCTACTTAGTAGTACAGTATCGGACTTAAACTATCATACTGTACACAAAGGTCCACATATTTTATTATTCAGACGATATTAGTTATTTTGTGCCAAAACTGACTTCATCATTTTGTGCCAGAACTGACTTCATCAGCCATTAGCTGCATATATTGAAGGCTGACCAAAGATCATCCTCAGTCCAACAAAAGGGTTATACGCTGATAGACACTGCATTCTGGAAATTACATCTGACAACTAACGGATCCACGTTGCTGTCAGCGGGTATTATTCTTTTTGTCGTCCAGGGGCAATCCCTAGAACTTGTTAGGTGGAACAAAAAGCCCAGCCCATCAAGCCAGCTGAAGATTCGCAAATTCACCCCCGTTTTGGAAAGTCCTAGGCTAAAAAACCAGCTTTGACTTTGGTCTCTATCAGCTAATCTCCGGGTTCCATCATACATACTACATACCCCCCTTGATTCCGTCAAATATGGAAGCTGATATCAGAGCCGTCATCCCGGACATCGACCCCGTCGTCTCCGAGTATTCGGTAGGTTATCTTAGGCATGCATCTACCGCCTGGGTCGGCGATGAGGATTCTGCCAATTTGTCACCACTAGCTGAAGCTGCTGCTGCCATCACCGAGCTCCTACTCTCGGCTTCTGGGGATACCGCTGCTTCCAACCCGGAGAAGATCCGCTCGCTTGTCTCCAAGTGGGTTGACAAGTATGAGGAAGCCAACAGTAGCAATGGCGAGAGGCAGGGCCCATCTGCCGTGCGGCGTCTTGACCAGGCTATCCAGGTCGGCTCTCAGCGAAATATGTCCTCCACCTTGGCCGTAGCTACTGGCAGCGTCGATCTAGAGTCTGCCAATGCCCGCAAGGTCGAGTCCAAGGTCAATAGGAAGAAGCTTGAGAAAGCTGAACGTAAAATCGCTGCCAAGCAGAACAAGAAGCAGTTCAAGAATGTCGAGTACGAGGCCTCCAGGTTGCTCAACCAGCCCGAGAACACCCAGAGCTACGAGGAGTTCTACATGGCTGTCAACCCCTTGCAGCTTGGCAACACTGGCGCTGGCAAGACCAAGGATATCAAGATTGAGAATGTCGATGTTAGCATCAGTGGCACGCGTATCCTGATGGACACAGATTTGACACTAGCTTACGGACATCGTTATGGTTTGGTTGGTCACAACGGTGTTGGTAAATCTACGTTGCTCAGAGCACTCTCCAGACGAGAGTTGCCCATTCCTCCGCATATCTCTATTCTCCACGTCGAGCAAGAAGTAAGACGCACATTGATAATGATGATACACCGGGTTCTCTTATTAACGTGTGCTAGATTACTGGTGACGACACATCTGCTTTACAAGCCGTCTTGGATGCCGATGTTTGGCGAAAGGTGCTATTGAAGGAGCAAGGAGTACGTCCCCAGCCTTTCTAAACACATTCATTAGCATCGCTAACAATCTTCAGGAAATCACGGCGCGTCTCGCAGAAATCGAGACCTCACGATCGGTTATGGCAGATACTTCCGTAGATGCGGCGAAGCTGGATCGTGACCGAGAAGCTCTCGATCAAAAGCTTGGAGAAGTGCAAGCCAAGCTGGCCGAGATGGAGTCGGACAAGGCAGAATCCAGAGCTGCCAGTATCCTTGCTGGTCTGGGTTTCTCTACGGAACGTCAACAGTTCGCCACCAAGACATTCTCCGGAGGTTGGCGTATGCGTTTGGCTCTCGCCAGAGCTCTCTTCTGTGAACCTGACTTGCTACTGCTCGACGAACCGTCTAACATGTTGGACGTTCCCTCCATCACTTTCCTTTCCAACTATCTTCTTGGCTATCCAAGCACAGTTCTCGTAGTCAGTCACGACAGATCATTTCTCAACGAAGTGGCGACGGACATCATACATCAACACTCAGAACGGCTCGACTACTACAGGGGAGCTAACTTCGAGTCCTTCTACGCCACGAGGGAAGAGCGGAAGAAGACGGCGAAACGAGAATACGAAAACAATGTGGCACAGCGCGCCCATTTGCAGGCTTTCATCGACAAGTTCCGTTACAATGCTGGCAAGGCTGCCGAAGCACAGTCCCGTATCAAAAAACTCGAGCGTATGCCTATCCTTGAGCCGCCCGAGACCGAATACAGCGTCAAGTTCAAGTTCCCCGAAGTGGAGAAGCTCTCGCCGCCTATCGTGCAGATGTCGGGCGTCACCTTCGGTTACAACCCAGAGAACATCCTGCTCCGGGACGTGGACCTGGACGTGCAGCTAGACTCGCGTATTGGCATCGTGGGACCCAACGGTGCCGGTAAAACCACCATCCTCAAACTACTTATCGGCAAGTTATCGCCGACTAAGGGCAACATTTCCCAACACTCGCGCCTACGCATCGGTTTCTTCGCACAGCACCACGTCGACGCCCTCGATCTCACCACGAGCGCCGTCTCCTTCATGGCCAAGGAGTACCCGGGCCGCACAGACGAGGAGTACCGACGGACGCTGGGCGCGTTCGGAATCACAGGAACAACAGGCCTGCAGAAGATGGAGTTCCTGTCCGGAGGTCAGAAGTCCCGTGTCGCCTTCGCGTGCCTCGCGCTCACAAACCCCCACATCCTCGTCCTCGACGAACCGTCCAATCATCTCGATATCGAAGCCATGGACGCCCTCTCCGAGGCGCTCCAGGAGTTCCAGGGCGGCGTGCTCATGGTCTCTCACGACGTCACCATGCTCCAGACCGTCTGCACTAGTCTCTGGGTCTGCGAGAACGGCACCGTGTGGAAGTTCCCTGGCGATGTGCAGGCGTACAAGAAGAGGATTGCTTCGCAGGCGGATGCTTCGGGCGTGGTTAAGGCGCATTAGCGGATGTGTGTGTGGTTTGTGGTATGGGGTATGGGGGGTTGGTAAAAGGGGTTTGGGAGGTTAGGAGGTTATGATATGATGGTTACGTAGGAAGATACGAGATATGGATATGAAAATAAATCATATGACGAGCCAGCTGAATGAAAGTGTGATGCTGTCCGAGATCTCAGATCGGCTGTCTGCATGCCCCTACCCAGTAAGTTTTTTTTTACCGAGCACAATGTATCAGAATAGCCTACTTCCAGGGAATCCTTGAAGCTCGATCTTTCATCTTTCATCTGGCTACATGTTCTGATTATACAAACCACCTAGTAGTCATGGTTATGGGTACTAGGTATGTAGCCTAGGCATATGGACGATATATACTAGATAGGTAGGTACCTAGTGAATATTCGACGATATACCTCAAAGCTTAATTCCATTCCTACCTAGGTAGGTACAGAGCCAATATATATATCCAAAGTGAAGCCATCATGCCCTGCTAAGCAGGCAAGTGTGTAGGTCAGGTAAGTGCCTGACCTACCCGCCCACTACAGCTTCCACCCGTACGATAAAGATAAAAAGGGGGCGGCAACAACCCTTGCAACACAGCGATCTTGCGTCGTATATTTTACCTCCTTAGTTACTTAATGCCACTACTAGGTACCCATCTATCCATTCATTCACATTCACAGTATACCTGAGTACCTACCTATGCACATATATACCTAGGTATGTTCTAGATGTATCACTCCCCACATAGGTAAGTAAGAAAACTCATCGTACCAGTTCATCAGTTGATTGAACGGGTCGGTATAGGAAGATATCATCTACCCTACCTAACCTAACCTAAGCTGTTTTAAGGATTTTACAACTCAAATCGAACCAGAAAGCCAGCCAGCCAATCAGTCAGTCACCAGACCATCAAACTAGGCTCCCAACGCCCCGATGTATATTCAGCATCCTTCCTCCCCTCCCAAGACCAAGAAAGGCCCTGGAACTTCTTGCTTGCTGCATCTTCGTTTTCTTTCTTTCTGTTTCTTCCATATTCCCCATTCCTCCTGTGCTATCCACGTAGGTATACTTCGCTAGGTTACAAACCCCCCCAACCCCCCACGACGTATGATTTGGCAGGTTTTGGTGTCGACGTCGATGTAGACATCACCCTTGGAACCATCGCCGTCGGTGCTAGCCGGCAGGCACGCGCGTGGGCTTGGTTAGGTAGGTACCTACATCAAAGTGGAAGAAGAAGAGAGGGAGGTTGCAGCTGGTTATTCTAGGTAGTTATTTAGGTATTTATTTACTCGTGTATGTCCACCCAGGTTCGCGATTACGCAAACGAGAAAGAGGTATCTACCGGTACTGTGCCAACCCAACTCGCGACGTTAACCCCCCCCCCCCCCCCCCCCCCCCCCCTCCCCCTTTTTTATCTCTCGGGGGACGGTAGGTGAAGAGTACTGTGGATGGGCGGTTTGGCTTGGTTTAGGTTGATGGTTGCGCGGCGACGTTGTTGCGTTGCGCCGAGACTATGTAGGTGGCCCGGGTGGGGGTTAAACTCCCCCGTTTCCAAGTGGCGGTCATGCTGCAAATAAACCACCCCCCCCTTGGACTGGAAGCGCTGCGCTGCGCTGAGCCCGGGAGAAAAAGAAAGAAAGAAAGAAAGAAAGAGATACGGAAGATGTACTCAGGATCCGATGGCTCCCCTCCCTTATAAGGAGTGCGTGGGATGAGAGACGGGTGGAAGAAGAAGAGCCGTACCGTTGTATATCTCGTAGCGTAGTAAGGAAGCAGTGCAGCGCAATGCGAGAGCGTATTGCAGTGATGCCGCACGATCATGGGCAGTGTAATCTGTGTCTGCTTCTCTTTAGGTGTGGTGTTGGCTGTGACTCACGGGAAGGGGGAGAGACCAGGACAGTGAGATGACACTATGAGAGAGATTGAAAGGAAAGGAAAGGAAAGGAAAGGTCCGGAGTCCGCAGACGTTGCTGGGAGGGGTTTCAACGGTGGATGGAGACCAGGCTTTCGGGTTGCAATCTCTTGCTGGTGCCAGCGGCTCGACGCTTGGATTCCTCGTCGAGGTTTGGGCCCGCGCGTGTGGTGGCGTATCGGGAGGCTACTCCGTAGAGGTGGTGAGAAATGAGAAGGAGAAGTGCTTTGGTTGTTGGTGGTGGATAGGTATATATAAAGGAGAGAGGTAGGTAGTGCTTAAGTATAGGTATACATCTAGGTTACCGGTATCCAGTAGATAGAAGTATCAATACTTCTACGAGGGAATTCACTTACATGATACTTGTTCCGAGGTTGCGATATGTTACGGTACGGTACCTTACCTGCCCAGCGATTTGAAAGGTGATATATAGGTATGTATCTATTGGATCTGACTCTTCACATCCTTTTATCAGTATTTCTCTACACCCAACACGCTTGTATGCCCTCAGATTACCCAGTATACTTTTTGTTTGTGCTTTTGACGAAAAGACTATACTCTACTTGAACATGTTACTTAGATAGCCATGCTGAACAATCACAACACAACCTATAACATGAGTTCCAACACCCACACAAAACAGAAAAAATGCAGCAACCTCCACTCACGACGTACACGCACCCCAAACCCAGCATGTCACGTCTTTGGGAAAGAGAAGAAAAGGACGCAGTCCAGCCTAACCCGGTACCTTATATCCTACCTTTATACCTAAGAACCCGTGTCTCCATTCACACCAAGACATCGCATACACCACAATATACCTATAGACATATAGAGTGACTGAATTGGGTTTGGCATCAGCAGTCATCGCAATCCGGTAAAACATTCACGAATATTAAAGCGCACAACATAAGGCTCACAGCAAAGGCACACCGTTTGAGCTGAGTCAAGCTATGCCCCTAACTAGGTACTGACCTAAGACGTTAGCAAAGTTGAGATGAACAACATAAAGTAACCTATATGGGAAACATGGAACCTAATTGGAAGGCTAGGGCTAGCATTCAGCTACCAACAAGCATGAAGGGAATGGGACTTCGGTGGTTCATGTCACAGAACACGACACAGAACGACACAGATGTACGATAATATAATCTCTTCTCAGTTGAATGGGTTCATTGATTCCCGGCCCGTAGAAGAACGGGAAGGGTATATGCTAACTACCTTAAAAGACAACGAAAATAGGAAATCCTGCCCACCCCGGTTTTTGGTCGCCCTAATAATACTGGGACCGTGAAATACTCTTGAAAATGAAATGATTCGAAAACCTCCTAATAATATATGATAAAAGGCAAGTAGCATCATCGACTGACTACACTCGTAAAATCATATCGGTTACCACTGCTTCCATAGAATAGGAATGGCTGACCGTTGTTGGGGCTACCCCCCAGTTCGGTCCGCGCAATAAATACATCCCATGATGTAACCAAATCAACCGGTTTTTGAAAGGGCTTTGTTCTTCCAATAATCACGTTCTTCTTCTAGTTTTGTGATCCTGGCCTCCAGCTCCTCAAATCGCATTGCTTTTCGCTCACGTGACTTACGAGCTGCCAGCGTGTTGCGAGCGCGCTTCATGAGAACAGGGTCATGAGGATCTTCAACGACAATCGGAGGAAGAGGCTTATCCCGACGACGAGGGTTCACACCAGCGACAGAAGAGGGCTTGTTGCTGGGTGACCCTTTGCCGTGGCTGGACTTGCGACGAGACTGAGTTGTAGTAGTTTCAGCCTCTTCGAAGTCATCCGACTCCAGCGTTGGCGATACTTCGGCCTTGCTGGCTGGGGTAGGAGTGGGATCGGAAACCGCGTTCTGGTCAGGGAACAAGGAATACCAGTTGTCCCTCGAGCCGTGGTCAAAGTCGCTACCGCCGTAGTTGGGGGACACCTCGTAACTATCGTGAAGGTCTGGAGACTCGCCATACATGGAAGGCGATGTCAAGTTCGTGATGGCACTGGAATTTGGCGCAGATGTGAAGTGATCCTGTAGGAACAGGTCCGAGGGCGACACTGTGCTCAAGTTGCTGACGGAGTCCGAACCGGAGCTCACATTCATATCATAGCCAGGGATTCCGGGGGAAGAGTAAGCCGTGGTGGCTCCACCCTCGAAGGGGGTGAAGTCTTCGAAACTGAGAGCGTCTGGAATGTATGAGATAAGTGAATCACTTGGCAAAGATGTGCTGGTTGAAATACCTTGAAGATCCATATTGGCCGAGTTTTGCTGCTTCCCAATGCCGTTCGTGAAAAGTGGCACAGGTGGTCGAACAGGTCGAGTCTGCTGCTGGCTCACTGAAGTAGAAGAAAGGGGTGCGTAAAACTGTTGTAAACTCTGATTTTGCGCAGAAGAATTAAACCGATTGGTAAAAGCCGTAGAGGGAGAAGTCTGATGCCCTGTTGCCCGGATAATCTGGCTCACTCGTTGGTTCTGAATAGACGGCGATACGGAACCGCTAGTGGAATGCGACGACGGGTGATGACGATTGGCGTGTAGAGATCCAAAGGCTGCTGCTGCTGTGACAGGCGCGGATACAGTGCGGTTAACGTTCTGTCTCTGGGGGGTTGGTTGTTGGTCGAACAAGACAAAGTCCTGTTGTAGGGGTGGGAAGTTGGATTGCGCGGATTGTGCCGGCTGGCGTGGTGAACTGGAGGGAAGCCATGTTGACTGTTGGGAATCCGTGGTGAAGACTGGGAAGTCTTGAGGGGGAATGGTTGCTGGGTTGCGAGAACTCTGTAGAGAGCTGAGAATAGCTTCGTTGAAGTTCAGGTCTTCCTGGAGAGGGAGAGCTGAAAGAAAGGGTTGAGTGGGGATAAAGTCGTTGTTACTTGGGGACTGAATTTTGACCGTTGGCTACTGGGAGCACATGGGAAAGAAGAGAGACACGAGGTCAAGTTAACTTAGCGCATCTTGGGTGATGTCTTTATTTGTAACTACTTTGATTGATTGTATGTGTATGAATTGTAAAGAGGTTGTAGTGAGAATAAAAAAAAAGAAGAGAGGAGGAAAGTTAAAATTTTGTGCCTGAATTCGGTGGGAGTGGGCGACTTTAGTATTTTTTTTCAGGCAACAATTACTTGTCGCGGGGAACTAAAAACCTTGGGTCTGGGTACATAGGTACCTAGGCATTCACATACAATACAGCCAAAATGTTCAAACGGTAGGCGGACCGCACGGGTTGTATTCCTCTTCTAGGTCGTCTTACAGTTACTTGCTAACCACTAACAATATTGATTGTAAGGTAATGTACGCCAATTCCAGTGCAAGCCGGCTGCTGAAACAGTTAGGCGGGTACAAAATCAAACCCCCCTTCTGCTTGGGGAGAGAGGTATGACTCACACTTAGTGGCCCATAATTCCGTTTTGAACTACATGAAATAATCCTTGCACCAATGCTCCTTCTAACACACAGCCTTCTTCCGTATGTATGAAGCATGCGCGGATAGTACTGTACCTATGTACCTAGTAGTAGAGTCTTTTAGTGCAGAAAACGGTGTGTAGCAGTGGGTTATGTTATTATTAATCTTCAACATGCACGATGCGATGTCGCAACACTTTGCGAATACTTGGTCTATAATCATGTCCAGGTATGCATCTGACGTTTCTTTCAAAAATAGTTCTCATCTTTTTAAACATCGAATCTTATCACCGTTGGAGTTGAAGTTTCGGACCTGAAGATGCTAACACCGTTTCCAAATCTGGGTTCTCATCAAAGCTCTCTTTGTCCGACCTGTCGGTCTTTAGGGCTTGCATCGCCAAGACGCTAATCCTGTCGAAGTTACGGCTTGTGATGGATTACGATAGCTTCTCTGGCTGTAAACGAATGTGATTGGCTAGGCTCGGCCAGCTAAATGAGGAAAGTGGCCTAAAGAGAGACTTTCTCCCTCGTGATGTTCACCGGTGTTGAAAAACAATGGAGGCGTAGTACGTACTTTACCCAGTTTGGTATATTTGATAGCTTCGGTTAATTTGGTAAGGATATATCAAGTATTAGTTCAAACTTCAAAGTTGTTAGTTGCAGTCTTTTTCTTTTTTGAATTACACTAACTACACATCAAAATTCTCATTCTTGCCAGGAACAGTGATGATACTATCTAGGGATGTAAGGATAGATATATCATATATGTAAATGTGGTATATGTGTTCATTGGTCTTAAACCTTGAACTCAACATCCAATTCAATACCCTTGATGTTTCATTAGCGGATCGCGATAGTGGCGGCTGTGTAGGTAGATGTGTACCTAGGTGGGTAAATGTGATAGGTAAGTAAGCATCTCACTGCCTCCTATGAAACTGTCCAACTGTGTACTTTTGCAATTGAGAAACACCCATTTGCTCTGTGGATGCAATGCGCAGAATTGCACAAAGACGAAACTCGTATTCTCAAGAATTTCATACTTACATACCATCAATGTTCATAGGCACTTGCCTACATATTGCTGGCTAAACTAACTGATGGGTGCCTAGAATATAGTAGGCAACTGACCCGTAGACATGTTGCAAGTTTATTACATACGTAGGTGGTAGAATGCTTGGCACATGTCGTCAACCCAATTACGCGGGTGCGTGCGTGGGTTCGTGGGCAACGCGCATCGAGAAAATCAATTTACCATGCTCGAACTTTTTTTTTAACCCCACAAAGACGGAAAAGACGTTGCCAGAAAAAAAAAAGAGGAAAGCACTACAATGCCTCATTTGGTGCGGAATCCAAAACTCAATTCAGAGCAAGACATGGATCTGACAAGAAGAAAAGTTCGAATCCATTCAATCGGATCGGTCAATTCTCTGCAATTTCCTAGCCCTGTAACTGTAGATCGGGTTGTGAGTCATCTATCCCAGTACTACTTACCTACATTTAATGTATGTCTGCCATTGTCTGGGTACATGCCTACATATATTGTAATTTGTAGGCTACAATCTGTAGTAGGTAGGTACGACGGTGCGTTGCCCTTGACTTGGGATCCTTGATCTCTAAACCCTAAGCTACCGTAGGTATCCATGAATGTGCGTACATACATGTATTCGCTGTGTCCTGCCGTTTTTTATTGTTCCAGTATGAAACTACATAAAAGCGGCTCTGCTCCGTCGCCTGTATCCCGCCCTTTGTACAATACGGCACGGAATAACTACCGGCTTACATGTGCAAATTCAATATTTCCCTCCATTAATCCCGCTGGAGTCCTGGGACTTGGACTACATATGTATTGTACAATACATGTAGATTAACACGCATGTAGGCGCATGCACTACATAACAGGACCTCGACTCTGCATGCTCATCTCCACTACTATGTATGTAGCATAGTAAACTCGCATATCGGTGCGCATCAGTGGGTATCGGAACCAGGGCGCAGTCCTCTTTGCGCCGCTGCTTGCCAACTTCGATAGGCTGCGATAGGCTGCCGGCTCCTCAGCCAGGCCCCGTTTAAGTTGCGCAGGATCGCAAATAAATTCATCGCAGTTCCTGCTGTAAGATGCTATTCGCAGATGTCGCCAGAGCAGCATGTCCTATCAGCCCTATACCACGCAGGCCCCCCTGCGTCCTGCATCATAGAACTTCCCAATCCACCGCTCTCTCTGTTCTTTTTCGAGTTCGCATTATATCATTTCTTATTCGGGTGTTTGAGATTGCTCTTTATGAGACCACGTTGCCTTTTGTAGGTATTGTGAATAGCTAACAGTACCTAGGTCAGTAGCTTACTTACATGTTATTAGCTCAACACAGAATCCAACGACCTAAACCCACTCACAAATCCTCAGAGCCGCTTTAGCGTTCATCAGCAGACTTCCGCGGGCTTGCTTACGCCGCTTTCGATGTTACCCTTTTGTGTCTTCGTTAATAACTACGTTTAAAATGCTGCTGATTAATGTATCCTACCTTGGTTAAGGTAATGCACAGTCGTGGGGAATTTCCCTAGTTCATAAACCGAGTCCACGCCCTACGACTTACATTTCCGTGTCAACCTCCCCCCGGCTACGGCATCATGCTGCAGCTTGTTCTGAAGCTTTTGTCAGCTGGACCTAACTAACCTAGTACATACACATACATCCATGTCTAAATCCTTGGGGACCCCAAACTCTGCGCGCGTGCATCTTGGAATTACGTACGTATCTATCTAGTATCTATCTCTGATGGGGGTTGGTATGTAAGTCTGTTCTTACGGCCCTCAATGCTGTACGCAGCGCATACCTATGTACCTGCAAGAAAGCGCGCACGCAAACCCGCCCGCCAAATTTCCATGTGCCTAGATTCGCATTAATAATCACCCTCCCCAAAAAACTACCGATTTTCAATGTTACTTGGCAAGCAGGCAAACCAGGACGCGAGAGCTGGCCAAGAGAAGTAAAGTACGTGATGCATTATGTATGTACTGTAGGTATGTAGGAAGCACAGGGGGGGGGGCTTAGAGAAGCACTTCTACAGCTAGCTGCATTATAGTATACAACGCCGACGAATCTAGAAATTGCCTGTATATAGGTAGGTAGACATAGTATGTATTGGAACCAACGTCGACATATGTAGTAGCCGCGTGGCTGAAAAAAAGAAGTAGTTGATCTATCTACCTACCTACCTGCCTTACCGCCGGTCACGTCCGCGGACCTCTCGATTGGACGCCTTCTCTTACCACACACATAGATCCGTCCTTTCAACCGCTATTTACCCAGTTGGCTTACACCTACCTACCTACCTACATTGATGTAAATCATGTAATACGTAACTAGAACCCAGTAGGTATGTCGATACACATATGTAGGAGGTAGGTAGGTAAACACATAATTTATAGGTTCCGGCGTAGTACGCCGTACTACGCCGGAACCCGGACATTCGAAGTGTGTAGGTATAACGGACGCAAGGCTGCGTCCCGGGCTGATGATTCCCCTTCCTCCCTTCTCCATTCTCGTTTCCCCTGTTGCACTGTGCTACATATGTAGCTTAGAAATGTGCTTATGTATGTGTTAGGTACTCGCATGCGCCTTTGCGCGATGGGAAGTTTACATACAGCTCGAATGAAACGGAATGATTGATACCTTTTCCCCAGAGACGAGGTAGTATGTAGATGATAGAAAAAGTACCTACATAGGTGAGCACGTGGGTATGTAAGTAGGCAACTTGGAAGTAACCTATGTAAGGTTAGGTAGTAAGTAGGTGGTGGTAGGCAGTCGACAGGACTGCGTCAGCATACGTATGTGCTAATTAGGCACCTACTGTCGAATCTTGATTTACCTACTTCCATCTCGAACCCCCCCTTTTGATATACGTCGCAATTGCGCGTTGAGGTTACGAATATGTGTCTTCTACGGTATGTAGGAGGCAGGATTAGGGTTACTCATACATAGGGCAGCAGCCTATCTGTGCGACTACGAGAATCAGTGTGGAATGATATGGAAACATCAATTTTGCATCAGAAACTATTATAACATGGTATCGTTTCAAGACAAGTTTTGTATCAAAAGGCCTAGACACATTACATGATGGCCTTCACAGTGACTTATTAGACAATCGCAAAGCACATATGTACTTTGCCATCAACGTAGTTCATAGTAGCTCCTATTACTTCCTCGACTTCCCTCCATCTTTCAATTACCTCATTCTAGGCAAATCAGCGGATTCTGACGAGAATTCCAATTTCAACTGCCCTATTCACTCACTACCCAACCTTAGTATGGGTCAATATGAACCATTGATATGCGTAGCTATCGTGTGTAATCTGAGCTGAGCTTCTACATCCCGGCAGCGAAGTGTCGGCTATCCCATATAATAAATTATGGTGATATTCGAATATCTTGCTCAACCGATGCGAACATCCTGGCCAGTCTTGATGACGACTTTGGTTGGTCGGGGGTTGACAAGACCGCCAGTAGGTCTGATACGCGAGCGTCGAATTCGAGATCCCAACGTGAAAAGGCGGCGACGCCAAGCGGCCGGACCCTGTATGCGGCGTTGAATTTGGCGTTGAAGCTGCTGTACTCGGCGACGTCGATCCGGGTTCTATTCGGGCATCACGCTCTGGACGGGTACAGTAGGATGTGCGCGTGACGAAGCCAAGGGGACCTGGCCAGCTGGGCCACGCTGGGGACCGCGGGCTGCTCGGGATGACGCAGCCACTCCCTCCTGGGATTGCTGGGAAGTCTCCACCAGAGAATTGTCTCGGACAACTATCTCCATCGACGCGAGTTTTCGCATCATATTCAAGAATTCAGAACTCTTAAACTTCTCATTCTGGTTGCCCGAGACAGAATCAAGAATCTTTTGCGCGGCGACGGCAAGCTCCGAGTCGTTGGTCTGCTGAGCGCTGGCTTCGGTAGCAACTGGAGCAGCCTCCTGCTCTTGGTGATTAATAGATGAACGGTACTCTGGCGGGGCCATGTTGGGTTCCTCCAACCCGTTATCTCTGACAGCGGCGCTGGGTTCCTCGCGGGTTTCAGCTTGAACTCCTTGATGTGCCATCCAAGACTGCAGCTCAGAGTCGAAGTCGAAGTCTTCATTGACATTGTTCTGTGGAGATGTAGACAAGATACGCTCCCCAGGTATATGCAATGATGATGCTGGTGGCTCAAAATACAAAGGGGCCAGGGCCATACCCGTGGTGTAGCGCATGGAACTCGCAGGGGCGGGTTGGTGCATCTGTCCGGCATGTCGATGCGGGACCGCGGCACTGAAGCTTCCATTCAGGCCCATTGGAGTAAAAGAGCTATTCTGTGTCGCGCGAGTGAAGCCTCCATTTAGGCGCATTTGGTTGAAGTCTTGAACCAAGGTTGATGCTCCGATTGCAGCAGCTCCACTCGAGACACGTCCCACACCATGGTTCATAACGTGGTTTTGGTTTGAGGTCACATTATTGGCAGATTGGGACCTATTAGACATATATTCGACGTAGGTATTGTGAACGGGAGGCGTTAGTGGCTGCTGAGAGTAGCCAGGGAGGTTGAGTCGACTGCTAGACGTAGCCCAATTGTGGAATGACTGCTCTCCATCGGCAGAGCCGTTTGCGGGTCGAGTACGAAAGCCCTGTGTCAAGATTAGGATAAAATTCAGCAAGGCGAATCAGTGTCGGAACAAACCTGCGAGGGGGCACGGCTGGCAGAAGTAAAGCGATCCTGCTGCAGGGAGCGGTCGTTGTCGAGGTGGTTGGATAGACCTTTGGCGGCATTGGATGGGCCGCACATATTGTCCGACATGATGGCGGATAGCAATTGAATTAAGTTAGGGTTTGTAACGGTGTTGTGATTTTCGGAGGAGGATGTAATGAAATATTAGGGTGGAAGGTGAAAGGTGAAGAGTGGAAGGTGGGCGACAAAGAAATGGTCGCAAATTAAATAATGGAAGTCGTCCGTGAATTGAGTACCGTTGCGCGCGGTCGCGTGGGTAGTCCAAGTAAACAGCTAACCTGGAGAAATCAGGCTGCTGTGGAGGTAAATAAAAGGTACACGAAGGTTATTAAAAATGTGGTTAATGGATTGAAAGAAAGAAAAGAAAGCAAGACGGATGACGGTGTTGGATGTGTAAAGGTAAAATGTTCACACATGCGAACAAAATGAATCGCAATTAACTAAGTCGCCAGTCTCGGTCATTTTAGCCTCGGCAGTATGTGAGCCGACTTTGACCAGCCGAATGATGTCAATTTATTGTATATAACGGTAGATATATGTAGTTACAAGGATGTAGATACTGATGCCTGCGCAAGTACTACTAGTAGTACGGCAGTACCTAGTAGTATCAATGTTGAACCTTCAGCGTTGTGCCACCTGTGGGCGGTAGTTGACAGCTGACAGCTGACAGTTCAGAATGTCGCGTACAGTATGTAATCAAGGTACTTGCACAGGGGTTAAGCTTTCATGCAATCTGGACTGATTCGCATCACTAACAAGTAACTACTAGGTACCTAGTACATACCTACCTACAGTACCTATGTACCTAGTAATGCACCCATGCCATTGATCATTGCCATTGCTGAGAATTGAATCTGGAACTGTACACATTTGTGAGCTTTAGACTTGCTTGCCTGAGCTGCCAACTTGAAGGGACAAGCCGAATTGACCTTTTTTCGCCAGCGTAACCACCTTGGTATTCATACATTACAGATACCAGACGTCCTCACAAGTTCATACTCTACCACTACTTCTTTACAAGATGGTAAGCCGCTATAACGTATAACTGGTAACTTTGGCTTTGCTAACCTTCGTCAACTACAGGCGCAAGTAATAACCAACTCTGGTCACGACGACATGATTGTATGTAGAACCCCGACCAAATTGACCATATTCCGACCTCTATTTCTCGACAGCTGCAGCTACACCTTCAAATCTCGACCTCAGAGTTCTTCTTGAAGTCGCCACTAACGCTTACTAGCACGATGCCGTTCTTGACTACTACGGCCGACGGCTCGCAACATGTTCCTCGGATAAGACGATCAAGATTTTCGAGATAGAAGGCGAGTCTCAACGACTCACAGAAACATTAAAAGGGTACGAATGACTTTATTGCCACCTAAAACCACAATCATCCTAATAATCATGGTTATAGTCACGAAGGTGCGGTCTGGTGTGTTTCGTGGGCGCACCCTAAATACGGCAACATTCTTGCTTCGGCAGGCTACGACGGCAAGGTCTTTATTTGGCGCGAGCAGTCCAACCAATGGCAAAGAATCTTCGATTTTGCCCTCCACAAGGCCTCGGTGAACATGGTCGCATGGTCACCCCACGAATCTGGCTGCCTCCTTGCCTGCGCCTCATCCGACGGAAACGTTTCCGTTCTCGAGTTTAAGGACAACAACTTTTCTCATGTCTCCTTCCCGGCGCATGGCCTTGGTGTGAACTCGGTTTCCTGGGCACCTGCGACAACACCTGGCAGTATCGTTTCTTCGGCACCATCAGGACCTGGTGCTCTTGGCCAACGTCGCTTTGTCACGGGAGGCTGCGACAATGTGCTAAAGTTGTGGGCTTATGATCCTGCTAGTCAGGGCTACAAGCAAGAGAGGGAGCCTCTAGCAGGCCACACGGATTGGGTGCGAGACGTGGCATGGAGCCCGACAGTATTGCAAAAGAGCTACATCGCGTCGGCGTCACAAGACAAGACGGTACGAATTTGGACGAGCGACAATACGAGCCAAGGCCAGTGGTCTTGCAAAGTCCTGAACTTCGAGGCTGAGGTCTGGCGGGTTAGCTGGAGCTTGAGCGGGAACGTGTTGGCCGTTAGCGGCGGCGACAACAAGGTTTCGTTATGGAAAGAGAACCTGCGGGGTGAGTGGGAGTGTGTTAAGACCATGGAAGAATAGTCACTAAGCCCGTCGTATGGGAGGTGTATTGATGACGGGGTTGAGGATGACTGACGAAGCCCGGCGTTCACAAGTAGATGGGGATACTGATTCGGTAGGACTACTGGTCAATGAAAAAGAAAATGGCAGCCCTGGAGAGTAACCTGAATTCTATAGCTACAAGAGCCACTACGAAAATCAATGTGATATCTTACAACGGTTACCTGCTTACCTATTTACCTAAGGTGTAATATCAACTTATTACCTGTAGCCCTCATCGTTTTGAAAGACGCCAGTATATATTACTGAGATTATATGGGATTCAGCTCTGAACTAGTCTTAAGATACATTCTGAGATGCGACTGTGATGAGTTAAGGATCACTGCCTACCAAGTACCTAGTAGTGTATCACACATAGGTACTCAATGGACAGGTCAGCTATAGCTATTAGGAGGCCTTCATCATGATGGCTATCATTTGAGTAAGTACTCCTAAAAAGGGTCAATTCACAGACAAAGTCAATTCTATTTATTTGGCCAATAACTTGCATGTTATTTCTATTAAGATTGGCTTCAAGATGTAGTCCATGGTACTATAGAAAGGAGATCATAACAATATTGAAAAAAAGCATCTCAAATATTATTGAATATTATTGCAGACAGCATGCTGCTTAGTGGAATTGTGAAACGACATGAGTTACGAAATCAATACGGCGTAGTACTTTGCATGTCTATCTAGGTAGGGTAATGTGTAATGTATGCCTTCATGTAAGGTGATCAATCGATGCCGTTACAAAGTGGATGTTATTGGATTAAAATTACCCTAGGTACGGCATAGTAGACTGATTGGAGAGGATTTGGCGGTTAGCCCACCAGTCACCAGCGCTTGTGCCTTTAGGTAATAGGTAGAACACTGAAGCGGCTCCCAGGCACTAACGTTGAACATTAGGCAGGTACATGTAATAATAATGCGCCGTGTGTACCTTCTCGGCCAAATAAGTGCTTGGGATACATCCAATATCACCCATCTGTACCTTCTATCTTCAGGGGTGGTTCGCTAGAACCTGATGAAATTAGGTAACCCAAGGAAGTCGAGACCATAACGGCAAGGGCTGTAATAAAGTGCAGTTGCAACCTGCAACTAGGTAGGTAGATTCCCAGATTCAACCAACTCCATACCTAATTTCCAGAATCCCAACTATCTCTATACACTTAAGTCCTCTCACACTTGTACACCAACACGTGCGATGGTCATCGTCCGAATCTAAAACCCCAATATTGCCCAAATCACTCCCATGCGACAAACAAAGTAGCCTAGCAGCAGTCGTTGTTCATAATCGAATTGGCGGAAACCATCCCTCCGTCACGTCGTGATAAGATCAGCAGCGCACGCTTCATATAGAACTTCCCTGTTCCAGTATTGCCAGTTACCTATACCGCCACGTTGTCTGAGTCGCAGGAGGATAGTAACGGACAGTCCGTGTCCGCCGGGCCCTCACTAACTCGCTTTGAAGAAGCACGGGGACCAGGAAACCTGAAGTTTGAGAGTCACGAGGTAGACGAGGTAGACAATCTCAGCCGAGCACACTCACCTCCTCCTCAATATCCCTACTCGGCTTCCGAAGCCTCAGCCTCGACTTCCTTCTCGCTTGCCACCTCTCGCCCCGCACCGCCCCCATTTTCGAGTCTATACGCTGTAGACGACCATTTCAGCCTTGCGCCAACTACCTGCGGTCCTACCTCTGAAGCTGCAGCCTCATCTGCAACTGCCGCCCCAGCCTACGCACCTGTAGTCTTAGGATCCGAAAGCCCACTCGAGAGCTCTGGTTCATTCGAAGAAACTGTCGCGGCAACCAAACGTGCCCTTCCCCAAGACGTCAAGGGCGAGACTGGTCAGAAGAGTGACGATCCAAGCGAACCCCCTCCCGCATATTCTGAAGGATATAGTCCACTTCTCTCATTCACCTATCTAATGGCGGCCGCCGGTGGTGCATCGAGTATTATTACTCAAGTTCAACAAGGAGGACCTCCTATCAATTCCATTGGAGGTAAGCATCACCCCTAAAGAAGAGTGGTGCCATTTATGTGTAGAGAAAGACGTTAAAACCTAGTGTGTAGATGTCGGAGCCGATGAAACGATAACCATGGACCTGCGGTAGGTATTTCTTGATACTCAAGTTTTATTGTATATATGCTAATCGAATCCATCATGCAGCGGTACGCGCTTCGTCCTTTCAAGAGATGAGCTGCTGACGCTACCTGAATTTGTTCTTCTCTCCCTGTTCCCCAATGGGCTTTTCCCTGAGGGCCACATGGGCGGGTTTGCTGAGGGCGATGCCGTGCAAGTCGATGTCAGTAAACTTGATGAAACTCCTATTACCCAAGCCACCCCAATTAGTTCAAGCTTGGCGAACACAGAGGCTGCCACTAATATGAACAACGGCTTTCCTCGTTCCTCTACCCTCCGCAATCTTGTCTCCAATATAAATATACATATCACTGACTTCACATCCCAGTATGACCCTGCATCTCTGCAATATATGCTGGATTTCTTCCGAAACGTAGCTCAATCTATCCCCACCGAATCTTCCCCAAGTGCCTCACCAGATGGCGGAGCTGTTGCCATGGACTCGCTTGGTGGTCGGGGTGAAGATGGAAGCAAGAGAGCTGGTATCATTGTCCTGCGCGAGGACCTGGATTTCTATGCAATTCCTCCCAAGGCGAACATCAGCCAAGCCGAGATGATCGAAGTTAAGCGAGCCGCCGCTCGAGCTTTACTCAGGCAGGATGGGATCTTTTCCGGCTTGAAACGAAGCGACGAGCCTGGAACCACCGAGGCACATTTGATCGAAATGCTTACAGCAGGGTAAGTAACTTATCCTTTCATTAAGAACTGGGGGTTTCTTAGTTTGCGAATGGCTCATTTCTGACAATTTATATAGTGGTTTCAACCATGACGATAGGTGGGGTCATCGTGCAGGCGAGCCTAATAAAGCCGTCGTATGCAGTCTGGCTCTTGCCCGGCTGCGGAGCGATATTCGCGGCAATGAGATGGGAAACAATGCTGTTGGCATGGCACAAAAGCTCTTGCTCTTCTGGAGAAAGCCGGCGCGACGTTGCTGGTGGGAGGGTGTGGATTTGAAGGACGTGGAGGGTGTAGATGGCCCCCTCAAGGTCTGGATTCGGAGAGTGTGGACACTCGAGATGAGTGTAATTGGATTGCGTTAGCACCCGAATTTTAGGCAAGCAAAATTTTGACGGCGTTTGTATTGCGTTTCTTCAGCATCATCTGTTCCCCCCCCTTATGGCATATATGAAGATGGGGGTTTCACACATCATAGCCCTGCATTATCTAATACTCTACTTTCATCATGGCGCATCTCAACAACTGGTGCTGCCATCTGGTTTTCCTGTTGTCTATACCTGGTTAACTTACGCAACTTAGCCAACCTAGGATATTGAGATGTTGCTTTGTCCAATGCTCGTTGTAGGGTAGGAATCATGGGGGATTTATGCAAGCGACGGAGGCGGAAAAGAAAGAAACATTGAAAGGGTGCCTCTTACTTGAGGGGTTGGGACCTGGAAATTACTACTATTACTATTACTATTACTACTACTTCAGTCACAAATCGTTAGGATATAGCTCTTGAGAGGTCTACTGCGAACTTGTGAGTGTCTGCTAGTGTCGATTAGTGAATAGGGGATGGGGAGGGTGTAGACATGCTAAGATAATATGCATGGACTTATACTTATGATACCGCTATTGCATACTAGGACCTAGGTACTAGGTAGTGGGTAGGTGCCCAGGTTAGTAGCTGTGATTTGTACCTGCGTGTTGGATGATTTCAAACCTACATAGTTATGTAGGTATATTAGTGGACCCCACTCTTGATGTTTAAACTTTGAGGCAATGGCGCGGTGCAGAGGTGGAGTACCTAGTAACCTAGTATTTAATCCAATCCAGCGTCATTGCAACTTGGACATACACAGGTAGCTGGTATGCACCTATGCAGACAAACAGGGACTTAAAAGTTATCGATTAAATCATACATGGAAATGAACTTTTTGACCCAGAAGAAGTAGAAAATATTATCACTGTCCGATAGTACCACTTCTTCCTTCACCGACACTTATTTACCTACATTGTGACAATAACAGACTACCTACCTACATATGCCAGTGTAGGCTATTCGACAACAAAGGCTTGGTTCAAGAACGCCACTCCAATTAACTTCTCTTGTTCACGGAGTTCATCGAGTCCGTCATCTTTTTAGCGCCTACATTTTCCACTTGGCGTGGGGCGAATCCTCAGATCAAATAGATCAAATACAGTATCTACACTTTGCGATTTTAACGCTCATCGCGATATACGATATACAACTGTATTTGGCCCTCTCTGACTTGCATTTGCTAGTTGCACCTGTGTTTTCTAACTCAGGGATAAGCCCGAGTGTCTTTGGATGATTAAGATCATCGCCAAAACTCACCTACGTGTCCGCGCGCTCTAACCCTGATCCAAACACCATTGCGATACTATCTCGCTGAACGCATTGGTGCCCGAAAAACAGCCCACCATAACATTGCTTGTTTTAAATCCTCCACCGTCATCATGCGTCAGGATGGCTGATAATACTTTTACCGACTCCACGCCTCTTTCTCCTCATCCTCGACATCCCTTTCCCGTTCCTCTCACCACCAACTCATCCTGCTCCTCCTTTCACGAGATGCCGCGCACCAGAAGACTCCGGCTGCTCGTAGCAGCAAATGGCCAGCGCGATGTCGCCTATGCCCAGGCCATCGCCATACGCCTACTTAAGGACTCGCAAATCGAAACTCGAGCTCTCGTCGATGAGATTCCCACACGATTAACACACGATATTATCGTGATGGAAAACAGAAGTTTAGCCACGTTGGCCATCGATGCCGGTCTGAGGACAAGAGACGCCATAGAATCGGCTAGACAGACGGCCTTCGAGTTGGTCGACTGGGCTGACCTACTCGTCCTAGCGCCCATCGATGCCGACCATCTTGCCAAAATGATGTCAGGCGTTGCCGATACTACCCTCTTGGAGATACTGAGAGCTTGGGATGTTTCCAAGAAGATCTTGTTGGTGCCGGGCATGTCGATACAGATGTGGGAAAATCCCATGACGAAGAAGCAGTTGAGCAAGATTAAGCGCAAGTGGAACTGGGTCAAAGTCATGGCGCCCGTATTATGGCATTATGAAGGACAGAGTGCATATAAGCGTACGGTGTCCTGGGAAGGCTTCAACGATCTTGTCGGTATCATAAAAAATCAAGCGGAGCTTATGAGTCTTGGGCACGATGTCGAAGTTGCCACACAGCAAGCCATGCTCACTACAACCGCGAGCCGGTCTACAAAAACGTTGCCGCCAGAGATATGGACTCTCATATTCGAACATGTTGGGGATTGGGAAGTTGCCACAGCCCTCAACGTATATACCACCTTGAAAATACCACCAGAGTGGAGGACTGATCGTTCGACCTTGAAAGACCCCCTCGAACTATACATGCATGACCTTGAATGGCTGATACTATCATGCCAGGGGTCGGCAGCTATCTGTCAAAAACTTTCCGAGGCACCCAAAACACTCCGCTATGTCTCTTATTTAGCAGTCAAACTCATCATCAAATTCTCATTGACCAGCGTTCTTACTTACCTGGAAGCTAATCTCAGCAAAGTCTTTTGGGCATCATTTAGCTCCAAATTACTCCCTAACAAGGCGTCTGGAGTGTATGGTCGCACCGATATTCTCGATTGGTGGAACACCTCTCCATCGTTCTTGAAAAAGGAATACGACGCGGAAGCATTAGATAACGCTTCTCGCATGGGCTACGTTCATGTTTTAGACTGGTGGTTGCGTTCAGGTCTGACGCTCAAGTATACCGAAACAGCACTCGAGTCAGCTTCAGCAAAGGGGCATCTCCTTGTCTTGGAGTGGTGGAGAGACGCAGCATTGAAACACGACAATATCCTATTAAAACCCGGGCGGAGTCTTCTGACTGCAGCTCAACAGGGGCAGACAGCAGTACTCCGCTGGTGGGAGTCCTCGGGTATCCCCGCAGCGAACAGCGAAGGCGTTTGCAAGATTGCTAGCGCCCATGGACAGACGGCTGTACTAGACGTATGGCGGGAGCTCAAGGGGGATAAGTTGTCGTTCGATTCCCAGGTCCTGGTGGCACCGACAAAGCAGGGCTACGTCGAGGTGCTGGAGTGGTGGAAGCGGTATGCTCGCGGAGAGCACGAAGGTGACGGGAGAACGCACCGGGTCGAATACAAGACATGTGATATCGAAGAGGCGCTCGAGGATGCCATTGGAGACCCAAGACCGGTTCGCAAGTGGTGGGCTAAGAATGGCTTGAACTTGGGACTGGGGACAAACGAATGGATGAAGACGAAACGGCTTTGAGAATGAGTTTAGTTGCCGTAGACAAACATAGTTTGTGATGGGATACTTCTTTGAGAGGGACCATCCAGGTTGAACATTAACATCAAACATTACCTAGGTATCTTGGAAGTCTTGAAGTGTGAATGCCGAATTCATAGGTACGGCGAACTTTTATCTATATAGTAATCAGAAGTGATACTGAACTATATAATAATTATTGACCTTGATACCTATTTACTCTACGGTGATATGTACTAGGTATATTATAGCTACCTGGCAGATCTTTCTACTTGAGCTCCTTAACCCAGTCTACCTAGGTCTCTTTAGAACTGCCATACATGGATGTAAGTGGCTTAACCATCTGGCACTATACAAAAACAACGAAACAAACAAGGCTTGGGAGGATATTATGCCATGTTCCGTATTTTACTATTCATTTGTCATGACCCCTTTTACCAACCTACAAGCCTATCCAAGTACCTAGATACTTACCTAGGTGGGCACGTAAAAATTATATATACATCATAGGCATGAGACACACTACTACTACTAAATCTTCTCACCATCCAAAATAACCCTCGCCTCATCCGAGGTCCACCAGCTAACCCCCGGCTTCCCGGGATACTCGAAGCGGTCCATGCTCTCCGGCTTCATCTCAACACTATACCCGGGGTGTGTGGGCGTCTGGTAGTACCCCTCGCTCACGGCGGAGGGGTGCAGGAAGTGCTCGTGCAGGTGATCGACGTACTCGAGCACGGAGCGGCGGCCGCTGACGGCGACGTAGTCGATGGTGCTGAGGTGCTGCGTGTACTCGGGCAGGCCGACGCCGCCCGAGTGGGGGACGACGGGGACGCCGTACTTGGCGGCCATCAGCAGCACGGCCAGCACCTCGTTGACGCCGCCGAGCCGGCACGCGTCGACCTGGCACACGTCGATGGCGCCGCTCACGATGAGCTGCTTGAAGACCACGCGGTTCTGGCACATCTCGCCGGTGGCGACGCCGACGCCGAGGGGCTGCAGCGCGTCCCGGATCGCCTTGTGCCCCAGCACGTCGTCCGGCGACGTGGGCTCCTCGATGAACCACGGCTTGTACGCCGCCAGCTGGCGCATGTGCGCGATCGCCTCGGGCACGCCCCACACCTGGTTCGCGTCGACCATGAGCACGTTGCCGCGGTCGTAGCCGATGACGTCCCGCGCGATGCGCAGCCGCCGCTGGTCCTGCTCCAGGGCGCCGCCGACCTTGAGCTTGAAGTGCCGGTACCCGCGCGCCAGCGTCTCCTGCAGCAGCCGCCGCATCTTCGCCTCGTCGTAGCCCAGCCACCCCGCGCTCGTCGTGTACGCCGGGACCGCGCGGCTGCGCAGCGCCTCCTGGAGCCGCGCCTCCTTCTTCCCGCCCTCCGCGGCCCCCCTGAGCAGCGCGAGCGCCTCGTCGGGCGTGATGGCGTCGGTGATGTAGCGGAAGTCGACGCAGCGGACGAGCTCCTCGGGCGTCATGTCGGCGACGACGCGCCACACGGGCTTGCGCAGGGTCTTGGCCCACAGGTCCCAGAGCGCGTTGACGACGGCGCCGAGGGCGAGGTGGATCACCCCCTTCTCCGGGCCGATCCACCGCAGCTGGGAGTCGGCGACGAGGTGGCGCCAGGTGGCGGACCAGTCGGCGACGAGGGAGGCGAGGGTGCGGCCCTTGAGCCGGGCGGCGAGGTGGGGGATGGCGGCGCAGACGATGTCGTTGCCGCGGCCGATGGTGAAGGTCTGGTGGTTGGGTGCGTTAGCTTGTGCTCTCTCTCTTTTAAGGAGTTGTGTGAGTGAGCTGGAAAGGGTAGGGTAGGGTAGGGTAGGGAAAGGTAAAAAAGGGGAGTTTACCATGCCATGGCCCGTGAATTCGGAATCGGTCTCGAGGATGCAGTAGGCGGAGGAGTAGTCGCCAGCGGCGTTCATGGCATCGGACCCAGTCTTGTCCAGGGACGTGGGGAACCGCACGTCGCGGGTGGTCCAGCCGGTGATGGTGATCTCGGGCATTTTTGATTACGGTGCTAGTCTAGGTAAACCTTCTTGAAGACGATAGATAGTAAGGGGGAAAAACAAAATAAAAAAAGGAGGAAAAAAATAAAAAGGGAAGATAGTATTAATCAACAATATCACAATAACCAAAAGAACATCATCCCACCTTCAAGGTCCGACATCGTGGGGTTCTCGATGGAGGGGCTACACCACCTACCTACACTAATAAGACATAACTACCTACCTAACCTTAGTAGTAGCCCGTCATAGTAGGTGCAAAGTCTAGAGCTACTGTACCCTAGGCACCTTAGTAGGAGGAGAGCTTGGCGGCTATATCTTTACCGAGAATTAGGGACAGGACGGCGACGATGGCTCTGATTGATGGATAAATTGGAGAAAACCCACCTTTCTCCAAATTTCAAGCTTTTGCTTATTACTCGGGCGGTCTTTGTGTTCACCCCTATTAGCCCCTATTAGGTAGATGCGTGTAACTAACCACTAGACCAAACCACCTGGCCAAAGCTATGATATACTGAATCTAGGTGCCAGTTCCGAGTTACTACCTACCTATATACTCGCTGCTTCGAGGCACATTATGTAAGTTTGAAAGGAAGTCATGAATCCCGTGGAACTTGTCTTCTCAAATCAAGGAGGATAACTCCCGCCGGTTAAGCCGGTATTCCTCAGCATTTACGAGTTCAAGGCTAGGTAGGTAGGCACTAAACCGACCGACCTCAAAGACCTCACCACCCCCTTATCCTCCCCATCCTTACACCTCCCCCTTTTCCTATCCCAAGCTCTACAAACCCACATTTTGAAGCCCTTTCATTAGGTACCTATAAGCAACACACAAGCCATACAATACATATACCTAGGTTAGATAAATTTGGAAGTTTTCAACGTAAAAGCTTTCAAGTTGGAACATAGAAAATAACTATTTGCCTGAGCGCTAACTATATACAATTCCCAAGTACCTACGTAGCCAGTACACTGGGCAGCCAAGGTAGGTAAACTTTTGATCCATACCTACTAGGTACCTAGGTATCTGTCCGTATTATCATACTCCCGAGATCCCGTCGAATCTACATACCTGGGTAGGTAGGTAGTCCTGATTCCCTAGGTACAAGCCCGTGATTACCATATACCAACCCCCTATCCCAAGTCCAAATTCCAAGCCCAAGTCCCAAGTCCCAATCCAAATCTCCTTAAACAACATTTTCTACCCCTATGTCCCCCTATACACCCTCCTCCCTCTCCCCATTCCCCTCGCCACCAAACCCTCTAACCCTAAACCCCACGCCCCTAACCCCACACCTCAGCGCAAGACTACTCATCACAACACTGATACTACTCAGCGCCATCGCCAGACTCGCCCACACCGGCGGCAGCCGCACATGCGTCCCGCCCACCACCAATGGATAAAGACACCCTGCCGCGATGGGGACCGCCAGTAAGTTATACACGAGCGCCCAGATGAAATTAAGCTTGATGCGGTTGAAAACCAGCCGGCTGAGATCGAGCAAGGCGACGACGGAGGCGAGGTTGCTGTTGACGAGGACGAAGTCCGCGGAGAAGATGGCGACGTCGCTGCCGGAGCCCATGGCGACGCCGACGTCCGCGGTGCTGAGGGCGGGGGCGTCGTTGATGCCGTCGCCGACCATGGCGATGGTTGCGCGGCGCGAGGTTAGTTCGACGGTGTTGCCTCGGCGCGCTTTGAGCGTCGACTGCAGCCACTTTATCTTCTCGTGCTTCTGCGCGGGCAGCACCTCGGCGATCACGTTGGATTCGGGGATCCCGATGCGCAGGGCGACGGCTCGCGCCGTTGTCGCGTTGTCGCCTGATAGCATCCACACGTCTGTGCCGCCTGCTTTTAGAGCCTGGATTACCGCCGGGGTTTCGGGTCGTATTTTGTCGGAAATCGAGAGGGCAGCCGCAACGCTGTAGGAAGTAGTAGACTCGCTAGCGTTTCTGAGGGCAACGAGCGCGACGGACTTCGCCTCCGTCTTCCACGTCTGCAGGCTCGTGGCAATGGGGGGAGGGATGGCGACGGCGAAATCCCGCATGAGCGTCTCGTTGCCGACCAGGATGTCGAAAAGCTCCGGTGGAGAGCCTGCTCTGTACATCGCCTTCAACCCCTTTCCAGGCAGCTCTTCCACATTGGTGACTTCCACACGCTCGGGTGTCCGGGCGCTGCAAAACGAGACAATAGCTTTGGCAATGGGGTGACTGCTGTTTTCCTCGATAGCGCGTAACGCAGCTAACAACGTGCTCTGCTGCATCTCGCTGGGTTCATGCTCAGGAAAGATCATGGAGTCGGTGATGGTAGGGTTGCCACCCATGGTGAGCGTGCCCGTCTTGTCGAAGACGACACAGTCGATCCGACTGGCTTTCTCGAAGGCCTCGCCACCCCCTTTAACTAGCAGACCATTCTTAGCAGCCAGGCCACCCCCGACAAAGATCGCCGTGGGAGCAGCGAGGGCAAGGCCACAGGGGCACGCGACCACAAATACGGCAATAGCAAACTGTAGGGAAAATACCACCCACCCCCCCGACGATACATCGAGAAAATGGTCTGGGATGACACCAGCTAGTCCAATGGATAACCAAATCAGCCAAGTGGCGATGGCGATAAAAGTTATAAACGGGACGAAGTATGCGGTGAGCTGATCGGCCAATTTTTGTATTGGCGCGGACTTGGTTTGGCCTTCTCTTATGATGTTGACGATCTGGTCAAGCATCGATTGACCAGCGGCGCCGGTAACTTGCACTAAGATCGGGAAACCCGTATTGATAGTACCCGCGAAGACGTCGTCATTAGCGACCTTTTTCACCGGGCGGGATTCTCCCGTTAAGCTCGATTCATCGAAAGTAGACTCGCCCAGCACGATCTTCCCATCACAGGGAGGCGAAGCGCCGTGAGGAATACGGACGAGGTCGCCAAACTCTAGTAAATCGGCATCGACAACTTTGGAAGTCTCCTGGTTGTCGGTAATGTCTTCAATCAGTATAGCGGTACTAGGGCGAAGCTTGCTGAGGGCCTCCACGGCGTTTCCCGTCTTCGATTTGCTGTATGCCTCGATGTATCTCCCCCAAAGCAAGAAAAACGTGAGAAAGACCACCGAGTCAAAGTAAAAATTCGCGTCGTTGACCATGTGAGGGCGATCCACAGCCGCGGCGATCATCTGGCTGATGGAGGAAATGTATGCGATAGTGGTGCCTAACGATACCAGCATATTCATACTGCCAAATCGATAAAAACGCTGCAGGATGGGTGTATGGCTCGTAAATCTCCACATACTCTTAATCTCGATCACGGCGGCTCGATGGAATATGTCCGCTGCGAAGAAGTATACAGGTGTCGCCATTATACAAAGAGCCACCTGGGCTCGGCTGATTCCGGATGTCCACGGTTCCATGAGGTGCATCTTGGCCATATCCTGATCAGACACCAGGCTCATGTATACCACGCCGATGATAAAAGTTGGAATTGCAACGACGGTCGTGAACCAGGCACGCATACACAGCTGCCTCTGATGACTGGCATGCAACTGCTTCGCTTTCTCTTCTATCGTGGGTGGATGATGAATCGAGGCCTTGAATACCGAGTCGCTTGCCTCGATGGTCGAGAGGATACGTCGAATCGTGAAACTCGGGACTATAGGAACATAGGAGATCTTCAAGATGGGATTCTTTCGGGTAGGCTTCCTGATAACTTTTAGATCCTGAAGAAGCCCCCCTAGACTATTAGTCGCTCGGTCGGCACAGTGATCACAGTAAAAGCCTTCGATGCGGATCTCCACCGTTCTCTCTCGTTGCGATGCCGTATTCTCACCGCCGTCAATGTTGACTAGTTCAACAAGTTCGGCATCTTTTCCAGTGTCCTCGATGATCTCGATAATTTGATTGACATCATCCTTGGTTCCAATATACTCGATGACTCCGCTGTGCGAAATCTCAGAGACAAAGATTTTGGTGATCCATTGCTTCTTCTCTAGTTGCATAGTAATGCCTTTCGAACAATTGCTACATACCATACCGCCGATAGCCATCGTGGCCTTCCACCTACGGCCGCCGTCGCTGGAGGATTGGGGCGTGTCGCCGTCCTCGCCTACGAGAGGTTTCGTGGACATAATCATTCCATGAATCGACTTCTCGTCGTTGAGTTCGGGGTCGAACTGCTCATCACAGCCGTCGGAAGTCCTGACAGAGGAGAATGCGTGGTGGCCGGTATGAGGCCTCGGCCCCTTGGTTCGACATAGCTCACAGTTGTTGAGATGGTTCTTCTCCCTCTCTTCGTTCGCAGTCGAAGCTTGCGCATTCGTGAACTTGCCTGATCGCCTAAATATTCGACTTAACGTGCTAGTTGACTCGCTGGTCTCTGCGGTTTCCAAGACGTCGGACATGTTGGTCTGCTCTCTTCGCAACAAGTTCGGGAGAGTCACTTCGCCATTCGTCGAGGCTACACTAGAGACCTCAAAACCCGAAGACTCCAACTTCGACGCCATGTTGACCACCGATACATCAGGGTCGTGTTCAACAGCGACCCATCCAGTAACGATATTGGGCGATACCCAGCTGATGCCGGGCAGGCGTTGCAAGGCATCTTTTATGGAAGAGACACATGTGGGACAATGTATATTAGCCAGCATGAAATAGGTAGTGACGGTTGGATGTGACGGATCCATCTTGGGTCAGTTCGCGCGGCCTGCCGCTCAGAAGGCTATTTCAGATGAACGATGTATGCGTGCGGCGTTGATCCCCTTTTCTCCTGCTGGATATAGGCGGCTGTAACGAGGCGGAGACGTACAGGAGCTAGTGCAATGGAAGACGGATATCACCTATAGTTGGTGCAGGCTATGAATGTGTATATCCTTTCTGGGTAATGTGGACGTCGGTACGCGAAATGTTTGTAATTTAGCCTGAAGAGAATCATATGAGTCAGTCCCTGCAAATGACGGAGGGAATCGACTCCATTGATGAATGGAATATTATCCCTTTTATCACCGGACAGGATATAGAAGTAAGTGATTCTATTGAGGTACCCAGGTAAGTAGCAATAATACCAGACGTGGATAGGTACATATATGAGTGATGGAAGGAATCAAGATGAGAAATCAGGAAGAAAATATGAGACGATTCTGGAACACCATAGGGAGTTTATGGATAACCTACAGACCTAGGAGTTAGTATTACTTATGGAATAACATGGCAGAGCTGCGACTCGTGAATACGCAGTCTCACGCACAAACATCGCAGTTGCTCCCCCCTCCACCTTCCCAGGGCCAAGAAAGTTTGATAGGTCATTATGAATTAATACTGTATACCATCATCATAACTCCTGGCCATTATTACTGTAGGTATCAGTGCCAGTACCATTACCAATGCTGGGCCCTTGTACACATCTTCCACAATGCACTGACTGAGCATGTCGTGAGTGGCCATATGACCTATAGGGTTGAGATATCGCAACAAGGTATGGCATCTAGGTAAATATGACATAACATGTCGAATACGCTTCTTTCACCAAGTGACAGTAGCGCCAGGGGTCAACTAGATCTAAACCGGGATTTGCAAAGAGTGGAGAGCGAACCAACGCTGACCGGGAGGGAAGTGTTGCCACTTGATAGTAGAGGTCTCCATGGATATGTAGACAAATGAGTAAGTTGGTAAGGTTAGGTACATAGGAAGGGCATGTAGGCCGTAAAGTCGGCATCCTCTAGACGGAAGCTTGTGAATGACATCTGGAAGCCTCATCGTCAATGGACATACATATCCGAAGTGGAATTATATCACTGGCTGATTCTTGGTTGCCTCTGCCTACCTAGGCTTGCCTAGGCCGCCTAGTAGCTTTCACGCACAAAAGCCGCAGGATACCGGCTGCAAACGTGATTTGGCGAGGCCCTGTTAGCCAGATGGCAACCAATGTTTGGCATGACATGGAACCTCATGATCCCTCTCCTATTTGTTAGTTCTCTCCGTGGTCGCTCCCAGTAGCCGCAAAAATATCTCTATCCACAATGATAGGGTGGCGATACGTGCCTAGGATTTGCGATATTTGTGCGTTGACAGGCATTTGACAAGCGGAGAGCGGGAGGCGGGTTCAGACGTTACAACTTACCACCGTAAGAACTGATAGCACATGGCTATTCTTGGCGTCTTGGCGCTTATGTCTAGCTTAATTATAGTCTGCACATTGCGTCTTAGTAGTGTCTTTTCTTTTTTGATTTTGCATTTCAAATCAACGATCATTTTAGTTGTAGTTGAAACGAGAAACCAAGTTATATACTGGGCAAGCTTAGGTATTTTGCTGCTAACCTAGTTGGAGGCAAATAGGTGGAATTATGTGGCTTGCTCATGTGGCTTGCTTGGATAATGCCGTTAGTCTGAATATATAAATTGGCCATGGCTTTTTTTTACAGTTCCGTCTTACGTGGTACAATATTATAATAATATTCAGGGGTAACTAATACGTTAGATACTATGGCAGATACCACCTATTATAGATAAGATAAGAGGACATAAGTAAAAGGCTTATCTTATAAGGATTAATCTTAAACCTTTTCTTTCTTTTAATATAATAATCTATTCGAAATTAATAAATCTTTTTTAGTAATTTTATTTAAGTTATTTTTTAATTTTAAATAAGTGTTATTTATTAATATTTTATATATTTTATTTAGATTTATTGTAAAAGATATTATTATAATATTTTAAAAATATTTCAATATTTTTAAACTAATTTTTATCGATTTTATTAGGCTTATTAATAATTATATTATTATTAAAAATCATTTAATTTAATTTATTTATATTTATATTTAAAGGGTTTTTAAATAAGTTATTTTATTAATTTAATTTTTTTAACCGATTTATTAAAATTAATTATAATCTCTTTTTTTTATTTTAATCTTTATTATTTTATTAATTATTTTTTCCCTTTTAAAATCTTTTATATTTAAAATGCCGATTATTCCTTAAATTAATTATTATTAATTTTATTAATTTCATTAATTTTAATAATATTAATCTCATTAAATTAATTATTATATATTAATAAACTTATTTCTTATATTATCACTTATAAACTTTATTATAAACCTTATAAATCCATACGTTAATAAAGAATTAAATGTCGAAAACTTTATCCTATCTTTATTTTAAAATATTCCGGTTAATTTAATAACTACTTAAAAAAAATTTACTAATTTTAAATAAATTATATATTAAAAAAAAGAAAAGATCTAAGATTAATCCCTATAAAATAAGCTTTTTACTTATATTTTTTTATTTTATTTATAATAAATAACACTTATTATAATATTTATTAAAGAGGATATAAATCGGATAAATAACCCGCTTTTTAAGATATAATATTATAATAACATAATAAAAAAAGTCTTAAATTATATAATAAAACCTAATACCTTTAAAAAAAATCTTATAATTTTTAATAAAAAAAATAAAATAAAAGAAAATAATAAAAATCTTAAAAAAAAAAAAAAAACCGCTAATAAAAAAAACCTTAACAAATAAAATAATAATAAAAAAAATTATAATAAAAAAAAAAAAGGAAATAAAAATATAAACAAATAAAATTATTAATAAAAAAAAATAAATAAAGGAAAATTATAAAAATATAATTATAAAAAAAACAAAAATTATAAAAATGCAATTATAAAAAAAACATAAAAATATAAACATAAATATCCTTTTTCCCTTTTACACTTATTTATTCTTTTTCTTTTTTAACTTTTTCCTTTATAATTATAACTATAAAAATAAAACCAGCTTATTATTTATTTAAAAATAACCCGTTTAAAGAAAAAAACGTTTAAAATAATTTTTATAATATGTTATTTTTCCGATAATAAATTTATTTAAATTATAAAACTAATATAAAAACCGCTTAACTTATATTTTTATAATAAAAAATCTCATTTATTTTTCCTAAAATTTTAAAGTTTTACTTTTTTAATAAATTATTATTAAGTTATCTTTTTTTACTTAAAACATATAAAAAACATATATATAATTATACGTTAATTATTTTTCCTTTTTTAACTAAAAAACCATTTTTTAATAATATTAAAACCTTATTAAATAATTTATCACTAAATTATTAAATTAATCCTTAATTAAAAAAAACTTTACCTTATTATTTCGCAAATAATATATTAATAAGCTTAAATTTTTTAAAGGGTATTTTTACTTAAATACTTTAACCGGTAAATTCCCGTAAAAAATCTCGTATAATAAAAATTTAATACTTTTTATATATCGATAATTTATATTCGTTATTATTTTTATTAATTAAAACATTTAATTTATAAACTTTATCGATATTTTCATTAATAATAAATTAATAATTTTTTTAATATAATTTAAAAGATTTTATTAAATACCTTAATAAGGCCCACGTTAATATATAAGCTTAAAAATTTATAAATTATCGTAATTTTTATTAACTTCACCTTAATTATTATTTTTGTCGATATAAACGTAAATTTAAAGTTAAGGTAAAAAATTAAAAATTTTATTTTTATATTTATAACTTATTTATTTAGAGGATATTTTTATTTATTTAAAGGATATTTTTATGTTAAAACTTTTTTAAAAAATTATTATGGGAAATTATTATGGGAAATTATTAAATTAATTACGTTATTAAATACTTTTATAATTCTTAAAAACCTATATAGGAAAATTAAGATTAATTAAATCGTTTTTAATGTTAATTATTTAATAATCGTACGTTTTTTTTAAAAGCTTTTTATTAGTTATATTTTTTTATGTTAGCTGTTTTAAATTTTATTAATTATAGCTGTGTTTTTTTTAACGTTTTTTATTAAAATATAGTTATAAATATGAATAAATGAATAGCCATTTTTATGGTTATTTATAATTATTATTATATAAGTATATTTTTATTATTATTATTATATAGGTATATTTTTATTATTATTATCGTATGGGCATATTTTTATTATTATTGTTATAACTTATTAAATTTTATCGGTGTATATATAATTAATTAACTTAAAACGTTAAAAGCTTAGCTTTTTTTTTTTTTTTTATATATTAATTAATTGATTAATTTTTTGAGTTTTATTTTTTGCTACGGTTAAAAGATTTTTAACCTTTATATTATCTCGGTTTATTTAAAAGGTAAGTAATATATTTAATTAAAAAAGTTTTAAATTTTTTAGTTATTAAAGGGTTAATTAATAATCGTTTTATTTTTATTTATTATTTAATTATAGATTTTATTTTTATTTATTAATTAATTATAGATCCTATTTTTATTTATTAATTATATTTTTATTTAGAGTTTTGTTATCCGCACCCCCCTTTTTTGATAAAAGGGCCTTATTCGCACCCCGGTACATTGAGATCGCAGCGCAAAAGGTCCGAGCTTTAAAGCTAGCTTCCATCAAAAGATCCAGTATAACTTCCAATCCAAGATTTGGATTGAAGTGCATCCTATGTCGTTCGAATCAGCTTAATTAGACAATCTAAACGATATATGTTTCAGATCAATGCGACCGCTGGCTGCAAAGTTATTCGAGTTTGAAGATTATATTCCATCTTGAAAATGGTATAAATTGAAGTGGTCCGTGCATCACGTGATGCGCTTCGCCTAGCGCCAGGCTAGCGGCAAATCGTCTATTTCACTATTTTCTGAATAACTTTGCAGCCACCGGTTGTATCAATTTGAAACATATATCGTTTGGATCGTCTAATTGAGACGGTTCTAATGGAGTTGGATGCATTTCAATCCGATTCCTGGATTGGAAGTTATTTAAGGTGATGTGTTTGAAGCTAGTTGGAGCGCTCGGACGACCGGCATTCTTTTGCTTTTTTCCCATGTACCGGGGTGCGAATAAGGCCCTTTTATCAAAAAAGGGGGGTGCGGATAACAAAACTCTTTATTTATGTTTTATTCTTATTTATTAATTTTATTTTTATTTATTAATTTTATCTTTATTTATTAACTATATTTTTATATATTAATAAAGTTGTAAAAGTTTTAACGTATAAGTTATTAATAAAGTTTTAAGTAACTTAATTATTAAAACTATATATATTTTATTAGGAAAATTATTTTAATTATTAAAGTAATATAAGTTTATTTAAAAATTTATATTAGGGATTAATATATATATGTGTATATAAGTTATTAAATTTAAATAATATGGACGTTATTTTTTTTATTAAAAAAGGGGTGATATTAAGATATAATTATAAATATAAATGTGGTTATAAATATGGATATAATTATAAATGTGGATATAACTATAAATATAAATATAGTTATAGACGTAAATATGATTATAAACGTAAATATGGTTATAGATATAAATAGTTATTTTTATGGTTATTTATAGTTATTATTATGTGGGTATTTTTATGGTTATTATTATTATAACTTGTTAAACCTTATCTTTTAAATGATTACGCTTTTCTTTTATTACTTATTTTTAACTTTTAACTTTTTTTTAACTTTTTAAAATAGTTTTTTAATTAAACGAGCAAAATTTCTACGGCTAGTGTAGCGGTTCTTAAAAAAAAAAATATTTAAAAGTAATTTAAAGGCTTATTTTAAAACTTGTAAAAAGTTACGAGCCGATGAATTACTTTTAGATATTTTTTTTTAAAAGAAGGTTGGAGAAATTTTATTGGAACTTTTTCAGAAAATTATTATGGGAAATTATTAAATTAATTACGTTATTAAATACCTTTGTAATTCTTAAAAACTTATGCAAGAAAATTAAGATTAATTAAATCGTTCTTAGCGTTAATTATTCGATAGCCGTGCGTTTTTTTTAAAAGCTTTTTATTAATTATATTCCTTTAAAGTAAACGCTTTTTATTGGTTATATCTTTTTATGTTAATTGTTTTAAATTTTATTAATTATAATTATGCGTTTTTTTTAACGCTTTTTATTAAAATATAGCCATGGATATAGATATATTCTCGTGGTTATTTATAATTATTATTATATAAGTATATTTTTATTATTATTATTATAATTTATTAAACCTTATTAATGTATATAATTAACTTAAAACGTTAAAAGCTTAGCTTTTTTTTTCTTTTTTATATATTAATTAATTAATTAACTTTTTAAGTTTTATTTTTTATTACGGTTAAAAGATTTTTAACTTTTATATCATTTTGGTTTATTTAAGGGGTGAGTAATATGTTTATTTAAAAAATCTTAAAACCTTTTAATTATTAAAAGGTTAATTAATAATTTCATTTTTATTTATTACTTATATTTTTAATTATAAACTAATTATAACCTTATTTTTATTTATTAATTATATCTTTATTTGCTTATTTTTATTTATTAATTATATTTTTATTTATTAATTATATTTAATATTTATTATTATATTAATATTTTTTTATACCTTTTTTAAATTTAATCGATTTATATATTAATTTGTTTTAATATATCCGGCGTTAATTTAACACTTATTAAGCTATGTTTTAATATCACCTTTTTTTTAATGAAAAGGATAACGTTTATATTATTTATTATATTTAATATATATATATATGTGTGTTAATCTTTGATATTAATCTTTAAGTTAACTTATATTACTTTAATAATTAAAGTAACTTTAAATAATCCTTTTAACGAGATATATGTGTTTAAGCCTTAGGTGGTTAAAGTGGTGTTAAGTTATTTTAAAGCTTTATTAATAGCTTATGCGTTAAGGCTTTTACGGTTTTATTGATATATAAGGATAAAGATATAAGGGGAATAATGTTTTTAAGATAATTATGTTAAATGATTGTGTTAAAGGGTTTTATCGGCTGAGGTGACCGAGAATTAAAGGGTTTTATCGGTTGAAAGGATCGAGAATTAAATGTTTTAACCACGTGTTTTTTAGCCAGGACGTGGATAGCCATTCTCGTGGCTATTTATAGCTATTACCATATGGGCATCTTTATAACTACTATTATTATAACTTATTAAACCTTATCCTTTAAATGGTTACGCCTTCCTTCCATCACCTATTCCCAACTTTTAACCCCTTTTTAACTTTTTAAAATAATCTTTTAATTAGATAAACAAAATTTCTACGGCTAACACAACGGTTCCTAAAAAAAAAAATATCTAAAAGTGATTTAAAGGCTTGTCTTAAAGCTTGCAAAGGGCCACGAGCCGATGAATCACTTTTAGATATTTTTTTTTAAAGGAAAGCCGGAGAAATTTTAAGTTAAATCCTTTTAACACGTTTATTAATATAACCTTTTTAATCGAAATAACCCAATTATATCGATTAAAATAATATATAATAATTAAAATATATCGCATTTTATACGATATTATTAAAAATAGCTTAATAAAATTAATAATTAAAACTTATAAAAATACGTATATAATAATAAACTACAAAAATATTAAAAGTTAAAACGACTTATAATACGTATAAAAAAATAACTTTTAATATAGTTAATTATATCTTAAGTTATATAAGGTTAATATATAAACCGACTTAGCCGTTTTAACGTAATTACCTTAAAAAAATGCCCGCTTATATTATAAGTTATTTAAAATACCTCGGTTATTTTTTCTTAATAAAAACACTTTTATTAATAGCTTTTATATTCATGTTATAACTTATCGTTTTAAAGTTTATAATATCTCGCTTTATTTTATAAAAAACGTAATTTTACACGATTTAATAAATTAATAATCCCCTTTGTAAACACTTAATATATATCCGTATATTAATTATTTTAAACGTATTTAAAAGGTGTTTTAAACTTCGCCGATTATAAAATTAATATTAAACCCTTTAATAACTTTAATAACGCTTTATATTTATTTTTATTATTACTTCACTTTTACCGTTAGCAGATAATAAACTCGGATTTATCACTTTTCACTAATCTAATAAATTATAAAATAACATCTATTAAATTTTACTTATACGAATTAAAGATATCGTCCATTATTTTCTTTTTTTCCTTTTTTTTATAAACTTAAAAAAAGCTTAATACCCGTTAACATTATTTTTTTAAACCTAAAAACCATTTAACCCTTTTTTATTAAACGGCGTTAAATGTTTTATTTAATTATATTTATCCCTTAAGAATATCGTCTTTAATAATACATTAACTATTTAATTTTATTTACTTTTAATATATATAATTTTTACATTTAACATATGTAACTTTAACGCTTATTTAACATATATTTCATTTATATTTATTAAGTTAAAAAATTACATTAAGAACTTATGGTTAATGTGGATAATTAATATCTTTTAAGCTTAAAACATAAAATTATATCGTTATAAAAACTTTACAATAATATATAATTCCTACTTATATATGTTATAATTCCGCTAGGTTTTTATAAACATAAAACTATTATATATAATTAAAATATAAGCTTTATTTCTTAGTTATATTATAAAATACCTAACGCTTTATTTAAAAATATTAAAGTATATTTCCACCGGGGAGTTAAATATAAAATTATACATTATTTTTAAATCTTAAACTTATTAAAATATGGTCGTTTTAAAGGTGGCAAGTTAATAATAAAATGGTTAAACTACTTAAAATGGCAATTTCGACGTGTAAAATATAATATTTTTTTTATTTTTAATATATTATAAGCGATCGATATATAATGTAAAGGTAAAGTTATAACCTTTTTAAATAACAACTTAACATTTAAAGAGGCATTCGACCGAGCCGAGAATAATATCGTTATGTTAAAAAACCTTATAAATGTTAAATAAACCTTAAAAGATAAATTTTTAATAACGCTAATAAATAAATTAAACGATTAATTTATATCTAATTTAAATAAGCTTACTTAAGGTAAGGATAAAACATTTGCCGCATATTATTTATAAGTATAAAATTTTTTAAAACATATAAAAGCTTAAAATTAACCTCGAGAATAAACGTTATAAATAAATATATTATCGCTAATTTTAATCGTTCTTAAAATAAATATATTTGAAATAATTATTAATTATTTTATTAATAACTTTTAAAATTAAGTTTTACAGGTTAAGTGTATAAATAAAAATACTTAAAATTATAAGTTATTATAATTAATATATAACGTTATTTGAAATTGCTAATCGATAATTAAAGAAAAAAATAACATTATAAAATTTTATTAGTTTAAAACTTAATAAGAAATATTAAAAAAAATAATCGCTAATTAAATTAAAGTATTAATTAATTAAGCTTTAATAATATAATACTTTTAAACGGTGATATTAAGTATAATAATATTTATTATATCGGCTTTTTTTTTATTTTTTTCGTTAAGCTTTTTATATTTTTTTATATCGGGTTTTTTATTGTTTTTTATTACACATTAATCGATATAAACATTATAAGGGATAATAAAACCGCATTAACCTTTCTTTAATTAAAGTGGTAAATATTAATATACCTTATTAAATATAAAAAATCCCTCGATTACTTTAACCTTTTCTAACTTTTTTAATAGTTTTAATATTTCTTATATTATTATAATTGCTATAATTTTATCCGCTTTATTATTAACTTTTCCTCCATAAAATGTTTCGTTTAAAAACTTAATTTATAGCTAAGGCTGTGCCGGATATGAGAAAATCCCACCAAAACAAACATTAAAAAACCTAGTGATAAATGAGTTATATTAATTAAGATTATTTAAAAAAATATACTTTTGTTACGGCGAGTTTAAATATGTTTTTATGGCATGCTTAATAACGAAGGAATAATAATTTTTTCTATGAAAAACTACGACATTAAAAGCAATCTTATTTCCTTAAGGAAATAATAATTAAATTAAAACAACTTAAAATCTTAACTTTTATAATATAATTCTCGATTTTAAGGGAGGCTTAGTCTTAAACAAGTATAAGGCGCACATAACTTAATTATTTTACAAATAAATTTAAGACTTTTTTCCCTAGTAATTTTAAAAATAAAAATTAAATAAACTTAATCTTTATATACATTTTAAAAAAGACGAACGTATATGTTAAAAAACCTAAAAAATGTTATCTAATTTTAAGATCGATGATTTAAAGGCGTTAATTAAAGGTGGATTTAAATTATAATCTCTCACATTAATTTTAAAAAAAAAAAGCCCCACATCTTTAAATAGCCTTTCAATAATAAAAAATAATTTACGTAAAAAAATTATTAAACTTACATTATACTTAAGTATAACCTCACATAATAAGCCGTTATTAAAACGTCGTTAAAATAACTTTAAAGCCATTTTAATTATTATCGAAAAAAAAAAAAAGAAAAAAAGATAAAACCATAAAAAAACCTTTAATAAATCCATAATCTCGATAAAAAGGTAATATTCGACTTTAAATCCTTAATTAAAAAAATATAAATCTCTTTAACGCTTATAAATCTCTTTTAAATTTCCCTTAAAACGTTTAAATAATTTAGGCATTTTTTAACATAAAAAAATGCAAAAGTTAAAAAGTAAGCCGCATAGAAAATAGCCGTTTTAAAAAAGTTAAAAACCGTTAACCTGTTAAAATTAAAGGCAGTAAAGGTTAAGTAAATCGTAATACCGTTATAAATTAATTTCTTAAAGATTTTAAATAATATTACGTTTAAAGAATATTAAAAAGAAAATAACAGCTTATTATATAAATTAATTCGCTTTTTTTATTTAAATATAATATTATATTTTAAAAGGAAAAACGAAATAATATTTACCGTATTTCCACTTAAATCAACGTAAGTTAATTAAGGAAGCGACATGAACGTAATTTTTAATAAGTTAATATAACAGCTTAATTTAAAATAAAAATTACTTAAAAACCTTATTATAAAACCCCTTTATCTTTTAACCTTAAACGAAAAAAGATACGAAATTCACAAATTTATATTATTAAATATCGATATATGGAAGATTTAACGTTTTATATAAGTAATTATAAAACTTAAAAACTAACTTAAAAATTACTTGCTTTTATTAAGAATTCCTTAGTTTTAAGATGTTTTAACTAAGTTTAATATTTAAGTAAATATATTTATAATTAAAGACATTTATAATAATAAAATATAAATCATTTTAATCGGCTCTTTATTAACCTTTATAAAATAACATCGTATCGCGTTTAATACGATAAGATTAATCGTTAATTTAGTTAATTATTTATAAATCTTGTTAATATTTAAAAAATAAGCCTAGGATTTAAAGGATTTAAATAATAAGTCGTCCGATTTAAACTTAACAAATAAGTCGTTAGATTTAAAAAATTAAGTCGATTTAAGTATATTAGGAAATTACGTTAAAAAAAATCGTCTAATAATAACGAAAACATAAACACCGTTAATGTATATTATAATTAAGCTTTTTTTTATACGTTTTAACTTTTAACGTTAACCTCACTTAAAATGCGGTTTTAAGCAGCGTTATTATCCCACTTTACCTTTATATTAATAAAAAAAAGTTATACGTTATCGGCTGGGTAAGAAATAATATAAATTAAGATTAAAAGGGAGAAATAATTAAAAATAAATTATTTTAATAAAATGTTATTTCTTACGAAACAACACATCGTTTACCTGCTTTTAATATTTTGGGAAAAATTATCGGACATAAACACGCTTAAATAACTAATGAAAATAAATGTTTATATTAAGCCGTTAGTGTTAAATAAGTTACGCTTAAAAATAACTAAAGAAATATATACGTATTATAAGCTAAATATAAAATCTATCTTTAATATTTTATTTTTAAATTTATATTAATATTATGTGAGGTTAATAAAGAAGACGAAACCATAAAGCCGGTTAAAACGACAGCGATAAATTATTTCGTAAAAATATTAATTAAATCATTTAATCTAATTAAAACTTAATACGGGAATATATAAATCCATGAAAATAATTAATAAAATCCTTTTAAATTAATCCGTTAAGTTTATTTTTATGTTTAAAAATAAAGATAATTTAAATTTAAACCTTTAAATTAAGCCGTAATTAACGTTTAATTATTTAAATGTTAATAAAAACGTTTTAAGTATGAATATTACGCTTTTATTAAACCTTTATACACACTTATTAAATCTTAACATTAAGTCGTATTTAAAATTCGACCTAAAATATAAATATTAAATTATCGAAATTTATTTAAACGATTAGCATTTATTTACATTTTTAATAATAGGATTTTTATAATTATAATTAATAAAGATGTTTTAAAGTTTATAAACGACGAGTTTTACATTTATGGAAATAATATATGTTATATTTAAAAAAATTTTATCGTTTTTATCGGAGTTATTTTTAATTTAATCGGTAAGGCTAATATAAGTTATGGATATAAGCTTTTATATTAATAATATATTTTTTACGTATTAAAACGTGAAAAAATAATAAAATTAAATTAAGGAATATTTCCTCCTTTAACTGTTTTAAGCTTGTTTATAACTAGCGTATAAAAAAGTTTACATAAGCTTTAAAAAAATTCTAATAATAAATATAATACACCGCGTAAACGGCCGTTTATTTATTAAATTAAAGCGTTGTAAAAGGCTTTAAATATAACCAATTCTTATAAAGTAATTCCATATTAAAGCTTTTATAAATACGATTAAGCCGTATAAACAATAAATTAATAATTACGCAAAAATTTCCAAACCATTAATATAATTTTTAAGAAATATTAATTAAAAATAAGACAAAACAAAAACGCTTATATTTACATTATTAAAGGATTTAACGTTAATAATTATTAAAATATATAGTTTTATATTTAACTTTTCAATAAAAATATATTTTAATACCTTTAAATAAAACGCTAAATATCTTATAATATAATTAAAAAATAAAACTTACGTTTTAATCGTATATAATAACTTTACATTTATAAAAACTTAATAAAATTATAACACATATAAATAAAAATTATATACCATTATAAAATTCTTATAATAACACGATTTTATATTTTAAACTTAAAAAATATTAATTATCCACATTAATTATAAGCCCTTAACATAATTCCTTAATTTAATAAATGTAAATAAAATATATATTAAATAAGTGTTAAAGTTATACATATTAAATATAAAGATTATATATATTAAAAATAAATAAAATTAAATAATTAATATATTATTAAAAACGATATTTTTAAGGGATAAATATAACCAAATAAAACATTTAATGCCGTTTAATAAGAAAAGACCGAATAGTTTTTAAGTTTAAAAAAATAATGCTAGCAAATATTAAATCCTTTTTAAATTTATAAAAAAAGAAAAAAAAAATAATAAACGATATTTTTAACTTATATAAATAAAACCTAATAAATATTATCTCGCAATTTATTAAACTAATAAAAAGTGGCAAATCTAAATTTATTATTTATTAGTGGTGGAGGTGGAATAATAATAAAAATAAGTATAAAATGTTATTAAAATCGTTAAGGGGTTTAATATTAACCTTATAATTGGCAAAATTTAAAATATTTTTTAAGTATGTTTAAAATAACTAATATATAAATATGTATTAAATGTTTATAAAAAAAATCGTTGACTTATTAAATTGTGTAAGATTATGTTTTTTGTAAAATAAAATAAAATATTATAAATTTTAAAACGATAAGTTATAATATAAATATAAGGGTTATTAATAAAGGTATCTTTATTAGGAAAAAATAACCGGGGTATTTTAAATGGTTTATAATATAAGTAAACATTTTTTTAAAATAATTACGTTAAAACGGTTAAATTAGTTTATATATTAGCTTTATATGGCTTAAAATATAATTAATTATATTAAAAATTGTTTTTTTTATGCGTATTATAAACCGTTTTAATTTTTAATATCCTTATAGCTTATTATTATATATATATTTTTGTAAATTTTAACTGCTAATTTTATTAAGCTATTTCTAATAATGTCGTATAAAATATAACATATCTTAATTATTATATATTATTTTAACTAATATAATTAAGTTATTTTAATTAAAAAAATCATGTTAATAAATGCGTTAAAAAGATTTAACTTATAAGTTATAAATATAAGGATAAAACCTTTAGTTTTTTACTTCGATCTTAAATTTGTGTTTATATTAACAAAAATAATAATTAAGGTGAAGTTAATAAAAATTACGATAATCTATAAATCTTTAAATTTATATATTAATATAAATCTCGTTAAAATATTTAATAAAATCTTTTAAATTATATTAAAAAAAATTGTTAATTTGTTATTAATGAAAACATCGATAAAATTTATAAATTAAATTATTAGTAAACAAGGTTTATCAAATATATATCACGTATTATAATACAATAATAAGTAATAATATATACATTATTACATTATAATAATGTTAAGTGGGATATCAAATATGTGGTATATAATTATATTAATATTTAAAAAGTAAAAAAAAACTATTATAAATAATTATTTAAATAAATTTACTTAAATACGTAATCATATCACGTAATCACGCATTATTAATCACTATATAACTAACCTATATTCCTTATTCTCCTTTAATAATATTTTAACATTAGCAAATTTTTCTTTTTATAATAATATAAAATAACAACTTAAAAAATACATCGCTAAAATATAAATTAAATTATTATTACATAGTTACGCATTTAATATATATAATTACCTTATTACGGCGTCGGCATGTAAGGAATAAAAAAGAAATAATAAAAATAAAAAAGCTTATTATGCTTTTTTTAATAAAAAAAAAGGTAAAGGTATTTATATCGTTTTATTTACTACTTTTATAAGCCTTATTTACGTGTGGTATTTTTATGAGTTACTTATTAGTTATTATAGTACCGTTTTATAATATATTAAAAAAATACCGGAAAGTTAAAATATATAAAACTAAGCTTTCCTTTTACGTTATTCCTTAATTTTTTATCTTTTTTTTTATTAAGTTAATTTCTTTGGTTGTATTTTTTTTGATTTTTAATATATTATCACGTTTTATGCCGTGTTATTATTATGTTTATGCCATAATAAAATAAATACCTAAAATCGATAATATTAGTGACGGTTATATTTATTATAAGTGTTTTAAAACCAATAATAGGTATATTTACTCCCTTAGGTTTTTATAAAACTAACTTTACTTTAAATAGGTTAATAAAATATAATCGTTATTATTATATGAAGAAATTATGTGTTTAAGTATATATGTAAGGAAAAAAAAAAATAATTACATTATTAATACTTAATTAACTCGAAACGGTTATAACTTAAATTATTATAATTTATTATTATACGTTATAAAAAAATATAAAAATACGTTTGATAAATAATTAAAAAAAAATATCGTCTCGTTATAATGTTTAATTATTTGTGTATAAATCGTTGTTCGTTGTGCTTAAATAGCGTTATATAAGTGTTTTTAAAATGTAAAAAATAAGAATAAGATAAGTAAAATTCGCGTTATTTATTATTATTACCGTGTTAAGGAAAACTTTAAAAACGTAATAATAAATACCGCGTAAGGCATAATTATATAAATAATTAAGTTAATTAATAATATGTTTACTTTTTATAAATAATTAAAACAAATATATTACTTTATACTTAAAATAAAGGTAACGTTAATCATAGCCGTAAGCTTTTATTATTGGTAATATTAAAGATATTAATAAAGTTATAGGTTTTAAGAGTGGATTTGTTATTAAGAATAAGGTGAGTGGTGGTTTTTTAAGCGTTAATATAAGTGGTAATAATGGTAATAATAATATCGTTTATGGTTTTTTTTTTAGGCTATTAAAGCGTGGCTAAGGCAAGCGAGAGGGCTTTTACGGCTTTAATAAGGCTTAAGTTATGTTTTTAGTTTTTTTTACCTATTTTTATAAGCGTATAATAATACGATTATAATTAATAAATGTTTTAAGTGTTTTATTAACGGTTAACTTAATTATTACATCGGTTAGGTTATTTTTATTATAAATTTATTTAATATTACTTATTTTTTTTTGTTTATATAATTAGCGTAATGATATAATGTTAATTATTAGGTGTTTTTTTTTATTATTTTTAGTTTAATTAAATATTTATATAACGAGAATAAGTCCGTATATATAATTATTTAAGTTGTTAAGATATTTAATTTATTAAGGATCGATATAATTATTATAAAAATTATAATACTTATATCGATATTATGAATTATAACGTATATCTCGTTAATTAATACGCTTTTAATTATTTTTTTGCATTTAATGGAGCTTTAATGTATAATATTCCCTTTTATTATAAACATATTATTTTAAGTGGTTTTATTTATAATAAAAATAATATATTTAATTTGGGAATTTAAATCTTTATTATTAATAAATAAGTTATTAATAAAAACGTATATTTTAGCCGTTACGAGGTTAATTAAGATATAATGTAAGCTTTGTTTAATGTTGTTTATTTATTATTAAAGTCGCTTATTTAATTTCATAATAATTTCTTTATTAGGATTTAAGTGTTATGTAATTTTAAATAAATTAAAGGTAATTTTTAATTAATAAATTAAAGCGATATAAACACCTTAAGCGCGTTATTACATATATTATTGCTTCGTATTTTTTAGGTTATACTTAATAAACTTTATCTTCGTTTTTTATGTTTTTTATTGAAAATAAAAAAATCCTTTTTCTTTTATAAAAAACATATAACCATTAAATAATAATGGTTTATTTAGTGTGAGATAAGTTTTAAGTTTTATAATAAATGCCGCTTTTTTAAGTTTGTTTTTTTTAAGCTTATTAAACGTATCGTTTAATAGTTTTAATGTATTATTTATTTATATATTAATAAGGTTAAATCGTTAATCGGATTTAGTTATTAATAAGTATAAGTTATATATAAAGGTTATTATTTGTAAATTTTTCCGATGGTGTTTAAAATATATTACTTATTAATAAATTTTTACTTTAATTATATCGTATAATGGTTTAATTACCTTTATAATTATTCCCTTAAAATACTTATATACGATTTATAAAAAGAGCTTTGCGAGGATAATACGATTTAACGTTATATTTAATTATATATAAGTTTAAGTAATATTTTAAAGTTATAACTTTATACTTTTTTTTATTAATATAAACGTTAAAGTAATAATAATTTATTAATTTAATTATTAAATCGTAAGGGATTAAATTAAGATAAAGTCCTTATTAACGTCGTTATAGCCTTAAATAATTAATCGTGACTTTTTATAAGGCGTTGTTATTTTATCTTTAATTTTCCTTATAATTTTAACGTTAAATAATTTGTTTTTTTTATGTTAACGTTTATTATATTTTTTAAATTAAAAAACACCACGTTTAATAAAAGAATTAATCTCTTATACATTTAATACTTTAAACGGTTTTTTAAGTGTAATTATTTTTTCTTTTTTTTTAAGTTAAATTGCTAGTTTTGTATTAGCGGCTTTTTTAATTGTGATATAAAACATTTTTTTAAACGTAATATGTTAAGCCTTGTTTTTATTTCCCTTCGATTGTTCACGTCCGTAACGTTGTAAAATTAAGGGAATGTTTTTAAGAGTTAAAACGTATTTATTATTTTATTTATTACTATTTAAACCAGATTTATTATTATATGTTATCGGCGTTTTCGTGTTTTTATCGCGTAGGTATGGTTTAATAATTATTATTTTAAAGTTAATAAATTTATTATTAACGTTTATTATACATGTTTTTTCTTATCGTGTAATAAGTGTATAAAGGCTTGTTTATTTTTTATTTTTCTTATATATTTGCATTTTTAATTATAGCGGAAAATTAAAGATGTTAATAATTAAAAGGCTATTTCTTATCCTAAGGGTTTTTTTAATTTATCGATTTATTTTTAATTTTTATACGATTTATATTGCCTTTTTTATTATTATTATACGAGTTATTAATAAGGATATAGGTGGTGTATTATTGATAAGGCATAAATATACTTTAAATAAAATTTCTTCGGCCTTTTTTTAAAAAAAATATCCAAAAGTGATTTATTAGCTTATGGCCTTTTATAAGCTTTAGGATAAGCCTTTAAATCACTTTTGGATATTTTTTTTTTAAGAACCGTTACGTTAGTTAAAGAAATTTTATTTATCTAATTAAAAGATTATTTTAAAAAGTTAAAAAGGGGTTAAAAATTGGGAATGGGTAATGGAAGAAAGGCGTGGTTATTTAAAGGATAAGATTTAATAAGTTATAACAATAATAGTTATAAAAATGCCCACATAGTAATAACCATAAATAGCCATAGGAGTGGTTATCCACATCTTAGCTAAAAAATACGTGGTTAGGACATTTAATTTTTAGTCCTTTTAACCGATAAGATCTTTTAATTTTCGATCCCTTTAACCGATAAAATTAATTTTTAATTTTCGGTTATCTTAATCGACGAAACCTTATAATATAACAACTATTTAATATAATTATCTTAAAAACACTATTCCCCTTATATCTTTATTTTTATATATTAATAAAACCGTAAAAGTCTTAACGCATAAGTTATTAACAAAGCTTTAAACAACTTAACCATTAAAATTATATATATTTTATTAAAAGAACTATTTAAAGTTATTTTAATTATTAAAGTAGTATAGGTTAGTTTAAAAATTCGTATTAAAAATTAATATATATATATATATATTAAATTTAAATAACGTAAACGTTATTTTTTTTATTAAAAAAAAAGTAATATTAGGATATAACTTAATAAATATCGGATTAACGTTAAATATATTAAAACAAATTAATATATAAGTTGGTTAAATTAAAAAAAGATATAAAAAGATATCGATATAATAATAAATAAAAGATATAATTAATAAATAAGGATAAGTAAATAAGGATATAATTAATAAATAAGGATAGGATGGTTATTAATTAACTTTTTAATAATTAAAAGGTTTAAGGATTTTTTAGGTGAGTATATTATTTATTTTTTGGATAAATCGAGATAGTATAAGGGTTAAAAGTCTTTTAACTATAACAAAGAATAAGATTTAAAAAATTAATTAATTAATTAATATATAAAAAAGAAAAAAAGAGTTAAGCTCCTAATGTCTTAAGTTAATTATATATATATCGATAAGGTTTAATAAATTATAATAATAGTAATGAAGATATACTTATACGTAATAATAATGAAAATATACTTATATGATAATAGTTATAAGTTATTTACTTATCCACGTTTATAGCTATATCTTAATAAAAAACGTTAAAAGAAATTTATGGTTAATAAAGTTTAAGATAGTTAGTATAAAGGGATATAACTAATAAAAAACGTTTATTTTAAAGGAATATAACTAATAAAAAACTTTTAAAAAAAACGTATAATTATTAAATAATTAGCGTTAAAAACGATTTAATTAATTTTAATTTTTCTATACGGGTTTTTAGGAATTACAGGGGTATTTAATAACGTAATTAATTTAATAATTTCTTATAATAATTTTTTATAATAATTTCCTATAATAATTTCTTATAATAATTTCTTATAATAATTTTCTGAAAAAGTTTTAATATAAAAATATCTTTTAAATAAATAAAAAAAGTAAATATAAATTTATTAAAGTTAATTATATTATTAACCGTTTTAATTATTATTTATAAGATAAATACTTTATTTACTTTAATGTTTTATAAGTTATTTAAGATTATTTCGTAAATATATTAAAGTGGTTTATAATAACGTTTAATTTTACCGATTAAGTTATAAGCTTTAACGGGGATTTTTTTAATAATAATTAATATTACCCTTATATTACTAATAAACTTTTAAGAGGTAAAATTTTTATTAAGAGTTTTGTTATCCGCACCCCCCCTTTTTGATAAACAAGCCTTATTCGCACCCCGGTACATTGAGATCGCAGCGTAAAACGTCCGAGCTTCAAGGCTAGCTTTCATCAAAAGATCCAAAAAAAACTTCCAATCCAAGAATCGGATTGAAATGCATCCAGCACCATTAGAACCGTCTCAATTAGACGGTCCAAATGATATATGTTTCACATTAATGCGACCTCTGGCTGAAAAGTTATTCGAGTTTGAAGATTACATTCCACCTTGAAAATGGTACAAATTAAAGTGGTCCGTGCATTACGTGATGCCCTTCGCCTAGCGCCAGGCTAGCGGCAAAGCGTCTATTTTATTCTTTTCTTAATAACTTTACAGCTACCAGTCGCATCAATCTGAAACATATATCATTTAAACCGTCTAATTAAGACGGTTCTAATAGTGCTAGATGCATTTTAATCCGACTCCTAGATTGGAAGTTATTTAGGGTTATGTGTTTAAAGCTAGTTGGAACGCTCGGACGACCGGCATTTTTTTACTTTTTTTCCATGTACCGGGGTGCGAATAAAGCCCTTTTATCAAAAAAGAGGGGTACGGATAACAAAACTCTTTATTAATATTAAATATTATATTATTAAATAGTTTTAAATAAATATTGATTTAAGTTATTTTAAGTATATTTTATATATGTTTAACCGTTATATTTTTTATAAATTTAATTATTTAAAAGGAAATAGTTTTATTAATTATATAAAAAATTAATTTATTATAAATATATATTATATCGATATAAATGTTATAATTAAAATTAATATCGTTTTTTACCGTGAATTTAAATTATTTTAATGTTAAGTTATATAATTAATATTAATAATAAAACTTATTAATATTTTTAATTACTTTTATATTAATATTATCGTATTTTATTTTTATGAGGACGTTATATAATTATTTTACCGTAAAATGTTTAAATCGTTAATAGATTTATCGTAATTTTTTTTTTATTAAATAATAATATGTGAGGTTTTATTTCTTATAATTAAGTATTTTTTTTTTGTGGATAAGAACGTTATCGATGTTATTAAAAAAAACATATATTTAATTTATATTTTAAAGGTATATTAAAAAAGAGTGTTATTATTTATATTTTTATTTTTTGTTATTAAGGCTTTATTCGCACTTTTATATATCTTTTAAAACTTTAAATCTAGGCTTAATTTAACGCCTTTAACGCCTTTAGCTGTTCATATTAATTGAATTTAAATAACTCTTTAAAACATATAGTTATAAACATATAATTAAATTTAATTAAAAGCGTATTTAATTTTAAATCGATTGATATAAGCTTTAAATTAAGGCAATATGTGGTTGTAAAGTTATTTAAGAAAGTAAGTGGTAAGTTAGGCGGCACGTGACTAATTTTAAAGCTATATTAAAAGCTCTTAGTACTACGTTAAGGGCCTTTAAAGCTGCTTAGAAGCCTTAAAACCGTTTAAGCCACGTTAAGGAGTGTCACGTAATTATTGTCGAAACAAATATTAACATAACTCTTCGATTACATATCGTCTTAAATTACAGCTGGTATTAATTAATTAGTAATTAAATTCTTTTTCAATTAAATCCGGTTACATCTTAATATAACATGTGGTTGGAAAGTTATTTAAAGTTGAAATTGTTAAATAAGGTTTAAGTTTAAGGGCTTTAAGGGCTTTAAAAGTGTTAAAGGCCCTTAGTGTGGCTTTAAGGGCTGTTACGTGCTTTCCTAGCTGCCACCTACTTTTTTGAATAACTTTGCGACCGAGTATCGCCTTAATTTAAGACTTATATTAATTAATCGATAATTAAATGTGTTTTTAATTAAATTTGATTACACGGTTATAGCTATATATTTCAAAGAGCTATTTGGATTTAATTAATATAAGCAGTTAAAGGCGTTAAAAGCGTTAAATTAAGCCTGGATTTAAGGTTTAAAAGATGTATAAGATATATAAAAGTACGAATAAAGCCTCGATAGTAAAAAATAGGAGTACGGATAGCAACATTCTTAAAAAAAGGGTATTAACCGGTATAATTTAAAATGAGATTATTTTAAATGGTGTTAATATATTTATTATATCGATATTATGTTATTTTAAGTTATTATTAAAGCGGATGTTGTGGTTTTTTATTATGAATATATCGAGGGTTATTTTTAAGTGTATATATTAAAGTGTTATAAATTATTACTAACCTTTTATAAATATTTTAATAACTTTTATATTTAGTATAATATTTTAAAAGGTTAATAAATATCGATCCTCGAGGTAAAATATATAAAGGTTGTTATAAGATTTTTTTACGAGATTTAATAAGTGATTTAACTTATTATTAAACGTGTTAAAGCTAATAAATATATAATACGTTAATTAATTAGTTAAGATAGTGGTAATTTTTTTATTATTTATTATGTTATATATCGTTATATATTAAAAAATTCCTTTCGATTTTTACTTATTTTAATCTTATTATATTATCCATATATCGTAGTTAATGTTTACTTTATCCTTTAACTTAATGGAAATTATCTTTATTTTTTTATAATCGATAAAAAATGCAACAAAATTATTATCGTTATTTTTATATTCTTATGCTTAAATAAAATAGCGATAATTAAAACAGTTGTTTTTTTTTAAATATTAGGTGTTTAATAAATTAACATTTTACCTTACCACATATAAAATATTTTTTTAAGTAGTTATTATTAATGCCGCATTAATTATTTAACTTTTTACTTAATATAAAATTCCTGCGATTAGGTATAAAACCTTTACCTCGATTAATGCTTTAATAAATGCGATTAATTTAATATTAATTATTAATTATAACGTTATATATTATATATGTCTTATATCGTAGTAAATTACTAACGGCGTTTCGTAAGTTAAAATAAACGCTTTTAAAAATGTTTATAAGCCGTAATAATACGCCAGTAAATGCTAAGTATTTTTATATCGTGCTTATTATTTTTTTTCGTAGGTTAATATTTTCGAGGTAATTAATTAATAAGCCTTTATATATTTTTTAAATTTGTTTAATAAGCTTTTTTAAGTATATAATAATATTAACGTTAAGGTTCTCCTTTATTACGATATAAATAATTATACTTTTTTATTTAAATATATATATTTATTAATTTTTTATCATATAATAAAAATTTTTTATTTAAATTATTATTTTTTCAAATATAAAGTCTTTTTTAATTAAATAATTAAAGTAAAATATTAATGTTTATTTTTTTAATATTATCGAGTATACGTTATAATATTAGTGAGTTTACATATTAACTTGTTTATATATATTTTTAAAAATTTTTAGTTTTTTATTTAAGATGTTATACTTATTTTTATTAAACTTAAAATCCTCGTTTATATATATCTTCGTTAAATCCATAAATGTTTAAGGTAAAAACATAATAAAAGTATTAGGTTCGTTATAAGGTTAATATTAAGGTTATTTATTTAAAAAAAACATTGTTTAGTTATGTATTATTTATAAAGGGAATGGTAATTAATTATATAATAAGGGTAATTAAAAGCTAAATAATGGGTTTAAAAAAAGGTTTTATATACTTTTTTAATTAAACTCGCCGTAAATTAAACGCAAATTATCGGCTTTAAGGTTATTTATTATAATTTTAATTATAAGTATTAAAATAAGAAAATAATTATCTTATATAAATGAGGTTTAAGATTATATTTACGTCGCTTACTTAAGATATTAGGTTAAAAGTGTTATTTTATATGGAATTTCGATCGATAAAACTACGTTAAGTTTATATAATAATTTAAAAAAATTAATTTATTAATCTTAAATTAAAGCTTATTTAAATTTAATTAAAATAAATAGCTCCTTAAACGGTATAATTTTAAATAATTTTACCATGAAAAATAAATTGCTCCTTAAAATAAAATTAAGATTAATTTCTTTAACTTATTTAATTTCTTTTTTAAGGTATTTTAGAAATTCCTTAACGGTTAAGATTTAAACTAGCCGCGTAACGTTATTTCCGCGATTTAAGTTATATATATCATGGTTATTTAAATACTTAATAACCTTTATATAAAAGTTACGATTTAATACTTTAAAATAAATAAGTATTTATCTTTTAAAGTCGTTATAAAAAATATCTTAAAAAAATTCATTTATAAATTAATTATTATATTTTAAGAAACATTTAATAATATAATTATCCGTTATTACCTTAATAAAAAATGGGTTATTTATATTAAATTTATTATTTTTATGTTTTTTATTAATATAATATTATTAATTCTAATCTGGATTTGCCATTTTATAAAATTACGTAATATTAAATACGATTAAAAATAAGTGATAGAAAATAATAAAAATATATAATTAATAAAATTAATTATAAGATATATGTTAATAATTTACCTTTTGTTATATAAATTAGCTTTATATCGTTTTTATGTTTTTACGTTTTTATTTTTAAATAATTCCATTGTTTTTAAAGATTAATTATTTGATAACTCTTATAATTTGATATTAAAAATTATTATATCTTATTTTTCGTTATGTTTTAAAAATAACGATATATTAGTATTAAGTAATTATTAAAACGCGTTAAATAACGATAAATATAACGCTTAAATTAGGGGTAATATTAGGATAATAAAAAGACGTTATTATTAATAACTTGTAATATTATTAAACGAGGATATCGTAAAATATAAAATAATTCTTTAAACATAAGGATAAAAATTTAAAATAAATATAAAAATAGTTAATAATCTTAAAATAAAAATATAAAAAAAAGAAAAATTATTTATTTAAAGGATATTTTTATGTTAGAACTTTTTTAAAAAATTATTATGGGAAATTATTATGGGAAATTATTAAATTAATTACGTCATTAAATACTTTTATAATTCTTAAAAACCTGTGTAAGAAAATTAAGATTGGTTAAATCGTTTTTAGCGTTAATTATTTAATAGTTATGCGTTTTTTTTAAAAGTTTTTTATTAATTGTATTTTTTTAAAGCAAATGTTTTTTATTGGTTGTATTTTTTTATGCTAATTATCTTAAATTTTATTAACTATAATTGCGTTTTTTTTAATGTTTTTTATTAAAATATATAATGGTTATATGATAAGGGTACGTATTAACGCGGTATGTATATAGCTAAAAGAGGTACTTATATAACTTAGATTATATAAAAAATTAAATCCTTTTTTTACTTTTAAATTTAAACCTTCCTTTTTAAATATTAATATTATATTAGTTTTACCCTTATTATTCTTATTTTATTTATTATTTAATTTATTATATATATATATTTATTAACATTAATTAATATTATTAAATTATTAATAATATAAATTAATAAAGTTAAAAAAATTATTATTATAATAATTTAAAAAACCTTATTATAATAATATAAGCAATATTAATAACCATTCTTTTAACACTTATATTTTATTTATAATAAAATATAATTTTATTTTACTTAATTATTTTAAATCTTTATTATTACATAATAATACCGATTTATATTTTTCCTTTTTTTTAAATTTACTTATATTAATTATTAATAAAATTTCTTTGGCCTTTTTTTAAAAAAAAATATCTAAAAGTGATTTATCGGCTCGTGGCCTTCCGTAAGCTCTAGGACGGGCCTTTAAATCATTTTTAGATATTTTTTTTTTTAGGAATCGTTGCGCTAGCCAAAAAAATTTTGCTCGTTTAATTAAAAAACTATCTTAGAAAGTTAAAAAAAGGTTAAAAGTTAAAAAGGGGTTAAAAGTTGGGAATGGGTGACGGAAGAAAGGCGTAATTATTTAAAGGATAAGGTTTAATAAGTTGTGGCAGTAGTAATTATGGAGATGTTTATATGGCAGTAGCTATGGAGATGTTTATATGATAATAGCTATGGAGATACTTATATAGCAGTAGTTATGGATAACCACGGGAGTGGTTATCCATGTTTATAGCCATATCCATGTCCTAACATCACCCCTTTTTTAATGAAAAGGATAACGTTTACGTTATCTAAGTTTAATAACTTATATATATATATATATATTAATCTTTAATATTAATCTTTAAGTTAACCCGTACTACTTTAATAATTAAAATAACTTTAAACAATCCTTTTAATAAAATACATATAATCTTAATTATTAAAGTGGTGTTAAATTACCTTAAAACTTTGCTAATAGCTTATGCGTTAAAGCTTTTACGGCTTTATTAATATATAAGGATAAAGATATAAAAGGAATAATGTTTCCAAGATAATTATATTAAATGGTTATGTTAAAAAGTCTTATCGGTTGAAGGGATCGAGAATTAAATGTCCTAACCACATATCTCCTAGCTAAAAAAAAACGTTATACTCGATAAGTGTCGAATCAGCGCCGGGTATGTTAAAACAAATTAATATATATATGGGGGTTAGTTAAATTAAAAAAAAATAAAGAAGAAATATCGATATAATAATGGATATTAAATATAATTAACGAATAAAGATATAATTAATAAATAAAAATAAGCAAATAAAAATATAATTAATAAATAAAAATAAAATCCATAAATAAATAACGATATAAGTAATAAATAAAAATAAAACGATTATTAATTAACCCTTTAATAATTAAAAACGTTAACAATTAAAAACGTTAAAAGAAACGCACGGCTATAGTTAACAAAGTTTAAAATAACTAGCATAAAAAGATGTAATTAATAAAAAACGTTTGCTTTAAAAGAATGCAGTTAATAAAAAGCTTTTAAAAAAAGCGCATAGCTATTAAACAATTGGCGCTAAAAACGATCTAATTAATCCTAATTTTCCTATACGGGTTTTTAAGAATTATAAAGGTATTTAATAACATAATTAATTCAATAATTTCCTATAATAATTTCCCATAATAATTTCCTATAATAATTTTTTGAAAAAGTTTTAACATAAAAATATCCTCCGGATGGATAATAGTTATTTTAAAAGGATCGGTATTATTTCTGGCGCTTTAGTTATAATTTAAAAGCTATAATATCGATATTAATCTCGCTACCTAAAAAGATATAAATAAGTTATACGAATTATTAAATTTCGTTCCCGGCAAAATAATATTATTAAAATAACAATTTGTCTTAAAAATTATTAAATAAGACGAAATATTATTATTTGCCATTTAAAAGTAAAAGAATACCTAAGTATTATTAGCTTTCGCCGATTTTAAAATAATCGATAAAAATGCCAGTTATATTTATATAACGGAAGAGATATTTAAAAAATATAAAAGATATTTTAACACATTCCACCTAAATAACTTTAATAAAATGCTAAAAATGCTACAAATAATGTTATAAAATATATTCATATAATAAAAGATTTATATGAATAAAAATAACGATAATTATATAAAAAAATTAATTAATCTAATAAATATATAAAAGCTATTACGTTAACGCTTTTAAAACCTAATATAAGCTTAAATAAAATAGCTTAATACGTTAGCTTAAAAAATATTTATATATTAAATAAAATTAAATCTAATTATCCTTAAGGCATAACGGCTAAAGTAATCGTTAATATAAATACCATAAACGTCTTAAAATCTTACTTAATCCACCACCCCCATTACACCTCCCCTTATTTTAAGAAAATAACCGTTTTTAAACCCGCTACCCCCTTTATTTTAATCCTTTCGTAACCCTAATAACCCCTTTTTAAGGTTTCATTTATTCCCTCCTTCTTTTAACCAATTATAAAACCCAGCTCCACAACTATTAGATTTTATCTAATAAACGGGTAATGGCTTATTTTCTTTCATTTAAACACTTATTAAGGCTAGATTTTTTAATTTATTCCAACTACCTTCGCTATCCTAAAAACCAACACCACCCCTAACACCCCCCCTATAACCGCCAAATCCTAAAAATCTTTTACCTAAGTTCTTACATAATAATACTTCATAGTAAAAATTTGGTTAAAATGATTAAAAAAGGTAGTTATAAAATAACTAAATAACCTTAAGAAATGGTATAAAACCCCTTAAACCGCCACTAAAAGGTTTATTTATATCCTTAACATTACTTTTAAAACCTATACTAAAAAAAGCAAATTACCCCGATAAAAACTTAAGTTTTTCCTCTTAAACGACATTATTACTTTTACTAACACCTAGTTAATAATAATAAGCACAAATACTTATCGATAATTAAAAAAACATTACTTATTATAATATTCTTCTTATATAAGTTTCCAATAAGATATATCCACCAACCATTATTAGCTATTTTAAAAAAGCTTAAAATAATAAAAACAATTATATAGGCAAGCTATACGACATTTTTAAAAATAAGTTTTAATTTTTCCTTAATATTTGCTACATAATAGGAATACGATAAATATAATTTCATATTATATTCTTTATAATTTTTATAGAAAAGGTAACTTTATACTTTTTTTATAATATCTTATATTATTAAACCTTCACAAATATATACTTAACTATAAAATAATATTTTAACATTAAATAAAATAAAATTTAATATTATTATAATTAAATTATAATAACGTTTTTTAATATTAAAAATAATAAGAAAAATATAAGAAAAAATAATTTAAAAATATTATAAATTTTTTTCGATAAATTCTTTCTATATTAATAAACGTTTAACCTTAAATTTAAAAGGGAATAATAACTTATTATATTTATTTATTACACCTACCATATTATACCTTAATTATAACACGCCTTATTTAAACCATTATTAAAATTTAAAAACTTAACTAATAAATTTTAAATATCGATTAAAATTTATAAGATTTTTAAAACAATTAAGTTAAATAATTACAAGTATATTAATAATAACAATGATAAGGAAAAAAACGTTTAATTTTATATAAATTATAAATATTATAGAATAAATAAAGGTAGTAAATATAATATTAAAAAATCCCTTAAATCATAAAAACGTAAATGTTAGGTTTACAAAAAAAAAAGTTATTAATTTATTAAATATTTTAAGTATAAACGAAAAAAGGTTAAAAAGAAATGAAAGAGTAAACGTAGCTTATTAATTAAGAATTATATAACATTTTTAGCGGATTATAAGGGACTTAATAATTTTGGTTTAAAAACGGAATAAAAAAATAAAACGGTAATATTAAAAGTAAATTATAATAATAACAACGACCTTTTTTTAATTATTGCTCACTTATTTAATTAAGTTTTCCAACATCGCATAATCATTCGTCTCCTTTTAAATATAACAATAACTAATAATATTTTTTTCTTAAACCGATATATAAAAAATGTTTTCTAAAATATTATGTTTAATATAAATGTCGTTTAAATATCCACGGTTGGAAAAGGATAATGTTTAACTTTTATTAAAAAATATTTTAATAAATAAGTTATAATAGATAAATCTTACGTAAGAGAAGCTTAGATTTGTTTTAAAGACGGATAACCGATAAAATTTTTTAAGATAATTATTATCGATACCCCTTTTAATTATATTGATTTCTATGTTATAAATATCGATACTTTATTTTTTTTATTGCTAAAAGATATGGATTAATTAAGAGTGTACCTTAATAATATTATTAATTAATTAATTTATAAAAATAGCATCATTATTAACATTATCCGTAAATAAAAATACCTATAATTTTATCTTAAAAATATTATATTTTTTATAAAAATAGAATTACGATATTTATATATTCGTTTTAGTTATTTATTGGTTAGTAAATTATATAATTTGTTAAATAAAATTAACCATAACGTCGAAATTAATAACATTAAGGAAATTAATAAATTTTGCCATTATTATTAAATTAAAGGTAATATTTTTTAAAGATTTAAATTTAATTTAAAGGATTTTAATATGGACTTTAATTATAAAGTAATTATTAATATTATGTATTTAAATAAACGATTTATTCTTTATATTATTAATACAATTATAAATTTCTAAACGATACACTTTATAAAAAATCTTTCCGTTAAGGAAATTTAAAAGATATTGAGGTAATGTTAGATCGACATATATTTTAATCCATTAAATATTATCACATATAATATTGGTATAAACTTTAATAACGTTGAGTTTAGGAACGAGGCTTACATCGTAAAAATTATTTATTATTAAGTCCTTATGGAAACGCATTAATTAATTAATAAGGTTAAGAAATACCACAGTCTTATAAAAAAAGCTTATGAAATTATAAGTAAAAAACTTTAAGGATTAAAGTTAAAGGTGTTTTAATTTTAAATAACGGTTAAGGTAATAAACGATATAATTAATTTTAATAATTTTATTCTTATTTTTCTAGTTTTTAACATATATTTAAAAATTAACATGGATTTATTATTAATTCCGGCGTAGATTTAAAAAGCTTAAATTATTTAAAAGGTAATAATAAAAATTAAAAAATTAAAAACATAACGATTAATTAAAGATGTTTTAAATACGAGAAATAGCTTTAATACTTAAAGAACACTCCTTATATTATTTTTTATAAGTAATGATATATTCGTTTATAAGGAAAAAAGTGGATGAAAAAGATTATATAAAGTTATTATTATTATAAATAAAGACGTTACGGTTATTTCTAACGCTTTAAATAACACGTTAACATTTAAAAGCATTTATATTAAATTTTACACTTAGCCGAAAAAATCTTTAATATTATTAAAAAAACTCGAAATATAATTGTTAAAACTAACTTTTAACTTTAACGATTATACTATTATCCCTAAAGAAAACCTCATAATTACTAATAACCTTTTTCATATTACAAGTTTATATCTTTTAATAAAGGAGAAGGATAACTTTGCCCTAATATTTAAATTATAAATAAATAATAAAATTATCGCCTTAGGTAAATTATATAAGACTTTAAATATAAAGAAATTAAATGTTTTATTTATAAAAGGTATTTTTTAATTTAAAATATATAATTTAGTAACTTATTAAGGCGTAATTATCTTTAAATTACAAATGATTTAAGAAGTTAAAAATAAGAACATTTTTGCTTTTTATAAGAAATTACAATTAATAGTTTAAGGTTACGATAACTTTAATAAGGAATTTATTATAACGTACGCCTCCACGATTTAAAGAATTAATTAATAAATAATATTTGTTTTAATACTTATGTTATATTATTAAGGAATAAAGGTTATAATAAAAAATATCACGATAACTTATACTTAATCGGCTACATTAATGAAACGAATGATTTTAATACGCTTATTAATTAAATTTAAAGAAAAATATCTTAAAAGGACGTTATTATAAGTTATAAAACTATTATATGGTCTCGTTAAATCGAAAACTTATTAATTTAAAACTTATTTGTAATATTATTAATAATAATTACATATAAAACCATTAACGTTTAACCTATACTTATTAATAACATAATTAAACCCCTTTAAGCTTATTAGTTTTTAAATAAATAATACTCTTAACATTGATATGGATAAGTTTTTTGCCGTTAAAAATAAAATACTTATAAAAGCAAATATTAAGGCATAACCTTAAAAAATCTTAGATAAGGGAACGGAAGATTTTAACGGCTTAAAAATCACGATCCATAAAAAAAGCTACGATATTTCTACCATATAAAAAGGATAAGTTAAGAAGCTTAACCTTTTAAACCTTAAAGCCTTAGATATAATTAAAAGGTTTATCGAATAAAAGGCTTGGAAAGTGTATATCTCATTAATTTATTAACTTAAAACTGCCTTTAATTACTTAATAACGGCTTAACACCTATAGCTAAAGCCCAAAAAAACAAAGGCGTTAAATGCTAGAATTAAGTGGTAATTAGATAATAAAGATTAAAGGCTTAATTATATTAACCTCGAGCCTTAAAACCTGCGCTTATATATTTTCGTTAATAAATTATTTACGAATAATTAAAACCTTAACTCACAAATTAATTACATTATTATCTTAGGAATCGAATAAACTACCAACTAAAACAATAAAATATAAATCACCAGAAATATTATTTATTAGTTATTTATTAAATATAAATAAATTACACATAATATATTAATTAATAAAATTTATAAGATAGTTTAAAGCTTTAACGTTAACTACGTTATTTATCACACTTTTAACATTATTTTAAAACAATTATTACTTTTTAAGATTTCTTTTATACTTTATATTAACTTCTTCTCGTTATATTAATACTTAGTTTAAATGGGAAACATAAATAAAAAACGATTAATAATCGATTTAATAACTTTTTAATAATCTTATAAAAACCGGGAAATAAATAACATTTATTAGATTTAAAGCAATTATAACTTAATTAATATTATAACTAAAACATCTTTAAATAAGGCTATAAGAATATTAATAGAAGCTAATTAAATTAATTTACAATTAAAAGGATAGGTTAAGCGTAAGGTAAATATAACGTTTGCAATTAATTAATCGTAAAAAAAAAATAAAATAAGTGGTGGTTATATAATAAGGATATATATTAACGCGATATATATATAATTAAAGGAGGTACTTATGTAATTTAAATTATATAAAAAGTTAAATCCCCTTTTTACTCTTAAATTTAAACCTTTTTTCTTAAATATTAATATTACATTAATCTCACCCCTATTATTCTTGTTTTACTTATTATTTAATTTATCATACATATGTACTTATTAATAATATAGTTATAAACGTGGATAAATAGATAATTATTTTTATAATTATTTATAATTGTTATTATATAGGTATATTTTTATTATTATTATCGTATAGGTATATTTTTATTATTGTTGTTATAGTTTATTAAATTTTATTAATATATATATAATTAATTAACTTAAGACGTTAAAAGTTTAGTTTTTTTTTTCTTTTTTATATATTAATTAATTAATTGACTTTTTAAGTCTTATCTTTTATTATAATTAAAAGATTTTTAACTTTTATATTATTTTAGTTTATTTAAGGGGTGAGTAATATGTTTAATTAGAAAATCTTTAAATTTTTTAATTATTAAAAGGTTAATTAATAACCGTTTTATTTTTATTTATTATTTAATTATAGATTTTATTTTTATTTATTAATTAATTATGGATTTTATTTTTATTTATTAATTATATTTTTATTTATGTTTTATTTTTATTTATTAACCTTATTTTTATTTATTAATTTTATTTTTATTTATTAATTATATTTTTATATATTAGTAAAGTTATAAAAGCTTTAACGTATAAGTTATTAATAAAGCTTTAAGTAACTTAATTATTAAAATTATATATATCTCGTTAAAAAAATTATTTTAATTATTAAAGTAATATAGGTTTATTTAAAGATTTATATTAAGGATTAATATATATGTGTGTATATAAGTTATTAGATTTAAATAATGTGGACGTTATCTTTTTTATTAAAAAAGGGGTAATATTAAGATATAATTATAGACGTGGATATAGCTATAAACGTGGATATGGTTATAAATGTGGATATAGTTATAAATATAAATGTGGTTATAAACGTGGATATAATTATAAATGTAAATATAGCTATAAATGTGGATAGCTATTTTTATAGCTATTTATAGCTATTATTATATAGGTATTTTTATGGCTATTATTATTATAACTTATTAAACTTTATTTTTTAAATGGTTACGCTTTTTTTCTATTATTTATTCCCGACTTTTAATCTTTTTTTAACTTTTTAAAATAGTTTTTTAATTGGACAAGTAAAATTTCTACGGCTAATATAACGATTCTTAAAAAAAAAAATATCTAAAAATAATTTAAAAGCTTATCTTAAAGCTTATAAAAGGTTATAAGCCGATGAATTACTTTTAGATATTTTTTTTTGAAGGAAGGCTGGAGAAATTTTATTTATTTTTTTAAAGATTATATAAATTAAAACTAAAAAGGTTTGCACTTTAATATATTAATAAAAATATATTAAGTTTATAATCAAATTTTTAAATAATTTTTTATGTTATATAAGTTCGGTAATTATTAAATAAATAATATAAAAATTATTAAATAACTTTTTTATAAAATAATTTTACTTTTATAATTATATAATAATTTTATAATAATAAGATTATAACATTTAATAATTTTAAAACTTATTTAAATCTTAAATAATAATATTAATTAAAAGTTTTTAAATAACTCTTTTATAAAATAATCTTTTCTTATAATTATATAATAATTTCGCAATTATAAAATTATAAAATTTAATAATCTTAAGACTTATTTAAATTTTGGATAATAATGTTAATTAAAGGTTTTTTTATGCGTTAATAAACGCGATTTTATAATTATATAATAGTTTTATAGTTGTGAAGTTTTAACGTTTAATGGTTTTAAGATTTTAATATTAATATGTAATTTATATAATCTTATTTAAGCTTTAAGGTTAATAAGGTTATCTATCCGGAAGATATTTTTATGTTAAAACTTTTTTAAAAAATTATTATAGGAAATTATTATGGGAAATTATTATGGGAAATTATTATGGGAAATTATTATGGGAAATTATTGAATTAATTACGTTATTAAATATTTTTGTAATTCTTAAAAACCTGTGTAGGAAAATTAGGATTGGTTAGATCGTTTTTAGCGTTAATTGCTTAATAGTTGTGCGTTTTTTTTAAAAGCTTTTTATTAGTTGCATTTTTTTAAAGCAAACGCTTTTTATTGGTTGTATTTTTTTATGTTAGCTGTTTTAGATTTTATTAATTATAGGTTTTTTTTAACGTTTTTTATTAAGATATAACTATGGACGTGAATAAGTGGATAACTTATAACTATTATCGTATAAGCATATCTTTATTACTATTATATATAAGCATATTTTTATTACTATTACTATAACTTATTAAATCTTATCGGTGTATATATAGTTAGTTTAAAACGTTAAGAGCTTAGTTCTTTTCTTCTTTTTTATATATTAATTAACTGATTAATTTTTTAAGTCTTATTTTTTACTACGGTTAAAAGACCTTTAATCTTTATATTATCTTAGTTTATCTAAAAAGTAAGTAATATGTTTATTTAGAAAATCTTTAAACCTTTTAATTATTAAAGGGTTAATTAACAACCGTTCTATCTTTATTTATTAATTATATCTTTATTTGCTTATCTTTATTTATTAATTATATCTTTTATTTATTATTATATCGATATTTTTTTATATCTTTTTTTAATCTAATTAATTTATATATTAATTTGTTTTAACATATTTGGTGCCGGTCCGATATTTATTAAGCCATATCTTAATATTATTTTCTTTTTAATGAAAAGGATAACGTTTACGTTATTTAAGTTTAATATATATATATATGTATTAATTTTTGATACAAATTTTTAAGTTAACTTATGTTGCTTTAATAATTAAAGTAACTTTAGATAATTTTTTTAGCGGGATATATATGGTTTTAATGGTTAAGTTGCCTAAAACTTTACCGATAACCTATACGTTAAGGCTTTTACGACTTTGCTAATATATAAGGATAAAGATATAAGGGGAATAATATTTCCAGGATAGCCATATTAAATGGCTGTTATGTTATAAGGTTTCGTCGGCTAAAATAACTAAGAGTTAAAGGTTGATCTCGTCGGTTAAGGGGACCGAGAATTAAAAAATCTCGTCGGTTAAAGGGACCAAAAATTAAATGTCCCAGCTACATATTTTTTGGCTAAGACGTGGATAGTTACTTCCGTGGCTATTTATAGCTATTACCATGTGGGTATCTTTATAGCTATTGTTGTTACAGTTTATTAAACCTTATCTTTTGAATGGCTACGCCTTCCTTCCGTTATCTATTCCCGATTTTTAATTTTTTTTTAACTTTTTAAGATAGTTTTTTAATTGGACGAGTAAAATTTCTTCGGCTAGCATAGCGGTTCCTAAAAAAAAAATATCTAAAAGTGATTTAAAAGCCTATCCTAAAATTTACGGAAGGCTACGAGCCGATAAATCATTTTTAGATATTTTTTTTAAAGGAAAGCTAAAGAAATTTTATCTTTTTATCTTTTTTTATCTAGATGTTTTATAGTTTCTTTATAATAAGTTATTATTAAAAGGTTTATTATTTAATTTATTTAATATTTTTTTTTTAAATATTTTATTATTTTATAATTAATTTCTTAAGTCGATTATTAATTAATATCGGTGGATAAGGTTTATCGAATATATATTATATATTATAATATAATAATAAATAATAATATATACACTGCTACGTTATAATAACGTTAGGTAAGATATTAAACACATGATATATAACTATATTAATATTTAAAAAATAAAAAAAAACTATTATAAACGGCTATTTAAATAAATTTACTTAAATGCGTAATCATATCACATAATCACACATTATTAATCATTATATAACTAACTTATATTCCTTATTTTCCTTTAATGATATTCTAATATAAATATTTTAATTAATAAAAATAATAATAAATGTAAACCGTTAATATATGAAAAATATTAAATTTTTATTATATAAGATTTTTTATAAAAACCTATTAATTAAAACATTTAAATAAAAATACCCTTTAGAAAATTTAAGCTTATTAATACGTTATTTGTAAAATAATAAAATAAAATTTTTCTTAATTAAAAATTAATTTAATAACTTAATAATAAAACCTTGAAATTTTAAAAAAAATAAATGAAACCTTTTATCGTAAAAATATAAATTAAATAATTTTTATATTAATTCCATAATTTAAATAAATTTATTATTAGAAAAATAACATATTATAAAAATTATTTTAAACATTTTTCCCCTTAAACGGATTATTTTTAAACGGATAATAAGTTAATTTTATCCTTATAATTATAATTATAAAAAAAAAGGTTAAAAAGGAAAAAAAATAAATAAATAAAAAAAAAAAAAAACGTTTATATTTATATTTTTATATTTCTTTTATAATTATATTTTTATAATTTTTATTTCCTTTATAATTATATCTTTATAATTTTCTTTTATTTATTTTTTCCTTTATTAATAATTTCATTTATTTATATTTTTACCTTTTTTTTTTCTTTTATTATAATTTTTTTTATTATTATTTTATTTATTAAAATTTCCTTTATTAATGTTTCGTTTTCTTTTCTTTTAAGACTTTTATTATTTTTTTTTATTTTTTTTTTTTTTTGCTAAAAATTGCAAAATTTTCTTTAAAAATATTAAACTTTATTATATGGTTTAAGACTTTTCTTATTATATTATCATAATATTATATCTTAAAAAACGAATCGCTTGCTTAACTTATATCCCCTTTAATAAATATTATAGTAAATATTATCTATTATAAATAAGATAAAAGGATATAAATAAAAGACTTATCTTATAAAGATTGGTCTTAAACCTTTTTTCTCTTTTAATATAATAATCTATTTAAAACTAATAGATCTTTTCTATGTCGTTTATCACATCCCTTATGCCAGCCTGGCTGCCTGGATGCTTACATTACAAAGAGTCTTGTTAATACCCGCAAATGAACATAATCTTACATAGTCATTCTCAATGGATTTATCAGACAAGTTAACATGAGAATGTCATCGACTGAAAGAAACCCTTCTAATAAAGGGGTAGTGATCATCATCAATGGAAGCGCGCGGTGGTTTTGAAAATCAACCATATCAATTAGATTATTTCATTGAAGAGAGACTCCGAGATATTATTACAATGGGTATCCAGATAACGACTATAACCCAGCGGTAAGAGGAAACGCCTGCTGAACCATACCGCTTAATATTACCCAACTCTTGACAAATCATCTTTATCTACCTCGCTACCTTCCCAACTACCTGGGCTGCCTCCTTATTTCTTAGGGGTCGATGTCTCAGGTGGCATACTTGCTTGTCGTGAATGCGAAGTGGGAGGCCTTGACTCAGTACCATGTCGAGAAGACTCACGTCGTAGCTTCTTGCCATTCTTCGTATCGAACAAGCTCTTTACTCTCCTTAATCGCGCCCATCGTTCCTTATCCTTTAGGTCTCTAGCTGTGTTGTCTTCATCCTCGTCATCCACAGCCTCAGACCCCGGTGTTGGTGGACCACCATTTCCTCCTTTCTGTGTTCCCTTCATTGGCGTGGCTGGGAGGGATGCCGCAGGGCGATGAAGAATGCTACGAAGAGTACTCTTCTCTGACTGTGCACGAAGGTAGGCATGATTCTTGATCGTCACAGTGAGCACTTCCCAAGCAGTTTTGTTGTCCGCTTTCTTTGCACCTGGATTGTGCTGTACCGTGGCATTTCGCCAAGGACAAAAGAACCGGTGTTCGCGTACGGGATCGAGATAGTCCATCGGTGCTGGAACCAGGATATTTCCCGCATCATCTACCTCCTTGCTCTTGAACATCCATAGACCTAGACGACGTAGACATGTAGCACAAGTCGCCGAGTTTGGTACTGGGCCCACTCGTGGATTCATGAGACCTTGCCAACCGGCAAGAGCCAGGGCAACAGCCACATCATTGGGTGCTGTAGGGCTCGTACTAGGCGGCGGTGGTTCGGTAAAGAACGTTGGACTTAGTTGAGATTTGGTAGCCTGTAAATCAAGGTTTGCTGGCAGACGTAAGTTGAAGAGGTATGGCAGAAAAGACTGCCGGGCGCAAAGCTCATCGTATCGCTGACGTAAAGCGGCCAAAGCAGCTGGAGGGCTCGCTAGAGGTAGTCTGAGGAGAGAATCTTATCATTCTCGAATTAGTATAGAGAGCATTATGAGAAGTTGTAAGGACCTTACCGTCGCAGCCACGTTTTCTCCATAAACAATCTTCTTGGTGCGCATCAACAATCAAATCGACGAATCTCTTGACCAAGGCCTCCTCGATATCGGACCCGAGTTTTACGGTGACCTCCTTGCCGTCTACTTGTTCCTTGCTGGTCCTCACTACCAGCTCTTTGTGGCATAATGTGCACTGCACACGTTCTTTTCCGTGGCAAACCCAGCCTCGTTTTGCCCATTCAATTTCGTTGACCTTGTCGGGCTTCGGGGTCCATTCTGTCAGCTCTTGGAATGTCGCGAGGCGCCTTATTAACTCGTCGCGATCACCAGGGCAGTACTTCGGTGGCTCGTTGGTCTTTGTTCCTTTACTAGGAGAGGCCGCGCTGCCACCTGGCGTCCATTTCTTTAGTATAATGTTCGAAATGGCAGTGCTGCCTGTTTTCTCATTTGCCGTTGTGGTTTCGAGTACGCCCACGCGCCGGCGCTTAGTAAGGATTTCGCTTGGAGTCGTAGGTATGCTGGAAGGAGCCATTGTTTTGTTTGGAGTAGTTGTGTCGGCTAGGTATGAAGTCGAGGTTGGAGTTGATGGTCGAATCACTGGCGCTGAGTTTGAAGTACTATTGTTTTGCTTACCTGACGCTGACACTGGCGCTGGCGCTGGCGCTGCCGACGGGGTCGACTTCGCGCCGATCCCTTGTAACAAGGCATTGAATTTACGCTTGGTGGTATTCATGGCGGGCAAGCTGAATGAGTGCTAAGCTGCCGGCGTAGCAGGGTAGGTAGGTACTTAGGTAGTATTCAATTTCCAGTAAGGATTTTAGAGAACTACCAGCAAATATGGCAAAAGGATTGGCTCTACTTCCTCTGCTAGTCCTTGTTCTTTGTGTTTACATACTATGGTAGTACTATAATTTGGGTTGGTAGGTAAGCACTGAACATGTATGCAAGTTGTGAGATGTAGTTGGGAATTAAGTTGATAAGATCACATACAGATTAGGTATTTCAATGATGTTGTTGCGTTATGTTGTACACATGTTGGCTGAATTAAGAATGTTGGAAGGATGAAATACTTACATTGTTTTTGTTTCTTTGTACAATACTTCGTAGCTGGAATCGTCATACAGCATAGCTCTGTACCTACATATGTATCTACTAGGTAGTATGCACGTAACATTGTAGAGGAAAAAAAAAACATTGAGATACACCCGCGGCCGTCGGAGGATCGACAAGCTGGGAATTGGGTCCCGATTGCCTGCATAGACCAACTGTAACTGTGATTGTTTAGGGGATATCCACTAAAATAAAGGCTATCGCTGCCTACCACATGCTGCACATGGCAGAGTGTTCTCGGACGCCAGCATTAGCGTGATGAGCTGCCCTACCTAAGGTACAATACAAGTACATATCCAGGGTAGTAACGCTGTAGTCAAATTCAATTTTGCAACAAGAGCAAGAGTGATGAGCAGCCTTGGAGGTACTTAAGATCAAGTACTGAGTAAATATACTAATGTACTTAATACGTAACGCAGCTGAACAAAACTCTATCACCGGCTCCGCATGAAGACTAAACACAATAAAAACACTTCTTTTCTCACAAAATCCCCTTCTTTTCTTCTCATATCGTCCCTTTTTGCTGTGATCCTGGCTGTGTCTTTATTTCGAGCTTTGCCCCGCCTTGCCTCACTGTCCCGCCACCTCTCCTCCCCTGGCACCCACATCCCTATCCCTCACCACCAATTCTCCATCATCCCTGCCACCACCAAAAATCCGACAACTATGTCGTCATATACTAAAGAGCTCGAGGTGGCCCAGCTCGCCGTCCAGCGCGCCTCCATCCTGACCAAGCGAGTCTTCCACGAGAAGGCCAAGGGCACCGTGTCCAAAGACGACAAGTCGCCCGTCACCATCGGCGACTTCGGCGCCCAGGCCCTCATCATCAGCGCCCTCAAGGCCAACTTCCCCGACGACGAGATCGTCGCCGAGGAGGAGGCTGCCCAGCTTCGCCAGGATGAAAAACTGAAGCAGACGATCTGGGACCTGGTCAAGACTACGCAGCTCTCCGACCCCGAGGCCGAAGGCTTACTGGGTGGCGAGATCAGCGACGAGGAGACTATGTTGACTATGATCGACTACGGTAACAGCAAAGGAGGTGCCAAGGGTCGCATATGGGCTATTGACCCTATTGACGGCACCAAGGGCTTCCTGCGCGGGGGGCAGTATGCCGTGTGTCTCGCCTTGATGGTGGATGGAGACGTCAAGGTTGGAGTCTTAGGCTGCCCCAACTTACCCATTGACGATGCTGCTCCGTTGTCGGGAAGCATGGAGTCAGGGCAGACTGATATAGGCAGGGGTGTATTATTCTCGGGCGTACTAGGCCAGGGAGCCACGAGCCGCCCGTTGACCACTGGGTCTTTGGCTCGCGAGAAGAGCATATCTATGAAAGCCATCGACGATCTCTCGGCCGCGACGTTCTGCGAGAGCGTGGAGGCGGGCCACTCGGCGCATGGAGACCAGGCCGAGATTGCAAAGCTGCTGGGCATCACAAATCCTAGTGTGAGGATGGACTCGCAGGCCAAGTATGCTTCTATTGCACGAGGTGCTGGTGATATCTACTTGCGATTACCTGTGAGTGCGTCTTACCAAGAGAAGATTTGGGATCATGCTGCGGGTGACCTTATTGTCCGCGAAGCCGGCGGCGCTGTAACCGATATCCAGGGCAAGCCGCTAGACTTCACTGTGGGACGAACACTCGCAAACAACAAGGGTGTCATCGCAGCACCGGCTGCTGCCCACCCACAAGTTCTCAAGGCAGTCCAGGAAGTCCTCTCTAATAAATAGACCTCTGTACATCACAGATAGAATAAAAGTACAAATCTTTTTTTGACCGGGTATCTGCCGTCGATAGTACATGGACTGTAATATGAATACCATCATATTCCTGATCATCATCTATTTGATCTTCTTCTGCTTGAGCTTGATCGTCTCGTCGTTTATGAATATACCCTTCCCCTTGTACGGCTCAGGTCGTCTCCACTTACGTATCCGCGCCGCGAAGGACATGACCACTTCCTTGTCGATGCCCTCGAGCAGAATTCTCGTCGGCTGCGGCGTGCTGGCCTTCACTCCCAGGGGCACTGGCTCCTCCACCGGGTGCGTAAAACCCAGCTTCACGCACACGAATTTCTGTCCCGGGTATTCCTCCTTCCTAGGTCGCTCCTCGACGGTCGCCCTGTAACCTACACCCACCAATCGCAGGATGGCAGTGTAGCCTTCGGACACGCCGATGATGTATCGGTTGAGGTACGCCCAGGTGGTTCCTAGTTTCGTCCTAGAGTCAGTCCACAAAACCCAAGATTATGGATCGGAGTAGTATATAGTGTGGTGTGGTGTGGTGAGGTGTACATACCCCACATCTCCATCTGCTGCGTGATCTCGGCATTCTCAATGCTGACCTGCGCCCTCCTCGCCGTCTCGTCGTGGTGGATGGTGAGGAATTGCGGAATCTCAAGCTCGAGCTTGCCCAGCGGGCCCGTCACGGTAACCGTCCGCTTCGCTACCCTGAGATACGTGGTCACGTCCTTCTTGACCCTGGGCTCGCTGATGGCCAGCTCGACGGTGGGCGGGATCGATATCGGGGTTCTGCCGAGCTTTGAGGGGCGGCTGGAGGTGTTGGAAAATTGGCGCCGGGGCGATGCGGTGGTTTGAAAGGCGGGCACGAGGAATGCTGGAAGTGTGACGGAAGTGGCAGCAGCGGCAGGGCTTGAAAGGGCTCTTCCGAGCACCTTTCTTCTACTTGGTGCCAGCATCGTGAGCTTTTGAGAGGGGTTCCTGCCGCAGAATATATTGGCTGCGGAGCTTGAATTTGGAATTTCCAAAGAAAATGGAATTTCCATTGCTAGAAACTCAAAAGCTGCGAAATGCTTGGCAGATGCAGGAAAAAGACTGGGGTAAAGATCACGTGGGGCTACAGTATTAGTATTATCGAGCTAGTTATCTAACCTTACATAAGTTAATCGAGAAGGAAGGAACGACATAACATCAAATATGCAATTATAAGATGATTATTTCACTAACTATAACCGATATTTCCATCCACAGACCCCCCTAACTCCTTCCGTAAGATGTAGGTATCTACACCAAGACCGCCGCGTTCTTGCCTTGTTTACCCTGCATTTATGGTAGGTAGTTGCCTCAAGTGTAATAAAAGCCATGTATAATTACTAGGTGCACAGTACTAGGTACAGATATGTTCTGTGGTCTATACTGTGTAGAGTATTTAAAGAAGAAAATCCATAGGAATCAAAATGTTTTTAATCTTCCTTGACCTTCAACTTCGATCAGAAACAAGACGAAAAAGTTTCCATACTATTAAGTAGAATGGTCCCAAATTTTCGTATTCTGTGAAAGGTTATAACGGTTTTATCGTTTGAACGTCGTTCTGATATTCAATTGAAGTGGGATTTCAAGACTTCACTCTTTCTAGTTGCGCCGGTCCTTTCCCGATCCCATTTCTAGAAAGCCATTTCCTGCCTTCTGCCTCATCATCTTTTCTTCATATTTTTTATTCATTCTTACTTCTTTTCTCCGTTCCATCTTTCAACTAACCTGCCCAATATTCTTCACTGCCTCGTCCTCCACCTCTCAAGGTGGTCGCAAACAGATACAATGAAGAACACATGGGGTGTTGTAGGTTGGGTGAGAATCGCCGCATTTCTCATGCCAATTCATGCCTGTGTCGTCAACGGTCTCTCTTGGCGCAGTGGACAACGATCAAGTTCAGGTAAGGTGCCATAAATGCCACTTACAACGGAATATTCTGAACTAAGGCTTATGCATTGATCGATTACTAGAGACAAAAGACTTCGCCCACGCAGATGCTACAGACGGTAGCATTTCACAATTTCAGGAGCACGGATCTCAATCTCCAAGTCTCTACGAGGTCGCTCGCCATGAATTGCGAGAACTTGAATTCGAGCCTTTGTGCCAACAATCCGCTGCACGGATCTTGGCGAACAACTGCGAGCTTCTAGGAACCAAGAATGAGGCGACGATTCTTACTACCAGTGGCAGACTGGTTAGAGATTTCGTTGATTCGTATGCAATAGGCCTAGCTATCTGTGATCTGGAGAGAGGCAACTTTGAGATTCCCCACCGATGTGCAAACTTTCGCGAACCAGTCTTGAGCCAACTTCCGGTTCAGAACTTTGGCCATTTGCATGTCTCTTCCGCGGAAATCAAGTCCTGCCTCTCTGGCTTGAGCGATTCTTCTTCGGCATAGAATACCTGGGTTAGTTATCGCCATAAAGCTTTGGGGTATTGTGAAAGTGCTAGATTAGAAAGCGAGAAAGGTATGCGAGTCTCCGTGCATGTTGGGATTGATTTATCACTAATTCGTCACAGCCGAGGACATCCGCCGTTTCAAACACCTTGTGGATATTGTTGAAAAATTCACAAGTGGCCTTGAAAAAGAGGGCGAGAGAGCCTCACAACAACACGAGTCACAACTTCAGGCTGCAACCGACAAATTTTTTCAAAACCTAGAAGATGCGTGGGCCGACATGGAAGCAAGGAACAACAATATGACAGAGCCGCTTGCTCGTATGCTAAAGGTATCTATCATTCCTTGGCTTGGTTGATGTGTCTCTTAAGTATTAACCTGCTCTAGGAGAACACTGATGCACTCCGCGCACAACAGGAGAATACATTCAAGATGCAGAGAATGTATGAAGAAGGTCTTAAGAATGCTCTTGAAGACCAAGCTCGAATGAAATCAGCCCATGAACGATCGGTGGAGGTAGCCAATCAAAATATCGAATCTGTTGCAAACGCAGGACTGGAAAGGTTCGCATCCATTGCGCAATCTTTGGTACAATTTCAAACCGAACTCGTATGTCTTATCGTGATGTCTCTTTGAGTACTGAGTATGGAATTGACTAATTAACGAAATTATAGGAGCTTCTGAGGGATACATTGGAGACCACACATCTCAGTCTAAATCAGGACGCGCAAGAAACAGCTGCTATCATACAAGATACCATGACAAAACTGGAACAACTTGAAAGCACTCTGGAACAAGTACAGAACGTCTCAGTCGATATTCAAGAGACCCTGGAGGATACGGCTGTGTCTGCAGCTTACGTCAGTGATTCATTCTACAGACAATCCCCCCTCTCATCCTGGTGGCCGTACGTTTGGTGCCCGGCCGTTTCACTCGTATTGGGCTCTTATGGTCTTCCACCTTCTGTGACGAGAAACGTTGTCCTGGTTACCTTAGGTATGCTCCTAGTATTCGCTTCATTGGAAATGTGCCTTACTAATATATTTCAAGGTGAATTTGCTGGTTTTACGTTATCGTCTTTCCAATCAGTTCACTCGAGTCTTTCTTCTATTCAAGTCCCGGGGGTTTCTGGCTTTTTATCTACTTGGGGAGGCTCCTCTCCCGCTAACGACACTGACGACACTCGTGCCGGAACTGACAACGATACTGAGGTATCTCAAGATATCTAGATGATTACAGCATGAATTCTGCTAGAGAGTAGAGCAGGAAGAGAATGCGACTTGGTAACATATTTATCATGGCTTTTGAGGATTTTGGGGGGTTACAATGCTTGATATATCCATTAACATATTGCTTGCCCTATACTAAATGGGCACCTACTCGGAATTCCAGACACTGGAAATATGGAGATGCCAACAAGATCATCTCCAGCCTTGCTTAGCTAGCTTTGAAATAAATTATCGATTATAGCTTCTGCTATCCTAACCGGGCTCTTTTGTTCTTTGTGCCCCCTTATGATAAATGAGTTATTCTAGAACAGATGTGAGCCTGCATAGGTAAGTACATTAGGTAGGATTCGATTATCCCTAGCTCCCACAGTCATACGAAAACGACTGCCAGCCACTAGAAACGCACTCCCCGGGCCTCAAGGCCACAGCACCGACGCTGCAGCTGCTGTCCGTGTACACGGTGACTAGCAGGTTAAAAGAAACAAGATACCTATTAGTCTCCATTCCAAGGCCCCCTTTCAGAATTACCTATACAAGAACTGCCTTTCTTTCTGTAGGTTATATCAAATTTAGGCACTCGCAAACCAAACCCCTCATCCTGCTCGACCTCCTGCACGCTCTCCCACGAGCCCTGAGCACAGCCGCCGTTGCAGTTCGGCGGGGGGCGTGTAGGAGTCCGAGGACACGGTGCCGATGCAGCCGCTGTTGGAGAAGAGGTTTATCACGCCGTTGGCGGATGCGAGGGTTACGGTGGCGGCGATGATGGTGAGGGGGGGAGGGGTTGTTCTTCATCTTGAGGGAGGGATGATTTGATGATGCTTAGGTGGGTTTGTGTTAGTAGGTTGTTAAGGGTTGCTCTTCTTGATGATGGGATGATGAGTGTGTGAGTAAGTGATTGGTGATTGGTCTGAGATGAGTTCGGTGAGTCTTCGTGCTTTATATACTAGGTACTCGGGCCCAACCCCCTAACGTAGGCAGGTAGTCGAGCTCAGCGTGTGCCTGCTATACCCAGGTTATTCTCGTGATGAGGGTTCTATTGCCATCACCTATACACTGGTACCATCGACTACTACCTAGGGTAGGTAGCGAGTTACAAAGCTGAGGCATATAAGCTAAGGCTGATACAGCTGTGCTACCGCTGTCTGCAACCCGACTCGCTGGGTCGTATAGCGGCAAAGAAAAGGGGGGCTGGTACTGGAAGCTCATCAGCTTACTGTAAAAATATAAGTAGTAGCAGGTTCCTAGCATCTGAAATATGAGACCTTCAAAACTCCGGAGATTCTTCTCAAAATACCCCTATTCCCATGTCTCGGTCTCATCTTTTTTAACGGTCAGGTTATCATCGACGTGACAAAATGAAGGAAAATAAAGGGGCTACGGTAAGAGTATATTTATATGACAACTTCATTTCAAAATAGTACCTTGAGTATCCAATTGCTTAGAGGGAGAGTGAACCTATATACCTGGGCAGTTTATGTATTTGGTAGACATCTCAGTAGTAAAGTACCCAGGCAATCCACGCCAGACAACCACCACCTCACAGCCCAAAGCCCAGCGGACACCCCTCGCCCCCCACAAACCCCTTCATCGCCTCCGCCTGCCTCAACACCTCCTCCCTCCCCAACTTCTCGAACCCCGCCGGCCCCAGCTCCTCGGGTACATACCCCTTGCCCCCCGGGCCCTTCGACCTGCCCCCCGACGACAGCCACAGCGTCAGCCTATTGTACCACGTATCCGCCACGTACCACGGCTCGAAACCCACATACTTCGGGTCCCGATACAACCTCCCATCCTCCGCCCTCCTCGCCAGCGGATCAAGCGGCGCCGCGCGCGGCAGGAAAAAATACCGCACCACAAACCCGCGCACCCAGAACCCCCCCGCCGTCAGCGCCGTCGCCCACGCCGGGGGGTCGGGGAAGCCCAGGGCGTCGCGGACGGGCTTCTCGTCGATGAAGGAGACGAACAGGCTCCTTGCAAGCCCGTGGAGGAACCCCGGGACGCCGCGGAGGAACAGCTCGACCGTGGCCTCGGCCACGATGCGGTTCTCGGGGATGAAGTACATGTGCTCGGCCTCGTAGGCGGCCTTCCACTGCTCGAGCGCCTCGAGCGTGTCGGGGACGAGGGGCCCGAAGCCCATGCGCCGCGCGAGCTCGCGCCAGTACACGAGGTAGGCGACGCGCTCGAGGCGGGACAGGGGCCGCCACTCGTAGCGGTCGATCCAGCGCGCGGGCTCGAGCACGAAGAGCGCGAGCGTGTGCACGTAGTCCCCCGCGCGGATGCGCGCGCCGTGCCGCGCGTGCAGCCAGTTGAGGCGCGCTGTCGCGACGCGGCCCCGCTCAGAGTCCAGGTCCCCGATCAGCAGCTCGATGAGCAGCACCGCCGTGTCCTCTGCCCTCCTGCCGACGCGCTGGCGGTCGCACAGCTGCCGCGTCTGCACGAGCAGGGGGGTGCCGGTCGCCATGCCGTACGACTTCACGAGCGCCCACTGCGTGCCGAAGTAGAAGAGGAAGGGGGTGTCGCGCAGCTGGTGCAGCCGCATGATCTCGCCGGCCTGCTGGTAGGTGAGCCGGTACGGGTCCGCGAGGTAGGCGGCGTACTTGTGCTCGATGGCCCGGAGCGCGCGGAAGCGGAGGAGCTGCACGAGGGTTAGGTAGGCGATGATGGCGGTGGGGATGAGGGTGCGCCAGGGGGGGAAGGCCGCGGCGTCCGGCATGATGCCGTTGGAGAAGAAGCCGCCATCGGGGGAAGGGGTGGTGGAGGTGTTGGATTGGTGAAGTATCTCCATGTATATTCTATGTACTGTGTTTGCTCTATCTATCTTAGGTACCTATAATGTAGGCATTTACCTATCTACCTGTCTGGATTAGGTAGGTAAGAAACAAAAGATGTATTACCACATGGAAGAAGAAAGGGGAGAGAACAGAAGACAGAGAGATTACGACAAAAAGCAATTAAATTTTGTGCCTCTTTCCTACCTGCACCATCGCACGACTGCCACGCTTCTTGCGAGCGGGGGTGAAATAATTATCGGGGTACGAGTCAAGCACAAAAGCAAAGGATTGGAGCAAGACAACGTGCCAACTCTGGAACCTGTGGATCGGGAACGTTCTTCCTTGCCTAATCGGATCCGTCATACGCCCCGAATCGCCGGGTCCGGAACTTTTGGTTGGGCCCCATCACCCGGTATTGGTGAAAAGGGGGTGGGGGTGGTTCGGAACAATGTACCTATCATCGCAAGTTTCAACATGACGTTGGCATTATATACCCACAATTTTGATGTTAGATAGGAAAATTAGCTGAAAGATTAATGGCTGATAAGTTTTAGTATCATTACATATAGTAGGTAGACACACGGTTAGATTGGTAGGTGAGTAGATTTGAAGAGGACAAATGTTATGATTATTAATTATATTAATTAATAGGGGGAACTAATCACGCCTCATTGCGATAGATCCTTAACAACTAAGACATCGAGAATATATCGATTGCCTGCCTGTACCAGGTTCTAAGAACCTTATATCGTAAGTGATCCAGTCAGAGGCAAGTCTCGGCTACTTGAGCCAACAAAGACTCCGTAGTCGCCCTTTTGCAGCTGCCATTTTTGAGCAACGACGTCCCAGTTGCTCAGATCTCGCCGTGTTAGCTCAAAGTCAACAGTGGCAGATTCACCAGGCTCCAGAACTGGCTTCTCGAATCCACGCAGCTGCTTCACGGGACCGTTGGGGATGGCAATGTAGAGCTGAGCTACTTCAGCACCAGCTACCTCGCCAGTATTCGTGACTGTCGCAGAGACTTTGGCTACGATATCCCATAGATCCTCCTGACCACCCTCGATGATGTCCTTTGTGGGATACTCAGAGGTGTCGGCATCCTCAACATTGGAGATCTGGAGGTCTGTGAAATTGAAAGTAGTGTAGCTCAAACCAAATCCAAATTCATATCTGGGGGTTATGTTCTTGGCGTCAAATGCCCTGTAGTCGATGAAGATACCCTCTTCGAAGTCGGACTGAGGGAATAGCTCGTAGATTCCGTCAGGTCGGGTCTCATTTTGGATCGGTCCATAGTCTGACTCGTTGCGTGGCACTGAGTACGGCAATTTGCCCGAAGGGTTGACATCGCCGTATAGAATGGATGCAAGGGCCCGACCAGAATCTTGCCCAGGAAGATGGGCAAAGATAAGTGCCGTTACGTTGGGGTGGTCAATGAACTGATCGACGAGTCGTACACCTGCGTTGTGGAACACTACAATTGTGTTGCTGCAGTTGGCAGCGACGTTGGTGATGAGGGCGTCGGTGTAGTCATCGTGTAGTCCAACCCTGTCCCACGACTCCGAAGCATAAGCATTGCCAATGACGATGCAAGCATCGGAAGATTGGTCAACTTGAGGGTTGCCACTGTGGAAGTCCCACCACAAGCTCGAGTCATCGTCATAGGCACGTTGGCTCAAAGCCTCATACGGAGAGCTGACATATGCCGGCTGGTTTGCACCTGATCCGCCACCACTGATTAATGTGCCGTTCGCGGCAATCTGGGAGTGTATCGCTTCATCTTTGGTACCTGGGATCGGGATCACATCTTGAGGTCCTAGTGATTCTGTTCCCCGGTTCCAGGCCCCCTCGGCAGTAGGGTTGTATGCGTCGAAGGATTTGGCTGAATATCCATATAAGGAGATTAGCTTGGGCGATTTTAGAGGCAGCGCATTGTTGATGTTCTTGACAAGGACATGACCTTCAATCGCTCCCTTTAGCAGGGTGCCCTTGTTTTTTGGATTCTTTGCAATGACTCGTTGATGGGGCACCGTGAGGTCTATAGGCATTCCTTGTCCCACAGCTGGGAATCCCTCGTCCTGGCCCATCTTATACCACGTAGCCAATATTCTGTTCTGTGTTAGCTCGTGTCCGTACCGAAAACTTCATGGAGATATTACCTGGTTGCCATATCGTCTAGCCTGTGCTCCGGGACCGACCCATTGTTTACGGCCAGTGTCAGGTTTGCGCCCCAGAAATCACTGCCGAACGGCATAACCATGTCTAAGCCTGCCAATGCTGAGGCAACACCCGAGTGCTGGGCATACCAATCAGATACAACGAAACCCTGGCGTACTTGTTAGCCTCCTTTCTTAAGTAGATCATCCGATTTTACGTACCTGGAAACCTAATTCGGTCTTGAGAATTCCGTTTTGCGTTTTGCTGTTGGCGCAGCCGTAACTATTGTTGATTCGGTTGTATGAACACATGATGTTCACAGTGCCAGCTTTTACAGCATCTTGGAAGGGCCTGGCTGAAATGTTAGCTGGAAGTAACTCGGTGGATGCCATCTCATGTGGTACACATACCAGAGGTATAGTTCGTGAAGTGTCTTGTCGTCAATGTTGGATGATACAGCAGTGACGTTGCCCTCGGGGTTTCTGTTTCTTTCTTGCTCATTGGCAATGAAATGCTGGAAGAGCGTTAGCTACCTGTTAGTGTGTAAAAGAGGACATTGCCATTACCTTGGTACTCGTTGAGACTCCCACTGACTGCATACCCTTGACGGTGTCGGCAGCGAGAGACCCACACAAATAGGGGTCGTTTGAGAAGCCTATCGAAGATGATTAGTAAGAAGAATGATCACAGTAAGGGGGCTTATTCTAGGTAACTTACCTTCCCAGTTTCTTCCACTCGTTGCAATACGGCCTAGGGGACCTACTACAGGCCCGAGGGCAATGTTGACACCCTTCTCTCGAAATTCGCCAGCCATCGCAACTGCTCTCTCATGAGCCAATTCGCGGTTCCAGCTAAGTAAATCCTTTAGCTAATCATTTTTTATGCATGTAGGTTGGGTAATCTCACCTTGCTCCAACTGAGATACCTGCAGCCCAACTCGTTACGAAGTTTGTAGTTCGCACTCCATTGCCGGCGTCACTTAGACAGAGGCCAGTGAAGTTGAGCCTTTCGATTGGGGGAATGATACCGGAGCAGATACTGTCTGCTACAATACCGCCGGTAAGATTAACCTATAGAGTATTGGGGTCAGACATGATGGTATTTCAACTATCCTAAGGTGATATGTATCCCACCTTTTCTTCTAGAGTCAATTGAGCTACAAATGCTCGTGCTTTATCGTATGACTCTGCCCAATCACCAAAACCAGTGCCATTGGCTTTGAAGTTGTTAGTTTTGTTTTTGTTTTTTTATAAGTGTTATTCTACTCACGAGATGGGTATACTGGCGGTGAATGGCCATAGAAGGTCGTATCATCAGTGATGATAGACTGAGCAGCAGCACCGATGCTGCCACCCAAAGCGGTCAAGCCACTCAAGACGTATAGAGAAGTTGACACCATTGTATAGAGTCAAAGTCGACAACACCGGATGAGTTGATGAGAAGGAGAAAAGATGTGAGGCGATCACTTCACATTATATGTATACCTACTTACCTACCTGGTACCTCGGTATCGTTCCATGGTATAACAACATTGAATGATGCACATCGTAAAATATTCCGATGTCGTTGCCACGTCCAGGTAGCTACTAGGCACTGGACACTACCTGGCTCTCGCCCATGAAAGCCATGAGGGGTCATCAAATTCCATTCGGACCTTCTCTTGAACCATCGACCGGTGATGATGCAAGAACAACAGTACATACATGGTAATTTATGGAGACGAAAGAGAACTGGGCGGACAAGGGAAAGGACTAAGGTTAACAATCTAGCAATGGGGAGCGTCAATCACGACAGAGAGTTGGGGAATGTGGGGGACATCTTAGATGAAAAAAAGAAAAAAGAGCAAAGAGACTTTGATGTTCCCCAACTTGGATATGATACAAGGATACTTGATATTTGGGGTTCATCCGATGTCATTACATAAATTGATGGTCTTGATTGAAATTAATATGTCCAGGTATATCCAGGTATATGGTAGCTAGCATAATATTGAAATACATACATCAATAATGTAGGCGTATCTTCACATACTGCAACCAATCTAGGTTATAGCAATACAAATACAACAGGAGATCTAACAGAACATACTGCGTACATGAGCTCAATCACCTCATTCTGTTAAACCAAACCCACTTCATACTCGGTATATGTTGTCTGACCTAGGCCACCTCACCTACATATAGGGCCGAGACACGATACTACATCTTGGGGGCCGAGGCATGTACTTCCCGTTAGGTAATACATAGTGTGTATCCCAGCGAGCTAATGCACCCCGCATAGGTGAGTATACCCAAGAAGAGCTTGCCAAGAGTCGGGGTAAGGGGTAATGATGGTACGAAAGAAAAAACCAACTTTATCACACGGATTCACACCGTACTTCCACTTTTCAAGAAATTCTTGACCAGTACGGCATAGTACCTAGGGCTATTTAGCCGATGTTTATCCCAACCCCCAACTCTTCCACCAATCGTTTCCCAGTCTCCGGTGAGCAGTACCTTCAAGTTGTTCTGGTCAACAAACTCAACACTAAATTCTCTGCCGCGATGGTAACCCGAGCCGAGATTATAATGTGCGCTTTTCTTTTACCCTTGCTACCTAGACCATGTTCTGCCCCATGCTTCACCGATGGGACTAGGGAATACTTATTTAACCTAGCAGAACAGTGAACACGCAGAGAAATGCTAGCCATATAACTAATGGAACTATAGTTGATCGGGCTCGTTCAGATCCACTATTCGAAGTTCGGGACAATGAGGACGTCGACGATGGGTGGCTAGTACCTGTCGTAGTCGACGATATCGTCGGCAATGGATCGATTGCTAATGTTACCGTGGAACTCGTCACCGATGAAGTCATTGAAGAAACTGTCGTTGACGTTGAGGCTGCAATAGTACTGGAAGTCTTCTCACTTGGATGCTGTGCTGTCCAAGTTTGAGTTGTTGTTGTGGTGCTGGTGGTGGGAGACTCAGTTGTCGTGGCGACTGTGATGCCCATGATTGCTGCATAATTTGTGGCAACTTCCTTGGGAAGAACCCTCAAGTCAGTCTCCTCCCACACGACAGTCATCTGATCATGCTCTATCCACATGCTGGAAAGCGTCGTGTATATGTCGGTCGTGGTGATGTTTGGCAAGAGGAGAAAGGCCATAGGCGTGGTAACCGTGGAAGTGCAGAAATACGTCGACATATCTGAGAAACCACTTGCAGCTAGTCAGCTGTGCCTGCTACCGTAAGACTAAAGTGGGCAGGTGAACATACCTCTGACAGCATCCTCCAGTCCAAATAGTCTTGCCACTCTCGACGTTGGAAGTTGTTCTCGCAATGCTCATGTAGCCTGGACATACGCCAGGACTCAAGGTCTGCGCCGGCTCGGTGGCTTGGCTGGGCATGCATTTCGAGAACGAAGGATCAGCCCACCCCCTTGAAGGCGATAGGGTGCTGGAATGAAAAGGATTGTTGTCAATTGCCACAGCAAACCTGGTTAAGCACCACGAAGGCGCATTGAATATGGTTGTCAAGGCTTGCATTGTGTTGTGGGGTTTGTAGCGATTCGCGTCTGGGATTGATTCGACAACTCAGGAGGAGTCAGTTTTCGGGTTTGAGTTGAGTTACGGATTGAGAGAGTTCTTATATGGTTTCAAGTATGGCAAATGTGAACATTGTACTACATCGTGTCACAGTAATGGCTTTCATGACTCAATTGTAACTATCAGCATCGGTAAATGATGGAAACTAGGTAGGTTTAGTTGCCGTGCTTGTGTACCCAGAAAAGAAAGCTTAGGTACACAGGTAGGCGGGCATGAAGTAGGTACATGATTAGGACACAGAAGGGAAGGAGGTTGATGGAAGTATGAAAGGGGAAATAGCGACGATACCTATATTGAGATGTTTAATCCTTTTGCGAATACCTTAAACACCTACCTCCTATTTTATGATATCTACCCCTATTTGAGCTGAGGTAATTGCAACAAACTTATCAACATATGGCGATTGGAAGAATGACACGAATTCCCATAAACATCATAGTAGAGTTATATCTAGTAGATGTTTGTTAATTCTCGGTACCTATTTAGTGTATTTACCTACCTAGTAGGTACGCTGCTTCTTTGATAGTAGGTTAACACATCCATGGACCTGACTTGAATGAGTTATTGTTATGATGTAGGCTAGGTCGATTGGCTCCTATGTGAATAGCATCATCAAAGGACAATGCACATACCTAAGCAGTCCACATAAAAAAGATAATAGTGCACTTAATAGACAATCTTGCTCATACTCCATTATGCAGATTTAGATCGAGTGCTATACGAGTATCCAAGGAGAGTGATTATTTAGCCGCCAGCCAATTGTGGAAATATGTCTCGCAACCACGCGATTGATTACAAGAATCATCCAATGTTCTGACCCCGGGATGTAACTATAGCCCTGATAGAATAGATTGTTCTGATAGTCTCGAACTGCTCAAGACCTAAATTGCAACCCCCTTTAAAACTAGACCTACCAAGATAGGTAGGTGCCCAGATAGGCGAGCAGGTATATCTTCAATCGCCCCTCAATTAACAACGAAACAGGAATACTGTTACATCCACTCTATAGACGATGGGAGAAGCAGTATAAATTCAAAGGTTTATTTGAACCGCCTGCCTGCGAAGCTGTCGCAGGAGCTTGATTTTCTCTCCTCCCTTAAGCTTTGCTTCACCAACCTACAAAATGAGGCAATTCACAATAATACGAGCTCTCCTGCTGGAGCTCCTCCTCTGCTACCTCTGCGCAGCCGAATCCATACGCGCCATCTACCTCTTCAAAGACGTCCTGAAGTCCAACACCACCGCGCTAACCAGCTCCGGCTTCAACGCCGTCATCATCTTCGGCGTCGGGATCCTCGAGAACGGCGACATCATGTACTACTCGAACACCCCCGGCAGCAGCGACGTCCTGGTCGCCTCGAGCGGCGGCTACGTCGGCGGGTCCGCGCTCTCCGAGAAGGTGCGCTCGTTCAAGGAGCAGGCCGGCACGAGCATCACGCGCGTCGAGATCTCGATGAACGCCCAGCACGTCAGCGACCTCATGCGCAGCCCGGGGCCGGGCGCCGACACGAACGTGCACCGCAACTTCGCGGCGCTGCGGGCGGCGTGGGGCCTCGACGCCGTCAACAACGACGACGAGTCGCTCTACGACGTCGCCGGCACCGTCGCCTTCGCCAAGATGCTCGGCGCCATCGGCTACCGCTACACGATCGCGCCGTACACGAACTCGCGCTTCTGGGTCGACGTCAAAACGCAGGTGAACGGCGGGCACGCGGAGCCGGACTGGCTGCTCGACAGAGTGTACCTGCAGTGCTACGATGGCGGTGCCGGGAACGATCCGGCGGGGTGGCAGACGACGCTGGGGATGAAGGTGGTCCCGCTGATTTGGGTCACGAATGACTCGAAGCCGTCGCAGGGCACGACGGCGACGCAGGCGAGGTCGAAGTTTGCGGGCTGGAACTCGAGGAGTGTGCTGGCGGGGGGCGGGTACTGGAATGATTATGATATTGAGAAGATGGGGTTGTCGTATGCGGAGTACGGCGGTGTTTTGACGACTATATTTCCATGAGAGATGATTTAGCCTACTATTGGACGAATTATCGTACATAGTTGTTTGTTCCAGTCTTTATCATTCAAAGATTTGTTATCATCCAAGATGACATATCAAAAGTGTGTTGAAGGCTAGTAACTCGAGAGTAGGTAGGAAGGTTCGGAGAGCTTTTGCATTCGGACAAGTGATAGTTACCCCTGAGAGCTCGTAAGCTTCCACACTGTACATTAGGCATTGACCAGGTCACCCACCACCAAGATGATTATAGGAGGTTCTCATGTTCCTAGCGAAGGATTGAATGGTATAAGCCTCCTCCGACACGCACATACGATACACTAACGAGTTCGATTTCTCAAGGAGATGTCGAAAAACACTAGCTTTTCATAAGAATCTCATTTCACTGTATCATTGCCGTACTGTTAGCGAATGGGACTATCTACCTAGTATTTTCCATATCTTGTGAATGAGTATTACATTTAAGGTCAGGGTTAGGGGTAAGGATCAGGTACATATGTAGATTAAGGTGAAATGTATTTGCAAGAGGGTATCTACCGACTGTCCGTGGCCTATCAAACCAACACTTAGAACTAGTATGAACGTTCATTAGTACCTAGGTTAGTGTTTATATCTCGTAATGAAAAAAATGCGCATGTAAGAAAGGAAGCAGTTGTACAAGATATCACTAGGGTTGGGGTTAGGGTTACTTGGATGAGTAAAGGGTTAGGGTACATGTGTCCCGGAGGACGTGAAAATCTGGGGTAATGAACTCCGCCTGAGTACCTAGGTACGTTCTTGGTAGACTCAGGATTCTTCATGAAATGTTCATTGGAAAGTAATTGGCTTATGATGACTACATCGATGAAGATAACCTCCCTAATCTATCGGTAGATAACGCAGGTAAACGGTTCACCCGTAGTTAAATGCACCCTGTTGCAGCTCTGCTGCAACCAAGAAGAAGAGGAAAGGAAGAAAGCTTGCTTGATTCCTAACTACAGTGGCGAAGTGCCAACATATGGCCATATGGGCCATATGGCTCTAGTGGAGCGTATGGTGCCTGAGGCACCTGCAACACAACCCAATTCCCCGGATTGCCCTCGTGCATACCTAGTACCCAGCTGTAGCACCTTACACAATACAGTATATCCAGCTTCGTAGGTGTACGGGGCGAAGCCATGGATATAACCCGACTGGCCACGATTGAAACCCCCCTGAAGACATTTCGTAATGGGGACATCGTTATAGGGAGAGGTGTCTTCATTTAGCCACGTGCTTTATGTGAGCATTCTTTCACTAATCAACCAGTAGGTATCTACTAGGCACCTACATAGGACGTCATGGGAAATCGGAGTAAATATAGCCTCCTGCTCCCACCACTTACAGTCCGGGCCAATGAGACGTGATAATATGGATTCTAAGATTTACATAGCACATCCTATACTTGATACACATAACCATAAACCAAGCACTGCCTATTTTTAACGACTTGGCGTTTGGATCCTCTGCGTATAACTCAGCACCTGTAGCCGAGTAATCGGGACTCGAGGTTGCTGATCATGGGACTGTGTACCCCGCACGACTCGGTAGCCAGGTGCCTTCGGCAGGTATATGATTCGACTAGAGAGTACTAGGTATAGACGAAGAGCTAGAGGAATGTCATTTAAGTGTAAGGCAATTCCTATAATCGAAGTAGTGAAACTCGAAGTGAAGATATTAGGAGTCGAGAGACGATATATCAACTTAATATCAACAAATCGAATAAGGAACAACCAATACCAATATGCCGGGCCTCATTCAGGAATCGCCCTTCAAGACCATCACGGTCAAGGAGCTCCATCCTACCTTCGCTGCAGAGGTTAGCGGGGTCAACTTCCAAGATCTGTCCGAAGAGCAGCTCTCAGAGATCATTGCGGCAATGGCCAAGGTAAATGATAGAAACTCGCAACGACATTCATGCCAAGCCAGCGGAACATGCAGCTAACAAGAAAACACCAGTACGGCGTCTGCGTCTTCCGCAACACCGGCCTCGACGACGAGTCGCACGTGCAGTTCTCCAAGCGCATCGGCGAGCTCGACAACATCCAGCGGTACCTCGTCGGCGGGCGGCAGCCGCGGTACGCGCAGTACGAGCTCTTCGACGCCGGCAACATCGACGGCGAGACCGACTCGATCCTGGACCCCAACAGCCCGCGCGCGCACTCGAACCGCGGCAACGGCCTCTTCCACGTCGACTCGTCCTTCAACCCGCGGCGCGCCTCGCTCTCGCTGCTGCGCGCCTGCGAGCTGCCCCCGCCCGGCCACGGCGGCAACACCGACTTCGCCGACTCGCGCACCGCCTTCGACGAGCTGCCGGCGGATCTCAAGGATGAGTTGCTGTCGCACGATTACGTGGGCGCGCACTCGATGGCGCACTCAAGGAAGCTCGGGTCGCCCGAGTTCTTCAAGGACGTCGATCCCGCGGCGCCTGGGGCCGCGCCGATGCAGCGCCACCGCCTGGTGCAGCGCCACGAGCCGAGCGGGAGGATGAACCTGTATATCGGCGCGCACCTGCACCACGTCGAGGAGGTGGGGGCGCCCGGGAAGGAGATCCCGGGCTCGTGGGAGCTGATTCAGCGGCTCAATCAGCATGCTACGCAGAAGAAGTACACAACGACGGTCGAGTGGCACGATCCGGGGGATATGGTGATCTGGGATAATAGGTGTACGCTGCACAGGGCGGGAAGCGGGGACTTCGAGGGCAGGTTTAGGAGGGACCTGAGGAGGACGACGGTCCATGATGATAGCCCGACGGCGTGGGGGCTCAACTCGAAGGACTCGGTGTGGCAGGGGTTTAGTACGAATGGGAATCCTCAGCATAAAGGGGCGGTTGGGGTGTGAGATTTAGCTGCAGTCTTGGAGGGATTAATACACAGTTTGAACTTTTGACTTGTCTAAAGGGGTATATTTAGTGGCGTCGTAGATGGATCGAGAACGTGCTGCTATGACAGGATGTGACCTGCATATGTAGGTAGTCGGCAATAGGAGATTCATCCTGGCCCCCTTATTAGTGCAGTATCACGACCAATTGATATTAATATTATGTTCATGTCATATGAGATTGAATATGGCTAATCAATAATAGTAAGAAGATCTCTACCTAGGTAGTTATATTATTGAGTAGTAGGTAGTAAATAAAGAAATGGAGCTTGGCCATTAACTAGTTAGAGTTGAGAATATATGCTCAGGTCCTGATTATGTAATCCAGTGATGGATCACGTGACTACTAGTCATGTTGAGTACCCTGCGAGTCTGCGACAGTTCAAGAATGCTAGGTTACTAGGTTACATATGTGGTTCGTAAGTTTACATCAACATACCGCCTCAAGCGAGACCGCCAATACTTACAGTAAGGGTTATGTGATGTTAAACCACTGGTTGAACCAATCCTTAGGATCAACGCGATTCTTGATAGACCGTAGTCGAGAGACACTGCTTCCATATACCACCTGCAGCGCCTCATCGCCGTGAGCGAAGTTGATATAACTAGCAAACAACGTATTAGCATTATACGACACCAAGAAAGAAGCCACTACCGCCAGAATAAGACTCACGTAGAATTCTGAGCCAACCCATCCGTAACCCTCCACAGATCCCTCGCCGCGCTACCAAACGCCTCAGCTTCGCCATCCAGCGCCGTATCATTATACCACGGTATAGCTACCGCATTAAAGTTAACATCTCGGTGCGGGAAAGCCGCCGAGTTCGAATCGATGGACCTCGCCTTGATAAGCGAGTACGCCTCGAGCAGTACGACGCTGTTCTCCGCGCCCGGCAGCTTCTGGAACGCGACGTACAGGTCCCATACCTGCCTCCAGGTCGCGGGCACCATTTCCTGGAACCCGACGCCGTAGGACGGCTTGCGCGCCCCGAGCGTGCAGAACCCGGCGCTGCCCGAGTTCCACTCGCTGTACGGGAGCACGGTCGTGGTGTCGGATTCGGGGCCGATGGCGTACAGGCTGGCGAAGGCGGCGCGGCCGGATGTGGAGTTCCCTTTGTACAGGAAGGGGGTCGCGACGACGGCTGGCTCGTTTGCGGGCGGCCCCTGCGAGAGGAAGTACAGGAATATGTTCATCTCGGGTTCAAGGACGAGGTCTTGGATGGCCTGGACGACGCTTTCTAGCTTGTCGGGGCTGAATACTAGCGAGCCTGTCCAGGCTTGCATGCCATCCTCTGCTACTGGATACGACTTGACGACTGCAGACGTCACGATGCCGAGATTGGGGCCTGCGCCCCGGAATCCCCAGAATAGATCCGGATCGGAGGAAGCGGTCACATCACGGATTTGGCCATCAGCAGTAACGACGCGTAGCGAAAGGACGTTGTCGACTCCGAACCCATACAGGCCCATGAGATTTCCGTAGCCGCCACCGAGGATAGCTCCCAGCGCGCCGACACAATTGCAATTGCCCGTTTCGACAAGAGCACCCGCAGCGTAGGCGTGGGCGATGGTGTTGCTGATGTTCGAGCCCCCTCCAATGGTTGCTTGGGTCTTGTCGACGCTGAAAGTAACCTGGTTCAGGCGGGCCAGATTGATCAGCACACCATTTGCGCCTAGGTTGAAGGTGGTTGCCCATCCAATGCCCCCGTTTTGGGCTAGAAAGGGGAAGCCTTTTGTTGTGCAATATTTCACCTATTTACCATGTGAGAAATATTAGTTTAGATGCTCTCCTGCTCATTCTGGAGTGAGAGTTTCTGAGGGATGAGTGAAGTGATACCGTGACCGCAACGTCCGACTCCGTCTCAACATTGACGACAACAGCCGGATCCGGCGCGTCAAAAGAACTCCATCGTGGAGGGTCTTCCGTGGAGATGAGATCTTGCCGTGATAGTTGTGGTGATAATTCATCATGGATTTGCTGTGCGACTGAACGGGTGTCAACTGCTGCACCTGACGTAAGACCCGTCGTAGCGAGGAATGCGGACAGCAGAGACACGAACTTCATTGCGCACAAATAACCAACAATGCAATGAAGTAGGTCGGTAGGCGAATCCTATGACTGCCAGCTACGAAGCTACCACCAAAGGATGTATTTATTGACTATCCCCTCGATGTCTTACGTGTGCGACGCGTGCAGCTTATCACCCAACGAGACGTGGGGGAAATCCTACAAAAGACCTGGGGCTTTGTGAAAAAGAGGTTGCCACCAATAGTTTTCCTGAAAAGGAGATGAGCTGAACTGAACTCCACGGTGCGTGAAGAGAGGACGCCACTATGACAGGGGAAAAGCAAGACACGAACCTACCTGAAGGTCAGCTGCCTGCCCCTCGATCGAAGGCGTTCAGCTATCTCCGTACCCGCTGACCCCTAACTCATACCTTTCTCACTGTAATCTGATTTATTACTTATGCTTCAATCATGCGTGCGCAGATAGGTGCTGTCTGACTACTAGGCATTTGTTGATACAATGGAATCGAAACTATAATTTCACAGCTCCTGTATAGGTAGATGTATAGGTAGTAGGTACCCAGTATGGAAGGTCACAGTTCATGTACTACTACCTAACCATCATGACGGGCATGCATCATAGATCCCTCTCCCCGCCTTCTTAGGTTGCAACACCCATACCCAGCCGTCTTTGTACCTAAGGCTCAAGGCTGCTATCTGTACGTTCAAGCATTACAAACCCTGTGTAAGAATGAATATCCTCCCCTGTTCTTTGGCAGGTAGATGCTAGGTAGGTAAATATAGTATTACATTAGGACCCTAGCCGCCACTATCACCGGTCCATATCCACAAATCCCAACTCTCAGCTTTCTATATTCACACCAGCATAAATACGGCATTCCAACCGCCCCGAGAAAAAGAATAAACTCAGCTCCGAGCCAAAGGATACCTAAGGGAACTTCAAAAGAAACATATCAGATATCCCGTTATACTTATCATACCGACTCGCGAGTCGACAGAGATATAAAAGCCGGGCTTAGCACTTTTACATACTTGTCCATGTCCTCTGATCCCAGCGTATCCGGCCCGTTGGTGTGCTGACGTCGGGGGTTAAAACGTGTCCATATAGGTCGCAGTGTTGGGAGGCAAGCTGACACCACGGCCATCGCCATTTCGATGTTGGTCCAGAAAAACACGGGTGATGTGTAGTCTAGACACAAAAGAAAAAGAGATGTTAAGTTAGTAGTTAGTTCGCTCTCATTGGTAGGGAGTGAATATTTGAAAATCCTTACATGTCTCGTCGTTGTAATGGTAGACGAACTCAGCGGCAATCTGCACCAATGTAGCAAGGCGGGTGATGCTGATGGCGCAAACACTACGAAGAATATTGGTTAGAAATCGCGTCGTAGCTGTGAATGCCACAATACGGATGTGCGTGTTTTAGGTACCTTGCACCAAGCATGAACATCGCCAACACTCCCAGCTTGTCTTTCAACGGCAGGTGAAGTTGCAGAACCAAGGGAACCGGCATGAGCAAAATCGCCACGTCGACAATGAGATCCGTGGCGACGACCGAAAGCCACATCGGGATCGTGTTTATGCATTTGTTGCCGTAGAAGGATTCCACGAGCGGCGTGACGGGGTAGCAGGTGAACAAGTTGGCGAAGAAGTACGAAACGGTCCATATGGCGACGATGCTAAGCATCCCATAGACGGCCCAGCAGAAAGAGCGCAGTTGGCCGAATATGCTGTTGTAGAAGATGAGAATCGACGCTTTCACTAGACCTAGACCGACGATGCTTAGGATGTTGACGGCGAATTTCGTCTATCATACGATTAGACTCGTCTTTTCATCAGAAATGCTTACGATGCTGTTTACTCACCTTCTCATAGACGAGAAAACGCGGGTCATCCAAGATAGGCTGCCCATCAGGCCCATCCACCTGATGCTGGCCAAGTTGTCCATCGATGGCGGCTAGTCACAAAGTCTCAGCAACCGATTTTCAAGACGGTATTTAACGGAGTCTAAAACTCACCGTAGAGTTGTAACGCAGAACAGACGATTCCCACAACCAAAGCCCCTAAACACAGATAGTCATCCAACCCGAACACATTCCTCTTGAGGCTTTTCGCCCATATCCGTAGTCCAAAGGTTATCGAAGGCACGATGATGAAGGCAATAGCCAGACCTATCATCAGGTCCTTGCTGTAAGACTGGCTCATGGTGAACACCTAGATATCGGTACTAGGCATGTAGATGATGTAGCACCTGGCATGGAAGAAGAGACTTTTGACGTTAAGTTAGAAACAACTTGGAACTTCAGAACTAATTGCAAGGATTAGTTAGATGTCTGTCTCTATGAGGTTCTCTTCACGATCTAAAGTCCCTTCCTCAGTCTAGGCACTGCGGGAGTCCCTGTCGGAGCCGCCGGCCGAGTCAGGCCCTTTGGCTATCCTCGACGCCCCCCCTCCCATTCCAAATAAGGATTTAGGGGCAATTAGGTGATGATGTTCCAGCTGGAATCCTTTCTAGTAAGAAAAGATGGTTTTATTACGTGCATAGGGGCGTATGTCTAAGGTAGGTAGGTAGGTAAGCATAGCGAAGGGAAAAGCTTGTCAGATTGTGATAGCTGATGACATCCATGGATGTATGTAGGTAGGTAGGCAGGGACCTTACTAGGTAGGCATCTATGTAGGTACCTAGGTATATAAGTCTACGGGTTTTAGACCTACATAGGAATGCAATACAACACTACCAATCGCATAATCTCGGCTGCCTGTCTGTGTCGTTATCACGAGCAACCCCGCTCCTCCGTTTGCTTCTGTCGCATAATAGACAGTACTCCTAAATGCCTCTCGGAGAACAACGTAGCAACCAACGAGCCCCTCCGCACTTTGAAGGGATAACTTGAGTCTGCCTTGTACATACTAAATGCCTATAGGCTATTCTAGATCTTTAAATCTATCCTACCTACTCTGTAACATTACACACAACGTCTTTCTAGGTCCGTGAAGCCCTGAAGTCCCTACCTTCCTACACGTTTCTTCTTGGGGCACTCCGGTTAACTACTAGGTACCTACCCATGCATATAGTCGCCATAGATAGGTATCTACATGAACCTACGGATATAAAATGCCGACATTATCTACACACGTACTTAAATAGGTGCATTTTCTCAAGGTAACAAGATACATACGTACATGTATTTAGCTGCGCATAGGTGCCTATCGTAGGTTGTAGTTCGGCTTCAAAACGGAAGGAGTCTGATAAGGTAGGCTGTACACTTATTACCTACCTTACGTAGTAGAGTTGCTTATTTACATTCTAGCGAGCGTTTTGTGTGATCCTAAATCGACACACCATTGGCTTAGAAGGCTCTGTATTCCGCATTCAACATTGAGTGTTGGCGCCCACACCTGCCTCTGTCTACATCCCATCACGGAATACTGCAGTATGCAGGTGGGAGGATTTAGGTAGGTCAGATTTTAGTTTCAAGCCACAGAGTTGCCGTTTAGGAAGAGTATGCCAGCAAGTACAATGGCGGGAAGGAAAATAAGAAAAAGGTAATCAAGTATTATTGTCAGGGCCTAGACTTATCATTAGGTATGTAGTAGTAAGTGGCGTCGCGGATACTGTGATGTACTGCGCTATGTAGGTATTGTACCCTGCTTAACGCCAACATAATTCAGAGATCTTGCTTTCGGAGCTATGTGATTGACGCCTCGGCGATATCTACCGTGTATACGAACATTCATACCTACTAACCTAGGTATGTACCGATGGATGAAGCGCCCATGAACGGCATGCATGTACCGGTGATGCAAGTGATATCGATCCAGATTACATCGCCGAGCCCTTCCCGATACCTAATCCCGCTCGCTGATGGTTCAGACTACCACTTAGGTCCGCGCAGACCAGCTATTGTGTACCAAGTCATCTGCGTCAGCGTCCGCTTCCGCTTTCCTAGGACTCACAACGGCATCCCTAGCCGACCATGAGTTCTTTACCAGGTCGTCGGCGTCAGTTCTGGCGACGATGGCTCTTGCTGACCAAGAATTATGGACGAGATCGTCTGCATCAGCGTCGCGAGCTCCCAATAAGGGGGTGTTGGTGTCTAAGCAGACAGGTAAGTACTCTTGATGAGATAATGCCCTTGATAGCGCTTATAAGAGTCCGGAGCTCACCTGTGGGTATTGGGATGGCGAAGCTTACGCCTAAAAGTAGCGAGAGGTAGTTGAGACGCATCTTCCTTTTAGGGGGATCGAGTAATTACTAAGTAGGCAGGCAGGTAGGTATTCTTAGAGTTTCAGTCGGTTCATCGCCTACCAAGTAGGTCTACGGGATCAAGGTGGGCATTAGCCATTCTATATTTGAACGAGATGATGCGTCATGGGGAATATATAATCGTGAATCAAGTTATGCAGTTCAACGGCAGGGATAATCGGTCCTCGCAGACAGACTCACATGATGGGTACCTAATATAGGGGTGTAGGCCGCAACATACCCAGCGGGCGTTATGCAGCTACAGATCCCGTTTGGGGTCGTTTTCGGTGAAAGGACGTTGTCTTACTCAAAAAGTTGCATCCGATCAAGGAGATCCTCTGGCTGAACTGAGAGAGTGTGTTGGTAGACTTGGACAGCGAACGGGAATAATGCCTCCTGGAGATCGCCAATCTAGGACTCAAGCCAGCTTTTTCGCGACCGCTGCTGGTAGTGTAATACATGCCCCAAGAAAGCGACACATAGTTCCCCGCAGCTTCTCATTTCCCACTCCAACAGTACGCCATGGGACCTAGGGTTTCCGAAGACAATGAGCAAGGCGAATCGTTACTACCAACTGATGAAAAGGAGACGAAATGGCTAGATGGAAACTACCAACAAATCTCCAAATATCAATGGGTCGGTATAATTTGTCTAGTTGCAGTATCACTTGGTCTCGGATATCTTTTAGGATGGACTCAGGGGAAAGGTACCAGCCGAGCTCAATACGGGCTCCCCAGTAAGCACCCCAGTTCTCCCCTATTGTCATCTCAGCACTCAACTCGCGATCAGTGCCCCCGGGGCTAGTTCACACGACCTGGGAACATAACTTGACGTTCACTCAAAAGCCCACACCAGAATCCGAGGCAGCATGGGCTTCTATCATTCCGATAGGGAGGGGCTTCATACACCACGCTCAGTTGGCACCATTTATATCTAACATCGCTGTATTCCACGAGCTACACTGTCTGGTAGGCCAAATTTTATCTCACGTACACTTATTTCATCGCTGAACAATATTACTTAGCATGCCATCGTCGTCGCATACTACGACGCCCTCGAAAGCTCCTCCATGGTGAACTCAACCGACATACCCGACTTCGACAACGAGACCTCTACGCGGATCGCTCCGTTCCATATACGACATTGCTTTGACTACATCAGACAGGCTCTTATGTGCGCGGCGGATACGAACCTGGAAGTGTTGGACCGCGAGACACACCTCACGAATGGATGGGGCCAGCCGAAGCAATGTCGGGATTATGAACAAGTTGTTGCCTGGGCAGAGCTGTATGCCAACTCGTCTGATACGGGAATTGTTACGTAGTTCTTTTAGAAACTTGAGCCTTAAATTGACGTTGGACTTGAATAATTCATCACCTGCGAGATGTCTACCTCAAACTTGACCAGGTACATGCAGCTTTGTGCGATCTCATTCATCTTCTGCAAACTGAGAATAATCCGCCGCGTCAACCTTCCTTTGCCTTGCCCAATGATCCAGCGCATACCAATCGACACATTCATTGTCTGTGTACACCCTCGATGTCGGCACTCCGTCTCTCCAGAAGAAGGTTCCCAGAGTAGTGTCTCCTCGACACATCACGGACTGTCTCCAATATTCAAGGCAATGATCTATTCACAGTCAATACTGCTTACTCACAATAGTTTTCAAATGTTGAAAATGGTTATAACATACCAATGTGTGTGTCTTCTCTCACTCGGTCTTCTTCCGTCATGTTGGGGTAGTAGTGGTCTAGATGTAGATAGCGCCTCACACGTTTCTCGCAAACGCCAGCGGAGTTAGCAGAAAGAAATATTCATATATCATCGTATTCGTGCTAAACTCACCACGCAGTGTAGTTCGTGGTACATGCCCATCTCAGCAATGTATCCAGAACCATCTTTGAAGGCTATCGTGCTATCGCCCTCACTGAAGCGCACAAGCTCCTCACCGGACACTTTAATCGTGATTGCTAGATAGGGCAATGAGATTAATCACGAATTAAAAAAACGGAGATTTTACTTTATAATATTTTATACAAGGACTGAACTCACGAGCTATGATGTCTCTCCATGCTTGGTCGAACTCTGGCCGAGGCTTCCCGGTAAAGGGGTTGGGGCCGTCAATATCTCGCCACAGCCGCTTTTTCTCATAGCGAATTGCGCTATCAGCCGGCGCTGTTGAGGTACATAGATGATTTATTAACACCACGAATATTGGACAACTCATACGAACATCACACTTAAGGATACCAACTTACAGTACGTCAGTCGGGGCCTCCTGCAATCAGAAGCTAATGGGGGAGCCCCATCCACCCAGGACTTAAGCCAGAGACTCGCGAAAGTGATATTCGATAGAATAAGCGCGAGTATCGCCACTTGTAGTTTCCAAGACGTTCGAATGCTAGTCAAGGGACCATGTCTGAGTTCTCCGACCTCAGAGCCATCGTCATCCTCCTTCCCAGTATCAGTGTGAAGTGGGTGGTAGCTCAGTGACGAGGTCATATTGCGATGGGCTGCAAACAACCACGACTGTCAGAATACCTAATCAATAAAGGATATATTGATGTTAGTACAGTAAGTCAGGTACCTGCCTAGGTTAGGTACCTAGTAGGGACTATGTAGGTAGGGAGTTTAGACCAAAGGTCCCACTATGTTTAGTTGCTGCAGGACTATTCATACAAAGAGTTGGTAAGCAACATCGTCATATTGATACCCCTGGGGTGGCCCGACGGTATCTACAGTACCTACTTTATGTGAGGAGTAATACTTCTTGTGCAACCTACCCCCTTAGCACTTAGCTTGGTACTTGATTCGGTAGGTATTTTATTTTTATTTTATTCTTTTTCATAGAAAGTTAATGGCGGGCATAGAACGGAAATCCCATGACAGATATTGTACCTGATAATAAGGAATCCATGAACTTCTGGGTCGAGATTATCTTGTCTCTTACATCTCCCACAACAAATCCCCTTGAAGAACAACAAGATGACCACCCCAATCAGCCCCACGGCCGTCCTTATCACAGGCGCGAATCGAGGTGGGTTGGCTTACATAGCTCCAGTGTCTTAGGGACCTACCTACCTGCTCTCATCTTCAGGAGGTACCTAAGTTAGTAATAATATCAGCTCTAACAACTTGACTTTGCTTTCTTTTTTCTAGGCCTAGGGCGAGCTCTAGCCACGCGGTTTTTGCTCCAGCCAAACACCACCCTGATAGCAGCTGTGCGCGATCCCGAGCACCCCACGAGCAAAGCCCTCTTTGATCTCCCCCGCGGCGACGGCACCACGGTGATCGTCGTCAAGATCGACTCTCTATCGGACACGGACGCACAAGACGCCGTCAAGACTCTGCAGACTGACCATGGAATCCACAAGCTGGACATCGTCGTGGCGAATGCGGGCCACGGCACGGTGTTTGGCGATCTATCACTAGTCAAGCCCCACGAAGTCCGCCATCTCGTCGACGTGAATACCATAGGTGCGTAGATAGATTATGCAGCTCTCACCATTCACGTACTAAGCACGATCTCCTACCTAGGCCCCCTGTGCCTCTTCCAAGCCGTCCGGCCCCTCCTCGAAGCAGGCAACCGGCCCCGCTTCGTGCTGATCGGCACCCCGATCGCCAGCATCGGGGCCATGGAGAACTCGCCGTTCCCCATGTTTGCCTACGGCGCGAGTAAAGCTGCCGCGCACTACTTGACGCGGAAGATCCACTGCGAGAGTCCGGGGCTTATTTCTTTTGTGGTGGACCCTGGGTAAGTAGGAGTGATGTTCGCTCTGTACACTTTAGTACTATACTGGAGGTCTCGCTAATTATTGTTATTGTTGTTATGGTGAAGGTTCATGCAGACGGATATGGGAAATACCGGTGCGCGGCACTTCGGCTACGAGCAAGCGTTTGTGCCGGTTGACAAGTCTGCCGATTTTGTGTTCGACCAGGTCAGTTCTAGTTCATTCATTATATAGTTCATTATTTCCACCGTAGCTAGTATCTTCTTGGTATTAACATCATCATGCAGATCAAGAAGGCAACAAGGGAGCAGACATCGGGCAAGTTCGTCACCATCGACGAGACGCGAGAATTCAATGAATGGTAAGGTTAGCTGGGAGCAATGCTGCACTGCTGGACAGATGTATGCCATGTACTTTACAACAGAATCCTACCTACTTATACTCAACTGTCTCCTTTCCTACTCGCCAGAACCAAAACAGCCGGCCAAGAAAGCTTCCTCCGTGCGTCCTGCCCCCCCATCGCATTCATAAGCCTCTTAAACAGCGCATCCATAATCTCATCCTTCCCCTCCAGCACCTCCCTCGTCTTCGGAAAACTCGCCCTCACAAACCTCCTTAGCATCCGCCCATCCCACTCCACCTTCCAAAAATCAGCATCCCGCTCCTCACTCACCAGCTCGTGCGCCTCCACTCTACTGACCGGCTTGACGGGAAACCCACACGCGGCGGGGGTAAAGAAGGATAGCCGCGCCTGCGTGTTCCACTTATGCCGCTGCACATCCGTCCACGTCGCGGGGTCAAACGGAATGTAGTCCAGCCAACTCGCCTTCCCATCCGCCGCGCGCCTCCACGCCTCTCTCTGCGCGTCGCCGCCGCCGTTGACGACGGGGCGGAAGTTGTGGTCCATGATCGCGTCGAGCACCGGCTGACACGCACCCGCGAACGCTTCCTCCGTGAAGAACGGCGGGCCGTAGAACCAGATGGCGAGGGTCCCGCCGGGGCGCAGGAGGGTAGACGCGTTGTGCAGCGCGGGCAGCGTGTCCATGAGCGGGAAGGTCTCGGCGCAGGTGATGAGGTCGAAGGAGGTAGGCGAGTGGTGCTGCAGGAGATCCTCGCCGGAGGAGAGGGTGTAGGAGAGGTGGCTAGCCGGTACCGCGGCGTATCTACCCCGTGCAAAGGCCAAACTGGTAGGGTCGTTGTCGCTGGCGACGACGTGGTCGAAGTGCTGGGCCAGGGGCCCGATGGCCGAGCCGGAACCCGTGCCTATGTCTAGCGCGGCGAGGCGGGATGGGGAGTGGCTGGCGTGGTAGTCGTAGATGCGCTGGAATATTTTGGCGCCGTAGACGGGACGGGTGGCGATGTACTCGTCCCAGTATGTAGGCTCGACATCTTGCAGCTTCCAGAATACGGGGTCGTCTTTGTCTGTGACGCTCATAGTAACCTTGGAAAGTCTCTAGATCCCGGAAATATGTGTGGTGGGGAGGCACAGCAGGTCTGTTGTGTTAACCGTTGAGGGATCGCACAAATATACGACTCGAGGTAAGCTTATTACATAGTTGATCCATCAGATGAACTTATCGGCTAGCTTTGCCAAATTCTGTAGAAGGTAATCTATCTTGAAGGTGCTTGGCCCCCATCTCTCGCCCGTAGGCTTATGCGAGACTTGATGCATCTCGCTAATATGAGAGGTCATGGACTTCAGCCCAACTCTTGTTGGTTGAGTATCTCGTAACAAAGCTGCATGTCATCACCTAGGTACCTAGGTTAGTCCTAAATAGGAAAATAAGGATCGGGAAATGTAAGCTGTTGGTACTTAGGCCGGTAGATGTACCTAAAGTTGACGAGTAACACAGGAGCGGGACACTGCATTGTTCTCCAAGATCCATCTCATCCCTATTTACAGGAACGAAAAGCTTTCCGAGGGATACTAGTCTTGCCCCCCTTTGAGCCCACCTCAGCGGCTACCTTCACTTACTCTCCCCCTCTTACCTCACTTTCATCCCCTTTATATTTCTTACAGTCTTTTTTGAATCTAAGTATTATACATATAACATGGCGGATGTAAGCGCAGACTACGTCATCGTCGGTGGCGGCCTGGCCGGATGTGTCGTAGCCTCCCGCCTCAGCCAGAGTGACAAAAAGCCTACCGTCATTCTCTTAGAAGCTGGAGCTGATCCATCCAGCAACCCCGCCGCCGCCAGCTTCATAAGCGGCCTGTCGCTCCTGGGCGGTGAGTTCGACTATGTGTATCAAAGTGAGCCCGTGGCGAACACAGATAACCGGGTGCACACTCTGAACACCGGCAAGGTCTTGGGTGGAGGCACCATCCTCAACTACGGTGGTTGGCTGCGCGCGGATGCGGCGGATTATGACGAGTGGGCTGAGGTAGTCGGGGATCAACGCTGGAGCTACAAAGGTCTTAAGCCTTGGCTTCGTAAGACGGAAAGCTTTCACGACAAGGGAGCGGACCCGGAGGAGCATGGCTTTGACGGTCCGATGCATGTCACTTCAGTCTCTGCCGCTCAGTCGGGGGCACGCAAATATCTACTCCGCGAACCTGTGAGAGAGGCATGGGAAGAGCTTGGAGTGTCTCCTAATCTGCAGAGAGAGGATGGCAGGATTGGAGGTTTGGCGGAGATGAATGAGAACTCTCATGACGGAATGCGACAGCCGTCTAACCTGGTCTATCCACTCAATGACGTGAAGGTCTTTACCAACACCACTGTGCATAGAGTCACTTTCTCAGGTACCACGGCAACTGGAGTAGAGCTGGCCGACGGTCGCAAAATCACTGCGCAGAAGGAGGTCATTCTTTGCGCTGGCGCTTACGGCACCCCGAAAGCTCTTCTACTCTCAGGCATCGGCCCCGCTGCTACTCTCAAAGAACATGCCATTCCCATCGTGCACGAATCCCCACAAGTAGGCCAGAATCTCCACGACCACTCTGTCATCTACCTCGCCTACCGCCTACACGACCCCTCTCTCGGGTATGCTCTCGGTAGTGCCCCATGGCAGGATCCCGCACTTTTCAAGAGTCTACCATGGGACTGGATCGTCAGCCAACCCTTACCCGCAGAGATCATCACGAAGCATGAATCCAACGTGGAGAAGCAGAAGCGAAACCTCTACGAGGTAATTTCCGTCTACGTCCCCCCAGGCATCCCGGGGATTCCTATCGACGGCACCCACATCGCGACCTCCACCATGCTGCTCCTGCCCACCTCCCGCGGGACGGTGTCCATTCGCTCCAAGAACCCGAACGACCCCCCACGCATCCAACCGAACTATTTCTCCACCCAGCTGGACCGTGACACGATCGTCCATGCCACTCGCCAAACCCTTAACGCGATGCTAGCAAGCAGCTCTATGAAGCCCATCGTCGAGAGCGAAACTCCGCCTTCAGGGGAAGGGTTGGACGGCCTGACGCCGCTCACGGCTACGTCCAGCGACGAGGAGATTGAAGAGAGGATGCGGCGCACGGGGACGCAGCATCACCACTCGGGAGGCACTGCGGCGATGGGCAAGGTAGTGGATGTGGAGGGGAAAGTGTTCGGTGTCAAGGGTTTGAGAGTTGCGGATGCGAGTATTGTTCCGCTACCCATGGGCGGGCATCCACAGGCGACTCTTTATGCTATGGCTGAGCAGCTAGTTAGTATGATTCTCAAGGATGAATGAAAGTAGGTGCTTGAGTGGGTATATAGTGAGGGATGCCTAAGCTCTATTCATCAATACAATAGCTCTGAGCGACGTCTCTGTGCTTTGATATCAGTTCTAGCAATAACATCACGATATGGCTAGTATTCATAACTCTATCGCCGGAAAGATGTATACCCCTTATTAAATATATACCTGGATACCTACCCACTATTAGGCACTCATAAGTAGGTACATATATGGTCTCTATCATATCCGGCGATTCGTTACAAGCACTTGCAAGCAAGTTAAAAACTCCAAGGTCCAGGAAGGTCATACAGAACTGCGGCATGAAATACTTCAACACAACTGAAATAAGGCGAAAATCATCATTGATATAATACAACTAACCTAGCAAGCTAATCAATCCTCTGTTAAATAGGTAGTATGCAGAGCACCTCGCCACTTAGCCCAAACCCGGAACGGAGACGTTGGAAGACTTCCTTCCCCCTTTAGGCAAAATTACAAACTGCCGATTAAGCACAACACAACACCAGACTTCATTTTCACCATGTAGTCAGTCCATGCCATTCATTTCCTCCCTTTACGTTGCCAATACTTACTCATAACCTCCTCCCACAATTTCATCGTCATCCCAACCACTCACCTTCCATAAAATTCAACCACCGACGCAATAATCCCACCATGACCACCAGCAAAGAAGACGCGACGACTGCGGAAGCAGAAGCATTCCTCACCCCGTCACCACCGCTGCCACCCCACGAAGACGCCGTATGGACACGAACAAACGAGTCCCGAAAAGCGACACAGTACCTACGGCTCGTCCTCGAACTAACAATGGCGGCGATGATCGGCGTGCTGCTCGCGAACCTCGTGCACGAGCGAAACGGGGGCAAGCGGTCGCCGGTGCCGACGTGTAGGTACCCCCCCCCCCCTTTTACATAGGTGCAAACCCGAAGCTGGATAGACATCTGGAGGAAAGCGGTTGGTTCTAGAGTCTAATATTGAGTGGTTTTGTGTGTCCGCAGTCCCGAGAAAAGTATACACCTTCCTCCCGGACCCGCAGTACGTCCGCGACGACATGCTGTTCGACGAGCACGACACGCTGCACACGCTGCATAACTGGATCCCGCTGAGCGCTCGTGCGTGCCTGTCTCCCTTTCCCCATTACCCCCCCTCACTCCCCCTTACCTACCTACCTGCCTACCTCTCCCGTCTTCCCATTATCTAAGTACCTAGTCAACTAATGCCCCCACCTTAGAAGCCCGCGGCTACATCCACCTCCCCACCTACTCCTCCTACCCCCTCCTCAGCACCCCCTTCTCCATCAGCATCACGCCCAACACGACGGGGCCCGCGTACATGATGTCGGTCTTCCACCAGCTGCACTGCCTGTCGTACCTCGCCGCGCGCTACCAGCAGGGGTACGCGGGGACGCGGCTGACGGCCGAGGTGGCGCACCACTCCGCGCACTGCTTGGATTACTTGAGGCAGAGCGTGATGTGCGCCGGGGACACGAATCTCGAGGGGGAGGGGGAGGGGGAGGGAGCAGGGCCGGGCTGGGGGTCGAGGCACGAGTGTGTGGACTACGATGCCGTGCTTGCGTGGGCGAACGAGCACTCGACGATGAGTTGGCGGAGCGGGCTGATGCCGGGGGAGGCTGTGCTGTGATTTCTTTTTTCCTTTTTTTTTTATTTTATGTTACCTACCTACCTAGGTACTAGGCGAGTATGTAAAACTTCTAAGCACCTAGGCACTACGTTTTTTCTATGATGATAAAAGAGCTTTTGGTTGTGGAGATTGCTGGCCTTACTTACCCCTGAATTGCTACAACTTTTGGATTCAGAAAGGTCGAGATATCCATGGCTGTAAACACAGGCGTATAAGCACAGGGGAACCTAGGATTAATTAGCCCGGCTGAGTTGCAGAAGACTAACTATGCCTACTTCATCTTCATAGATGCACGTAAGCCCCCTAGGTTAGTGATTGGCCAAAATATTAAGTCTATCCGTACATGAACTACTGCAAGTTACATAGATCACGTGTAGTAGTAACACTAAGTCATGATTCATATTATGACTCCTCATTCGACACATCCGAACTATCGGAGCTGGCTTGATTCTATCGTTGTATCGACTCACAGCTTCATCACAAAAACTAGCGCAGATCCCAACTGCGAGTTTTATATCATTCACCATGGTTCTCGAAACGACGGCACGGAATTGGTACCGAGACGAGTATCTCATCTCAACGGAACCGCTGCTTATCCAGATTGACGCAGTAAATGAGGCGCTGAACTCGGATTTGATGTGGTGGGCACAGGGGTTACCGCGCGACGTGATAAAGAAGGCGCTTCATAACAGCCTATGCCTTGGACTATTTGTACTGCCCACGTCTACATCGCAAATCGCTGGTGAGTTCCTTTCCGTCCCTTCCGAATATAGTGCTGATCCACTACAGGCCAAAGTAGTCCAGTTCAAATAGGACTGGTAAGGGTGGTCACGGACGACGTCACTTTTGCGTACCTGACCGACGTATACATTATCCCTGAATACCAGGGAAAGGGACTAGGCAGTTGGATGATGGAATGTCTGAACGATATCATCAAAGGTTGGCCCCATCTGCGACGCTTCATGTTCTTGACGAGCGATAGGATGGACCTGTATCGTAAATACCTCGGCGCGAAGGACTGGTACGAATGCAATACGAAGGGTATTTCCATCGGTCTGATTGAAGGACCTGCAGCTCAACGTCCCAAGCACACGTAAAGGACATCAACGAGCCCTATTCAAGCTTTACCAGTCTTTCCATAAGCGCCACCAAATGCCTTTCTCATCTCCAAGGCACGTTTATAAGGGGGTGCTGTGGGTGGTTGTATTGGATCTAGAGACACGTGATCTGGTGGTAGGCGGTAGGAGGCGTCTGAGTCGAAAGCAGATAGGTCACCGCAAGCGATAAAGGGTGCAATCCATCTAATATCATCTTGTCGTCTTGGGCGGAGATCTTCAATTTGTACTTCCGTGATACCATCGCCATCCGTCTTCTTAGGAAGAGCAGGGGTATCGTCCCAAGCCCCAGTCTTTGGGTTTTGTAGGACTGTAGGTGCAGTGACAGGCAGATTCCTATTGTTATGCTCCGTCATGTCGGACAATCTAGAGCCAACTCCTAATGGCTCCTCAAGGCTCGCCGTGAACCCTTTCGGAGGTTGGAAATTTAAGCATACGATAAAAGCTTCCACGCTGCTGGCGCGCGAAGACCTCGGCTTCGCGACATGTACTTTTTCAAAGAATATTTTAAGTTGCGCGTAGAGCACATCGACATTCTTGCCCCTGAATATCTTAGCCACGAATTTACCACCTGGTTTCAAGACACATAATGCCAGGTTGAGCGCAGCGAATAGTAGTTGTGATTGAACGTAGATGTCTAGATCGTGTAAGCCAGTTACGTCAGGCGCGCCGTCACTGAGTACTAGATCCACCGGTTGCGCAGTCTGTTGGCTCCTGGTCTTTGAGTCGTATTCCGGATCCAAGGCTCTTAAAAGGAGTGGTATGGTAGCTGGGTGAGTAATATCAGCTCGTAAGGTGACAATCCCTGGTAGTGGACTAATGGGTTGTAAGTCGATCGCCACAATTTTGACATCCTGGCGGGGTTTCAGCTCTATCAGTGGCTCTGTCGCCTCCAAGAGTTCCGGCTTCTCAACATTGGTTTGAGGCCCAAAGAGGCCCAGCATCTGTTGACGAAATTTGGCGTCACGATCTTGCCATGCCGCCCTACCAAATTTCTCGCCTTTGATCAGGACCCTAGAAAGAACTTGTGACCAACTTCCGGGTGCTGCACAGAGGTCAACTACTCGAGTCACATTGGTAAATAAGTCGAATTCTGTTTTCAGTCAGTAAAATATCCCTACCAGCCCAGGCGTCTCTTTTGATTGAGTCAGGGGAAAGGAGAGGGGGAGGAGAGGACGACCTTCGTCGAGCTGGAGGAGTTTGAAAGCACTTCTTGCTCTCCATCCTTGTTCCTTTGCTAGCCGGTAGTAGGCATCACGTTTATCTTTGGAAGATTTTCCCATCTTTATTTTTGTTTTCCAGGAAGTATTATCATACTAGGTAGTAATGTTTAAGAATTAATATTTGAAGAAACTCAAGTTGAATTTTTGTAAGGAAGCTGGAAAGCTTGTAGGGCTGAATTAAGATGTGGTCAATGCGCAAATTCTTTATCCACTAGTTAGACTGATAAGATAAGCAGATAAAAGATCCCCAATTCTTTTTTTAAAAAGTTCCAAAGTTGTAACTGAAATTCAAAGTTCAACAGCATTCTCGTCGCATTGCACCCGATCCCGAAAACGCCATGAACGGACAAAAGAAACGGAAGGCCGCGGGACAGGCTACGAACCCCCCGGCGAAGAAATCAAAAGCGCATCAGTCAGCCCTGAAAATGGCCAAGCAAGCAAAGTCGCGAAAGCCCATCAGTGCTAGTTCTTTACGATGGCGCGAAGCCACACTACCCGATATGTTTAACGATGCCGAAGGCTTTTTTGGTCTAGAGGAGGTGGATGATGTTGAGGTTATCCGCAACAGCGATAACACGATTGAATTTGTAAAGTCACTTGTCTTTGAGCATTTACTATACGATTCTAACGAGAAGTAGAGAACGACTGTGCCTGCACCAGAAGAGGAAGAAGAAGTGGAAGACGAGGGAAAAGACAGCCCGGTAGAAGATGAGTTCGAAGGATTCGACGATGAACCGCTGGCCCGCGATTCTACGGAAAATAAGCCACCTGGCCCATCTATCAAGGAGATCGTGGAAGACTTGGAGATAAACACGACCGATGCCGCGGATGTGAAGGATAAAAGCGAGAAACCTTCCAAGAAGCAAAAGAAAAAGAAGAATGCCAGTAAAATGGAAGATCCGGAGCTTGAGACGAATGTCTTTGGTGGATTAGACTACGCGGACGAGACGCAAAACGAAGTCGACCTTTCCGAGTGGGTGCCGATAGACCTATCACCCTGGATTCTCTCGTCATTAGCAAAGCTAGGTTTTGCTAAACCTACCCCTATACAAGCTGCCACCATACCGCATATCATGGCCGGTCACGATGTCATTGGAAAAGCTTCGACGGGGTCAGGAAAAACCCTGGCTTTTGGCATCCCAATTGTTCAAAAGTGGTTAGAATTATCGGAGAAGAATGAAGCCCCCAGTGGCGACTCCAAGGTCCCACTTGCTTTAGTTTTATCTCCAACAAGGGAACTTGCACACCAACTTACAGAGCACATCAAAAACTTCTGCGCTGGCTTACCAACTTCACCTTACGTGTGTTCTGTCACCGGTGGTTTATCCGTTCACAAGCAGCAGCGCCAACTGCTCAAAGCCGATATCGTCATCGGAACACCTGGTCGGTTGTGGGAAGTGTTGAGTGCCAGCTCCGACTTAATGAGCAGCTTCAAGGCGATCCAGTACCTCGTCGTGGACGAAGCTGACAGACTTTTGACGGAAGGCCACTTCAAAGAAGCTGCCGAAATTTTCAGTGCTTTAGATCGGGTGGAGGTGGAGGAAGATGAAGAGGATGCGGAACCTTCGCCAAGGCAGACCTTGGTGTTCTCAGCCACATTTCACAAAGGCTTACAACAAAAGCTCGCTGGCAAGGGTCGTCAGGATCTGATGAGCCAACAGGACTCCATGGAATATCTTCTCAAAAAGTTAAATTTCAGAGAAGAAAAGCCGAAATTCATCGACGTTAATCCGGTTTCGCAAATGGCAGAGGGTCTCAAGGAAGGCCTCGTAGAATGTGGAGCCATGGAGAAGGTGAGTTGTAATTCATGATTTTACTGTGACGCGGGACATTCGCACTGACTAACTTACCTAAAGGATCTCTATTTGTATGCCCTGTTACTCCTATATCCTAACGCACGGACATTAGTCTTCACCAATTCCATCAGCTCTGTCCGAAGACTGTCCCCGATGCTTCAAAATCTTAATCTTCCGACGCATCCGCTGCATTCTCAAATGGCTCAAAAGGCACGTCTACGTTCTGTTGAGAAATTCACCAGTGCGAAAGAGGGCCAATCATCGATATTAGTTGCGACTGATGTTGCCGCGCGTGGCTTAGATATCCCAGGGGTTGATTTAGTAGTACATTACCATGTCCCTCGTGCCGCAGATGTTTACGTGCATAGATCTGGACGTACCGCGCGCGCGCATCGAACAGGTTTAAGTATAATTCTCTGTGCCCCCGAAGAGGTTACGCCAACTAGGCGACTTATCGCAAAAGTGCATTCAATCAGCGATAAGGGAGCGACGAGGAAAAGCTTCTTCGTGCAGACGTTGGACATGGACCGAAAATTGGTCAATCGACTAAAGCCTCGCATCACGCTGGCTAAGAAGATTGCCGACGCTGGCCTCGCAAAAGAGAAAGGCAACAAAGATGATAGCTGGATGCGAAATGCAGCGGAAGAGCTCGGCGTCGAGTACGACAGCGACGAGATGGAGCAAGTTGGGAAGTGGGGAGGCCGGGGAAGTGGCCGGATGGAAAAGCAGAAAGAAGCGAGGGCCTTGACTAAGCACGATCTTGGGGCCATGCGCGCTGAACTCAGGGAGTTGCTCTCGAAGCGTGTCAACGCAGGTGTGAGCGAGAAGTATATCGCCACTGGCATGGTAGACATGGACGAGCTGTTGCGGGGCGCAAAAGGGGAGTTCCTAGGAAAGGTTGGAGGCTTGGATATTGAGACTTTGTAGTCTGGTATTCTCAGCCAAACGTACTGTTACTGTTAGTGTCCGAGTAATATCCCTAACTACATGTAGTACCTACCATATACCTACCTACCTACTCGTGACGCTCTTCCATGGATAGTTCGGATAGAGCCAACGCTGTGAAGCGCCCTTGCTTTTTTATAATAACCATATCATGATATATTATTGGGCTTTCTTCGAATATGACGCTGATATTATGTTCTTGCAGGTGCCTGAGGCACCATAGGCTCCACTAGGGCCATATAGCCATATATTGTCACTCCGCCAGAGTAGTCAGGAATAAACCAAGCTTTCTTCCTTCCATCTTCCTTCTTCTTGGTTGCAGTTGTACTGCAACATAATATGTTAACTTCCAAGGTTGTATATAGGAAAACTAACAAGGGCAGGGCTTATGGAACCCCTTGACTATTGTCTACAGTCATCATGAGACGTCATTGTCGGACGATATCTATATTCTAGAGTACATAAGCTTCATGTTGGCGTAGAAATCAACGTACCTGCTAGTAGGTACTGGGGAGATGGTAGCATGGGTGATGGTATGGGTTATGCTTACTTGGGAAGTATGACTTCAATGTACCCTGGGTATTTGGCTGACAAGAAGCTCGGGGCCCCAGAAAAGCTTATTGTAAACCCTATACGACTATAGTAGGAACTCTAAGCATTGCCCCTGATGTCATTTTGGAGCAAGAGAGAGTTTCCCCTTTCTGTTTACGATCTTTTAGGTCCCGAAGTGACGGGAGCCTCGTGCCTTCGACCTGCTCCGAATAGTGGTATTTTGTATACATTTACCCCTTTTCAAGAAGGAGCTCTCTTAGCTAACGGTAGAATTGTTCAAAAAGAATTCAGCACACCAAGTCGGGATTTCTTCCAGGGCCAGCTCAATGTTGAATAATATCCTCGTTGGACCTTGACAGAAGCCAACGCTTTTCAATGCTGTCAAGGTTTAAGTTGGTATGTACATTCTCACTACCGTGGTCCATCTCTACAGCTCGATGTCATGATAAACTCCGTCAGCAACTATCAATATCCCGAGAAGTAAAACTGGATACACATAGTGGGCTCAGTCTCGGGATCGTCAAGTGCGAACGTGCCTCCGATGGTGTTTTAGGTCTGCACTTTAAACCTCCCACATCTCTCTACGCTAGGGCAAGTGGCCACAAGAAATCAGCGTGAGGTCCTTCACTTACAGTTTAAGCCCTGCTCAGTTGAAGCATTCCCGTATCATCTAATACTAGTTGGTCCTAGACCAAACACCATCAACTGGCCTTAGAGCGAGGCAAGCCTGGGAATGTGTGAACTTAGTGTTAGCCACATGAGCTATACGACTTCTTACTGAACCCTTTCCCCTCACCTTTCTTGTTCCACATACGTCCAAGAGACGGGTAATCATGGTAGGAGCTGTAGTATAAATTACCCTCCGGAGCACCCCATTTTTTACCTTCTCGTAATTTCAAACTTATCTACCAAGGGACTTGCCCTCTTGAAAGGAAGGATTCCGCAGCCACATCCCACATTTCACATTCCATATCCCATATCCCATATCCCATTTCTTATTTCTTATTTCTTATTTCTCATTTCTCATTTTCCATTTCCCACATCCCATATCCCATATCCCATATCCCATATCCCATATCCCATACCTCAGAAGAACCAAAGCACAAGAGTGTGACGAAGACAAGAGATCATTACTTAGTAGTAATACTTTTACCATCTAAATAACAGAGGGATGGTAACATATTCATGTTCGACATCTATTACGACACACCATGTCTTCACCAATCCCCGTCAGTCCACCTCCTAGCCCTACCCTCATTTCTCTTCAAGACTTTACGCCGGGACAGGACTCCACGAGAGCACGAACTGCTGAGGGACCACGACAACCAGAGATCACCATCACGCCGGCGCTGGAAGATGACGTCAACGACATACCAACCTCACAGCAAACTACTCAGGGCAGCCAAAGTAATTCTCAGCACGTTCAGCTTCCTGGGGATGATCTCCGGTTCCCGATAAAACCATCAGACTGTGGCGATGCCTTGGGCTTCCGTTGGCCTTCGAGGCAGAAATGGCTATACCTCACTATCATATTCATAGTTCAAGTGTCTATGAATCTCAACACGACACTATATTCGAACGGCATCGAAGGAATATGCAGAGAATACGGTCTTAGCCCATACGTGGTACGCTGGGGAGGTGCCGCCTCATTTCTGATTTCATATGCATTTGGCTGTGAGCTGTGGGCTCCCTGGTCGGAGGAGTTTGGTCGTAAGCCTGTCCTTCAGACCTCCCTAGGTCTTGTGAATGGCTTCTGTCTGTTGGTTGCATTGGCTCCGAACTGGGCTACACATGTCGCCGGTCGTACTTTAGGCGGCCTATCCAGCGCGGGGGGCAGCGTAACACTCGCATGTATCTCTGATATGTTCGAACCGGATGACCCCAACTTTCAATTCGCTACTCTTTTCATCGTGTTGTCGTCAGTCGGTGGCTCCATAATTGGGCCCATCGCCGGTGGCTTCATAGAAACGTTCCTGCCCTGGAGATGGACTGTTTGGATTCAGCTCGTCGTTGGTGTTGTAGCACAACTACTACATCTCTTCATTGTGCCCGAGACGCGGACGACCATTATCATGGACAGGGTAGCCAAATCCTTTCGGAAGTCTGGCAAGAACCCTCACATCTTTGGGCCGAACGAAATCGCCAATAAGAAGCGTATCGACTGGGTCGAGTTCGTACACGTATGGAAACGACCCTTTGTTATGTTTGTTCAAGAGCCTATTGTTCTTGTCTTCTCTCTATTGTCTGGATTTTCCGATGGCCTCATCTTTAGTAAGTCTTCTGAAACATCATTTTGCCTTCCTGTCTCTACCTCCCTCTACCGCCCTGCCCATCCCTTGATTTAGCAGAGATGAATTGCCTACTCTCGTGGGCTCAAATAATGTACTAGTAGGCGATGACATGATCTTTACTAACTAAAAGCTCTTTATAGTGATGGTTCAGTCTTTTGGCTTCGTTTACTTTCAATGGGGATTTAATACCATTGAGCTTGGTCTCAGCTTCATCCCTATTGGCATTGGGTACATGATCGCATATTTTTCCTTCTTCCCGGTTATAAAGCGAAACGTAGCCTTACGTACTAAACACCCGGAAAGCGAATATGCTCAGTATGAATCCCGACTTTGGTGGTTATTATATACCGGCATATTTTTGCCGGTTGGCCTATTCGTATTCGCCTTCACAGCAGCTTACAACGAACCCCCCATTCACTGGATATGGAGCATGTTTGCTTCCTGCATGATCGGCATAGCCAACTTTGCTATTTATATGGCCACCATAGACTATGTCCTCAGAGCTTATGGCCCCTACGCTGCATCCGCTACAGGTGGCAATGGCTTTGCTCGAGATTTCTTTGCAGGCATCCTTACTCCTTACGCAATACCCTTGGTTAGTCCATATGAACGTCTAGTAGCACAATTCGCTAACTAACGCGTGTATAGTTTGAGCGATTGAATATCTTTATGGGATCATTTATGCTATGCTGCTTAGCTACTTGTCTTTACGGGAGTGTATTTATGGTACACTGGAAGGGACACAAGTTGCGGCGACTGTCGCCGTTCGCACAGACGCTCGCGCGTGCCGAGGAGGAACAAGCCACTGCTGCTAGCCCCGAAGGCGAAGGACCCGGAGACCACCACGGCAATGTAAACCGTATCGTCAACTTCCTCCCGCCTCAGAGTCTCTCCGGTAGCCGCTCCAACTCGCGCGCAGCTTCTGTCGTAGCCTCGCCCGTCACTTCCCGCCGCTCGAGTCAGCAAATCGAACGCCCACCGAACCCGCGCCAGACCTCCTATTCTAGTCAGGGGCCAAGCAATAGCCATCATATGCCTGTGGTCCCAGAAAATAGTACGTCAATGAATGAGTCGCGCAGCAGCTGTACCTGTAGCGGCCAGACCCTAGTACCGGCTTGCAGTCTCTGCAGTAATAAGAATGTCAGCCGATCTGACAGAGCGTGACCCTATACGACGTTAGGAGAGGTCGAGAATGCGTAAACAGCAGAATTCCCAAATGTAAAGTTCACGATAGTTGAGCAGGGTAATGCGTCCCCATCTAGAAACACACCCATAAGAAAACTCCCCTAGACAACCCACTCATCACTAAGTACCTACTCGGGTACCCCGCACAATTCCCAGGCATCTTTGATCCAACACAACGACGAGGGAATTCCCGTCTGAAGACAGTCCATCACATCGACACTGAAGGAAACCCACCTGTCAAGCCATCTGGACCTAAGGGGTCACGTATGGGACATTGTGTTACGATGCGATACGACTATATATCCACCAAGTTATTGCATCTACTACATACCTAGGTAAGTTTTCAATCGCGCGCGATGCGTGTTACTTCCCCCTTAAGCGAGATGGGCAGAGCTAATGAGATATAGCCAGCCTACTTGCCCACCAAGTGCCTACCTGGCTAAACCTCCCCGCGCTCATTGGAGTTAAACGGCTGTTCGGGGAGTGAGGCTATACTGGGGATGTTTTTATTTTCATTTCAAATCTGTTTTCTTTCTTTCTATTCACCCCTTTGCTTGACCTCACATATAAATGATACCCAGGCGCCTACATATGCGGCATAGCGGCCTTTTGGACTGGATACGAAATATTTTACTCATGTGTTGGATTATCAATTGGTGTGCGCTTTTGCTGTACGGTCTGTAGCTTAGCCCCTGAAAGCGCGCATGCATATCTGGAATATTATGTGTTTTTGAAAGGGCCTCTGCCATAGCGGGAAAGCGGGCATTTCTGTAATTATTCTCAAAGATAATTTATTCTTATTTTCAGAATAATTTTACGCATACTACGGTATGATTCCTTCCAAACAGAATGCTCTCTCCGGAATAAAATTATTGGGATGCACGTAGTTATTCCATCGAATTTACAATGATTCTAACGGATAGGGGCTCCCGCTATAGTACTTAGCTGGTTAGTACGATGTTTTGTTGCAGGTACCTGAGGCACTACCCCAGAGTAGTCGGGAATAAACCACGCTTTCTTCCTTCCTTCCATCTTCCTTCTTCTTAGTTGTAGTTGAGCTGCAGCATGTTTTAATCTACGGGTTTGGTACTTGAGGGTTGTGGGTTAGAGTCGAAGGCACCTAGCGAATGCAAATTTTGCATTTATTTAGGTATATATCATGTTCACATGGATTGTTTCTCATTTTTGACATGATGTTAGGCGGTGGGGCGACGAGAAGTGTAAGCAAGTGGGTGGTTATTCGTGGTTTGTGATGGAGTTGGCTCTCTGTTGCTTATTACTTCGCCTACTAGGTAAATAACTATTTAACGTGGGGTAAAAGGGGGGGGGGCACTAATAAGGTAAGGCTTGAGAATGAAGAGGGGGGTGGGTGCCTGTGAGATGCCTCTGTGCAGGTATATGAACCTAGCAAATTCCAGAACAAAACATATTAATACGGTCGTAAGAAAGATGGGAAAACTCATAAATTACCTAGGTTAGGTAGGTAGGTACCCTTGTGCGAAATCGTGCCCCCCCTTTTTTCTAGTTACCTACCTAGGCTCACAGGCGCCTACTGTACTAGGTGCCTAGGTTAGTAGATAGGTTTCAAGGACCACAAGAATAAAGTGCAGAAAGGATTATCTACCTAGGTAGTATAGATTCTTTGAGGATACCTATATTCTAATCTCATGACATCGGTACATCCTTAGGTAGGTAGGTATGGATTTATATATACCTAGGTATATATATATATATACTATGCGACAGCGCAAGTAGTTATGTATGTACAACTTGAAGCTAACCCCCAAACCGGCCCCCCCCATATGATATCTTAACTTGGGCACCCACCCAGCTACATAGGTATATACAAGAAAGTAATCATAATAATAAAACAAAAAACACAAACCAAGATATCATCATCATCATCATCATCATCGTCATCATCATTGTCGTCGTCGTCTCAAAGACGCCTGACCTAGTCCAGCCCCCCCGATTTCCCAATGGCCAGCCAAGCTATCATCACGCGAGGTTATTCTTGATGTTGAGATACTGGCTGTCGGGATAACTCAGCAGGTTCTGCTCGCCATCCAGGGCCGCCGCGCCGCCCTGCGCCTCGTACGCCGCGGCGATCAACGACCCGTCGCCGGTGCGGTCGCCCGACGCCTCCCAGAACATCGAGCCGCCGAGCCCTTTGCCCTGGAGGTACGTCACCTTGCGCTTGACCATGTCGACGTTGTCGTACGAGATGAGCTCCTTGGAGGAGGAGTCGTACGAGTACACGGCGCCGGAGACGTCGTCGTAGGTTTCCGTGGCGCCGGCGCGCGGGAGCACCTTGTAGTCCCAGACGCCGGCCTCCCAGCTGCCGGTGCCGATCCCGCTGTACGGCTTGCCGATGCCGTCGGTGGCTTCGAAGCTGCGCCCGTAGAGGGGCAGGCCGAGGACGATTTTGTTGGCGGGAACGCCGCCGTTGATGTACGCGGCGACGGCGGCGTCGGTCGAGAAGGGCGTCGCGACGGGGTTTTGAGCGTTGGGGTAGAGATTCGCTTGGTGACCTGACGTCGTGTCCCAGGAGCCGGCGTAGTCGTACGCCATCAGGTTGAAGCGGTCGAGCAGGGGCGCCATGTCGCTGAGGTGCAGCTTGTTGTAGTTGGCCGGGCCGGCGGGGACGGCGGCGGTCAGGAGGAAGTGGTACCCTGGCGCGCTTTGGGCGGCGTACGCGTCGAGCTCGGCGCGGACGGCTTTGAGGAGCGCGACGAAGTTGGTGGCCTGCGTGTCGTCGGCCGGGTACTCCCAGTCGATGTCGAGGCCGTCGAAGCCCCAGTCCTTCATCAGGGCCACGGCGGACTTGGCGAAGGTCGAGCGCGTGGCATCGCTGGCGGCGGCGGCGGGGAAGTTGGTTGATAAAGTCCAGCCGCCTATCGACAATGCGACCTTGAGTTGGCGGTTCGCTTGCTTGAGCTTGTATAGCTGCTTCACGCAGCCGTAGGCGTTGTTGCCTACGTCGTTCCAGGCTAGAGTTGGGTGGTTAGCGAGCTTCTTTGGTATTGAGTAGTGATATACCTAGGTAGGTAGGTATGTAGTAGTCACTTACAATCACCATCGTAGTGCTTCTCTAGATCCGCATAGGTGTCCGTAGAAACCACAGTTCCGTCTGATTGGACGTTTGCGAACGAGTATAGGACTAGGTTGATCTGTGAAGCGGGAAGCTGTGCTGGTTGAAAGTTTCTCCCGTAGATACCCCTATGATCATATTAGCTACACTGTTCATGATATATACCTAGCTTAGGAGATTATCTGACCAATTTGTGAAGTAGACCATATTCTGGAAGGTGCTGGCGGCACTCTCCTGCTCCTGAGCATTGGCCGGGACAGGGCTGGCAACCCCTAGCGAAGACTGAAGCAGCAAGGTGCTAGCAAAACGTTTGAGGGAGACCATGTTGACTGATTGTTTTGGAAAAAGTACGAGATCGGTCTAAGGAGTGAATATAAGGAGTGAATGAAGCGTAAAGCGTCTGTTATGGTGTGATCTGGAGTGGCTCTTCGTTGAATAAAAGTCGGGGTTCCGATGCATTTATATCGACGATCCCATAAGATATGTCCACTGCGGCACGCTACAACCACCGTTGGGTGATTCACATGTGGCACTGGGATGTGATGGTGGATGCATCAAGACATCCTATGGGGTGTGTGTGAAATCCGGAATAAAGGAATCACTACCCTGGAAAGCTCCCAACGTGCCTCAAAGAGGCTCTCAGATCCATGGCGGCAACGTTGCTACTATCTATAAACCAAAGACGTACTCCTGAGCGGGTACCCCTCGCTGTGCCCCTCGGGCGCGGCCACATTGTTGTAAGGTGGATGGATGGTGGTCATGAGTAGGTCGTTCAGGCTCATGAGAGCTTCATGGCACCGGCAGGGCATATTCGGAGATTGGAAGCCCTCGTGCTTTCTTCCTATTCCGTAGGCGGAAGGTGGACGTTGGAATGTATCTGATATGTTCAAACTTGACAGGTCCGGTAATGAAGGTTGCCTTCACTCAGGGGAAAGCTGTTGGATGCAGCCAATCAACGGCCAGAGAGCTCGACATGACAATACTACCTCTTCTCTTGGGAATAGATTGCAATCAAGGGTGACAGCTTATCACAGGGTGGTATGAGACCATCATCTTCAAAGTTCATACCCTACCATCATTTGACCACTTTAGATCTTGGGACGGTTGTCATACTTAATATCGATAAGTCATGATCTATCTTGCTTTGGAGTAATCCTGTTTGACTGCCCAGGTGGTTTAGTATAAACCTGGAAGGATCAAATGATACAGGGGGGCTAACGTACGCAAGGGCAATGTAGTGTATAAACTGAGACATACAGGAAGCCTTCAAGATTCACTTATATGGGATGGGGTATAACATCGTCCCGACTCCACTAGAATAAGGCCAAGTTAGAATTAGCTTTCCAAGACACACTCCCCACTCTGTTCCCTTACTGAGCAACTGCTAGGGTGGTACCGCACATGGAATCATCTTACATGGTGCCGAGGTCAGGTTCACCAAAGAATCTTTGGCTGACCAGTATTGGCCAAGCCAAGCGCATCCCACCCCTCCGCCGAACGTTGAGTTACATCGAGAGTATATCGGTCATACTTGCAACGTTACTGGATGCCAGAGGAGATGAGTTATCTTGCGAAGCGTCTAAGGTTAGCTATCTGTGATATCGTCGCCTTGAGAAATAGGGAAATATGATGTTGGGTTGTAGTATGTGCGTGGTCGCGGAAAAATAAAACCCCCCTCTCAAAAAGACCCAAGTCTTCAAAGATGTGGTTCGTGATTCGTACTTTGGGATTTGAGCCTGCATACCTAGGTGGGTATCCGGGCGAGGCGCGCGATGCTTGGTTCTGTATGCCCGTGCCCCTGATTTAGATCCTTCGTACGCCTTGTACCTACATACATTAACCCCAGACTTTCAACCTATTTTTACATTAAATGCCCGGGTTGGTATTTTCCCTGGGTAGGCCATTTTTCTCGTCTCTTTTGTTCTTTCCTTGCCCAACAACGTCATTGAAACCCCCAAAACCTATCTTTAGTGTTTTCTTTCTTACCAACGTTTGAGTACGAAGCGCGCGACTGAAGGTCTGGCAATATTTAGGGACGGGTGACTATTGTACATCAGGTTTTAAAGAAAGGATTGTAATAAAGCATTTAGGACTATCCATATGACTCTGCGCTTCTTCAAGTCAAGATAGTGAGTTGCTTGATTAAGGTAAAATAGACGCACCTGTAAGCCCCTTTTCATATGAAAGTGAGAACTTATCTGGGCAATATTACTTTCATGCTTACCTAGACATGGCTCGATCGAGTGCGAATATCTTCCTTCCTATGTATCTTACTGTGATTGGCTTAGCGCGTGGCTTGATGGTGATGGCCTTGGGAATTACGCCGATGCCTTTGCAAGTTAGGTAGGTACGGAACTAGCGAAAGCCGACTGGACTGTGCCACGATAAATCGTCCTGCGCTAATGTTTCGAATGTTTCTTCACCTATTGGGTAGGTGGGCTTTGTACTCTGATTCCTTCGACACGCCGTCGATGATACCTAGTTGGTACATAGATTAGGTACGAAGCCTACCCGGCTCCTAGGTAGATTAGCAGGCTGCGTAGGTGTACTAGGTAAACCACGAAAGATTCGTGGACTCTTAAGGCTCGAAGTTTGGTAGTATAGATCCGTGGCGTAGATCCTATAGACCCAGATCGTCCAATCACGAAAATATAACGAGTACTTTCGGCAAGTAAATGATAATCCTGTGAATAAACCTATAAAAATAAGGCTCCATCTTAGATGGTCGACAATTTGAAGAGACTGCCTGGCAGCTACTGGAAATGATACATAGGCCTGATTCCAGCTAAATGGCGTTTCGGTGTCGATGATTGGAAATGGGGGGAATTTCCGAATTTCAAAAGTGTGTAAAATGGTAGGTAAATAAGCGGGTATCGGATGATAAAGCGGATAGCCAGATGAATGAAATTTTAGTGCTAGATCTTGCGTTTACAAGGCTTGTAAAGTGTAACCCAGATCTGTAGGCACCTCCAGGGCTATCACATATGGTTCCTAGGGACTGAAAATCGCCCAGAATTAGTCCGAGTAGTTATGTCCTTTAAACGCCCCCAGGCTTCACGCTGTGCCCTACCTGCCTACTAGGTAGTATGTGGGTGGGGTGGGGGTGGGGGTGGGTACCTAGCAGGTACCACACCAATTAGTCTGTAAACCTTATTTTCTTGCAGGGACAAGCGACGTCTTTCCAATTTTAGTTGACCGACGTCAACAGTTCTAGTTGATCCTATGTACAATACCTACTACCTACCTACTTCCTACTTCCTACTTCCTACTTAAGCCCGTCACAAAAGCTACTGGCTTTAGCACGTGGCAAACCAAAGCAGCTTACAGTACCTCCCTACTAGATGCCTAGGTTATATGGTTAGAGACCCTATAACTATACTAATCTACGAGAACGAATCCTCCATCGAATATAGTAGTTCACAATGGCAAAGTGAGTACCAAGAATGGGCCTGGTGTCTTACATTCAGCTTTGACCTTTATTAGTTTCTCTTTTCGGTCAGATACCAAGAGCTTGACCTTGGTGATTTCTAATAGAGAATTTCAATTACCTGTATGTAGAGCTTAGCCTGTCGCGAAGCTCGACATACTGCGCAGCTTCGGGCCATACACCCAAAATATGTACGGTGCCGGAATACCAATGGCAATACTAATAAACCCAAGTAGACTATTGCCCCATCCATAATCCAACGCCTGGTACATATAGGGGGTAAAAAGAGGAAAGCCGAACCCTGCTAGGCTGCGGAGCACGACAGCAGCTGCGAGTCCGGACGCCGCGAAACGCGAATAGCTGTCAATGATGTATGACTGCATCGACTGGAGACAAGCGACTGAACCGGCTGAGAAAATTGCCACGCCTAAGTTAGGCATTATCCAATGTAGCCGTGTTTGCACACTCCAGCCGTACCAGAACAGGCCGATGGGGATGAGTACTGACCCGATGAACATCGGCGGAATGCGGAATTCGGGTTTGCCAATGTTATTATGCTTCTCCTTAAGGTGAATATAAATCCTGTCGTTGGCGTAGGCGCTCACTTGCCCGCCAATTACGTAGCCGACTCCAAGCGAAATGTAGTTCAGGCCACCGACACCAACACTTTCGTGGTAGATGTTCTCCCAAACAGATGGGAAGTTCGAAAGCAGAAGGTAGAAGAGTCCAAAGAGGTAGGCCATATACAGAGCGATCACCTGGATAATAGGTTGCGTTACTATCATTCGACAGGGTCTCAAAATTGTACCACCGATCATTGAGAGCAAGCTTGAGCTGCTATCGTGCTCAGTGTATAGCTCGTTGTTTCCTGTCTGTTTTCTTAGGCGGTCTCTCTTACGTTTCAGCAATGTTGCATGATGCGACTCCGGTAGGAAGAAGAACCCGCAGACTTCTATCAGAGCAGCAGCAGTACTTGTAGCCCAAAACACCCAACGCCACGTCGTTCCCTCGGCGATAAACCCTCCAGCAATTGGTCCAACCACGGGACCTAGAAGAGGCGCCAGGCTGTATATTCCGACCGCCCTTCCCCGTTGCTCTGGAGCCCAGCAATCGCTAAAATGAATTTAGGGTTAGGTAATGTACAAGAATAGGCATCTAAGGCATGTTGGTAAGAGGACAAACAAGTTAACGTACCTCAACACTCCGCCGCCAATGGCCAATGGCGCGCTCCCACCAATTCCACTAAGAAAGCGAAAGACGAGCATTTGGGTCTCGTTCCGCGCAAACCCACAGCCCAAGTTCCAAGCTAGGTAGAAGAAATTACTCCACATGATAACCCGGACCCTACCGAAGGTCTCTGACAGTGGCCCGAACAAAAGTGGCCCGATAGCATAGGCGAGGACGAATATTGACAGCGTAAGCTCGACCTCGACGGGGCTCTTGATATCAAACTCTCGGCTGACAGCTGTGAGCGCTGGCGCCACCATTGAAGACGAGACGGGCGAGATGAAGGTGAAGGCGGATATGAGTATTGTAATGGCCCATTTCTTCCTCTTCGGCCAGTTCTTCGGGCACTCCGGGTCATGAGCACCGGACCATGTCACCTTGATACATGGGAGAGGTGTTAGCTTAAAGGCTTCGGTCAAATTGCATCGCGTGAGTGAGTTCTCTCACTGTTAAGGGCACTTACCAAGTTAGAGTCTTCACCTCTGGCTTCTTCGATGACCACGGGGGCTAGCTTTTCGACATCGTGCACCAATTCAGATGAACTGGCATTGCTGGCGCCCTGCTCAAGTGATAAGAACTCTGTTGATGAGTTGTTTACGTTGTGCGGCTCTATTTGAGATGCCAAGGTCCTTGAGGAGTCCGCGGAGCGTAGAGGGTGCTGCGCATATGGCCGTGTCATGATGTCTTCTAGACGGATCCATCCATCGCCTCCCTGCCCTGACGGAGAAGTCATGGCCAAATAAGGTATCTGGTAATTATTTTGGTGTAGAGTATTCCTTTTCACGAAAATCAGGTATTCGGAACGATGACTATCTATGCCTCTCAGCTTCGACGGGTAGATACCTGCTCTGCTGTGAGGCAGGTTCTAAGTGACAATAGGGATGCCTACGGCATGAGCTTGATGAACGAATAATGGATACGTCAGGCATTCTTTTAAATGTTTATAGCGCGTCTGGGTTATGAATTATCTCCTTTCAACTTCTGGGGCGTTATGAAAAGCAAGTAAAGTATGAGGCGGTCCTGTTGCCCCTATTATTCTACCTAGCCTACTTGAATGTCTCACTCATATCTGAAGGGAGAGCTTTCTAAGGATTTACATTTCTCTTCGCATATTCAATCCCAAATCATCCCCTTATTAAGCCACCTCAGAATATCGACTCACCTCACCTCCCTCTCTGCTGAATTGGGCACGTTTGTTTCAACCACCGAAACTGCTAGACATGTTAATCGGCCACTAATCTACACATTGACTCACCTCCCGGGCTGTGGCTGTCGCTAGTGTCTCGCTCGAGATTAGATAGTAAGTACCTACCTACACAGAGTACATTGCGATTGTCCTTTTCGGGATCCAATGGTTCGCCGACCTGCCCGCGAAGAGGAATTTATCGCGACGCGCATCCACGTTCGAGACACTGGCCTAACCCCCTTTTAATTATCTAACCCTTTATCCTAGTGACAGCACACCTACTAACAGTGCCACGACTGATCAACCTAGCCCGTATTATGGAATATTAAACTGCCAGAGCAACTGCACTCCGACCAGTCATGGCCTTTGCCGAGTTGAGCACCAAAGCCTCCATTGCCTGCCTGTCTCCAGTATATCTGCGATTCTTATTGCTGAAGTCAATTATTGTATCCAGAATGTACTCTCTCTCGACTGCATTGGCTGCTTCGTAGGACAATTGCAGCTGCGGGAGAAGCATAGGTCCAGTCATATTCCCTAGCTTCTTGATAAAAGGGATGCACATCCATAACTGACGGCAAAAGTCTTTATGCTCTACCTGTAAATGTGTGTCCAGCTCACAGAGCAGAGAGAGGGTATGGTAGAGTATCCGGTTCATGATCGTACATATCATCAAGTACGATATCACGAAGGACATCGCGTCCAAACTTTCAAAGTGGAACTTGCTGCCCACCGGGCCTTCGGGATCTGGCCGTTCCATCACTCGACCCGCACGACCTTTCGCTTCTATGATTTCCTTACCGAGGCGCTGGGCTTTTTCGTAGAGGTCCGCTACTCGGTGTCGGAAGCCTAGGGCTTGCGCCTCCCGTGAGATGACATCTGCCTCGCTCGAAATACGCCGATGCTCATGTACTAGGCTGGGCCAGAAGCCGTAGTAATAGCCTATCTTGTAGCAATCTCGCTTCTCCTCTGAGGCGGTCTGTTCCGGTAGTGATGATGTCTGCTTGATTACTTCTGCCCAGGGGGCGCTGAGGTAGAAGTTGTCACCACCTCGGACAACCCAACGAGATACCTGTTTGTCCCCTGAGCGTTAGCCAGGCCACGAACATCGAAGAGCGCAGGTGTGTAGGTACGTACCAGCGCCGCGTGATTCTCCAGCATGAGATGGACATCCAGATCATCCCCAAGCTTTGGCGGGCCCTTGCGCAACATCATCGTCTCGATCCCGGAGACATGCGGGGTGCGGTTATATGGCGTGCCAGTGTCGAAGAGCAATTCGAGGCGCTCGAGGATCGTGGCCGCGGCGAGCGTCTCGCACCGCAGCTGCAGCCCACGATCGCCCAGCGCGCGCCGCAGACTCCGCAGCGCCTTGCAGTATAAAGTCCGGTCCACCACCCGCTCGGGCGCGAGCCCCCGTCGCTGGTTCAGCCACGTGCTACACATGAGGGCCACGCAGTCCCGCAGCGCAGCGCTCTCGCTCAGTCGCACGGGGAGGTGAGGGGTGTACCCGACGCACGCGAGGTAGTCCCACGACGCAGCTTCGGTCCCTAGGTACCCAACCAGACGCGCGGCCACGCGTTCTGAGACGGTGGTTAGGGTTCGCCGCGGCTCGTTGGTCGCGAGGCGGAAGTGGCCGAACGAGGCGCCACCGGGGAGGTCTTGGTTCCGGATGATCTCGAGGTTGCGCGGTGGTTGGGATGTTAGGAGTGTCCGTGACTCAGTCTCTCTTTCCACGTGAGATTGGCTACTGCTAGTGATGGTGTGGTGGTGGTGGCCGTTGTGGATGAATTTGGTCAAGTTGGGTGGCCCGGAACAGGATGCGCCAGCACGGAGGCACGGTGAGCAAGTTGGCCATTTCTCATCGCACTGAGACACGGGTTAGTCGTGCGTATACTAGGTAAGTGGCTAGGTTAGATTGGTGCGTATTTGCATATTTAGCACGCTCTTCTTATTTATATACCTTGGTCTTCATCCGCTTGCAGCGCTCACACCTTCGGGATCTTGCTACGCCAACCATGTTTACGAGCGCGTTAATCAATCGAGAATTTCACGAAATGTTCGACACGGGCTTTGAGATGCTATCAAGATATATATAATCCCCCGTCTTATTTATGCGTGGCTGATGGTATGTAGGTATCTACCTAACCTAGGTAGTCATATTTAACATGGACCTGAAGAGAAGCTGAATCGCACCATAATACTTCTTTTGGCATGATTATGTTCATCTATAGGTATACATAGCATGCAGATGGATACATGCATATTCTGCAAGTCATACTGGTTGATGCTCACCCAGGTACGGTTACAGCTTCTGGTTCGTCAGAGTCGTGCTGTAGGTGAGATGTCAGAATGGCTAGGCATTTTGGATGGAGTACCTACATGTAGTAAGGCTGACTTTGCTTTCTGGGGGCATCATTGGAAGACACTTTATCATATTCATGTCTCCTCAAGAGACCATATCGTGTTATTTTAGACGCAAGTGACCTAAGAAGTCTGCGAGTGTAGGTAATATTCCTATAAGATGGACGAGGCCATGTTCCGCTTTGTGGTTATAGGTAATCTCTCTCAATCATGCATTCGCTACCCAGTCTACCAAGAACTTGGTTTTGAAGATGATGCACGTTTCGGTATTTCAAGCAGTTGCTAGTTCAGCCTCCATGGCGTGCAAAATAAAGCATTTGGATGAAGACGGGGTGTATTGAATCACCTACACATAGTTGTCTACGTTGAGTGATTTTCCTCTAGGTATAAATCAACACCAAGTACACGATCTCAAACACAACCAACCAAAAAGCTCTTCATTCCAACCTACCTACCTAACCTAAACAACATTGAAGTGGACTCTATATGACGTTTTCAGAACCCAGTACATAACATACCTAGGTCAGTTAGTTAGTTAGTTAGTTAAATAAGAGCCTCTCTCTCCCAAGATGGATGGATGATCGATCAGAAGAAGTCCCGACATCCATCCATCCATCCATCCATCCAAATACCCACACCACCTACCTAACTATTTCCCAACAAAAGTCACACATCCACGGCTCGTAAATCCCGCAATGGCGTCAACCAGCGAATCAGGGCCCAAAGGTTGAAAAGAGCGCGGCTTTGAGTGGCTGGTAGGGCATGCAAGCAGGAGCAGCAGCCATATAATATAGCGGGGGGGAGCGGGACACATTGGATTGCTGTGGATTTTTTTTTTATATATATAACTAGTTATTGCTAATACGCTTCTAGTGCCGGCTAATATGGTACCTAGTATGTTTGCAGAATAGGTGCATACCATATAGCTCTGCCGCTTGGTTTATAGGTATGTATGGATGGATGCTTTGATCTTACTACCAAGGCAGGTAGCTAGGTTAGCTACGTGCATTAGGTACTAGGTAGGTAGGTAGGTAGGCACATAGCTAGTATGCAATAGTATGTAGTGCTAGATGAGCTTCTTCTTACCTTGTCGTTTTAGGTAGGTGAGTATATCCCACGCACTCTAGGATGCGGGATATGGCTATCCCACTGGAATCTATCTCTCTTGGTTGGCTACCTAGATATCTATCTGTCTTTCTGCTTGCCTTATGTAGCCGAGACTGACCTCCCCACTAGATAGATAGACACACACAAAACAAGCCTGGTGATACTACCTGGGTCTAGGTTAGGGTTTCCCTTGAGGCGAGCGGGTGTGCGGGCGGCTGTTTAGGAGAGCGGAGATCTAGTAGGTACTAGGTAGTAAAGTAATGCAGTAATGTAGTAATGTAGTACCTATCGTAGTAGTACAGGTAGGTAGGTCAGTAAGGCAGACCAGCAAGGTACCTAGGTTAGTCGCATACCCGCAAGCAACAGGGCGAACCCGTCGAACTTCTAACCTGGTTCTCTCCTACCTACCTACCTGTGACTAACTAAACATCCTATCCTCTCCTATACCAACTCACCAGCGCGTCATCATCAACCATCATGAAATCCGCACGCCAGGCCCTCCGCCGTCTCGGGGAGCCCCTCCCCCGTACCACCACCGCGCACCGCCACTCTCTCCGCCCCTTCACCTCCGCATCGCCTCGCGGGTCCCCGCCCGCCGCCGCCCTCGAGATCCAGCAGCAGCAGCCGTCGCCGCCCCCGCCTTACCCCGTCCCCGGCCGTCCGACCCCTGCTGTTCGCCCCGAAGCCCCGGCAGCACCTGCTACTCCTGAGGCGAAGGCTAGAGCCAAGGAGGTACTTCGCGATGCGGTTGCTGCGACTGAGCCGAGGAATGACTGGACGAGGGAGGAGATAGCGGCGATTTATCACCATCCGCTGATGAATCTGGTGCACGAAGCTGTAAGAAGAGCTTTCCCTCCCCCCCTCCCTGTGATTGTATTCTTTGATAGAGAACTGTGTTCTATTTACATTTCTGCGGAACTTGATATAAACCTACACACGCACAAGGGGGAACTAGACTGATAACACCAGAGAACATAGGGCCTGATCCACCGACGCTTCCACAACCCCTCCGAGGTCCAGCTGTGCACCCTCATGAACATAAAGGTGCGCAACCACAACAATATCCCCAATCCCTATCCTTATCAACCCCCCATCCACTAACCCTCCCCCCCCCCCCTCCCCCCAAAGACCGGCGGCTGCACCGAAGACTGCTCGTACTGCGCCCAAGCAACGCGCTACCAAAAGGGGACCGGCCTAACCGCCAAAAAAGTCGAGTCCGTCGAGTCCGTCCTGCTCGCCGCGCGCGCCGCCAAGGCGAACGGGAGCACGCGGTTCTGCATGGGCGCCGCGTGGCGCGACATGCGGGGGCGGAAGAACAGCCTGCGGAACATCGCCGAGATGATCCGCGGCGTGCGCAGCTTGGGGATGGAGGCGTGCGTGACGCTGGGCATGATCGACGGCGCGCAGGCGGCGGAGCTGAAGGAGGCCGGGCTCACGGCGTACAACCACAACGTCGACACGAGCCGCGAGTTCTACCCGTCGGTCATCTCCACGCGCACGTATGACGAGAGGCTGCAGACGCTGGCGCATGTGCGGGAGGCGGGGATTAATGTCTGCTCGGGTGGTATCCTGGGCCTGGGCGAGACGAACACGGATCGTGTGGGCTTACTGCACACGGTTTCGACGCTACCTAAGCATCCTGAGAGCTTCCCTGTCAATGCACTGGTGCCGATAAAGGGGACGCCGCTTGGTGACCGCCCGCCGTTGGACTTTACTAGTAGTAAGTGCCCCCTGATATCGATCCTACCCCCTCCCCTTTCCCTACTCTAGGTAGCCAGCAAACCACCCCCCAGCTTTCACGTTGTAAAGCCTAGTTACCCCTTACCCTTTATCAAAACTAACCAAATAAAACCCTACAGTGCTCCGCACAGTCGCCACAGCGCGCATCCTCATGCCAGCGACCATCATCCGGATCGCCGCGGGGCGGAAGACGATGTCGGAGGAGAAGCAAGCGCTGTGTTTCCTGGCGGGCGCGAACGCCATCTTCACGGGCGAGAAGATGCTGACGACGGAGTGCAACGGGTGGGACGAGGACAAGGAGATGTTCGAGCGCTGGGGGTTGGAGCCGATGAGGAGTTTTGATAAGTCCCCGCCACTGGCGGCGGTTGAAGAGGACGGGGGGTTGTAGGTGGGTAAGTAAATAAAAGCTAGATAAAGAAATGAATAGGTAGCTGGTAAATGGGATGCAGGACTTCACTAGGTATCCTAAATCATAGATAGGTAGATAGGTGCTAGGTACTATGTGCTAGAAATCATAGTCGCGGCTTGTCTCGTCTAGTTGATACATCTACCACAGCCTCTGCACTTTCTCTGCCGCGTTCATTGCCTACCTGTTGTGGCTTCGTAGTAACCGCCGTCTGATTCTGCACCCACACCTCTATAGCGCTGCACAGCCCATCGATTTGTTCCGCCGTGTTAGCCGCGTGCAGGCAAATCCGCACTCTCTCGCTTCCAGCTGGAACCGTTGGCGCCACAATTGGTCGCACCATGTAGCCCGATAGCTGGCAGTGTTCCGAGAGGGCCCGAGGATGCGTGGTGAAGACTGGTATGACCGGTGACTTGGAAGGTGTTTTTCGAACGTGAAGTGTGTGGTGCTGTCCGGGTTGTAGCCGAGCGCAAAGGGCGTGAAGCTGGCGGTGGGTGTAGTGAATCAAGGTGTCCAGGTGTTGTCGCCGCGGCTCAGATTGGCCGCTTATGAGATAGTCATAAACTACATCGATACTTGCTAATGATGTGAAGGTCATCGATGTCGTGTAGATGAGAGTCCTAGCGTAGTTGATCAAGTACGACCGAGTGATGGAAGAGCAGAGAACAACACCTGATGTAAATGTATTAATTTTAATTTCCAGGGGGTTGCCAATAGTTTCTTGTGAAGCAAACAAATGGAATGCTGGAATGATAGATATGACACGTACCTCCTGCGCAACCCATCGCCTTCCCAAAGCCAAGGACTCTTGCCCACACCCGATCTTCCAGGGCGAGTTGGCATACTAATCCGCGGCCCTTTTCGCCGCAGATACCCACAGAATGGGCTTCATCTACGATAATGTAGCCATTTTTAGAAGGCAGGTATCGATCAACCGCATCGGCCACCTCATTCAAAGCCGCGACGTCGCCGTCCATGCTGTATAAGCCTTCTACACAGATGAAAACGTTTGTCTCACCATTACCGGTGAGTTTATCCTTTGAAAGCTGTCTCAAGATATCATGAAGCCCTAAGTTCTTGCTCTGGTGGCGCATGTCATGTTTCCCCAGATTTGGCTCCAGTATTGAGCTATGCGCAAACGGAATCCTTCTGGAAGCCCGGCTCATACGCATTCCATCATGAACGCTCGCATGGATCAATTCGTCGTAGACAATTACGTCCCCAACCTGCGGGACACAGCTAAGAAGCCCGGTGTTGGCATCATATGCAGAGGTGAAAAGGAGCGCGGCTTCGGCGCCGTGGAAAGCTGCAATTTTTGTCTCGAGTGATTCCGCAAATGGCGAGTTACCATCCAGAAGACGAGATCCTCCCGAGCCAAGAATGGACCTGTGGGGGTCGTGCAATATCTTTTTACCCTTCTCATGAACTGCAACTTCGAGTTGTAAGCGTTCTATCAACGATTTCTGTACTGCGGAATTTGTTGACAGGGATAAGTAACCGTTTGATGAGAAGTCGACGCAATTCGCAGGAGTATTGTTTAATCTTCTCAGCTTGCCATTGGATTTTCGACGGGCCAAGACAGAGCCCAGCTTGTCGTCCAAGTGTTTGTTCATGCCTGGCATTGCTGTCTATCCACCTACTCGGTATCTATACCTAGGTAGGTAGGTAGATATGCATGAGCTCAATTCCAAAGATCACAGTGTGTGTATTCGGTAATAGTGAGATGAGTTCATTAAACCAACTAGCCCAGGGCCCTAGGGTAACAAATAGGGGATCGACATCGTAGCTTCGATACTACTACCGCCGCCACTACTACGGTAGATCTAGTGGGGTCATCCATGAATACTTCGCTAAGTTAGAGATTTTCCCGGTACCTACTTCGTAGTATGGAAGCATTACATACCTACATGTACTACCACCCAACCAGCACACAATTCCATTTCCAGGTCATATTCAACCTACTTACCTAGGTACCTAGGTAAACAACGCCAATGTCTCCAGTTCATTCATTACTTTGGCGCTCTCTTCGAGTTTATCAAGTTTATGGAGCCAACACTGATGTCGGGAAGACCATCATCACTACCCTTCTCTGCAAGGCCGCGACTAAATCAGGACGGGTGGCTTACCTGAAGCCTGTGTCGACGGGTTCGCAAGAAGAGGCCGATGACCGGTGTAAGTGAACTTACCCCTAAGTCGTCATTGTACGTCGCTACCTTTGGGTCATACTGACATATGAGAATAAAAAGACATACATACCTAAATAACTTTTTAACTTACCTAGTACACACGTTAACATAATAGAGGATAGTCATATTGAAAAATATGCCCCAGACGTTATTCGAAAGACCTTGTTCCAGTATGAACTTGCGATGAGCCCGCATGCTGCTGCGAAAGGCAAGGTATGAGAATGCTCCTTATCCACCCTTGACGCCACTCGTGAATTAACATACAGCTATAAAGTTAGTACCTACAGACAAAGAGCTCCTTTCTAAGATATATGATTTTGCATCCGAGGAAGCAAAACAAGACGCTGGTTGGCTTTTCATCGAAACAGCTGGTGGTGTCCATTCTCCGGGCCCGTCGGGGACAACGCAAGCAGACTTGTATACGCCCCTGCGATGCCCTATCATTCTCATCGCTGATGCTAAGCTCGGTGGTATTTCGTTATCTGTTTCTGCATTCGAATCCTTGAGACTTCGCGGCTATGATGTCCAGGCAATTCTGGTATTCCAAGATGCCAAATACGATAATGAGCAGTATTTGAGGGATTACTTCACAAGTAGATATGGCATTTTCTTTGCATCTTTGCCAACACCTCCGCACAAAGTAGATGACGCCGACGTAGATGCGGAGAAGTTATCGCTGTATTACAAGGAAGTGGGCGAAAGTAAAATCTTCGCCCAAATCCTTAAACAGTTGAGGAGCAAGCACGGAAGACGCGTTGCAGGACTCACGTCCATGCGCCGCCAAGCAGATAAATCAATATGGTATCCTTTCACGCAGCACAAGCTCTTGTCGCCAAAAGACATTGTCGTAATCGACAGCGCTCAAGGTGATTTCTTCCAGACGCTCGCGCCCGAGGGGGATGAGAAACAACCTATTTTGCAGCCTTCTTTCGACGGTTCCGCATCGTGGTGGACCCAGGGACTTGGTCATGGTAGCCCTTCACTTGCGCTTGCCGCGGCCTATGCAGCGGGTCGTTATGGTCACGTTATGTTTGCCGGTGCCATCCACGAACCCGCCTTGGCTTTAGCGAATACTCTCCTACAAAATATGGAGAACCCTCGGCTTAGCCGTGTATTCTACTCGGATGACGGTAGTACGGCTGTAGAGGTGGCGGTAAAAATGGCTCTGCGGGCGGCTCGACTCCGATATGGCTGGGCTTCAAGTACGGAAATTGGGATCATTGGTCTAAAAGGCGGATACCATGGCGACACGATTGGTGCCATGGATTGCGCCGAGCCAAGTACCTTCAATGAAAACATTGAGTGGTACAGCGGGAGGGGCATCTGGTTTGATTACCCCAGCGTGAAATGCATCAACGGCCGATGGGTGATTGAGATGCCTGATACGTTAAGAGCAGATCTAGGGGACGACCAAGTATTCGAAAGCCTCTCTGATGTCTTCGATATCGAAGCTCGCGAATCAAAGAAGGGACAAGAAGTGTATGAAAAGTATATCGAGAAGATACTTGTTTATCATTTGAGCAATGGCCGAAAGTTTGGCGCCTTGCTCATGGAACCTATCGTCATTGGGGCGGGAGGCATGGACTTGGTGTAAGCAAGCAGCCTGAATTTCCATCTTTGAAATAGTCGAACGCTAACATGAGTGCAGAGACCCCCTTTTCCAACGTGCTCTTGTCACTGTAGTACGTCGTTCGGCAAACCTCTTTGGCTCATGCCAAGAAAGTGACACCTCCAACCCCACATGTTGGACCGGGCTTCCCGTTATATTCGACGAAGTCTTCACGGGGTTGTATCGTCTGGGGAGGTTTACCGCTTCGTCGTTTCTTAAAACCGACCCCGATATCTCTGTTCACGCTAAACTGTTGACCGGTGGCCTAGTGCCACTCAGTGTTACGCTAGCATCAGAGAATATATTTGACGCTTTTAAAAGCGATGACAAGGCTGATGCTTTGCTTCATGGGCACAGCTACACGGCACATCCTATCGGCTGCCAGGTTGCTCTTGAGTCCTTGACTCAGCTGCGGAGGATGGAAATGCGAGGAGAATGGGATTGGGCAAAAGATGCTGACTGGTCAGGATCTCCTAGTAGCCAGTCTAGCGCAGCACAGACTGCCATGTGGTCCATATGGCCATCGCATATGTTGAACTGGATCTCGAATCAGACACAACTGGTAGCGGGAACGTGGGCTTTGGGTAGCATTCTTTCCATTCACATGAAGACAACAGATGGCCAAGGCTACAAGAGCAACGCTGCGCTCAAGTTACAAAGCAGTCTGCTTGAAGGTGACAGGGAGAAGCTGTGGAATATCCACAGTCGGGTTCTAGGCAATGTTCTCTATCTTATGGGAAGCCAGAAGACAACAAAGGATGACGTCGTGGAGATAGTGAAGCAGGTTGAACGTGCATTGTCAACTTAGCGATATAGGCTTTTGTACATAAAGGATCTGGAAAAGGGGATAAAATGTGATAAAATGTGATAAAATGTGAGGCGTTACTTACTTGAGATGCTGAATTGTCTGATGAGGTGACAAACACACGACACAAAAAGTAAACCAATTTAGAAGTGAAATAACTTGAAAGCGCTGGAATATCTCAGAATATCTCAGAATATTTCAGAATCTTTCAAGATTTTACTCCAGTATATAGGAAGAGCATCGAGTAATGGATCTCTTGTCTACGTATCTTAGGCATCTGCTTGGTGCCTAAGTAGAACTTAAGTGTTTCTTGGGTATAAAAGGGTGAGGTGAGTTCTAAGCAAAGTGAAGGAGTCGAAATGGAAATCACCCTACCTACATATGTACATATGTAGGGTAAGTTGGTAAGTTAGTAACTAGGTTACCAGCTAATCGCCCTAATATTAATCAATTGATATTTGAGGCGTCCATGAATGACGTCAATGCTTACCTAAAGTCAGTTATGTCCATACATAGAAAAATGTTTAATTACTATCTAGGTACCAAAGTACCCTAGGTTACATGGTACCTAGTACTAGGTACTACGGTATGACCCTGACACACGGTCCCTTTTTTACCTACCACCAGTTGCGTCGCGCAAAAAGGACTAAAGTTAGGGACTTTTCCGAAATTCTTCCAACTTCAATCACGTTTTGCGACGAGCTCTTCCAACTTTCTAACTCTTGCCCGGCACTACCAGGCAGATTATACAATCCTTATGCTTTGGTTCTATTAGAATATTAAGAGGGCATATGTCCCATTACCCAAATTACACAACTATCTTCTTAAAATCAATTCACCACTATCATCCCTATTCATCATGGGTATTTGCGCCTCGTGTCTCGGTAGGCGACGCCGCGACTCGTACGACGAAGTATGCCCCCTAGCATTCCCAATTCGTGCCATTGGTGTTTACTAATAGGAAAGGATGATGTATCCCGCTTATTATTTGACGAGACGAACAATCTCCAATACGGGAGCTTCGGCGAACATAATCTTAATCCTCAAGCTGATCCGCTCGAGTCGCAACGAGAAGTGGAAGCACTACAGAGAGTAGTTGCCCGGACCTCTAAGTATGCGCCAATCGTTCAATGTTGCATTGACCTGGTCTATTGCTGCCATGCTTATCATATCCCTAGTAACCTCGTTGACGTCTTCGAAATTACTCCACAGGAGTCCCAAAGGACCCAGCCAGCAATGTTTTCCGGTCAAGATGCTCGTCTTGCCCGCTATCAAAACATACTCTCTACACTTCCGTCAGAGGGTGATTTTAATTCTGCAGATTCCGGCCCCGGTGCTGTAGATTGGTTGTTGAGTGAGGATGACATGGTTGATTTACACGGCAAGGCTCCAAGCATCAAGGATGAAGCAGGTGGCCCTCTTGTAGGAACATTTGCAGATATTACTGCTGCTGTGGCAGTATGAAGGAAGCTTCATAATGAATAATGACGCAAATTCATTGAATAAGTGTCGTTGAACTCTGCCAATCAATGGTGCCTGGATTATAGGTGGCCGCCTACATATGTAGTGAAGAGCCGAGCCAAGTCGATTTGGTAATTGGCTTTTCTTTTTCTTTTTCTTTTTCTTTTTTCGTCTTTTTCTTTTTTTGGGTATTCTTCATGTTGCTCTGCTCTGCTCTGCTCTACTCTACGACCCGACCCGACCTAGCTTTCTGGCGGGTCTTGTTCTAATCCAATCTTGGATTGTATGGCGGAGACGGAGATTCTTATACTAAATTAAGTTAACAAAGGACTATCGTCAACCCGCTTTCTTGCGTCTCACTAGCACAAATTCAACCAATCAGGTGATGTGTGTCCAGGGTTTTGAGAGGATGGAGTCCATCAAGTTACAGACACGTGCTCAGTAAACCCGGTTCTCCTTACTAGTAAGTGGGTTTCTTATTTATAAGAGTCCCGCCTGGCCGGTACGCATTTCTACATAGATGCTTCATATCAAAAGGTGATTTTCGTCCGGCTTCGGTGATATGGGAGCAATAGATGTTCTGAAGAGGCAAGAGGCTCACGATAACTCTTCTAGAAGGGGGAAGCGGGAGTCTGTGCGTCGGATCTAACCACTTAGCGGGTAGTCGGGAAGGGCCGCAACCATCCCCCCCTGATATATCATTCCCCCGGTCTAACTATCCACACCTTTAGGGTTATGAGTCCGCTGACAATAATCCACCTTGCGGCAAACAAGAACACAAGAGTAGCATCTATCCTACTAGATTCTGCTTTCCCTTTTCCTTTTGCTTTTGCTTTCTCTCTTCTCTTTCCTCGGACATCTGGAAGATCTTACTATGTACAAATCAAATACCTACTCTTAGGTACCCACTAAGTTGAGGTGTCTAGTATGTAGGTAGTCCGGCAAAGGGGACCCATCTACCTACCTAGGTAGGTAGGTATGACCTAGGTACATAAGGTCTCTGACACTACTCACCTAGGTACTTATTTCTGCGTTCCGGTTTCTATCATCTTTAGACCAAGCAAGATATGCCATACAGCCAGATAAGATTTTATCGATTAGTTCCATTTCTTCACTAGCATTTTGCCCCATTGTCCTTTGCTTAGTCACATTCCAGTCGGGTAGCAGTCACGGTAGCAGTCTTGGTTACAGTCCAGAGCTCTATATTTCAGCCCTGAAAAGGGGGCCAAAGATATCATACAGTGAGACACCCTTATGAACACGATTATGATCAAGTTGTCCAAGGAAAAATCCAGAATCCAATCGAATAAATCGCAGATAACGTACTCTAATGCTCTAAATGGGGTGACAGAATCGAATTCACCGTACAAAAGACCGGCTTCCCAGCATGCTAATCCAAAGGCCACAACTTCCCAAGATGCCCGTTCCCATTTTTTTGACACTACTTTCTTCCACTCTTACGAGTTGTCGTTGTTCTTGTCAACCCGAGACAAAAGAACTCTATTGATCTTGAGTAGCATGATGAACCCCACCCCCCCCCCCCTCTTCACCTCTTGTTCACCTCGTGTATACCGCTAACTAAGGTGTCTACACCACCGAGTACTGCCTACTCTGATGTTGTTGGAGCATGTTCTGGATCGCATCATCAACCTCTCCCATCTCCCTCTGGGCTTTCTCGATCGTTGCCGTTCGGTTCCCTTCCCTCTGCCACCGGTAGATGTCGTTCTGGAGCTTGATATACTTTCGTTGCTTTTTCTCGATGTCTTTGCAGAGTTTGCAGTTATCCTGCTCCTGGTTGGTACAGTACACCAACTTTAGCCCGCAAGTCTCTCCGGTTCGATATTCCTTCGTACACTGTTGTCGGAAGTGGCCCCATCTCCAATACCCACACATCCAGCGCGTCTGTTCGAAATAGCACATGGTCGTCGTTTGAGAGGAGTTAAGTCTTGGTTATTCAGGAGGTCTGGCCTGGCGGTCCACCAATTAGCTAAGCCAACAAAGATATCTTAGCCCCAGGGAGGATTTTTTTTGGGCCGTCAAGCAGCTATACCTGAAGGATTTCCACCAAGGTATCGTTATCAACGTTCACGGTGGACCAAAGTCAAAAAGTTCCCCCTTTTCTGGTATCTGTTGGATTTTTTCTGCTTAATATCTTTTGTTTGGGTTACTCCACTGCTAAGCATGAGTAACGTCAATAGGAAAAATCTGAAATACTTATACTTTTCGTCCACGCCTTGGGTTTCTTGCCCTTTCCACCCGACACCGATTCTCGACTTGCGTTGGCCGCAACCTTCCACCACATATTCGTCAACACTGTGCCCTAAGCTATCACAAACAACCACCGAAGATTGGTTGTTGACAACTCAGCCTGTCTGCTAATTGGGGTTGCATGTCCATTTCGCTACCAGTCCGTCCAACATGTTTTCCTAGAATGCTGGATGGATGCCACGTTGGCCTAGTTGCTTCAATTTTCCACCGGCTCAAGTTCCCCACCCTGGATACAGCCTACGAGTACCTTGACTGATGAGTTAGGTAGTTTACTAGCTACTTGATTCGAGAACTCTGTATGGCGGCCCCTCTTCCCCCTTGCCCCCTTCTTTATTGGGTCGATTTTGATACTTTGGGACGGTTCGCCGTTAACATTGATACGCGGAGCCATCAGCCTCGAGTTTGACACCCTGTTACTACACCCCGTTACACGCAGAGTTTGATCCTTTCTGTCTGCAACCAGGATGTAGCCCATCCCCACTGTCTGTCTATGCAAGCCATCTGGTTAGTTGCGGGTAGGTCTCTCACCACCACGCCCCCCCTGCCTTGTGAGGCAACTTACTCTTTACGACGAGCATGTAATGTCAATCACTGGAACAGGGGACCATGTTATGTCCCTTGCCACGTCTCGGGTCATTACCTTAAACGGATGCCCAATCGTTCGCCGCCAAAAAAAAAGGCCAACCTTTGAGTATACTCTGCTTCTATAACAAATAAGTTGAGTATCTCAAAGTCTCGGCCTAGACGGTTCCCAATATTTGCGTGGTTTTATCAAACTACTTAGTACCTAGCAGGTTTTTATTTTTTAATTGCGTATTTGCCACTACTTCTAGTTGCCGCTCCTCCCACCGACTTTATCTGATTGGGCTTCCATCGACTTATGTTCCTCAACTTGTCCAGTTCACCATCAAGCCACATCGGGAAAGAAAGATATCGTACTGACGCACTCTGAGTATCGCTTGCAGCTAACATATATTACGTATTTGTTCGAGCCCTTCCTGGCATCCGATATACCCGTCTAAGGCGTTGCGGAATCTCATGAGTCCTTTCCGGGAATGGACAACACATCGTTCCTACAGGGGTAAAATGTTATGATGGTGGTTTCGTTCATAGTAATAACCCTTTTTAGTTGAGAAAATAGGCTACCTTCCTGCGGCCACCTCTTAGCTAGGGCCAGATAGGGTAGGCCCAGGAGTTGTGTTTTCTATGGCACTACAAACGCCTCCTATACACGTGAAACCATATCAAGTCACATATAGATAGAAACCCCCCTTCCCTCCCCCCTATTCGGGTTATACACGAGTCAGGTAAAACTTCAGATCTTCAAACCGGGGGTTTCTTTAGACCAGCGACGTGGCAATGCCTTTCTGGCCGGGCTAGGCCCACCTGCACGATTTCGCCCCCGGCTTGTGCAAGATGCGTGCCCAAGAACTCTGGGGAATTCGGCCGTGGACACTGTTGCTTCCTAAATTATCACCTTGGTTAAGATATGAAATGGGCTACTATTACGGCCGCATTCCAGTCCTCCTCCAGGATGGGCCTATGGTGCTGTAAATAGGGAGAGAAAGGGGGGGAAATAGAAATAGCCCGAGGATGGTGACAAGAAAAAAGCAGTTTGCAGTTTTTACATAGGGCATTAGTGAGTGTGACATGAATTCCTTCCAGATTGTGCTGGAATCAGCAAGAAATCAAACTAGATTCCTAAAGAGGCTTTCTGTGTTTCCCCAAGGAAGTAAGGAATTATAATACTTTTTTTGTAATGGTTACTCTCGATAAGAATAGGACTACGTATTTGTAGCCACAATGCAAAATATAAATACTACCTTGTTTTAGGAAATCGAGGCCTTTGTAAATTCTGAATAGGCCAGTTGATGGGCTTCCCAAAAAGGAGGATAACCCGGAAATCAGGATGATGACATATTCAGCTCATGAACGACCTCCACACATGCGGGATGTTTGCTTTAACCCACGGCAGAAAATTTTATCTATGGTACTATTTGTCAAGACAGGAATCATATCACGAGACATAGGTCGATACTTGGACAACAAGCCCGCGTGTTGTCTCGCTAAATGGAGTCCAACCCACGTCACAACGAAGCGGACGTTCACCCCCGGGCGGCAAGGGATAAACATGAAGAGAGAGAGAAAAAGGAAAGAGAAACAAACTAAAAAAAAAGATTTCAAGGTCTCGGTATGATCGTAGGGTGATGTTTATGTATAGCCCATCGTCATTGTTTGCATATACCTACTGCTAACCCGGGCGTAAAAAACGCGAACCCCAGGTCAACACGGCCATATGAGGCGGCCCAAGTAGGGTTGTGAATAAACCCATTTTCGGGAAAATTATGGATTTCCCCCCTTGGCCTTGTACCCCACGGCCCGTTCCGTTCATATTAACTCTTAGTAGACAACAAGTAGGTAGATAGGCAGGTTGGTAACTGGGTTAGGTTGGGCTTGGGGATCTATGTACCTGTCAGCTTTATAACCCTGGAAATTCTTTGCTTTGACATCTGCAGCTTCAACGTAAATCATGAACCCGTCCGTACCTGGGACACTTCCAGGAGAGAGAGAGGGATACCTGACGTTAAAAACTTGATTTCGAAACAGCCAATCAGAGGCGTTTAGAAATACAGATACCTAATAATAAAAATTTAAGGTGATATGGGAAGAAACAAAGATTTCGAACCAGGAGCATCATAATTCGGGCCACACTTTGTCCAAATCATGTGCAAGAAATGATATGCGCATTCCCTTAGTTCGAAAGTAAGCAGAAGAGCCGGGCTTGGTCCCCTCTAGCCCAATAATACTCCGTGGCCTCTGAACAGAAACAAACTCGCCCATCCATCGACTTACACTTACCCACCTCTGATGCTATAGGGGTGGCACACCCCCAAAGGGGGGGGCGTGGGGAGTACGAGACCACCCTCCCCCCATTAGATGCAAGTGGCATGCAGCTTTAACCCACCCGCAAGTGTTTGACTAGAGGGAGTGAAGATCAGCCATGTGTTCCTGTTTTGTTAACAGCCTCTTGAAGCCCTGCACTGCCAGCTCATTGGTTGGGGGCTGGAACCAGGCAAGTCGCCGCAGCGGGATGTACTTCAGTCCCATCCGGAGGATACTCACAGAATTGTTCTTGAAGAAAGAAAAAAAACAAGCCGTGATGTGAAGGTCGGTCTGTTGTACGTACGTACGCACATACGTAATGTAATGTACGCTATCTACCTACCTATCTATCTTGCTTTAAGTCGGTAGAACAAAGAATATAATGCAGCAGAATAAAAATATACATGATATCTGATGTCTGCTGCTGCTTCTTAACTCTTGGCCTGATCTTTTATTTTTGTTCATCGACTCGGGCTCTCCCTTTCGCTCTGCGGTACCACGAGCAGCTCGTCAACACGACTGGGCCGGATTCGACGAACCGTCGAACCGTCAACGGACCGCGTTAAACAAAACAAAAAAAACCTGCAACCGAGTAGCCATTTTCTTTTTTTTTCCTGTTCACCGTCTCTTGGACTGTCCCGAAACGAGGCTTCATCGAGTCCCCCCTAATGGCTACGGCTTTATCCCTCATCGCCTCCTCGTTGGACAGAGCTATGAGTTGTCCGTCTCAGCGACATTGATTCTGACGGGGAGACAGGGGTGAGTGATTGGAACGGCTCCGTTGCCGACTCTGCCTTGGGAAATGGGTTCACAGGGTGTACTCCACAGCGGATGTGCTCGCATCGCATAGATGCAGGGTGATCATTTTTTCTTTCTTTCTCTTCCCTCTCTTACATTCTTGCTTCTCTCTTTCTAACCTACTCATACATCTTGCATTGCAGGGTCACAGCTAGCTAATTGAAACTAGTTCGCTCTATACACACGCATTAGCTAGGTACCTATAAGCAGCCCAGTGGTTAGTTGAAGCCTCACCCTAAAGGGGGAAAAGAGGGATAGAGAAATAAAGAAATAAAGAAAGACTAGGTATAATTGGGTATGTACCTTAGGTAGGCATAGGCATAGGCATAGGCATGTTGGCCACCACACTCCCCTCTTTCCTTTGACCCCCTCGGAGCCCAATTGACCGGTCATATGGAATGGGCAGTTTTCTGCCATTGGGCACTGATACTAACCGAACAGAGCGGCCAAGGTGGCGGCCGGGAAGGGAGAGGGGAGAGGGGGATCGCGACCACGTTGACGGCCAGAAAAGGAGACCGCCTTCGGCCCCTCAGGGCCGCGCCGGGCTCCACCGTTCGTTCGGCGGATGTTGTCAAGGGAGGGGGACCCCTCTGGACCCTCCCCCCTCCCCCTCCCCTGGAAAGGTGAGATACACGTCATATCATGTCCACAATAAACTTTCTGACTTACAGCACCCACGTTCTTTATATGTCAGGTACATGCAACGCGTCGGGCGGGTTTCCGGGAATTGTGACGAGTAACAAGACTTTTTTTTTTCTTTTTCTTTTCTTTTCAGTATAGCTTCCTTAGTTAGGCCGAATTGAGCTTTTCACCAGAGCTAAGTTAATGCATAGAACCTATTTGAGTTGTGTTTTTGCCCTTTCCGGAAGAGAAATGAATTGTTAGAGAAGTTTGGTTTCGATTGCGAGTCTATAATAGTCTAATAGTATAGCCCCTTGAGTCTTTATATAGAAACTCGTACCACCTTTACTGTCTTTTAGGTTCAATGCTGTTATTACTCCATGCCTGTATGGAGACCAACGTCTAGGTTAGATGTACCGAGACAGACAACACATTACTATAGTTACCTACCATGGTACCATTGATAGTCTCTTCAATGTCTCTACCACTTTAACCCCCCTGCCCTTTTCCGATCGTAAATGTATGTATAATCGTATCTGGATTAGAGGAATCAAGCGACTAGTTATAGTATGTACAAAATACTAAGGTTAGGATCGTTAGGTAGGCAGGTATGGCATGTACAGTAGGTAGGTAACATTCAAGTTGTGGGGTATGTGACTTTTCCGTGGATCTCGAGTATACCCAATCCCAATACGAACACGCCCCCCCCTGGCTTTATTGTAGGGAGGTATAGGTAGGTTATCTACTTTACCTACATTAACTCATACATATGCGCCTAATTTACTACGCGTGATGCGTACATGACATCCCGCGCTTCTCGTCCATAGCCAAAAGATGAAAAAAGGTTCTTAGAAGCTCTACAGAAAACTTCTGTGGATCTCTGCCGTCTTCAACCAAATCTGTGTACGGTACCTATATCGGGACACGGCAGGCAGACGGACGTTAAAATATTACCTAGTGGGACGAAAGCGTAACATCTATACCTACATGTATATAAAGAGCCTAATTTGACGCTGCGTACATACATGCCTACATGCCTACATGCCTACATGCCTACATAATATATACATATACATATATCGCGGATCTTGGGTCATCTAGTCCCGCTCTCGTGCGGTATTCTGCAACTCATTACGATCTGAATTTAGCATTTTCCAGCTGGTGGATTTTTGGTTACCAGGTTATGTTGGTACCTATAGGTAACCTACATAAGCCTTAATAGGTCCCCTAGATGTCTTGGGATGGCACAGTAAGTTCACACGGACCAGGGGTATTCTCTATACCAAGCACCTAACAGGCACTCCAAGGGTTACAGTAGGCAAAGGAATAATTGATACATACATAGAATAGAGTCAGGTTACTACTACTACCTAAGCAATTCCATGTCCGGCTTTCCCTCGGACTACTAGGTATCCTTCGAGTCAACTCATGCTGGGTAGGTATCTCTGTCTTGGTCTCAGAATGGGCTCACGCCTAGTGCTTTCTAGGTATGCAAATCGTTCGAAAATACTACTTTCTTCCAAGAAAAATAAAAATAAACAAAAAAGTCCTACGAAGTATAATAGAATATAGCCGAATACTGAGCTCGCTGAGATGGATTTATTTAGACGCGCTCATTGGATAGGTAAGTTCAAGTTGCTAACGATTTCTTACCAACCACCAACCACCAACTAGTTACATGTGTATGTAAGAACGATACCGCTAAACACCGTAATCAATTATAGAAATGGGCAATCCGGACACTGTGATCACCGGGCGGCATTCATTGAGAGTCCGTGCATTAAGTAGCTTAAATAGTTTGGATGTGCTTAGCTAAACATAAATCCTTTAACCTTGTATATATATACGTAGGATGTACATGTGAATTGACAGTCAAAGTGGAAATACCTGCCCTAAGCCTACATGATGTTGATAATACGTGTAGGGCAGCTGCAGGGTACAGGTATGTTACTTACAAGTATCTAGAATTTAGATATATACAAGCTGGAGATAAATGTGGATAGACCTATATATTAAAAAGATAAGATTTAAGGATCAAATTTTGCTACTAAAATATTCTTAAATACATACGGTGGCCCAATAAGACAGCTGTGCCAAAATGAAAATAATGATTAAGTTTATTCCGAATTTAATAGGCAGTCCCACCTTTTAAGAAAGAAAGGCATGTATATCGGTACTTTAGCTAGTTATATTGGATAATTGAATAGTATTTTCTTAAAAATGTTATATTTTTTACCCGTATGGTTATGTGACTTAGTCATGTGACATGGCTATATAAGGTTATGTAATAACTATTCCCACATGGATAGTTTTCTGAAACATATAGCTACATATATGCAACCGGTATCAATCAAAAGATCATTTAATTACGGATTGAATGATGTAGGTTGCATACTGGTGCGATATCTGGTTGAAAGGTTATTCAGGTAGATATATCGTGGGTCATCACGTGATACCCCTTAGCGTGACCTCCAGGCGGCTCCAAAGGCTCCTAGCGTGGCTCCAAGGGCTCTTACTATGGCTCTAGGGGTGATCACGTGCCGTCCGGCCTGCCACCTACATTTGATTAACTTTGCAACCACGTATCGCCTCAATTCGAGACCTATATCAATCAATTCGTAATTGAATGCACTTTCAATTGGATTTGGTTGCATATATGTAGCTATATGTATCAGAAAAATATTCAACATAAGAGGCTAGACCTTTGATTAATACGAAATGTGGTAGATAGGTAAGGGATATGTGGCTAGGGGATATGTGGCTAGGGGATATGTGGCTAGGGTATATGTGGCTAAGAAGTGTGTGTAACAAGTAGGTAACTAGCTTAGTGCCTTTTACGCTTATTAATAAAAGTCACGTTTAAATCATAAATGCATCGTACATGCAAGTTATTAGGTATGTAGGAAAAGGGGATATAGCCAGTACTTAGCTTACTATATAAAGTAGTATCGTAGCTCAAGTACTTTTTATGCAAGCTGTACACGTATATGACAATATTTACTTATCCATAAGCCTCTCTAAGTACAATCCACTCTTTTCACGTACTCGTAGCACTGTTCTTAATTTCTAAATTCGGAATAGTCAATCTTAATTTTTGATTTTAGCACAGATGTCTTATTGGGCTACCATAATACATAACCACAATGTTTTGCATTTTTCTTTTTGGCGTACCTGCCACCATCTACTAGGGGGGAACAATAATGCTTATCTTAAACACCTCTAGGCTTTGTTTTAACAACGCTAATAAGCTCTAATATAAACGTTTTTAAACCACACAACCATTTAATGAGTATTAAAGATAGGTGACGCTATATTAAAATAGTAATAAAATGCTAAAAATATAGTCTTTTAAAGTAAGGGGTTAATCGGATAAATAAGGTATAATACATCTTATATAAGAGGTAATAAAATGAGTTATAATAGCTAGTAAATTGTGGGCTTTTTAAATTAAATAAATGGTTTTTAGATTTTTTAATTTAAATAAATTAATTATGGATTTTTTAATTAAATAACTTTTAAATAAACGGCTTTTAAAATAAATAACTTTTAAATAAACGTTAACTTTTAAAATAAAGCTTTTAATTAATAATAACGTTTTAATTAATAAAAGAATTAAAATAATTTTAAAAATAATAAATGATGGGACTCAAAAGGTCAATCAATCAATCAGTCAATAGAGAATATAGAAGAGAAGAAGAGAGCTGAGCTCCCAGCGTCTCAGGCTGGCTATATATACACAGATAAGGTTCAGCAAGCTGTGGCAGCAGCAACCATGGGGATGCCCACATGGCAGTAGCCATGGATAGCCACGGGAGTGGCTATCCACGTCCATGGCCACATCCACGTCCATGACCATGTCCTAACATCACCCCCCTTTCAATGGAAAGGATAACGTCCACGTTATCCACACCCAATACATACACACATGTGTGTTGATCCCTGATACTAATCTCTAAGCTGACCCGTGCTGCTTCAACAAATGGAAGCGACTCCAGACAGTCCTCCTAGCGGGATACATGTGCTTAAGCCCTAGGTGGTTGGTGTGGTGTTAGGTTGCCTGAGGCTCTGCCGATGGCCTGTGCGTTGAGGCTCTATTGCGGCTCTGCTGATATATAGGGATAAAGATATAAGGGGAATAGTGTTTCCAAGACAACCATGTTGAATGGTTGTGTTGGAGGGTCTCGTCGGCTGAGGGGACCGAGAATTGAAGGATCTCGTCGGTTGGAGGGACCGAGAATTGAAGTAATAAGGATGGTTCCAGCCACGAACGTCTCCTGGCCAGGGAGAGCATTCGTTGCGCTCGGTGGGTGTCGGACCGGCGCCGGATATGCTGAAACAGATTGATATATCTATGGGGGTCGGTCGGATTGAAGAGAGGTAGTTGGACTGCAATGGATAAATGATATAAGAGTTGTCCCAGGTGCGTAGGTATCCATATAGCAATGGATAAGAGATATGGTCAATTAATAAGGATGTGGTCAATGAATAAGAATAGGACATGAATAGGGATATGGTCAATGAATAAGGATGGGCAAATAGGGATATGGTCAATGGATAAGGATGGGGTCATGGTTGGTCCATGATTAAAGATATGGTCGATGGATAAGGATGAGATCAATGAATAACAATATGGTCAATGAATAAGGATGGGGTCCATGGTTGAATAACGATATGGTCAATGAATAAGGATGGGGTTATGGTTGGTCCATGATTAAAGATATGGTCGATGGATAAAGATGGGATCCATGGTTGATCAATGAATAAGGATGAGGTCCATGGTTGGGCAATCAATAACGATATGGGCAATGGATAAGGATGGGGTTGTTGATTGACCCTTCAACAACCAAAAGGTCTGAGGATTTTCTAGGTGAGCATATTGCTCACCCTTCGGATGAACCGGGATGGTATGGGGGTTGGAGGTCTTCCAACCGTAGCAAGAGATGCTACCAGATGATGGGACTCAAAAGGTCAATCAATCAATCAGTCAATAGAGAATATAGAAGAGAAGAAGAGAGCTGAGCTCCCAGCGTCTCAGGCTGGCTATATATACACAGATAAGGTTCAGCAAGCTGTGGCAGCAGCAACCATGGGGATGCCCACATGGCAGTAGCCATGGATAGCCACGGGAGTGGCTATCCACGTCCATGGCCACATCCACGTCCATGACCATGTCCTAACAATAAAGGTTTTAATTATTAAAAAAAAACTAAAAACTAAAAATAAGGCTATTATTATAATTCTTCCGGTAAGGGGTTACTAAATAAATATAGGTAAACTTATATATTAAAAGGATAAGATTTAAAAATCAAACCTTGCTATTAAAATGTTTTTAAATATATAACCATAGTGTTTTGCATTTTCCTCTTTGGCGTATCTGCCACCATCTGCTGGATGTCAGATGGTGGGGGATATTTATGTACATAGATCATGTACATGTGTACTAGGTATACTATTAGTAGTACCAGTTGACCTACATGTAGTACTGTACCATGGTTGAGTTCCAATGTTGGCTTGTGACGAACGCTTGAAACACGATTCGTACCAGTCCAACCTTAGAAGAACCATAAACCACAACCACTGCCACAACTGTCAACCACACAACCACAACCACTTCCTTTACCACTACCTGCTCCACCTGTAGACCAGACCACCATTCGTCACTCTCACCTAGCTCACCAACATCTCGAATTCAATTTCATCTAATCCACCAATTTTATACCGCCTATTATTTGGCCTTTTATGTGTATCAGTGATCTTTTTTTGTCAGCCCCTCCAGGCACATTTTTTGTGACTGCTCATTTCCAACTACTGTACCTTCGTAGAGAAAGAGACTGAAAGAGTCCAGCCTTGATGGCCGCCTTCAGTGCCACCTTGTCTTGCACGAACCTCGACCGATTAAGCGGCCACTACATCGCATCGCATACAGTGTGCTATTAACCCTTAACCCTTAACCCTTAACCCGCGTCATATTGCTATCATATCTACGCGACCCTACTTTACTTTATTGATGAAGGATCTTGTACATACATAAGTCACGAGCTCAAACTAGTTGGGAATAGCTTCCTGGGCACTGCCAGCCCCATTCCATATTGAGCCTTTCCCAAGGTTATAAACATACCTAAACATACATACATATCTACTCCTAGCCTACCTACATAACAGCAAGGGACCCAACCTCACCGGGTGCAAGCAGATACCCACGCAACAACTCAGCTGTGCTGCTTTTTAACACACACTCCTGCCTAATACTCACCCTGGCGATTGGCCACTCGGGGAACGCGGATCTTGTCGAGTTGGCATACAAGTTGGCATACAAGTTGGCATACGGTGCTGTGACTGATATTCACCATCACACCTTGCTGTCATCCTACGGCCTATACTCACCCACTATCTCACCGAGGACAACGCACATTGACCTTGTCGTACAGTATTACACCTATCGTCGTATACCTGACTCTACACTGTGGTCACCTGACTAATAATATCCATTCTATCCATACTACCATTCCATCACCATTGACACCTAGGTAGTAGCCCCGCGTATTGCTGTCTTTGCTGTCTTCGCTGCCTGCTAAACTGCAAACATGTCGGCTCGCCAAATCCCAGAGGAAGCGGGCGACTTGCAACAGCAGCAGCTTCTCACCAAAGCCCGCGATCTGACCTTAGTCACGTCGCGTCACGCCATGCCGCATACATCCTCTCTAGCTGTTGCCTCGTCGTCGGTTGCCGAGAGTGGCGATGCTACCCCATGGGAGCCGGCCTTGCGAACGGCCACCATGCTTGATGCCCAACCAAATTCCCTGGTTACGGACTTTTCAGATCCCGACCATATGGAAATTTACTCTACTATGCTTCAGGATGAGCAGCGGCCAGCCGCGGGTCAATCTGTTATTGCTTCATGCCCGTCACTAGATGCGGTGCCCTCGTCGGGAGCATCTCCGCCATCGCCGGCTGCGTCATCTTCTTCCAGTAAAAGTCCACAAAGGGAAAGAGCGGCAGAAATCGTGATGACGGGACGGTCCATCTTGTTGCGCTGGGGGTGGGACTCATTGAGTTTAGACGGACTGCCGAATGAGATCCTGACGCATATACTCACCTTCCTAGACGTGAGCGATCTGCTGTCCACTTCCAGGGTATGTGTACTTTGACCTATACCATCTTTGGGTTAAGAAAGCCGAGTTCGGTTCTCATGATTAGGACTTTATTCGCGTTACACGGCCTGGTTTTTGTTTGCACACACATGTAACATGATCATGAGCCATTATTCTCGCACTTGCATTTATCCCATGAGAGCTCAGAACCAGAAACTCAGATCCGTGTTGATCTCGGCCTAATACACCCTCTCCTGATTAACCCCCTTCTTATTCCCTGCATTATCAACTCTCCTAAATGATATGACGCGTCGTTGATCATACTATGCTAACCGTAACGATAGATTAACCATCACTTTAGGACTCTGTCCTTACACCCCATCGTGCACGCCCTTCGTCTACGGCGCGCCCGTCTCTCCCTTCCACCCCTCTTAGCTTCCCCCTCTCGACCGACGCTCACAGAGTTGATCGCTCGGCACATCTTCCTAACGCACACAACGCAGATTTCGCGGCGGCTTGCGCGTAATCTGGTTGCCATCCGACTTTCACGTCGGCTGCCACTGCGACCTTCTGCCGAGTCGCTTGTGCAGCGTGGCGTGCTGCCACCCGAAGTCGTCGAGGGCAGCGTAGCCCCTGGCCTGGTCGCTAAGAAGCGTGCCGTCGAAAAGGAGAAGCTGAAGGACGGCCTCCGTCGCTGGGTCGGCGCTGTCTGGCGCGGCGAGGTTAGAGAGCGAAGTGAGGGTGTCAAGAAGTGGGAAGAGCACGCTGGCGTTGGTAGAGTGTGGCGACTGAGGCGATTCTGGGAACGGGTAGGGAGAGATGGCCCCGGACAGGCGCCAGGGGTGGCGTGAAGACTATCTGATTTGTCTCTAGACGGCTTGGTCCCCTCGTTGTTTGATTTTTATCTTATGACGTATGATGGATGATTGTTCGTCAATCATGGCAAAACAGTACTATGAGGTTGGATTGACGAATGGATTAATGATTGATGAAGACTGTAACGGTTGGCTAACAGGACGATTTATTTATGACAGACCAACCCTGGCTCTGCTTGGCCTTGCTAAGCATTCAAGGTTATGTTTAAATGCTGAAGCCAGATGACTTCGAACGATCTATGGTAATTATGTATATGGACTCGGTGTACCGGTGGGATATCTGTGTTTTGGGGGAGGGTTATTCTTCTCTCAATCTTTTTTCATCTAGGGATCTCAATTCGCCTATCGTACAATAAGATAGTACCTATGACAGGAAGTAATCGGTAGTATGCTGAATACCTAACTCGCAAATGCAAATGCAAGTGTGATGTGTACCTCCCCCTTTTTTTTCCCCCTTCCCCCTTTTGTTTAACCAGCTAACCACCTATGTAACCCCCTATAGAATTTTGTTTGTGGGCAGCAAAGCAAGACTGAAGAACGCCGCCCCCTATGCAGATATTAAGAATTCCGATTTCTGTTTCGTCGGGTCTAGTTTAGTTCAGGGCTGCCCTGTGCAAGACGAGTCTGATGATATTATGGTGTGGGTGGGTGGGTGTATGTTGCCATCAGACTTGTCTTCTCTTCTCTACTCCTACTTCTTCTCATCCCTGCCTGCCTGCCCGCCTGCTTCCGAGAGGAAATTTCCTTCTCTCTCCTGGTCTCCTGGGTTACTTTCTCTACTATATATGTGTACGCGTTCTGGTCCATTGTCGTTGTTCGTTACTTCTTTCTTTCTGTACGCCTTTTGTCTTCACCGGAACCGGAAGGCATCCCAATCATCCTCATCCTCGTCATCATCGGAGTCGTTATCGGCGGAGTTGTTGTCGTTGTTGTTGCTGTTGCTGTTGTCCACGCCACTCTTCTTGTCCGTATCTGCGTCCGCGTCTGCGTCTGCGCCCAACGGTGAGCCCTTAGCCATCACGATGTCAGAGGAGGCGGATGCGTTGCTGGATGTTCTCGTGTTGTTGATGTTATTGTCGCCATTATCGTTATTGCCGTTGCCGTTAACACCCTCATCACCACCCACCACAGCACTTCCTCTGCGCCCCTTCCTCCCCTTCCCCCCCTTCCTCAGCGCCTCCCTTCGCTCCTTTAACCGCCGCACGCGGCTCTCGAGCTCCTCCATCTCCTCGAACTCGGCCTCCAGAGCGCGGGTGGCGTCCTCGCGCTCGTCGGCTATCTCGCCGTCGAGCAGCAGGTGCTTGCGGCGCTCGTTTTCTTCTTCTCGCGACTTGGCGGCGAGCTGGGCGGTGGAGAGGGCGGGGGCGGAGATGATGGCGTCGGAGGTGTAGGGGTTGGTGTTGGTGCTGGTGTTGGTGGGGGTCACGGGGGTGGCGACGACTTCGGCTTCGAAGGCGGCCCATTCTGCTTCGTCTACGGCTGCTGCTGCTGTCTGTGTGTTGGTGGTAGAGGTGGATATGGGGAGGCTTGTCGCTGCGGCGGATGAGGGTAGCGTGGCGCTGGTGGGCGGTGTGCTGTTCGTGTCGGAGCCCATGAGCGGTGAGCGGCGGCCGACATGCGCGGCTTTGGGCGTCGAGGTGGCGGAGTTGGAGCCCCCGGCGGCTGGGGTGGCGGGCCGCGACGGTATCGCGATCTCGACGCCGTGGCCGGGCGGGTTGGACGTCCGTCTCGAGAGCTCAGGGGGCGTCTGCCGGTTCTCGCTGCTGCCGTGGTTCGACGCCGCCATGTCTGTTCTGCTCCGCTTCGTCCGTATCGTGTCCTCTGCATCGTCGTCGTCGGCCTCGGACGTCGAGTCGTCGAGCTTGCGTTTGCCCCCGTTGTCGTTGTCGCTCCTATCTACTAGCTGCGGCTGCGAGTGGTTCTGGAGCCGCTTCGTGTGGCTCGGGCCTCGGATGTGACCTTCCCACAGAGCGTCGGACTTGATGGGCTCGTGGCATAGCTTGCACAGCAGCTTGCCGGCGTCCGAGTACGCGGCGTAGGGGTGCTTGATGCGGTTCTCGGCGCGGTGAGCGCGCAGGAGAGCACGGGCGTCTGCCATTGTGGGCGGGTGATTATTATTGTTGTTGTTGTTGTTGGGTGTGTGGAAGGGGAAAAGGTAATAGATTTTACCTAAGGTAAGAAGTCAAGAGTAAATTAATTGGTTGAATTTCGATATAGTGAGGTTTTTGAATTAAAGGAGGTATGGGTTTGTTTAGAAATGGATGTCACATGAAGTTTTAAAGAATCGTCATGGTGACGATAGTGTGGCTGCTGTTTTAGAAAACGAATCAATTAGCTTCTGTGAGACTGGGCCCAGTTACACTAACCTAGTCTGTTGAGAGCCGTGGACTTCAGCAAGATGCCGCACGGTTCAAGGGTTGTTTTAAAGATTCATCAGCCACAGCTACAAAGCTCGGGTGCCCCGCACCTTAACATTTTCCCCAATTCCCAATTGGAGCTTCCTATTGCGCTAATTGCGCTAATTGCGGAGTAAGTGCAGGGGCAGCTCTCGGGCTTCTTATCGATAACTAGCGAGCATCGTTTCTGGAAGCTTGTTGGAATCCGGCGAACGCTTTAAACTTGGACTTAGCATTCAACCAACTCCTCAATCCATCAACCTTGCATAGTAGCATACATGCTTACTTACTTGGTTACATGCTACAATTTATTTAAACCGACTGTCGATTCAAGCAAAGCACATCTGACCATACAACTTACAATTTTATCACTCCGATACATGTTATGGAGGAGGAACAGCCTCAAGTCTCCTCCACCTGGCCCCCGCCGCCTCCCTTCTGGCGCGACTTCAAGCCTGAAAGCCTCGCGCGAATAGACGAGCTACGGAAGCAACAGGCAGAAATCGAAGGCGCCACAGATGCATCCAAAATCCGTCTACGAGGCCTCCCGCGCGAGCTTCGCAATCTTCAGCCGCCGATAGAACCAGCAGACGGGGTATGGAGAGTGTTTGGTGATACATACAGACTGAAGGACGAGCTCCCGAAACTCGAGGATGTAGATGTTAGACGCTTATTCCCAGACGCGGAGGACAGGGATCCTAATGGAGCACACATCGACCGCGCTCTAATATTAAAGAGGATAGCCAAGTCACTACTGCTGAACTTTTTGGAACTTGTCGGGATTATGTCTATTAATGCTGATGCCGTACGCTGTCGCATCTTTACCAATACTACTTTGAAGGCCATCTAACTGACTGGGATATAACATAGGCTGCTGAGAAGATTCGCGACCTGGGCGACCTGTTCCTAAACTTCCACCATCTTATCAACGAGTACCGACCACATCAGGCGCGAGAGTCGCTCATCTCCATAATGCAGGCGCAGCTAGACCGCACGCGAGCCGAGACAAATGCGATTCGAGATGCCAAAGATAAAGCCGAGCGGATTATGGAAGGGCTGGGAAGCCTTAAGATCAAAGAAGATATCGACAGCTTACTGAAGAAACCCGAGAAGCCGCCGGCGTGGATAACGTCGAACAACTTGTGGGCAGCGACCGAGGAAGACCTCTAGAAGGGGGAAAAATGCGTAATAGCCCTAGGTAACGCTAACTACGGAATCTTGATCTATTGCTTGAGACAATATGCGGTGGCTACTACTGGTGTGGCAACTTTTTGAAGGCAATTAAAAATGATACCCCTTGGGTTTGGGATGCGATGAATAGGCTAGGCCTTGGACGAGTGGCGCGAACACATATCTCTTAGACTATCACAGTAGGATTCACGCCAGGATTGTATTGTATTGACAAGCAAAAAAATAGTGCGCGCAGGCTAGGTACAACAAACACCGAATCAATAATAGAATTGATGAACTCCTCCTCCTCCTCCTCGTAAAATCGTGCGTTCGTATACCATTGTCATTGAACTTAAAAAGGTGCCCACCTTCTTCCTTCTTCTCAGGCTGCTCACATCACCGTGCAGGGAATGGGGATGCAGCAGCACTCGAAGTCACCGCAGTCGATGCATTTCGTCTTGCCGCCTGTCGCTTCGGCGGGCTTGATGATGCTCTCGAAGGTCGAGGACGCGGCGCTGCCCGGGCCGTTTCGGTTGACGAGGTGGGAGTGCGATGAGCCACAGGCCATTTTTGCGGTTGGTTTGTTTTTGTTTTTGTTTTTGTTGGGTTTTGGTTTGGTGGTGTATTGGAACTTTAACTATGTTAATTAGGTACCTTCTTATTTTTGGGCGGTAGGTGATGAATCGGGAGCTAAATACTTACTTACGCGTTCTTATGGCGCTTCGGTCTAGTGCGATATAATGTTTTTAGTTTATTTTCTTTGGGGAGGTTAGGTTAATGGTGAGAAGGTTCAAGACTGGTCGACGCTTATGCCTTTTATATACCTATCGTACTACTAGTACTATGCAGTAGTACATGACATGGTTGGTAGGGGAAGGCTGTGCCTAAACTAACACTGGAAAGTGCCGGTTTCACGCTTTCCAAGGCTAGCTGAGCATCCATGCGTGAAAGTTGAGGCCCAATCAGGACAAAGGCCAAGAAGAGCAGCGTCGTCATAGATGTGGGTAGGCTAGCGAGGTGAAGTGATCAATGTTACTATGCACTCGTTATGTTACAGCAGTCATTTAAAACAGAACAACTTTTTATATTCACGATCTTAATCACCTCCTATCAACCTGGAATATAAATGGCCCTTTAAAATCTATTCAGAAAAACATTTGGTATTAGCATGTATCTAAGGACATAACTTTTACTTATCACTTCGCTTTCTGTTGGAATACCACTGAAGGAGAATGAGGAATATGGGTTAGTCATACAGTGATTAGTAATGCGTGATCACGTGACGTGATTACGCATTTAAGTAGATTCATTTAGATAGCCATTTACAATAGTCTTCTCTTGCTCCTTAGATATTAATACAGTTATACACCACGTGTTTGGTATCCCACCCAGCGCTGCTGCAACGCAGCAGCGTATACATTACTACCTACCATTGTATTGCAATACGTGATATATTCGGTAGACCTTGTCCACCGACACTGATCAGTAGTCGACCCGACAAGTTGACTACAGAACAGCAAGGTATTCAGAGGAAGGATATCGGATAGGCCAAGCAGTGAACCCTTCAATGGCAACTCACTGTAAGGAAACTATAAGGCATCCGGACAAGAAGAGATGAAGAGACACAACCCTACCGGCCTCAAAGCCCAAGTAGGATTGTGTGGACTACATGCTAATATCAAGATCTTAGGACCGTTGAACGTCAAAGCTTCACAGCTGCGAAACTACTATACGGTTATAGGATCGCGTCCATCAACGCACGAAGGAACCTTCAACCAACACTACTATCCGAGATTTGAACAAGTCTTAGGACCGTTGAACTTTGCAGTTCTACAACTGCGAAACTACTATACGGTTATAGGAGGAGATCATCTCATAGAAGAGTTGTTCGAAGACCTTCAACCAACACTACTATTCGAGATTCGAACAAGTCTTAGGACCGTTGAACGTTGCAGACCCACCATTGCAAAACTACTATACGGTTATAGGAGCAAGATCATCTCATAGAAGAGTTGTTCAACAACCTCTGTATCATTCACCCAACAACTGCCGAACCTACGTGGCATCGAGAACCATTCGAAAACCTGATTACAGACCCAACTACACCTTCGCCAACACACTGAAGCGCAAACCTCCCCAGCTTCGACCCACACAGCCCTTGAAAAGACAAACACAATCTCCTTTCCCCCTTACATTCTTATTCCAAGATTGTTGACCATCCCTATATTCATTTCGAATTTTCATCCCTATATCCAGGGAATTGTTTCACATTCTACGATACCCTCGTCTAATAGCATTGCGAGCTATTGGTGATAGCGTCTTCCTATTGCCCCAGCATTGCCCCTAACTCAAGCGCCATATTTACCGCCATCTAGCGCGCTCCAGCAATTACCTAATGCTGGCATACCGCTATTTCCAAGGCATGGCGAAAAACAAGATATGGCAACCCTCGGCACCGAACCACGGGAGTCACCAGACGGCTAATCCTTGAAGACGATGGAATTATTCGGAGACGAAGGCGTAGGAACATAAAGACGGCACAGAGCCAACCTACATGGCGAAGGGCAAATTACCAGCATACGTCTCATGACTAACTTCACCAACCACGTACCTCTGTTATTTTCTATCACTTACTTTCAACCGTACTCAGTACTACGCAATCCCACAAAATGGCAAACCCGGACCAGACCTGGCAACATTACATCAGCGAAGAACATGAAGGCAACGAATTCGACGTGGATAACCCACCCTTTACCAGGGCAGTGACGGATAGTTATATTGCCGAATGCTTCTCGGGATATGATGACCAACTTATAGACGAACCCCTTTGGGATACCTTCCGCAACGACTTCGAAGGATGGACACTCGTTCACTTTAGAGCATCAAATCGTAACCTCCGCACAAGGGCCATCAAGCACTTAAACGACCACGGTATATACAGCTCAGATCGCGGAAACAGCGCTACGCGGCTAGTTGAGATCCTAACCGCCGAGGAATTTCCAAGGTACCCCGAAGAAGAAGCCAGACAAGTTGGAGAGATCAACCCCGACTTCATCTCAAGGAGCAACCCATTTTTCACGGCAAAACTACCCAAAATTATACCGCCTGAGGAGCCACCTACCCCGACTGAACCCGAACAAGCTCCGGTTCAGGATCAACAGACTAATCCCCCTGAACCGCCACACGAACCCAACGTAGTCCCATCGATCGAGATTCCACACAGAACAACACCCCCGACCCAGCATCCCAGGCAGGCGACGCAGGCACAGTCCCAGACCCCGTCCACACAAGACAACCGCTTCCCCACCCCAGTACCCGCAACCGAGACTGCAATGAATAACCTCAGAGCCGACAATCCGCGTCCAACCTACGGCGAGTTCAATCAGAGGAGCATACAAGGCCCCTCCTTAGACCCACCACCCGGCTCCCGATTACCCCTGCCATACAACCAGTCACCGTTCCCTTCACAGATGATGCACAACCAAACAATGCCTCCCCCAGACAGACAACCCCAATACCAGCCCTATAGCGGACCCAGTGCTCCCACTATGTCCTCACCCCGAGCACTCGCGGATCTAGCGAGGATGTACACAAACGAGGACTCCAAGTTTGGCGGAGACAAGTATGACATCTTGGACGAAAAACTGAAGATTTTCAAGGATATGTGCAGACGAGCCAATGTGCAAGCTCACCAGTACCGCGACGCATACTCGACAATGCTAAAGGGACGAGCACTAATGTTCTACTTCAACTACCTAGCCGAGAAGGACCTTACATTCGAGGAGATGGTGATCCGAACGAAAAACTTCTACCACACGACAGAGAATCAACAAATGTATATGTCCGAATGGAGGAGTACAACCATCCACACCGTAATGAGGGAGAACCCCGACGCCGACATTGTCACATGCCTGGAAAAGCTTATCGAACAAATCCAGAGAATACACAAAGGCTTATCAATCAATTACCTCGAAGACGTTAACCTGCGAGAAGGAATGATAAGCGCGGTACAAGGACACCCGGCATTCGCTGGCGTACTGCTACGGCCCGCAGACACCTTTGAAAGCGTCTGTTCCGACCTGCGGAGCGCCGCTGGCAATTCACTGCGATGCAGGGCGTATACAATGCACAACGCTGCGACTGATAGTCAGTATTGGGTTGATCGCACCTACCGAAGCACCAATCGAGGCAGAGGTTTTGTGCCCAACCGCAGGAACTTTACACCAGGTAAAAAGTCGGATAGCCGACGCGGCACCAGCAGCGACCGCTCGAAGAAGTGCTTTGTATGTGGCAAAGCAGGGTGTTGGTCTACTAAACACCCAATGTCTGAAAGGAGAAGCAACCGCTCTAGCTATCGCCGCTTTGTCCAAGCACAAGGATATGAAGACAACGATGACGACTTTGCTGCATTCCTCATCGACTACGAAGGAATAGAGACAGTCCCCACTGAGTCAGGGGACGAAGCAGACACTGACTACGATACATGGATAGCGCAGCAAGACCAGAACGAGCAGGAACCGGAAGGAACCTCTCAATACATGACGGCATATGGCACAGTAAATGGTGAAGAGATTGCCACCATCCTGGCCAACCAATCAACGTACCATGCATTTACCGGCTCCAACACATTTGGCAATGGGCTGGATCACCTACCGGATCCCGTGAGGAAATCCCACAGCAGCCCTTGCATGTTCTACCTCGAGGACCGATACTCGTCGACCTTCCAAGGTATCATGCCAGACACAGGAGCCGCTGGAGTATCTACAGGAGGCCAGCAGCAATTTATGGCGCTCCAACGCATGCACCCAGAAGTGACCCTCGATACATCCACAGCAGGGAACCACAGCGTCCGCTTTGGTGATAACCCAGAGCAACACAATATCGGCACGGCAAATGTATCAACACCATTTGGAGTAATCCCATTCCAAATTGTACCGGCCAACACCCCTTTCCTAATGTGCCTCCGAGACATGGATCGGATGCATGTCTTTCTCAATAACGTCGACAACGTCCTTGTCCACGAAGAGAAAGAGTACCCAATTGTGAGGAAATGGGGACATCCCTGGTACCTATTTGACGACAAGGAACGAAGCCTCGCATACTGTCATTTAACAGAAGGAGAACTACGACAGATCCACCGACGATTCGGACACCCCGCGGCGGAGCGGCTACACAACGTCCTCACGAAGGCAGGATACGACAATATTGATGCGAAGGTAATCGAGAACATCAATAAGTTCTGCCACCAGTGCCAACTACATAGCCCGACACCAGGACGATTCAAGTTCACGGTGAAGGACGATGTCGACTTCAACCATAGCATCTACGTCGACGTGATGTATATCCACAACAAGCCGGTCCTTCACGTAGTCGACAAAGCCACCTCCTTCCAAGCAGCCAAGTTCATGAAGGACATAACGGCCAGACATACATGGAATGTACTTAGGATGGCCTGGATCGATACCTATCTAGGACCACCTGACAACATGGTATTTGATGCTGGCAAGAACTTCACCTCCCAAGAGTTCACCAGCAACGCAAGGGCAATGTCAATTACTGTTGAAGAAGTCCCCGTCGAGGCTCATAACTCAATCGGTAAAGTTGAACGCTATCATGGACCACTCCGACGTGCCTACGAGGTAATCTCGGGTGACCTGCAAGGCACCGAGGCAGATGAAGCATCTATCCTACAGATGGCAGTCAAGGCGGTCAATGACACAGCTGGCCCCGATGGACTTGTACCTACCCTCCTCGTGTTTGGAGCGTACCCACGCCTTGCCGACAGTACACCACCCGCACCCTCGTTGACAGCCCGTGCAGCAGCAATAAAGAAGGCAATGCAGATCGTGCGAAGGCTGAAGGCAAATCGACAAGTTAAAGAGGCCCTCGGGATGAGAAATGGCCCCTCGACCATCGACACCCTTAACCTCCCGCTACAATCAGAAGTGCGAGTATACAGGGAAAACAGAGGATGGACGGGCCCCCATACACTCATTGCACGACAAGGAGAGACATGCACGGTAGACGTCAACGGCAAGCTCACCAACTTTAGGACAACGATTGTCAAACCGTACCTACGCGATGAGAACACGGAGACGCCGATGGCATATGACAGTGAATCTGGTTCAGACAGCGACGGACAGAACGACGAATACGTTCCGACTCTTGAGGACATTCCCCCGACTCCACAACGTCGCGGACGTGGACGACCGAAGGGAAGTAAGAACAAGGCCCAGCATGTTACGTTTGGAAAAGTGTCCTACATCACAACCAAGGAGGCCGCTGATGCGGAACTGGCAATTCAACTCAGGAAGGAAGGAAAAATAACTACACCTGGGGAACCGTTCGAAGCATCAGATGCACAAGAGATTGACTCTCTTATTGAACGCGGTGTTTTCCAATTCGAAAGGTATGATGAGCGCCGGCATGGAGGGAACAGGTTGTTCAACGCTAGGATCGTAAGGGAGATCAAGGGCAAGACAACAACGCCTTACGAGAAGTCGCGGTTGGTCATTCAAGGCCACAACGACGCTGGCAAGGACTTTGTTTTGACTCAATCCCCCACGATCCAACGATCAAGCCAACGAATCATCGTCGCCCTGGCGCCCGCACTAGTAAAGGAAGGTATGAAGCTATGGCTTCGAGACATCACCCAGGCCTACACACAGTCAAACACAACGCTGAACCGCACCATCCTCGCAAAGCTCCCTCCGCAGATCGTACACAAGTACCCCAAGGGAACGATCATGAAGGTAATCAAACCATTGTACGGTATAGCCGAAGCAGGAACCCACTGGTGGGCAACATACTTCAAACACCACCGGGAAAACCTGCGGATGATAACCTCTACGTACGACCCGTGCTTACTGGTAACCGAATCCGACCAACGATTCGGCCTCATTGGCATGCAGACAGACGATACACTGGGACTATCAGACGATGCGTTCAGTAAGCTTGAAGAGGACGAACTCAAGAAGGCGGCATTCACTGCGAAACCCAAGACCTATCTCACACCAAGTGAACCACTACTGTTCAATGGTTGCACGCTCTCTATAGAAGAAAAAGGATCCCTTCATCTTCAACAGAAAGCACAAGGAACGAAGATAGAGCTTATTGAGCACAACCCAAAGGATGCGAAGCAGCAGTATGTGCAGCAACGCGCCCGAGGTGCCTATATCGCCTCAATTTGCCAGCCAGAGGCTACGTTTGATCTGTCCGAGGCTGCACAGCACCCGGACCCTGATAAGGAGGCTATCGTGAGACTAAACAAGCGACTCCAATGGCAGATGGACAACATCGAGCGAGGCCTGCACTATATCCCAATCGACCTCGCAACGGCCAAAACATACGTCTTCGTTGATGGCTCGTTTGCCAACAACAAAGACTTGAGTTCCCAGATTGGATATATCATCTTTGTTGCAAATGAAACCACCCAGGACAACACGTTCACGATGGAAGGGAATATCATACATTGGAGCTCCACCAAGTGCAAAAGGGTAACTAGAAGCGTACTAGCTAGCGAGATATACGCCATGATCCATGGTGTTGATATGGGCATCGCAATCTCTACAACAGTCACGTCGATCCTCAGTAAGCTAGGTATCCCAGCAACCCAAATGATTGTGTGTACGGACTCATTCTCGCTATACGAATGTCTGGTCAAGCTGGGAACAACGAAGGAAAAACGCCTGATGATTGACATTATGTCACTACGCCAATCATACGAACGAAGGGAGATAAGTGATATCAGATGGATCCACGGTGAAGACAACCCAGCCGATGCGATGACCAAGTCAACCGCCAACAAAGCACTCAAGACGTTTGTTGATCACAACCGCATCACCATGCGCCTACAAGGATGGGTGAAGAGGAGCTAGGAACATAGCCTAGGCCTCATCAGAGCCGTAGGAGCCCTCCCGCTTGCCCCGGCCACGCCTCGGCAGCCCAGAAGGAGGACCATGGACGATACCATCATCACCATCGTCACCACCCAAGTCAACGCCCGAAAAACCACCACTCACCCCATCCCCAACAACAGATCCGCTCCCGGAACCCACAACCCCATCAGCACCCCCAGCACCACCAGTAGCAGAAGCCTACGGCCACGATTAGCGCCACCCTCACTTCGGGCACAGAGCAACATACCTGTTCCAACTGCCCACGAAAGGCAGACACATTGTCAACCAGCCTGGTTATTTGCACAACCATGTCCTGCGCGGCATTCACCATCGCGTCCTTAAAGTCTTCCTCGGCACGGCGACGATGACGAGCAGCGCGAACCTCGCTCATCCCATTCCTATTCTTCACGTCCTGAAGACACTTGTATAACGCCATCTGAGCACGACGAACGGCGATCTATACACGAGCAGTCAGACACCACAACGGGACGACATTCTCTTCCAACCACCTACCGAGCGCACTCCTGCATCCTCCCGCAACGCACGGTAACAGGCCACGGCAATCCGAGCCGCAGCCGCCTCGAGCTAGCCAAGTATCAGCAACGCAGTTACTTATTCCTCCTCTCCTTGCATACATACCTGAACACACGGTTTCTTCGCATGATAACAACGATCACACTTTGCCGACCCGTCTAAGGCAAAGTCAGCCCCGCGAGAACCTAAGGGAGTAGACGTACCTACTATCGGTTTCGAAACACCCATAACAAGTATGACCGTCATCGATATCATCGACTCCGGGTACCCACCCTGTCATGGCATAGGCGCAGCGGCGACACGGCATGGAACGCGATGACATGTTGAGAATTCAAAAAAATATACAGCCAGAGGGATTGACTTGATGGAAGAAAAGGACAAAAGATCAAGGAATAACGTAGAGGGAGAGCCCAGCCTTATACACCTCAACTCTCCGGTACCTTTCTGACATATCACAAAACGGTACCATAGTGACCGATAGGTGACTCAGGAAGGTACCACGCGTGAATAAGGCTCACAGAAGCAGTAAGCAAAACGATGTGAATACCTTCACCTTCTTCCTTACGAAAGAAGCACAGCAAGCCCTTTTACTTTTGTTACCCCTCCTTTACCCCTTGCACGCCGACGCCGCAACAAGGCAACCACGCACACCAAACGCGCAACCACGTAATAATGGCCTAATCTACACCTCGGCGATGCACCCCTCAAGCCGCTATCTCACACTACCGTAAAAAGAAAAATTTGCCAGTGTTGGAATACCACTGAAGGAGAATGAGGAATATGGGTTAGTCATACAGTGATTAGTAATGCGTGATCACGTGACGTGATTACGCATTTAAGTAGATTCATTTAGATAGCCATTTACAATAGTCTTCTCTTGCTCCTTAGATATTAATACAGTTATACACCACGTGTTTGGTATCCCACCCAGCGCTGCTGCAACGCAGCAGCGTATACATTACTACCTACCATTGTATTGCAATACGTGATATATTCGGTAGACCTTGTCCACCGACACTTTCTAAGACTCAATCACCGAAATTCGGCCTCAGAGAGAAATGAACGTTCTGGTCACCTAGCTGATCTCAATATCTATCGTATTCATCAATCATTCAAATTCGATTTTATTGACAAACTTATGAGACGAGACTTCCGTCTTCGGCCGAGCATCGTGCCTTTGAAATTCATTCGATCTGGATTTGTACTGTATGATCCGAGATGCTGATAGACTATGAAGCTACGACAGCTAAGCTTTAAAAGCCGTCGACTTAATTATTCCTAGGTCACTTCTATATTTGTTTTAAATCGTGCCCGAGGCATAGAAGGCCCCGCGTCCATTTGTCCCAACATAAACTTGTCCCTCTGTGTTTCCGCTGCCGGCAAGTTTGCAATTATCGATCGAGCCAAAACCTTGAGTGCCTTGGATATTAGTCCAAGAAACGCCATCATCTGCGCTGCCGTACAACTTGGCGCCTGCGGATCCTGTACCAAATGCGTACAAATTCCAGCCGTTACCTGATCCGCGTCCAAGTGCGATCTGGTACGTGTTTTTAAGCGTAGTAGAAACCTGAGCAAATGAAGACCCGTAATCCGTCGAGTGGAAAATGCCTGCATCAGTTGATGCCCAGATCTCGCCTGCCTTGAGAGGATGTGACACGAGATCGCGAACCGCGGTGGCGCTGTCGAGAGAGCCGGCCTTCAAGAATGATTTGCCCGTATCCGTACTAACATAAAAATCTGCCGCGGAACCACCATAGAATACAGTGTTGTTCTGCTTGTCTGAAGCAATAACAGCTCCTGGGGGGAGACTAGATACTGAAGCGAAGGCGCCCTGGTCTTGAGAACGCTGTACACCGTTTGTGGCTGTTGACCAAACCACTGTATCAGCGTTGGCAGAGTAGGCTACCGTGCCACCGCTCATGCTTGAATCCGCTCCAGAGTAGATATTCCAGCTCGTGCCGCCGTCACTTGAGACTGCTACCTGTTGAGAGCCAGAACTGGTACCGATGCGAACAATGTTCTTCACAGACGCTCCGGCGTAATCAACGCTCGAAGACGTTGCCCAAATGGGGTTCATCCATGGCGTGCTTGGCGATACCTTCAAACTGTCTACGTCGGGGAAAGTAAATCCGCTATCGTCACCAACGGCAGCCAGCAGTTCGCTTCCTCCAGGTGGTGAAGCCAAGTCTTGTACGGAGAATTCCTCGATGCCGTCGGCTAACGACTGAATCGATATGTTGTGCGACGTGTCCCAGTTCGTCAGGTCATGGCCGCCGAACACAGTCAGGCCGGTAGAGTAAAGCCAATGGTCGCTGTCGAGGGGATCGATCACCAGCGCTTCGATCATCCAACCAAGATCTTTCGTGTCCATATCGATGAAGCCTGTCTTGATCCATGGGGCTTTGGAAGTCTATGGAACTGGGATTAGTATTATTGCTCACTCTTCATTCCCGCAGTTCACTTACTGTGAGTCCATAATAGAGGTCCATTTCCGGGTAATTGGCCCACGTCCATATTTTGGTCCAAGTGGCCCCTGAGTCGGTCGATCTAAAGATTTGCGCATCTGGCCACCACGAATTCAGACTTGCTACCACAATCGTCCCGGGTTTCTGCATATCGACACCAAGCCCTCCGAAGCCGAAATAAAGATCACCGCCAGATGCCGGCGTAATATCTTTCCAAGTGCCCGCGGAGAGGTCATACCGGTATACAGCCCCCAAAGTTCCGTCATATGGTCCAGTGCCATCGCTATATGTGAGGTACAAGGCTTTTTCTTCTGGTTGGAGAACGCACTTGTGTGGGAAATATGTGCCTGGCTGGTCCTTGACAGGATTCCAGGTCGCGCCAGCGTCTTCAGAAACATAGACGCTGGCCGTGGTATTGTCAGCGGTTCCGACAAAGATTCGCTTGGTGGCACCTTCTGCTACGCCGCTGGTAGAATCGAAGGTCACAAACGCCAGGCCCTGCTTGTCACCATTGTAGCCCCCGACGTCGTTAGGGTCCGGGATGAATGTCCCGACTGCTGTAAAGGAGGATACTCCATCGAATGTCACTCCGCCGTCCGTACTCTTCCATAGTCCGTTTCCACTACGAGCGCCGAAGTATAGGATCTTCGAGTTAGCTGGATCAACTGCGAGGCGTTCACCCATTCCTCGACCCGGCATGTTGCCCCCCACTTTGAATGAAAGTTCTGTGGTCTTCCAAGTAGCTCCTTTGTCAGTGCTACGAATAATGGCACCGGATTTTGGATCCCTAACCCACTCCTATATTAGTGTCCCTTTCAATGAAAGAGGTAGGATAGACCAGTCAAGACATACCAGTCATTCGTGTACATTCCGACGGCAGCATATACCACATTCTCATCTTGCGGATCAAGCGCAACGGCGTCGATTCCCCAGTTATGCCAGTTCTCATTATCCGTGATGCCATCCGTGACTGCGGTCCACGAATCATCCTGCTCATTAAGACGGTAAAGGCCACCAATATCTGTCCGAGCATAGGCCACACCCTTGGCTGTAGGATGGAATACGATTCCCGGCACGAAGCCGCCGCCGCCCCCGATCTTGACGTTCTGCCATGTAAAAGCAGCTTCGGCCACTGCTGCAAGTAGCTGTATCGACATGAGAAGCTTCATCGTTGCCAAGATTTGCTGCAAACCGTGTCTAGGACGGTGGACAAGCGGCTCTGCGTTCCAAAAATCTACATCGAGTGGGTATGCACTGGCCATTTATGTATCTCATCTATTATATACAATTCATATATGCGCAATCTGTACCTACATACCCGAGACACATGGGCCCGATGTTACCCCACGCAACCGTTTCCGGGATCAGATGTCAAGTAGATTTAGCCACTATCATGAGTGTTTCTATACGAGATGCGATTTGATGCAATGTCTCACCCACCGGCCACCGGTGCGGATACTCTGCACTAGACTTTTTATTTTTACTTTTATAGAAGCACCACTGGAGAGGAGAAGTGGGGACAGGCCTTACCCCCTTTTTCATTCCCAACGAATAGAATGCGCCCACCGCCAACAATCCGTCCCGATTCGGCAAGGAGAACTAGCTTCCGGGGCCGGGACCCTTCCCCCTAGCTAACGGGCCTGGGCGGGCTTGCAACATGCGACGGGATCAGAAGCTTGGTGGGACCAGCTCGGATGTTCGCAGGCCTTTTGTCACTGCCACATTCTGGGCATGTATGTATGTAATTTCGTGAATTGCGGTGAATTGTGGTGAATTGTAAAAGGAACGGTCGGTGGGCAAAATGGGATTTTGGGTTGTATAGGGGACTCCGTGGAAATTATAACTTCTTACACACCTATTTTAACTTCTTACAACCTGTCGTACATAAATTGCCCTAAACTAAATGGTTATTTGGCTTTTTCATGTTTAGGTATAGGAATTGGATGTTGGATGTTGGATGCGCACCAATCGCCGCTTACTATAAGTACTTGCATTCCTAGAAATACTCTATACCCTTGTCTTAATATTACACTGATTTAGTCGACGTTTTATCTATACATATGTATATAGTGAGGTGTAAGTGGTGAACTAGGTTAATTTATAGATGGTTCAGTCGAGTAATAAAGATGCCTGCCTATTCTTCGCGTAGCATACTGTAAAAGGCAAATTGATATTTATAACCTACCTAAGTTATGTAAATAACTTAGATTCTAGCCAAGTGGGCCCTCGAGTAGGAACAAAATCAACGCCTGCTATCTTGCTGTAACAGATGATCTTAGGTCAAGTGACCTATTCAACGAGATGGTGTGCTTGTACTTGCACTGACTGACCTGGATGCATGGGTAGGTACCTAGTGTAGTATTCATAAGAGGTATTGCCCAGATTCTTGATCATCTGATTTTTATACTTGCGTAGATACCTACTTAATGTGGGGCTATACCATTCACGTGGGCTAGAGAAAAGGGGGGGGATTTGTAGGTGACTTTAAAGTCGGCACATGACTTGATATAAAACTAGAACAATACTAGGTTCACTGCTTAGGATTACGGTATAAATAACCTCGGAAGTTGTCAAGGCCTGCCTAAGGCTAGCTGGAACAAAGACAGCTACATGTATACCTAACCTAGTATGTTCCCTTCATAGTCTCTTAGGGGTTGTTAGAAATCACTGCACACTGCACAGTAAAGAAGTTGGTGATGACATGGATAGACCATACCTTTTCTACTTAAGTGATATAGGTTAGCTGACAGTACCTATCTATGAAGTTAGTGTAAGTGAATCCTTTTCTATGATGCCTCAGGAAAGAACTACTATATAGCCTAGTTAGGTGTGCGGGGCCAAGGATAACTGAGCCACTTTACAAATATATGAACTGGAAGACTCTTTGACATAATTCTTGGATATACATTATTGAGGAGAGAGACTGCTAGACAGTCTTAGATAAAGGAGTGGTTAGGTACCTAGTTACGAGGTACCTAGGCATGTAGATGGACATGTTGAAATGTTCGGGTACTAGGTATCGTCTAATGCCCGACTATAAAAAAATACTGCTAAAGGAAACTACCGCATATGGTAGGTTACCAACAGATGATGCTTGCCTCCCTACCGACTCCACATCCGGTATTGTTACAACCACAACAAGAGCAATGAAAGCAACAATAACAACAACGACAATGACAACAAAACTCAGACTATAGTTTACCATACATCCAACAAACGCCTTGCAATGCCACCCCTCCTCTAGAACTCCTCAACACAACTCATCCGGGAACCAAACAACAGCCCCCGTCCCCTCCTCGACATGGAACCACTGCATCTTCTCGCGACTCCACGTCCAATACGTGTCCACGTCGTCGTCCTCCCCCTCTCCCCCCTCCTGATCCGCGGGAGCAGGGCAGCAGCTCAGGAACAGGTCCCGGCACTCGGGCGACACCGAGTCGAGGTTCGCCTGGTACTCCGAGACCGGCCTGTGCGGCCCCCCGCGCTGTGAATGGAGGGCCGCGAGTTCTTCGCAGTCGTCTGGGGTGCTGAGGTCTTGGGCGTGGCCGTGGCCGTGGCCGCTTGCCTGGTTTGAGCGCTGGGGTGAGGTGGTCTTTGGGGTGTTGGCGCTGTTGTTGCTGGTATGCTGCCATTGTCGTTGTTGTAGCTGTTCTCGGGTGGAGATCGGGTTGCCGGCGGGCGAGCCGTGCTGGGCGACCAGTTGCTGGCCCCTTTCCCTATCCCTTTGCGGGGCTCGGGGCCGTAAATTGTAGCCGCCACGCATGGGCGACTTGGCCCGCCTGGCGATGATTCGCTCATGCTGTCTATCTATATGGGACTGTGGCGAGTTTGCGGGGTTGGTGTAATGGTAAGGTATGAGACCATGCTTGCTATCTATGCTCCCAGTTTCGATACGTGTGATGTGACATTGGGTCTTAACAGGCATAGGGGCGGGTTGCATTCAAGCAATTGTCTCCTTTACCAGGCGTTTTAGAGGAGGGGGGGTTAGGGGTGATGTGTGGCGAATTCAGAAGACAGTTTTGCATATCTTGTGGCAGAAGGCTATCGTGGGAAGTCAGGCTACAGCTAATCCTCGAACACTATACTGTTCTTGAGGCATGATAGAGGACACATTGTCGCCGTTGGCTAGCTAGATAACTTATACGATATCTATATGACTATGTTCGGAATTTTCGGTCAGGTAATCTAGGCAGTCGTAAAATCAACCTTTTACTTCGCAAATGCGGAGAAGCATACCTAGATTATTCGGTATGGCTGAAGAGTACCTATTTCTCTTGCTTTTGGTAAAAAAAAACCCCCATGAAGGCGAATTATAGATGACTACAACGTTCAGTTACACTCGGGCTTTATGCGAATCTGACATGGATGTAGTTCGAGGTCAGCGTCGGTATCGAAAGGCTCAATACCATGAAATGAGGCTGCTTGTCCTGTTCAGTGAGCTTATTATGTTTGGGCGCGGGGGATAGTTGTTATCAGCACCTTGGAGGCTGAGGATAAAAGCACTTTGGAATGCCTACCTACAAAAGTGCAAATCACCTTGAACGCACATAAGATGGATAATACTTATTCAGGCAAGCAGTATTATAAGGGGATTACATATGCATCGAGAATTACAGATGAGAAATCGACGAGAAATTGCAAATAATTCGAAAGACATCGTGAAGATTCCGTTAGGTATTGCTCCAATCCCTTCAACAACATATTATCGTAATACGGACAATTGAAGTCATGAGCTCAGTAGGTTAGATGCTACGATGATAGTATGATAGTCGTCGACTTACGTTGATAGCTTGATTATCAGATGATATGTTTGCAGCCCTAGCCCTTACGAATTGACTTGCATTTCCCCCGACCCCTATGCCAACGAGTCCGATGTGCCCGGTCAAAAGTCTCCTTTATACCCGGGTAACGCTCGGTGAAGGATAGGAAACTCCGACCCTCTTTGGTATATTACACTTACCAAAGTTGCTGGTGTACACCAAAAGTGGGTCTCGCAAGCCTCGTCGGCGCCCTTACCCATACTACAGGTTGATGCTATTCCCAACCTCGCCGTCGCTCCCGTGGCTCCCGTCATTGCCCTCGTCTATGCCATCGTGTAGCCACTCATGCCGGTGGTACAGTAAGCATGGACCCTGTTAGCAACACCACCAAAATTACTAGTAAACACTATCAGTGGCTGTGTACTATGGCTAGTGTGGCTGGTACCCACTATAAATACACGTTATTACACCCAATTCAATTACACGGGACATAAAAGTGTAATTGGGTGGATTTAAAAAATGGGTCTGGTGTAGTTGGATTGGGTTGGATGTAATGTAGGGAGTGACCTAAGAGAGGTAGCAGGTAGATGCCTATATCAAGAGAATCTTTATACTGGTCAGGTTGCGTAGACTGAATGTACAAATTCGGCCGTATTCACACGAGAATACACAAGTTGTACACTACCAGGCCTTAAATTGACCTGCCAGATTTCTGACTAGTGGACCGGTCCAACGTGTGACAGCTACATAGCAGTCGCCCCGCCGTAGGTTCATGCCTTCCGGTGCAACAGCGATGCCAAGATGTGAAATACCTTCACCATGGCACTACAGAATATTAGCTAGAGGAACTTGCTTTACGCACGTGAAGAAGATAAGGGTACCGGAATTTTCTCATATCATGACCAGTTGAGCAAGCCGATGGTGGCCATTTGATTTCAAGAGGCTACTAGCCTAGTTAATAGACTCCCTTGGCCAAACCCCGACGATAATATCTTTCCTCAATGGTCACCAAGCCTCACGAAAGCTCCTGTCAAGGGTCTACCCGAGGACAACATGGGGGCTATATGAAAACAAGAATAGCCTTTATACATACAGCTCACATAATCCCGGAGATATGAAAGACCCCCACGCAGAAGCGATGTTCTGCGTCTCCTGGGTTCCGCCTCATGGCGGCTCCCTACCGATGAGCGCCCCGGCCCCCAAATACGTTCATTGAGCGGCCTAGGTCTTCATGGGATGCACTATGTAGACTCGGTGATCTATTAGGGACGTCACATGACATGAGTTCTAACAAGAATTAGTAGATGGTTAAAGAGCTAAAAGTGGAAGTTTAAAGTTGATAACTAGCCTAGCCGCTAGTTAACCAGGTTATCTTTGATCAGTGACCTTAGGTAATTACCTAACCTTAGTAAGATCTATGGGTTTGTGGATTTACTATGGTCTTAGGGGTGGGAAAAAGGACAGCCCTAAATAACGCGCTAATGGGTGGGCCTATTAACAGCACTTATCTTATTAATGATAGTACTTTTAATCGTTTATTTACTTTTAGTCTTCCTAAGTACCTATGGGGCAAGCTTAAAACGCTAACACCTAATCTAGTATGGTATACGATCAGTGCGGCCCCATCGGTACTTCTTAACTGCCCCCTGACTGTCCTTTTTCCCAGGCCTGATACCGTCGTAGGATAAACTTTCAAATAAAGACCTTTCATTGGATAGGAATCATAGGATGTTTCCCGGGTCACGTGGGGATAATGGAAGAAATTTAGATATCGGCATATTCGACTCCGACATACGGCGAATTTTTTAACAATTATCGGAGTGAGTCAAGAAGGAGGGAGTTTAATCTTTACTACCTACTATAACACTACATCTAATAGATTTCTTTATTTTTTTTATTCAATTTCTGTTCTTCTGGTTCAATTCTTAATAGATCTTGATTTATTATTATTCAATCTTAAAATTCTTAGATGGCAGCAGTAAAAGCAACTACGGCTAGGACCAAAGGTCTCGACACACTCTTCTCGACAGCTCATAGGTCCAGATTCTCTACCCATCAACATCAGCGTGGACGATATAGTTGGATACATTCATCTGCAGGACCAAGTCAAGGTAAAAATGCTTATTTCCTTATTAGTTCATTCCTTCCTGTTTCCACCAATTCCACCAATTCCACCAAGAGGAGAGGAGCTATTTGCATCTACTCCACATTATGTATGACCCTCGAAACCAGTTCTTCACCTGGTTCTATTTTACCATCTTGCCACACACTTTTGCCACTTCGATGTTCCTGCCCAGTGCCATTGAACTACACAAGTACTATATACATATCAACCATGTACAGTACTTGAATTGCTTTGCTTGACTCTTTACTCAGTGGTCTGATTACTGCTACACCTACATGATATATTATGTATGTATAAACGACTTACGGCCTTGCCCGATCTTTGCTTCTCCTGCAACTCTCTCTCCACCCCCCTTCCCAATAACTGTCTACCATCTTGTAGTGCAAGATATAGCAGTAGCGTCACGGATCTGTTCCACACTTTTAAGGCGAACCAGATACAAGACCAGAGACAAGCAATATGCTAGCCTGGGTTACTGGACTTATTCATGATCATCAAGATGAAACCGTAGTCAAGTTTTGCGTATGATACACTACACTGCACTACACTGCACATGCGCAACATGTAGATGGGTAGTGTAGTGTAGTGTATTGTAATATACATACCGGCATACTTACCAGTCTTACCTAGTACTGACTGCCCAGGTGACCTTCTATACCGGCTCAACTATTATCTCCCCTGCTGCTAAAAATTCCCTCAGTATCTCATTAGTAGCTTCTAACTTGCATACCTCCATATTTATTATTATCACATATCACATATTATTTCATTGGATTTTTTTCTTTTTTGAAAAGTCTTCTTCCACTATTTTGAACTTGAACCATTCCATTACCTTACCTACCCTACAATACATATTACCTAACCTAACTGTCTAACCGGAGTAGAAACGTCACCAGCACCGATAAATACCCCACTGCCGTCATTATCAGGGTCCATAACCAACAAACTTACCCCACCGTCTCCAACATCGCCGTTACACACCCAAAAACGACTTTTTCACCACCAAACAGCCATGGCGAGACTGAACCTTGGTAACATCAACCCCCACATCGTTGAGGCCAAGTATGCCGTTCGTGGTGAGCTAGCTGTAAAGTCAGAGGAATATCGAGCCAGATTGAGAAAGGGAGACCAGAGTTTACCCTTTTCCGAGGTTATCAGCGCCAACATTGGCAACCCTCAACAGCTCGACCAAAAGCCTATCACCTTCTTCCGTCAAGTCTTGAGTTTACTTGAGAACCCTAAACTCCTGGAGCACGAGGATGTCCTTTTGAATACCCTGGGTTATAAGAAGGATGTGCTGGAGCGAGCACAATGGCTATTAGATCACGCAGGCAGTGTGGGAGCCTACAGTGCCAGCGCAGGTGTTCCGGCCATTAAGGAGAGTGTTGCCAAGTTCTTAGAAAGTACGTATCGAGACTACCAACATTCATTGAGACTGAATTACATAATATCGTAAGACTAACCTTCTAAACTAGGACGAGATGGCTTCCCTGCCGATCCCGCACACATCTATCTCTCAGCCGGTGCATCCTCAGGTGTCAACACCCTCCTGCACATCATCTGTGCCTCCCCTAAAACCGGCGTTCTCGTACCTATCCCACAGTACCCTCTCTATACCGCCTCGCTTGCTGTTCTCAACTCCACGTGCGTGCCATATTACCTCGACGAGTCTGCTCACTGGGGCACATCGCTAGCCACCATCAAGGAGTCGTATGAAAAGGCCCAGGCTGATGGCATAGATGTTCGCGCTATCGTCATCATTAACCCGGGCAACCCGACTGGTGCCTCGCTCTCCGAGGATGATGTACGGTCCGTGCTTGAGTTCGCTGCTGAGAAGAAGCTCGTAGTGATGGCCGATGAAGTATACCAGACCAATGTGTTCATTGGAAAGTTCCACAGCTTCCGGCAGGTTCTCCTGACTTTACAAAAGGATCACCCGGGCAAGTACGACGATGTCGAGCTCGCGTCCCTTCACTCCGTATCCAAGGGTATGGTGGGTGAGTGTGGTCACCGTGGCGGATACTTTGACTTAATCGGCTTCCTGCCCGAGGTTGAAGAGCAGATCTACAAGTTCGTCTCCATCATGCTGTGCGCGCCTGTCATCGGCCAGTGCCTCGTCGAGCTCATGGTCAACCCGCCGCAACCCGGCCAGCCCTCATACGAACTGTACAGCAAGGAATTCAACGGCATATTCAACTCTCTCAAGACCCGCGCCTACTCCCTTTACGAGGCCTTCAAGGAAATGGAGGGTGTCGAGTGCGACAAGCCCCAGGGCAGCATGTACATGTTCCCCACCATCAAGCTACCCGCCAAGGCCATCGACGCCGCTAAGCAGGAGAACCGCACCCCCGACGAGTTCTACTGCATGCGCCTGCTCGAGGCCACCGGCGTCTGCGTCGTCCCCGGCAGCGGCTTCGGCCAGGCCGAGGGCACCCTGCATTTCCGAACTACCTTCTTGGCACCTGGCACAGAGTGGATTGGCTCGGTGAAGAAGTTCCACCAGGAGTTTATGGATAAATATAGATAGATACCTGGGTTTTAGATAGATACCTCAAAAGAACAGAGCGTGGGAGAGGGAGGGGAAAGACCAAGGCAGACAGGGTAAATCTTGAGTGGCAATGACAGCTAGTAGCGATGAATGGTTCGGGTTCTTCAGGTTCTGCCACGATGGGTAGTGAGTGAGTTCATAGAAAATTGGGGTTGATGAAATAAAACTAAAATTCCTAGCCAAACATTCAATTCGAAGAAGAAGAAGAAGATGATGATGATGAAAATGATGAAAATGAAAATGATGAGTACGGTTGTCTACCGTACCTATCTTTCCCTTGAGTCTCTTTACTTAACCTAACCTACCAAGGCAGTGATAGTAGGTATTCCATGCATACCTAATGTATATCCATGGATACCTACCTACCTTACTCATCATTCAACTCTTTGAGGATAGGGGTTCCCATTTATACTAGGTACATACCACATAGGTAGTAGGTAGGTATTATATCCAATCGGCAAAACCAATCAATAAATAAATGCCCAGAACATTCACACACTCATCATCAATGTCACAAAATCTCATCACATTTCATCTCATCTCTTCACTCGACATCATATACGATATACTTTCTCATCTCATTTTTTTTCTTCTTCTCAATGGTTCGTGGTATTGGTACATTAAGTAAAGTAGCTAGCTAGGTTAATATTTTCTTATAGCAAGCGACAATAACATAACTCATCGTCGTCGCCCTCCCCTTTCATCCTCAGCCCTACTACTTCATCGTACCAGCAAACCCGCGCAGCCGAGCGCTACTATGCCCGTTCGCTGCCGCGTAGCCGTACCGATTGCCCGTACTTCTGGAGTTTGGTGATGAGTTGATCGCCCTGCTTGACGACGTCCTGGTACTGCTTATTCTTGTCGTCGGGGCGGTTGGTCTCGATGACGCCCTTGCCCGTGACGCGGTCGATGGTGCATGGGATGCGGCCGCCTGCGATGAACTTGGCTAGGTCACTGTTTTTTGGTTAGCATGTTAGAATTTATATCGATATAAAAATTGAGATATACGATTTGAAATGTGAATGGGGGGTAAACATACCGGTCTAAGAAGTCGACTGTGACACCGAAATCGTTGGCCATGCTCTCAAGACCCACAACCCGGTAGCTTTGTAGCAGTTGCTGGTAGGCGCGGAGACGCATCTCGCGAATAAACCAGCTCTTGTGCTCGTGGAGATAACGGTCTTGGGTGAGGAATTGCTCCTCGACAAGAGCGAGGGCCTGGAAGAATAGCTTGTAGCGGCCCGTGTACAGACTGTTGACGAGCTGGGCTAGCGGCGAGAAGTCGACGGCCATCTCCGCCTCAGGCTGGTCAGTCCCGGTCCCTAACGTAGTCAGGTTGACAACAGCAGTGTTCTTGCCGTGCGCCAAAGCGCTCGCACCATCCTTGGCAGAGACGTCGCGCATATCAGCGTCTTCCGCCCCGGGGCCGGCAGAGATGGCGCCGGACAAGGCAAGCAGCTTGTCGTCGCCATCAGCGCCAAGAATGGCCTTGATCTCGGGGGCGTCAACGACCTTGCTCTTGAAATCAACCCGCTTAAGGGACACAGAGCCGGCGAGAACAGCATAGACGACTAGATTGGAATAGGTGCAGAGTTCGTAGCTGGTGAAGGTGGATAAGGAGTCAAGCAGGAGGGGTGCGGCAAGGTTATAGGAGCGGACTGTGAGCAGGTGTAAACCTTCGTAGGCCTTCAGGCGGTTGCGACGGTCCCAGTCACCACCACTATCAACGAGGGTCTTGGCACGGGCGACATGCTTCTTCACGAGCGCCTTATCGCCGTAGAAGAGACCCATGCGGATTATGGCCAGGACGAGATCGATCTTGGTACCGAGGATGCCTGTCTTCTCGAACACGTCCTCGTAGGTTGTTATCGCCTTGTCCTAATATGTTGTTAGCACAAAAGCCCTGACTGACTACACACCCAAAGAGAATGTGGTGAATATTACCTTATCTCCAATCTTGGCGAAGAAGTCGGCACGCTTTCCCTTGGCAGCCATAATCTCCGTCTCACCAGCCTGTTCGACCGCTTCGTCTTCCTCCTTCTGGAACTCCTCAAGCTCCTTGTCGTTCTCGGCCTTGAGCTTATTGTAGATCTGCTCATCCCATGGTAGTGTTGCGCCGATATTTTTGCTAGCGACCATGCCAGCAGCGCTCGGTTTCCGTCCGGTGGGCTTTGTAGGCGCCGAAGCTGATGCTTCGCCAGTAGAGTTCAGGATACCTTCTGTTGGGTGGGCAAGGTACTTGTACAGAGGGGCCATCTTGTGCTCGTTGATGCCATCTTGTAAGATCTTAATTGCAGCTTGCTGGGCGGGCTTTGTTGCGTAGGGATTCGTGATGGTGAAGACATGTTGGGCTAGAGGTAGAGCGGGCCATTTCGCGTACTGAGGGTCGGAACCCATCTTGATCTTGGTAAAATGAAGCTTTGGGGGGATATTTATCGGAAAGGAAGAGGTTGATCGCAGTATGGGGAATATGGGGAATATGGGGATGATATGATTTAGTAAAAGTGTTAGGTTTTGAATAAAATTGGTTAGTGTTGTCAACGTTGTTGGCAGATGAAAAGACGATGTACTTGTAAATGGAGAGCTCTTACTTTCTGTGCTCTTACTTTGCCAGCGGTTGCAAACAGCTGCAGGCGGCCATCAGCGAACGTAACTTCCGACTGAGAAACCTTGGAGCATATTACATACCAACCAATCATAGAGCATGTGTGGATCCTATTAGAGCCTCAAGGTATGTACCTAGGTACCCAGCTTACATACCCCGGTTCTAGGTAGTCGTAGCTCAATGCCAAGACGCGCATACATCCATTAAACTTCAGACTCAGCTTTTACATATTTTCAGGTACCTTGTACTTACTTACCTGCTCCACAACCAGTACTAGTAGTATGTATGTAACTTGACACTTTCATTCTTGGACTTTACAATCTCGAAACTTTTCTTTATACCAAATCAAATTATATCAAATCAAAACAAGCCAACACAAATCTTCCAAAGAGCAGCAGCTTAGGTCTACCTCATTGAAATCAATCACCTACATCTAAATGAATCGGCGCCATATCTAAAACATACGATAAACCTCTAAATCCTCTCCGCCATCCACAATGACAGGAGACGACCCTACCGAAGAGCTACCTCAGCCCTTTGACGCGAAGCGACTTGAACCTGCCAAGAAACGCAGGAACTCGCAGTCGCCGGCCAGAAATCCCAACAAACGTCGAGAAGATAAATCAAACTTACCTGCCATCGACGAACTACCCCAGCCATTCGACGCAAAAAAACTCGAACCCGCAAAGAAGCGTCAGCGTTCCAAATCGCCATCCTCCGAGGCACCTCGAAGACTCAAACGACCTGGTCGCGGCGCTCGATTTTCCCAAGCTGAATCATCCTCCATCCGTCAACGTCACGAACAGCGTGAACGCGAGGCCGCTGCTGCCCAAGTTACTCTAGAACAAAGAGGTATCAACGATGTTGTACGCCAACACTATAACTCTGTGCCCGAAAGAGGTAGAGATTGGCGAAAGACAGACAGCCGCATTAGAGGTTTGAGGTCATTCAACAATTGGGTCAAGAGCACTCTGATACAGAAATTCTCTCCCGATGAAGACCACACCCCAGGTGCGCACGAGCATGGGCGCGACATGGCCGGAGCCAGGGATTACGAGTTACTAGTCCTTGACATTGGATGCGGAAAGGGTGGTGACTTGGGCAAATGGCAGCAGGCGCCACAGAGAGTAGAGTTGTACGTTGGCTTAGATCCAGCCGATGTCTCCATCGAGCAGGCAAGAGAGCGATACCGTAGCATGAGCCATCGCGGCGGTGGCCGAGGCGGTAGAGGCGGCTATAGGGGTGGTCGCAACCAGCATCAATTTGATGCGCGCTTCTTCGTCAAAGACTGTTACGCAGAATCCATTGGCGACATCGACATCATTCGGCAAGTCGGGTTCGACCCTTCGCCCATGGGAAGAGGCGGGTTTGACATCGTGAGCATGATGTTTTGTATGCACTACGCCTTCGAGAGCGAAGAAAAAGCACGAATGATGCTGCAAAACGTATCTAGCTCACTGAAGAAGGGCGGCCGCTTCATTGGCTGCATCCCCAACTCTGATGTAATCGGTGAGAGGGTTGTCAAGTTCAACGATTGGCTCGCCAACAAAAAGAAGGGGGAGTCGGCCAAACCCGAAAAAAAGGAGGTACCTGCCGAGCCTAAGGAAGAGGGGGAGGAGGACGAAGAAGAAGAAGAAGAGGGAGAGGCTGAAGAAACGGCCGAGTGGGGCAACGATCTGTATCGAGTCCGCTTCCCCGGCAAGACCCCAGCAGACGGCATCTTCCGTCCACCTTTCGGTTGGAAGTACAGCTTCTTTCTTGATGAGGCGGTTGAAGAAGTGCCAGAATACGTGGTACCGTGGCCCGCATTTCGTGCCATTGCCGAGGACTACAACCTCGAACTACAATACCACCAGAAGTTTGACGAAATCTGGGAGGCCGAAAAGGACGACCCCATACTGGGCCCCCTAAGCGAGCGCATGGGCGTCCGAGAGAGGGGGCGGGGCCAGCTATTAGTTACACCAGAGGAGATGGAGGTCGCAAGCTTCTATTTGGCCTTCTGCTTCTATAAGGTATAGGGGCTATTTAGTTGTGTATGGCGAGGGTGGGGTTTGTGTAGCCGGAGTGTGGTTGGCTAATGTCACAGCCCGGTGTATTTGCGAAGAGCCCAAGGCGAGCTTTGGGGAGTTACAGCAGGACTTGGTATGTAGAGCCACGAGGTCCTATGTGTAAGGATTCTCTAAGGTTGGTGGGTAGCATGCCTATCCATTATACATCGCCCCCAATCCCAGATCAGCCATACAACTACATACACCAAAGCAGACCTATGCGAGCGTATGAGATAGCAACATGGCGTGTCGAAAAGGCCTCTGCAGCCTAGCCAAGACGCCGCTTAAGAATAATACAGATATTCAAGAGTGTTCGTAGAAGGTCATCACCCAGTCGAATATCATCAATGCGATTAGTCATCGGTCGCTGTAAATTTTTTGCGTATAAAAATGTGCTAGCTGAAGAGTGAATCATGGGTAAAGATGTACGTTGGTGAGAGGCCCAGCTAATGTTACAATGGAAGTTAGATAGAGAGATATCTGGGGAGTCTGCACCAACACAATGAGTCAGCATGTGCGATTTTGCAACCGCTTAAGATGTACCTAGGTAGAAATGGCCTATACGTGCGTTTTGGAAAAGGAGAAACCCAGATATTGTGAATGTTAAGGAAATCGTTAATCCGACTGCAATGCAGCAGTCTGACTTGGTATCTAGGTAAGGATTGCCCTTTTGTCCTATAAGAACCCCTTTCCCCTTTTTAGATCACGAAATCCGGATTCACCTAAGAAAGTCATAACACCTCGAAAATCGTAAAGAAACTGCAAATGAGAAGTAGGAGAGATAAGCTTTAAAGAATGGCCAAAAAAAGAGAAGGCCAAATGAGAACCATCACGCCTTGGTGTAATATATTCCATGGAAATCCCCGTCTCTTGCGAAACCCAAAGATGGACAGAGTCTTGTTCTAGATAAACCGCCATGAACAAATGAATGGTAAATTTGAGGATTCTGGAGGTCCGGTTTCTGATTCCCTTAATTTCTCATAAATCCTTTATTTCCAAAAAGAAAAGAAGAAAAAGGGGGAAATGTCAAGCCCATATAATAGGTCAGTTATTTCAACCCCCTTTCTTCTCCTTCTCCTTCTCCTTCTTCTTCTTCTCCCTCCCTTTCTCCTCCCCCATATCCTAGACGCCTACCTACCTACCTACCTACCTAGGTACGCATCAACCATATCCAACGCCATCCCAATCCATCCAAATCCACCAAATAACCCTGCCCCTATCCATATTCCTACTGTTACCCAGTTAATCCTTACCCCCGCCAACATGAAAGAATGGAGGAAATAATTCACACTACTCCCTACCCAGGTATCTTCTTCTCCCCCCCCTTTAACCCTTACCCTTTACCCTTATCCCTTCTCCCCCTTGCCCGCCTCCTACCCACCATGCCCAAACTCCCTCCCCGGTCTCCCATACGCCATCTCTACCATACCACCTCCACCCACACCACCGCTTCCGCCACTCGTCACGTCTAGATGGTGGCCCACTCCTCGCTGCGGCTGCTGTGGCGGGGGAGGGGTATGGTAGTAGCTACCGGCCATAGGATCATGGGCGTAGGTGCGGAAGTACGGCGGCGGGGCGATGCTGTTGCTGTTGCTGGCGTTGAAAGAAGAGGGCGTGCCGGTGTTGGTATGTAATGTTTCGTTACTCGTGTTATTGTTATTGCTGCTAATGTCGGTTGTAGGGGTAGTGTTGTTGTTGTTGTTGCCACTGTTCGTAGTAGTAATGTTTCCGAGAGCTGGGAGCGTGGTGGCCATCGAGTGGCTGCTGTTGTTGTTCCAGCCGTACGGTAAGACGTTGTTGCTGGGTTGTGACAGCGGCAGCGACTGTGGTGGTGGTTGTTGTTGTGGCGGGAGGTGGGATCTGCTCTTGGAATAGGAGGCAGAGTACGGGCTGGGTGTGTGGTTAGTCAGTGGATCTTTGGTTAGTTCATCTGTCGGTCTCTCTGTGGTGTCTTTTCCCCCTTTCCCTTTTTTCCTTTGGCAATGGCTAACAGGCCATAGGTAAAGCTCGCAACCTAGACATAGGTACAGGTAGCACAGAACAAACAAACCTGTAAAATAGCTCACTAGCTACCTACCCAAGGCACACAGGAGAAGGAGTAAAAGGAAGCAGAAGAAAACCTACTCATTAGCAAAAGAAAGCGCCTGTCCTCCCGCCTCAGCCGCGCCATACTGCGAGCCCGGCATGGCCAGGTGTCCGTGGCTTTGGCTACTACCAACTCCAACTCCACCCCCAACTCCAACTCCAACTCCAACGCCCCTCCCAAACTCAAGCTGCCGCCCCATCCCCATCTCCCCACGCTGTCCACCACCACCACCACCACCTCTCGACGTCAAAGCACCAACAGGCGACACCGCGGTATCGGACCCGCTACTCGCCGACGACGACATCGACATCGAGCGGCCACCACCACCACCACCACTGCCGTCACGGGCGCTCGAAGACGAAGGCGAGCGCTCCTCGCCGCGTTTGCGGCAGTTGTACTTGCGCACGTTCCAGCGGATCAGACGGCCTCGGTACGCTCTTGTTCTGTTGTTTCGAGCGAGGGGCGTGTGCCTCTTGTGTTAGTTTTTGGGGGTTTTTTTTTCTTCTTCTCCTGAATTTGAGGGTTTTTGCTTTGGTGGAGAAAGGGGGAAAGGGGGGGGGGGGGGGGGGGGGGGGTTACGTGTGTGTACTTTTGGTGCGATATAATTATATACCTAGGTAGGTGTGGCTTTACACAGGAACCCGAAAACAGGTACCTGGGGAGGTAGGTATACAGCGGACAGAAGAAACACGATAAAAGAAAAAGCAGGATGCCAGAACGACAACAAGATAATAGAAACTCAACGGAGAATATATATGACGAGGAGGGGCTAGAAAGAAGAAAAGAAAAAAAGAAAAAGAAAAAAAAAGAAAGGGAAAATCCTTACGATGCTTTAAACCCATACCTATCCATCATCGTCTGCCGGACCACCGAGAGCGTGTTCTCGGTGTAGAGGTTCTTGATTGTGTCTTCGTATACTTCCCATTGCTTCGTCATGTTTTTTTTGTTTGTTGGTTGGTTGGTTGGTTGGTTGGTTATACTCTAACAACAATAATAATAATAGTAGTAGCAACAACGACGGCAACGGTGGTGATAATAGTATAATAAGCGATATATCTTTCTCAGCAGATCGAAAAGCGCAAGAAACGAACAAACAGAAGATTCAAAAAGCTAAGGAGGAGAATGGTAATACGTTTAAAAAGGGGGGGGGGGCGAGAGCAGTATAGAGGTAAGAAAGAGAAAACGAGAGCCGCTATAGGGCAGGGCAGGGTGGGACTTCAAGTTCAAGTTCAAGTTCGTTCGTCATCTGTAAGTAGTAGAAGAAGAACACGATAATAGGGAATGAGGAATACTAGGAAACCACATCCCCCTACCCCCCGGTTCTTCCACCCTTACCCTCCCCTCCCCTACCCTACCCCCCCAAATCGCCGTCAGAGCCTCATCTACAACCTACCTAACCTACCTTACCCCCATCACACATTACATTCCATGCGGGGACTTTACCCTTACCAGGAGCTGTGTTTCCTTTCCCTTCAGGAAAGAAACAAGGCAGCAGTGATAGAAAGGGGGGAGGGGGCAAGTTGTTTCAATTCCAATTCCCGGTCCGGGAACTCTCTCGTACGAAACAACAAAACGGAATGGTTTCTTTTCCCCCTTGCCTATGCGGTAAGGGGAAAAAAAGTATTCCCTGAGAGAAGCAGGCTACGGCGGCTCTCGAGCATGTTTTCTGTTTTATTTATTTATTTATTTATTAGGTACCTGTTTTGTTTTATTCGATAATAATTCCCTTACGAACTACAGCTGATATATGTGTGTATGTGTGGATGTATGTATGTATGTATGTACGCGCTGCTCTAGGCCACATTGGGGGGGGTGGAGGAGGGAGCTGCGCATACATTACATTACATCTCGAGACCGGGGTTCTTTTGACCAGAGCCTTGTTCACAAACACACATATCATATCTCGCAGTATGTACGTAAAGTTAAGGATACAAGTTTAGGTAAACTACCTAACCTAGTAATATTTCATTTTCTGCCCCCAACGAAACGAAAGTGGGCTTTGTGTTTTTATCCATAAAAACCTCTGGGGAAGAATTAGCGAGGAGAGAGAGAGAGAGAGAGAGCAAAAGGACAAACCCCCGTGTTGTGTATTGTCATAATACAATAGGGTGTTCGGTCCCGCAGCCACTTTTTCCTCAGAGCCTGCTTCTTTAGCGCTATCGTTTTGCGGCGGAGAGATAATGACATTGCATGGCTAGGCAGTCATGTGGGATGCCGACTATTTATTTCTCTCCAGTAAGTCAGCATATATATATGTGTGTGTAATAAGTAATACAGCTTCTATGCCTACTTACCAAGGTAGGCATGGCTTTCTACATACTCATGAACCCTTGGTTGAAATATGAGTTTGTCATTCCACTTACCCAGAGGTGAAGCTTATCGACACCGAACCGGCTCACCTTATACGTACCCACCCTCCACAATCTCACCTGAGGCTGAGAAGTAATATAGATTATGCCAAGCTGATGAAGGGGCGTTCCGATTCAGACCAATCAGGAATAGGCCATCCTTCAACTTGGATGGCCAGTAACCAAGTAGGTAAAACCATGAGTCAGCCTATTTGACGTGCCTATAAATAGGTCATTATTCATCGGGCGGCTAATCATGAACTACTATGCAAGTACCCCAGGTAAATACGTAAGTAGGTAGGTAGGCATGAACAGAGAAGTGCAATGGTAGAACAGTAATACAAGAGATAGAATAGAAGGCAGTCATATCACGACTGCCGGTAAGCTAGCATGTAAAACACGACGATCCCCAGTTCTCATGCAAGATCCTACCCACTTACACATGAGACACGGATAAAGAAAGCGTCGTCCCGATCCCGAGGTTGAAGTCGGCGATTAAGGGTTGCAATTGGTATATTGGGCGTATCGAATTGCGAATTGGAGATGAAGAAAAAGACAATACCACCCCACCATACTATTATCTTCTCGTTGCATAACAGCCTCGTCATTGATGATTATGAATGCCGAATAGGTACTGATTTAGTAAGGCTTTCAAGCTCTCGCCTAGGTAGGTAGGTAGTTAGTCTTGATCGCGTCGAAAACACTCTTCCGCATATTACATTAAAGATCTGCGCCTTCAGGCCATTTCGTACGTCCCCAAGTTGGAATTTCCTAATTCTGACAGGATCTTGTTCGGAGAATTCCAGATTAGTCTCACCCACACTTGTCCTTTGCGAAGCTAAACCTCCTGCTTTGTCATGAGGCTCTGCATACCCTAGCCTCATCTGTGAAGAAACTTCCAAATCTTCCGCCCTGGGACAATCGGGAAACTATATCTCTAAGAAGTAGTTGCCTTCTTCTCGTCCGCAGGGGCGCTGTCCTTGCTGTCCTTGCTGTCCTTGCTGTCCTTGCTGTCCTTGCTGGTATCCTTGCTATCCTTAAGTGTGTTCTGTCGAGTGACCGCAGGTGTGATGGCTGTAGGGCTGCTGACAGTATCTCCGCCCGTAATACCTGCCTCTTGAGCTGCGATAGGGTCGATTTTCTGTGTCTTGCTATCGCTTACAGACGCAACCCCGGAAACATTACGTGAAGACGGCTGACTTTCATAAGCTGGGCCCGTCGCGCCCGCAGCAGCACGGATAGCGTCATACCACTTCTGAGCCTCACTTGCAGAATGAGCTATGAAATGGAGCTCGGACGCCCCAGCCAGTTTGCTGCTGAAACTGCTGCTCTTGTCCTTTCCTTTGATATGGAACTTCTCACCACTGGGCGCACCGATAACAGCGTCGGGGAGGTAAATAGAGAGTTCCGGCTTCGGGTCATGCCGTAAGTTGTCATCGTCCTTGAACTCGTGCAAGTACTTGGATGGGGTCACGACGTAATACCCTGCTTGGGTGCCCCAGGATAGCTTGTTCCGCGACTTGCGCTCCAGACTGCCTTCGATGAGTGGCTTGGTCGAGGTATGGTTTTGGTTGGGGAAGGTAACCACGTCGACGCTCCGCGGCGCCTCCTTTGGATCGACTAGGCGATGACCGTCACGTGTTAGGAAACCAGTCCACTCAAAGTCAGCTGGGATACACTGCGCCGTGCCTAGCATATCGGTGTAAAGTGCCCTAGTCTTTTCAGCTTGGCCACCGGCGACCTGGTTGAGGGCATCCATTGCCTGCTGGATGATTTGTATCACGTGGGCTTCAAATTCCTTGAAACCGTCCTGAATGTTGATAAGATCGTTCCTATGGTTGTTTTCCTCGATAATCTGTTTGTTCAGCCTGTGGATGACTCCGCGCTGGAGGACATACGGGTCCTCAGTGGGGGTCATTTTACCACCGGCTGACTCGTAAGATGCGGCATGCTGGCCGAGGAGCTCAATGTGCTTTTGAGTAGTGTTCCTAGCTTTCTCAATTTCCTTGGCTGCCTTCTCGCCTCCATGGGAAACTTCCTTATGTTTCGCCTTGATTTCCTTGTGTAGCCGCTCGAGTATGGGCAAGACAGACCCCTTGAGGGTTTTCTCGGTTTCAGCGTTCGAGTTGACCATGGCCTACGTAGGTAGTAATATTAGGCACCCAATACAACAGAATCTAGGTAGTGACCATCGAGGTTTCGCTATCTTACTTGGGTATTAACGCGCATGTTCTCGAAAAATCCCGCGACGCCGCCGAGGCCCTGGTCGAAATGGGCCCCTTCTTTTAACGGATGAGAGATCGTCTTAAGGACCTTCTCGTATTCCTTAGAGTGCACCTTATGAACCTTTTCCACCGCGCCGACATAATCCTCTAGATATCCCACAGCATGTTTCCAGGCTTGAAGCCTTTCGGCGAGTAAACCGGCGGTCTAAGGGGGATACGGGCCGATATTAGCGATGGGACGGGACATGAAGGACCAGAGAGAGTGAATACGATTGCGACTTACGGTGGTAGGGTCGATATCAGGCACTGCATCTTCGCTAAAAGTAGTTGCCTGTCTAATAGGCAGTACTTGCGAGTCGCCACTCATTATGCGAATTCTTTGATATCGATGTGTGTCTTGCTACAATGAGGTGAGTGAATCTCATGCGATATATCGTGACCCCGCTCGCTCCGAGAAAGTGTGGTGCTTCGTTCCGGTTTTCTTCTTTTGGGGTATTTTTGGGGTCGAGATGTGATGATCTGTATTGTACTGTAAGTTGTGGAAAGTAGGTAGGTATGCTAAATTCAATAAGAGTTCTCAAGGTAGGTAGTGACTATTGTTCTTTGTTTCGCAATGGGAATGATGGGAATTGGGATATAAATGATTATGGTGTTATACACTATACTAATGGAGGTAAATCTAGCAATATCAAGACAGTCAATAATAGGAAGTCGATCAAGTGGAGGGGTCGAGAAGTAAAGTGGTGATGGAAGAAATCGACGGTGAATGGCTCATCCCTGTGTCGATCATCAAGCTTCTGGTCCCTGTCATTGGACAGAATTGGATCTGATATCACGTCGATTAACTATCGATTCCTTGCTACCAGAAGCCCAACCTTCACCCATGCTGCACTCAAGCTGCTAGAAAACATCTTGTCTAGCCAGAATAGGTAGGTTTATTAGATGGAAATAGTGCTAAAAAGTACTATTATAGTACTATTGTGTTACGATCTGGCAAGTATGTAATCTCATTAAACATCTAAAGTACCTAGGTAATTAAACTTAAGGGCTTAGGTGTAGCTAGCGAGCTGCAACATTGAAGGAAGGTATGAACTACTTGGGATATTCCAATCATCCAATGGTCACACGGCATTAAGCAGGTATCTTGCACTTTCTCGTTCAAGGAAGAGACTGGTAAAGTTGCGAGATTGTGACGTCAACAGGGTGCTACGTAATTACGCTAGCATCGACATAGTAGTATACTACTGCGTAGTAGGTACTAGGTAGCACTTAGTATCTGCTAAGTCACTATAAGTGCCTACCTAAAGGCGTCTTGGTGCTTCTACTGCATGCCCAGGACACATATTGAATAACCTAGGTTAGACTATTTGTGTAATGAAATCGCAAAGAATTGCATCATACGACCCAAGCACCATCCTATCCAAATGCGACAGAAATCTTGTAAAAGGGGAGAGAAGGGGGAGAAAAGAGGGAGAAAGGACTCCCCTCATCTACGTGACTGACGATAATCCCGCAATCCGTCACGTCCTTGCCTACCTAGGTAGTAGGTACATGGTAGGTAGATATACTATGTATTTATATAAAAGCCAAGGAGCGCCAACCACACGCCATGCGAGGAATTCCGGCTACGGGCGGACCGAAGACTTGGGATGAACGTAATACATCCATAGCAAGCAAGAGGTGCTTAGGTTGCATCCCTCGGCCGTGAACAAGCACCTATCCCACCTACCTACCTACCTACTTACTCGTGTACGCGAAACAACTGGAACCCAACAACGTTACAAGCGAGAAAACTTTCTCTTTCGCCTCTTTTTCTCTTCTTCTTCTTCTATAACACGTGTGAGCGCAACGACACGAATAATACCACGGTGGGATACATACAACACCCCATACCCATCATATATGTAAGGCCGCAAACCGTAATTACCCGTGCTGAGGTTACAGTGAGTGAGGTTGAGGGTGGCATTCGTTTCTTTTCCTCGGTATCTATGCAAATTGCTGAGATCGATCGTGATCATGAATGGAGAGTATGTAGTATTGCTTTATGACATGAGTCATTTGGTTGTTGTCTATGTAGGTGTGTATGTGTGTACCCAAGGTATGGAGGTAGGTATGCAAGTAAGTATGCCAATGCCCGAGTGAAAAAAGTGTTAATAATAACAACAATAATGATAACAAACATGATGGGGTATATAACAATTGTAAAGTACGTCCGTCCGTAAATAATAATGAACAATCCAATTCGACCACTCTATCCAGAATCCCGTATCCAGATACCGATCCGCCGCCCGCCCAATGTATATGCAATGCATGTTTTTCTCGATGAAACCAGCTCCTATCTTAAAACTGCAGTAATGTGTGAACATCCGCCCCTATTGAGCCATTTAACGCCTAGCCATGAGTAATAAATTTGACAAATTCGATGAATTGCCTGATGCTCCAAATCATTGACGAAGCCATTGGAATTGTGAGAAGATCCAAAACTAGTAAGAAGAAACCCGTGACAACTCTAGCCACTTCTACCTTGGATGAGTCGTAGTCTTCGCTCGCCGTCAGCGCCGCCGACTGCTGCGTGACTGGGAAGGAAACTGAAGCCCCGAATCAAGTGCTGGCTGTGTCTGCTCCGTGAGCTGCTTCTCGATCGAGCCTGAGAGGATGTGGCTGCTTCGGCCTGAGCGGCTTGGCTTTCTGCAATGGTCGACATGGGATCGGTAGTTACGACGCGACTTGGCGAGCCCGGCACGCTCATCGCGGTCTGGTAATCCGGTAGCCCGATCGAGCCCGTGTAACTCTGCGTCCTTGGCAGCGGTGTTCTCGTAGCAGTTGCGTAACTTGGCACCTTGCTCAGTTCCTCCAAATCCAAAAACTCGTTATGCTCCGGCGGTGTGTGGTGTCCCGTGTGACCCGCGTGGCCATCCTCGCTTGTTCGTCGTGAGATCTGGGTGGAATTCGTGTGAGACGAATTCGCTGTGTGTGACAATTCGGCGGTATGGTCGCCTTCGTGCATATGATTGAACGGGGTAGTAGCTCCTGAGTTAGACGCGGCAAAGGAAAAATACGAGTCGTTTCTTTGAGATTCGTCGAGAGAAACGTTCTGTAATCTGGAAGACAAGGCGGCAGGAGGAACAGCTAAGCCATGAGCCATGGACGCTAGATTCTCCGACGAACCTGCCCGGGATTGGGCGTAGAATGGACTGTTGAAACCGCTAGGTGCTCCGGGTGTCATAATTCCGCTGGGATCTACATTATCGTATAGCTGATCGAGGACGTGCATGCCGTAGCCTGGAGGTGCCATGATTGATGAATCGCCCTCATTTACTTCGCCGGCGGTTTCTGCTGCCTGGTTAACGAGGTTTCCTTCCTCGTCCAAAGGCATATTGGGTGAAATGAATATGGTGATAGGCAATGATGCTCGAAGCTGTTTATTCAGTTGTTAGTGTAACCCTCCCTTAACGTGTATAGCTAGTCATAAGTAGATTCGTACCTCAGAAATATGGCCATCAGGATTCTTCAGCGCAACCGTTAGCTTAAGCTTGTGCCTAATCTTGATGCCATGAACCGAGCAATCTTGAATGCACCTGGTTAACCTCTTCGGCAGCGGTAACTCTTTAGTGACCACCCAACCTTCCTGACCTGTTTCTTCGATGTTGTTCTGCCAATGGTTCTCGCGGCTGACCTCGAAATTCCACGATGTGACGTCACGATCATGTTTATATGGTCGTGTTGGTACTGGCGAATTCTCTACGCTGAATTCCTGAGCCTCGATAAGTTTGACGGAGATGGTGCCCATTTCCAGGCCTTTTAGCAAGGGCGTGAAACGCAATTCCAAAGGAATGTTGCTGCCAAATACCACTGCTTTTTGTGGGACAACCACAGAGTACTCGATCTTATTAGGCCATATGTTCTCCACACTCATGGCATGGTTAAATTCGAGCGCGGCAGGCTCCAGAGTTCGAATGATGCGAAATCGCTTGTAAGCATGCAGATTCTTTGCCAACTTGCCCCTCGAGACGGTAGCTTTTAAAACGTAAGTGATGCCAGTCTGGTAAAGCCCCTCGACGCTCTCAGCGGTATCTCCAGGTAGTAAAAACTCAAACGGCCATTCGTAGTTCCCTGGGGCCAAGGTGTTGTGATGCGTTGTCTCACCGACGAAGGGCGCCCAGTTATGCTTCAAGATGATAGTCGACCTGTCCACTTTCTGGTTGTGAATGCCAGACGGCGTATGCCTCCCATCGACCCACGCCACTCTGCAGTTGCCCATAAGTCGTAGGTGAATATCCTCCAATTTCAGCTGTTCTCTTAAACACAAGACTAATACGCCCCTTAACATCTGTCCGGAAGCTTCATGCTCGTTTCCACGGAAAACGATGAAGTCATTCTCAAGGCTGTAACTATATCTTAGCAAATTGTTGATAGGAATAGCAGTGTGTATGTATGAGTATCGACTACTCAGCTTACCGTATTTCAAATAAAGTGCAAGCATTCCGAATGGCACCCGAGGTAAAAGGATTAAACGAAGGCATTTTTGACTCTACTGACTCAACAGCATGTACTATTGCTTTCGAATATTCGGTGGTGCTCGAAGAGCTGTCTTGTGAATTTCGTCCACGAAAGGTGAACGGCAAATGGTGTAAGTTGGTCATGGGTAATAGATCAGCGATGGGCGAGGCAAGAGTATTATAAAGCTGCAAACAGGTTATAGGAATAGATAAGCTAAGTTGAAGCAATCGGTCCTAGTACAAAGCGCGTGGCACAGCTTGTAAGGATATGTATGACACAAGATACGAAGTAGAGACCCCTTAGTGAGTGGGTACCGCTATTGTTTAGTTATATTCTTTTTTTCCCTTGACCCTTTTCTTTGATAACGGTCTATGGGCCCAACTTCCAAGGGACCATTCTAATAAGACGGGAACACTAGGGACTGGTAGTGACTGGAACGGGTTTGGTAAACGGGAGCTAATAAGTTCAAACAACGAAGGGATATTTCCGCCGCCGCCCTCGGGGGACTCGTCCCATTTTTTGGGCTCATGGTCAGGATTAGATTTTTCATTCGTGTCTCTCTGTTGTCTTTCTCCTCTCACAGAGTTACATATAACACTAAGAACTTACGGTTGCCATACTTGGGCCAGGGGTAAAAATTGTACATGGGAAGTTGGCTAGACCTTGTCCGGCTTGGGTATTTGGGTATTGGGACGGTGGTAGCCGGCCGGGATCTGCAGTTTTGTAGTTGTGTACTTTCTTACATTACTGCCCTGCCCTGCGATCTGCTAACTTGTTAACCTAGCTACATTAGGTATCCAGTTACGTGCATGAATAGCGGAAGCGAATAATCTTTCCTGATATCCACTTTGCGGCGGCGATTGTGTGACATCTTTGATAAATTTTTAAATTTTTTTCTTTTTAAATTTTTCAAAGGGGTCAGTAGATAAAACCATCCATCCATCCATTCCAAGGTTGGTGTTAGTGAGTCCCGAGGTCCCATAATAGTCATGTGGGGCGTCAAAGCCTGATATCGGCCGGTCGCAACTTCAAGTTCGATGTTGCCTTCGATATTCAAGATGTTACTAGGTAACTACGTACATATGTACCTGCTTCAAGTTGAAATGTTAATCGTGCTTGAGGCTTGAGTCACGCGATACATGCCATTAGGTACAGAGTACAGAGTACATAGTACTTGACTGTCCAAAAGCGTTTCTCGTTTTCTCGTTTGTCGCCCTCTTTCCTACTAGACTTCCCACATGTGCATACACTGCCATACAGTATTTCTTAGCAGTTACACATGGAGTGATCATCACCAACAGTTCCGTTACATGTGTTGCATTGTACGCCTCAACTATTTAAGTCACATACCTATCCCTACCACTGACCGAGTCTCGTGAAGACGACGAGGTCATTTTATCTATTTCCTCCCTCTGCCACCTCAACTCATTTTCTTTGGCTGCGACTTTATAAGTGGGTGTACCGTAACTGGATAACAAATATCCCTATGTGCCATACAACGACACAGTTCTATCCCTACATGTAGGTCAGAGGATTGGGATTTCTTATCACATCCATCATCCTGTAGTGTGGAGTTGGTTGCCCGCTTCTAATGATGCCAGCATGCGCATTCATTAGATTACATATTTCCAGTTCAGCTCTTGTCCTGACTCCTGCGGCTTGCAGCCAGCGCGTAACACTGGTCTTCAAATATTCACAGCCCACGCCCACAGCCAGGGCGGAGCTGACCTACATACATATTTGGAGAAATATCGGTCTCATGATATGTCACAGTTGCACACATACACATACACATACATATGCACATACAACGTACAATACCTTCGTCTTCTGCAAACTGTTTTCGTGGAAATGTTTGGAAACGAAAAAGAACGCATTGTATATGCATCGTAAAAATCGTCCCCGAATTTTCCACGAGTTTCCCAGGTTCCGTGGGGGTTGTGGTCTCGATTTGGCATCTTACTTACTTCTAAATTCTCTTTTCAGCTGGGCGGTGAATACCGATGAGGGGATACCGTCTCATTAACATCACCATCATCTCTAGATCGTTCTATATATGGCTGCATGTGGCTTTATTACTGACATGATCAAGGGATTGCGGCACCATGCGCCAAGCTCGATTGGCTCGGCAGAGTGCGACCTTAATTCTGCATGGTTCCCAGGCGGCGCCGCGGCGTTGTCAGCCTGTTCCGCTACCTATCTTCGCTTCTTCCGAGACCCACGAGCTCTTTTTTCGGCCAAACAAACAACCGCATGAACCGAAACAAACACTAGAGTTGCTACCGAAACTACTGCTGACATCGGTAGGTCTAACAGCATCGTAGTATATCGCTTATTATAATACATACCTATTCGCCAACATTATTTGTCAACCGACGCCGAGGTATTTTCTAATATTCTAATGAGTTTGAAAGCTATGAGAATCCCCTGAACTCGGTATCCGGCACTCACTTTTGATTAACCAACCAGGTTTCAAAATGAAATCGAACACTTCTCAAATTCTAGAAGTCAAATTTCAGCACTTTCAATGTTTCAAAAAACGAGATTCGGATCTACCACTAAGTTGACAAAACGCTCAGTGACAGTTCCAAGGCAACATACGAGGCA